>NC_080202.1:7502500-8752500 GCF_030028045.1 Hippopotamus amphibius kiboko | reverse complement strand
GACCCCTTCCCCTCCCAGAGCCCAGGCAGATCCCCCCACCAAACTACCAGCCCAGCAACTCCTTCAGCCCTTGCTCATCTCTAAGAAGCATCTTAGAATTTCCCCCCTCCTTTCCCCTCCATATTCCAAGATCATTTTTCGCCAAATGTTTCCAGTCTCTGCTCTTCTTTTCCATCCCCACCCCCCCCCACCTCAGCACCATGACCTCAGAACCTCAAACTCAGTCTCCAGCCCCTTCCCCATTCTAGACTTCCCCCACCCCTACTCTGTCCCACCTGTGTTGCCAAGCTAAGTCTCCCCAGTCCCGCCTTTTGTTATTCCACTGCTTTTCTGCTTGACTTGCGGCCTCTCCCTGCTCTGGTCTGGTCTCAGCCTCTTTTCCCTCTCCACCAGTGTGCCTCTTCTGGACTTTGCACATACTATTCCCTCACCTGGAACGCCCCTCCATGTAACAGGCCAGGAGGCAAGACATGAGAGTGGCTTAGTCTAGGGTGTTGGCAGCTGAGAGGGAGAGAAGTAGGTGGATTCAACATGTGGTTTGAAGATAGGGTTTTGCTGGGGGGCTGAGCAGGGTAAGGAAGAGGGAGGAATCCGAAATGACTTCTAGATTTTTAACTTGGGCATCTTCGAGAATAATGATGCCGTTTATTAAAATGGAGTTAACCAGGGAGGAAATAGGTTGGGAGGTATGTAAATTAATAGTTGGATTGAGACCTAATAATAACTACGTGGGATAAATAATAATAAACAAATGAGTTTCACAAATAGATGGCTGGACATGGTAGAGAAGCTCAGGCCTGGGCAGGATGTGTAGGGTCAGGAATATATAAATAAATAAAAAATAAATACCAGATGGATGGTATTTAAAGCTCTAGGTCTGGATGAGACACCCAGGGGAAAGAACGGCCCCACGAGTGAAGCCCTGAGGCTCTTGGACCTTTACAAGTGGAGCAGAGGAAGAGAACCCAGCAGGGACTGAGAAGCAGCCAGAGAGAGGGGAAGAAACCCAGGGAGGGTAGTGTCCTGGAGTCTCAGAGAAGATACAGTTTTGAGAAGGAGGATGTGGCTGTCTGTGTTGAACGCAGCTGAGAGGTCACATGAGATGAGAAGAGAGAAATGACCTCTGGGTTTGGTAACATTAAAAGCCAACTGGTGACCTTGACAGGGCGGTGTCAGTGGTGTGGTTAGGATGGAAGCCAGCATGGAATGGGTTAAGAGAAAATTGGAAATAGGAATCAGAGACAGTGACAACCCTTTCCAGAAGTTTCTCTGTGACAGGCGCAGAGAAATGGGCCAGGAGGTAGAGGAGATGTGACTCAAGGAAAAGTTTAGTCCTTTTAGTGATAAACAATACTGCATGAATCTTAGCTAATATTTATTCAGTGTTTAATCTCATCTAATCCTTGAAACAGTCCTAAAAGGAAGATAATCCGATCATCTCCATTTTACAGATAGAAGTGATGGTAACTTGTGTGGGTCATGATAATAATAAGAGGTGGAGCGGGATTTGAACCCAGCTACCGTGTGCTTGTGTTCTGGACATTGTGTGAGAGGCGACTGCTGGTGCAGGGGTCGGGGGAACCTGCAGGGCAACATCCAAGAAGGTGGGAGGGAGTGGGTTCCAGAAGGAAGAGAGGGACGCATCATCCCATCACCATGAGAGGGTCAATGGCGACTATGAGAACAGGTCGGTTGGTGGTTTGGGTGGGGGGACATGAGGGAGCCCTTACCTGATGACTTCTGAGTCCTCTGGAGGGAGACAGGGGCAGGGGAGATGGTGCAAAAGCAAGCCTAGTGGGGGAAAGAAGGCCGATTGCCAGGCAGTAAGGAATGAGTTGTGATTGTGAAACTGAGTGACACCACGGTCCCAGGCACACCATGCCCTTAGCCACCGCCAGCTCAAACTGGTCCCCCAGCCAGGAACACCCTCCCTCCTTCTCTCCCCCTACTCTTCATGCCCCAGGCCAGCCTTCCTCCCCTCTTTATGGACCGTTTATTTCAGTGGTTACCCAGAGATTCATTCATTCATTGATTCAGCATACACACGCTGAGATCCTACTGTTTGTAAGGACCTGGCTAGGTGCCCACAGTGAATAATACCCAGACCTGTTTGCAAGGAATTGCTGTCCTGGAGAGGAGACAAGCATATACAAGCATATAAACTTGTAAATTACAATGTGATATGACAAGAATAATAATGAAAGTAGCCAGAGGCGCATGGCGGCACAGAGGAAGACAACTTTACAGTGGAGTCAGGGACTCCTTCCCCAAAAAGGCATGGGCCTTGAAGCAAGAGTGTAAGATGGACAGGGAGGCAGGGACCGTTTGTGCAGAAGCCCGGAGTTTGCCAAGAGTATGATGAGGCTGGAGGACTGGAAGCAGCTGTGTGGCTGAGGAGACAGAAATAGAGGAGCAGGATGGGGTGAGCCCAGAGAAGCATATGGAGTCTGGAAGTTATTCTGGGGTCAAAGAAAGGAGAGGAAGGCTCACATCTGCATTTTGGAAACATCACTCTGTGGCTCTGTGTAGTGTAGGGGGTAAACTGGACCAGGCAAGACTGGAATCAGGGAGTCCAAAGAGGAAGCAGGCTGCGATCTTCCCAGTGAGAAATGGCAGGGGCCAGACCTGGGAGGGAGACAAAGCTATTTAGGTGGCACAATTGCCAGGAGCTGATCAGTGAATAGAGCTGGTGAAGGAGAGAGGCTTGGGTGCCTGGTAAGAGGTAGAACCAGGAGCCCAGGATGGAATGCAGACAATCAGGGAAGTTTGGGATAGGGGAGGGCCAGGCTCAGTTTTGGTCTAGGTGACTTTGAGGTGCCCGGAAGGGGGTGGGGGGTGGGGGCAGGAGGGGCAGGAAAGGGCAGGGCTGGGGACTCAGATTGGAGGCTGCAAAATAAAGGCCAAGGGAAGCCGTAGGTGGGGGTGAAAATGCTCAGGGAGCATTATGTTTTCCTTGAGAAAGTAAGAAAGTAACCAGGACAGTGCCCGGGGGGCAGGCAGAGGATGGGGGTTCTGGGAAAGGAAGCCCAGGCTACTGAGATGAAGCCAGTGAAGCCCCAGAGAGTGGCCCATGGACCCAAACAAGAGAGAGCTGTCGCCGTGGCCGCCTCCTCCCCTCTATCTTCCCACGTCCCACCAGTGGGTGCTTGGTGGCCACTCAGAGCAGGCCCAGCTCCAGTGGTCGGGGTGCAGCAATAAGACCAACGCCCCTGCCCCTTGGGGGAGTCAGACCCCAAACTGTCACAGAAAGAAATAAATATGATTTCCCTCCGGGGTGACTGCTGTAAGAGAAACGGGGTGAGCAGAAGAGAGAGCAGCGGAGACTAGCTATTCCAGGCTGGGAGGCCTAGGGAGGTCTCAGAGGGACCAGACGGACAGAAGGGGCCTGGCCGGGGCAGAATCCCGTGGGGAGGGAAGGACGGCAAAAGCCCTGTGGAAACCGTGAACTTGGTGCACAGCAGGAACAGAAACTGGGCCAGAGTGGCTGGAGTCTTGTGACTTGCAGGAATGTGTGAGATTAGATCTGAGAGGTAAAGGAAGGGGGGGAGGGGGCGGGTTGCATGGAGGACCTGGGAAGCCACTGGAGACCATGCTCTATCATTTGATGATTTATCTTCTTTACAATTTGCAGTTACCCTCACTCTAGGTTTTTTTTTTTTTGGTAGCAGCTTTCTTAAAATATAATTCACATACTGTACAGTTCACCTGTTTAAAGTGTACAGTTAAGTTTTTAGTATATTCACAGAGTTGTGCAACCATCACTACAGTCATTTTAGAAAGTTTTCTTTACCTTAAAAAGAAACCCTATACCCTTTACCCACCACCCCGTATTCCCCTGATCCCTCCCAGCGCTAAGCAGCCACCAACCTACTTTCTATCTCTATGTATTTACTGATTTGGACATTTCATAGAAATCATGTAATATGCGATCCTTTGTGACTGGCTTCTTTCACTTAGCATAATGTTTTCAAGGTTCCTCCACACTGTAGTGTGTATTAGCCCTCCATTTCTTTTTTTTTTTTTTCCTTTGCCGTGCCTCGAAGCTTGAGGGATCTTAGTTCCCCAACCAGGGACTGAACCTGTGCCCCTTGCAGTGGAAGTGCGGAATCTTAACCACTGGACCACCAGGGAAGTCCCATTATTCCATTTCTTTTTATGGCTGAATAATATCTCATTGTATGGACTTAACACAACTTTCCTTATCCATTCATCAATGGATGGACATTTGGGTACCATTTTATTATTTTTAATTTTTTAATTTTTTTCCCTCTTTTTTGCTTTTTTAAAAAGTTTGTCCCTTTTTAATTATTTTTAATAATCCAAGTAATGTATGATTCCAGTAATGCATTTCTACATTCTCCAAGTAAAAGAGCAAACAATATGGACACGAACTACAAAAGCCCCCATGCTTCTTCAGTCCCACTCTTCTCCCTAGAAGTGACTGGTGACAGCTTGCTCTGTATCCTTCTGGTCATACAAGTTGGGTTTCTTTTCCTAACTTCCTGTCACGCTCCCAGTTCCCTTAGGCCCTGGCTCCTCCCTTGCCCTGGGCCATCTAGATATCTTCTGGGTAAGGTGGGCCCAAAGGTTTATAAACTCAGTGGCTCTCACTGGGGAGTGTGAGAAAGTTCTATAAAGGGATTTCCCCCCTGTCTCTGAACATCCACATTCAGGTGTGGACGGGACGGTGAGTGGCTGGGAGGAGGCCAAAATCAACAGCTCCAACCCACTGCGCTATGACCGCCAGAGCGGGCAATTTATGGTCACCCGGGCTGGGCTGTACTACCTGTACTGTCAGGTAAGCCCCACCTGGCTCCACGGGTAAAGCAGGAACTAAGGGAGAAGGGTTGGGCTTAGGGGGTGGGAGCAAGTTAAAGGTGGGGATGGGGAGCTTGGGGTTTGGGCTGGAGAGGAGCCCTGGGTCTCTCAGGAAATCGGAGATGGAGCCAAGGGCAAGCAGAGGCCTGGACTCCGCCCCCCTCCCCCCCCCCCAGGTGCACTTTGATGAGGGCAAGGCTGTCTACCTGAAGCTGGACTTGCTGGTGGATGACACGCTGGCCCTGCGCTGCCTGGAGGAGTTCTCGGCCACGGCGGCCAGTTCCCTCGGGCCCCAGCTCCGTCTCTGCCAGGTGTCCGGGCTGTTGCCCCTGCGGCCGGGGTCCTCCCTGCGGATCCGCACCCTCCCCTGGGCCCATCTCAAGGCTGCCCCCTTCCTCACCTACTTTGGACTCTTCCAAGTTCACTGAGCGGCCCTGGTCTCCCGGTGGTTTGCCCAGGCCACTGGCTCCCCACGGCAGCTCTCGGAGCACCCTGGTCCCCTCTGCCCCACCCTGAGCTGCTCCTCCCCCAGACCTGCCTCTCCCTCTGTAGGCGGCCAGGGCACGCTCACGTGATGTCCATGCCACAGAAACGTTCCCCTGTCTCTGACAGCTCCCCCCACCTCCAGCTCCCCACCTCACTAGCTCCCAAAGCCCCATTTATCTCCTGACTCCCCCCCCACCCCGGCCACAGCCCCCCAGGACACTGTTCACTGCACTCTGGGTGACGATGGGTCCTGAACACCCCTCTTCAGGCGCTGAGAGGGGCTGGATGCCAGAGAGACTGGGACTCGGCCAGGAGCTCCCCAGTGTGAGGGGTGAGAGACAAAGACAGGCTCCTCCCCTGCTGATTCCCTGTGGATTTTTAAAACAGATATTATTTTTATTATTATTGTGACAAAATGTTGATAAGTGGATATTAAAGAGAATAAGTCATGGTCGCTCTCTTTATTGGGGCTTAGGGGACACGAGGGCCATGGGAAGGGGGTCTGGGAGTTGGGGAGTGGGGGGCAGGACACCTGGAATTCCAGGGTGACATCCAGGCTTGAGAGCGGGGACCTACATGCCTCTAACCCCTAGGCATGAGCAGAGAGTCGAAAGGCAAATTGCCAGGAAAAAAAAAATCAATCTTCTGCCCAAGGTCCAGCAGAAGCAGCCTCATTTACCTAGGAGGCGGGCTTCCTCCTGTGGGGAATCCCTGGGCTGGGAGGAGCAGGAGCCCTTCCTCTTGGCAGCCTCGGAAACTTCAGCAGGTGCTGGCGCAAGCCCTGGCTAGGACGCGGGGTGGGAGCAGGCCCGGTGCGGGGGCTTAGGGTCAAGAAGCAGGATGCTGGGGCCCAGGAAACCGGGAAGCTGTGTCCCTGGGTCCAGGGAGGAATCCTACAGCGGCAGGGTGCTCGGGGCTGTCTCTTTCTCTCTTTGTCCAGAGCCTTATGTAAGAGCTTTTCTCGGGAAACAGGAAGTCCTGCTTGCCAAGTTCAGCACAGGGAGTAGTGCAGGCCTTATTCCAACACACCCGGCCTGGCCTTAACCCCAGAACTCAGCCAGTTCCTTGCTTCCGCGACCCTGATTCTCCTCCCCACTGACCCCCTCCCCTTCTTTCCCACCTTTGGTCACTCTCAGCAAACTGCTCCAGAGATCTCTCCTATGCCCGGGCCAGGGGGTCTTCCACGCTCACCCCTTGACCCTCAATGCTGCCCAGCTTGTCCCTCCATCCCGGCTCCTGGCACCATGCCCCATAGCCAGCCAACCTTCCCTCCCCCACTTCTGGGGCCGCCCCGGGGTTCCTGCGCTCTGGCCGCTCCTCCTGGGTGTCACTGGCAGCCCTGTCCTTCCTAGAGAGACTGACACCAAATTTTCCTGAGGCTGGAGGAGGGTGAGGGGTCTCAGGACAACACTGGCCCCGCAGCAGGGTGCCAGGGGCACCAACAGTGCCCCGAGCTTGCTTCCCGCCTCCCTCCTTTTTATTCTCAAGTTCCTTTTTATTTCTCCCTTGCGTAACGCCTTTCTTCCCTTCTGCACCACTGCCTGCACCCCCACCCTCCCTGTCACCTCCTTGCCACCCCACTCCTTAGGCCACAGCTGTTGGCAGGGTCCCCAGCTCATGCCGGCCTCATCTCCTTCCTTGCTAGCCCCCAAAGGGCCCCCGGGAGACATGGGGGGCCCGGTCCGAGAGCCGGCACTCTCAGTTGCCCTCTGGTTGAGTTGGGGGGCGGCTCTGGGGGCTGTGGCTTGTGCCATGGTTCTGCTGACCCAACAAACAGAGCTGCAGACCTTAAGGAGAGAGGTGACCCGGCTGCAGAGGACCGGAGGGCCCTCCGAGAAGGAGGAAGGGTATCCGTGGCTGAGCCTCCGGGAGCAGGTGAGTGGGGGGAGAAGGCTGTCTGGGAGACAAGGATGGGTGACGGGGTGGTCTCCAGGCCTCTTGGTTCCAGCCGCCTGATCTGCAACGTTTTGAATGGGTGCAAGAGAGGGCCCCAGGTTTGGAGGTCAAAGGAGCAACCATTCCGGGAAAGGAAACTGTTAAAGATGAATGCTTCTCGTACCTAACAGATCCTGGAGGACAGCCAGCACCAAGACTCAGGTTGCTGGGGAAAGGTGCAGGAGGGATGTGAGGCGTTCCTGTGGCAGAGGGAGGGCTGGGGGAAAGGCTTCCTGGGACCCTTGCATCTTAGCGTAACCCGGACCCTCTTTCCATGAGCAGAGCCCTGATGGCGTGGAAGCCCAGGAGAATGGGGAGAGATCCCGGAGAAGGAGAGCAGTGCTCACCCGTAAACAGAAGAGTGAGGCCTCCGGGGTGCAGCAGGGGTGGGAGGTGATGAAGTGGCACTGGGATTTGGAGACTGCGACCCCGAGCCAGGGTGAGGGTGGAGGGCTGACAACCCGGCAGCGGTGGTAGGTGGGCACTGCTGAGATTGCCTCCTTTTCTCCCTAGAGAAGCGCTCAGTTCTGCATCTTGTTCCGGTTAACATCACCTCCAAGGGTGAGCACTATTTTCAATAATGGCTTCTGGGGGAGGGACAAGATCTAGGAACTGTGGGGCTGGCACCTGGGCCCAAGAGGACCTTAGAGGAGAAACGTGTCTGGGTGTGCACAGCAATCCTGACTGCCACACTCCTCGCCTCCAGAGGACTCTGATGTGACAGAGGTGATGTGGCAACCAGCTCTCCAGCGTGGGGGAGGCCTGGAGGCCCAAGGATATGTCGTTCGAGTCTGGGATGCTGGAGTTTATCTGCTGTACAGCCAGGTAACCCCAGACATCCCCTGAACCTCACCTGAGGAGCTGGAGACCCTTCTTCAAAAGCCTTATGCCCCAGCACTGAGGGTTCCCAGCCCCTATTTCATACCCAACTGAGAGGGCCCTTCTTCATTCCTCAGCTCCCTTGCCAGGGCTCCTGAGGCGACCCAGACCTGAGCCACGCTATCCTGTTTTCTTCAACATCTCCCTTCCCTGCCAGGTCCTTTTTCATGATGTGACTTTCACCATGGGTCAGGTGGTATCCCGGGAGGGCCAGGGAAGGCAGGAGACTCTGTTCCGATGTATACGAAGCATGCCCTCCAACCCTGACTGGGCCTACAATAGCTGCTACAGTGCAGGTGAGAGCTTGAGAGCTGGATGGGCAGTGGAGGGTGGCTGTGAGGAGAGCAGATCTCTGACCTGGGGGCAGTGGTGGGGGAACTGCGGCAGGGGGTTGGAAGCCTGTGTAGAGGCAGAGCTGAGGGATGAAGGACAGAATACCTTGATCCTTGCAGGAGGCAGAAGAAAGGTTGAGCTGGAGAAGGGAGGGTGAAACATCAGAGCATCTGCATGGCTGTGCTTCACTGAGCATCTGTTTTCTCCCTTTTCTCAGGTGTCTTCCATTTACACCAGGGGGATATTCTGAGTGTCATAATCCCCCGGGCAAGGGCGAAACTTAGCCTCTCTCCACATGGGACCTTCCTGGGGCTTGTGAAACTGTGATCATGTTGTAAAAGATGGTTCTGAGCTTGGAAGACCAGGGTGGGTACATTTTGGAGACAGCCAAGAGCTGACTAGACAAAGGACAGGGAACAGTCAGGAACAGAGCTTCTTCTGGGTTTGACTGGAACCCCAGGTGTGACAGCTCATGACTCCCCCCCACCCCCCACCCCCGGGCTTTGAATTCATTCATATTAAAGAGGTAGAATATCTTGCTCTTAGGCTCCATCCAGCCCCAAATTCTTGAGGGAGTTGGGCAGGGAGTGGGGGTGGGAAATGCCAGGCATTGTCTAGACTTGCCTTGGGTCCCACTGGAATGCTTCCAGAACAGCACCACCATCTAGCGGCAGTCTGAGACAATCGTCCTGCCTGTTGGCAGATGTCCGCGAATCCTTCCTCCACTCAGGAAAACTCCTGGTTCTTTATGCCACACCTCTCTCTAGGTACCCTCTGCCTCTTCACTCCACAAGAAGCCTCATCCTGACTTCCCTCTCTCCATCTATTGGGCCCCAGTTTCCATCTCCAGGGGTGTAATTATTATGCGCCCGTCTGCAGAGGGTGCCCGACGACGACAGCCCTCCTGCAGCCACATCATTACTCTCTGGGTCTCAAGTTTTGCCTTTCACGCCCTCCAACGCCCTAGCGTGGTAGGCCACTCTAAGCCTCTCTGGACTGGGACGGGTCGCCGGGGAGCCTTGGATAAATCGAGCCCTGGTCCTGATCCTGTCTCACTCCTCTGATCTCTCCTTTCTGCGCAAGCCCTGACCTAAAGTTAAAAAATAAAAGAGAATAAATGAAACCTCGGGTCCATTTCCCCCGCTTGCTGTGCCTCAGCCCCGTCCGCGTACCGGGATCTCCCGGCCCTCCCTGCCCTCCTCCGACGCGCCTCACTGGACTAAGGTGTCAAGGCCCCCAGCTCAGGCCAGGCGGCGCGTGGAACGCCGGGCTTCGGAGCGCGGGACTCGGGGGCGGGAGAGCGGTACGGGACACGCAGGCGCAAAAGAACGGGTGGAGGAGCCGCCGGCGCAACTCGGGTTAAGCGGCCGTGCGCAGGCGCAGCCCCGCGTGGGGCACGTGGGCGGGACGGTCCCGAGGCGTCTACGCTCTCGGGTAGGCGGGGCTAGGCGCGTGGTGGCCGCGCCGGCGCCGTTCGCCGGGTGTGACGTACTAATTGTGCGCCGCCACCGCCGGTGGGCCAGGGGCTCGCGGGAGGGGAAGGAGAAGGAGGGGGGGGGAGGTGGTGGAGGTGGAGGCTGAAGCAGAGCAGGAGGCGGCCGCGGCGGGGCGGCTCGGCGCGCGGCCCAGAAGCGTTGGAATCTTGAATTGAGACGGCTGCGTCTGAAGACAGCAGGAGTGGCGGGGCCGCCGCCGTCGCCGGAGAGATGAGCCGGGAAGCCTGAGGCCGGAGACGCCCGCCTTCGGGCCTGTCGGTCCGGCTTCCCCGCTCCCGGTGAGGACGCCCCCTCCCCTCCCCCCAGCTCTGCCGCGGCTTTTCCCATTTCTGGACCCCATTCCCAACTAACCGGGGCCCAGGAGGCCCTCGAAGGGGGTTTTTAAGGCCCTTGCACGTCGAGCCGCCCGAGCCTGTAGGACCTTACTGGTGCTGGGACGCATTCTGGTCGCCGGGACGGAGCAGAAGAGGGGGCTGGGCCAAACTAGCTCGGCTCAGTTCGGTCCCAGCGCGCCTTGATTCGGCTGCCTAAGCGCCGATTCGGTTCTCTTTCAGTTTCTTCTAAAATCATTCCTTTTTCATTAGATTCTAACACCTGAACCATAGCCCTGGTATCCCCATTCCCTTCTGAGACGACCTGAGCATGCCCACACACCCCATTCATTCCACGGTGATGAGAGAACTCTCTTCCCACTCTAGATCACGGTTTCCCTGCGGAAGTTGTGTTCTCCTCGGGTATCTCTCTTCCGTGTCAGGATTCCTTTACTGAGCCATCTCCCTTATTAGGCTCTCAACTAGGACATCCCTGGTGGTATTGAAATAGAGAAGTGGACCCTGAAAATACTAAGTTTGATCTGGGAATCTGAGAAATAAGAGCCCGAAGGCCTGCCGCTTAGCCATTCTTCCTTGCCTCTATCTGGGCAGGAGAGAGATGGCACAGACTCCAAAGGGCACCTTGTGGACCATGTTAACTAGGAAGATCTGAAGTTTGGAGTTTCGCAGGTTTTCCTCTTTTCCTTCGTTTATTTGCATCTGATTGTAGAAGAGGTGTCCTGAGGAAGAGAGGTGGGATCTGGGGGTAGGATGTTTGGATTCTGACGCTCTAACCTTTGTTTTACAGGCTACTGGAAGATGAAAGAGACTATACAAGGGACCGGGTCTTGGGGGCCTGAGCCTCCTGGACCCGGCATAGCCCCAGCTTATTCAAGTCCCAGGCGAGAGCGTCTTCGTTGGCCCCCACCCCCCAAACCCCGACTCAAATCAGGTGGAGGGTTTGGGCCAGATCCTGGGTCAGGGACCACAGTGCCAACCAGACGCCTACCTGTCCCTCGGCCCTCTTTTGATGCCTCAGCTAGTGAAGAGGAAGAAGAAGAAGAGGACGACGAAGACGAAGATGAGGAAGAGGAGGTGGCAGCTTGGAGGCTGCCCCCCAGATGGGGTCAGCTGGGAGCCTCCCAGCGGCCTCGCCCTCCCCGCCCTGCTCATCGGAAAACCTGTTCACAGCGCCGTCGCAGAGCTATGAGAGCCTTCCGGATGCTGCTGTACTCAAAGAGCACCTCGCTGACATTCCACTGGAAGCTTTGGGGGCGCCACCGTGGCCGGCGGCGGAGCCTCGCACACCCCAAGAACCATCTTTCACCCCAGGAAGGGGGTGTGACACCACAGGTGCCATCCCCCTGCTGTCGGTTTGACTCCCCCCGGGGACCACCTCCACCCCGGCTGGGTCTGCTAGGTGCTCTCATGGCTGAGGATGGGGTGAGAGGGTCTCCACCAGTGCCCTCTGGGCCCCCCATGGAGGAAGATGGATTAAGGTGGACTCCAAAGTCTCCTCTGGACCCTGACTCAGGTAAGGTGGGAATGGGACAGAGGAGGGGATGGGAAGAGCTAAGATCCTGGGAGACCAGGAGCCTCTTGCTGTGGTGAGATCTGGGTCTAAGGAAAGTAGGAGAGCAGAAGGGGAGAGGTCCAAAACAGCTGTGAAATGTTTTCAGCAGCACTTTGAGCAGGAACTGAGTCTGGGAAGAGAGTCAGGGCTGGGGTACAAGATCCCTATGCTGTGCATAGATGAGAAAGGGAGTCATGGTTTAAACAAGTCAGTCATGTCCACTTGAAATTTCTCTTCGTGTGGCCTCTCAGGATAAAAGCTCCTGCGTGTGCATCTCTAGAGGGTTCCATTCTTACAACGGTGGGATGGGATCTCTCTGAGTAGTGGAGTACCTCACCTGGACAGTTGTGTGTGACGTTCTCACTCAGAACATTTCTTTTTTGGAGAACCCCAAATAAACTACTTAAGGCTTTTTTTTTTTTTTTTAATTTGTTTATGTAGGTTGTGCTAGGTGTTAGTTTTGGCAGCCTCTATTTCTTTATTAATTATTTGAGTATTTACTGAGCCTTTGCTGTATGCCAGGTACTATGCTAGGTGCTAGGTATATAGTGGTGAGAAATCTCTCTGAAATTTACATCTCTCTGAATCCTGGTGTTTTCTTGGTTTCCTCCTGTTTATGAGTACAGGCATACCTCGTTTTATTGCGCTTCCCTCTACTGCACTCTGAAGACATTGCATTTTTTACAAATTGCTGGTTTGTGGCAACAGTGAGTGGAGCAAGTCTAACAGCGCCATTTTTCCAACAGTATTTGCTCAGTTTATGTCTGTGTCACGTTTTGGTAATTCTCTCAATATTTCAAAGCCTCCACCCATGAAAAGATTACAACTCACTGTAGGGTCAGATGACAGTTAGCATTTTTTAGCAGTAAAGTATTTTTTTAAAAATATTTTTATTTCATTGGAGTATGATTGACTTACAGTGTTGTGTTAGTTTTAGATATATAGCAAAGTGATTCAGTTATACATATATTCATTCCTTTTTAGATTTTTTCCTCATCTAGGTTATTACAGAGTATTGAGTAGAGATTATATATCTGTGCTATATAATAGATCCTTGTTTGTTATCTATATTGTATATAGTAGTGTGTGTATGTTCATCCTAAGCTCCTGATTTCTCCCTCCACCCCATGTTTCCCCTTTGGTAACCAAAAAGTTTGTTTTCAGTGTCTGTAAATCTGTTTCTGTTTTGTAAAAAAGTTCATTTTATCTCTTTTTTTAAAATTAGGTTTCACATGAGTGATAATCGATATTTGTCTTTCTCTGTCTGACTTACTTCAGTGTAATAATCTCTAGGTCCATCCAGGTTGCTGCACATGGCATTATTTCATTCTTTTTTATGGCTGAGTAATATTTCATTGTATATATGTACCACATCTTCTTTATCCATTCATCTGTTGATGGGCATTTAGGTTGCTTCCATGGCTTGGCTATTGTAAATAGTGCTGTAATGAACATTGGGGTGCATATGTCTTTTCGGATTATGGTGTTCTCTGGATGTATGCCCAGGAATGGGATTGCAGGATCATATGGTAGTTCTGTTTTTAGTTAAGGAATCTCCATACTGTTCTCCGTAGTGGTTGTACCAATTTACATTCCCAACAACAGTGTAGGAGGGTTCCCTTTTGTCCACACCCTCTCCAGCATTTATTGTTTGTAGACTTTTTGATGGTGGCTGTTTTGACTGGTGTGAGGTAATACCTCATTGTAGTTTTGATTTTCATTTTTTGATAATTAGTTATGTTGAGCATCTTCTCATGTGTAGTAAAGTATTTTTAAATAAGGTTATGTACTTTTTTTTTTGGACGTAATGCTGTTGCACACTTAATAGATTATAGTAAACATAAGTTTTGTATGCACTGAGAAACCAAAAAGTTTGTGTGACTCGCTTTATTACATTATTCACTTTATTGTAGTGGTCTGGAAGTGAACCTGCAGTATTTCTGAGGTATGCCTGTAGTAACTATTCCTCTCTGTCCCGTATAACCTCTTGGACATAATTACCTCATGCTTTAGGGTTTTCATCCTTTAGAGTTTATACTGGTAGATTTTGTTTCAGTTCATCCTTTGTGTGGTCTTATAATTTGTGTGCGTCATTTATTCTTCCTGTTGGCCTTTGATCTGAACCAGTTTCTTGCCTCCATCCTGTTTCCCCTGCCCTACAGGCCTCCTCTCTTGTACTCTGCCCAACGGCTTTGGGGGACCACCTGGGCCAGAAGGAGAGCGAAGTCTGGCACCCCCTGATGCCAGCATTCTCATCAGCAACGTGTGCAGCATCGGTGACCATGTGGCCCAGGAGCTTTTTCAGGGCTCAGATTTGGGTGCTGCAGATGAGGCTGAGCGGCCTGGGGAAAAAGCTGGTCAGCACAGTCCCCTGAGGGAGGAGCATGTCACCTGTGTGCAGAGTAAGGAACCCTAGAGGATCTAGTCTCTTTCCCTCAGCTGACTCCTAGATCAGAGTCTGGAGGCCTGCCTTACCCCACTCCTCTCCCTCCTCCACTCAGGCATCTTGGATGAATTCCTTCAAACTTATGGCAGCCTCATCCCCCTCAGCACTGATGAGGTAGTAGAGAAACTGGAGGACATTTTCCAGCAGGAATTCTCTACACCTTCCAGGTAAGGCATGAAAGAGAGGCCGTTTGGAAGAGGTCTGGGACCTGGGAGATGGGGTGGGAGTGCTGCTGCCTTTTCTCCCATAGGGATGTAGTTGGGGAGGAGGAGTAAACTAGAACTGAAGGGGAGGAATCTACAGGCAAGGTGCCAAGCCCCTGTTAGCCACCTGGGAGGGTCTTTACCTGGGACCCTGAAATACCACCTGTACCTAAGTATTCATGTGCCTCTTACTGGGGAGTGGGTCTTTAGCAAGCCCTCAGAAGGACCCATGACCAAAAAAAACCAACCAAACAAAAAAAAGGTTAGTTTTAGGTTTTTATTCTAGGCAGTAGAAGGTGCTTCTGTGTGCCCTAGCCCCCTCGTCTCTTGTGTGACTCCACCCTTGGCCTACCCAGGAAGGGCCTGGTGTTGCAGCTGATCCAGTCATACCAGCGGATGCCAGGCAATGCCATGGTGAGGGGCTTCCGAGTCGCCTATAAGCGGCATGTGCTGACCATGGACGACTTGGGGACCTTGTATGGACAGAACTGGCTCAATGACCAGGTAAGGAGGTGTGGAGAAACAGGCCAAAGAGGGGATTTAGGGAACAGGGTGTCTGGGGCCCTCTGCATGGGGGAGCCCTGTACCCATGCCGCACCCTCCATGGCAAGTGGCTTCCCATCTTCTCTCCAGGTGATGAACATGTATGGAGACCTGGTCATGGACACGGTCCCTGAAAAGGTAGGTCCAACCAGATACTTCAGTCCCTGGAAGAACTTCCGCAGTTTTAAGCAGCTTTTTCAGTCCCTTTAATCTCTTCCATTTTACATAAAGAGGGCCTTTCTTTCTGGGGAGAGGCAGTGGACGGTAGTTTGTTAAATTCGAATCTGTAATCTTGGTCCTGAACTTACCAATTCTAGTCCTTTCCCCCAGTCTGTAGTGTTTTTCCCCTATGGCTAATCCCACAAACTGGGGTGGGAAGCTATAAGATGAGGTTAAAAACAGGGTGTGTTTTTACCCTCAGTGAGTTGGACTGGAGTTTGTTGAAACCAGTCCTTAGAGCCGTAGTGAAATGGAGTGGGCTGGGGAGCGGACACTTAGCAGGAGGCCTGAGGTCTTTGAATTCCATACAGCTCTTTTGTATCATTGGCACAGGTGCATTTCTTCAATAGTTTCTTCTATGATAAACTCCGTACCAAGGGTTATGATGGGGTGAAAAGGTGGACCAAAAACGTGAGTTATGAATTCACATCTACTTGTGTAACACCTTGCCTCTAAAGAAGAGTTCTGTTTCCTGTGAGTCCTTTTCCCAACCCTGTTTCCCCAATCCAAGCTTTCAAGTATTTATTAAATGTCTTCTGTGTGCCAGGTGCTGTTCTGGGCGCTGAGGATACAGTATTAAATAAGGGAAACTCCTTGCTTTTATGGGGTGAGAATGAATAAGTAAGGTAAATTTTAGCTAGTGGTAAGTGCTGTGAACAAATTAAAACAGTCATGTGGTAGCCTGGGGGTGGTCTGGGCAGGTCTCGCTTAGCTGAGACTTGAATGATGAGGAGCCAGCCCTGTGCAAATCTGGGGCGCGGGTATTCTAAGCAAAGGGAACGGCGAGTACGTGCGACACAAAGTGAGAAAGAACGTTTGAGGATCAGAGGGCCAGTGTGGGCACCTGTGTGGTTGGAGCAGGGTGAGCACAGGGAACACGATAGAAAATCTGGTCAGAGAGTAGGTCATGTGTGGCATGGAGGGTGATAGGCGAAGGGCGGTAGAGCTTGTTCTTTGTGTTCTGAGAAGCCATTGAAGAGTTTTAGGCAGGCTGGGAAGCACCTCATGTTTTAAACTCCTGTTTCGATGAAACAGATTGAAAGGGCGCAAGAGTGGAAGCAGGCAGACTAAATAGAGTAGCCAGAAAGTCCAAATGAGAAGCTTGGACCAGAGTGGTAAAGTTCAAAATAGAAGTAGTTTTATTTAGGATAAGTTTTGCAGGTAGAATCAATAGGACTTTCTGATGGATTGGACATGAGAAATGAAGAAAAGATAGGAATCAAGGATGTTGCTTAGGTTTTTGGCCTAAGTTACTGGGGAAAATAATTAAGGGGGAGAGAAGCAGGCTTGGTGGGGGGTGGGAGGTGAAGAGTTCTTTTCCCCTCTCCAATTAGTCTCCCTGCCTTCTGATTCAAAGGCCAGGAGATTTCTACAGTGAGGTAGGGCCACTGACTCCAGCATTTCTTAATTTCTGTCTTCAGGTTCAAGAGCTTACACTCTCAGGGACTGGGCACACCTTCTTCTCCTGGTAGAGGTGGGGTGACATGCAATGGAAAGAACTTGGCTTTCTATATATCTGTGTTTAAATCCCACCTCTGCCATTTCTTACTTCTATGACCGTGAGCAAGTTACTTTACTTTTCCAAGCCTGTTTCCTCATGAGAACTTTCTCAGAGGATTGTTGTGAGCATTAACTGATTGAGCATCTATTAGGTGCCATGCATTGTTCTGAGTGTGTTATGGATATTAACTCGTTTAACCTGCATAACAAACAGGTGAGGGTAGGCTCTGTTATTTTCACCCTCTTACAGAAAAGGGAGCTGAGGTACAGAGAGTTATTAAGTAGCTTGCCTGTGGTCATAAGCTAGTAAATGGAGGAGCTGGGTTTGAACCCTGAGAGTCTGGCTCCAGGATCCTGAGCCTGGGTTCTTAGCTACTAAGTACTTGTACGTTTAATGTGTGAAAAGTACCTGGCTCTTCCTGGGCTCTCGAGTGTTTGTTCTGCACCACCTCCTCTGTCCTGCGTTCTTCCTTAAGCCCAAGAATCCAGACATCCAGATGCTGAGCCTGGCCTCACAGTCCAGTGGCTGGGTATTGAGTTCTCCCACTTGGTTCCTTGCCGGTTCCTCCTAGAACCCTCCTGGCATTAGGAACAATTCCTGTGCTGTCTTACCTGACCTCCAGCACTGCCTCCTTAGGTGGACATCTTCAATAAAGAGCTACTGCTAATCCCCATCCACCTGGAGGTGCATTGGTCCCTCATCTCTGTTGACGTGAGGCGGCGCACCATCACCTATTTTGACTCGCAGCGCACCCTGAACCGCCGCTGCCCTAAGGTTTGAGAGGGAAGGGAAAAGATGGGCAGAATGTGGGAGGAGATACAGTGGCAAGGCCTTTCAGGCAGAAGGGTGGGTTTGGGATATCTGAGGAGCAACCTGGGCTTGGTGCCTGTGACCACCACACCTTGGGTTCAGTTGGGAAATGTGGGGGCATCACTTCCTCCTTTTCTCCGTCTACATAGCATATTGCCAAGTATCTGCAGGCAGAGGCAGTGAAGAAAGACCGGCTGGATTTCCACCAGGGCTGGAAAGGTTACTTCAAAATGGTACGTTTCTAGAGGAGGGTTATGGGGGAGGTGTGGGGGGCGTGGTAGGAGGCAGAAGTTGAAGCCATACCTGTAGGGTCTCGAGGAGAAGGGCTTACCTTCTTTTTATTCTCTAGAATGTGGCCAGGCAGAATAATGACAGTGACTGCGGTGCCTTTGTGTTGCAGGTAAGCTGATACCAGTTGGGTTAAAGAGGGGAGGGAGGCGGGAAGCTGTTCTGCCTCTCTCATTTGGCTCACGGCCACTTATGTAGCAGGAGTAAGCTTATGTGTTATAATGCAGAAACCCTGATTTCATTGGTCCTCTCTTGGCTTCTCCATACCACATTCAGACTGGGTCTGTGGTCCTTGGTCTCTGCCCTGATATAGCTGCCTCCTGATCCCCAGTGCAAAGTACTTTCTGTTAACACTAGGTATTTTATGTACCAAATAGGAACATTGGCTTTAGAGTCAGACTTCTTTTGAGCCCCAGTCTATGGGACCTTGGCTTCCTTTGTGAAATGGGAGTGTTCTCGGAAAGATCCAGTGAGACATGTATCATACAAAATATGTAGCACAGGTCCTGATTTGGGGGGGGGGGGGGGCAGAGGCTCAGTAGGTGGTTCTCATGGCCTGCTTTGTTAATACCCAGTATTGCAAGCACCTGGCCCTGTCTCAGCCATTCAGCTTCACTCAGCAGGACATGCCCAAACTTCGTCGACAGATCTACAAGGAGCTGTGTCACTGCAAACTCACTGTGTGAGCCTCGTATCCCAGGCCTCAAGCCCATTCATTAATGGGCAGGAGGATATGGGAGACCCTTCCTTCCCAAGAAACTCCAATTCCTTTTGTCTCTAGCCTTTTCCCACCCAGTTCCCTTTGGATTTTCATATTTAAATGTTTTAATTGATTTCTGTATTTTTTTTTCTTTGAGAGAATATTTGTTGATTTCTGATGTACAGGGGGTGGCCATGGAAAATCCCTTTTCCCTCTGAATACAGGGGAGTATGGCCTTGTGGCCTGGGTGGGCAGTCATCTCCCTTCCATGTGCAGGGCGGGGTGGGGGGCAGGAAAATCTGTGCTCGGGTGGTGGGCGGGCAACGTGATTACTGCCTGCCAGATCTTCAAACTTTTTTTTATATATATATATATAAATGCCATGGTCCTTCTCTGGTCAATAAAGGATCCTTTGGAGATACATAGTGGTGGTCTTCCTTAAGTGGCCTCAAACTAGTGAATATGCTCTCAGGCTTTCCTCCAGTCAGTGCTGTTAGCTACCCTTTTGTGGGTCTTGAGACTTTCCCGGCCAGCTTTCCATCCCTGGCTCAGACAGTGCCAACACCATGTCTTCAACAAAAAGAATACCCCAGCAGAGGGAGCCAGGGTTGGAAAGAGGGAGAGTAGGTAAGCCTCAAAAATAAGGGAGCTTGAGAGGTGCTGAAGTTGGGGAAACAGCACACTTCAGGGAGCTGGCCAGGATTCATGACAGCAGCCCCAAATGCTCTTAAGCCCATAAGTTAGTTACTCAATCCTTTCTCCCTCCAGCCCAGGGAACCCTCCCAGCCGCTGGGTATGGCTCTTCATTCCATTATCCCTGTACATTCGGGGTTGGTGTCCGATTTATCTTTGCTTCCAGAGAGAACAAAATTAAATATGGGTCCAGTGGAGACCTGGAGCAGAGGTAGAGGGAAGTGGTTGTCCCAGGAGCCCGGAAGTCCCTGGAGGCTGAAACCTCGCCCCCCTTGCGTGATAGGGCCTCCTAGGCCACATGACTAGGGCACTCGCCTCCGCACGTGTAGGGATGCAGGGCCCCAAGATGGCTGCCAGGCCTCGAGGCCTGGCTCCTGTATGTCACTTCCGTACCGGCAAGAAAGGCGGGCCCCTTAGCCAATGAGGCCGCGGGGCGGGTCTTCACCTTGATAGGCGTTCAAGTTATCCAATGGTCGCTGCGTGCCAGAGCGCCTACGCGCTAACGTCACGCCGGGTTGCTGAGCGGCGGCAGGCGGGGCCCAGGCAGCCAAGCCAATGCGATGGCTGGGGCGGGGTCGGGCGCTCTATAAGTTGTCGATAGGCGGGCACTCCGCCCTAGTTTCTAAGGATCATGTCTGCGAGTCAAGATTCCCGGTAAGAAAAACATTTGTAGGTGATTGTGGCTACTTACCCTATCGCCCCTTCCGAGGACCTCGCCCGGAAAAGCTGAGGTTCGCCGCCATAGGTGCCCCCGAGGGCTGTGGGGAGACCAAGCCGGGAGGACCCGTGGCGGGGGGGGTTGAGGGGCGGGTCCACGGCCAACATTGCCGCCAGGGCCTAGGCAGAGACCGAGGACCGTGCGGCTTTTGGGGCCCAGCGTGCGAGGTTGGAGGCCTCGATCGACGTGATGCGCGAAGCCCCGGCTCCGAGTCGGGCGGTGAGGTCGCGATCTGGCGTGGGAAAAGAAGAGGCTGCTGTACGTGGCCCGGAGCCGCCGGTCCGGTTGCCTCACTGCCGGAGGGAGGGCTCGAGCGCTCCGGATTCGGGAGGGTTCTGACGGTACCATTCGCCGAAGGCGGGGGTGCCTGGGTCCTCAAATCCAGTTGTTTAGTCGCGTGGAGCTATCGGTCGGGGGAGAAGAAACCGGCCGTTCAGTGTGCTGGTTTTCTTGACGGCCAGGACCGAGCCTAACCCCGAGGAGCGGCCGCGTGAGGCACCGGGAGCCCACCCGGCGCCGGGCGGGCGGGTCCATTTTGCCGCACAAGCCGGGCAATTGGCAAACTGCGGATGGGCAGGTCCACTTTACTTCGGGGGTGAGCGGCCTGAGGTATGGGAGGGCGACGCCATTTCGCGACGGGGGCGGGCGGGATGTGGTTTGTTCCCGGGGCGGGGGCGGGGGCGGTGTGGGGGGCGCCGCCGGGTGGTCGAGGGAGCGAGCACATGGCGGCCCGAGGTGTTCCCCTCCCCCAGTCCCCTTCGTTTCTAAGTGTTGTGCAATCTCCCCCTTTGCTAGTTCGGCTGGGGCTCATTGTGCGCGAGGCCGCCACCGCCCGCGGCCTCCCACATCCGGGCACCGCGAGGGAAGGGGGGGGAGATGGGCTGGAGGGAGTGGGGGAGGGCGCGGGCGGTATGACGTGGGGGGGAAGGGGATGTCCTACCCTGGCATCTGGGAAGTGGAGGGCGGGACTTCCGGCGCGCAGGGGCCACGGTGGGAGGTGCACGCGCTTGGGCTTGGTGCGCCGGGCCCAGGACACGTGGACCCGGAGGCAAGCACCATCTCCTCGCCCTGTAAGCGTAGCGCGGTTCCTTCCAGCCTCTGGGTCTTTAGGAGGGTTACTCCATCGTGTCGGCGGCGTTTTGGCTTAAGCCGCTCCCGGGATGGGGCAAAGGCCTGACTCAGTTATAAAGTATTCTATCTTCTGGGAACTCGTGGGAATTGGATTAGGGAGTGAAGGCTGATGGCATCATGCAAAGCTGGTTGCCGGCTGTCAGAATTTCTACATACTCCTGTTTTTAAACCAACAGATCCAGAGACAATGGCCCCGATGGGATGGAGCCCGAAGGCGTCATCGAGGTGAGGTTGGCCCCCTCCCACCATTATCCTTCAACTCTGGGAAAGGCAGTGCCATTAGCATTGCTCTTTTGACTTTTGCAGTGGTTTAGTGATTAAAACCAGTATCCAGTATTTCAACTGTACTATTTAGCTTAAAACTCTCAGGTAGTTAGACAGGAAATCTTAACTCCTGTGCAGTAACTTGTTTAAAATACTTGTTTCTAAGAACCGTGTTTAAAACATGTCATTCAGATTCTGTTTTTTCTACAACATCCAGTTCTACTGTTTACAAGTGGGCTGGCCCCTTAGGGTGCTTTCCCAGGCTATGTAGAACCACCAACCAGCTGGTTTTCATGGGGAAAAGAGAGGTTGTGGGCTCTGAAGCTTTGGTGCAGGCACAAGGTCCTGTTTGCTCCAATGCAAGAGCACAGCCCCATTTCTCTTACTTTAATTTCTTTGCTTCTTACAGAGTAACTGGAATGAGATTGTTGACAGCTTTGATGACATGAACCTTTCTGAATCACTCCTCCGTGGCATCTATGCCTATGGTTTTGAGAAACCCTCTGCCATCCAGCAGCGAGCCATTCTTCCTTGTATCAAGGGTAAGACTCCTCTATCCCAGGACAAGTTCTGGACTGTCCCTGACCTGGGTAGAGTGGCACCTGGTTGGTGGTGCCTGTCTCATATCAGCCAGGGACAAAGCAACTCCTTGTTTATCCCAGCTTGGCTTTTGGTTTATGCCCACGTCTGGTTCATGCCCTGGACACATGGATTGCTGGATTAATTTCAGTGAGGTAGTGTTTTAGCTAGATTATACTGGCTTCTTACAGCTGTACTTCTAGCCCAATTTTATGCAGTACTGAATGACTGAAACCTGGCCTGATTTTCAGATCTGTTCTTGTTTGTGTACTATGTTGTCATGCAAAGTCTGAAGCACTTATTATTGCTGGGCATATACCTCTGTAGATTGCTTATTGATCTCATTCATCAGGGCTTTTGAATATCCCATGATTGCAAAGAATGCTTTCTACTGTATCAAATTCTCCTAATTTGTGTTTAGGTTATGATGTGATTGCTCAAGCCCAATCTGGGACTGGGAAAACGGCCACTTTTGCCATATCAATTCTGCAACAGATTGAATTGGATCTAAAGGCCACCCAGGCCTTGGTCCTGGCACCCACTAGAGAGTTGGCTCAGCAGGTGAGTTTACCTTCCTTCCCCTGAAGGACTTATTTAGAAATGATTAGCATAAACCAGAAGTATGTGCCCCAACTACTACCATTTTTGGAAGAACTGAAGTATGGGGAAAAGAGGTGATGTAAAGTCCGTTGATGACTTCTAGGTATCTCAAGGCTTGGTATGTTAATTATGAGCCTTTTCCTAACCAAACACTGTAAGCATCCCTTACTCCACCCATTTCCTGAGTCAGATGGGAAGGCTGCTGGGTGGAGCCTGGCTGGCTTGGCAAGTTTGACTGTTTTATGAACAAAACCCCCTGGCAGTGGGCAAAGAGACACCTGATTGGTGGTGTTGCTCTCATATCAGTCAGGGGCAAAGCAGATGTCTAGTCCTTTGTTCATCCTAGCTTGATGCCTGGGTTGGTGGCCAGAGCTGTTTCATGCCTAGGGCACATAAAATGTTGGGCTGTTTTCCTGGGTCTTGGAAAGGAAAAAGAATCAGAAACACTTGTCTCACATTGACTGTTTGTTAGTTGAGTTTAAGGGACTATTCTCATAATGTTCTCCATGACATGGAGATGTCATGGTCATTCTTTGCTTAACTTCTGAACAAAGGTAATATAAGCAAGAAGTTGAAGCAGAGCTCCACTCTAGGGCCCTTAACATCTAGAACATGCATTTAACAGGTTGTGTGACAGGAGTACAGTAGGACACAGATGTCATTCCATACATGAAACTGATTGTTGTGACCCATCAAATAAATTGGTCACACAGTTGACTTCCAGAAAGCTGTGAGGTCTAGTAGGGTAAGAAGCCATACCGAAATTATTCCAGAGGCCATTATTGTGCCTCAGTGTGTACATTCAGGAGCTGGGCTGAGTTCAAATTCTGAGACTGCCACTTATCAGTAGTGTGATCTTAAATGGATTGTTTGACCTACCTGTTTCTTGCCTAAGGAGTGAGCTTAATGATGTTTGTCTCAGAGCCAGGAATAATAAAATACATGAGTATTTAAAACGGGGCCTGGCAGTTGTAGCTAATATACAAGCACTTGTTTTTCTGGTTCAGATACAGAAGGTAGTTATGGCCTTAGGAGATTACATGGGTGCCTCGTGCCATGCCTGCATTGGGGGTACCAACGTGCGTGCTGAGGTGCAGAAGCTGCAGATGGAAGCTCCCCATATCATCGTGGGTACCCCAGGCCGTGTGTTTGACATGCTTAACCGGAGATACCTGTGTGAGTTCAACAATTTTCTAGTCTTCTGGGTCACTACTTTATGCATGCTTTTCCAGTTTCTTAATAACATGGCCACGGTTGCATTCCCGATGATATCCTCTTGAAAGAGTTGCTCTGTGATGAACCCCATGCGTGTCATCTGAGCCTGGCTTCCCTGTCATCTCAGCCCAGGTAGTGTTCTACTTCCCAGGGCTGTTGTCTGGCCTGGCAAGGGGTCCCAGGCAAAGGATCAATCTTTGTATTCTGAGAGCAGACCACCTCTGCCCTGTTGTTTATCAGGAAAATTAGGTATAGTTCACATTTCCCTAGCAACTACCTGTTGGTATTTCTTCCTGCAGCTCCCAAGTACATCAAGATGTTTGTACTAGATGAAGCTGATGAAATGTTAAGCCGTGGGTTCAAGGACCAGATCTATGACATATTCCAAAAGCTCAATAGCAACACCCAGGTGAGGGCTTTGGGGTCTTGCTTGTATGGCTGACGATTACTTTGCATAGGTTGTGATGTGCTCAGGGTGATGATGAAAGAGCATTATCAAGTGCCAGAGGACGGACACTGGCAGTCCAGTGGTTAGGACTCCCGTGCTTCCAATGCAGGAGGTGTGGATTTGATCCCTGGATGGAGAACTGAGATCCCACATGCTGCGTGTTGCACCCAAAAAGTTTAAAAAACAAAAAAAGCCCACCAGCTTTGATGATCCAAGTTTGAAAACTAAAGGCCAGGGGAAATGGAGTTCTGGAGTATCCTTTACCCCAAGGCTGCTCTTTTTTTTCCCATCAGGTGGTTTTGCTGTCAGCTACAATGCCTTCTGATGTGCTTGAGGTGACCAAGAAGTTCATGAGGGACCCAATTAGAATTCTTGTCAAAAAGGAAGAGTTGACGCTGGAGGGTATCCGCCAATTCTACATCAATGTGGAACGAGAGGTGGGGCCCAGTGCAGGAGGCGGGCCTGGTGGTAAGTTGTCGGGTATAGCCCCTGACTGATCTCCACCCCCACCTCCACCCCGCCAGGAGTGGAAGCTGGACACACTGTGCGACTTGTATGAAACCCTGACCATCACCCAGGCAGTCATCTTCATCAACACCCGAAGGAAGGTGGATTGGCTCACTGAGAAGATGCATGCCCGGGACTTCACTGTCTCTGCCATGGTGAGGTTTCTCCACCTTGTTTTACAACAGCAAAGTGTGGTCCTAATTACAGTTCTTTCTCTCAGAACCAACATACCTATTTGTTACACCATTCTATTTCCTCTTCTAGCATGGAGATATGGACCAAAAAGAACGAGATGTTATCATGAGGGAGTTCCGCTCTGGCTCTAGCAGAGTATTGATTACCACAGACCTACTGGTGAGTAGAAGGGTGTTTGGACAAGACTGGAAGGAAGAAGGGAGAATCCAAGGTGATTCCCTCTTCCAAGGGGCCTACTGGTGCCCCTCTTCAGGAAAGTAGCAACTTGGAATAAAATCTGGCAGGCCTCAGGTTTCTGGGGAGAGGGGATGTTTATTTCCTTTGCCTTCCTTTGGCTGCCTACACGAATGCTTAACTCTTCTGGATAAACTTATATCAGCCAAATTCACACACTGAAGCTGCCTTTTTTCTTGACATAGGCCAGAGGCATTGATGTGCAGCAGGTTTCCTTAGTCATCAACTATGACCTCCCCACCAACAGGGAAAACTACATCCACAGGTAAATGCAGACTGTTAACCAACCCAATCCCCTCCTGCCCAGTCCTCCCAGCACAGAAGCTTCTGATTTTCTCCACTTCCCTTATCCTCACCAAGGTGTCCTTGTTTTCCAGAATCGGGCGTGGTGGACGTTTTGGCCGTAAGGGTGTGGCTATTAACATGGTGACAGAAGAAGACAAGAGGACTCTTCGAGACATCGAGACCTTCTACAACACCTCCATTGAGGAGATGCCCCTCAATGTTGCTGACCTCATCTGAGAGGGGCTGTTCTGCTTCCTAGCCCCAGCCAGGGCTCACTCCTTGGAGGGGGGGCTGAGGAGCAGCAGGAGGGGGGAGGGAAGGGAGCCAAGGGATGGACATCTTGTCATTTTTTTCTTTTTTTTTTTTCTTTGAATAAAAATGTCACTTTTTGAGGCAAAAAGAAGGAACCGTGAACATTTTAGACACCCTTTTCTTTGGGGTAGGCGCCGTCTCTTCTCCCAAAAAACACTAATCCATTTCCCTAACCCTAGTCAACCTCCAAACCCCCGAGGCTCTCCCTACCCCAGCTGAATTCCTCTGAAAATGATTCAGTGGGGGCTACAATGTCACTCCACCTCATTTGCTGGACCAAATCTGGAGGAAGAACCCCTGAGTTAGGTGGCCCAGGGGATTGTCCCCAGGTGGGGGGAGCAGGGGAGAAAAAAATGGTAGCCATTTTTACATTGTTTTGTATAGTATTTATTGATTCAGGAAACAAAGACAAAATTCTGAATAAAATGACTTGGAAACTGCCTGCCTTGGCTTCTCATTTCTTACCTCTCCTTCCCACCTGCTACTGGGTACAGTTCTACTCCCTTCTGTTCTTTTTTTGCTGACTGGAAAATGGTGTTAACTGGGTAACATGACCTTTCTGTAAGGGATTGGGCAAGGACCATCATAAGTACCTCACGTGTCTCAGCAAAGAGGAAGTGATAGAAGGGGAAAGGAGTGGTTCTAATTTTTACATCCTACTGAGCTCTCCAAGGGAGGAGGTGCTGGCTCTAATCATTTGCTGCAACTACTAAGCATGTTTTGCTGAGGTAGACAAATAAGTCCCCAAGAATCAACTTCCCCAAAACTCCAGCTCGCTACCCACATGACGCCTGCTGACAGCCCCTACTTAATGACAAAAATTCAATGACTAAGAGATGGGTGGCTGGGGCTGAGGTGCCTGAGTCAGGCTAGGGGTGGGGTTACCTCAGGAAGTCAAAAATTTATTTCCTCTTTTGCTAAAAGAAGGCAGCAGCTGTAGGGCTGACTGAGCAGGCAGCTGCTACCAACACAACCTAGCTGGGCTCGGGGGAGGCCATTCTGTCATGAGGTTGGCTGTATTTTTCTGTGGGGCCTTGCTGGCGCTACTAGCAGGTAAGGAGAAAGGGGACTGAAGGGGAGGGGCCCTGGGAAGGAGCCTGCCCATGGGTTGCTAACCAGCCTTTCCTCTGGAAGCCCAGGGTACAGGGAATGACTGTCCTCATAAAAAATCAGCCACTCTGCTGCCATCCTTCACGGTGACACCTACAGCTACAGAAAGCACAACAAGTCCTGGAACCACCAGCCACGGAACCACCGCTCATAAAACTACCACCGCTCATAAAACTACCACCACTCACACAACTACCACCGTAGCTACCACCAGCCACAAGTCCTCAACAGCTACCCACAATCCTGCTACCATCACCAGTCATGGAAACACCACAGTTCATCCAACAAGCAACAGCACTGCCACCAGCCCAGGACCCTCCACTACTTCTCCCCACCCAGCACCACCTACACCCTCTCCAAGTCCTAGCCCAGGCTCCAAGGAGGCGATAGGAAACTACTATTGGACTAACGGTTCCCAGCCCTGCGTCCGGCTCCAAGCCCAGATTCAGATTCGAGTTCTGTACCCAATCCAGGGTGGAGGAGAGGTAAAGCTAACAGTGGCAGATGCACGGGGATGGGATGAGGCCTCTGCTACGGTTCAGAGAGGAAGGAAGATGAGCAGAGAGGGAGACAAAGGCTGAAGACAAAGGGCACCTTGGATGGCACAGCTGGGCAGTCTTGTGACCCCCTCATCTTTAATTTCTGCAGGCCTGGGGCATCTCTGTTCTGAACCCCAACAAAACCAAGGCCCAAGGGGGCTGTGAGGGTGCCCATCCCCGCTTGCTCCTCTCATTCCCCCAAGGACAGCTCAGCTTTGGATTCAAGCAGGTACTTAACCCTCATCCCTCACTCTCATTCTCCAAGTGCCCTATCCCTACCAACCTCTTGCCGCACTCCTTACTCTGTGTACCCGGATGCCACTCTCCCCTGCTGCCCTGAGTCTTCTGGTCACCTCCCCAGGAGCCACTGCAGAACACTGTCTACCTGAACTACATGTCTGTGGAATACAATGTGTCCTTCCCCCAGGCAGCGCGTGAGTAACCTTCACCTTCTCATCACTTGCACTGGGTGTCTGGGTTCCTGAAGAGACCTAAGCTGGGGGGGGTGAGTTGGGTGAGGATGTGGATATGGAGCTGACCCTTCCTCATTCTTTTAGAGTGGATATTCTCAGTTCAGAATTCATCCCTTCGAGATCTCCAAACCCCTCTGGGCCGAAGCTTCAGTTGCAGAAACGCAAGCATCATTCTTTCACCAGCTTTCCACCTTGACCTGCTCTTCCTGAAGCTACAAGCTGCCCAGCTGCCTCCCACAGGGGCCTTTGGACCAAGTAAGACCTATTCCTTCCCTCCTAGAATTTTCCCACTAAACTGAAAGCCCCACCCAAGCCTATAATCTCACACCTTGCACCCCCAAACTTCCTCCCCCTCTCGAGCTTGTCATAGCTAGGGTAACTGTCCTCCCCTCCTCCATAAGACTCTGCCCAGCCTCCCCTTTTGTTTCCTGCTCTGCGTCATCTGGGTGAGCTCCTCACCAATCTCCTACTTCGCAACATCGTCCACATTCCTTCCTCCCTCCTCCCACCTTTATCCCAGCCACCACCGTTGTAATGCCTACTTGCCCTATCTTTCCACCAGGTTTCTCTTGTCCCAATGACCACTCCATCTTGCTGCCTCTTATCATCGGCCTGATCTTACTCGGCCTCCTCGCCCTGGTGCTTGTTACCTTCTGCATCGTCCGGAGACGCCCACCCGCTTACCAGCCCCTCTGAGCATTTGTCCCAACAGCCAGGGCACCAGGAGGTGCCCTCATTTCTCACCACTCAACTGACCTCAAAGTTATTTTCCTTCCCAGTCTTGATGAACAAAAGTAGAGATAATGCAATCAGGAGGGATGAGGGGAAGAGATGTTTATTAAATATGATCCCCCCACCCCCACCTCCAGTGGGAGAATAATAAAACTTGATCAAATCTTTATGCTTGGTTTTGTCTTTCCTGCCAGGCTTAAAAGTCTTGAGTTTCTTGTCACACACCTTTCTGTACCTTCCATGGCTGAGTCTCAGGGAGCCAGAAATAGCTGGTGAGGGATAAAAATGTCATTGTGTGGCCCAATGCCCTCCTGGGTTCATCCCTCAAAGCCTGGCACAGCTGGTGTTGAATCGGCCTCCCCTCCCCTCCTCCTCTTCTTCTGGGGCCCCGGCTCCTCCACTTCCCTCTCCTCCAATCCAATGGAGCCACCCATCCCAGCAGCCTTCTTCTCAACCTTCATATTACAATTACAGGTGAAGCAAACAGCAACAGCAGTGAGTGTGGATGGGAAGGTCACAGCTGTGTCAAATGCCCTGCCTTATCCACTGTCTCCAGGGCTAGTGAACAGCCCGAATTAAACTCTCGGGGCACCTGGGATGCTCCTAGCTCACCTGCAAAAGGGTTTTCATCAACCACGGAAACAATGCATACTCTGACCTCTATAGAGAATTACCCTCTATGCTCCTGAGAACAACATGCCTCCAGCCTGGGCGACCCGCAGAGCCAACCCTTAAATCCCCGATGGTGGTTCATCCAGCGGTGGTAGATGGCACCCCCAGGGCAGCCTGAATCCAGATTCTAAAAAAGATCTCTCCGACCGCCATAAGCTGCACGACCAATGAGAACTAAATCCCTCCTTTACAGTCAGCTACGAGCACCCCGGTGGCCAGAATGGGGGCCCTTCCAGTTGTAGGAGCCTTGTAAGGCTACAGAAAGCAGTCACCAGGACCTGCAGACTCACCCCTTTAAGGGCAGCACGTGGCAGGGACTCAGCAACCACAACCACTGCCTTGCCGACACTCTGTATAATCTCGCAGACTGGCGCGGGAGTCACCGAAGGGTGCGGTACTCCCAGCAGGCGCCCAACCACCAGAGCGTGATGGCCAGGCCCATCTCCACCGAGATGGCCGAGAGTTGGTGTCTCAGAGCTAGGTGGCAGACAGCATGGCTCTCGCCGGGCAGTCGGAGATGCTCTTCCCCAAGGCCACCTGATGGGCCCCCTGCACCTGGCCCAAATCCTGGCTCAGCACGTGGTCACAGGAGGCCGAGAAGCGGGCCTCGGCCAAGAGGTGGCGCCCTCGGGCCACTGGGGTGAGAAGGAACCCCGGAGCCGTTGTTACACAAGGGCGACCAGAGCTGGGCCCGCAGCGGGGCTAGGGGTGCTGCCGTCCCTCGCAACTGGGCTCGCTTTCCCCACGTTCCCCTCCTCTGCTTCACTGTCCCGGCCCAGTAGCTGCTGGAGCACCCATCCGCCAATGTCTGGGCGAACCGGAGGAGGGAGAAGCAAGGGCCGGGCGCCTAAGGAAGGCTGCCTGGCTCAGACTGTCCCGCTCCTGCCGGCGCCGTGTCCTCTGGAGACGCCGAGAGCACAGGCGATAGAAAGCTACAGCGCCCCCACCCAACGGCATTTTGGAAACTCACGCCCCTTCTTTCTCAACATCGAACAATGTAAAGCCAGCTGGAAGAAGACAAGATGGCGCCGAGCGTGAGGAGCGGAGAAAGGCAGGAGGATAAATCTTGCGGCCGAAGCGGAAGCGTAAACAAAGGCGCGAAAGATAGAACTGCGCAGGCGTACAGCTTTGGCACGCTTTAAAATTCGAGCAGCAGGGTGGGCGCGTCCAAAAACGTGGTCTCCGGGCGAGACCTATTTTACGCTAAGGAAGGTGGGATGGAGTACGAAAGAGCCGGGGACGCGGCGGGGGGGGGGGGGGGGGGGGGCGGGCGGTACTGCTTCCTCGCGGGAAGACGGGAGGCGGAGTGCCCGGAGCGCGCATGCGCAACGTACGTCAATGGCGGTCTGAGGGACTGGCGGAAGCTAGCTTTGCAATATGGCGACTGAGACAGACGGGCCGCTCAAACGGGTGCTGGTGCCGATTCTTTTACCTGAGAAATGCTACGACCAAATTTTCGTCCAGTGGGACTTGCTTCACGGTGAGTTTTATTCGGCATCCGGTCAAAGTTCTGCCCCAGAGCTCTCCGGCTGTAAGCGGGGCGTGAGTGCGGGCTAAGTGACGGCGGTGACTGCTGCCACCCCGTGCGGGGCGGAAGTTGCTTCTGAGAAGGACGGAAGTATGTCGGGCTCCGTAGAGGGAGGACTCCATATTTGGGCGAGAGGGGGAGTCTCTGGGTGGGAGTATTTCTTTGCTTTAGCGACGAAAAGACTCAAATTTTACAAAACAAAGTTTAAAATCTGATTAGATCGTTCCAACCTTTAATAGGTCTCTATGCCTTCAGGAACAAGGTTACACTTGGCTCAAAGCCTCTGATGAGTCCAGGCCTTCTGCGGCACCCCTAAGACTCCTGCCATCCCAATGGCCTCCGCGTTTGCTCATGGTCTTATTTTGGAATTAACTTCTTTGCCTTCCTCTTTCTATCTACAAGGCAACGCCACAGCAAAACCCGCCTCCGACATCGGACCTTTAGGAAAGCCCCCGTCAGTTCTTGGTACCCCACTGTGCTCCTGAGACAGTGTTTTAGCCGCATTCATGACCCATGAGAACCTGACTGCTGCTGGGCCAAGCACCTTGGGGGTAGGGCTTCAAGGCTAGAGATGTCGGCGGCTAAAGCCTAAAAGCAAGCCCTGGAAGGGTCAAGTGCCTGAGTAGGGGCCAGGTACAGTGTTCAGGAATGAGCGATACAAAGGAAACCTACCCTTGGAAAGAGAAGACATGTGAAGTGGATTGCCTAGTTGCTCAGAGGTGGGGAATAAAGGATCAGAGGACTCTTGGGCATTGCTCCGCTCTATACAGGGAAGCAATGGAGAGTCTTGGAAGTCAGGTCAAGGAGTTTAGATGTGATCGCAGGGAATGGAAGACTGGGTCATAGGAAAGGAATGGTAAAAACTGTTCTGGATAGTCACCTTGTCTGAATGTGATATGATTTGGAGTAGGAAGAACTAGGCCTTTGTTACCTGCCTCCAGACCTTGTGGGTATGTCAGGGTCTTAAGGAGCACTTCAAGCCTTTAGGCCTTGAGCTGCCTCCTAGAACCCTAGGCCTGGGTTCCAGAGGTCTCATCTCTGCTTACCCCTTTTCCTCTTCTTAGTTCCCTGCCTCAAGATTCTCCTCAGCAAAGTCCTGGGACTGGGCATTGTGGCTGGCTCACTTCTGGGTATGTTTCTTATCTGTTTCTTATCACCTTCCCTTCCTGCTTTTGGGAGGTAGGTGTAGCGCTAAGATGCCGTAAACAGGATGAGTCCCTTAACCCAGGGGTCCCCAATCCCCTGGCCACAGACCACCCATCACCAGCCAACGAGTGAAGCTTCATCTGCCATTCCCATCACTGGCATCACTGCCTGAACTATCTCCCTCCCTGCCCCCCATGGAAGAATTGTCTTCTAGGAAACCAGACCCTGGTGCCAAAAAGGTTGGGGACCGCTGCCTTAACCAGAAGCGGGGTTAACATGCCTTCCAGTCCGCTCTGTAGCTGTTGTGCTGTGCTCCTAAGGGATGTCAGCTCCTCAGCCCTGCCCTTCTTATTCTCTTTCTCCAGTAAAACTACCGCAAGTGTTTAAAATCCTGGGAGCCAAGAGTGCTGAGGGGTTGAGTCTCCAGTCGGTAATGCTAGAGCTAGTAGCATTGACTGGGACCATGGTCTACAGCATCACCAACAACTTCCCCTTCAGGTGAGGGGCCCCCCCCTTTATCTCCAAGGGTAAATGCTCACAACTTCAGTGGGGGTTAGGGTGAGGGAGGTAAAAGGGCAGGAAAGCTTAAGCCTTTCTGGGACTCTAGTCATCATCTGTGGTGATGATGAGAGCAGGTGAGCATCCCAAGAATGCCCAGTTTCCAATCCTGAGTCAAATGGGTGGGGGCTGCCGCGAGGCAGGAGGTAGGGAACCAGCAGGACTGTGGAGGACGGAATAATCAGAATTGTGTCCCCAAGATGTATGGGCTATGGAGGCTGTCCCTGCCTCTTTCCAGGCCCATCTTTCTTCCTCTCAACTCTTGACTCTGCAGCTCTTGGGGTGAAGCCCTGTTCCTGATGCTCCAGACAATCACCATCGCCTTCTTGGTCCTGCACTACAGACAAGAGACTGTGAAAGGTGCTGAGCGTTGACCTGAGAGCTGACTGCAGCTCCTGGGAGCCCTGCTGGGAACGCAGGCCTGGGGAAGCTAGCAAGGACTTCGAGGTTGATAGACTCCTTATCTCCCTGTCTCCCAGGTGTTGCTTTCCTAGCGTGCTATGCCTTGGTCCTGCTGGTGCTGCTTTCACCACTGACGCCCCAGGCTATAGTCACCCTGCTCCAGGCCTCCAATATGCCTGCTGTGGTGGTGGGAAGGGTGGGTGCTGGGAACAAGGGAGAGGATGTTGGGAAGGGGGACTGGATGAGGGGCAAAGGGGAAACCCATAGTTTGGGGGTGTTGGACTGAGGGGAATGGGGAAACTGTCCTGGGAACATGGCACGAGTTCAGATGACAGGACGAAGGGTCTCAACTCCTCCCCTAGCTGCTCCAGGCAGCCACCAACTACCGCAATGGGCACACTGGCCAGCTCTCAGCCATCACAGTCTTTCTGCTCTTTGGAGGCTCCCTGGCCCGAATCTTCACCTCCATTCAGGTTAGTTCACCGCCTTCCCTCTAGAGGGCACCATAACCTCACCTTACCTCTCCCAGCCTTTGGAACCCTTTTTGGATATGCTGAAGAGTAACCATAGCTGTCTCTCACCCAGGAAACTGGAGACCCTCTCATGGCTGGAACCTTTGTAGTCTCTTCCCTCTGCAACAGCCTCATTGCTGCCCAGCTCCTCTTCTACTGGAATGCAAAGGTTCCCCACAAGAAGAAAAAGGAGCAGTAGAGTTGAGCTGGCTCCTGGAGTACATTCTCTTTCCATTCATCCACCCAACCTTGGGGTCCTTCCCATCTGAACCAGTCTCCTGGTATGACTTTTAACCATTCCCCGTTCTTCTGCAATTGCAACTCTAGTGAAAATGCTTAGTTGACCCACATCCTTAGAAAGGATAGGGGTAGAGATTCTCATGCTGACATTTTGACGTTGTGTGGTGTCCTGTATATGCTATGGACACATTTAATCATTTGGCTGAGATTCTTCCTTTAGAAGTTTCCAGCTACATACCTATTCTGGGCAAAAGTCTTACCCTGTCCCTATTTCCCCACTTCCCTTCTGACCCTGGAGGACGGAGCCTGAACAGTGGAAGGGACTAGGTGCTTGTGGCTTCCTCCCTCCCCCAGCCTGGCTCAGACTGTCTCCTGGACCCCAGTGCTTGGTGGGGGCGGGGGAAGGGGGACAGGAGAATGACTCAGGCAGGGCCCCAGGGTGGGGTGAGGAGGTTCCTGCTCTGGCAGGTCCAGGCGGAAGGGAGTGGAGACTGCTGGTTCCTGCTGCAGTAAAGGGGAACAGAGATGGAACAATAAAGACTCAGAGACATGGTTTAATTGTACAAAACTGAAAACTGTTCGGCCTACAAAACAAAAACAAAACTGTTGTGTTGTCCCCCCTGGCTTTCAAGCGTTTAGGGGCGGGAATGCCCACCTCTTCGGAAGTGTGGTCCAACACAGTTCTAAAAAAAAGGGTTTGCAGTCTGGGAATGGTGGTGGGGCGGGGGAGGTACTTCTGGGTAGGAAAGGAAGATGGAAACCTTTCTGGGAGGTCACGTCCATGAAGGTTAAAGGTGGGTTAGGGGCATGGGGGCCCCTGGAAGGGGAGGGTTGTACAGAGTGGGAGAGCCTGGGGGTGGGTAGGGGCTGTAAGAGGGGAGCAGCTCTCTCTGGAGCCTTGGGTTACTCTGAGGGAGAGAGCACGGTGAGGGGGCCTCCGGTTTACAGTGGGAAGAGCTGCAAAGAGAAACACGGGGGTTAGAAGGCACTTGCTACCCCAGGGTTGGAGGTGCCAAGCAGGGTCCCCAGCTTGCACGTGGAGGTGGTTCTGGCCAGTTCTGCACAGACAGGTAGAACCTATCACCCACTTACCCATCCCTGGCTATCGGTCCCACTGGGTGCCACCGGTAGGGAACCAGACCCCAGGATGGCTTAGAGCAGCGCCGCCACAGCCGTGTTGGGGCATGCTCAAGAGCGAGCTTGCGTGCTGCGTGCCTGTTTTCCTCTTTTGGGGCGGCAGGCCAGGAAGGGGTAGAGCTGGGTTTGGCCTGTCCTTGCCCCGGGGGCTGGGAGAGGAAGCTGGGTCACACGAGGGCCAGAAGTGGGGGGAAACGGGAAATTCAGGTAACTAGAACACTGTCACATCCAGGAGGCTGCGGTCTGCTCCTGCGATGCCGCCACCACCAGACTGTAATGGAAACGTCCTCTAAGAAGACCCTGGCTCCCCAGAACTCTCCCACCCTTTACGGGGCGCTACCCAAACTCCTCTGGGAGTGTCCCGTACTTGGGTGGGCTCAGGGCCCCTGCCAGCCAGGCCTGGTATCCGCTGCAGCCCAACACCCCCCCCCGGCTCCAGGAGAGGGGCACAAACACCTCCGTCCTCACCGCACTCCCGGGCCACTCACCCGTAACTGCCAGGCAGGTAGGCTGTCGAGTAGTTGGGGGGCTGGTACCCAAAGCCTCTGCTCCCTTGGGTGGTCGCATACCCAGGCCCCCAGACCGGCCCGCCGCCAGCCACGCCGCTGCCTCCCTGGCCGAAGTTGGGCGATCCGGCGCCCGCGCTCTTGGTCTTGCGCCGGGGCCGGTACTTGTAGTCGGGATAGTCGCGCAGGTGCCGGGCCCGGAGCCGCTTAGCCTCTTCCACGAAGGGCCGCTTCTCATCCTCGCCCAGCAGCTTCCACTGCGCACCCAGGCGCTTGGAGATCTCTGAGTTGTGCATCTTCGGGTTCTGCTGCGCCATCTGGCGGCGCTGGGCGGAGCTCCACACCATGAACGCGTTCATGGGCCGTTTCACCTTCTCCAAGGGAAGACCCCCGGACACTCCTGGGCTCCCAGCGCCCTCCCGCTCCTGGGAGCCCAAGGACAAGGAGGTAGGGCCCGTGGGAGTGGGAGGTTTCAGGCTCCAGGCCTGGTTCTGTGAGGAGCCGGGTAGTGCCATGGGCGGGGTGGAGGGAAACCTTAAGAGGGCGTCCTACATACACGCCCTCCCCTCCAAAGTGAAACGTTGATCCCCAAACCCGGCCGGTATCCTTAAAATGGAAGTGTCTTCCTAGTTCGGAGTCGTTAGAGAGAAACGCGTGTCCTTAAAAGGTATATATCGCCCCCAAGTTCAGAGTCCTTATAGTGGAGGCCCTGCTACCAAACAATCCGGCACGTCTTGGGAGTCGAGCGAAACCTCCGCTGTCTGGTACCCGGTCCTGGACAGGTCGTGCTCTCCTTTCCTTGTGGCCGCGAAGTACGCGACCCAGCCTCGCTGCCCCTACCCGGCCACCGGCCCGGGCTTCGTGAAGGCGGTAAACCTTCGCGCTCTGGGGTCCCGTAGCTGCCAGGCGGCAGAGCCCAGGTGCCACAGCCCTTTCTCACCTGGCCTCAGCGTCTGTGGCTGGCGGGTGGGCCAGGCCCGGGAACAGCTTTTAACGACTGACTCCTCCCCACTCCCTCCCAGCCGACCGCGCCTCCTTAAGGGCGCCAAGATCCCCCTCCCTTAGGCCAACCCAGGTGTCCTGTTCTTCCCAGCCCCCAACACTCCCCCAGGGGGCCACGCCCCCTCCCCACCCAAGACCCAGAAGTCAGGCCTTCCAGCCCCAGTAGCTGTGAACAGCTACCCCTCCCTTCTTAAGCACTGGCAATTTAAAGTCAATGTCTTTGCACAATGGGATCAAGCACAGGGGGATCAAAAGCCCTCAGGGTCAGAGTTGTGCTGGGAGGAAGGTAGGAACACCCGACCCCCCAACCCAAACCCCTTCCTGGTGCCTACTGCTCCTCAAACCCCTGACCTGCCCCGGGGCAAAAAAGTCAGGCAGTCAGGAGGTAGGCAGGCCATTTTTGTTTCCTGAGTCATCCCAGCAGGTGCTTGGGATTCAACCCCTTTCCAGGTGAGAAATTTTAAACCCTCCCCACTATGACCCCCAAACCTAGGTTTCTCCACCACGTTTTATCTCTAATCCTCAGAATCGGGAGGCAGGAAGCAAGGAAGCCCAAGACGATCCCTGAGGCAGAGAGGTCAGTGATGTGGATGCTGGAGAAAAAGCCTGGATCCAGAACAGAGAGCCAGCAGGAAGGAGGTCTGGACACCTAGGTCCCAGGGGCTGTCTTGAAGGAACCCTGCTCCCCACTCTGCCCAACGCCCAGCCCAAGCCCCAGGCCTCAGGTAATCGGATTAAGCAGCCCGCCTTGGCTCTCAGCCCTTAGCAGGAACAGCTCCAGCTTTGAGCAGCCCTACCTAGCCCGCTTGTGACTCAGGGTATAGGAGTGGCCCAGCTTCCTCTACAGCAAACCTGGGGGAGGGGAGAGGCAGCAAGGCACGAGCCACTCTCCTCTAGACCAGGAGGGTACCTGGGCCTGGGGAATTTAGGAATGTCAGAAATTCCCAGAAGTAGACCATCTTTGGAATGCTAGAGAAGCCAGGTGTGAAGATACAGGAAACAAGGGCCAGGGGCCAGGGCAGGTCAGTCCAGCAGAAACAGATGGATCAAACTTGGCACAAGGAAGGTGCAGGAACCAGAGAGCCATTTGGATTTTTTTATTCTCTTTTTAAATACTGTACAGTGAAAAATAAATACGCCTTCTCATCCACCAGACAAGGTTGGTCCCCCCTCCCCCAGGGGACCTTGTCACCCCCCTTCATACACACCCCTGGTTCTATTCCAAAACCTTCCCCATGCCTCCCACCCACTTATACCCTTACTATCCCCGTCTTCCACAGTGATGAGGCCCCAGAAATGGGGGGTACAGGACGGGAGGAGGGATAGCAGGGGAGCCCCCCTGAACTGTCAAATCTGGGTGGGTCAAGGAGCACCCCACACCAACAGGCGGAGAATGGGGGTGTTCAGAGAGAGATTGGGGCATTAGAGGATAAAGGCACATCCAGTCTGATGGGGAAGGAGAGAGGCTCCCCTCACCCTGGGGGTAGGGTGGACAAGAGGGAGGGGGGTATGACCCTGTTACACACCCCTCCACTAGCTCCTGGAGGCTGGGGGGGGGACCCAAGCTGCTGTGCCACCCCCCTCCCCCCTAGATAAGAGCAGCTCCAGCGCAGGTCAGTCGGGCCTGTGAGGGCCACGGTGTTGGGCAGCAAGCGAGATGGAGAAGGGAGGGATGCGGGCCGGAGGGTTTATGAAACCCCATTCACCAAACTACCCAACTCCAGGGGGGCGGAGAGCTCCCCATTCTCTGAGGGGCCCTTAGGAAGCTTGCTGACAGAGTCACCCTGAGCAGGGAATGGGAAAGAAAATGGAGAGGAAGGGAAGAAAAAGGTCAGTAGAAATTCAGTTAATACCATTCCCTATCATCTAAGTGCTCTAGGCATCTGGTGACCCAGGGGTTGGTCCCCTGTAGTCACTTTTACTGGGATCCAGAAAATATGCACCAAATTGCCTTTTCTCTTCTATCCAAACTTTTCACTATTATAAATGCAGTCCATCTAAACTCCATCAGACATGCCTTCTCTGCAACTTAATAAAAGATTTCTTTGGGAGTTTTGTTGTGCCCCCTACCCCAGGACAGCAAAGGAGGTGGGGTAAACTATATTTTGCTTGCCTACCTTCTGTCCTGAAAGAGAATCCTCTGAAGGTTTAGTGCGTTCCAGGGGTGGCCGCTGGCGGCTCTGAGACTTTGCTCGGGAGATATAGTCAGCCACAGTCACTGGGGAAGGCAGAGGACCAAAAGTTTCAGAAGGAACCCAGATAGCCAACCCCTAGACACCCACTGAACCCCAATTCCTAGTTTTCACAGGGTAGGAGGCATCCTGTTCTCTGAGGAAGTCTGCTGACATGCACTGTTAGCTGACCTGGCTGACGGTCTCCACTGACAGAACCATCAGTCCGGTTACCACGGTTACGGCGGCGACGGCTCCGATTCCGACGCTGGGGTCTTGCCTCATCTTCTGTGGGGCAGGGAAAAGTGAGAGCTGTGCATCAATCTCCCATCCCTCAATTCTTGCCCAGTTCTAATTTTTCAGACCCAGGTACATCCCTTACCCAGGCCATTCTCTGTCATGCTGGGCCCATCAGATTCCAGGCCTCCATCCATGACAGTCCTGTCTTCATCAGTGCGACGACGGCGGGAGCGACGACGCCTGGCACTTGCTGGGGGAGGTTCCCCAGGCTCTGAATCAACCGGGGGCTCTGGTTCAGATGTGTCCAGTAGGCTGTAGGGATTACTGTCTGGGTCCTTCAGCACTGGTTAGAGGAAGAAGAGTTGGGAGTCATTTGTCCATCATCTTTCCTTTTTGCCCACACACATGAACACAGCTCTCTGCTTCTGGTACCTGAGCTAATCGATGAAGAGTTGTATCTCGAGGTGGGCCGGGGGGCAGGTGGGGGTCCCCTACCCCGGCCCCCAACGGGCCGCCTCCGGCTTTCTTCCCCCCGAGTCGGGGGATCCCGGTCACCAGGCCCAGCTCGGTTGGCCTCCTCCCTCTTCTCTGACTCAGTCTCAGAAGCTGTGGATAGGTCTGAGCTGGGGCCTGAAGAACACAGTAGGGTTCAAATAGGATTACTCACCCTACCCCAGGATCCATCCCAGCCCCCAAGCTCAGACTCTCCCACTCACTCCTAAGTCCCCCTAACAATCGCTTCTTCATCTTCTCCATCACCCTTTCCTCAAGCTTCTACCCAGACCTCTGCCTCCCACACACCCCTCCACTGCTTGTCTCCCTCTCCCACAGCTGTCTCACCATAGGCAGGACCACCTGTCCTCCGGCCCCGGCCCCGGCCCCCATAGCTGCCCCCATAGGTTCGTGTGGTGTGGAGGGAGGAGGAGGAGCTCTCATCAGTGGTATATCCAGCCTTGTCACTGCCACCGCTGCCCCGCCCACTCCCAGGAGGGCGAAAGCCCAGCCCAATCTGCCGAAGCTGTTCATCAATTTGCAGCCTCTCCAGGCGGAGCTGCTCCACCTCCTGGTTGGGTAGAAGATGGAGAAAAACAAGGAAGGAGGAATAAGTATAAGATCAATGAACAGCCTCTTTTCATGCTTCTCTGCCCTGACTGTCCCTATGGATTAACTCTCAGGAATGCAAGGCTTAAAACAGGGAAAATCCGGGTTCCAACTCCACAGCCCCAATTTTCCACCTAATGGTTTTTATCCTACGCAGAGACACTGAGAAGCACCACTTTTAACTTTATCCAACAGCATCCTCAGTTCCCTTGTACATGTGGATTCTTCCCCTCCCAGGCTCTGGCTGGGGTACCTGCAGGTAGGAGAGGTGATATTCCAGCAGAGCCTGAGCATTGCTGATGTTCTCTCGGGTGCCAACAAATATGAAGGGAACCATTCCCTGGAGAGCAGAGGAAAGGACAGATGGATCAGAAACAGTCTCGAAGTATTAGGTCCACCCAGTCTCCTACAGAAGCCCACCCAAATGGGATCTTTCTGAACTCTACATCTACTAGGAAAAACCAAAGTTCCAATGCCCCAATCCCTAGAAATCCCAGCCCTCAAGAGAATGGCTTGGAGAATATCCCATCTACTTCTGGAAACCAATTAGGTGTAGTTGACCCATACCTCCTCCCTGGGGTTCTTCTTGTCATTATCACCTTCTACTCGGACCCTCACCACACCAGATTTATCCACAATCTCCTGGATCACTTTCCCGTTCTTTCCAATCACTTTGCCTGAATGGGTAAAAGAGGAATTAGGCCCCTCCTTTTTTGTAAAAGGAAAGAGAGAAGAGTAAAAACAGACAAGATAAACAGTCTTCCAGCTTCTATATAAGGATTCTGTTTAATGATTCTCCCGCTTCTAGGCTTCTGGTGTGTTTTCACAAGACAAAATACCACAATCCCTAGAAATCTGTTCTCCCATTTTTGTCACTCCTACCACAGACTGTTTGCTCTGTCCTTATGAAATGGAAATTCACAGGGAGGTGCCATGCCAGAATCACTTTAGAGCATCTCACATCTGGCCCCCAACTCTATTCCCTTCTATACATACACATTCCCAACTCACCAACCAGGTTCCTGGGCACTTGCACGGAGTCCTCAGAAAACTCAAGGTAGCTCCGGGCCTGTCGGCATGCCTCGGGAGTCTAAGAGAAGAGGAGTGGGGAGTCATTAATAAAACAGAGGACCTGGATCTCAAAACAGTGATCTTCCTGCCACTCTCTGTCTTTGGGAAAATGTGCTGCCACCAAAGTCAGGGCGGCAGGTCAACGTGACAGGTTTCCTTTCTATTTCACACTCGTTTCTCACTATCCCCTCAGGGACCTAGACAACAGGTATCTTTTGCTGACCTCCCCGTAGATGCGGAAAGTGCAGGTCTCTTCACCCAATTCAATGGCAGTCACCCCAGGTACTTTTCGGGCCTGCTGGATGTTGGCACCATGAGTCCCAATTGCTAGTCCCATCAGGTCCTCTCGTACAGTGAACTCCTCTTGGAAAGCTGCCGCCAGCTGCTTACTTGTCTGAAAGAAAAAAAGGCACTGGACCATAGGAGTCATGTTCTAAAATTTCAGAACACCTGTCCCAGGTACTTGATGCTTTGCATAACTTCAATAAGAAAGGACTGTGTGAAAGAAAGCCAGAACTACCTGGGAGTCCGCCAATCATTAGAACCTGTGTGGAGAATTCAGGAAATTTTCATTTTACTCCTACCTTCCAAATACCAATGGCTTGGTGGGGAGGGGAGGTAATGACAGCAGAGTTTGGGTTGGGCACCATCGAAGTTCTGGATTTGGCTCTAATACTAGCTGGTTGTGTGATCTGTGCCTCTGTTCTGTCATCTGCTAAATGATTACACCTGACCTATCCGAGACCAACAAGAGGACTAAATAAGGTTGGTGTGAAAGGACTTTTCGCAAGGTAAGGGCAAATGTAAGGTACCATTTACCTTAACCAAACCAATATCAACTCCCAAAATAAAACTTCAAAAGTTGAGTACAAAGCAAGAGGTTAAGAAAAGCATAAAAAGAGGTTATGGTACACCATGCTACCACTTCGTTTCTCAACCAGTCCTTAGAGGGATACCTGAGTACAAGAGCAGGAAAGGGAAAGGTTCTGGCAGCGCCCTGAGTAGCATCCCTGGAGAAGTAAAGATTACCATGGTCCAGAATTTGCACAGGCTCCCGAAAAGATCAGTTCACTTGATAAAAAGGAAATGGATGTTCAAATACACACATACCCATACTCATTTAGGATGGTATAATTCCTAAGGGAATCTAACCATCATAAGATGTCAGAACTCAAAAAGACCTTGTAGAAACACTCTCGTTCAACTACCTCATTGTCACAGATGAAGAAGAAAAAGCTCATTGAAATCAAATTATTTGCCAAAGGTCAATTATTTGACAAAACAAGACTTAGGACTGATTCCAAGTCCAGTGGTCTTTCCAGAGCACAAATGGTTCTTTCTCAGTCATATCCCACAAAGCGGTTTGGTTCTCAGAGGTAATTTGGGGGCAGCCAATGGAGGTAAGAGCCACACCCTCTTTCACTTTTAGACAGACCTGTTCTGATTGATGTTTTATGCATTGTGCTTTCAAGTAGAATTTCACTTGATCAAAGGGTCCCCTAGCTTAAACAAACAAACAAACAAAAAAACCCCCAAAACAAACAAACAAAAAGCTTGTACTAAAACATGATGGAGCTCTGCCATCTGGAGGAGTCTGAGATAAAATAGCAGACCAGGTTTAATGGCCCAGAAAGACCTTAATCTCTGTTCTGTAAACACAAGGGCATGGGTGGAGTGCGGGGTGGGAGGGAAGGAGGACAACAATACCATTCAACAGTAAAGAGTGGAGCCAAAACTTACCTCGAGGTGCTTGGTAGCTTCTTCATTGCGGGACATGAGTAGCAGTTTGGTGCGCAGGCTTCGGAAATGCATATCACCCAGCAGGGATGCTCGCTTCACAGGGGCTTCTGTGGTTGACTGCAAAGAAAGCAATGGAAGAGTCATTAAAACTGACTGATTACATTTTGGAGGAGAGCCAGGGACTAGGAATCAGGATGCCTGAGTCTCTGGAAAAGGGTGGGAGTTAAGAAACAAAGTTGAGGAAGAGGAAAATCTTCCTACTATCTGGGTGTTTGAGGGAAGTGATTTTAAGTAGCAAGCACAGGTGGGAACCACACTGTCTGTTTTTGAGAGTCCAAATATGCAGGGATGGCCAGGTCCAGACTGCAATACGATGGTCAGGTTGAAAAAAATTAAGGTCCTACGTGAGAAAGATTAAGGAAAAGTAGGGCTAACCTTGGTCCACAAGGGTCAGGAGCAAGTCCCCTCTGACAAATAAATATAAACACATTTTAGCTCTTCCCTTCTTGCAAAGGAGTTAAAACGGTACAAGAGCTTAGGTGAAATTCAGACAGAATAAACTCACCAGAATAAAGAGCTCACTATTTGTGATGTTGAGAAAGATGCAGTTCGCTCCCAATGCTTTCTTGAACTCCTTATGGACGTTTTCATTGGAGCAGCTGAAGAGAAAGAGAACAGTGGCTCAGATGGCAGAGTGTAGAGTACAGCTGAAGGTTCAGGGGAGAGAGAGAGAGGGACTGAGAAAAATAAGGACTGCAGTAAAAAACACAGGGATGAGGAAACAGAGGAACTGGGAGCAAAAAGGGACTCTACAGGGCCTAGGGAACACAGAACACCGAAACTGGGAGCAGGGCCTGGGACAAACAAGGGCAGAGACAATGACTGTAAAGAGGGCCCCCCACTCCCGACATCCCAAACACTCACGCCTCTCTTAGATCCTCAGGCACAGCCATGGTAACCTTGAAGAAGCTGCCTTTGGTTGCAAGGGGATTGGGATTAACTGGCCGAAGCCGTTCCAGGGTGACAATCTCATTGTAAGTGGCATCACAGGCAGCATATTCAATGACATAGAACTGCAAGAAGGAAAGAAAGGAGAAGCTGTGGATGACCTGAGTTTCTATCTCCCACCCTTCTCTGACTAAAATATGTGTTTCAGCAGTTCTCCAAAGGCTGTGACAATCACTCACATCTCCCTTCATCATCCGCACCCGGGCCAGCCACCAGCCACAAGGTTCTTGCTCATTGGCTCGAGAATAAACCTGAATAGAAGTTGAAAATAAAAGAGATACTGAGGACCATCTAAAAACATCAAGAATGGAATGAACATTAAGACACTTGGAAGGCATCCTAACCTAAGATAAAGGAAACTAGAGGAAGAAGCTGCTAATTAAAATCCGAGTACAATGGATTTTAGATGCTGTTAACATAAATGGAAGCAAAGTGAATCCCCCAAAACCGGGAAGCTCCCTGAGAGCTTGACTGATCACAACAGCGAAGGACAGAAAACTGTTGCATTTCATCTTCCGCAGGCTGCCTAACTGGATGGGGGGAGGAGAGTGAACCAATCCGTGAGGAGCCCAGGATTCTGGTATCAGGGTAAGGGAGATGCAAAATCCTGGGAAAAGTGACATTTAGAAAAGGTGGACTCCAAGGCCCTTACCTCCACTTCATCCCCTTCTGTGATCTCCTTATTATAGTCAGCTGGAGGTGGTAGCCGGACATCCCCAAAAGGAATCTGTCTCTCACTCTGCCAGCTGCAAGAAAAACAGTGATATGAAAGCTATTCAGGCTAATGTGGTTGCCTGTTTCTTCAGGAAGAGAGTACTTCCCCTACTGGGCATTTTCCACCTTCCCTGGTGATTCGAAGCTAAACTCCAGGCCCTACTCCATAGTGGTGTCTTCCATCTCTTGCTAGAATCTAAATATTGAGTCAAATGCCCCCCATTCTCACCATTTCCTCTCCTGGGATCCATATAAGTTGCCCACCCAAACCCTTGGCTCTCCCCCACCTATTACATGCCTCATGGGACTCAGCCGCCCCCTCTTCTCCACTCTCCTTCTAGGACCCAGTATGCTGGATTCTCTATTCCCAAGGTCTTACTTGTTTTCAAAGAAGATGGTGACAGAGTCTTCATGGACATCCTTCACAAAGCCCTACAATGGATTTTAGAACAAAATAAAAAAAGAAAGAAAATGACAATTCACCACCACTTCAGCCATCAAGGGAACAGACACTTTTGGAGCACCTTAGAGTTTTTTTGTTTGTTTTTCTTTTTTTTGGCTGTGCCTTGAGGCTTATGGGATCTCAGTTCCCATACCAGGGATTGAAGCTGGGGCCACAGCAGTGAAAGCCCAGAGTTCTAACCACTAGGCCACCAGGAAACTCCTTTTTTTTTCTTTTCTTAAACTAGAATTTTAGACGAGGACCTAAACAATCTAAAAACAGGGCCAGAAAAAGCTGTATTGGGGAAAGAATACAAATGTTGAGGTAGCAAGAAAGGAAATAATACTGGCATGGAAAGAGATGTTGCAAAATCCAGACATAAGATGAGACAGAAATTAGGTAGAAGGGAGAAACGTCACCTGCAACAGAACAGCCTGGAAACTAGTGGTCTCCTATGGCTCCCACAGGGGCCTCTCTATCTGTCTGCCTCCTGCTGTGTCGAGCAGCTTGCCAGAGTTCAATTAAAATACCAACAACATTCAGCAAAGCTAAGAATATCCCATGAGACAGTGTGAGGCTGTCCTGGAACACCTAGAGGACATCAGCATCTGCCAAGAGAGAGAGGGTCTAGCTCCTAATACAGCAAGAGACCTGAACAAACTCAGTGCCTGGATGCCTGGTTGTAAGAAAATAATCAGAATACTGCAGAAGTTCAAAACAAACACAATTTACAGAAGGAAAAATGAGGATTTAAAAGATGTGAGGGAATTCCCTGGCGGTCCAGTGGTTAGGACTTTCACTGCTGTGGGCCAGGGTTCAATCCCTGGTTGGTAACTATGATCCTGCAAGCTGTACAGTGCGGCCAAATAAGTAGGTAAATAAAAGATGTGAGATTTCTAAATGCTATACTAGGACACTGCGAAGAATTTGAAAAGGGTAATAAAATTTGTAGGAGACCCCAAATTTGCGATCATGACAAGGGAGAGGAACAGGAATGAATGAATAGCTGGAATAGCTGGTCTACCTCCTATTTTCCCTCTCTATTTTTGGCCAAGGCAGTGAAAGCGCTGAGTCCTAACTGCCAGGGAATTCCCTACCCTCTCGTCTCTATGTGTTCACTGAGAAAGCCAAAGCTATGCATTCAATCCTATGTTCCCAATTTTCCTACCTTCTCTATTTTTCACATACTCAAAATCAGGGATTGCTAATTTTGATAAAGTTCAATTTTTCAACTTGTTCTTTTGTAACTGAGCTTTTGGTTTCACATCTAAGAAATCTTTACCTAATCCAAGGCCCCAGAGGTTTCCTCCCATGTCCTTGTCTAGAATTTTAGTTTTTATTTTACATTTAGGTCTATGACCCATTTTGAGTTAAATTTTGTATATGGTGCCAGATGTGATCAAAGTTCATTTTTAACCTATGAATATGCAGTTCTTTGAGCACCACTTGTTGAAAGACTATCCTTTCTCTACTGAATTGCCTCTTCATTTCTGTCAAAAATCAGAAAATGCAAACTAATGTATAATGACAAAAACCATGTTGGCGGTTGGTGGAAGACTTTAGACAGTGATAGAAATTGTGGTAATGGTTTGTTTTATACGTATGTCAAAACTTAACAAACTGTATGCTTTAAATACATGTACTTCATTGATGTCAATTGTGCCTCATTAAAGCTTTTAAAAAAATTAGGGGTTTCAAAGAGCTAATATAACTATTCCTGAGCTCTGCAGGTAGGAAAAAAAATATCAGCTTAGGAGAGAAAACACCAAAAATGCACGCTTGTGTCACTCCCACCTCAGAGAACTGGTCAATCATAAACATTTAATACACTGCTGTTTCCTTAAATCTAAACCTAAAATTTCACTCTTGATACCAGCCATCTTTCTCTTCTTTCAGGAAAAGATCTTGTCATGGAGTCTTACTACTTAGAGCCTTACTACTGCCCAAGGCATTAGTACTCCTGGTACTGGCTAGCCTCTTACCCAAGCTGTAGCTTTCTCTGCCATTCCCTTCCATGGAAATGTTTTTTCCACTCTTCATTCACCTCCATCAATACCCATTCCTACTCTTCTCCACTCACATCTTCTCAAGCACTTTAACTTCTATTTGCCCAAGTCTATCTCTTCCCTTTTGGGTTCTTCCCTTAACTCCTTTTTTTCCCCCCTTCTTTCTTAGCTCCTTTTTAAGCATCCTCCTCCCACAACCACTATTGTATCTCTTCCCTCTTTTCTTCCTTTATAAGGGTCTGTCTGGATTTCTCTAAACATTTCATCTAGCCTCTTCAGCTGACTTTATCCAATTCTTTATCCATAATGTCTATCTCTAAGCTTTAGAAATAGTTTATCAAGAAAGCTATTTTCAAAACATTTTAGGGATGAGATAAAACATAGTGGAAGAGATAGGAGAAGAGAATCACTTGCCTGCCTCTTTTGTGAGATCCCCACTCCTGGGTATACTCATTCACAAAGAATATGCCTAAAGCTCTAATCCAATTCTCCTCCAGCATGTCAGTGTTGGCACTCAGGCAGAGGTAGCAGTATTACCTTGGTTTTTCCAGCTACCATGATCCCAAGGCAGAAATGCAAAGCTCAGAATGGAGTTTTCCCTCACATTACTCAGCAGTTCAACTAAATGTCACTCATTTTTATGCTTCTAGGGTCTTTTTCCTTCAAAGACTCTCCAAAGCAAGCTTTCTCCTCAACTTCATATTTCAAGTCAGTCTCTGCCCCTTAATTCCACCCACATTACCCCAGTTTTTCCTCCAACGATACCAGTGGTAGAAAGTGAGCTCCTGGTTCTGCTCAGTCCGTGCTCACTGAGAAGATAAGGAGGAGAGGGCAAGAGCAGCTGAGTGAATCTCTAAAAGGCTACCTAGATACAAAGGATAACTCAATTCAATTCAATGGCCATGGCATATGGGGCTTTGGCTTACAGGGCCTAGGACTGACAGAGAAAGTGAGAGTTCTAGGTTTCTAAGTACTTCACCTTCCTCAAATTACAAGATACAAAATTAGTTCCCACCTTCAACCTATCTTCTAGTCTTGGGTTCTCAAAATAAAGGAGGGAGTTATAGAAGAAAATCAGGAAGGGTCTGGATAAAAATCACGTGTTGACAGTGAGGATGCCATATTCCTTAACAAAAGAATAGTAACTGGGATATCCAGGTAAGGTCTAAAAAGTTGGATGATTGTGCCCTGGAAGGTGAACAGATATTTCATTTGGGAGAGTATACCTTAAAGAATAAAATACCTTAAGTTCTGACAGAAAAGGAAGAGTTGATGGGATAGCTACAAGATAACTTGCATCCCAGATTTGACATTAGCAGTTCTATCCTGTAAGAAGATCAACAACAGTAAGGCCCAATTCTGAGAGGGATGAAAGGAACCTTCCCAAATTTATAGTTCTAGAAGCAATGTAAACACTCCTTGAACCACAATGAAGTCTGCTGAGTCATGAATATTAAATCAGCAGCAAGGTCAAATTGGGTGAGTATCTATATGGCACTGAAAGTTGAAGAAAGATTAATCTGAATTTAAGGATTTATTGTTGTTTTCAACTAAGGCATGGAGCAGAAAATGCTAAAGTGGCCAGAACACAAAATCCACATTTCCTGGCTTTCAGCTCAACTCCAAACTCCACTCTCCTTCAAAGCATCCTATCCCCAACTCACTCAATCAAGTCTATCACTGCCATAGCCCACAGGAGAAAAGAGAAAGATTCAGAGACAGATTTTCTGTTGGACTTATATGTGGAAAGGGAAACATGTCCCTTCCCAGCAGTCTCACACAGTAAATTTGAACTGAATACCAATCTTTCCCTGCTGTGCTTGACTCCCATGCTTCCTAGAACAAAAGCAAACATCACATCTTGATCTCAGACTCATTTTAAGAATCATTTTTCTTGGGGATGGGAAGGACCCAGATGAAGGACAAGATACTGTGGGAAATGAGACTAAAGTCTTATGAGGAAGGGTATTTCAACAAAGGTAATGCAAGTTTGGGGGAAAAGGATATGAGAGACAAATGTACGCTATCAGAATCAGAAAGGAATTAAGAGACTTTGCCAAAGAAAACAGAAATGCTATGGAGGCAGGCTAGAAAAAAAAAGTCCCATGAGTTAGAAAAGTATGCAGAAAAAAATGACAGAAGGGATCAGACAGGAGCTTCCTTCTTCCATCTCAGCTGGGTAAGGGAATAGGTAGTTTCTGGGGATTACACAGAAATAGTAGGAGAAAAAGCCAAAGACTTAAATTGAGAGGTTAAGATAGATGTGGGTACCCACAGGCACTGAAGAATATAAAGAAATCTGGTGAGGGAAGTAAGGCAGAAATGAACAGGCATTTAGAGTGGGTCAAAAATGACTACAGTGAACTTATCAATTGAAGCTGGGGCAGAAACCCACTCCAAGGGCAAATATGAGACCCTTTCCAGTTACAGCAAGATATGACTTCACAAAGAAGGAGTTGGAGAAAGTCATTTCCAAGGGCACCAAGGTGGAGAAGTCTATTATGGGAGGAAAGGCTTGAGGGGAAGTGAAGGAAAGGGGGCTCTTCTCTTCACAAGTAATGTTATGAGAAAAGAACTCTGCTCTTTTTCCTCAGTGTAAAATGAGAGACTAAGACAGGAATAAGGAAAGTCTCTGAAACAATTCCAGGCATAAAGTCCAAAGAAGTTCAAAATAACAACAGTAACATAGAGAAAAATTCCTGAGAGGCAAGAGGGGTCTCCCTCTGACTTAATCTAAATGGGAAAAAATGTCCTAAAAAATAAGATTCTGAACAGATTAAAAAGGTGGTAATAAAAGGAGTTCTTAAAACAAACAATCCCGGGCAATGGGGGAGCTGAAGTTAACAAGGATCTTCTAAAGACAGTCCCCTTCTCCTTTAAAAAAAGGGTATCGGATTCCCAACTTGGGTGAGTTGGCCAAAAGTCTTCTAGAAGTGGAAATTCTTAAGAAGATAAACAGAGGGAATCCTCCTGAGATCCCCTTTAAAGATTAGGGAAATGAAGCTTACACTCCTCAAGATGAAGAAACTATATGAATGATCTAAATGTATGAGGTCAAAGTGAGATGACAAATACGAAACCGTTCCTGGGTAGAAGAGTAGACAGCTAGTCTTGGAATAAAGGGGTGGGGTGAGAGACTTGCGAAAAGATGCCACCTTATGGCTACGAGGCAACTTGACTGGTACAACCCAGAGTTCCTGAGGTCAAAGATACTAAATGTCATAAACAGATTCTGACCGTTTCTCCTTGGGGTGGGAACAGAAATATAAGATGAAAGTGGGGTGAGTCTTCCAGAGCCAGTAGGCAAAGGCCTTTCGGAGGAAGATGAAAGGATCTAATATGGGACGGCCTTCCCAAGGGGGTAATAGGGGAGAATAAAGAGAACTCTCCATGTGCTTGGACTGTGGGGAAGACGTGATTAAGATCCAAGGTATGCCTTCTACTAGGAGACAGGAAAAGTCAATGAGACTCTGGGTAAATGGGGTCTCTTCTGGGGGGTTGGGGGTGGGGGGGGGCTCTGATCCAAGCACAATAATGCTCTGATGTTCATTCCGGGAGATGCGGGTAAAAGCAGGTGTAACAGGGGGGCCAAAAATAAGAGGAAGGGGTTAACTTCCAGACGTCTCCCCCCCGGGAGGGCGGCGGGTTGGAGCGTGGGTCTCAGGTTCTAAGGGTCAGGGCTTAGCTCCCGAACCTCGATCCCGCCCCACTCTTCCCTGCTCTGGCTGGAGGGAGGGGGCTGAAGACCGCGTCCCCGGCCGGCGCGCCGCCTCACCTTGTAGAAGGCCCCGTTGGAGCCGCGCACCTCGACGGGCAGTCCCGGCTCCACATCCCCCCCCGATGCCAGGCCGCCCATGGCGCCGCCACCGCCTCCGACTCCCCCGGCGGCGGCTGCAGCAGCGCTCTGAGTACGGGCCGGGCCAGGTCCCCGGCGTCTCCCCGGAGGAGGAGCCGGAGGGGGAGCCGCGGGGGGCGGGAGCCGGGCCGGCCCCACGGCGGCCCTGCCACAGCCAACGAGCAGGGGGCCGGGGCCGGGCCGCTCCCCGTCCGCCGCCGCCGCCTTGGTCTCCGCCACCGTGAGAGAAACGGCCGCCGCCGCCGCTGCCTTCGTCACCTCAGCTTCCGCCCGCCGCCGCCCCCGCTGCTGCCTCAGTCCCGGGACCCGCTGCTGCCGCTGCCGCTCCACGGCCTCCACCTCCCCCTGCCGCCGCCGCCGCCTACTGCGCAGGCGCACCGGGCACCCGCCCGCCGCGCGCGGGCCCCGAGGGCCACGGCGCAGGCGTCAAGGCTGGCGACCCAGCTCGCGCTGGCCAGCGCATCAGGGCTTCCACACTCGTCTTTACTCTCTCGCGCCCCCTCCTGGTCGCTTACTTGCGCCTGCGCAGAACCAGGCTGGTTCTCTTTCTTCGCCACCCCACCACTCCACCGCCCCCATCTCTTCCTTTCCCCGCCCCACAACACTGAGAAGTAACCAATCATAGGGAGGGAGGGGCCGAGCTCACTCAATCGGATTGGATTTCAGATGCTCCTGGTCAAACCGCACCCACTTCACCACTGTGCGCTCCGCCAGGCTTGGACATGTTAGGGATGGGCATGCGCCTGAATGATTGCTTGGTCACTTTCCTCACCTTTGTCTTTCTTGGTGCGCACGCTCCGAAGGCAAAAAAAAAAAAAAAGTCGAAAGGCGTAAAAGGGCCTGGTGCGCATGCGCTTGGCTTTACAGTCCGTAAGCTGGTATGGGCTGCTTAGAGCCCTTCTGTCTCTGCGCGGTGAGGTTTGAGTCACGTTCTTCCCTTGAGAAGATTCTAATCATGCATATAATGAAAGGTTAAAGAAAGATTTCAAGGCAGTACCGAAAGGCAAATGCAACTTAGCGCAAGACTTGATATCTAAATACGGAGAAAATTCAAAACAGGAAAAATTGTTACGGAAAAAGAATAGTAGAGGGGAAACAGGATTCGTAAGCTAAGAACTTTAGGTAGAAGCGAATAAAATAGCCAAGAAATTAGGATCGTGTGTTGTGCAGTTAATCATTTAGCAAATATTTATTTAGCCTTCATTGTGTTCCTATCACTGTGGTAGGTGGTAAGGATACAAAGATGTCCCCAAAACAAGGATTTTATAATATATTGGGGAAGGGGCAAACACATTTAAAAAAATAAGTGCATGGAGTTCATTTGAAGATGTGATAAAGATAAGGGCTAGGTATAGAGGGAATCCCAAAGAGACAAATAATGGTTAGTGATAGGGAAAGACCACTGCAGGGGAGGTGATGCAAATTGAGATCTGAGGGAATCCTCAAATCCTGCTGTTTGCAAGAGGAAAAGTGCAGTAAGAATATTCTTGAGAGAACAAGGAACACAACGGTGCAAAGGAATAGAAAGAACATGTCCTTTGGGGAACCACAACTAGTTCAAATAGCATTTGGCTTGAAGCAGGGAAGCTAGACTGTGAAGGACTTGCAAATTAGGTTAAGGAGAATGGCCTTCACTTTATCAATACTAGAGAGCCATTGAAAGATTTTAAGCAGTAATATAATGTGATAAGATTTATGTTTTACAACTGTGGAGAATAAAGGGAAAGGGCGTTCTGGAAGTCAGTGAGACCTGTGAGGAGCTGGCTGCAGGTGAGAAATGCTGAGGACCACCTTAGATCAGGGCTATGGGCAGCAGAGGTACAAGCTGACCTGAGCCTGTTACATCTGCAGTAGAATCAACAAGAATTGGTGATAAGGATGGGGTGGAGTCAGTGAAGAAGTGGGAGGAACACAGGACATTTCTACCTTGGGTTGCTCAGTGCATGGTGATGCCTGTCACGGAAGAGAGAACGTAGGAGACAACGTTTTGGAGGAGAAGTTGATGAATTTAATGAGTTTGATTTTGCTCTTTGAGTTTGAGGGTCCACCATCCAGGTAATCATGTTCCCTTGTTTTCAACAAACTTTTCTTTCGGGTCCCAATTTAAATATAATTTCTTTAGTCTTCCATTATGCCCACACTAGTTTAGGTCCCCTGCCTCACGCTGCCAAAGCATCCTAGACTCCTTTGTGGCATTCATCATGGTTGTAATTTGAATCATTCATCCAGTGTCTGTCTTCTGCCATCACACTATAAATAAGCCCTGTGAGGTCAGAGACTGGGTTCCATGTCTATTTGTCCCCAGCATTGTATACCCAGTACTTAGCACAGTTCCTGGTGCTGCAAATATTAACCGAAGGCACCAGTGTCCTGTAGGTCAATGGACACACAGGTGTGTGGCCCAGGAGAGGTCTGGGCTAGAGAGGTAAATGTGAGAATTATTTCATGTTAGACATAGTTAAAGCTGTAAGAGAAAATTAGATGCCTAAAGAAAAGTGACTTAGAAATGAATTGGGTCCATGATAGAACTCTCAACTATGACAGTATTTAAAGTTCTGGCAGGGAATTCCCTAGTGTCCCAGTGGTTAGGACTCTGCGCTTCCACTGCAGGGGGCACTGTTGGATCCCTGGTCCAGGAACTAAGATCCCACATGCCTCGCAGTACATCCAAAAATAAAATAAAATAAAATTAAATTAAATTAAATTAAAATAAAATAAAATAATATCTGACAAAAGAAGAGGTGCCTTCAAGAGTGCCTGAAAAGGAACATCAGTAACTAGCAGAAATGATAAAGAGACTAGACTATCCGCAGTGACTCTGATAAGGAGTAGGGAGGTTAAGTGGGACAGATTATCAGAAGTGCTGGCTGTCAGACTAAAAAATTTGGGTTTTGGGACTTCCCTGCTGGTGCAGTGGTTGAGAATCTGCCTGCCAATGCAAGGGACATGGGTTAGATCCCTGGTCTGGGAAGATCCCACATGCCTCGGCGCAACTAACCTCATGCACCACAAATACTGAACCTGCCCTCTAGAGCCCGCGAGCCACAACTACTGAGCCTACGTGCCACAACTACTGAAGCTCATGCACCCTAGAGCCTGTGCTCCACAACAAGAGAAGCCACCACAATGAGAAGCCCACACACCTCAACGAAGAGTAGTCCCCGCTCACCACTACTAAAGAAAGCCTAGAGAAAGCCCCAACACAGCCAAAAGTTTGGGTTTGGGTTTGGGTTTGGACCCTTAAGCAACAGGTGTGGCTGAATTTTGTTTTGGAAATGGCACCATCATCAACTTCCAAGCCTCTGGAAGTCCTCTCAGATTTGACTTTTGCTCCTTTTCATTTGCCCTAGTCATTGTTCATTCAGGACAAGGATGACAGTGGGAAAAGCGGGAACAGCATTTCAGATGGGGGAACGGCATGTGCAGACAGCCCGGAGGGGAGAGTACAGTGCATGTGAGGTACTGGGAAGAGTCTAACATAGACAGAACTGATTTACAGAGGAAACAAGGCTGGAATAATGTTTCAAATAATGGAGGTTTGGGCCAGAGCCTGGAGGGATAGGCCAGAAGTTTGGACTTTGTGCTAAGAGCAGTGGAAGTTGTGACTGGATTTTTGGCCAACTTGTCTTTAGGTAAAATTGCCTGTAGGTGAAATTACTCTAGCTGGACTGTGTCAACAGAATGTCCCAGCTTGCCTTAGGGCTTTTTTTTTTTGGCCTCCCTGTGTGGCATGTGGGATCTTAGTTCCCCGACCAGGGATTGAACCCACGTCCCCTGCAGTGGAAGCACGGAGTCTTAACCACTGGACTGCTAGGATAGTCCTGCCTTAGGACTTGTAAATACATAGAGAAATTGGAAGGAAGATAGAAAGATGGATAGAATGATAGATGGCTAGCTAGCTAGATACTGAAAATGGGGATTAAATGAAAGTTTACAGCTTGAATGTTGAGACTTGGCCCAGACTCCCTCTTTACCCATCTCTGAGATTACCTACAACCAGGCTTACACTCTCCAGGCAGGAGTTTGGAAGCATCTTCTCTGGGAAATCTGATCAGACAAGGAAAAAGACCTAATGGTACTGAGATCAGGGGTTCTGCAAGGGAATGGCCTCATGGATCACCCTGTAGTAAAGTTCACAGTCCACATGCCTGCCTACAGACACACTCACAGGTTCCAGTCAGTACCTTAGTGTCCCGATCTGAAATATGAGCAGACAACTGAGGATTACCAGAGATTTGAGGAAAGCCTTTAAAATAAAGACAGAGGCCAAAACAGAGAAAGAAGGGGGGGGGGGGGGGAAGCTAAGAAATAAAGACTGCATAGGGAGAAAAACATAAACAAACAAACAACTTATTGTGAATATTCTCAGGTAAGAAAATAACGTATATCCATGAAACAAAACCAGAATGTTTTTAAAATACAGAGAACAAAAGAGAGCTCTTAGAAATCAAAAACGAGGGACTTCCCTGGTAGCACAGTGGTTAAGAATCCACCTGCCAATGCAGGGGACCTGGGTTCAATCCCTGGTCTGGGAAGAACCCACCTGCCTCGGAGCAGCTAAGCCTGGGCACCGCAACTACTGAGCCTGAGCTCTAGAGCTCTCAAGCCACAACTACTGAGCCCACGTGCCACAACTACTGAAGTCCATGCACTCAAGAGCCCGTAATCCGCAACAAGAGAAGCTACCGCAATGAGAAGCCCGTGGCACCCCAACGAAGAGTAGCCCCTGCTCACCTCAACTACAGAAAGCCTGTGCACAGCAATGAAGACCCAACACAGCCAAATAAATAAATAAGAAATTAAAAACATGAAAGCAAAAATGAAAATTCAGTAGGAGGTATGTAATGTACAACATGATAAATATAATTAACACTGCTGTATGTTATATATGAAAGTTGTTAAGAGTTCTCATCACAAAACTTTTTTTTTCTATTTCAATTTTGTACCTATATGAGATGATAGATGTTTACTAAACTTGTGATAATCACTTCATGATGTATGTAAATCAAATCATTATGCTGCATACCTTAAATTTATACAGTGCTGTATGTCAATTACATTTCATTAAAACTGGAAGAAAAATAAATAAAATCAATTAGGGAATTTAAAAAATTTCAATAGAAGGGTTGGAAAATAAAATTAAAGGAATTTCCCAGAAAGTAGAGGCCAGAAAATGAAGGAGATAGGAGAAAAGGAAAGAAAATACATATTTTTTAAAAATAGGATTAGTCCATGGGATTCAACATCCGAATAAGGAAAGTTCCAGAAAGAGATCACAGAGATAATGGAGGGAGGAAATCATCCAAAAAATAACAATAAAAATTTAAATGTTTCCATAACTGAAGAACATGAGTTTCCAGATTGCAAAGACCCCCTGAGAAAATACTAAGACATTTCCATGGAAGATTTCAGAATGCTAGGATAAAGAGACGATCCTAAAAGCTGTGGTTGGGGGACTTCCCTGGTGGTCCAGTGGTTAAGAATCCGCCTTCCAATGCAGGGGACACAGGTTCAATCCCTGGTCAGGGAACTAAGATCCCACATGCATACTCTAGAGCCTGTGGGCCACAAGTAGAGAGAAGCCTGGGTGCTGCAATGGAAGATCCCGCGTGACACAACTAAGACCCAACGCAGCCAAATAAATAAGTAATATAAAAAAGCTGTGGTTGGGAAAAGAGGATAGGAAAATAAAAATAGGCTTCATACAACGGATTCAGAATAAGAAAGATTTCAGGTTTCTGGACAGAAATGCCTTCGAAATTCTTAGGGTAAATTATTTCCAATCTAATATTTGATACCAATCCACGCTGTCAATTAAGTACAAGAGTAGAACAGACATTTTCAGACTTACAAGGTCCCAACAAATTTACCTCCCAGGCATCCTTTCTCAGGAAGCTACATCAAAATAAACCAAGAAAGATGAGTCCATAGGTTCTGGGAAACAGGCTATCGACCCAAGAGAGGGTCAAAGGTCCCTAAGATGGATATGAAAGGGGATTCCAACAGTGCAGTCTCTATGCTGGAGCAGGTCTAAGGGCTCTGTGAGAAAGTTCTTCAAAATGAAACAGATCAAATTCCTTATGTGTTTGTATATTTTTAGAAGAGATTAACACAACTAAGGGAGAATTTGGGGATAAATTAGGGTACACAGAAAACTAAGCAAAGAAGACAAGGCAAGTATTAATTCCAGGGAAAACAAAAATGATGCAAGAAAGAAAAGCACCTATAACTATCCACATGGCTCAACTGTGAAAAGGACTCGCATAATCATAACATGTAAACACGAAACAGAGAGCCATCCAGAGTTATGATATAATACTGGAAGGATGGGGGGATGGGTGACAGGCATGTTGGAAAAGAGGGTTAGCAATGGGAGGTCAACACTAATGCTTGAGGGACTTCTTGGTGGTCCAGTGATTAGGACTCTGCGCTTCCAATGCAGGGGACTCAGGTTCGATCCCTGGTCAGGGAACTAGATCCCACATGCCGAGCAAAGATTCCGCACACGGCAACAAAGATCCCGTGTGCCACAACTAAGACCTGGTGCAGCCAAATAAATAAATAAATATTTTAAAAAAATACTCATGCTTGAAACAGAAACATCAAGAAGTAGCAATATCTGTATGCTATTTTGAGTTTGAAATATGAAGGTGAATACAAAAAAAATCCCATAACAATACAATTTAAAACTTGGGACTTCCCTGGTGGCGCAGTGGTTAAGAATCCACTTGCCAATGCAGGGCACCTGGGTTCGATCCCTGGTTTGGGAAGATCCCACATGCCATGGAGCAACTAAGCCTGTGCGCCACAACTACTGAGCCTGCTCTCTAGAGCCCTTGAGCCACAACTACTGAAGCCCGAATGCCAAGAGCCTGTGCTCTGCAGCAAGAGAAGCCTGAGCACAACAACGAAGAGCAGCCCCCACTCGCCGCGACTAGAGAAAGCCTGCGCGCAGCAATGAAGACCCAACGCAGCCAATAAATAAATAAATTTATTTTTTTAAAAAGTGCCATTAGGACTTCCCTCGTGGTGCAGAGAACAAGACTTTGCACTCCCAATGCACGGGGCCCGGGTTCGATCCCTGGTCAGGGAACTAGATCCCACATGCATGCCACAACTAAGAGTTTGCATACCTCAACTAAGGAAACTGAGTGCTGCAACTAAGCAGCCAGCAAGCCTCAATTAAAGAGCCTCCCTGCTACAACTGAGACCTGGTGCAAATAAATAAATAAATAAATATTTTTTGAAGTGCCATCACTAGATAACTTATTCATGTTTAAAAGACATTAATCCCTGCCAGACTGAGATGGGCCAAGGGCATGAAACTGGATCTTCTGGCTCCCATCCATGGAAGGGGCTGACCAGGATCATTATTTTTCGATCAAGTTTGTCCTAAAGGCCCATCTGTAGTAAACTGTTTTTTTGTTGTTGTTGTTTTTTTTTTTTTGTAGTAAACTGTTTTTAAGGGCCCCAAATTGGCACCACTCTGGAAGAATTTGGGCCCTTGAAGTGTTGTTTGGCTGAATTGTATTTTTTTTTAACTTGAATTTTAAGATGGATCTTCAACTCTCTAGACACCACAGATCCTGTTTTTTATTTTTATTTTTTTACAATTTAAACATTTACATTACCTGCTCGTAGATGCTTTCAGTCTCTAAATTATGACCCTTTCACCAATGGTTCATCCACAAAAGGAATAATATGCCACCATCGAAAGAGATGATGTGTTTAATAACTTAGGAAGATGTTTCTGACTTAGTGTTAAATGAAAATACAGGTTGCAAAAGAGTATGATCCCATAAATTCCCACACACTTAACTAACTATAGGTATATACGTACATTGAAAAAATCTAAAGGATCGATACCAAATGGTTAAGAGTAGTGATGTAAGTAAGGCTATGGATTCTATTTTTACACCTCCCTTCAAACTTTTCTACGACAAACCTGCATTACTTGTGTGAGAAAATATTATGAAAAGTAGGAAATGAAGCTGTTTCCCTTCTTGTCTCCATGGGTCGTAAAGTTTGTTTTGGTTCTGCTGAACTGAAAATAAAAGCCTTTGTGATTTTGAAAAAGAAAAAGCACTTGCTAGCTGAGCTGATTTTTCAAAAAGTTGGGGCAAGTGGTCCTTCCGGGTGGCCCTAAAATGCCGCCACCAGGTGGCAGCCTGCTCCATCTGTTGAGTCGGTGGGCCTGCCTCATTCTTGGATTCTACACAGCCCAGGCCAGACACTGGAGGCCTTTGTCTGGGTCCCAAACCTGACGAACAAGCCTGATGTGCAAGCGGACCCTTTGCTCTTCTTTCTCTGTATGCCACAGGCCAGAGCCAATACTCTGGTCCATTGAGGGCGAAAGTCATCTTAGGCCCACATTTACCCCCAGGAGCAACATCCACTGACCAGACATTGAAGAAGGGTCATAAAGCAGCTGACGCTTATCGCATCCTCAGTTTCTCCACCCAACACCACATCAGCACATAGGAATTCTCATTTATTTTTCACCCTTAACAAAGAGGCAAGAAGGCCTGCTTCTTCCTCACTTTCTTCTCTTTCCATCTGGGAATACTCACCCCTAGCCCTCCCTCCCTTCCTTCAGGGAGGCCTTGGTCAGTGGAGACAGTCTCTGAGGGGAGCTTGAGCTGGTGGGGATGGAGAAACTGGAATACAGATCTTCAAGGGATGGCATCACTTTCCTGCCAACTCCCTCATCGCCTCGCCTTCAAACTGAAAGTAGTGCCAGCCCTCAGCTTCCGTCAGATCTTGGGCTCCCAGGGCCCTGAACAATTCCACAGTCCTCCTGTTCCAGTCCAGGACGGCCAGGCGGAAGTGGGAACAGCCCTTATCCAGGGCCACCTGTGGAAGAAGACACCACTCACTTTCCTGGGGTCAAAAAGGAAAAGACTTTCTCACCCTCCATTCACCCCAAGTGCCTCCCATACAGCTTTGCTTTGCCAGGGCCCAGCCTGTAGCCCCATCCCTCTCCTTACCTCAGCCACTTTTTTGATTATTTTGGAACCAATCCCCTGACCTGATGTGGGAAGAAAAAGGCAAAAAGAGGGATTGTCTAAGTTGAAGGGGATCAGAAAAGCCCACAGGCTAGGATTAAGAGGCAAGGGATGGTGGTCCAGTCTATGGGTTGCTTTTCTCCACTCCCAGCCTCCGCCCAGTACCTCGATATTCTGCTTTCACATAGATGTCTTCCAGATAAATGTTTCGTCCCTTCCATGTGCTGTAGATGAAGTAGTATAGCCCATAGCCCACCACACAGGGCCCTGAGAGAGAAAGAAAGAAGAGTCAGGCCTCTGGCCACCTGGGGGAGAGATCTTTGAGGCTGCCTGGAGAGGGCACCTCTGAGGTCGGGGTGTTCTTACCCTGCGGCTCCCCGGAGGCAGGAAGAATCTCTGCTACCAGACAGTGATAGAAAGGATTCTCTCCAAAGCCATCTGCTCTCAGAGCTGCAGAGATCGGAGTTGTGACAACGAAATAGAGAAAGAAGGCCTGGGTGTGCGCCCCGTCTGGAGTTACTGCCTGGGGAAACCAGCCCTCACTTCCTCCCCAGCCTCCGTCAGGACGCAGGTGTTGGGCCCCTACCTTCTTCACTGATCTTCACCTGGTCTGAGAGTTTCAAGTACTCAGCGAGTTCCTACAGCATGGGGTCAGAGGCTAGATTAAGGCAGGAGGGCCTCGCTGCTCCCTGAGTAGGACCCTAGGTTGCCCTCCTCTCTCTGCTCCCACCTCCTCCTCCCCGCCCCGCCTCCAGCCGCGCCGCTCCGACCCCCTCTGGGACCCTCGTTTCCGGCCCGCAACCCTCACCCGAATCAGCCTTAGGATATTTCCACAGTCTCCCTCCTTGGCTTCTCGGATCAGCACGGCAGTCATCCCGATCCCCAACGTCTGGACCGAAGTCCAGGCTCCCCACTTCCGTTCTGCAGGACCGGGCGAAGAGCAACTGGGATCCTTTAGGGGGGCCTACAAATTCGGATCCCGGAAAGCCGGGGGAGTGCTGGGGAGCGAGGTGGTGGGGGCGCCGCCGCGGGCTGGGAAGCAGAAGCCCGATTCCGGCTGCCGCGGGGCGGAGAGTGTGGTGGGACAAGCGGTCCTCAATGCCCCGCAGCCCCTAATTTAGGCCCCCGCCAGCGCGCACCTGCCAGCCAATCAGATTGCAGAGCAGGCATGTCCCCGCCCCCCAGCTCTGCCCCTACGGCCGGGTCTCGTGACCGCGCCCCTGGGCAGGGGTCAAAGCTGGACTGCCGAGGCTTCCGCGTTGTTGTTATCTGGGGGTTCCAGCCTCCGTTGCAGAAGCCCCGCGGCTCAAAAGATACCTCCTTCTTTAACTGAAGTGTGCAGTGACTATCTGTTCTACTCTTCACTCCAATTCCCCCATTCCAGCCCACCCAGACTCGGGGTGAGAACCAAGACCTCCAGCTTTTTCCTAGTGGCCCAAAGTGTTACTTCTCTTGGGGGCATTTGTAGTTTAAAATGGGTCAGGGAGAGGGTGATGAATTTCTATTGGTAAATGGTTAGGCCTTGTAGTAAACGGATAAGAGAAGGTAATGCGGGGGCAAGGGGACGGGGTAGGGGGAGCAGGACTCTTGTATCCACTGAATCACTCGGAGACAATACTTGCCTATGAGGGAAGCCTCAGAGGCCTGGGAAAATGCTGAGGGAGGAGCTCAGAGCAGATCCCAGGCTGTGCTTTCATTATCTCAACTCATCCTCAGTCACAGTAACCCCAGAAAGCAGGTATTATTTTTCACATTTTGCAGACAAGGACACTAAAGCGCACTGGTGGGGTGACTTGCCCACGGTCACCCAGCTAGTATGTGGGATTCCGTGTCTCAGCTCTAGGCCTTATGGAGGATGCTCCGTGGGGAGCCGGGCAGGACTTTTTCTAGATCTCATGATTGTCCTCAAGGCAGCCTCCCTCAGGTGGGGAGGCTTGGAGGACCCAGGTCAGGCTCCAGAAGGAGAGGGGACGTGAGGTGTCCTCTCCCAGCTCATAAACTTTCTCAGCAACGGGGGAGGGTAGTGGAGGCACTCTGTCCCTCACTCCATTTGTCCTCAGAGGGGCCGCAGGGTCAGTGGCCCTGTCTCCTGCCCCCCTTCTTCCCCGCCCCCGGGCAACCTTTAACCCTCCACCAACTGTGTGCAAGGCCGCCTGCCCCTACGCATTCTCCTCGGAGTTGTCTGAGGCGCGGAGAGGACCGCTGCTGATTATGGAGAGCGGAGGTCCGCTGGCCACCTGGCGTAGGCTGCTGCTGCTGCTGCTGCTGTTGCTCCTGCCTCCCGGCCATGAAGGACCAGCCCTGAGACATATTCTCCCCACCCAGCAGGTGCAGGAGCGGGGCAGGGCGCTAAGCGTTGTGCGTGTTTAAGTGAGCTACACTTTGGCTCTGCCCTCTTCCTTTCTTTCCTCCTCTGACGTTGTAGCAGTGATTCTCCCTCCGTCTGTCTCTGGCATGGCCTCATTTCAGCCTGTTTATTTTTCTCTCTGACAGAGGACTCAGGACCTTCCTGCTCTGCACCTCACCAATGGCCCGGGACAAGAACCTGTTACTGTCATGACCTTTAACCTCACCAAGATGATAAAGTATGGGGTTGACCTAATTCTTTGACCTAGTCCCCTGACCTCACCCTCTCTCCATCTGCTCCTCTCTTTTTTTTTTTTTTTTTTTTTGCTTTATTTCATTGATGTATAGTTGATTTACAGTGCTGCATTAGTTTCTGGGGTACAGCAAAGTGATCCAATTATATATGTATTTATAATACGTGTTATATATATTCTTTTTCAGGTTCTTTTGCATTATGGTTTATTACAAGATAGTGAATATAGTTCCCTGTGCTCTACAGTAGGACCTTGTTGCTTACCTATTTAATTTATTTATTTGCTTTTGGCTGTGTTGGGTCTTTGTTGCTGCGTGTGGCCTTTCTCTAGTTGCGGGGGGGGGGGGGGGGGCTACTCTTCATTGCGGTGCGCGGCCTTCTCACCACAGTGGCTTCTTGTTGCGGAGCAGCACAGGCTCTAGGCACACGGGCTCAGTAGTTGTGGTGCACGGGCTTAGTTACTCCTCGGCATGTGGAATCTTCCCAGACCAGGAGTTGAACCCATGTCCCCTGCATTGGCAGGCAGATTCTTAACCAGTGCACCACCAGGGAAGTCCTCTATTTTATATACAGTAGTTTGTATCTGTTAATCCCCAAATCCCAATTTATCCCTCCCCTACATTCCCCTTTGGTAGCTTTGAGTTTGTTTTTATGTCTGTGAGTCTGTTTCTGTTTTGCAAATAAGTTCATTTGTATCAGTTTTTTTTTTAATAAATGTATTTATTTTTTGGCTGCATCAGGTCTTTGTTGCTGCATGTGGGCTTTTTCTAGTTGTGCTGAGTGGGGGCTACTCTTTGTTGTGGTGTGTGGGCTTCTCATTGTGGTGGCTTCTCTTGTTGCAGAGCACAGGTTCAAGGGTGCGTGGGCTCAGTAGTTGTGGTGCACAGGCTTAGTTGCTCCACAGCATGTGGGATCTTTCCAGACTAGGGGTCAAACCTGTGTCCCTTGTATTGGCAGGCGGATTCTTAACCACTGAGCCACCAGGTAAGTCCCTGTATCAGTTTTTAAATTCCACATGTGTGTTGATAGCATATGGTATTTGACCTTCTCTGTCTGATTTGCCTCGCTTAGTATGATAATCTCTAGGTCTACCCATGTTGCTGCATATTACTTCATTCTTAAATATTTATTTATTTATTTATTTAGCTGTTCTGGGTCTTATTTGTGGCATGAGGGATCTTTACTTGCGGCATGCAGAGCTAGTTCCCTGAGCAGGGACGGAACCTGGGCTCCCTACATTGGGAACATGCAGTCTTAACCATTGGACCACCAGGGAAGTCCTTGTTTCATTCTTTTTTATGACTGAATAATATTCCACAGTATGTATTTACCACATTTTCTTTTTCCATTCATCTGTCAATGGACCTCTATGTTGCTTCTATGCCCTGGCTATTGTAAACAGTGCATCAGCCCCTCTCTTTTCCCTGTCTCCCTGTCCTTCTCTCTCCCTGAACTCCACCTCCCTCAACCTCATGTCTATGCTCAAAGAGCACACCCCATACACAGTCCTTCCTTCTGTGTCCTTCCAGAACCTCCTCCTCTTTTGAGTTTCGGACCTGGGATCCAGAGGGAGTGATTTTTTATGGTGATACCAACCCAAAGGATGACTGGTTTGTGCTGGGACTTCGGGATGGCAGGCCTGAGATCCAGATTCATAATCACTGGGCCCAGCTTACAGTGGGCGCTGGACCCCAGCTGAATGATGGGAGGTGGCACCAGGTAAGCTAGATCTGGTCCTGAGGGAGGGGTTTCTTGGAAGGGAATGGGGGTCTGAGGAAGGGAATGGAACAAAGGTTTTTGTAGTTTTTTTAAAAATTATTTTTAATTTATTTATTAAAAAATATTTCAGGGGGTTTCTCTAGTTGTGGGCTTTTATTTGTGGTGAGTGGGGGCTACTCTGTTGCAGCACATGGGCTTCTTAGTGTGGTGGCTTCTCTTGTTGCAGAGCATGGGATCTAGGCACACAGGCTTCAGTAGTTGCAGCATTTGGGCTCAGTAGTTGTGGCAGTTGGGCTTAGCTGCTCCACAGCATGTGGGATCCATTGGTCTCATGTCCCCTGCACTGGAAGGCAGATTCTTAACCACTGCACCACCAGGGAAGTGTCTGGAACAAAGTTATTGGCATCCCTCTACCATTATCATTTCATTGATCCACACAAAAGCCCCGTGAAGTTGCTGTCCTTTTTTTTTTTTTTTTTTTCATGGCTGCACTGTGCAGCTTGCGGGATCTTAGTTCCCCTACTAGGGATTGAACCTGTGCCCCTTGCAGTGGAAGTGCGGAGTCTTAACCACTGGTCTGCCAGGGAAGTCCCAGAAGTTGCTGTTTGTTCCCATTTTTTCAGAAGGGAATTCTAAGGCTTAGTTAGTATATAATTGACAAGTCCAGGGTGAGCTGGAGATGCCAGCTGACTCTTTTTTTTTTTTTTAATTTTATTTATTGGCTGCATTGAATCTTTCTTTCTGCATGCAGTCTTTCTCTAGTTGCGAAGAGCGGGGGCTACTCTTCATTACAGTGCACAAGCTCCTCATTGTGGTGGCTTCTCTTGTTGTGGAGCACGGGCTCTTGAGCGCATGGGCTTCAGTAGTTGTGGCTCACAGGCTCTAGAGCGCAGGCTCAGTAGCTGTGGTGCACAGGCTTAGTTGCTCTGCGGCAATGTTGGGTCTTCCCAGACCAGGGATTGAACCCGTGTCCCCTGCATTGGCAGGTGGATTCTTAACCACTGCACCACATGGGAAGTCCCCAGCTGACTCTTAAAGTACATGTTCTTTTTGCTATACTAGCCTGCCTCTGGTAGGTTTGAGTCTTTTTTTGTTGATGGCTGTTCAGCAGTTAGTTGTGATTGTCATCTGTTTGTGAGAGGAGAAGTCCTTCTACTCAACCATCTTCAGTATGGCATTTTCTAGATTGCCTCTGAAGAAAGTGGTGGAGGCAGGCCCCAGGAACCTCTGATTTTTCTTCTCTTTTTCCTCCTGCAGATGGAAGTGAAGATCCATGGGGATTCCGTGCTGCTGGAGGTGGATGGGGAGGAGGTGCTGCGTCTGAGACAGGTCTCTGGGCCACTGGCCAACAAGCCCCAGCCCATCATGAGGATTGCGCTGGGGGGGCTGCTGTTCCCCGCCTCCAACCTCCGGTTGCCGGTAACTGCATCACAGGGGCAGGAACCATGACTAAAGCTGGCAAAGCACTGCTGGCTGGGTGGCCATGGGGCCTAAGTCCACACTTCAAGAAGAAGGGTTGGGCTGGGAGCTGCATGGGGGAGGCCAAATACTTGTGTCTCAGAGGGGAATAAACCGGGTGGGGCGGCTGGGACTGGGGCTCAGGTATCCTGATTCCAACAGCCCCTGCATCTTCCCTTCCCCCCACGGGCTCCAGCTGGTCCCTGCCCTGGATGGCTGCCTGCGCCGGGATGACTGGCTGGACCAACAGGCCCAGACCTCAGCATCTGTCCCCGCTAGTCTCAGAAGCTGTGCTGTAGAGTCTCAACCTGGGATATTCTTCCCTCCAGGGACTGGTGCAGAATTCAGTCTTCAAGGTAAAGGCTATATGTTTCCTTCCATGGCCAGCTCTGCGTCCAGTTCCCCACCACGAGCCCCTTCCCTCCATGAATCCCCAGCCTTGAGACCTCAGGGGGATCATTTCTCTCCCCAGACATTCCCCAGCCTCATGTAGAGCCCTGGGCCTTCTCCTTGGATGTGGGACTCCAGCTAGCAGCAGGCTCGGGCCGCTTCCTTTCCCTTGGGATCCCAGGAAACCCTTCTTGGCTCAGCCTCCACCTCCAAGATCAAGTGAGAGGGGGATGCTGCCCTATACAGTGGCGCCTGGGAGCCGTGGGAGAAAAGGGGACTCTAAAATGTCAATATTACAAAGGCTTAAGGTGGGGGGGAGGGACACAGCAAGCACATGACTTTCACGTCTATGATATATTTACTTGGGGTGGGTGTGGTTTTATAGAAGGCTAGACCAGGAGAGTTGAGGCAGGATGGAGGTGTGGGAATGGCCAGTCAATAGACTGCGTGGCTAAGAGACAGAATGTAGGCAACCAGGGGTGGGGCCACACGGAGTAGATGCAGTTCATTCTTTCCTCCCCCACTTACGTCCCTTCCCACACACTCTGCAGAAGGTGATGCTGTCTTCTGGGTTGGGGCCAGGGCTGGATCTGCCCCTCGTTTTGGGGCTCCCTCTTCAGCTGCAGCTAAGTATGTCCACGGTGGTTTTGAGCCAGGGGGCAAAGAAAGAGATCCTTGCTCTGCCTCCCACGGGCCCTGGGTCCTTCCTCAACCTCTGGGCCCAGCCACAGGGGCATCTCTTCCTGGGGGCTTTACCAGGTAAGAAAGTAATGTTGAAGTTTCTCAGCACACCATGGGAAACAGTTAAGGGGTGGGGAGAAAGCGGGAAGGGATGCATTTTTAGGGGAAGGAAATCTCTGGGAGGGAGGAGGAGAAGGCCACAAGAAGAGAGAGGACAAGGGGACAGTGAGAGGAAGTGCTTTTAAAAATTTAGGTTGGAGAACTGGAAAAGTGGGGAGGAGCTTCCGGACCCAGGCCACCCTAATGCCTCCTTCATGCTACCTCCCTCTAGGAGAGGCCTCTTCTGCCTCCTTTTGCTTGGATGGCCTTTGGGCACAAGGCCAAGGGCTGGACATGGACCGGGCCCTGAGCAGAAGCCAGGACATCTGGACTCACAGCTGTCCCCAGAGCCCAGGCAATGGCACTGATACTACGCATTAAATCCCCATCTAAGAACCTCCTTTGATTGTCACTCATTCATTTATTTAACAAATATTTACTGTGTATCTGCAGGGTACCAGGCCCGGTGCCGAGCATTGAATTGTGGATGAACGAAACTAACCCTGCTTCGGGACTTCCCTGGCAGTCCAGTGGTTAAGACTCTGAGCTCCCAATGCAGGGGGCACGGGTTCGATCCCTGGTTGGGGAATCAAGATCCCTCATGCCACACAGCGCAGCCAAACAAAACAAAGCAAAAAACTAACCCTGCTCCCTGCCGTCTAGGTGTTTGTGGTCCCCTGGGGGAGGCGCGCATTCATCAAAGACTAAAAAGTGAGTAAGTAATTGGAAACTCTGATGAGCACTGTAAAGGAGCAGTCAAGCTGAGAAAGCTTGAAGGCCAGCGGGCTTGGCCTAGGCTGGGGATCAAGGAGGGCTTCCTGAGAAAGTGGTGACTTCCTAGGCTGAGATCCCAGACACTCCCCCCCGCCTCCACACACACAGTTACGAGTCACTTCCTGGGATCCAGAAGCCCACCTCGTTCCCCAGCAGCTGCTGCCTTGGACTTTAGCTTTGTCTCTTTGAGGTTGGTCCGCAGAAATCAGGAGGGAAGGGAAGAGATGGGATTTTATTGTCTTTTCGACAGGCCACTGCTGTCCAAGAAAGGAGCAGCAGGGGGCGTGAGTGGGTCATAGAGAGATGGCGGCCTTTGGGAAAAGGGGTGGAGGCAGCAGGGAGAAGGAAAAAGGGGGGAGAGCAGAGGGAGAAGGCTGCCTCTATCTCTCCTCATCTCGGCCCAGTAGCTGCATTCCCAAATTTGTCTTTACTCCATTAAACAAGAACTGGCTTGTACTGGCCCCAGCTGGAAAGAACAGACAGAGTCAGGAATATCTCTGCCCTCAAAGCATATATGGTGACTCAGCCCTCAGCCCCCAGGCCTCTGGAGAATCCTGATGCCCTGTCTTCTCCCTGGGGTACCCTCCTGCTTGAGCCCCCAGCTCCCTGGGAAGCTTCATGCCCATCCCCCATCTCCAGATCCCATGGGGATCCCAGTGTCCCAGCTTCCTAGGTTACCAGGATCTTCCTACCAGTAACCCAGGCAAAAGGGTGAGTCACTCATTGGACCTGCTGTCCCCCTTCTACAAAGATTAGCCAGGACCTAAATGACCCCAGTGTAAGGAGGCTTGCAGAGAGTCTCTGGGTTGGAAGACATATCCTAGGCCCCTCCTTGGCTCCTCACAACCTCAGGTTTGCAGCGTCTACAGCTGCCTGCATTCAGCCGGAGTGCTTTGCAAGAGAGTCCTCAGCATGTCCAGGGAGCCCAAATTCAACTCTGGGCGATGTCCAGGGTCAGCCCGGGCCACTTGAATAAGTTCATTCAACTGATATTTACTGAGCACCTACTGTGTTCCAGGCACTACCCTAGACGCTGAGAGTGCATTGATGAAAAGGAGAGACACAATCCCTGCACTTATGAAGGTCACAATAAGAGAGGGAACAGCCAGACAGCCCATGAACTACAATAAATAAACAAGGTCATTTCAGACAGTGGTTATCTCTATAAAGGGAATAAAATCCTGTAGTAGAATCAAGGGTGGTAGGGGAGGGGCAGCATTAGCCGGATGGTCAGGGAAGGCCTTTCTGAGGCAGTGTCACTTGAATCATGAAAAGAAACCAGTCCTGTGGGGGCCTCAGGTCTGAGTAAGCCAGTCAGGAGAGAAGTTAAAGGGCCTGAACACACCTGGGTCCCCACCAAGCAGGCTGTTCTGAGTGGCAACTTCCTGGCCTTGTGTGCCTCAGGAATCTCCCAAGGGCTGGCTTTTCTCTCCTCCCTCCACCCCATCCTGTCCAGGACACCATGCCCCCAGCCTCTCTTTCTCCAGCCTGCCCTAGATTCCAAGATTCCTGATCACCACCCAGAGCTGTCTTCACTCTTTCATTAAGACTGACTCTGCTTTGACACAGACTCTGCCAGGCTCCCACCAAGGGCACCGACAATGCCAGCCCAGCGTCCCCTGCCTCTCCCACACTCCTAGAAATCTTTCTGGAGCTCGGCAGTGTATGTTGTAGCCCGCAGGCCTGGTCTACCCACTCACTCCACCTTGTGTGTTACCTCTCTCTTCCCTTCCCTCCTTCCTTCTCTCTCTCTTTCTTTCTTTCAACTAACGTTTATTGGCCCTTGACAGTATGCCAAATACTGTGTTAGGTAGTCCACAGAGACTCCAAAAATGAATAAGACTTGGTCCTGGCCCTGGAGAGTAGGGGTCTGGGGAGAGAGATAGACATGTGAAATGATTTAATAGGGATCTCGTAGGAAGTGCCAGGAACTTTAACAAATGACTAAACCTCATTACCTTTCAGTTTCCCCATCTACAAAATGGGCGAGTCACTCTCCTCAGGGTTGCTGGGAGGGTTTGGTGGAATCATGTAGGTCAGATGCATGGCGCAGTGCTTGGCATATAGAAAGTGCTCCGTATGTGAGAGCTGTTGCTCTCGTTGATATCACTAGCCTCGTGCATAGTACTTGAAATATAAGTCTGAGCCTGCCGGTGTGGAAGATAAGGGAGGGTGTGTGGTGTGGCTGAACCAGGGGCAGGCTGAGATGGAATGAGGGCAGACTGGGGAGGCTGCTTGGGCCACGGGGTGAGAGGCCTTGAATGTCCTGCTGAGGAGTTGGGGCTTGATCTGGTCTGCGGAGGAACAGCTGTGTTTCCTTCCTTTTTTTTTTTTTTTTTTGTAACTTGTGGCAAAATACACATAAAATTTACCATCTTAACCTTTTTTTTTTTCCTTGGCTGCACCGCGAGGCATGTGGGATCTTAGTTCCCTGACCAGGGATCGAACCCTTGCCCCCTGCATTGGGAGCACAGAGTCTTAACCACTGGACCACCAGGGAAGTCCCCCACCCTCCCATCTTAACCATTTTTAAGTGTCCAGTTCAGTGGCATTAAGCTTCACAGTGTTGTGCGACCATCACCACCATCCATCTCCAGAACTCTTCCTCTTGTAAAACTGAAACTCTGTACCCATTAATAATAGCCCCCTACTTTTCCTCTCCCCCATATCTGTGTTTTGGAGTGCTCTACTTTCCTGTTCTTGACTCTGCAAAGACCCGTCTTGTTGGGAAGCCAGACAGCTGAGTCCCTGGGATTTGGTTGGTAGGGGGAGGGAAGTCACTGGGTACAGACCTTAAGACAGGCTCTGGGTATGGGAGAGGGGGTGTGGGACATCTTATTCCCTCCTCCTTTCTGGAGATGCTGGAGGAAGGGCTGGGTTCCGGGAAGAGGTTGGAGGTTTGTAATGGCTCTTTGCCCCAACACTCCTTCCTCAGCTTGTTTCCCTGTGAACACCAATGCTGCGTGGAGTGGAGTGTTTTTTCCTCCCACCCCCAATCCTTCTCATGCTGACCCTCACCTTCAGGAGAAGGCATGGAAGGGAGCAACACGTATCTCAGCCTTACCCCAGAACCACCCTAAACGTACAGAAGACATTCATTTTTTCTTTTCCAAGTGAGCCTGGGGTACAGCGCAGAGACTGAACCAACAGTCTGGAGGCCATCCCCAGGCCTGTGTTTGCCAAGCGGTGTGTGTTGAGGGTAAGATCAAGGCCTCATCTCTCCAGATTGAGGCTGGCCCATTTCCGTGCTGCCTACCTGATGAAGGAAAAGGCAAGTTGCTTCCCGGTTTTTCGTAGAAGGAGCCATTCCATGTTCAAGCCCAATTCAGCAACCAGGCATTATCTTCGGTAGCTCTGTGGGTTGCTTGGGGATGGAGGATATATACAAAGGGTTGCTCTGAAGGAGCTTACAGTCTGGTTGAAAAGATATAATACAAGAGTTTTCAGCCCAGCTGCTCAAGACAAAAACCTAGGAACTAGCCATGATTCCTCTTCCTGTCACCTCCATTGCTTTTGTCACTCTACTTCCTAAATAGATCCTGAACCCATCCTCTTGTCTCCATCTGCAAAGCTGCTGCCCTGGTCCAGGCCATGCATATCTCCCACCTAGACTGCTGCAAAGCCCTGCTACTTGGTCTTGCTTTCCGTGGTCTACTCTCACACAGCAGCCATGGTAATTTTCATTAAATTTAATCATGCCGATCCCTTGCTTAAAACCCTAGGATTGAGACTTCCCTGGTGGCACAGTGATTAAGAATCCGCCTGCCAATGCAGGGGACACGGGTTCAATCCCTGCTCCAGGAAGATCCCACATGCTGCGGAGCAACTAAGCCTGTGAGCCACAACTGTTGAGCCTGTGCATTAGAGCCCGTGAGCCACAGCTATTGAGCCTGTGCTTTAGAGCCTGTGAGCCACAACTATTGAGCCCATATGTCGCAGCTACTGAAGCCCTCACACCTAGAGCCTGTGCTCTGCAACAAGAGAAGCCACAGCAATGAGGAGCCCACGCACTGCAACGAAGAGTAGCCCCCACTCGCCGCAACTGGAGAAAGCCTGTGTGCAGCAACAAGGACCCAACACAGCAAATAAATAAATAAATAAATAATAAATTTATTTAAAAAAACAAACAAAAACTGCTAGAATTGACTTCCCTGGTGGTCCAATGGTTAAGACTCTGTGCTTCCACTGCAGGGGGCACAGGTTTGATCCCTGGTAGGGGAACTAAGATTTCATCTGCTGCCCGGCACGACCAAACAACAACAACAACAACAACAACAACAAAACCACACACACACATACACACAAAAACCCTACAATTGTTTCTGTGATAGTTGGATTAAAATCCAAAGTACTCCCTTTGACCTACAAGGACCTGTATAATTTGGCCTCTGCCTACCTCTCAGATCTCTTGCTGTACCAATCTTGCCTTCCCTCGATGAAGCCCAGCCTTTGCACTCACCCTTCCCTCCACCTGGAAAGCTCTTCCTCTACATATCCACATGGCTCCCTTGGGCTACTTTGGATAATTAAAAATTACCTTCTCAGTAAGGCTATCCTTGACTATCCAGGCACTCTCTGGCACATCACCCTGTTTTATTTTTTTTCTGCATAATATTAAATTAATATTATTTAATTTGTTTTTATTGTTTATTGGAATTCAAGCCCCAAGAGCAAATGGGGCTGGCTCTATGCAAATGCTCATTAGATATGCATTGAATGAATGAATGGGAGTTGGGGCTGGACTCTGAAGGGTGGGCAGTCTTCCAGGATGAGGAAATGAAATGGACAAAGGTGTAAAGTCAGGAGTAAGCACAGCCTGTCCTGGGAGTGGCCGGCTCGGCTCCAGCAGAGGGCTAGTTGGGGCCCAGTGGCAAAGGAGGTTGGGGACACAGACTGGGTCTAGATTGTGGAGTGCCCTGAAGGTTAGACTGAAGAATCAGGACTGCATCCTGCAGGGTCACAGGAAGCCACTGAAGAACTTTGAGCTGAGGGGTGGCCTAATTAAAACTGCATTTTGAGAAGATTAATTTAGAGTCTGCTGCAGAAGGGAGGTAAGACCAGCTGCATAATTTGTGGGAACCACTGCAAAATGAAAATGTGGAATCCCTTGTTCAAGAAAGCAGGGAAAAAGTGCCGTTCCGGGTACTAAAATATAAAATATTTTCCTTTCTTCCATGGTTCTTCTCTTGACTTTTCATGGTATTTTTAATTTATTTAATGTTATTCTAAGTAAAGAAAATAACGTTTTTTAACCGTCAGCTTACTGATGACTGAAAGGAAACAGAATTATGGGTTGCCCCAGCTTTCCCCTTCCCTCTGTTATCACTGCCAGCAAAAGTGGTTGGCTAAAGCAGGGAATTAACATGACTAGGGGACTTCCCTGGTGGCGCGATGGTTAAGACTCTGCCTGCCAAGGCAGAGGACAGGGGTTTGAGCCCTGGTTCGATCCCTGATACAGGAAGATCCCACATGCCGTGGAGCAACTAAGCGCATGCACCACAACTACTGAGCCTGTGCTCAAGAGCCTGTGAGCCACAATTACTGAGCCTGTGTGCTGCAACTACTGAAGCCCGTGTACCTAGAGCCTGTGCTCCGCAACAAGAGAAGCCACTGCAATGAGAAGCCTGTGCACCTCAACGAATCGTAGCCCCTGCTCGCCGCAACTAGAGAAAGCCCACACTCAGCAACAAAGACCCAACGCAGCCAATAAATAAATAACATGACTAGGAAAGGATATGGTGGCATGCCTCCCATCATCCATGTCTCCTAGAAGGTAACTGCCTTCTTTCTGTGTTCAAAGCAAGTTCTGTTTCAAATGGAAAGGGTGGCCTCTCAGCTGTCAGCATCCCCACTTATTCAGGTGTAGACAAAACACGCTGACCTCCTACTCACTTTGAGTCCCGCTGAACTCCCACGCATGGTGGGTTCACCAGAGCTCTGTGCTCACTCAGAGCATCCCAAGTGGCATGTTAGGCTTATCTCCTCTGCTCACACATATGGTCCGTTGTCCCATTGGACTCACAAAGCACAGGTTTGAAGATGAAGTTATTAAGAAATTCAAGATGGCGGCCACAGAGCACAAGACCAAGCACAAGGCCGCTCTGAGCTCGGGCCTTGTTCCACTGAGCAGATCCCAAGTCCATGAAGCCTGTCCTGGACTGCAGGGAGAGAGTTTGGATGGGAGGGTGTTAGTCAGAACAGGAGTTGTTGAGGAATAGAGCCTGGGATTTAAGGTGAGAGTTGAAAGAAGAAGAAAAAGCTCTCCAAGGAAACGTGACAAGATTTGAAAAGAGATGAAAAGACATAGATAATGATTCCTAGCAGGAGGTCTTTGGAGGCCCTCAGGGCTGGGTCGCACCAGGTCTCCAGTAGGTGCTCTATAAATGTTTGTTGACCCAAACGGGCAAATGAGGAGGAGAGTTCAGACGCGGGGGTGGGAGGAGGCAGAACACCTAAGCAAATGGGGTCCAGGGCGGGAGTCTCAGGGCGGTGCTGGGGGCTGGAAATGTGGTGTTGGAAGGGCTGCATGAGGGCTGTGGTGGGAAGGCAGGGAAAACCCCAGGCTTGGGGAGAACCAGGTGGTGGCAGGACGGGCTGTTGGGGCTGGAGAAGGAGGTGTTGGGGGGGTTGGTAGCAGCTCCCCCAAGGAGAATTTCCCTCCTGTGGTGGCCTCTATCGATTTCTTTTTGGCCTGTTCTAGCTTTCAGCCCGGCTGGTGTAGTACCTCATCTGGTCTCTTCGATCTGTTTTTCTTGATCTCTGGCTCTTTCTCTATTCGTCTCACATTCTGCCCTGTCTGTCTCGTGGATCTTAGTCTCTTTCTAACTCTCTGCCTGGGGCCCCCATCTCAGCATACATCTGCTTTCCTCTGTCTTCTGTGTCTCTCTGGGGTTATCTTTCCCTCTACTCCGCGGGGACACGCCCTCTAACCTCTCCACCCACCCAGATCCAGTCCAGTACCTGGGAGTGGGGGTAGGGTAAAGACCTCTAGATCCTGAAGAGGCGTCAGGGGGCGGGCCCAATCCCTTTCTCCAAATTTGCATATGCATGAGGTCGCCCAGGCCAGCCGCGAGGAGGCGGGGCTTCTGGGGGTGGGAAGGGGGCGGGCACCCCCGGAGCCGCCGAGTATAAAGACCGCGCGCCGCGGCTGCCGGCCCCGCACTGCTGAAGAGCGGAGCCTCCGCCGGGGGGACCCCTATCCCTGCCTGTCCCCCCAACTGCGCGTCCCCACCCCACCCCCGCGGCCGAGCCACCGCTGGTGTGGCGGTCTCTGCTCGGCAGAAGAGCCTTGAACGGTCACCCGACCCCTCTCCATAGCCTCTTTGCATCTCGGATTTCGGGGCGGCCCCCTCCCCCACCTCTCCCTGCTTCTTTGCACCCCGATTTTTCTGCGCTTCTCTCGGGTTTTGCAGCCGTCTATTTTTGCATCCCTTTTCGTTTTGCTTCTGAGAGGTTTGAGGGGGTGAATCTGCGTTCGCACCCCTTCCCCTTTTTATCCTCCCCTGCTCAGACAACCCCCCTTTTCATTGCAGGGGGGGGCCTAGGATCTGTGCATCCTACGCCGCGCCGCCAGCACCCCGCAACGTGTGGCCCTGCGCCCCGGAATTTGCAGCAGCTGCATATCTAAGGGGGGGTCTCCCTCGCCCCCGCTGCCTTTGCTCCCCGCGTGTTCTGGTGCGTGAGGGGGCTTCAGTGCGCCGCCCGCCAGCTTCTCCGTAGCCCCCCGCCCCGCGCGGGACTCGCCCCCCGCCGTCAAGATGGTCATCCAGAAAGAGAAGAAGAGCTGCGGGCAGGTGGTTGAGGAGTGGAAGGAGTTCGTGTGGAATCCGAGGACGCACCAGTTCATGGGCCGCACTGGGACCAGCTGGGGTATGCGGGGCCGGCCGCGTGAGGAGTGGGGGGTCCGCGGGGCGACGCCCGAGGGGCACGAGGTCCTGCCGGCTCAGCCCCAGCTCCCTTCCCGGGTCCCGGGCGTCCGGCCCCCCTGCTGGGCTCTGGGCTGGGAGGGGGCCGAATCGCCGGTCTAATCTCCCTGGCTGGCCGCTGCGGAGGCGGAGAAAGTAGGTCACTGCCGCCTTCCCACCCCCCGCGGAGCCCCCTCTCTCGGGGGGTCGCGGGCTCTGCGCGCGTGTCCGCGCCGCGGCGCTCGCGCTCCCTGTCGGGGGCCGGTCAGTTCCACACGGTCGCCCCCCTTCCCCTGAAGAGCGCCCCTTCCCTCTCTCTGACTCTCACTAGCTAGCCAGGCCGGTCTATTTTTAGCTCGTGCCCACCCCTTGGACCCTGGGAACATTCATGAGGGGGCGGGTCTTGGAGAGGTGGGGTGTGTATTGGAAGGGGTTCTTCACAGCGGAAGTTGTCTGTATCCTACTGCCGGGTGTTTTGGAGCCTTCTGTGATTGATTTGTGGGTGGGGGGCTGCTGGGCCGGGGTGACACTGGGAGGTTTTCTGGGCTGGGTGTTCGGCTCAGATGTCGCAGGCGGAGGGAGTGGTCACTAGTGGTGAGACATGTACATCATCCAGCCCAGTGTATCTGTGGGCTTGGGTGGCTTGGCATCTTCCCCACCCATATCTTGGCAGGACTCAGGAGGTGTGAAGGGAGTTGTATCTGGTTGAGGGGCCTGTGCTGGGCATAGGTGCCGGTGAAAGATGGAATTCTTCCAAAAGGGATTTTCAAGCTGGGAAGTTGAAGCACAGGAGACATTGTGTGACACAATTTACTGTTCATCCACACTAACTGAACATGTTCCCATTAGCCCACCCACCTAGGGGCCCTCGAGGCGGGTCTGATGCAGTCCTTGCCACAGGAAACTTACAGTCCACTCTCTGGGATGGGAGGGGTCCATGAGAGTGCTTGGGAGAATCCGAGGAGGCTTCGTGAGTGAAGTGTCTTCTGAGATGGAAGCACTGGGGGTCTGGGGTGGTAGCAACAGCAGGTACTCACACTAGGCTGAGGAGTGATGGAGTGACCATCACATCCACCAAGGACCCGCTCTCTGCCTGGAAGGCTATGGGAGGTCTGCCTTTACTCCTGTCTCTGCCCTGGGTGCTGTGTGCGAGTTGGGGGTGGGGTGACTGTTGAAGGTTCTGGACAGCTGTCTCTGAGAGACTTTGTAGCTTGCCAGGAGCCTCATTCGAGGTCTGGCTTTTGTGGGGCTCTGAGAGAGAGATTTTGCTATTTGAGTGTGAGGATCCATGCCCTGGATGGGATGAGAGTGTGGCTGTGAACTGGGGCCAGTGCCACCTTGAAAATTCATCGTGCTGGACAGCTTCAAGCATGAGCACGGATACAGCGGTAACAGATGTTGTGCCTTTTCAGGGCCACGAAGGTTGAGAAGTTGAGAATGTAATTTGTGGCAAAATGACTGAGGCCTCTACTAGGGATTGTCCCAGCAACAAGAGTTTAGGTCTCGGGTTTCCCTGGTGGTGCAGTGGTTAAGAATCTGCCTACCAATGTAGGGGACATGGGTTCGAGCCCTGCTCCGGGATGATCCCACATGCTGTGGAGCAACTAAGGCCGTGCCTCACAACTACTGAGGCGAGCCCGTACACAGCAACGAAGAGTAGCCCCTGCTCTCCACAACTACAGAAAGCCCAGGCACAGCAATGAAGACCCAACTCAGCCAATAAATTAAATAAATAAACAAATAAATACATAAATACATAAAATAGGCAAGAGACATTTCTTTAAAAAAAAAAAAAAAGAGTTTAGGTCTCTTGTGGCCCCCACAAGGTCGGGCTTCACTGTGTTGTAGGACCAGGAGGGACTGGGAGTCATGGCTGGAAGTCAGATACAACTGTCTTTTTTTTCAGCTCGTCTCCTTTTGCTCCCAGGGGAAGGCTCCCCGAGGCTCTGTGATCCATTCCTGTGCAGAACCTCTGGATGGGAGAGGGGTGTGTGTGGATAGGTCAGGTCATCCAGGGGCACCTGGAACCTGCTGATCCTGTTTCCTCCTCCTTAGCCTTTATCCTCCTCTTCTACCTCGTCTTCTATGGCTTCCTCACCGCCATGTTCACCCTCACCATGTGGGTGATGCTGCAGACAGTCTCTGACCATACCCCCAAGTACCAGGACCGACTGGCCACACCGGGTGAGTGATGAGGCTCCCTCACCAGCCACTGTAACTGCTCTTGTGCCCCCAAGCCTCCAAAAGGAACTCACAGGCTGAGAACTGTCAGCTCTTCTCAGAGGTTTGGTTCTGATGATCCAGTCACCATGTACTGGGGAGTTCTTCTTGAAGTCTGCCTTCCCATTTCCCATGGCTGAGAGCTATGTGATCTGGGGAGGTGGCAAGATGTTCACAGGAGGTCTCCTTCCTGGGAAGACGATCTCGGATCTTTACTCTGTCCCTCACCCTGGTGCTCCCTATGTCCATCTTCTTCCCTCCATGTGCGGTCCCTCGTCTTATATGTACCCTTCATTCTCGCCTTTGTTGATTAGGCTTGATGATTCGCCCTAAGACTGAAAACCTTGATGTCATTGTCAATGTCAGTGACACTGAAAGCTGGGACCAGCATGTTCAGAAGCTCAACAAGTTCTTAGAGCGTGAGTTTGGGGCCAGTGATGTGTCTGTGCAGGACCTTGGGCAGGGTATTGGGGACCCCGAGAGCAGAACATGAGGCCTGTCACTCTCTCTCCCCCACCTCCTTAGCTTACAACGACTCCATCCAAGCCCAAAAGAATGATGTCTGCCGGCCTGGGCGCTATTACGAACAACCAGATAATGGAGTTCTCAACTACCCAAAACGTGCCTGCCAGTTCAACCGGACCCAGCTGGGCGACTGCTCTGGCATCGGGGACCCCACCCACTATGGTTATAGCACTGGACAGCCCTGTGTCTTCATCAAGATGAACCGGGTACTCATGACCTTGGTCCCCAGGGAGAATGGAGGAGGGATCTGGGGTTACCATCTGCTGGCAGTTGCCTTCTTTCACTGGGGCTCTTGGGCTTTGGGAGATTTGTTGATGTTTGAGTGGCTGAGAGAACAAGACAGATGGGGCCGCTGGAGGCTGAGATTGTGGCCGGAAGGCTGGATACTTGTGTCTTTGACAACTTCTTTCTCTAACCCTCACCACTCTCTCTCCCCACTCCAGGTCATCAACTTCTATGCAGGAGCAAACCAGAGCATGAATGTTACCTGTGTGGGGAAGGTGAGTTTGTTGGGCCATGTCCACTTGTCCACCTGTTTGTCCTCCATGGTTTCCATGTCATTCACTCATCTCTCCCTATCTTCTTTGCTCCCAGAGGGCTCATCACCTTAGGGACAAGGGGGTAAGAGTGGGCTCAAGTATGGCTCAAACTCCAAGGGGCTCCCACCCCTCTTGCTTCTTGCTAGGATACAGAAGTCTGCTCTTTTGTGTAGATAGACACCCCCTTCCTGTCTCCACCCAAGCCCCTGCCGCTGGCTTCTCTCCCTAATCCTTCCATCTACTCCTCTCTTCCCTGACCTTGTCTTCTGCTCTCCATCCCATGTCTCTCCTGCCCCTCAGCTCTTTTTACGTATCTGGTAGCTGCTGATCTGTAAGCACCACCTGCCACCATTAAGTTGCCCTTGGAACCCTGCTCCCCCCACCCCTGTCCTCTCTAGGAGGTTCCCGCCCCTCTTCATTCATCCCTCTCCTTGTTTCCCACTGAGCCCTTACTCATTTATCTGCTCTCTCTTGGCTCCGCTCCAGAAACCGATTCCTGAGGATGGGGTAAGAATTTGGGGTGGGAGGGCAGTAGGAGGCTTCAGGCTCATAAGCGCCCTGGAGGACGTCCCAGTCTGATGGAAGAGACAAGGATACCCCCTCCTACACAGTGCGCAACACAGGCGCAAACACATCAGACTCATAGCTCAAGGGATACAGATTTGAGACAATAATTTGGGGGTGAAGGAGGAACAAAGGGAAGTCTGGCGAGCGTCTGGGTTCTCGCTGTCCCTCACGTGCTCTGCCCCACCCTCCTGCGCCCCCACAGCGCGATGAAGATGCTGAGAATCTCGGCAACTTCGTCATGTTCCCTGCGAACGGCAACATCGACCTCATGTACTTCCCCTACTACGGCAAGAAGTTCCACGTAAGTCCCGTGGGAGGCCGGGTGCTGGCTCCCCCAGGGGGGCGGGGTCCTGGGGTGGAGGCCGAGTTGCCGCCGGCCTGGAGCCTCGCTCTCCTCCTCTGGCCCAGGTGAACTACACGCAGCCCCTGGTGGCCGTCAAGTTCCTGAATGTGACCCCCAACGTGGAGGTGAACGTGGAGTGCCGCATCAACGCCGCCAACATCGCCACGGACGACGAGCGCGACAAGTTTGCTGGGCGCGTGGCCTTCAAGCTCCGCATCAACAAAACCTGAGGCCCCTTCCTCCCGCCCCCACCTCTTTCCTACGGATGCTTCTGGAACATCCCTGACCCTGCCTGATCCCTCCCTCACCCACCCGGAAGGTATTTTTTATAACAGCTATGGCTTGTCTCTGCCTCCTGCCCTTTTCCTTTAGTTCTGAACCCAGCCTGATGTCTGTGATTCTCTGGCTACACGCATTTTCCAGCATCTTCTTCCCACCCTAGCTCAGTCAGACAGGGAGATGGGACCCCAAGATGGGACCCCAAGACGGTCACAGAGGAGTTAGGAGCCTTTCTAGTCCTGGTATAGCTGTGAGTGGGGTGTCCTCACAGCTACGCAGCTGTCTTGTCCTCTTGTCCCCTGAGAGCCATAGAAAATGCCCACCCACCCACCTCACGTGCATCCATCCACCTGCACACACGTCTCATTTCACCCCTTACTTGCACACATGAATGTGGCACTTCACTCTTTTTTTTTTTTTTAATTGAAGCAGAATTGACTGACAACACTACGTTAGTTCCAGGTGCACAGCATAGGGGTTTATTTCTGTACATTACAGAGTGGTCGCCAGTGTGGCCCTCTGTCCTGCCATTCCAGCTCAGCTGCTGTCACCTTCCTCTGTCTGCCTCACCTTCTGCCTTGTCTACGACAGTCGCTGTCTCAGTGGCTTTTGACTTGCTGGCTCTTCTGGCCGGTCTTTCCCCACATCGCTGTCCGCATTCCCTCCACTGAAAGGGGACCATTTGTGATCGAGGATAAGGTAGCTCTGTGGCCTTTTCCCTCTTTCCTGGCACATCTGGCTTCTCTCCCCACATTGCCTACGTGAGCTGGGAGTGAGGGTCTGAAAGAGAGGTCCATGTTGGTTCTTGAAAATGCTCTTCACAGTCCCTCCTATCACCCAACTAGGCACTCCTCAGAGGGGCGGGGTTGACCTAGGCTGAATATCCACTTTGTTTTTGCCGATGGCTCCCTTCCCCCTGTTCGCTTTCCCAGAATATCCTGCAAGTTCCACTTCCCAGGCGCCCTGGGGGAGGGGCAGCCATTTTGGCTGGGTCCCCAGTGGCCACCTTGGAAACGTCAGCTAGCTATGGGACTGTTCCACCTCCTTCCTCTGGGCCCAGATCTGCCCCCACCATCCTCTTGCTGGCTTCTCTTAGCAAGTTATCAACTAATCACTAACTCCTTCCCTTTCTTCCGCATGCCAGCCTGAAAACTGCAAATGCCTCCTCCATCTAAGGCTCTGAATTTCTTGGCTCCGTCTCCTTCAGACCCCTTTGCCTTCTTAAACAACCCCATAGTGCCCATAGAATGTTAAATGAGGGACCGCCTGTGATCTTGAGTTATAGAGGCATTTTAACTCTTTCTTCTCCCACGCCCTTCACTTCCTCACCTCTAACTTGCCTTTTCTTTTCGGATGCTGCAGCTTCCACACCCCACCCACAGATGGACCCTCCCCTGTTTCTCTCTTGCTGGATCTGAGTCTCTTCCCTTTGGGTCCCCATGTTTTCCTGCACTCCCCTCACCCCAGTGGTCTCTCTCTGCAGTTATTTAATGCCTGTGTCAGATCTACTGTAAAAAGAGTTTAAAGTACAATAAAATGAGAGCAATTATATATATAAATATATATCATACACGGAGCCCTGCGTGCGGGTTGTTCCTTTCTGAGCATTTGGAAGAGCCCTGGGAAGCGAGTGGGGGTGGCTTTGGGTGACCCGGGGCTTACCCAGCCCCTGGCGGGCCCCTCCCCAGCTTTGATCTCTTCCATCCAGTGTCCAAGCATCTACTTCCTAGAGCGTTTTGTTACCTATACTATCTTGAAATCACTCAGTACAAGACAGGCAAGAAGCCTACGTCCTTTTCTACAGCGATACTTATAAAGTGCCTACTATGTGCATTCTAGGCACCGTGAAGACACACTTATGAAAGAGGCAGAGTTCCTGCCCTCAAGGAGCTCCCCAGTTTAACAGGAGAGGGGAGGAGCACACAAGAAACTCAAACCAGGAAGACCTAAACGTATTTCCAGGAAGGGGAGAAAGCTGGTGAGGACAAAATTCAGAGTGGTCAACCACTCTCTGTGGGGGCTTTGAAGGGAAGATGTCTTAGAGGCTTCAAGGATGGGGTGGTTTCTGGGGGAGAGACTAGCATCAGCAAATGCCCAGAGACAGATGAGGAAAATTGATTAGAAGAAACAGATCTCAAAACAGTATGAACGATAGGATCCCAATTTTGTGTGTGAAAAAGTACACACACAAGCATAGAAAAAAAGGATGGATGAGTCTGTACAACAGTGTTTACTGTAGTATTTGCAGATGGGTTTATAGCTAATTTTTATTTTCTTGGGGCTTATTTGTTTTTGTTTGCAATGAGTTGGCCTTAATATTTGCCTTGAAAAAATATTTGCTACTTATGTGTACACATACATACACAGTTTTATCATGAATGCATAGTACACACATGTGTGCACACACACGCGCGCACACACGCGTGCACACGCACACACACATGCACACACGCGCACACACACACACACAGGGATTGCTGGGTTTTGATCATTATTATATCAAAATTGGATCATATTATACACAATTTTGTGCATCTCACTTTGTCCACTCAATTTCACTTGGCCTGGTAGAGCTCTGATTCATTTTTTTAAATGGCTGCATAATATTTTTTTTCTATTAGGTTGTTCGTCCCTTGTTAATTTCTTAGAGCTCCTTAACACTTGTAGATATAAACTATTTTCTGCATTGTAGAATTCCCCCCAATAGATTGTTTGCCTCTTTGTGGTTTCTTGTACTGTTAAAAAGTGGTTTCTTGTTTTGTTTTTATTTTGGCCGCCCTTCGCGGCTTGTGGGATCCTAGTTCCCTGACCTGGCATCAAACCCGGGCCCTTGGCAGTGAAAGGACAGAGTCCTAACCACTAGACCACCAGGGAATTCCCGGTTAGTTTTTCATATAGTAAATATGCTTAGTTGTTCTTTTGCAGTTTCTGGGTTTCCAGTCAGTAGGGTATACTCTTACTTTGTGATTTTTTTTGGACAGGATTTTATTTCATTTTAATTTTTACATTCACCTTAATTCATTTGGTCAATTTTTTTTTAATTAAACTGACTTTATTTTATTTATTTATTTATTTTTGGCCATGCCTCTCAGCTTGCGGGATCTTCCCCGACCAGGGATCACACTTGGGCCCAGTGCAGTGAGAGTACAGAGTCCTCACCACTGGACCACCAGAGAATTCCCACATTTGGTCTATTTTTGTTTCTTTTTGTGTGTGGTGTAAATGAGGAGTCTGGTTTTATTTAATTTTTTTAGTCGTATCAGCTTCATTGAAAAAAAATCTGTAATTTACTCCCATTGTATTGAAGTGCCGGTTGGGGCTGTGTAATACATTTTGCTCTATGCTGAGATCTACTTCCGGATTCATTACTGGCCTGTCTACCACTGCATGCACCAAGCCACATTGATCTGATTCCAGTAGTTTTATAGTATGTCTGCTGATATCTAGCAAGGCAAGTGAGCCCCCTGCCCATTCCTTTTTAAAAACAACTATTGGCTATTTTGGCGCACTAATTCTCTATAAATTTATGATAAATGTATCCAATTCACAAAAACAATCAAAAAACTTGTTGGGATTCAAATTATAATTGCATTGTATCTTTATTTCAGGAGACGTGACCTTTTTAGGATATTGTTTTCCCATCGAAGAACAGGTTTTTTCCTTTTATTTGGTGCTTGGTTTATGTCCTTAAATAAGGTTTTATAATTTTCTTCATATAGGGTCTGTGCCATTCTTTTATTTATTTATTTATTTTGTGATTCTTATGAAATGTATTCCTAAATATTTTATTGCTCTTATTATTTTGAGTAGAATATTTTTCATTCTTTTTTCTCAGTGCTTTTGCAAGAAGATATTATTAATGAAGAGGTTAGTTTTTAGGTACATGATCATACAATTGAAAAGGCAAAGAGATTTATTTTTTTAACCAATGTTTTGTTTTCTTCTTCTTTTTTTAACCTCTTGAGTGTTCTAAAACCATTGTTAGTGGGCATTCATCTATAGTTCTTAACTTAAATTTAAATTAAATTATCTTGGTGTTTAACCATTAGGATAATACTGGTATTCCATTACTATTTTAATTAAGGTGTTTTTTTTTAAAGGAATGGCTGCTGAAATTTAATCAAATTCCTTTCAGCATCTGTTGATATGATCATATTTTTCTTCCTTAATTTGTTAATGTAATGAATTATGTTGATAGATTTGCTATTAAACAACTTTATGCTCCTGGAATAAATCCTGCCTGGTTACAGTGTTAATAGTCTTGGGTCATCAATGTATTCTGATACTATTTAGAGATTTTGCATCTCTATAAAGTAATTTGGCTTCTACTTTTTTAGTATCTTGATCAGGTTTTAATATTAATGAAACCACAATAATTTTACATGAATTGGGAATTCCACTCTTCCTATGGTCTGCAATAGTTTAAATAACATTGCATCAGTTGGCCCTCACTTTTTTCCCCAGTCAAGCTCTTGAGTTTTTCTTTTCCTTTACAGTGTACGTTTTTTTTTTTAAGCCCTGTTTTTGAATTTATCCTTTCAACCAAGTTTGCGTTCTCTTTGAATAAGTTATGTCTTTAATTTTAAGATGCATGCTAGGTTCCTTTCTTTTTCTTTTTTTTAGATAATGAAAGCCTTTATGGCTTTACATTTTTATCGTTATACAACTTCTGCTGGGTGTTGTAGATTTCGGGACCCCTGTGTTCCTGAAATCAAGGAGATAAGTTTTTTTTTTTTTTAATATTTATTTTAATTTTTGGCTGCCATCAGGTCTTAGTTGTGGCACATGGGATCTTTGTTGCGGCATGTGGGATCCTGTGGTGTGCGGGCTTCTCATTGCGGCGCTCAGGCTCCAGAGCGTGTGGGCTCTGTAGTTGCATTGTGCGGGTTCTCTAGTTGTGGCCTGCATGCTCAGTAGTTGTGGCATGCTAGCTTAGTTGCCCTGTGGCATGTGGGATCTTAGTTCCCTGACCAGGGATCCAACCCATGTCCCCGGCATTGGAAGGTGGATTCTTAACCACTGGACCACCGGGAAGTCCCAAGGAGATAAGTTTTAAAAATTATTCCTTACCTTAGTGGGACAGAACTTGGGCTCTTTGAGCTTGAAGGCAGGGGCCATGTCTGCCATAGGTCCCCACTGCCTAGAACAGTCCTGGGTACAGAGTAGGGCAACAGTCAATGAATGTCTGCTGGCTAGATTGTCAGAGGAATGAACACAACCAGAGGGAAGTGAGCAAGTGGGACCAGAGAGGGGGACTCATTGGAGGTCACACAGCTTAGTAGAGCTAGTCTGAAAACCCAGGACTAATAATTCTCAGACCAGTAATCTACCCGCTCACAAAGGGATTGGCAGAGCCAGAATGCATCTGCTTTCTGAAGGAGTACAGCAGAAATAAAAACAGAGCTAAGGACACACTCTAGAGAAATGTTGAGCATAGGGGGGTGCTGAACACTGGTCAGAAAGAGAGCTTCAAGGTGACCTGTCTACAGCAGTGAGGCGAAGGAATGAGTTTCAAGCGTTCTGGTTGCCAAGGGCCTGGCCGGTGGGGAGAGACGGCAAAGTTAAAGATCTCTAAAAGAGGTGGTTCTGGGTCTCCTGGGGAGAGTGTTTGGCATTCCCCAGCAAGAAAGAAAATGGGTGGTCTTGAGGCCAGGCAGACTGGTGGCTTCACAGCTCTCTGGGGTCCTTGGGATGAGCCAAGGGATTCCCACAGGCACTTTGGGTCAGGTTGAGAGGAGAGTGGCCCCACAAGCCCCTTTGGACCTTCCTCCCCTCTGCGTCCCCAGGGAGGAGGCAAGATGAACCAGCGCCCACTCTGGCCATCCCTCCAGGCATTGGCTCGGGCAGCAGCGGGTGATGGGGGAACTTGCCCTCAGCCCCCCTCCTTGGGAGCTGGCAGCACTAAGGAACAGAATGGGTGGGGGGTGCTGGGCTCCCCAGGCTTGACTCTCCTCCCTACCCCCAAGAAGCCCTTTGAAAGGTTTTTCTGGCACCGTTTAAAGCTTCAATTCATTCAACTGGCTGGCACGAGGCCCGGAGGAGGGGATGCCGGGAAGGCCCCAAGTCCCACATCCCAGCCCTCACCTTAGTCGCCCCCTCTTCTCGGGGAGCCCGGCCGGCAGGCCTCCCCCTGCTCTCTCTCCTCATCCGATAGCACCCACCCTCCTTCCCCTTGGGGACCCACGTATCCTGCCCCTTTCCAGTGGAGCAGATGGCCACCCCAGAGGCTCAGGCTTGCTAAATCAGACATTTAAATCCCGTAATCCTTGGTGAGAGGCTGCGAGGGGGCAGCAGCCCAATCCCAGAAGCAGGAGCAGAAGACCTTGTGCCAGCCCTGGCGGGAGGGGAGGGGGGACAGTTGGTTCCCGAGTTATGAATGGCGTCACCCCTTCCCTTATTGTCATGCAGCCTGCGGACCGACCCAGTCTCCAGGCTTTGTTCTCCTCCCGGAACCCGGGTGCTGGGCTCCCCGAACATGCTCCCTGAAGACTCAGGTGGCGGCTTCCCAAACGCACCCCCTCGTTCCCCACTGCGCTGTGGGCCCGGACACCGACCTCTCAGACACACAGGTGGTAGCAAAGTTTTATTGTAAAATAAATCCATATAAAAATGGGATATAAAAAGGGACGAGGAGGGGTGCGGGTAACAAATGCAGATGTGCCCTGCAGAATACAAAAGAATTTTGCCTGCGCATTTGGGGGAAATAAAACAGATCTTGGTAAATATACCAGGGATGGAATCCTCCAGGATGTGGGATACAGTGAGATTTCCCCTTAGGTGCTGAGGTTCACCAAGAGGTTAGATAGGATCTGGCAGGGCAAGGAGAGAAGGGACCTGGCAAATTCCTTCCCCTTCCCCAGCCATCCAGTCATAGAAACTATCAAATCATCCACCAAGGGGAACACAGAGCCAGCACTCACAAAGGCACTAAGTCCCAGACACCATGTAATAAAAAGGTGGTGTTGGGGTCAGACGTCCATTATTTCATTAACCCTCACAACAAATCCCGTGAGGTAGGTATGATGATCCGCGTCTTACAAATGTGGACAATCAAGTGCGGAGAAGTTCAACAACTTAAGATAGTTTCCCTGGCTCTTTTTGGTGGAGAACTGGGCTTCCAACCCAGGGTATGGCTGGTTATAAAATGTTCCTCCCATGAAGGACCATTTTCCTACCTCTCCCGAATGCTCCTCACAGTAAAAACCTTAAAAGCGAAACTGGAAGCCCCCAGCTACCTCCCCAAAAAACCAGGCCAACCTCTTTAGCAGAGCCCCAGGCCAAGCACATGGAAGAATTCCAGGCACACCTGCACCAAGCAGAGGTTTAAGCACCTGAGACCCCAAAAAAATGCCAGGGAAGGGGGGAATGAGGGTGGGGGCGTCAACAGGGGACAGGAAGCAGCAGACGTCAGTCGGAGTCAGGCCCTTCTCTCTTGAACATCAGTTTTTTATGGCGGGAGGGAGACTGCCCCTTCTTAGACTTCAGGTGGCTGTGAGGAGAGAGGGGGAGGGGAGCTGACATCGTCTGAGTGAGGGGCCCTGGGCCCCTCTTCCTGGAGCTGGGCTTTGTCGGGCCTGAGGCAGGAGCAAGGAGACCTTAAGTTAAAATGGTCACCGCCAATGGCAGACGTGTTGACTGAGCACCCTGGGGTACCTGTGCGTATAAACCTCTCAATCTTCCCTTACCCCATTTGACGGATGAGGAAACCGAGCCCGGGAAGGGAAGTAACAATGCCACACAGGACTCCTCAGTACTTTGCAGGGCTGAGGATCTGACCCCAAAACCCTGACACTGTGTCTGACACTCCCACAGTTATCAGGACCCTATCTGAGACTCTAGCTCTGAGGGTCTAGGGGTTGCTAGAAATGGCATAGAAATATCCACGCCCCTGGACTGCTGGAGGCAGGAGAGTGGAGGAAGACTAAGGAATGTTTGGGCAGGCCCTTCCCCAAGGACAGGGTATCAGTTGCCTTTTACCTGGAAGGCAGGATTAGAATGGAATCCCATGGCTTTCCAACACAGGAAGGCAGGGGAAGGGACCTGGGTCACTCACCTAGAGTGAGCCCTGCTTTCCCCTGGCTCCCTTCCAGCCAGAGCATCCTTCAGCTCCAAGGCCTCATTCAGCTCCCGGAACATCTCAAAGCGTTCACGCCCACGGATCTGTGGCAGGGAAGGAAGGGGATAACGAAGTATTAAGCAAAATCATAGAAACCATTTTTATGCTCCCTTTAACAATTTTCTTTTTGGAAGAGGCTTCTTTAATATTGACTACAAGAGTCAAGGCCTTGAACAGAGGAAAAGATGGCTAAAAAAACTGTGCTTCACCTCACACCTGCTACAAGCTTTTTGCCCCTTATCCAACCTCACTAACTGGGGGCAAGAGACTGCACCTCTCTCTTCCAGACTTGGTACCTGAAGAGTGAAATATTCTCCATCCAGTGGTTTCTTCTTTTGCTGTGGAGAAGAGCCCGTGCTGGCAGGCAGTGCTGGGAAAGAGGCAAGGAAAGGCAAGAAAAGAGTGAATTTCGGGCAGAACTGTACTCTCTCTGCCTCCTCCTGTCCTGCCCGCTTACCTCGCTTAGTGCTTCCAGGGGGCGGCTCGGGGCAAGACTGTCCCTTCTTGCGGAAGTTTTCCTCCTCTGTGCGGCGGTCTCTCCCAGGACAGGCACAAACACGCACCTCGAAGCTGTTCCGTCCCAGCAGACTACCTCTACCCAGGTAAGAGGGAAGCAGGAGGCAGTAAGGAAGGTGGGCCCGCCTCCCTGTTCTCCCGTAAATCAGGCCCCACCTACTCCCAACCACCCCCATCCTACGTGAGGCCCAAGCTCCAGCTCCAGGCCCATTGAGAAGCCACAGCCAAGAGAGATCCCAAAGCCGGCGGAAAGAGAACGGGGAGAGAGCATCAGAGGAAGTCTAAGGCGATGCAGTGAGAGGGAGAGATGGTAGCACGGGAGAGAGTGGTGAGGGGCAGGGCCCAGGGGACAGAGACAGGCAGAGGCTAGGGAAGAGCACGGCAGGCGGAGGGCCGAGTGTGGTCCCTACTTGGAGTCTTCCAGTGTGATGATGGTGAGGATGGGACGCCGGTTCATGCCTCCCATGCAGGAGCTGTTACACATGAAGTTGTAGTGGATGGTGGTACAGTCAGAGCCAACCTGGGAGAGAGCACAGGCCCCAGGTGAGGCTCAGCCTCTGTGAGCCTCAGTTTTCCTCAGCTGCGGAACGGGGATGATCCATTTGCTCCGCACATCTCACAGGGTTATGGGGTCAAGTAAGAAGGAGAAAGCCCCCCCCATCTCCCACCTGGATGGTCACTGACCAACCCCTCTGGCCCCCTCCCCCCGGAGACCCCAGTTGCCAAACCAGACCTCGGGCGGCTCGTAGGGCACCACCACACTGTGCCGAAAAGTGTTTCTGTCATCCAAATACTCTGCACGTAAATTCCCTTCCACCCGGATAAGATGCTGAGGAGGGGCCAGACCTGAGAGCAGTCAGGGAGGAATTAGGGGCTTGGGGGCTCCGGGCACCAGCCCTGTCCCATCCGCAGCCCCCCGCCACGCACCATCACTGTAGTCAGAGCAGCGCTCGTGGTGGGGACAGCGCCTCACAACCTCCGTCATGAACTCTGACTTCTTGTAGATGGCCATGGCGCGGACACGGGTGCCAGGTGGGGGTGGTGAGCTGACCCACAGCTGCACCGGGCAGGTCTTGGCCAGCTGGCAGAACAGCTTGTTGAGGGCAGGAGAATACTGGAAGAGAAGGAGGAAGAATGAATGCGAGGTCAGGGGACAAGTACCTACGGGTCAAATGAACAAACAGTGCGTAAGTACCAACTGGGAGCCATGTCCCGCCCGTGCAGGGAGGGTACCTAGAGATGGCAGGGTCGGGGGTCTACATCCCAGAAGCTTACTTACAAAAGCCAAAGAATGAATAAGCGTGAAGAAAAAAAAAAGAAAAAAAGAAAACAAGAGAATGGCCTCATGACAGATGCTGAGAGTGTGATGGAAAAGATGAAAACCCAAGGTCAAGGGGGAAAGGCAACTTTGGGACTGGGGTCAAAGGTCACAGACTAAGTAAAATGTAAAAAGATTGACAAAAAGCCAAAGGCTGATGTGGAACCCCAGAGTTCTGAACAGAAAAACTCTGGGGCATATATGTGGCCAGGCATCGAATCGTCGCAGGAAGGCCACTGACCGTGCAGGTTACAGACTTGGCTGTTCCCGAATGCAGGAACCCGAGGCGGAACCCGTAGCTGCCGGCGTAGGTCTTCTGGGAAGGGACAAAGGACGACAGGGGCCAGGAGGTGGCTGGAGTGGGGGTGGCTGGTGTGGGGGTGGCTGGTGCCGGAGGCCCTGGCATTTCTGGGGCTTCATTTGGACTTTCATCCAGCCAGTTCGCGACTTCTTCTGGGGACAGCAGGTCACCCAAGGCCGGGGAGAGCTCGCAGGACTGCAGACGGGAGGACGAGAGTCAGAAGGCCCAGTTCCCAGCCCCCAGCCCCCAGCCTCCAGCCCCTGGGCCCTTCCCAGGCCCCACTCCTTACCAGCAGGTTGTTTTCAGGAAGCCTGAATGACAAAAGCAGAAAGTCAGTCCTGGTTTTTGCTTCCCATAGGCCTCTACTTAGGGGGCTGGGGACTTGGGTAGGGCAGGGTTATTAGAGGCTGAGCAGGGAAACTGCCCCTCCCTCCAGACCTCCACTCACAGTTTCCACAGGTCTGAAAAGGTCTCCTGACTCAGAGGGGGCTCCACACCGAGTTCTGCCTGCGACTCCTCCATTGCAGCTCCCCGGAAGGCAGTGTGGCCACTGTGGGAAGAAAAGCAAGGATCCAGCATGAGACACAGCCAATCCCGGGTCACCCAGCCCCAAGGCAAGAGGGACCCCCACACCACACCAGGGTGTTGAGGATCTGCTATGCGAGCAGGACTCCTTCACAGCCCAGGCTGCACCTGCCCCACCCCTCACCACACACTTCCTAGAGGGCCAAAGGCAACCAGAGAGGGACTTCCAACCTTCCCACCACTGAATCCACAAACTTTCCTCAATATGAACCCTATTTCTGCCCCCCTTTGTGGTAATAAGGATGACTAACTCTCAGCCCACTCCCTCCATCTGGGGGAAGATACCTCCCTTGCCCCCGCCCCATTCCCTACCCACTCCCTTGGGAAGGCTCCTCACCCCTGGCTTACAAATCCCTTAGGACCCAGTCCCCGCCCACCTCTTTGACCTCATCTCCTAGCACCTTCTCCCTTCTCTGATGCTTCAGCTCCACTGGCTGCCCCTCCCTGCTCCTCAGACACTCCCCAGTTCACTTAACTGGTGGTTCCCTCTACTGGGGACACTGGTCCCGCACCCCTGCAGGATAAGCTCCTTCTCACTGAGACCTCATTGTGAATGTCACACCTTAGCAGGGATGTTTTTCCAGACATCTCGATGAAAGACAGCCAGCCAAACCCTGTCACCTTATTTTAATTCAGGTCACCCTATTTTAATTCTCGTTGCACTTACACTGTCTTTTCTTGCTCATTTTGTCTGTTTCCTCTACTGGAATATAAACTTCCTCAGGGCAAGGAAGTTGTTTTGCTTACTAGTTATTAGCATAATGCCTTGCACCTGGTTGGACTCAATACCTGGGGTGAATAAGTGAATCGTCCTGCCCAGGCCCTGAGCTGGATATGAGGGGTCAAGGGAGCAAGGGGGACAAAGGGGTGCCTGCGGTCTGGGCCATGGCCCTGCCACCATCATCTCATCTCTCAGGTCAGATTTCAAATGGTTTCATCATGCCATCTTTCTTGATGCCAAATTTGTCATCAGCTTTGCTCAGAAACATGCCCACTGAAAAAGCCCCTGTTCATATATTTTTCCTTCTGCCTCAATGGCACTGACAAACACCCCCCCTTCCCCCGCAGCAAGCGGCTCTTTTCTAATCTCCCTTAATGTTCACCTGCACCTTTACGTTGATACAGAACCTGCTTTCTTATGTATTTAGATTGGGCAGAATCCTTTCACGTGGGTTACCTTATCTGTCCCCATAACCACACCTGCCTCTTGACCGGTAAGAAAGTCTCAGAGAGGTTAAGTGACCAGCCCACAATACACACTGGTGAATGAATGAGCTTTTATGAAAAAGGACGGTTCAAAGGTCTAGGATTAAGACGCTTATTCATTACAGACTACCCCCGCAGAGCTCTCGTTCGTAATCAGTTAAGTCTGGAGGTTCAGATTTTAGCTGATGAAAGCCCGCCAACTGAGAGGCTGGCAAAAGGCCACTTATCGTAACTCCCAAAGCTGATGGGGATGGACTATGAACGTGCACGGAGGAAGGCAAGAGGGGACAGCAGTGGAACCCCAAACGTTTGCCTCGGTGGGTGGCGTGGGAGGAGAACCAGGGCTTCCCCGCGATTGATGATCAAGGTAACTTTGAGATTTTTATGGAAGGGAAGCTCGTGTAAACAGAGATGGGGCTCAGAAGTCAAAAGTCCTGGGTTTGATGTTGTCACCTAAATTTGCTGCATGACCTCACTTATCTTAAAGCTCCCAGGGCAAAGGTGGCAGAGCATGGGCTCTGGAGGCAGACAGGCTAGGCTCGCATCACCATCTTACAGCTGTGTAACTTTGGGAGGTTGCTTAACCTCTCTGTGCCTTAGTGTCCTTTGCTCTAAAATAGTACCCCACTTATTATGGGAAATAGAAAGAGTTGAGAAAAGCACCTAGCACGTAGTAAGAGCTCACTAAACGCTTCTCTTTATATGATTACCCTAATTTTATTTGTTCTATATTATTGTTGGCGAGTGAAAGCTTTGTGATTGCGAGGGCATGGGGCTTTTGTGGTCCTGCTGCACTCATGCTAGTTCACCTCCTTCAGGCAACTGTTAGTAAACATGGCAGGATGGCGGGTCAAGGTCTCAGTCCCACTGGGAGGGAGACAGCCCCATGGACTCAGGAGGTCTCCCTCTCTTAGTCCTTGGTAGCAACTGAATTCTCAATGTTTCTTTCTCTAGGAAACCTCTTCGGAGCAGGTACTTCCCATGGGTATGAGCATCAGGGGGTCATGATGGTTGGAGAGGCAGACGTTTACACTGGCAGCCCTGGTGGGAAGGCAATAAACCTAGCTGGGACTCAAAGGAGAGCAGGCCTGATCACTGTAATAATGGTTGTTTATATAGACGTTATCTGAATTCCCTGCTTTCAGTGGCTTATCTCATTAATCCTCTCAAAAAGCCAGTAAGGTAGGTACCTGGGCTGTCTATAGCCATACCCAAGCTCTAAATACTTATGCTCCTCTGGCTTCACCCAGAGTCTGATGTAAAAAAAAAGCTTGGCTGAAAGCTATGTGATTGGGGAAAAAAAATTGATTCTGGGAAGAAATAAGGCAGCATCTGGTAAAACTGAAAACACGTGCATCTTACTACTCAGCAAGACCACTTCCAGGTGGATGCCCTGGCAACAGGAGTCTTCCATAAAAATGCTCATGTCGGGCTTCCTAGGTGGCGCAGTGGTTAAGAATCTGCCTGCCAATGCAGAGGTCACGGGTTCGATCCCAGCTCCAGGAAGATCCCACATGCCACGGAGCAACTAAGCCCGTGTGCCAAAAAAAAAAAAATGCTCATGTCATTGCTGTTCCTAATGGCAGGTGACAAGAAATCTTACTATCCATCAATAGGGAATAGGCAAAAGGCACGTGATGTATTCATAACAGTGGTTTAAGGAAATGAATTATCTGTATATGTAACACGATACAGCTCAGAACATGTTGGGTGAAAACAGAATTTGCAAGAAAAAAAGCAAAACAGTAATTTGGTTTATGGAAATTAAAAATATAAAATGAGGGACTTCCCTGGTGGTCCAGGGGTTAGGACTCTGTGCTTCCACTGCAGGGGGCACAGGTTTGATCCCTGGTTGGGGAACTAAGATCCCACATGTGCTTACACACATATGTATGTAAAAGTATGAAAGACAGGCAAGAAGAATAAAAATTCACAAAATCTATGAAAATGATGGACTTAGGGAGGGGGGATGTATGCTTAGGGTACTGAGAGTGGAGTCAAAGGGGGTTTTAGCTTTATTAACAAAGAAAAATTTTTAAAGATACTATCCATACATCACTTGTGTAAATAAAATATGGACAAAAATAAGACATAATGTGAAGTGTTAAAATTACCTGGTGGGGATATATGTTATGTTACTCTTGTGCCTGTCTGTATTTTTCCAAAATAAAAATGTCTAAAAAAGAAAAATAAATAGAAATTATGGTAAATTTTAACCTTTATATAAAAAGGTAAACAGAATAATGTCCCCCAAGTACCCATCACGCAGCTTCAAGGATGATCAACAGTCTGTCTTTATTGTCTCATCTATACCTCTAGCCACTCCCCACAACCCCACAAATGTTTTTGAGATAAAACTTACATAGGTTGAAATGGCATCATACTATTTTGGTCACAAAATGTCACAAAATTTGACAAATTTTGATACATCTCTGCAACCCACCCCTACCAAGACAAAGATATTGTGTTCTCTTCTGAAAGTTTTATGTTCAGGTCTATTAACCATGTCAAATTAACTGTTGTGTATGGTGTGAGGTGAGGGTCAAAATCCATTTTTCTGCTTCAGTTGTTTCAGCACCATTTGTTGAAAGACTTTCCTTTCCCCACTGATTCACTTTGGTGCCTTGTAAACAATCATCTGACTACGTTTATGTCTTTTCCCAGACTCTATTCATTGGCTGTTGTCCTACTGTAGCTTTACAATAACCTTGAAATCAGGTATTTTAAGACCTCCAACTTTGTACCACTGTTTTATTTCAGAATCAGATTGTCAATTTCTACAAACGATGTTTCAAATCATCGACTGAATTAAATCATTTTGAAGAGTACTGACACCTTAACACCACTGATTGTTATCTCTCCATTACTTAAATCTTCCTCAAATTCTCTCAGCAGTAATTTGTAGTTTTCAATATACAGCTCTGTCTACCTTTTATTAAGTTTATCCCTGAGTATGCTACATTTTTTGACTTCAGATTCAAAGTTGCTATTATATAAAAATACAATGTATGTATATTGCCTTTGAAACTTGTAACCTTGCTACAATCACTTATTGGTTCTCATAGTGTGAAAATGAATTTTCCATTAGGACTTTTTGTGTACACAATCATACCACCTGTGAATAAAGCAATTTTATTTCTTCTTTTCCAATTGTTATGTTTCTTTTTCTTGTCTGGTTAAGACCTCTAGTTTACAATGCTTAAGTGGCAAGAGTCAAATTCTTTTTTAGTTCCTGATCTTAGAGGAAAAGCATTCGGTCTAATCTGTCACTATTAGGTATGCTGTTAATGGTAACTTGATTGGGGGTGCACTATATCAGACTAAGGAAGTTTCCTTTTCCTAGTTTCCTGGGAGGTTGGTTTTTCTTTTAAAATCATGAATAAGCATTGCATATTGTCTACAGCTTTTTATGCACCTATTGAAGTTGATCATAGGATTTTTCCCCTTTAATCTGTTAATGTGGCAAATTACACTGATTGATTTTTGAGTGTTAAATCAATGTTGCAGTCCAGGGATAAACTCTACTTGGGGGCAATATTTCATCATTTTTATATATTATAGGCATGACTTGCTAAATTTGTCAGGTTTTTGCATATATATGCTGGCGTCATAAAATGAGTTGGGCAATGCTACCTCCTCTATATTCTGAAAGAGTTTATGTGAGGTTGGTTTTGTTTCTTCCTGAAGTATTTCAAGTGAAGAGCAAAGGACAGGAAATACCACGAAGACAGCAGATTTAAACCCAAATGTAACAATAAGTGCATTAAATGTAAATGGACCAAGCACTCCAATTAAAGTAATTCAGTGGGGAAAGGAAGCCTATTTCAACAAATGGAGCTAGAACAACTGGATATCCACAAGAAAAAATAAAACAGAACCTTGACCTCACATCATGAAAAAATTCTTAATTAATCACTTAATTAATTATGGCTCACAGACCTAAGTGTAAAACCTAAAGTTAGAAAGGTTCTAGAAGAAAATACATGAGAAACTATAAGAGAATATCCTCATGATCTTGGGGTAAGATTTCCTAAATAGGTCACAGCAACCACTTAAAAGAAAAAAGAATCTTCTGCTCCTTTTAAGAGCTTTTGAACAAATAGGCAAGCAACAGGTCAGGAGAAAACACATGTATCTGACAAAAGATACAAGATTCCTATCCAGAATATACAAATAACTCCAACACTTCAGAATAAAAAAAGCAAATAAACCAATTTTAAAAATGGGGAAAAAACTTGAACAGTTTCTTCACATATGATGCAGAAATGGCCAACAAGCACATGCAAACTGTTGAACATAGCTAACAGAGACCTGCAAATAAAACCACAACAATATGCCACATTAGAGAGACTAAAAAACCAAATCCTGAGACAGGATATATCTTGCTGGTGGGAGTGTAAAATGGTACAACCACGGTGAATAATTAGAATTTTTTAATAAAATTAAAAAAGTATAGATCTACTCCTTACTCTATGACCCAGTAATTCCACTCCTAAGTATTTATCCAAGAAACATAAAAAAAAAGACTACAAAAATAATTGTACAATAATGTTAATAGCAGCTTTATTCGAAATAATCTCAAATGGGAAACAACTCAAAGGCCATCAAAAAGAGAATGGATAAACAATCGATGGTTTATTCATTCAGTGGAATATATGAGGGTGAGCCAAAAATTATCCACACTCTGGTTATATTAAAACTTCCGTTGGCCGCACTGTCTTATCAGTGCTTTCTGTTCAAGGCTACTATCTCCCCAATCACTGCTGTGCAGGTATGAACCTGTTACATCAGTTCATCTGTAACAGCAGTGCGAGCAAAAATGGATGCCCCACTTGTGATCTGCACAAAAGAAGAGCAGCGTGCAATGATTCGTTTTTTGTGGTCCGAGTGTGTACCTGGTGCCATTATTTGGCGAAGACTTGTGCGTAGTACGGAGAAAACATTTTGTCGTGAAGAAGTGCGTACGAACGGATAGAGAAGCTCAAGGAAGGTCACACAAGTGTTAGCCATCAAGAAGGAGCCGGACGCCGGGCTTCTGATGAAGAAGTGAAGACAGCAGTGCATTCGTGGCTCGCAGCTCAGCCTAAAACATTTTTAATGATGGAATACGAATGCTTGTTGATAGATGGCCAAAGTGTATCAAAAAGCAAGGAGATTATGTCAAAAAATGATGTATTTGTTTTTCCTAAAAGTTAATTAAATCCTACAGCCAGAGTGCTGATAATTTTCGACTCACCCACGTATCAAAAACAGGAGCAAAATACTGATACACCAATACATGCAATAAAATGGGTGAATTTCACAGATATGATGCTGAAGGAAAGAAGTCTGACACAAAGGAGCGCAAACTGTAGGATTCCATTTATAAGAAGTTCTCCAGCAGGCAAAAACAATCAACGGTGACACAAATCAAAATAAAGGTGGTGGTGGAGGGGGGTTGGGTCAAAGGTACAGAAGAAGCAGGAGAAACTTTTATTTTGCTAGGCCTTAGGTGTAAACGCTACCCCCAATTTAGAAAAAAGCTGGTAAGTACCGCGCACAGTGTCTTGGTTCATAGCAGGTGCGTGGTAGGTGACCGCACCCTAAATGATGAAAATGCGGGAAAAATGGATAGGGGTTGGACTTCCCGTGGGTCCAGCCGCCTCCCGCAAGTAAGAACTAGCCAAGCCTGGAGGGCTGCACCGTAGACCTTGGGCCCCGCCCCTCCCAAAGCCCCGCCCCTTCCGCTTCACGACGTCCGATCTGCGTCCGAAATAGGAATGGCTCAGCCCAAAGTCGGATACAGAAGAAATTGTTTCTCCGCCACAAACAAACGACCCATCGTTACACTCTTCTATTGTTTAATTCTCAGATGTCCCCATTCTCGAAGATACCCAGGGTCTGCCCTCTGATACTTGGAAAAAAAAAACAACCAAACCATCCCACGCAATGGTAGCGTCCGCCTGGCTAGCAGTCGACGGGGATGGAGCACACCATTCAAAGAGGGGGAGGGACTGAGGTTTGCATCAAAACAAATACCTCTTCCTTTCCAAAAGCGGTAGCTAAGTAGTCCAGCAAGGGGAAAAAAAAAGTAGAGGGGGTTAGCAGCCTCCCCGCGCAAGCAGTAGGGGCCAGTCTAAAAGACCTTTTCTTTTTCTACTTCCCTCACGTCGTGTGACTAGTGGGCTGTTCTGAAAAAAGAAGCCGGAAATGCTCCTGCAAGTCGTAGAAATGTAAATGCAGAGTCAAACAATAACAGGGCTCCCGGGCCTCTCAGGCCGGTTAGGTCCTGCCGGGCGTCGCGGGCAAATCTCTCATTTAGCACGTCCCACTTATACGACTGACAGTGTTTAACCGGGTTTTCTCCATCTAGCGGAGCCGAGGGCCTGTTGGAAAGATCACTCCGGGAAGGACAAAGGTCCGGAAGTTATGGGACCGTAGCATCTTGGACTTCCCAGATCACTTCGGAATAACCACTTCGGAATGGAGCCCGAGGTTCCACCGGGATGCCATACGCTCTAAAATCTCGAGCCATGAATCCCCAAAGTTCCGAGATCCGAAAGTCTCAGACCAAGATGTTTTGTACGTCTTATTTCGAAATCCCCCACACCCTGGGATGGGGCAGCGGTGGCTGGAAGGATCCCTTAGGCCCGCTCAGGGTTCCCCAAAGCCCCACTCCCCTGCCCAAGTGTTCAGCTTTGAGTTCGGCTGCTTCTAACATCCCCATCATCTACACTCGGGCCTCCCAACATTGCATTCCTCGGTTGGTGCCACTAGCCAAGCTTCCATTCCCTCCACCGCCAAATCTCTATAACCTCAGTGCCCCACCCCCAGCTCCCTCTATTCCCCCCGGAGCTGAAAATACACAGAGCCGAGAGCCCGTGACTCATAGAGGACACATCAGACTCAGTCAAGAGCTTACCCGAAGCCCAGGGGAGCGTGTCACCGTCTTGGGATGCACGCTCCGAGGCGGGACGCCAGGGGACCCCGGAGCCCAGCAGCTACCTGCGGCCCGGATGGTGGCTCTAGACTTTTGAAGAGCTCAAAAGTTTTAGCGCCAGTCCGAAGCACATGGGAGGGGAAAATCCCAATCCCAGCAACCCTCGCGAGACTCCTGGCACAAAGCTGGACAGTCGCCATGACAAGTAAGGGCAAGCAATTCCCCTGCAGGCGGAGGCGATGGGAACTGAGAGTAGGAGAGGAGGGTGCGGGGAGACTCAGGATTCTCGCCGTATTGGTACTGTAGCTGCTGACAGTTTGGGGTGGGGAAGTTCGACAAGCCAGAGCCGTGAGGGCAGAATTGGTGGAAACCATTTTGGAAGAATTCTGCCACTGTGTCACATGAAGGTGAGAAGAAGAAAGCCTTTGCACTTGTCATTCCCTCTACCTGGAACACGCCTCTCCTAGATAGCTGGATAGTTTGTACTCATCAGCTAAAATGTCGCCTTTTGGGAAGGCCTTCCTTGGTGCCCCAATCTAACGAATACCCCCAGATTCGCTGTATTACACCATCTTGTTTAATTTCCTTTACAGCCCTTATGACTTTTTGAAATGACTTGTTCCTTGCCTTCAATACACAGCAACATAAGCCTTAAGAGGGCAGAGACCCTGTCTGCTATCTTATTCACTGTTGTGTTTCCCAGTGCCTAGTACAGTATTAGGTAGCAAGTGAGAGTTCAATAAAAAATATTCATTGAAAGAATGAGAAGAGATGGAGGTCTGAGGAATTTAGCAATTGAGATGCAAAAGAGGCTCAAAACCTGTAAACGCAAACAGCGCTGGCGCCCTCTGCTGGTGGGGGAGGGGAGTAGGTGCTTTAAGAACAATCGCGGAAGACCGCAGGGGGAGCTCAGGCACTTCTTGTAGAAGCAGAAGCTTTTGGACTACGACTCCCAGCAGCCACTGGGAGTCCCAGGGCTTCATGGGAACAGTAACTCGTGACCTGTTACGTCCCTGCCCCGCCCCTCCCGTGGGTAGCCCGCGAAGTCTGATCCGAGATGCGGAGGTCCAATCGAAAGGTGGGCCCAAATCCCGCGAGAACAGATGGCGTGTAGCGACCGGGCAGGCTGAGGAACGCTGTGCTCTCCAGTGCGGGTGTACGGCTGTTCGCCTGGCTTTCTGCCCCCTCCCGGGAGAAGAAGGAAGGCACTGGTGGGTTTCTCCAGTTCTGCTTCCAGATCTGCTCGAACTTTGAAGCGGTCTCGGCCGCTCCGCGGGCCCGGCAGCTGGTAGCCGGCGGGAAGAGGGCTGCTTGGCCGCGGCCAGTGTCTGCCGCGCTTCCTCCGCAGCATGAAGACACCCGAGGCGCCGCTCTTAGCTCCGGACTGCCTTCCTTCAGACCAGGCCCCGGCTCCAGCCTGTCTCTCTCCTCAGCCTTCCCCGATGGATGAAAATACGGACCCTGAACTGATGCCACCGCCACCCGATGGGGATGATCCGCCCCGGGTGTCCCCAGATCCCATGGCTGGCTCAGCTGTGTCCCAGGAGCTGGAGGAGAGGGACCCAGCTTCTCTCTCCACTTCCCTGGAAACAGGATTTGGTGTTTCTAGTGAGTTGAGCCCTCGAGTCGAGGAGCAAGAACTTTCTGAGAATGCGAGCTTTCCTGCAGAAGAAACGAACAGGCCAGAGTTGGGGCCCGGAGAAGACGTGGAAGATGTGTCTGAGGAACGCGCTCCAGAGGATGAGGACTACCAGTAAGTGGTGATAGCAGTTGGCTCAGGAATCTGAGGAGATTGGAAGCGTGAGATATATCCCATCCGCCCGTCCTCAGCCCCACTTCTCCAGGCCCATTTCCACTTTGTTTTGGCGACCCAGGTTTGTTTGTCCTCCCATCTTCCTTCCAGCGCCTGGAACTACAGCTTCTCCCAGGTACCTCGGTTTCTCAGCGGTTCCTGGTCAGAGTTCAGCACCCAACCTGAGAACTTCTTGAAAGGCTGTAAGTGGTAAGTAAGGATAATGGGGCAGGGAGGTAATCACGCTCAGGATTTCCACCTTAAAACACCCCAGTTTTCTGGGAGAAGGATCCACCATGGTGGGAGAAGGAGTAAGAATTCCTCTTGAATTGAGCTGAAATTTCATTTAGGATTGTGTGTCTTCTGCTTCCTTCAAGGGAAGATAGGGGGTGTTTAGCTATCCCAGAGGTCAGCTCAGCCCTAGTCCTACACATGGAAAATACAGGTCTGTCTAGCCTCCTAACTCTTTCCTACTCCTAGGGCCCCTGATGGTTCCTGCATCTTGACCAATAGTGCTGATAACATCCTGCGGATTTATAACCTGCCCCCAGAGCTGTACAATGAGGGGGAGCAGCTGGAATATGCAGAAATGGTAAGGGAAGGGGCTAACTCTGCCCATTCATCAGACATTGCACATTTAAGTCTTTCCTGTAGGTGGAGAAAGTACAGTCCATATGTTTCCAGTTCCTGGGCAGGACAGTTCTTCACCATGAGTTTCCACAGGTAGTATTTTCTACCCTGAATTCTAAAGTCATTTAAAGAGGTGTTTGTCCTTCATTAGTTAGGAATATGTGTTTTCCATAAAAGAGTAGTGGATTTCTCACAGTGTCTTTTGGGGGGTTTTTGTTGTTTTTTATTTAAATTTTATTTATTTAATTGGTTGTGCTGGATCTTAGTTGCGGCTTGCTCGCCCCTTAGTTGTGGCCTGCTCGCCCCTTAGCTGTGGCCTGCGAACTCTTAGTTGCAGCATGCATGTGGGATCTGGTTCCCTGACCAGGGATCAAACCCGGGCCCCCTGCACGGAGTCTTAACCACTGTGCCACCAGGGAAGTCCCCCCTTTTTTTTTATAAATTTTTTTTAAAAGGTTTATTTTTGGCTGCATTGGGTCTTAGTTGCAGCACGTGGGATCCTCTGCTGTGGCACTCTCGCTCCTTGTTGCAAGGCACGGGCTTCTCTCTAGTTGTGGCCTGCATGCGCAGTAGTTGTGGCGTGCGAGCTTAGTTGCCTCCGTAGCATGTGGGATCTTAGTTCCCCAACCAGGGATCAAACCCGTGTCCCCAGCATTGGAAGGCAGATTCTTTTTTTTTTTTTAGAACTTTCATTGAGATACAGTTAACATACAATAAGCTGCTTATGTTTAGAGTGTACTATCTGGTATCCCAATCTCCCAATTCATTCCCCCCCGAAACCCTCCCTGCTTTCCCCACTTGGTGTCCATATGTTTGTTTTCTACATCTGTGTCTCTATTTCTGCCTTGCAAACTGGTTGATTTGTACCATTTTTTTATATACCACATATATGTGTTAATATATGATATTTGTTTTTCTCTTTCTGACTCACTTCACTCTGTATGACAGTCTCTAGGTCCATCCATGTCTCTACAAATGTCTCAGTTTCATTGCTTTTTACAGCTGAGTAATATTCCATTGTATATATGTACCACATCTTTTTTATCCATTCATCTGTTGATGGACATTTAGGTTGCTTCCATGTCCTGGCTATTGTAAGTAGTGCTGCAATGAACATTGGAGTGCATGTGTCTTTTTGAATGATGGTGTTCTCTGGGTATATGCCCAGCAGTGGGATTGCTGGGTCATATGGTAGTTCTATTTTTAGTTTTTCAGGGAACCTCCATAGTGTTCTCCTTAGTGGCTGTATCAATTTACATTCCCACCAACAGTGCAAGAGCGTGCCCTTTTCCCCACACCCTCTCCAGCATTTACTGCTTGTAGATTTTCTGATAATGCCCATTCTAACCAGTGTGAGGTGATACCTCCTTGTCGTTTTGATTTGCATTTCTCTAATAATTAGTGATGTTGGGCAGGAAGGCGGATTCTTAACCACTGGACCACCAGGGACGTCCCTTTCATTGTGGCTTTTAATTGACTTACAGATATTCGATAAAGAATATGTCACTTACTGTGTTTAGTGTTGGGATAAAGTAATGAATGCGACAGATGAAGAGCTGCTTTGCTTTCTTGTGTGGGACATAGACAACAAACGTAAACTGATAAATAAGCGAGTTCACTACAGATTATAATACGTGCTATGAAGTAAGTAAACACGATGAGGGGAGACTAGCTAGAGGATGCCAGCTCTCTGAAAAAGAGACATTTGAGCTGAGACCTGAAGGATGATGAGATTGGTTATGTGAAGAGCTGTAGAAAGAGCATTCCAGGAAGAGGCAAAGATAGTACAAAGACTGAGAGCTGGGAAAGAGCTTTGTGTATTCAAGGAACAGAAAGAAAGCTGGTGTGCCTGGACCGAGGCCAGTGAGAGGGAGAGCATGGTGAAGGTGGAGAGGCGGCTGGCAGCCACATTTGTCGGGTCTTGTGTGTAGGGCATTTGGAGAGTTTTGGGGGGGAAGCCGTGGGAGAGATTTTACAAGAGAAGAGTGAAGTGATGGCTGAAGTTTAGAGAATGGATTGTGAGCAGGCAAGAGAGGAGACTCATTAGGATGCATTTATCACAGTCCAGGCAAGACATGATGTTGGCTTGTGGTAGGGTGGTATCAGGAGAGAGAGATGTGGGTGGGTTTGAAGTATATTTCATAGGACTTGGAAGTCAATTGGGTGGATGAGGGTGCAGTTTACTTAGAGGATGTGAAGACGTATTGGAACAGAAGTCAAGGGTTTTTAGGTACTTTAAAAGTGAAATGTAAAGCTAAGGAGAGACTTTGAGAAGGGCATCAGGGATATACTTTGGAAGCGGGAGAGCATGTCAATGGTACCTTGTGTCTTGAGAACGGAGACAGTCTCAAGAGAGAGTATAGATGGAGAAGAAGGCTCAAGTTGAGCCTGAACATTCCAGCATATGGAGGTGGGTGCAGGAGAAATTACAGAACTGTAGGCAAAAAGTCATGTCTGATGCTGTTGAGAGTGAGGGCAAATTTAGAGAATGACCCAAGAAGACATTAGCGACCTTGACAAGAGCACTTTCAGAGAAGTGTTGGAGGCAGAAGGTGATTAGGGTAGGTGCAAGAGATAATTCTTCGGAAGTGTTTTCCTGTGAAAGGGAGCTGAGAAATGGGATGGTGACCAGAGGGAATGTGGGGCCAAAGAAAGGTTAACGAGATGCTTCTGTGAAGTCGGGAATAACCCAGTAGAGAGGGATGCTGCTGTAAGCGGGGGTAGTGACAAAGTCCCTACGTGGCTGGGTGATGACAGGATCCAGAGCACATTGAAGGACTAGACTTTGACAGGCGCAGAATCCTTCCTTGCCGTGGGAAGAAAGGCAGAGGGTGTGTTCAGAGGTAGCTGTTTAGTCGTGGGAAGATTTGGGTGTCTCTGTCTCTTGGCATCTCAGTGAAGCATAAAGGGACCTTATCAGCTAAAGGCAGAAGGTTATGGGGAGAGAGCAGAAGGTGTGAAATGACCAGTCCTGGGGAGCAGAAAATCAAAACCACCAAGGAGTGCTTGGTGTAGAGTAGCGTTGCTATTCTTTGCTCAGTGCCCACTAGAAATTTGTTGTCATCCATTGAAAGTGAGACAAGTTCGCATGGTTGTCCATCTTTTCCCAGTAAGTTGACTATAGTTTCTCTGTTTGTAAAACGAGGTTGATAATAATAGCACCCACCTCATAGCGTTGTGGTGAGAATTAACAGAATTAGGGTGGGCCTTCCCTGGCAGTCCGGTGGTTAAGACTCCACGCTTCCACTACAGGGTGCACAGGTTGGATCCCTGGTTGGGGAACTAAGATCCTGCCTGCTGCGTGGCACGACCAAAAAAATAGAAATAAAAAGAATTAAGGTAGGACTTCCTAGGTGGTGCAGTGGTAAAGAATCCACCTACCAATGCAGGGGACACAGGTTCGAGCCCTGCTCTGGGAAGATTCCACATGCCATGGAGCAACTAAGCCCGTGCGCCACAACTATTGAGCCCATGTGCCACAACTATTGAAGCCCACGTGCCGCAGCTATTGAAGCCCATGCACCTAGGGCCCATGCTCCACAACAAGAGAAGCCACTACAATGAGGAGCCTGCGCACCACAATTAAGAGTAGCCTCCGCTCACAGCAACTAGAGAAAGCCCGAAGACCCAGCGCAGCCAATAAATAAAATAAAATAAAATAATTAATTAATTTAAAAAATTAGGGTAAAGTGCTTAAAATAGTGGCTGGCATGTCGTCGATGTTCAGTACATGCTAGTAGTCCTTGGTATTAGTTGGGTGCAAGCATGTACTAGGAGGAATAGGAGGTCTGGCTGGGGTTTGGAAGGAGAGAAAGACCAGGGGTGTTTTGAGAGTGTCTGCAGGGGTACAACTGTAATGGTTGACCAGAGTGTAAAATGGGTAAGGAAATGGATTGTAAATGGGTTTCTGATGACGTTGAACAATTGTTGTGGTAGAAATAGCTGAGCAAGGGAGCTGGATGGGTTGGAGGTGGTGGTCAGAGATTGTGGGCGGGGTGGCAGGTGTAGAGTGAAGGCCGTGGCCGCTGAGGAAGTCAAGGAATGGCAGAGACCAGGGCATGGGCTATTTTATTCATTCTTTCATTGATTTATTCATTCAACAAGTTTTCATTGAGCGCATTCTATATGCCAGGCCTGTTTTAGGTGCTGGGGGTCAGTCAGGAACAAAACAGACTGAAGTCTCTGTGTTTGTGAAGCTTCTATTCTAGTGTGGGAAACAGGCAATAAAGAAATAACAAAGTGAGCTATATATCTGACAGGTGCCATGGATAAAGCAATAAAGCAGAGAGGAGGACTGGGGGAATTAATTGCAATTTTAAAAAGGGTGGTCTGGAGAGTTCCCTGGAGATCCAGTGGTTAAGATTTGGGGGGCGTTCACTGCCACGGCCCGCGGTTCAGTCCCTGGTCGGGGAACTAAGATCCTGCAAACCAAAGCGATGTGACCAAAAATAAAAATGAAAAGGGTGGTCGGAGAAGACTTCACTATTAAGGTGACATTTGAGCAGAGACCTGAGGGAGTCAGGGAGTGAACCAACCTGATATTTTGAGGAAGAATGTGCTGGGCAGAGAGAACAGCAAGTTCAAGGTCTCAGTGGAAGTGCAAGTCAGCAAGAGTAACAGGAGTATTTGTGGGGAGTGAGAGACTAAACCAGGAGATAAAAGTCTCAGTGAATGAGGGAAGGAGACAAAAATGGGGAGCTAGTCTGGTGGCAGGACTGCAGAGGAGGTGAAGTTTGGGGAGGTGGAAATATTTGGAAATGACGGTAAGGAACAAGATTGACACCCACCCACCTCCTGCCCTTGAGGTGTGTACTGGGGAGGAGAGTGAGAATGAAGGACATTTCAGCCTGAGAAGGCCACAGAGTCGGACAGGGTTGGGCAGGTCCAGGTGGTGGACCGAGCATTCCGAGAAGATACAAAATAGGATGTTTGAAGATTCCAGAGTGGGAATTTCAGAGGCCAAAGGGTAAGGATTTGGCGGGGAGCAGGGAGGAATGTGGGGTTGGGGCTGATCAGGGAGTGTGTTGAGCCACGTGCAGGTGGGGGTGAGACCAGGTGGCCCAGAAGCCTGGGACTTCTTTAGTACCTGAGGTTAGTGGGAGTGCAGATCTTGATGGTGAAAGAAGAGTACCCCATTCCTGGAATGGTCCTGAATGCCTACCCAACCTGCAGCTCTGTGAGATCAGTGGCTGCAGACATGTGAGTTCTGCATGCAAGCTTAAGGCACTCCTAGCCCTGGTTCCTGGAACAGAAACCAGTGGTGTCCAGAAACCAGGGCCCGGTGGGCGTGGTGCAGCCTGAGAGAGTCCAGGAGCAGGGACAGTTGGAGGAGACTGGAAATGTGGGAGGCTGAATATTTATTGCACACACATTTAAGAGAAATGAGAATGTTAAAAAGGGAAAAAATTGGGAATTCCCTGGTGGTCCAGTGGTTAGGGATCTGCACTGTCACTGCGGAAGGCCCAGGTTCAGTACCTGGTCGGGGAACTAAGATCCCACAGGCCTCACAGTGTGGCCAAAACAATAAAGGGAAAAAAGTCATTGTTACCCACCAGTCTATAACATTCAGCCCTTTAAGTTTTTCTACATTCTTTCTAAGCTCTGTCCAAGTACTGAAGCTTTCTACGTGGTCGTAACCCTATGGTAGATGGTTTTGTACAGTGCATTTTTTTCTTTTAATGATCATATCGTAAATGTTTTCCACGGTGCTCCGGTCTTCATGGTTACCATGTTAAATGGCGTATGATACTGCATTGAGTGCCTGTGATAGTTTTCTTACCTGTTCACCTGTTTTGCACTTTTGGGTTGTTTCCAGGATTTTTATATCATAGATTGTCAGTGAACATCTCCATGTGTTTTGCTGGAGATGCTTCAGAGAATCAGAGAAATTTTATAAGTAAGAAACATCCTAGTTCAGAGAATATCAGTATGTATATTTTTTTATGTCTTGTGATACAGATAGTCAATTTGTTTTCAAAAGCTTTTCGTGCTGCTTATTCTTTTTTTTATTATTATTACTGCTGTTGGCAGTATGAGTGTACTGATTCTATCACAGCCTCACTCATTAGGTATTTTCATTTTTAATGTATGCGAGTTTTGTATGGAAATGGACAACATTTATATAGGTGGGGAAATGGGGGGAGGATATTTTGGGGCATTTTCATACATCTGTGTACTGCTTCTTCCCAACATAGTTTCCCAGTTCTTCCTCTCCCTTCTCTGCCTTTTCATAGAGCTTTCTGGAACTCCTTGTTTCTAATTCCCGGCCTCTTCCTTGAGTACTCTCCCCACCCCTTGGCTCTTGCCTGAGGCCTTCCCTTTCCTGTACCCTCTCTGGGAGAGACTGTGTATCTTCTTTGCCCCACATATCTCAGGTTGGGGAGGGGGTGTCCTCACTCCCGAATGCTATAGCCAGACAATTGCTCTTTTGCTTTGTAAAAGCTTTTCCTTTGAGGCTTATGCTGTCTGATTCTCTCTAACTCGCTGAGGACATTGGCACCTCGTAGCCCTCCTCTGCACCCCAAGTCCTTGCACCATCTTGGTGACCTCAGGTATCCAAACCAGAAACCAGGGTCTCATCCTTTAATCTTCCTTTTTCCTAACCCCCCCGCATCCAGTTAATCACCACATCCCATCAAGTCCACCTGATCTTCCTAATCCATCCACTTCACTGACTGCTTCTGTTTTAATTCAGGGTGCTATTATCTTGGGCCTTATGTTATTAGTACAGTCTTCTGTTTCCATTTTCCCATTAAAACATTTGACTGGTGATTGCATACTAGGTGTTGGGGAAACAGACAGACATGATTCCTGCCTTCTCAGATGCATACGCGGCAGAGTGGAGGGCACAGAGGGCTCTTGGCATGTGGAACAGGGCACCTGGCTCAGCTTGAGGAATCAGGGAGGCTTCTCTTCTAAGAGACTCAAAGGGTGATTAGGATTCAACCAGGCAGAGTCTTTGGGGGAAGTGAAGGAAGACTATTCCAGACTTGGAGACTAGTGTATGTGCAAGCCTGCAGTTCAGGAGTGTAGTGAGTTGGCACCTTCTAGGAACTGAGAGTCAGGATAATGGGATGTGGAGATGTTACAGGAGTGAATACAGGGATGAGGGATGAGCCTGGAGAGGTGGGTATGGGGTAGACGCCTGCTAAGGGAAGGCTTCATAGGAGATTGGGTTTTATATTGAGGGATTTGGGGAGGCATTGCAATGTATTAAGCAGGAGGGCAACACTGTACAGGATTCCAAGGGCCTTGATGTGGCTGCAGAGTGGAGAAAGGCAGGTTGGAGTGTGGGGTGCAGGGAGGCTGGGGAATGTGTAGAAATGCTAGCAAGAAGGAGTAGCTTCATGTGGGATTGAAGGCAAGAGGACAGGTTCAAGCGAATCTAGGAGGTGGAATTGGCAAGCTCTTGGGTTGGACTGGGAAAGGAAAGGGAGTGAAGGGTAGGAGTAGTCACGGTGCTCAGATTTCGGGCTTGAGGACCAGGTGGGGAGGCCAGGAGGAGCAGCAGGTTCAGAGGCGGCAGAGGCTGGGTCTGTTCCAGGCAAACTGAGTTTGAGGAGCCTATGGGATGCCTCACTGGCGCTTTCCACCAGGCACTCAGATGCAAGGGTTTAGGGTGGAGAAGTGGATCCTGTAGTCACAGCTGGGTGACCACTCCCCCCCCCCCCCGCCACCGAGGGACAGCAAATAACTGGCAAAGGACTGGAATCTAACTGATGTAAAGATTTCCTGTAAGTCAGTAAGAGACAACAACCTAGGAGAAAACTGAGCAAAAAGCATGGAAAGGTGCCCTTAAACACAAAAATGTCTAACTTTACTGGTAATGAGAAATGCCAGTTTACATCGTAATGAAATACCATTTCACAGCCTTCAAATTGAGAAAAATTTGAAAGTCTGGCAACACCAAGAGGAGGCAGAGCACCAGGCGCTTGTACACGCCACTGGGGCGAGAATAAATCCGGATGAGCACTTTGGAAAAAAATGTGACATAATCTAGTAGAGTTGGCAGAGCACACACCATAGAGCCCAGTGATTTCCCTCTTTAGCAGAAACTGCAGAGAAACCCTCCCACATGTGTACCAGCATGTTAAAGCACACCAGCCAAAAATTGGAAAAACATCAGTGCCTGTCAATAGAGAAGGATGGGTGAGTGGAGTGCTGTACAGCAGGGAAAATGCATGAATTCGAGCTAAATGTGTCAGCATAAATCTCACAATCGCGATGGGCTGCATACAGCTTGATACCCTTCATATTAAGTTTAAAGGCATGCAAGACTATGGTATATATTGACTTTTTCTCTGTATGAATATATTCCTAAAGAAATACACAAGAATGATAAATTCAGGATAGTGTTTACCTCTGAGGGAGGGTTTCCTTGGGAAGAGGTTTTAACTGTTTTGTAAAATATTTTGTTTTGTGAGCTGGGTGGAGGATTCACAGGGTTTGGTTTGGCTTTGTTTTAACGCTTCTTTGCTTGTTTGAACTGTTCAATAATTTTTTTAGAGGATCAAATGGCGCCTGGTAGCACTCGGTAATATTGGTATCATTGGTTGCTTCTTTGTCTCTGGGTTGGGATATTACTTGTTTCTTCCTAAGTGTTGAAAAAACAAAAGGATAATTCTCTATGCTTTTGGTGGCCCAAGTGTGACATTAAAGGCTGAGCTGAGCCTTGAACTTTGAGATCAAGATCCTGTCCTTAGTATTTACCCCATCTGCCTTCTCCTGCCTGGCTAAGTGCCCACAGAGCATCTCCTTCTGCTGTAAAACTGCTAGAGGTCCGAGTGGGCTTCCTTTTCCCGCCAGTGACCCAGGCATCTCTGTCCAGGCTCCCGTCCTTCGAATGGTGGAAGGCGACACCATCTATGATTACTGCTGGTATTCTCTGATGTCTTCAGCTCAGCCAGACACATCCTAGTAAGTGATGTCTTTTGCCTGCCCTCCCCTCCCCCCACCGCATTTCAAGGGGACGCTTCGCTGAGAGAGAGTCAGGGGCTGCCAGGGGTCTCGGGAGGAGGAAAGCTTGCTGTGCCCTTCAGATGTGAGCAGAGAGGGCCGGTCAGTTGGCTTCCTCCCCTTCCTTTGACAGCACCGGGGCCTCAGTGTCCGTGTCTCTCTCAGCGTGGCCAGCAGCAGCCGGGAGAACCCGATTCACATCTGGGATGCCTTCACTGGAGAGCTCCGGGCTTCCTTTCGCTCCTACAACCACCTGGTAGGGACCTCCCCACCCAGCCCCAGGGCTTGTCCTGGCCTAGCTCTCCTTCCTTGAGAACGGCTGAGACTCTTTGCTAGGCCTGTTTCCAGCCCTTTTTTGCCCTCAGGATGAGCTGACAGCAGCCCACTCGCTCTGCTTCTCCCCGGATGGCTCCCAGCTCTTCTGTGGCTTCAACCGGACTGTGCGTATCTTCTCCACGTCCCGGCCTGGCCGCGACTGTGAGGTCCGAGCCACGTTTGGTAAGCAGTCTGCACCTCTGAGGGAGGAGGAGAGAAAAGGGCCCAGCCATGTGCAACGGGGCCTTGTGTGAGCCAGGGGGTCACGTGCGGGGGCAGGGGGGCAGAGGAGGTCACATCATGCTCAGTACAGCCCTGGGGGGCAGGTTGTGCCCAGTGGGCAGAGGAGAAAGCAGACTTAGGGGATGAAACTTTCCCAAGGTCAGCCTCTGGGTAACGAGCTGCTTCACGCCTTAGCACGTGCCCTATCGGATCTATACCTTTTAGCCTCCAAAGTCTTGGTATCTCCAGGAAACTGGAGTTGAAGCTGATTCTGTTTTCCTATAAGCATTTAGCTTTTCCATCCCTTCAAGGAAAAACGGAGTTTTGAGAGGGCAGAAGTGGGGCTTGGGCCTTTAGGTCCTCTGCGGGGGATAGAAGGATCTAGGGAGCATCGGAGGTCTTCATCCTGCTTAAAATGAATGGGGTGGGGGAGACACTGAGTCAGCACATGGGCTCTGGGACGGGAGACAGAGGTGTACCTCTCATTAGCCTGGTTCATGCCGGGTGCTCTTGCCCTCTCCCCCGCTTTGTTCCTTCCCTTTCTAGCAAAAAAGCAGGGCCAGAGCGGCATCATCTCCTGCATAGCCTTCAGCCCAACCCAGCCCCTCTATGCCTGTGGCTCCTATGGCCGCTCCCTGGGTCTGTATGCCTGGGATGATGGCTCCTCTCTCACCTTGCTGGGAGGGCACCAAGGGGGCATCACCCACCTCTGTTTCCACCCCGATGGCAATCGCTTCTTCTCAGGAGCCCGTAAGGTAGGGATTATGTTCTGAGATCCCAGAGCAGGGTGGGTAAAAGGCAGGAGTGGGGATGTAGTCTGTGCTGTGTTGGGAGATGGGCGTGGGGAAAAAATCAGCCCAGCTAAAGGAGCGCCTGTAAACCTGGAGGGAAGCAGGCATGTGTTGGGGGCGGGGCAGTGGAGGGTGGAAACGATTCTAGGCTCCTGTTCTTTGCCCTCAGGACGCTGAGCTTCTATGCTGGGATCTCCGGCAGCCTGGGCATCCACTGTGGTCCCTGAGTCGTGAAGTGACCACCAATCAGCGCATCTATTTTGATCTGGACCCGTGAGTGACCATGGGTCCTTCCTGCTTGGGGCCTTGATGCCCCCAGGGATGCCAGAGCCCAGCTGTAGGGTCCCAGCCCTTGACTGTGAAGGGTTCCTGCCCCAGGTGACTCCACGCCAGCAAGCCTCTCCTCTCTCCCCCAGGAGCGGGCAGTTCCTAGTGAGCGGCAGCACTAGTGGGGCTGTCTCTGTGTGGGACACCGGCGGGGCTGGGCTTGAGGGGAAGCCGGAGCCAGTGCTGAGCTTCCTGCCCCAGAAGGACTGCACCAACGGAGTGAGGTCATAAGTTAATTTTACAGATTGGGGGGCTTGAGTTGGGAGGGAGGTAAGTCCCTGAGGGAGGGAGCAAGCATCCTGGCTCAGGGTGCTGACTGGCACCGCCCATCTCTCCCTACAGCCTGCACCCTAGCCTGCCTCTGCTGGCCACTGCCTCCGGTCAGCGTGTGTTTCCGGAGCCCACAGAGAGTGGGGACGAGGGGGAGGAGGAGGTGGACCTTCCCCTGCTCTCCATGCGCCACGTCCACCTTGAATGTCAGCTTCAGCTCTGGTGGTGTGGGGGGGGCCCAGATACCAGTATCCCTGATGCTCACCAGGACAAGAAGGAGGGAAGGACAGAGGGAGATGGGGGTGAGTTTATATAAAAAGGTTTTATATGATACTAGAGTCTTTGTGTCTGCTTGGGGAGGCAAATGATGGAGATGGGGCCGGGAGAGGTACCAGTGGGCTCCCCTGGTCCAGCAGCAGTGGGGACTGGCATATTGTTCCTGAAACCAGGGTTGAGAGGTGGAACTAGGAAGGGACCAATGGGGCTGCTGGGCTTGGTGTGAAGTGAAGTGGGGGGGGGGTGGGGCTTCATGCCATTGACTGGCTGGTTGCTAGGCAACTTGGTAAACTGAAGGGGGGAACCTGTTTGAAATCTCACTCCCAAGGTGGGGGTGGTAGGGGTCAGGGTGAGTGTGGCTGAGCAGGAGTGGCAGGAGCTGTGTGTCAGACTGTTGGGTGTGACTGTGAGACTGTGCAGACAGTGACAGACAAGACACCCGCTCACTCCTGCTCAACACTATTTACCATCAGCCAGCAGCAGAGGGACCATTAGTCAGCTCTGGGGGAAGGGGAGCAGGAGGACCGCCTCCCCTCCCTGAACTCCCCCAGGAGGCAGGTGACTGAGTAGCCAGAGTCAAGGGCACACATGGAAGAGTAAAGGTGCCGAAAAACAGACGTCACATTCTGTATTCCCGTTAGATGCAGGGCGAGAGTCATTCAGCAGCTGTCACTGGTCTGGTTTCTCCATTTATCTGCTCTGTCTTTGGGGGTGGGGGGTATGTTATTTCAAGCAGTGGCTTCCCCCCCCCCCCACTCCACACACCTTGCCAAACACTGAAAAGGGGTCTCTGAATAGATACTGTCAGCAGGGATTTCATTCTGGACCGCGCAACCTAAGGGAAGGGACGGGAGGCCTGTGACGACTAGAGAGGGGAGAGGAATGTCACCTCTGCCCAGAGGTGCTGAAAGCCAGGGTTCTTACACCCAAAAAGGCAAATCCTCCTCCCTTCCCCCAGGATAATTAGAAACAGCCCTTCCGTCTGAATACGGGTTTTGGGTTGTAGGTTCTCCCTTTCCTCTCCCGGCCCCATTTCTCCCCACAGCCATCTAAGAAGGGCCCAGGTTTACCTTTGAATCTCTTCCTTTCATCAACCTCCAGTTAGCAGTAAAGGGTCCAGGAGGCTGTGACAAAAGAGATCCCAGGAGTGGGAGTTCCGCAGACTGGGTTTGGTTTTGGCTTTATCCCAGATTCCCCGTGTGACCTTGGGAAAGTCTCGGGTCTTCCCTGAGCCTCAGTTTTCTCATCACTGCAATGGGGATTCTTTAGCTCTGACCCTTCCACTTCACACAGGTAGTCCAGACGATCAACTCAGCCCACTTCGTAAAGTGCGGAGCCTTCAAGGTTATTATTATTCTCTCCAGACCTCCCAGGAGCAGCGGTGTTGTTTTGGGATGGGGGAGGAGGAGGCTGCGGGAGCGAAAGGGGCTGAGTTCCTCGGGGTGGAGAGGGTGAGAGCCTTTCTGGATTTGAGGGAGAGGAAGATTCCAACCGCTCGGGCGATCCGAGGGCAGGAGGGGAGGTGGGCAGAAGCTAAGCCAGAGACGGAGAGTCGCAGAGACAAAGGCGGCGTGAGAGACCTCGCCTGGGAGCGAGGCGGGGCGGCGGCGTGAGGGCTGGGCGGGCGGGAGGTGCGCGAGGTGAGGGAGGTGTGGGGGGCGTGGGCTGCGGGATCCTGCCGCCCGCTCCGACTCGGGCTCCAGCTCCGGTTTTTCCCTCCGCCATCCTCTCCCCCTCCCCGCCTCTCCTTTAACTCCCCCCTCCTGGGCTCGGGACTGGTTTCCTCCCTTAGCCCGCTGCCCTCAATCCCGGCGAGGCTGGGGCTCCGGCTCGGCGCCCCCTTCCCCGCTCCCTCGCCCGGCGCCCCATGCCGCCCCCGCCCGGCCCCCGGCTCCCCCAGTCCCCCACTTAGGCCCGCTCACAAATACCCGGGTGCCTGTGCGTGGGCCAGGGGCGCAGGGCGCCTGCGGACGGCCCCTGGAAGGGCTCCTGCGGGCTGAGCGCTCCGGAGCGGGGGCGCGGGCGGAGCAGGAAGCGGGTCCGCGTGGGAGCGGGGGGCATTAGCCACCCGGGTGGTCGGGGCAGAATAGCCCGGGCGGCCAAGGCAGTCACCCCAGGGGGGTGAGCGACTTCGGGGGAGTTGGTGCCCCGCCCCCCAGGCCTTGGCGGGGTCATGGGGGCCCCCCATTCTGGGCCGGGGGGCGTGCGAGTCGGGGCCCTGCTGCTGCTCGGGTTTTTGGGGCTGGTGTCTGGGCTCAGCCTGGAGCCTGTCTACTGGAATTCGGCGAATAAGAGGTGAGCGGACCGGGGCTGGGGAGACCCTGCACCCTCTGGGCAGGGAGTCTGGGAGCTTTGGGGACTTTGGGGGCTGGGTTCTCCGAGCTGGGAGGAGGCCGGAGGGAGGGTGCTGGTGCTCGGATGTGAGCTGATGAGTAACCAGGCAGAGGTGATCTTGAGAACCAGACTCGCGGGTCGCACACAGAGCTGGATGTGGGTGGTGATAGCCATGTGTCAGGAGTTTGAAAGACCCCCCGCAAGGGGCAAGGATTTGAAAGTTCATGGGTAGCCGGGAGAGCAGTGGAGTGGTTATTTGGGTTTGTGGGAGACTTGTGTGGTGTCGGGGGCTGGGCTGAGAGGGAGCCTGGTTAATGTCAGCTCTCAGGAGAGCAGCTGAGTAGGTGCTGCTGAGGCGCTGAGAGGAAGGGCAGGGTGTCTCCCTCCCCAGAAGGGACTCAGTCAGTGGTAGAGATGGGAGGGAAGGGGGCTCAGTTTGGGGGCTCTGGGGACAACTCCCCCAAGGCTTTCTGACTTTTCTTCACACATCCATCTTCTAACTCTTGCCCGCAGCCAGAGGGTCCGTGAGCCCTTGGGGAACCATTCCCCAACCAGAAGATTTTCCTGCCTTCCCGGCTTGGGGATTTCTTTCTGGAAGAAGCCCAGAGCCCCCTAAAGCCCCCACTTTCCCTCTTGCATCTGGAGTCCGTAGGACTCCGTTGCCCCCTCCCCCATCTTTGCTGCAAACTCTTCCATCAGACCCTGTGTTCGGTGGCATGCTTGCTTTGCTCTGAAAAAAGGCCAGGGGTCAGATGAAACTTCAAGCCACACAGAGTAGGACAGAACCCTTGGGAGGTCATCTGGGTCCCTTGCCTCCATGCAGATTTCACTCCCTGTTAGCAAAGGAGTTTTGTGTTTTGAAAACTTCCTACTTCCCTGGGGAGAGGCTGTGTGAGGCCATGGGAGGGGGGTGTGCTTTGGAGCTCATCAAATCCTAGGTCTTAATCCTAGCACTGCTGCTTTCAGCTGTGTGGCCTTGGGCTAGTCACTTAACCTTTCCAAGTTTGTATCCTCAATCCTTCCAGCTTTTATGAAGATTAGAGGTAAGGTATTTGAATATATCATATGCTTATTAAAGGAGAACTAGGGTGATTGTTTTTCCTCTCTTTACTTCACAGCTTTCTTCACATTTCCCTGTCCTGGCCTCCCTCCCATATCTCTTGGGGTCTAATCTCAAATGTTTTTTCCGCTTTTAGTCTCCTACCCACCTACTCCAAGATTCAGTTGGAGTATCAGGTGCAGTGTGGGGGTGTAAGTTAGGCTTATTCTGATAGAGCTGAGAAAGGGAGTTAGAGTGTTCTGGGAGCTTTTTGGGATGTTGGGGGGTGGGAGGGAGGAAGTGAGTTATTTGGGAGTCTGGGAAGATACCAAGCAGCGGTCCCCTGTGACCAAGTTCTGAGACTCTGTCTGCCATTCATGCACAGGGAGGGGCTCTCATTGTTGGCAAGTAGTGGCTGTGCTGGGCCAGTGGCTGCCGAGGCCAGGGGAGATGGGGGCTTGTGTCAGCTGTGGGTAGAAAAGTCAACTCTTTCAATTCCAAAGCAATAGGGCACTTTCCCCAGGAAGTGTGAGACCTGGGGGAAGAGGAGTACTGAGCAGGGAAGTGTCTGGGGCAGCTGGACCACAGATTCCCATTAGCCCCATTTAGGGCCATTGCCAGACCAGGCATTTGCCTCCTGTCACACTGCATGGCTAACTTGGGACACCCGTCTGGATCACCCTCCACACCACCCTTCCCCCACCTGCCTCCTTTGCCCTGAAATCCCTGAAATTCAGTGGTGACCTGGGGGAGGGGAGGCTCTGCCCCCATGGTTGACTGCCATGAAATAGTGAAATCACCTGGGAGGGGTGGGCTGTGTGGTTCCAGAGAGGCCAGCTCCTTGGTAACTGGCATCCTGTTGCCATGGCAACAGGGCTGGTGATGGAGAGAGAGATGGCAGTGTGCATGTGGTGAGGGCGGGCTGAAGAGTGCATTTGGGCACACCAAGGGGCAGGAGACCTCTGAGCCTGGCTTCCTGCTGCTTCCGATGTGCGCTTCCAGAGTCCTAAATGCCTGCTCTGTCAGAACAGACTCTCCACTCAGACAAAGGCTGTCCTGCAGGGATGTGGGGTGAGGGAGGCAAAGCTCTGGGCATCAGACCTTTGACACCTCTCGTCCTTGTCCACCTCGCCCTCCTCCCCATAGGTTCCAGGCAGAGGGTGGTTACGTGCTCTACCCTCAGATCGGGGACCGGCTAGACCTGCTCTGCCCCCGGGCCCGGCCTCCTGGCCCCCACTCCTCTCCTAATTATGAGTTCTACAAGCTGTATCTGGTAGGGGGTGCCCAGGGCCGGCGCTGTGAGGCACCCCCTGCCCCAAACCTCCTTCTCACTTGTGACCGGCCAGATCTGGATCTCCGCTTCACCATCAAGTTCCAGGAGTACAGCCCTAACCTCTGGGGCCACGAGTTCCGCTCACACCACGATTACTACATAATTGGTACTGCTGGGCAGAGGGGGTGTTGAGTGGGAAGGTGCTCCTGGGATCGGGGGCAGATGAGGAAGGGGACCACTGGAGCCGTCTCGGGTGGTGTTGGGGCCAGGTGTGGAGACAGAGTGGTGGTAGGCTCTGGAGCACCAACTTCTCCCTCTGGTTCTTCTCTCCCAGCCACATCGGATGGAACCCGGGAAGGCCTGGAGAGCTTGCAGGGAGGTGTGTGCCTCACTAGAGGCATGAAGGTGCTTCTCCGAGTGGGACAAAGTGAGTGGGGCTGGGGCCCACCTCCTAGGGGCCGAGGGAGGTTGGGGCGGTACCATCATGGTCAGGGGGGTGCTGTCTCAGCCCCTGTCTCAGGTCTTCCCTTTCTCCAGGTCCCCGAGGAGGGGCTGCCCCCCGAAAGCCTGTGTCTGAAATGCCCATGGAAAGAGACCGAGGGGCGGCCCACAGCCTGGAGCCTGGGAAGGAGAACACAGCAGGTAGGAACCAGGGGTCCAGCCTCCTGCCTTCCCTAGCCTCCTCTGCTCTCGCACCCCAGCTGCCCTGCCTTCGCCCTCTTCCTCCCTCCCTCTTCAGTTTTGGAGGCAGTGATACAGGAAAGAGGAGAAGAGAGGATGGGAGGGTGGGAGGGGAATGGAAGCCAAATGAGGAAAAGACTCAATTAGAACTAATTAGCCAAGTCAGTGCTTCAATCAGCGCTGTCAGAGAAGGGGGGGAGGACTACTTGGCTCGGAGCTGAAGGGCTGGACACACCTGGATTCGGAACAGGGCTTGGAGGGGAGGGGAAATGGGGTGCCCAGAGGGCCTGGGTACTGCTGGGGAAGCCCATGGGGACCCCCAAGGCTGGGTGTCCAGATGCCCAGGTGGCTCCTTCAGCCCCTCCCCCTCTTTCCTCCTTCACCCCTTCCCTGCCAGGTGACCCCACCAGCAATGCAACCTCCCGGGGTGCTGAAGGCCCCCTGCCCCCTCCCAGCATGCCTGCAGTGGCCGGGGCAGCAGGGGGGCTGGCGCTGCTCTTGCTGGGCGTGGCAGGGGCTGGGGGTGCCATGTGTTGGCGGAGACGGCGGGCCAAGCCTTCGGAGAGTCGCCACCCTGGTCCTGGCTCCTTCGGGAGGGGAGGGTCTCTGGGCCTGGGGGGTGGAGGCGGGATGGGACCTAGGGAGGCTGAGCCTGGGGAGCTAGGGATAGCTCTACGGGGTGGTGGGGCCGCAGACCCCCCCTTCTGTCCCCACTATGAGAAGGTGAGTGGCGACTATGGGCATCCTGTGTACATCGTGCAGGATGGGCCCCCCCAGAGCCCTCCAAACATCTACTACAAGGTATGAGGGCTCCTCCGACCTGCCTCTCCTGGATCCAGACCTTGGTGGGGTGCTCCTCCAGTTTAATTCATGGTTTGAGGGACACCTCTAGCATCTCCTTGGCCCCCTTTGCCCCACCAGCTCCCTTGCTCCTCCTGGCCCTTGCCTCTTCTCCACTTTTAGGATTCCCTAAGACATCCACCCAACTACTGCCTGCCCTCTGGTTGGCTGTGTGTGCCCCTCTCTGTCTCTGTTCCTGGGTCCTGTTCCCTTGGGGAGGAGGCAGAGACTCAGCCTACTCTTCTGACCGTGACCCAGGGATCCTCGTCCCCCTCACCCACTGAGAGCTAGGGGTGGGAACAGTCTGTCTTTTGGTTGGCACCTCCTTCTTTCTGCCTCTTACTATTTTTCTCTTCTTTTCTCTTCTCCCTCTCTCTTATTTTCTTTCTCTCTCTTCTGTCTCTAGGTCTGTTCCTCTTCCCTAGCATCCTCCTCCCTATATCTCCTTTTATTTACCCTCTTGGCTTCTTATCCTGTGCTTCTCCCATCTCCAGGGTAGGGGTGTGAAAGCATTTCTCCCCTCAGCTCCCTCTTCTGACTTCTCTTATGAACTACTCCCCTCAGTCTGTCAAAAATGGGGGCCTTATGGGGAACGCTCTGGCACTCCACCCCAGCTCAGGGCATGGGCAGCAGGGCCTCCTCCTCTGCCCTGCCCCAGGCCTCTACATACTTACTCCAGCCATTTGGGGTGGTTGGGTCACAACAGCTACCATGAGAAGAAGTGTCCCGTTTTGTCCAGTGGCCAATAGCAATCTATGAACCAGTTGGGACACACATGGACTTGGTATGATGCTGAACAGGCCACTTGGGACAGGAAGTGACTTGCTCCAGACAAGAAGTGACCAGGCCTGGACAGAAGTGGCCTGGGAAGTGGCAGAAGCAGTGCAGCAGGAACTGGAAGTGCCTTCATCCAGGACAGGAAGTAGCACTTCTGAAATAGGAAGTGGTCTGGCTGGAACCGGAAGTGGCTTAGTCTGGGGGGTGGGGGGGTGGTGGATGGTTCTTACTCTGTGGAGAAGGGGGCGGGCAGGAAGAACTTCCCGTTGCAGGAGGAAGCTGGAACTTACTCTAAGAAGATCAGGTGGACTGAGGAGGGTCTTCCTAGTATTCAGTGGCACGTGCCAGGATCTCCCTTCCCTTGTTCTCTGTGCTGCTTTTAGGACAGCTAAGGTGACTGCCAGCTGCCATGGCAGGCTCCATTTGTCTTGTTCTTCCCTTTCCATATCCCAGTATACTCTCTGTTACTCAACAGGATGACCCTAAGAACCCACGTGTTGTCCCCAGTAACCTGGATGGCTGTCTTGTTCATCACATCCTCCGTTTCCTACTCCCTTCAAACTCAACACAGCTCCCTTTTTAGTGACCAAAATGGTGGCCTGCTGACTGGTCTAGCTGACAGTGGTCCTTAGCAACAAGCCACTCTTTCCATAGTGACCAGCTGATACCTCTTCCTGCCCTCTAGTGCACAATTGGGTGTTGCCTCAGTTTCCTCCCAGCTCATTTCCATTAGATCAGAGCTGCCTTTGGGCACCATGTCGGCCACCTCAATCACCAGCCAAGATGGTTGCTTTGTCCACCAGAGGTCAAGTCATCTCTCTGGTGCTGTAGTTCCCAGCTCCTTCCTGATTTTTCTAATCCCTCCTTCCAGGGAACAGGAAGTTGATATTGCCATGGGGGAGGTGGCGGGGTATAGCCATCACCTCAATAGTTTTACTGTAAAAGGGAAATTTGAACAACAAAAACCAAAAAAGAATAAAAAATTTCAAAAGTTGACGAGAAGGCTGGAGAATGACTGGACATGAATTGGGGCAGAGAACTGGTGGTTAGAACGGCTTTCCAGCTGAGGGTTGAATTACGTGAAACCAAGGGGTAGGAGGAGGTTGGGTTGGATGGGTGAGGTGGACGGTGCATGTTGGGGAGGTGGGGTGGGGGTGGTGTCATGAGCTCGGTGAGAAGGCTGAGGAAGGCCGCCACCACCAGGTGAGGGAGAGAGGAACCCAGGTGGGAGTGGGAGTTGCCAGGACATCCGAATGCAGCTGTCTGTGAATATATGTTCACACATGGGGGAAAGCCCAAATGTCTATTGCTAAACCAAAGTACCAGGTTCTAGGCAATTCTCAGAGACAAAGTGGAGAAAACATGTTCACGTGTTCAATCTGTTCCCTCCCACCCCTGCCCAAGGCACTCCTGTGCCCAGAAGACTCAGGGATCCAAGCATCAAGCTGCCTATCCCCCAGCTCCCTGTGTACCCATAACCCAGGCTCTTCTCCCTCCAAAACCCAGGTGCCCAGCCCCCTAGACTCAGCCCCATTCTCCAACCACAAAAGCAGCCGTCAGGAGCATCGCTGGAGTCAGTCGGCAGGGGTCACAACCTCTGCCCTGCCCGCCCCTCCCCTGACTTTAGGTTCTCTCCCGCTGTTTCCCATCTGCCTGGAGGTCAAGGGGTCCTCCTGCCCCTCCTCTGTCCAGTGGGACCCCTGCCTGAGCAAGATGCCTGGGTCCTGAGAGGTGCAGGCACTGTAGTTGAAAACTGGGAGGCCAGGTGCTGAGCTGTCTGGAATTTACTCCTGCCTTCTAAGCTCTCACTGGAGCTGCCTGAGGTGGGGAGGCTGGAGGGGGTGTGGAAGGGCTGGTCCCTGCCCCTTAGTGGGGGTTGGTTGTCATGACAACGTCCCCTTCTCCACACAATGGGAAGCCCCCCTCAGCCTCCCGCGTGGATGGAGCCGACAGCCCCATCGCTGGCTATCAGCCTCAGGGACTTGGCAACCGTCACTATGGCAACACAGAGCCCAGCAACAGGGCCCAGTGAGAGAGGGAGGGGTCCACGACTGGGGCAGGGCTGTGTGTGAGAGGGGTCAAGGGAGCCAAGGAAGACTCCCCCCTACATATATATCCAGAGGCACAGGTGGAGAGAAGAGAGGGAGGAGAAGTGGGGATAAATACTCACCGTGACAGACAAACATCTCACCAAAGCAGCCGAGACATCATAACATGCTGAGAGACAGGAAGACACCTGGGGACAGATGCACAGCTGGGGAGAGGAACAGCACATTCTGCCCAGTACCCTGGGACACCCCCTCAGAGCACTGGCATCTATAGACTCCGCCCTCCCCCAACATTAACAACACAAGACCTACAGCCTTCCACATGTGTAGTGATCTTCTGAGCTATCTGAAAGCTCAGGTGACTTCCACACAGAGCAACACATGCCATCCTGTTCGCCTTCTAGGTACAAACACACTCCTAGGGTAACAACAGCAACAAAGCAAGAAGAGGTGCAGGAAGACATGCATGCATTCATTCATTCACTCAACGTCATATTAACTGTCTGCTTTGTTCTAGGTACTATTTCAGGCACTGGTAGGGTAAGGTGAATAAGGCAAAGTCCCTGCTTTCATGAAGTCCGCGCTTTGGTGGGGAACAACATAACATTTCTGGTAGTGATAAGTGATACAAACAAAACAGAGTGACGGGGTGAAGAGGATGAAGAGTATCGGGGAGATTATTTTTATTTATTTATTTGGCTGCGTTGGGTCTTTGTTGCTGCGCGCAGGCTTTCTCTAGTTGCAGCACGCAGGGGCGTCTCTTCATTGTGGTGTGCTGGCTTCTCATTGTGGTGGCTTCTCTTGTTGTGGATAACCAGCTCTAGGTGTGCAGGCTTCCATAGTTGCAGCACGCGGGTTCAGTAGTTGTGGTGCATGGGCTTAGTTGCTCCACAGCACATGGGATCTTCCCAGACCGGGGATCGAACCCATGTCCCCTGCATTGGCAGGCAGATTCTTAACCATTGTGCCACCAGGGAAGTCCTCAGGGAGATGCTTTAGGTTAGGAGGTCAGGAGGGTCCCTCTGAAGAGGTGACATGTGTTCAGGACCTTGAATAATGAGAAGTAAGGAAGGCAGGCACTATGGAAGGGCACAGAAGAAAGAGGGAACAGCAAGTGCAAAGCATAGAGGTGAAATCTTGGCGGGTTTGGGAATAGCAAGAAAGACATCACAGCCACACACATGCTCTAGGTGTGTCCTGTCTTTCCCAGCCTCAGCCTGTAGCGTAGCAAGTGACCAGGGAAGAATTCACATTTAGGAAGTTGATCTGACTCGATCTTCCATTTTCCCCCTTTGTTTCTTGTGCAGAAGTGAGTTGTGTTTTCCTCAACTAAATTTCATGCTCTGAGAGGGAAGGGATGTTGCTCTGAGATTTTGGGGCTGTGGTACAGCTGCTGATGCAGAGTCTAGAGCAGGCAGGCAGAGTGGAAGTAAAGGATCTGAAAGAGCTGGGGACCACAGAAGGAAAAACCCCCACCCAGCATAGGATGGAGGCTATCCTGGGGCTGTGCTGCAGACAGAAGCTCAGACTTTTCCATCCTTCCAAACAGAAGCAGGATGTAAATTAGGTTGAGGTATGTATGTTTGTGTATATGGTCTACGTTGAGGGTTTTAAGAAAAGAACAGAGCAAGGGGTTTCAGTGGGAATTTCTGATGGAGAAAGGTTGACATCCCAACTGGAAATTTAGTTAGAATGAAAAATGGAGCTTCCTAAGCGGAATCACAAACATGGGGCATTCCATTCCCCAGAGAAAGTTTCAAGATCTGTAGGCAGGCTGGGAGAAATGTGGCAGGCTGGTTTGGAGGCAGGGGGCTGGCTGGAATGGGCTCAGAGAGTTGGGTGGGGGTAGGGAAAATGATGCAGAATAAATGGGAGTGAAAAATCGACACAGGAGAGATGTTTGAAAGGTAGCAGGGAAGGTGGAGTCCTGAAGGGAGTTCTGAAGGGACCAGGTCCGAGGGTCTCCTGATTGAAGCCTGGCTCTCCCACTTCCCTCAGTTGCCATCAGAAACTCAGGCATCAGATCCCTCCAATCCCAGTGGCTGGTGGTGGTGGTGGTGGGGAGATTGAGCAGCCTCAGGGGGCGGCAGCTGGTGAGTGGGGAGGAATCTGTGTGCTCAGCAAACAGCAGCCTCAGTGCCCAGTGGCTGCCTCCTCCCTCATCAATCAGCCCAGCCAAATGTCCCTGCATTCCCACCACCCCAAGGGGACTGGGGCTGGGCCAGGGTCCCCAGGGGAGTTAGATGGGATGGGTGGGGGAGGTGGGGGTGGTGCTTGGCTCTCCATCTCTTGGCCTCTGTTCTCTCTTCTCCTGGAAACTCTCAGCTCTTCTTATCATGGAACGGACTCCCTCCTGGATGCTGCCGTCGTGAGGGCATCAGCTACAAATCACCTGTGGGGGTCTGCTGGGGGCAGGGGGGAAGAGGGATGAGTCAGGGCTGAAGAGGAATCTACTCTGGTTCTCACGGGACCAGCCCAGGGCACAGTCAGCAGGGAGGCTGCTGGCACAGAGGCTCTGTGCCCCCGGCTGGCCTCTCCATCCCTGACGGATGCTCTGGACAGCAGGCTGAGACCTGGACCCCGGAAATATCCTCCCTCTTCCTACCTTCTCCTAGCCCCCAGCTCTAATTCCCCGCTTCCCACCATGATCCAGAGGGTCAGCTCCCAGCTCACCCTAAATCTGTTGCTCCCCCTTGGGGACTGGGGCCCCCAGACCTTAGCCTCTGGCTCACTCCCCCCCACCCCCCCAGCCCTTGCTCCCCTCAGGGACCCAGGCGTCCTGCCCACTCCCTTCACCATAACAACCATTCTTTTGGAGTTGCTTAAGACTTTAATATCATTTCATTGTCAGCTAGTGCAGAGAAGGTTGGGGGCACAAAGAGACTGGGGTGGGCAAAAAAGGGCCAAGGTAGGGGGGAAGCAAGGGAAGAGCCCCCTCTCTCCGTGGAGATGGCTCTGAGAAATCAAATATTGACAGTGAGAGAACAGAACTTATTAAAGCTGAGACAGGGGTGTGTGTGTGGAGCTGTGGGAATGGCCGGATGCCTGGGTTCTGGGGGTAATGAAGGTTCTGGGAGGAGGGAAAGTCTGAGGCTGGGAGGATGCAGTGAGACCAAGGGTCCTGTGGTACAACTCTTCTGCCCATTTCCTTTGTGAGGTACTGAATCTTGCTACCCCGGCTGTTTCTCAGCTGTCCCCTAAAGCCCCTGGGGACAAGACCCTCATCACAGCTGTGGTTGCCCCCCTTTCAGCCCTTCCCCCTACCTTCACCTCTGTTGATGAGCTTCAGCAGTGTTTAATCGGATTGAGCAGTAATTAGCAAAGCAAGATGTTTGATTACCTATTTAGCATAATGTAGGGGGCTGGGATCCCTAGGCACAGCCAAGGTTAGGGGGGTGTCAGAAAAGAAATGGGGTCTACACAACATTCCTTTCCCTAAGGGAGCTGTGAGCTCTGCCTAGAAGTCTCCCCATCCTATGCCTACCCTCAAATCTTCACTCCTTTGGGACTTCTCCCCGGGGATCTGACCAATCACAACATCTTCCTGCCACCCACTGCCTAACTGGTTAGAGGATCACTCACTTAGCCCTGCTTGCTGTGCAGCTGATTTTGGGGTGTGGCAGGAGGGGTGAGGGCAATCTTTGCCCTCAGCAGCAGGAGCGTGGGCTGGGTAGGAGCCCAGAAACCCACTTTAAGGATAATGGGGCGGGGGGGGGGGGGTGCGGGTGATGCTAAGGGCAGGGGTTGTCAATTCTGGAAATAAAAACGGGGTAGGTAGGATGGTGAGGTCAGAGCTGGGTCCGAGCGTGGATTAATCCACAGGCTCTTCAGGAGTACCAGGGACTGCCATTCCTCGCCCCGCCAGACTGGCATAATGAGACCCGTCAGGTGTGAACATCACCAGGAAAAGAGGGAACTGAGGTGCCAGCTTCTCTCCTTCTCCAGCAAAGAAAATGTCATCAATTTAGCTCCTCATGGAAATGTAATCAGTAGGCTCGCTGCTGGCTTTGTCTTAATTAGGCACTATTGATGGAAGCAGGGAGGGTGCCTTCCCATCCCCCTGACTTGCTTCCTCACTGCATCTCCCAGGCCTCCCTAAAGCTTCGACCAGCCCAGGTACAGCTCAGTCTCCGAAGTGCCTCTTCTGGCACCCCGGGCCAGCAGCGCCCCCTAGCACCGGCTGCGGTCTGCCCCTCCTCTCACACTCCTTTCCTCTGGCCTCCCCAGGACTCAGCCTTTGTTCTTACGGAGAGCCGAGCCCCTCCCCGGCCCGGTCACCTTCCCCAGAGAGTCCCCGCCTCCTGTCCCCCCCCCCAAAAAAAAAGAAGCGACGCTTTTCAAAGCCGATCCTTAGATGCCAAAAATTCCAGTTCCGATCTTCCCTCCTTTCCCCGCCCCGCGCTGGCCGGCGATCCTAGACCCCAATCCGAACTAAGAAGGGGGAACGAGCGGGAGGGCAGGGGTGTTCCAGCCCCGGTTTTTCCCCCGGACTCGTCTGCAGCCACGGCTGCCTGGAAATCCTGGAGCGCCTTCTAGAGCGCGCGCGAGCCTCGCCGGCGGGACCTCGGGCGCCATCTGCTGGACTCGCCCGGGATGGAGCTCGCAGACCCGGGCGCGGGGTCGGGCGCTTGGGTTCCCCCAACCTTTCACTGTCCTGCGGGAGGCCACTCATTGTTTCCCGCCCCAGTCCTTCCAGCCCGTCCTCAGACCAGCCCTCCCGCCTCCCTCCACCCTGCCAGGTTTAGCGGCTTCCCCTTTTCCCCACAGCCCTAGTGCCCCGGGTCCCCGCCGGGCTGACGCAGGCGGAGCCGGGCAGGGAGTCGCGGACCGCGGCCTCTCTGCGCCTGCGCCGAGGAGGCTGGCCCCGCGGCTCGCGGCCCCGCGGCTCGCGCCCCCGCCGCTCGCCCCCTCCCTTCCCGGGGTTGCCAGGGCGACGCGTGCGGGCGTGGGCCCGAGAGGGCCACGCGGGGCAACTTCTTAGCTGGAGTGGCTGGTCGGCCGGCCTAGGGAGGAGAGGGTCGGCGTCGTGAGGTGTGTGTTGGGGGGCAGAGGGGAGGAGTGGCGGGGAGAGTGGGAAGCTACGGGGAGAAGGGGCAGTGGTGAGCGGGTACGAGGGAGAGTCGTGGGGGCGAGGGAAGAAGGGGCGGTTGTGGGGAGAGGAAAAGGCAGTTGGGAGGAGGGGAGAAGGAGCAGTTGGAGTTGAGATGAAGAAGCGGGGACAGTTGTGACAGTTGTGTGAGGGAGCTCCTGAGGTCGCCCACTGGTAGCCCCTGGTGGTTGGAGGGGAGGGCCGGCCCCCTACGGTATTTCCTGAGAAACAGAATGAGTTCCAGGCTAGTAGAAAGCTCCTCCTGGGGCGTCGGTGTGGGATCATGGGGTGAACCCCGCGGGGAGAGGGCTCCCAGCCTTGCCAGCGGAATGTCCTGAGGCTGCAGCCGGAGGCAGGGAAGCACAGCCTGACGGCTTCTCTGGAGGCCGGTGGCAGAAGCCGCTCTGCTGTAGCTGGCTTTATCGATGTGTTGGCCTAATAGAACGGTTTTCCTTGGAGCAAAGTACAAATCCTTCAAGTCTGAAACCCATAGCATATGATCAATGCCTGTGGCAGCCTGTGGGGATGAGGAAGAAAAGCCACAGGTGGCTGTCAGGCGAGAGCTGAGTGAAGAGGGACTGCCCAGCAGAGCAGACATTGCCCTGGGCGCCCGTCACTGATGCCCTGCTTCCCGCCATCCTACTTTCCCGAGAGAGACACTACTGAGGCCTTCCCCATGTCTTCCCCAGACACAATTCCAGGTTCATTGTTGGATGACTTTTGTCCTTCCTTCTTCCAGTCTGTTCTCAGGGCATCTGGAATTGAATGATTTTGATCTTCATTAATCGGTTAGCCCAGAGTCACTCAGCCAACTATACTAAGAGACTTTTCCGGTTCACACAGAACAGGGTTCCTACGCTTCAGGAATGAAAAGCTAAAGAGATGTTGCAAATACTGTTTTTTCCCTGTTTAAGGAGGTCGCAGATTTTAGTGTGGGTAGGAGGGGCATTTTTCTTTTTCCCCGCTGCCAGGGGGTAACTTGATTGGAAAGGAGGTACATAGGAAGTTCATCTTGGTTGCTCAGTGACTTGACACCGTGACAAAGAGTGTGGAACCTGGGGACAGTCTTCCCTTCCCTGGGCCCTCTCTCATTCACCCATGGCCCTGAGGGCTAGAGTGGTTGAGGGTGTGTGCAACCACACCTCAGTGTGGGAGATCTTTTCCTGATTATCTTATGTTCTCATGCCTCAGGGATGAGGTGTCTGCTGTGCCCTCATCTTCTTTTTTTCTTTTTTCCTGGCCACACCTAGGGGCTTGCAGGATCTTAGTTCTCCGACCAGGGATCGAACCTGTGCCCCCTGCAGTGGAAGCGCGGGGTGCTAACCACTGGGATGCCGGGGAAGTCCTCGTGTCCTCATCTTTAGCTTCCATTTTTCCTAATCCCTTGAGGGATTGATTTTGATTTTTAACCCAATGCCCTGAAGAAAGTGGGATATCCAGGGAAAGGACTGAGGGTTGGGGGTGGATCTTGTTGTGGACCCCCAGTTTCTGTGTGTCTGCAGGTTTTGCCTACACGATGTCCAGCAAAGCTGACAAGAAGCGGAAAGTGAGTAGCCGGGGAAGCGCCCGCCAGCGAGCAGCCCAGTCTCCTCTGGCCGCACAGGCTGTGGAGACCACCCTGCCTGCCAGCAGTGAGTCCCAGGCGGAGCCCGAGTCTCTCAAGGAGGAGCCTGGTGGGTACAAGCTGGGAAGAGGCTTGGAGACAGAATGTTTGTATTTAAGGAGTGTCTCGGGGCTGGGGAGCAGGTTCTGTTGCTTCTGGGTTCAGCGGAATCTCAGGCCTGCTGAAGGTCCCTTGTTTTGTGTTTTCCTCCTGGCCAGCCTTATACTTGTTCTTTCTGTCTTAAAATTTACCCGCAGTGCGCCAAGAGCTCACCAGTCAATCCTCTATCCTAGCCTCTTCCTCCTTATTTCAAGTGTTCCTGGTTGCTCCTTCCCCAGTGAAGAGGGTTTGATCTCTTCCTTGTTCCCATTTTCACCCTGGGTGGCAAAACAAATAATGTTTTCCTCCCATTAAGCCCATCACCATGGAGACTCAGCCTGCTTTGCCATCCTTTGAATCCTAAGCCCGACTGAATCTTTCTCCCATCTGTTTAAGGCTCTTGTATCTCCGCCCTCATTTTGGCAAGGCCTTGGGAGACTAAGAAGGTTCAGGTTCAGGGCCACAGGAAAAGAAGCCTGACGGCTAGAATGAGGAAGAAAAGAGTTTAAAGAGGCTGCCTCTTGTGGCTTTGATCTGAGCGATTCCTCGCTGGTGGGTGAGCTGGGGCCAATAGGGTTGGAAGGTTTTGGGTAGCTGTTGCTGTCACTAGGGCTGTCCCTTAGAGCACTGGCCAGTGTAGGTATGACTGTGAGCTAAGGATAGCCCTCGCCTTTTACCTGGGGCTTCTTCACACTGCTAGCAGCCTGTCAAGACAGGGAGAAATAGAATTCCCTTTTAATACTAAAAGTTGAGAGATTAAGCGTGGGCGTGGGAGAAAGGTCCAGGGTACACAGGGCCTTGCCCTGGGATCTAGACATTAGAACCATGCAAATTTTTTTCTTCTGAGTTCTCTTAAAAGCAATTTAAAGTGGAACTGGCTCCTAGAAGCTGGGTACCAGGAGCAGGGGGAGGGAGGAAGGAAGGCAGTGAGGTTCAATTTGGAGAATCCTCTGGGGTGGGGAGAGAATGTTGGGGTGTCATGTGATGTCGCTTATATGTGGAATCTAAAAAAAGGATACAGATGAACTTGTCTGCAGAGCAGAAATAGAGTTACAGATGTAGAGGGCAGACTTAACGGTTGCCAGGGAGTAAGCGGGGGTGGGGCGGGTGGGGGGAGCGATAAACTGGAAGATTGGGATTGACATAGACACACTGCTGTATGTAAAGCGAATACCTAATAAGGACCTATTGTCTAGCGCATGGAACTCTACTCAGTACTCTGCGGTGGCCTATATGGGAAAAGAATCTCAAAAAGAGTAGATGTGTGTGTATATGTATGGCTGACTCACTTTGCTGCGCACCTGAAGCTGACACAGCATTGTGAATCAACGATACTCCAATAAAAATTGTATAAAAAAAGGAACTTCTAAATGAAAGCATTGACCCCCAAACACCAAGGATCTCTCAGTCCCTTTAACTCTAAGCCTTTTTCTTGTTTGATGTGGAGCTTTCTAGCTGACACCAGATAGAGTTTCAGGGAAGACTTGGGCCTCCAAGGCAGCCCTGAAATGAACATTAATCCCTGTACTTGGGACTTCCTTGGTGGTCCAGTGGCTAAGACTCCACGCTTCCAATGCAGGGGCCCGGGTTCTGTCCCTGGTCAGGGAACTAGATCCCATATGCCACAACTAAGAGTTTGCATGCACAACTGAAAAAAGAAGAGAGATCCCGCATGTAGCATTGAAGATCCTGCGTGCTGCAACTAAGACCCTCACAGTCAAATAAAGAAATAAATATTAAAAAAAAAAAAGCCCCAAAACCCTGTACTCTTCAGAGTTGGGAAGGGATTGAGGCCTGTCCAAACTGGAGACAGAGGGACCTACTAAAGTCTGAATGTTTGTGTCCCCCCCAAATTCATGTGTTGAAACTCTCATGCCCAATATGATGGTGTTAGTAGGTGGGGCCTTTGGAAGGTGCTTAAATCATGAGGGTGGAACTGTCATGAGTGGTATTCGTGCCTTATAAGAGGCAACTCCAGAGAGATTCCTTGCTCCCTTCCGCTTAGTGTGAGGACGCAAAGAGAGGTGTGCACCCCAGAAAAGGGCCCTTGCCCAACCCTGTGGGCACCCTGATCTAGGACTTACAGCCTCCAGAACTTTGACAAATAAATGTCTGCTCTTTAGAAGCCACCACTCTGTGGTGTTTTATTATAGTGGCCTGAACGGACTAAAACCAGGCCTAAAACACTTCCTGGTGAAGGATGGTGGGTTAAAGGGCAAACACCCTTTTGAGGTCCTTCTTGATATCCTTTGCTTCCTTAAGTGCTACTCAGTACCCACTAAGAAAAGAAGAAGAAGTACAGGTTCGTAGTCCCATATCTGTAATTTTAAAAAGCTCTAAGAACTAAAAGTTTTACCCCAAAGTTTGGCATCCAAACTTATTTGGTGGTAAAAGATAACCTAAACTGACATGAAGGTATTTATAGTCTATTTAAGCCACTTAGTATACATTTTCATGTATTTTACTGTAGGAATACTAACATTAAAAGTTTGTGGAGTGCTGTTCTAGAGCTCTCAGGAGGTTGGTGGGGGTCTCACATACCATACTCTGTTACAAGTCTAAATTCTGAAATATACTTGATCCCAAGGGTTTTGGATAAGGGATTGTAGACCTGTATTTCAGGCAAATCAGAAAAAGTATAAAGAATAAGATAATAAGCACCTGTGTACCCATCACCCAATGTGAGAATAAACCATGATAGCAAGAAGTGAATCCCTCTGCCCCCCTGCTCCCCCACCCAACCCCCAAGCCTTTCTCTCCTTCTCCAGAGATCACCACTATACCGAGTTGGTGTTTGTCATTCTCAGGCTTGTTTTTAAAATTTTTACTGCATGTATCCATGACCATCACATAGTAGTATCGTATTGCATGGTTTAGACTTTATATCAATTGTATTGTAGAAGAAAAAACCCGTTTACTCTTGAGATTGTCTCAGTCTCCCTCCCCCTACCTCGATCCTGTCTGAAACCTTGGATGACCTTGGCTTTCTTGAAGGGGGTTGGGTTTCTGGGTTCCCCATCCCACACACCACTGAGTTCCTAGAATCGGCTGTCCCATCTTTCTCATGATTTCCTTCCTTGGCCTCTGTGCCTTGCTCCCCTCTTAGGTTTTCTTTCTGGAAGTCCAAGTGTCCTATTCCCCAACTTCTTTTGATTGCATCTCACTCGTTCCTTCCTCCTTTCAGCCCACGGGAGATGGGAAACCCACCAGTTTTACCCCAGACTCCTGTGTGAGCAACAGATCAGGAGAGAGAGAAACACCCCCCTTGGGTTTTATGGAGTCCAGAGTGGGTGTGATGATTTGCTTGGAGAGGGGCTGATTTATGTGGGCCCCAACTTCTCCATGTGGCAGGAGGATGGGGGAAGAATGGCAGGCCAGAAACCGAATGCCTGAAATAACCTTAATACTGACTGCCTTCATTCCCCGCCTCCTTTCATGCCCCCTCCAGCCCCAGTCAGCTTTTTTAAAAGAAAATTGAGATATAATCCATTTACTATAAAATCCACACTTTTAAAGTATACAATTCAGTGATTTTTACTGTATTCACAAGCCTATGCAGCCATCACCACTATCTAATTTTAGAGCATTTTAACCCCCCCCGCCACAAGCCACTTCAAGTACCTTGAGAAGTTGGCACCCGATGGCCCCTATATCTTTACTTCTGAATTGAACCAGAGGGACTTCCTTGGTGGCACAGTGGATAAAACTCCGTGCTCCCAATGCAGGGGGCCTGGGTTTGATCTCTGGTCAGGGAACTAGATCCCACATGCATGCTGCAACTGAGAGTTCACATGCCACAACTAAGGTGCCTGCCTGCCATAACTAAGGAGCCTGCCTGCCGCAACTAAGACCCAGCACAACTAACTAACTAACTAAATATTAAAAAAAAACCCAAAAACCAACCACCAAATTGCACCAGAGCCTGGCCTCTTAGCAGTCATTCCCCATTCCCCTTTCTTCCCAGATCCTGGTAACCACTAATCTACTTTCTGTGTCTATGAATTTGTCTATTCTGGATGTTTTATATAAATGGAATCATACAATATGCGGTCTTTTGTGGCTTCTTTCACTTAATGTTTTCAAGGTTCATCCACCTTGTCACATCGTAGCAGACTTTCATTCCTATTTTTAATGGCTGAATAATATTCCACTGCAATTTGTTTATCTATTCATTGTTGATGGACGCTTGGGTTGTCTCTGCCTTTTGGCTGTTGTGAATAGCATTGCTGTGAACATGGGCATTCAAATGTCTGAGTCCCCGCTTCCAGTTCTCTCGGGTGTATACCTAGGAGTGGAATTGCTAGATCATATGGTGACTCTGTGTTTCACTTTTAAAGGAATGCCCTCAGTTTTTGAATTTGCATTCTTTCCAGAACCAATGTTGGAGGAACCTGAAATACAGAAAGAAGAATTACAGGAGCATGATGTGGATGTGGTAAGTTTGGGTTTTCGCCCGAGACAAATATTCCTCCTCAATAACTGGTGAATCAAAGGATCAGTTGCAGAATGGTGTACGAGGAGTTCTCTTCAGTCTGTCACTACCTTCTCTTTACTTTCTACTGTTAGCCTGCTCACTGCAAATCTAGTACACCGAGTAAAGGACATGTCCCCTACTCTCCCCCCTCCCCCCCAAGAAGAGGGCTTTCAGTGAGGATCAGGGCTTTTAGCAGGCCCTTCCTCATCTCTCCATCTTGGGTCAGATTGCAACAAGCTTTATCGGTCGAAGGGTGAACATCTGAAGAAGTTGAACAGGCTGGGTGGACACTGTCCTAATTGGATACTAATTTCTAAGATATCCTCTTTCTTCCTGTCCTTCACTTCCCATCTTTGGCTGAAGAGTTTGCAGAAGCCACTTGAAATACTTTTAGAATTTGACACTCAGTGACACCCTACACCTTTATTTCCAAGCTGCATCAGAGTCTAAGCACACCCTTGGTTACCTGGGTTAGAAAAAGAGAGTGGTGACCTTGAACTTTTTTAAAAAGGGAGAGAAAATTAACAGCTACTCATTAAAGAAAAAAATTGGAAGGGACAGAAGAGTAAAACAAAGAAAGGGAAAATAAAAGTCATAGCATTACTACCTAATTGTGTACCTAAACAGCCAATGTTGATAATTTGGTATATGTCCTTTCTTTTTGTGTAGATTTGTGAGTTTTCTTTGTTTTTTAACAATCCGAACTGTACCACGCATTATAAGTTTTCATTAGGCTTTTCCGCAAAACATTTTATCATTCTTCATGTTATTATATACTTTAAAAAATACATCAGGCTGCCTTTATTTCTCATTTTATCTTTTTTAAAGATTTTTTTTATATGAACCATTTTTAAAGTCTTTATTGAATTTGTTACAATATTGGTTCTGTTTTATGTTTTGGTTTTTTGGCAGCGAGGCAAGTGGGATCTTAGCTCCCCAACCAGGGATTGAATCTACACCCCCTGCACTGGAAGGCAAAGTCTTAACCACTGGACCACCAGGGAAGTCCCAGGCTGCCTTTATTTTTTTTCTTTTATTTATTTATTTATTTATTTTTAAAATTTTATTTATTTATTTAGTTGGCTGTGTTCTGTCTTCGTTGCTGCACACGGGCTTTCTCTAGTTGCATCGAGCCGGGGCTACTCTTCATTGTGGTGTGTGGGCTTCTCATTGCCGGTGGCCTCTCGTTGCAGAGCACAGGCTCTAGGCGCATGGGCTTCAATAGTTGTGGCACATGGGCTCAATAGTTGTGGCTCACAGGCTCTAGAGTGCAGGCTCAATAGTTGTGGCGGACAGGCTTAGTTGCTCCATGGCATGTGGTATCTTCCTGGGGCAGGGATCAAACCTGTGTCCCCTGCATTGGCAGGTGGATTCTTACCCACTGCGCCACCTAGGAAGTCCAGGCTGCCTTTATTTTTGATCACAAACATGTAAATCACAAGATACCTCTTTTTTTTTTGATATGTAGTATTTTCATTATTGTTACTATATGCATTTTGTAAGCACCATATTTTATTTATTTATTTATTTTTGGCCAGGCAGCTTATGGGATCTTAGTTTCCGACCCAGAATTGAACCAGGGCCCCAGCAGGGAAAGTGCCAACTCCTAACCACTGGGCCGCCAGGGAATTCCCTGTAAGCACGATTTTTAATGTCCATGCAGTGCTCAATAAGATATATGTAGCATAGTTAAATCCTTACTCTTGGACATTTTGCCATTTATGATTTTTTTGCTGTCATAATAATACTGTGATGAATATTATAAGTGAAACTAACACATTTAAAACACTTAATGTTTCCTTAAGTTAGATTCCTGTGTATGGAGTTACTGAATCAAAGAGTAAAGAGCATTTCTAACGCCTTTAATATGTAACACCAAACCGTTTTTCAAACAAATTGCATTTTGTGCCATTGCACTAGCAACAAACCCTTTCCAGGCCTGGGTGTTAGCAGTTTAGCAAGGATCTTTAAAAAAAAAAAAGATAGGCAATAAATGATATACCTTTGCTATGTTTATTTGTATTTCTTTGATTTCAAGTGAAATTGAACATTTTTTCACATTTTTACTTTCTCTTTTTTTATGACATGTTACGTTTGTTCATATCCCTTTTTCCATTTATTTATCTGGGCCTTAGTATTTTTCTCATTGGTTCTTCATGTATACGTTTATATTGGGAAGACTTTAGATTACTGGTTAAATTTTGTTGACCTGGAAACTTCAAGTAAAGGGATTCCTTCTCATCTTCCAGGAGTACTGGGAGAAGAACAGGGTGACTTCTCAAGTTCACTAAGCTAGATCTTCATATCCTCTAGTTTTCTTAATTTATTTAGTAGCTTTCTAAATAATGCTATGTTTTTTCTAGCCACCAGTTATGATTTATTTTCCATCCAATTGATTTGTTCTTTGGTGTTTTCCAGTCTTCTCTTTTTTCCCTCCCCTTTTCTTTTTCCTGACTGCTGTGCCAGTTGACTTTTGTCCAGTATCACATACCTATTCCAGTATCCTGTGGAGGCCACATCATGGAGAAATTGCTCTTTTACCCCTATCCTTTTTCCAGCTTGTCATTCCCTTGCTCCTAATTGTTTGACTTAGGCTAATAGCCTACATGTTCCCTTAATGTAGTTTTACTGTATGGTTGAGGGTTGCTTGATAAGACTTTTTAACAACCACAGGCATAAATGATATATCTTGGGAAGATAATATCTCTTAGCCTTCCTCTATGATTCATTCTATTTTTACTGGTAGGGGGAAGAGAATCTTGTTGTCTTGTTTCTTTGAAAGCGTGAAACCTGTCATTCAGTTCGTCCTCAGCTTTCTCTTCCCCATTCTGAACCTGTCTGACTTCTCTCACCCACTACGTCCTCACACGTGACCGTGGGTGGGAGAAGCGACCCATCCTGACAGCTGTCCTGCTCTGGCCCTCTGCTCTCCTTCCGCAGAAGCCCCTCTTCCTGTCCCGAGCGGTGCTGACAGGACTGGCGGGTGCCGCGTGGACAGAGGAGCACGAGACTGTTCTGGAACACTTTGCCCAGGACCCTTTGGAGCCCATCCTCACCATCTTCATCGACCCCTGTATGGGGCTGAAGCTAGATCTGGGAATGCCTGTGCAGGTGCGTACTCTGCCGTCCAAACCCCAAGATGTTCTCCTAGGGGGCTGAGGGCTCCTCGGAGCTGCGTCACCTGTAAGTCTTATCTCCTGTGTTCAAGGTCTGCTGAGCCTCACAGTGTGTCAGACACCCTGCTGGGCAGCAGGATACAGAGAGGAGTGAGGCAGGGTTTTGCTTTTGATGATCTCATGGTCTAATGGGGAAGACAGACATATAAAAAATATTTACAGTATATTATGATGCTTAGGCAAAGCTTTATAAGAGCTTTATGGGCGCAACTAATGTAGCCAGTGGAATGCTGGCAAGACTTGGCGACGGAGGTGATATTTGAGCTGGGGCTGAAGGGTAAGTAGGGTTTCATCGAGGCCAAGTAACATCCAGGTAAAGAATGCTTTATGTGCAAAGCAAAGAGGAGCTGTGGGAAATGATAATGGAAAGGTGGGTCGGGCGCAGCTTGTGAAGGGCCTTGTATGTTATGCTAAAGAATCTGGCTTTATTCCAGAGGGAACTATTGAAGTTTCTCATGGGTTAGACAGATAACTATTTCAACAACGTGGAGGATACATTAGTGAAAGGTAAGTCAAGGGTAGGGAAACGTTAAAAGACAGATATATAGTAAAATGTTTGAAGTAGGATATGAGCGGTGGGTGTCCAGGTCACTATGGTAGAATTCTTTTAGTGTTTCTGTATGTTTAAAATCTTTGGAAATAAAATTTTGGCAAAGAAAAAGGCTATTGCTTTGCTTTTATTGGCAGCACATATGAAAAAAATCGAAATGATGGTGAAGATTAGCATGGCTCTGTGCAATGACACGATTTGTGAAGCTTCCATATTAAACAAAGCCCAAAACAGGCTATGGCTTTTTCCTGTGCATTGGCAATAATCAGCTGTAAAGTATCGTGAAAAAGATATTTCATTCACAAAAGGAACAAAAATTTGCAAAAAAATATTTAGGATTTATATGAAAGAAAACAGCTTTGTTGCAAGCCATGAAAGAAGATTTATGTAAATTAACAGCCCTATCCTGTTTCTGAGTGGGAATCTTAATATTATAAAGATCATTCCACCCCCCAAAAATTGATCATTTTAATGCAACTCCAATCCAAGTGCCACAGTCCTTAGATCCCTAGTGTAAAGGAGTTTTTAAAGTACATCCAGAAAAATGAAAATAGCAAAAAAAAAAAAAAAGATGAAGAAGGAATGTAATGGAGGAGACCTGTGAATACGAAAATCTTTTATTAAATTACAGTAATTTAAATAGTTAGACTGGGGCAGGAGTATGTATTATATAAGCAACAGTAAAGAAACAGAGAGAGTAAAGAAACGTATATGTAAGCATTTTCTACAAAAATTGCATTTAAAATCTTTGATGGGAAATGAGGAAAACAAAGGTTTTCTATTAAAAAAATCTAGTTAGCTGGGATGAGGGGAAAATAGGGAGATGCTGGTCAAAGGATACAAATTTTCTGTCACTACAACAAAGGCAACAAAAGCAAAATATACAAGAGGGACTACATCTAACTAAAAAGCTTCTGCACAGCAAAGGAAACCATTGGCAAAATGAAAAAGCAACCTATGAATGGGAGGAAATGTTTGCAAATCATATATCTGATAAGAGATGGATATATGTCTAAAATATATATAAAGAACTCAGACACTTCAATAGCAAGAAAACAAACAATCTGATTTAAAAATACACAGAAGAATTGAAAAAACATTTTTTTCCAAAGAAGGCATACAAATGGCCAACAGGTACATGAAAAATTTGCTCAATTTCACTAATCAGAGAAATGCAAATCAAAACCACAATGAGGTATCACCTCGTACCTGTTAGAATGGCTATCATCAGAAAAACAAGAGATAACAAGTGTTGATGAAATGTGGAGAGAAGGGAACCCCTGTGCACTGAGAATGTAAATTGGTGCAGTCACTATGGACAACAGTAAAGAGGATCCTCAAAAAAATAAAAACAGAACTAGCATATGATCCAGCAATTCCACTTCTGGGTATATCTCCAAAGGAAGTGAAATCACTGGCTTGAAGAAATATCTGCATCCCCATGGGTATTATATAATATATTTATTATATAATACTATATAATAAATAGTATTATTTATAATAGCCAAGATATGGAAACAGCCTAAGTGTCCATCATTGGGTGAATGGATAAAGAAAATGTGGAATACACACACACAATGGAATATTATTCAGCAATGAAAAAAAAAATCTTGCCATTTGCAACAACATGGTTGGCCTTGGAGGGTATTACGCTTAGTGAAATAAGTCAAACAGAGAAAGACAAGTATTGTATGATCTCACTTATATGTGGAATCTAGAAAAAAAAATTAACTCATAGAAACAAAGAACAGGATAGACTGAGAAACAGAGATTCTAATGGAGGGAAACAGGACAGATTGGTGGTTGCCAGAGTTGCAGGTGGGGGAGTAGAGAAAATGGATGAAGCTGGTCAAAAGGTACAACTTCCAATTATAAATAAGTTCTGCAGATGTAATGTATGTACAACATGGTGACTCTAGTTAGCGATATTGTATCATATATTTGAAAGTTGCTAAGGGAGTAGGTCTTAAAAGTTCTGAAAAGAAAAATCGGTTGTAACTATGAAGGTGATAAGTGTTAACTTATTGTGGCAATCATTTTGCAGTAAATACACATATCAAATGATTACGTTGTACACCTTAAACTAATACAATGTTATAAGTCAATAATGTGATAAAACTGGGGGAAAATGGTACAAAGTTTCAGTTATGCAAGATTAATGGGTTCTGGAGATCTAATAGACAGCATGGTAACTATAGTTAGTCATACTGTAACATATAATTTGCTAAAGGGTAGATCTTAAGTGTTTTCATTACAGAAAAAACAACAAAAAGAAAATGGTAACCATATGGAATAATGAATATGCTAATTAGCTTGATTGTAGCGATCATTTCACAGTGTATATGTATGTCAAAACAGCAAGGTGTACACCTTAAATATATACAATTTTTATTTCTCAACTAGTCCTCAAAAAAGCTGAAAAGAATTATTTAGTATGCCAAAATATATTCTAAATAGATCAAGGATTTAATTGTATTATCCTGGGTCAAGATGGACAATTGAAAAACTTCTTCAAGAAATTATTACTCTTGGGCTTCCTAGGTGGCGCAGTGGTTAAGAAGCTGCCTGCCAATGCAGAGGTCACAGGTTCGATCCCAGCTCCAGGAAGATCCCACATGCCGCGGAGCAACTAAGCCCGTGTGCCAAAAAAAAAGAAAAAAAAAAAAAAGAAATTATTACTCTTGGAATTTCCCTGGTGGTGCAGTGGTGGTGCAGTGGTTAAGAATCTGCCTGCTAATGCAGGGTACATGGGTTCGATCCCTGGACCAGGAAGATCCCACATGCCACGGAGCAACTAAGCCTGTGTGCTACAACTACTGAGCCCACATGCCGCAACTACTGAAGCCTGCATGCCTAGAGCCTGTGCTCTGCAATGAAGAGTAGTCCCCGCTCACCAAAACTAGAAGCCCATGGGCAGCAATGTAGCCCCAAAACATTAATTAATTAATTAATTAAAAAAAAATTATTGCTCTTGAATACTTGATAAAATGAGCAAAAAGTAAAATCAGAAGAAAAAAAAACACCCAAGAGTTAACAAACAAGGAAAGAAGCAAAATCTAATCTAATAAACTTTAAAAGTGGGGTCCCAATGAAAGGTCTATGCACTGACTTAAGGAAGCCGTCCTCTGTGGAAATGGTCGATCCCCATAAGATGGAGTGAATCTCAGAGTATTTAACAAAATCTGAAAAGAGAGAAAGAGCCCAGGTATTTTAATAAAGATTTTACACTGTTTTAAATTGGCCTTAACCACCTGCCCATCCCCTCATGCAATTATCTTAGGCTAGAGAAAAGTGAATGAAACATAAAATACCCAACCCTTTCACTTTAACTTCCAGGGGGACATGAAGCTGGGCTGTCACAGTGGGACATCAGGAAGTCACCCATAGTACTTTAAAACAAAAAGAATAAATTCAGAGAGCGGGTGCAAGCATGAGACAAACGAAAAGAAATTGCATGGCAACTGCAAGCATACTATTGACACTTCAAGGAAGAAAAGGAACAGAACAAATCATGCAAAAGAGGAAAATGTAACTGAACAGAAGGCAATGCCTCACAATGGCATCATGTTATAGTACGACATAATACAAACACAAACTTAATTTTTAAAAAAACCGAGAGACGAAATGATAAAACATGAGAATGAAATAAAAGGGAGAGTGCAGATTTTTGAAGTAAATAAAGCAGCATGTTTACATGTTAAAATCAGTAGGTTAGAAACAGTAAGGAATTGAATAGCTATCACTGAAAATCTGAATGGACATAGAAGAGAGCCTTGAGATAATCACAGTGTACACAGAAGAAAAAAACCGATGACAATACAGCTAGAGAGAAGTTAATAGATGTGAAAGACAGACACAGGTGATCTAACATAGGGAACCAACTAATGAAACAGAATATAAATTAAAAAATAAAATACAGAGAATTTCCCTGAGCTGCAGAAGGATCAGAATGTGGAAATAGAAAGGACATGCTTCATTCCACAAAAATTTGTTACACAGCATTTAATGTCAATACACGTCTTAGTTAAGCTTCTTAAATTCGGGGAAATTAATTCTTTGGGAACATCACCTAAGTGGATTTCCTGCCGAGAATATTTAACCTGCATCTAATAATGAGGAAGCATTCCGACAAATTGAATTAAGGGACATTTTGGGAAACAACTGGCCTGGACTATTAGAAATATCACTGTCATAGAAGAAAGAAAAAGAAGGGGAAAGTGTATTGAAATTAAAGGAGACACAGCCGTGTGTGATCTGGATTGGATCCTGGATGGGAAGAAACCAGCTGTAAATGACATTATTTGGACCATTGGGGGAAATCGAATATGAACTGTGTATTATGTAAAGTATTAAATGAAGTGAAATTTTCTGAGTGTGGTAATTACAGTGCTGGGAATGTTGGAGAATATCCTCGCTTTAGGAGCCATATGCTGAAGTATGTAAGGGTGTCGTTTTACAACGTCTGCTGCTAACTCTGAAACAGCTCAGCAGAGAGAGATGGAGAGAGAATGAGAGAGCACGCAGTCATGCACAGATACGGGAAAATGTTAACAATTAGTGGACCTAGATGAAGGGCCCATTATCATTCATTGCCCTTTTCTTGCAACTTTTCTATGGGTTGGAATTTTTTTCAAAATAAAAATTTGGGAAAAAATTATTTAGGCCTCTAGTTAAAAACCCAAATTATCTACCAAGGGGAACTATCAGGCTGATCTCAGACGGCTCTGCACACCCAGAAGACTACACCTATGCGTTCTCCAGGAACCACAGTGTAACCCAGGGGTGTTATTCCCAGCCTAGATGGTCAAGTATGGAGGCAACAAATAGGCAGTCATTTTCAGTCTTGAAAGAACCCTACTTTAAAAAAGCAAAAATGACATCATCAGTGAAATCCAGTTCATTAAGGAATGAACCAAATAGAGAACTCAGGAGGAGAGACTCTATGAATAGTAAATAAATAAAGAACTAGTACTAAATAACCACGGGAATTACAGCTGTGGTATAAAATGTGAATGTTATCAACCTGGACAATGTAAAAATAATAGTATAACAAAACTTGGGAAGTGGTGAGAAAATGAGCAGGAATGTGAGGATGCCAGTGTTCTTACCTTGCAAAGCAGTGAGTCATTGAACTCAAAATCAAACTGAAAGATAGTGAGAAAACGAAACGTTTTTTGTTTTTCCTTTTGGCCACTCCACGTCGCTTGGGGGAATCTTAGTTAGTTCCCCGACCAGGGATTGAATCTGGGCCAGGGCAGTGAATGTGCCAAGTCCTAACCGCTGGACAGCCAGGGAATTCCAAGAAAACGAACCTCAATATTTTTCATTATCGTTCTTATAACCTTAGAAAGGGGTCTTTTAGGACGAAATCTCTCTTACAAATGAAGAAACATTGTATTTGAAGCTCAACAGTTTCTTTATCAATGTCTTTTTATTCCATTAAATCCAAGTAAAATTAAATTTAACACTTTTAGTTAAGAAGAACATGATCCTAAAAAAACAATAAGATCTGGACTTCCTAGGTGGCGCAGTGGTAAAGAATCTGCCTGCCAATGCAGGGGACACGGGTTCGAGCCCTGCCCTGGGAAGATTCCACATGCCATGGAGCAACTAAGCCTGTGCGCCTAAAAAAGAAACAAAAAAAAAAACCAAGATCCTATTTTGAAATAACTTTTATTTCCCTCTTGCTATATAGAGAGAGGCGTCTGGAATCATATTTTCTCCAATGATAATTATTAACATCTGGGTGGTGGAATTTTAGATGACACATTTTTTCTTTGTACTTTTCTGCATTGTTTCAGTTATCTATAATTAACATATCACTTTAACAAAAATGATAGTTGTTAAGCTTTTTAAAAAAATAAATACAAAATGCCAAAATTTAATTCTGGGTAGTGGGAAGACAAGTGATTATGAATTTCTTCTTTGCTCTTTATTTTCAGTTTCCAAAGTTAAATAAAACTATAAAGAGTAGTTACAAAAGCACTAAAGAAAAACAAACAGGTGAATCTGATCTTAGAGTGGGAATGACTTTCCTAAGCATGTGGAAGTCAGAAACTTTAAGAAGTTTTAACAACATGAAAGTTATACATTCTGAATGCACACAACAACAAAAACTCAGCATAAACAAAATTGAAGGCTAAAAGAAAAATTGGAGGAGGGACTTCCCTGGCAGTCCAGTGGTTAAGACTCCTCACTTCCAATGCAGGGGGCGTGGGTTTGACCCCTGGTTGGGGAACTAACATCCTAAATGCAGTGTGGCCAAAAAAATAAAAATAAATAAAAATAAAAAAAATATTGGGGGGAAAAGTTATGCAAGTGAAATGGAAAACCCTAGACAATTGTCTCTTACTTTTTGTCCTCCTTTTTGCTTTTCCTATATCCTTTTCATTCCATTTATCCATCCATCCATCCATCCATCCATCCATCCATCCATCCATCCATCCTTCCATCATTTATGGAGCATCTAATATGTCCCAGTCACAGTGCTAGGTTCTAGAGCACAAAATATTTTGTTCTAGGACAAATACACAGTCCCTACCCTCAAGGCATGCTCTCTACATTTCCTCCCCACATCTCTGGATACGGACTCTGTTATGTCCTTGACAAGAACAGGAAGCACCTCATGTTGCTATTTGGAGAAGGATCAGGATATGCTAGGGGAATGCGAACTCTAATCTACTGTCTTTCATGCAGACCCAGAACCAGATTGTCTACTTCATTCGCCAAGCACCAGTTCCCATCACTCCCAAAAACTTTGAGGCAACTGTGCAGTTTGGGACGGTGCGGGGTTCCTACATCCCAGCCCTGCTTCGGCTGCTCAGCGGCGTCTTTGCCCCTCAGATCTTTAGAAACACAACCTGGCCTGAGAGCATTCGAAATCATTTTGCTTCTCACCTGCACAGGTTCTTGGCCTGCCTGACAGGTGAGCAGAAAAACTGCAGTGCCCGCTTTCTCCCCAGTCCCCACATAGAAGAGCAAGTGAGGCAGGTGGGAAATTGATCCTGAGTACCTGCATTGCTGGGCACAGAGTAGGTGCTTGGAATGTGTTTGCTGAATGAGTGGAACAGAGTACAGAGTTTGCCTTCTAATTCAGATAGAGTTTTCTGCTGTAGAACAGTTTGCCAGACTTGCTCAGAGTTGGAAATTTCCAAGAGTGCATATGGGGCAAGGGGAGATGGAGGTGGTATGGGGGCAGTAGGGGGGAGCGCAGGTATCATAGAAGGGAGTGTTGAAGGCGTGGTATAGATCTTTGACCTTTTTTTATGACAAGTTGCTATTATATCTCAGTGAAGTTTCCCTCTTGCCTTCTGTCATTTTCCTGCTTTTCATCAAAAAAGCATGAGTCATAGTTTTTCCTACCTGCTCTCCTGAAATGCATAGACTTCCTGGGCCCCAGATCATCTACCATGATTGGAACTGGGGTGGCATAAACGCATCACCCTCTGCGAACTCTCACGGCCACTTCCTTTCCTTAGATATTCGGTACAAACTGGAGGGGCACACTGTTCTCTACATCCCTACAGAGGCCATGAACATGGAGCCCGAGGTGGTCGTTAAGGACAAAGAGCTGGTGCAGCGACTAGAGAGTGAGTGGCTGGCATTGCCCATGTGTCAGGGCTCCTAGGGGAGTGGAGAGGGGGCAGCACAGAGGCTGGGACAGGAGTTGGGTTAGGAGGGCTCTGTAGGGGGAAGAGGAAGGACAAAACTGGGGAGTACTGCAAAGAAATGCAAGAGGTTTTGTCCTCTTCCTGGCAGCCTCCATGATCCACTGGACACGGCAGATAAAGGAGGTGCTCAGTGCCCAGGAGACTGTGGAGACAGGAGAAAATTTAGGTCCTTTGGAGGAGATTGAATTCTGGCGCAACCGATGCCTGGACCTGTCTGGCATCAGCAAACAGCTGGTGAAGCCAGGAGTGAAACACATTGAGTCCATCCTGCGTCTTGCCAAGTCATCCTACCTGGCACCCTTTATGAAGCTGGCCCAGCAGATCCAGGTCTGTGAGTGGATCGAAGGATGGAGGCTTGGCAGAAAGTGGACAGTGGTGGGGACAATATGAAGTGCTAAGAAGAGACGGTCAACATAGTCATCAGAGGCAAAGATAGATGCACCCAGTGCTTAGACTTGGACTTGTGGGAGAACATAAAAGTGGTAGAACACAAAGTCCCAAGGAGCTTACTGTTGAGTGCCCTCTATGAGCCCAACCCCTACAATCCAGCTGAGAAATAAGACTTACACAAAAGAGATGACTAGATGGCCTGGGGTCAAAGACAAACCCATGGGGTTCAGCCAAGAGACCCGCAAGAGAAACACTTTAAACAAATTAAATTTGGTATAATATGACAAGCTGATTTTCTTAGTGTTGGGACACACAGAGATCAGAGTGATCTGCAGAAAACAGAGAGAGAAGCCTTCTCTTCCTAGGTGGAATTTGAAGCTGGATTGAGGAAATTGAGCCACAGTTAGGCAGAGAAGACTAAAACCCTTGTTGAGAACAGGGCAGTGAAGGGGGCTGGGTGAGAAGCACGGGGATGAATGGGAGTGATGTCCAGTCAGTTGATCAACAGCTATTGAGTGTCTCCTTTGTGCAGAGTTGTGAGCTCAAGGGGAAAAATTAGAGAAATGGATGCAAAACCTGAGCATGGGGAATTCCCAGTCTAGTGGGGGAGATGGGACTCATACTTGAGAAAAGACATACAAATACTTTCGTAGAAACTAGTATATGAATAAAAGTCAGTATGTGCAAACACTGGTCCTGAAGGGTGGCAGAGACCCAAGGCAATTGGCACGAGGTAGGGTTAATTGGGAATACTTCCTGGAGAGGCACGTCGGGATGAGGTTCGAGGAGGCTCAAAAGCCCTCATTTTGAACCGGTTCTTTCCAGGGGGTAAGTCTTCTCCTGGTTTCTCTTTACTGCCAGGATGGTTCTCATCAAGCACAGTCGAACCTGACTTTCCTGTCGATCCTGAAGGAACCTTACCAGGAGCTGGCCTTCACACGGCCCAAGGACATCTCTAGCAAACTCCCGAGGCTGATCAGTCTCATCCGTGTCATCTGGGTCAACTCTCCCCACTATAACACTCGGGAGAGGCTGACCTCCCTCTTCCGGAAGGTGTGTGTCTGCAGAGGGTGGGACAGAGGGTTATAAGGGGGTGGCCACATTGATAGGACACAGATTTCTGGAGGAGGTGGAATTCACTGGGCAGAAGATCTGCGGTGAAAAGGTAGTGAGGATGCCCTTCAGGTCGGACAGAGGCCAGAGGCTTTCTGCCTGCATTATCAACTTTAGTGATGCTCAGAGTTGGGTCCTGGACTGGACATTTTGCTTCCACATGGATGTAGCCCATGTGGGAAGAGGGGCTTTGTGAAGAGGCATCGATAGAACGTAGGGAGGGAGGCAGGAAGGACAGATTCCCAGGCTGAGTTGTACGGGAGGGGAAGACCCACTCTTTCTCATTTCCAAAGATGGAACTTGCAGTGGGCAAGAGGCAGATTTAGGAAGCAACACCTGCTTTTGAGGAGCAGGACAGGGCACATTTCATGGAGCCAAAGAGTGGGGGATGGGCGCTGAGCTGAGCGCTGGCTGGACATGCAGCTGCAGAGCTGGGCTGAGGTGGGCAGTGGAGGTGGAGCCCAGAGGTGCTGCCGCACCAGTGGTGGAGGACCAGGGGCAAGAGGGACATCTGCAGCCAAATCCAGCAGTAGGAGGCTGAGACCCGAGCCATGGTCCTGGGGACTCCCGGGGGGTGGGGTGCAACTAAGGCTGCAAACTGAGGCCGTTGGGACCCCGCCTGCAGATGAGCAATGAGATCATCCGCCTTTGCTGCCATGCCATCTCCCTGGACCGGATCTTTGAGGGATACGTCATTTCTAGCAAGGAGGACCTACAAGGCTGCATTTCCTGCTGTCAGGCCTGGAAGGATCACTACCTCCGGGCTGTGCAGATGCATACCCAGTATGACGTGCCTCCCCTAACACCCTGTGTGTCACCCCCTCATCATTCCTGTAGCGGGTAGATTCGGAGTCCTTTCGCTTGCATGTTAAGCCTATGGGTTATATTTTCCTAGAGTTTTTACATGGGTCCGAGTCTTCTCTCTGGATGCAGGTATTCTAGCTCTCCGCCCTAGGTCCTCCTAACTCTAATAACCTCTTCTCCCTCCTCCCAGGAATCCCTCCCGGTCTTTTCCTCCTTTCTTGGCCCTAAAGTCTAAAATTCCACTGTGTGTAAACCTTCTCTTAGAACTGAGATGTTTTGTTTCCTCTCTGGCTCTCCTCACTTTGCGTTCCTTCTCTCGGGGTTCAGGAAAACTGTTTCTTGGGGTCTCATTTCTAAGGTTCCCTCTGAACCAGGACTCTCGGTTCCAGGCTGGCCTGGGCAGGTTGATGCCTCGTGTTCCCGCTTCTGACTGATGGGTCTTTCTCCAAACAGGTTCTCCAGCCGGGGCTGGGTCCTAGACCAGACCAGCATATTTGCCCAGGTCGATGCCTTTGTGCAACGCTGCAAGGACCTTATCGAGGTGGGAAGACTGTCAGGGAAGGAGACTCAAAGCCAACAGCAGACACTCCAGAATCCTGGTCCAGGAGCTGGGGGGAGCTGGGGCTGAGGCTACACATAGAACTTGCCACTTTGGCTCTTTTCACACGACCATGTGCCTGACCTCCACCCCGCACTTTGAGGCTCTTGCCTGTTATTGGTGCCTTAGGAGCTCATATTTCATTCTGCACCTAAAATTCACCCCGGGAGCCCCTTGCAGCTGGTTGGTCCTCCTTATTTTTTTAGCCATCTTAAGCTAAACCAAAGAGCTCAGGACACAGAGGTTCCAAAAGGAGGGCAGGAAGCCTCACACTGCCTTCTTTTCAGGTATGTGACTGTCAGTACCATTTTGCCCGCTGGGAAGATGGCAGGCAGGGCCCCCTTCCCTGCTTCTCTGGTGCCCAGGGGCCCCAGATAACACGGAACTTGCTGGAGATTGAGGACATCTTCCACAAAAACCTGCACGTGCTGCGAGCTGTTCGCGGGGGCATCCTGGATGTCAAGAACACCTCTTGGCACGAGGACTACAATAGGTGAGAGCATCCCTGGTGGGCCCCCTGGGTAGAAAGGGAAGGGAGGTCAGGGAGGCGAGAGAGAGTGGAGTGCACTCAGGAAGCGTCGAGGCCACAGGTCAGGGACAGGGAGGGCAAGGGGAACACAAGGAAGGAAGTGGCCCCTCAGACTCAGGGTCCAGAGTCAGCCTTTCTGGGCTTGGATTCTGGTTCTGCCACAAACCAGTTATGTAAATTGCTCTACCAGCTGGGGCCTCTGTTTCCTCACCTATAAAATATGGTCAGTGATACAGCCTACCTCACTGCATTGTTTTGAACGATAAATGGATTAATGCGTGTAAAGCACTCAGTGCCTGGCGCCTCAGGACCTAACGCATAGGAGTCTTACTCAGCGGGTGTCCTTGGGGGCAGGCGAGGGCACCCACCCTTCAACATGCCTCTAATGGTGCAGGTTCCGGGCAGGAGTCAAGGACCTGGAGGTGATGACTCAGAACTTGATCACCTCCGCCTTTGAGCTAGTCCGCGACGTGGAGCACGGGGTGCTACTGCTGGATACCTTTCACAGGCTGGCGGCCCGAGAGGTGCCTGCTTCCTCCACCCCTGGTTCTCTTACACTTTCCCTCAGTTCCTCCTGGTCCTTCCAGACACCATCCAACCTCCGTTCATGCTCCCTCCATGTCCTGAATTGCCAGTGTGTCTTTTCTTCTGCTGTTCCCCCAATGTCCGGATAGCTCGGGAGCGGGGCTCCCACGGCAGGGGTGTAGCTTTCCTCCAGGATGAGGAGCTGCAGGGAACCCCCATCCCTGGGCGTGTTGTCAGCTTCCTCCTCTTCATCAGACTATCAAGCGAACATATGACAAGAAGGCGGTGGACCTCTACATGCTGTTCAACAGCGAGCTGGCCCTCGTGAACCGTGAGCTGAACAAGAAGTGGCTGTACCTGGAGCCCTACATGGCCCAGCATTCGGGGCAGGCGCACTGGGTGCGGATCCTACGGCGTCGCATAGACAGAGTCATGAATGTAAGCCTGGCCGTTCCCAGAATTGTTCTCAGTGTGACAGTGGTAGAGTGTGTAGGCTGAGCCCCGTGCTGGGAGGAGGGGTGCAGGGGCCCGTCCAGAGAGGCTTCCTGACCGAGACTGGGTCGATCCAGGGGGTGGCAGATGTAGTGATCTGTCCTGAGGAAGGACTCATGCTAGTTTTTGACCTTGTGCCTCTTAACCTCCTGTGATTGACTTTCTTTTCCCAACTTTTTTCCTCGTGCTGAATCTCTGTGCTTCTCTTTCTTCATTTTAACTCCCTTTCTCGTGCCATAATCTCTTTCTCTCGCCTTTCCTTTTTTAAAAAAAAAAATTTATTTATTTTAGCTGTGCTGGGTCTTAGTTGCAGCAGACAAACTCTTAGTTGCAGCAGGCATGCGGGATCTAGTTCCCTGACCAGGGATCGAGCCCCGGCCCCCTGCAGTGGGAGCGCGGATTTTACCCACCAGACCACCAGGGACGTCCCTCACCTTTCCTTTTGACTCCACCTTCCCTCTGAGTAGTCAAACTCCATCTCCGTGGCAAGTCTTATACATATTGTCAGTGTGTGTGGGGGGTGGGCTGGGGTGGGGTGGGGGATGGGAGTCTCAGGGAGATGGTGACACAGAGGAATGTGGCAGGTAGACTCCAGCCATCCCTGGTTCTTCCCCTGCAGTGTCTTTCCAATGCTCATTTCCTGCCCCACATTGGGACCGGAGAGGAGAGTGTACACACGTATCAGCAGATGGTTCAGGCTATTGATGAACTGGTTCGAAAAACCTTCCAAGCCTGGACATCAACGCTGGACAAAGACTGCATTCGGCGGCTGGATACCCCTTTGCTACGAATCAGCCAAGAGAAGACGGGCATGCTGGACGTGAACTTTGACAAGTACGACATCCTCCCCGACCCCCCTCCCCCTCTGCTTGTCCTGTCTTTGGTGCTCTTCCCTTCCCCAACCCTTCCCAGAGGTTAACTCCCATCTCTTGGTGTCTCCCTCCATACTTCTAATTCTCTCTTATCCTGTAGTATGTCTACTACCACTTCTTAATTTTAATTTCACGGTTTATCTTCAAAAAAATGGATTAAACATAGAAAAACCCCAGTAACCTACTCAAGCAGTGATGCAGGTGTTCTGCCACTAGGTGGCCGCAATGGCTCAGTGAAATCGTCCAAACTGTGAGCCAGGGATGGGGCTTTCCGGAGAATTGATGGGCTGTCAGGTCATGCCCTCTCCTACTGCTTTAGAATCATGACATTTTCCTATCACCATTATTTTCAATTTAACTTTATTAGTTAAGTTTATTATTCAAAAATATGTAGTGAGTGCCTTCCACGTGCTAAGAACAGAGATGGGCACAGGGAATGTGTCCAGTGGCAAAGTCCTTGCCCTCTGTCGCTCTATAAGTGAACAGTTCTACCCTGGAGTCATGCTTCCTTTTCATATAAGATGCAGTAGAGAGAAATAAAAAAGGAACTGTGCGAGGCAGCTGTCTACAGAGATGACAAACCTTCCGATGACAGCGTTTTCCTAATTGGAAGGAAATAACTTTCTCCCTGATTGGTTTGGGCTCCCTCTTGTCATCAGCGAGGCCCTATAGAAAGAGTCCCTCCCCACACTTCTAGGCTGTTGCTACCAGAATTGTCTTTAACTTGTGGAATGTCCTTATCTGTTGGGACAAATGTAGAAGACGGCCCCTGTGGAAATGGAGTCTGGGACAGAGAGGCTGAGCATGTCCATCCTGGGAGCCAGAGGCAGCCTAACCATGGGGAGGCGGGGGTGGGGGGCTGGGGGGTGAAGATGACACATGATGTCTGAGGAAGGAAACAAAACCGAGAGAGGAGAGACAGTGCTGGGTGTCAGGTCAGAGGGGTGAGGGGAAGGCAGTGAGAAGGACATAGATGTGAGAAGCCACATGGATCAGGAAGCAGGTGACAAGCAGGGTGTGAAGATGAGGGTAAGAGGTTTGAGATAAGCCTTTGACCAGGGAGGGGTGTTGAGATCTGCTTTGACAGGGTTCATGGTTTTCTGAGGTGTGGCCAAGCAGGACCCTATAAAAATGGCCTCATAAATCAACGATAAGATTTTGAAGAGACAGAAGGTCAGGCCAGGGTTATCCTGGCTATGACGTTTGCAAGCACATAATGGGGTTGAATCTGCAAAACGCATCATCCCATCAAGCTGGGTACCCCCAAGGGCACTGAGTTTGCATTGCCCTTTCCCCACGAATTAAAGTACTATATTCAATTAACAGAATTTTATTAAACACCAATGATCGCTGTTTACATTTTAAGTATGAGAGGAAGCAAGAGTTGAGAGAGAGGTAAAGAGGAGCCACAGTTCAGCCCTGGTGGGTGCCTACTTCCTTCTAATCCTCAGGGCCAGCCAGTGAGGGTGACTAAAGAATAAGCTTCAGTGCCAGGCAGATTAGAGTTCAAAGCCTGGAGAGGGTCTGTTTTGCTGTGTGACCTCAGGCAACCACTGCATTTCTCTGAGCCGGAGTTTCCTCACCTACTTAAAAAATCCTTTTCTGAGATGGTCATGAGGTAAGATGACATGTGTAAAATTCCTCGCAAAGAATAAATAATCAAGAAACATTGTTTTCCCTTCCAAAAAAATTGCCTCATAAAACTTGGTGTGAAGACAGTATTTTCAAAACAAATTTTGCAAGGTGATATAATAGTTTTAATTTTTAAAACATTTTCACCTTTTAAAAGGGGAAATAAATGCACATTCTAAAATTCAAAAGTCACATCAGGGCTGAGAATGAAGAAATCTCCCTCCACTGCTGTCCCCCAGTGACTCAGTTTCTTTCTAAAGAAAGAGTCATGGTTGCCAGTTTCTTGTGTAGCATCCCAGGGATAAGACTGTATGTCTATCTAAGTATACTTTTTAATATGAATAGTAGCATACTGTCCACACTGTTCTATACATTCAAAGTGTTCTCAAAATGATTTATTCAGTTTTTCCACTATAAAATTCTTGATCCGTTTAGAAAATTTGCAGAATGCAGAAAAGTAGAAGGAAGAAAAAAATTCCTCCAAAGATAACCACTCTTAAAGATTTGGTGTATTGTTTTATCACTCCACCCCACCCCACCCCCCATTTCATATGGTTGCTTTTCTTTAATTTTTAAAATCTTTTTTAATTTTTAAAGCAAAAATTTTAAGTTAGAAAAGTAACGCATGCTCAGTGTAAAAGAAAAAAAAAGAAGATTGACGTAGAAGTATATAAAGGAAAAAGTGAAAAACCAGCACGCGGCCCTACTGCCTAGAGGTAACCGTGATCACCATGTAATCAAAAATACACACTGTACACATAAAACAGGATCCCGTTATCAACAGTATTTTTGCAACTTACTTTTTTTTTTAAGGTTAACAAATGTGTGGGAGATTTTCCATTCTGTACGTACATAACTACATGATTATTTTTCATGGCTTATAGCATCCCATGATTTGGCTGTACCGTGACTTAATCCATCAATCCACTACTGATGGACTTTGAAGTGGTACCGTTTCCATAAGGTTCCTGAATATTCTGTGTGGAGGCGTTCACCTGGGCTTCCAGCATCTTGTTCCCTTCTCCCTACAGCGGTGTGTCCACCTGACATTTGCGCTTAATGCCCACGTAAAAGGAGACAACTTTTCAGTCTGCCGTGATCATCTCTTGTCGAGGGACACATCGGATGTTTATCTCCAACACTGTTTGCATAATCTTTATAACAGAGCTTAGCAAGACAACTTTGGGCCAAATATTTATGGCCTGGGTTTAGCTGAAACCCAAATAATGGCTAAAACACTTCTTCCAGGGAGAAGAAGTACCCCTGTCCTTTGGCAGTTGTTGTCTAGAGAGATCTGTTGTAAGCTGCTTTACATTTTTGTGGCTTTAAGATAAAACTACCTCAATCCAGTAAATAATGTATGGGGGAAAAAAACATGATCACAGGGAAGGATTTTGAAAAGTCTGAGCTCTTTAAACCAGTAAAGACATCCAAGACAGTTTCAGCTTTTCCAAAATGTATGAAGACTCCAAGGAGGGGCAGATAACTTTATCAGGTTTACTTTTTTGTGTTCATGGTCTAGATAAGATCTTGAAATAAGCATGCTCTTCAAATGTCCTGATTGTCCTCAGAATTACCTGACTTTCCCTTAATTCTGGGAGCCTTCCAGTCCCTAATAGCACCTATTTTATCTCACAAAGGGTTTTGTTACCCCACCTTATATCCCAAATATTTGAACTCTGAAGTCCAAATTGGCTTTTACCACATTTTACAGCCAGACCAGCCTTACAGATTGCACTTAACGCAAACATATTCCAGATGTCGTCTGTACCGTGGCTGAAAAGAGCTGTGTTATTGCTATGGATGTAGCAGACTCCTCTGTGTAGTGGGACTTCTCCAGAGCAGGACAGGGGACATTGGCGTCTGTCTGTGGTTTGCATCTGGGGCTTCCTCTTCCTCCTTTTCTCCATCGTGTCAGTTCATTCTGGGCCGGCAGCACCAAACCCAGCCAGCTTCCCTGCTCTACCTCTACTGCCTGACCACCAGTCCGGGGACAAATTAGAAAACATTTTATAAAAATAATTCCCCAGACTGATTTTCTTAAAAGAAATTTTATTTATCAAGAAAATGAATTTGCATTTCAGAAGCTTATTGACACATTTCTGGCTAAGCCTGAGCATCAGTGTGAAAAAAAGTTCCTCATACAATCTTCAGCTCAGCATCAGGAAGGTATTTTCCAAATTCATCATGTTGACTGACAGGTTAAATTTGATAATTTGCCTTAAAGTTATTTTGAAAAATCTTGTCAAGATGAGAAAATGAAGAAACATTTTGGTGCACTGCTGGGTAGTATACACATCCAAGCAGGCTTGCCAAGACCTTGACAGCATCAAGTTCAAGGCCTCGGTTTGAAGAACATACGAGAATATGTTTAGGCTACTAGAAATGTTCCCATACGTGTTTACACCCCTCCATCCTCCTGGTATAGCTATGACACAATTTTTGGTTACATTGATATTCAGTGTTTTTCTTAATATGACTCTGTTAGTATTGTCTACTGCTGAGCCAAGTAATTTTCTGTTGTTCTGGTTCTTTCCTTGCTTGTATGATGTTTGCTCTTTTTGGAATTAATAATTACATCACTATCTTTGTAAGCATGCTATTCACTATCATTAATTCTTCCAGACCAACAAATAAAACCCCTTTGAATAATATTTTCCCTCACTATCTGACTTGTCAGGCATGTTTTCGGTTTCATGTTTTTCTTAGCACTATCCCTCCTGGAATCCCCTGTCCTCTTGCTTCAGTCCGACTGGTTGGTTTCGAGGTCTGCTACGTAAGTGTCACCCTGGAACTTCCCTGAACCTCTTTCTTGTTTGATTTCCTTTGTCTTCCTGTTCCTTGGTTTATGTCCTTGTTTTGGTGGAGTGCATTCTTTAGTAGCTTTCCTAGAAAGGGTGCATGGGAGGTAAATGTTTTGAGTTCCTGCATGGTTGACAACAGCTATTTTCTTTTTTAAAATATTTTATATATTTATTTGTTTGTGCTGGGTCTTAGTTGTAGCAGGCAGGCTCCAGGTTGTGGCCATTGAAATCTTAGTTGTGGCATGCGAACTCTTAGTTGTGGCATGCATGTGGGATCTAGTTCCCTGACCAGGGATTGAACCCAGCCCGCTTGCATTGGGAGCTCGGAGTCTTAACCACTGCGCCACCAGGGATGTCCCACAACAGCTGTTTTCTGCCTTACACCAGTTGCATTTGCCTGGATTTGGAATTCTAGGTTGAAAGTAATTTCCCTTTGTTTTGGCTGCTCTCTTTCATGTTGGAAGCTTTCCTTAAATGACCCACTGTTCATTTGTATGTGGGAGAGCCTTATTCACTGTGAAGAATTTGGACAGTTTCAAAAAAAAACATATCTTGGTGGAGATCTTCAAGGTTTGAAAAAACAGCATTTCTTCATCCACATTCTCTTAAAGCATGTATCACAAATGAGCACTTGATAATAATTTCCTTCATTGGGAGATTCCTCTCCAATAAAGATGGAAAACTTGAAATGTGATATTATTTCCTATATTGTTAATTTAGTGCTTGCCTGATAGAACAGACACAAAATATTCTGGAATTTACACAGTAATATTCTTTTAAAATAACATCTCAGTAATATTCAGGATGTAAAGTTTCATCAGAGTGTCTTCAGGTTATGGAGACTTTTATCCTCTGCGATTAAAAAGTGCAATTTAATTTTTTTTTAAAGAAGAAACCACATAGATTTATAAACTCAATGACTTTTATTCAAGATTTAAAAATTTTAAAATATTGTGTATTTTCTTCTGGTATTTTGTGATTTTAGTCTTTACATTTGGTTCTTGGATCCATTTGTGATTTATTTTGATTTAGGGAGAGAAGTGCAGATGCAACTTGAGTTGATTTTGTTTTTTTTTTCAGTCTATCCCCAGATGGCTAGTCAGTTGACCCAATCTCATTTATTGAACTGCTATCGTTATAAAATAACAAATTCTCAAGTATGTCTGTGTCTATTTTGGGATTCACTACACTGTTGTGGTAGGTCTATTTATTCATGTGCAGGGACCAAATTGTTTTTATTATTGTCCTCATTTCTCTCCTTTTTAGAGTTTTCCTGGATATTTTAAATATTTATTTCTCATAAGAATGTTAGAATCTCTTTGTTTAGTTCCAAAAATAGTCCTGTTCCTGCTTTTTTTTGGAACAAGGATTGGGTTAAATTTATAGGTTAACTTAAGAAGAATGAATGTCTTTAAGATTTGAGTCTTTCTATTCAAGAACAGCATTTTTTTCTTTCAATTTATTTAAGTTCTCTTCTTTTATTCATAAGACTTTTTTCCCATACGTATTAACCAATTAACAAGAAACATTATAATATATGTTAACATCTTTTGATAATCTGTTAATTTGGAGTATTTTATTTTTATTGTTTTAGTTATCATGGGTCTCTTTTGCTCCATGATATGGTTGAACTGGTTACAGTTTTTATATTGGAAAACTTTGATTTTAATAAGTTAATTTTGTACCCAGTCCCTTTTACAATTAATCTCCTTGTTTAAAATAGTTTTTTCCTTTTAAAAACATTTTTTAAAATGATGAAACATATCATACACACAGAGAATTACTTAAAACTTACACGTTCAACTTAACAAATAGGTATAAAATAAGCACCGTTGCCACTAGCACCCAGGTCAAGGAAAGGATGCGGCCAGCAGTTCAGAAGCCCCCCCACTTATAGTTTTTTTAGGTGAATTCGTTGTCAGCATTTACAATTCAGGAGATTTTATATAAAAACCCATTTTCTGGCCTCTCTTGAAAAATCAGACAATGCAGTCGCACTGGGCCCACTTCCCATTTGGGGGCAAACGCCTGGAACCCTGGAGCAGTGGCTCTTTTAGATGGACCACTCTCTCTTTCGCTCAACTTTAGGTCAAAACTCAGTTGCCTTTTACCATTGCACTTGAGCTACACATGCCTTGGAGAGATTGGAATCGCGAAACTTTGCTTTTGATGATAAAAACCAAAGGCGCCGGTAATTGGTTGGATGTTGAAAAGTCAGGGTGAGGGAAGACACGCAGGCAGTGGGCATGGTGCCGTTCCCCTGTAGATGTGGGAGTCCTCAGCTGAAGCCACACAGTGGGTGAGCTCACCCAGGGCCAGCATGTTGGACGTGCAGAACCTTGAGGAGCCTGCGTGCGAGGGAGCTGCAAGAGAGGCGGATGCTTTGCTGAGTCTCCAGTGTCAGCTGAATGCGAGTTCCAAGGGACCCTGGAGAGAGAAGGCTGCTTCTGCTGAAGGGCAGAGCTGACAAGAGGGGGACCGGGGTTCAGGAGCCGGGGAGGGAGGGTGTCCGAGGAAGGGGGAGAAGCTGCACCCGGATGAGAAGCCCTGCAGAGGGGTCAGGGAGGGTGAGGCCGTGGAGGGCCTCGGGGCTTAGCTATGAGAAGTCCTACGAGGAGTCCTGGGCGAGCTTGTTGAAAACAGATTTAGAGGGGAAGGTAGGAGTCAGCTCTCAGGGGACCGAGGAATGGAAAGAAGGGAATGCAGGGGATTCGGGAGGACAGTTCTTTACAGAAGGCAGGTTGTGAAGGGGGCACAGAGTGTGGTACCTGAAGGAGGATATGGAGTCGAGGCGAGGCTGTTTTTTGTTTTGTCTTTAAATAAATTTATGTATTTATTTATCTATCTATTTATTTAGTTTGTTTATTGGCTGCACTGGGGCTTTGTTGCTGCACACGGACTTTCTCTAGTTGTGGTGCGCAGGGGCTACTCTCCATTGTGGTGCACGGGCTCCTCATTGCAGTGGCCTCTCTTGTTGCGGAGCATGGGCTCCAGTAGTTGTGGCACACAGGCTCAATAGTTGTGGCTCATGGGCTCTAGAGCACAGGCTCAATAGTTGTGGCACATGGGCTTAGTTGCTCTGCGACATACGAGATCTTCCCAGAGCAGGGCTCGAACCCGTGTCCCCTGCACTGGCAGGTGGATTCTTAACCACTGCGCCACCAGGGAAGTCCCTTGTTTTTGTTTTAAGATTGTAGAAACTGGCTTATATAAATGTTGATGGGAAGGAACAAGGAGGTTGGGGGTGGAGGAGAGCTGGAGAAGATGGCATCTGAGAACGCAAGGGGAAACCAGATCAGAACACAGCGCCCAGGAAGAGGGCTTGGCCTTGGGTGGGAGGAGAGCTTCTTCAGTTATAAATGGAAGAAATCATAGGTGTGGAGTCAGGTACATTTATAAGTCTTATAGCAGGGAGCGCATGCGTGATGTTCTTGCCTGATGGCTTTTGTATGTCTTTAATGGAGGAGGTGGGGCTTTCTGCAGAGAAGGGGAGGGGTAGGCCAGGTTTGAGAAAGCAGAGGATTCACAAATAGTCACTGAGAGAACAGGAGGGACAGCAGATTGGGGAAACCCCAAGGATGCAGCCCGGAGAGGCCAGCTGGGACCGCAGACCTTGCATGTGTAGCCTGCTAATCTGTGTGGCCGTGTGATCCACTCCAGCCTTGCTCGGCCACCTTCTGGTGGGCTCAGCGGGGAGGACAGTGGATGGAGCCAGGGTTGGGGTTTGGCCAGGTGTCTTAAACTAAGGAAGGAGGCAAAAGAGTGAGGATTGGCAAGAGAGCAGTGGGAGTGGGCGGGGTCCGCGGAGGAGGAGGTGGAGGCAGAAGCAGCCAAGTAGGCAGCAAGAAAGACCAGGGGTCAGGGGCCTGACCATTCCCACGGGATCAAAGAACAGGTAGCTTGGGAGGACTTGAGTGCAGGGGCTGGAATGGGTGGGGGACAGAGCTGGGCTTGGGGACAGGCTGTCTGCGTGGTTACCTCAGACGGGGCAGAACCCGAGTTCCAGGGTGTGGCCGCTGAGTGGGGAGGAGGAAAAGGTCACTGGGTGTGAGGTGGCAAAGGATACTTAGGACCAGGGCCACAAATGAAGTTTAAAACTTTCTGGTATTGCGTTTAATAAAGGAAAAAGAAACAAAATTAATTTTAATATTCAACCCAACATTCCTCAAATAGCATGCCAACGTGTAATCGATATAAAGAATTATTCACGTGGAGTTTTCTATTCTCTTTTCACGCAGAGTCCTCTCTGCCTTCCATCTTTGTGTCTCTTTCTCTACTTTCTGAGGGATTTCTGTCAAATTTATATCTTTCTTTCGATGTTAAAATTTTCTGCTCTCATTTTTAACTTCGAGAGCTCTCTTGGTGTCCCTTTTATAGCATCTTGTTTCTGCTTCACGGATGCTCTTTGGTTTCTTATCTCTCTCTGGGGATGTTCAAGGTGGTTTTGCTTGTTTTTCTTTTGGGGGTGGGCCATCTTCTTTCTGCATGACCTCTATCCCCTCTCCTTTCCTTCTGGTTGCTTTTTTCTGTTTGTTTTGACTCCCACCTTTTGTGCTAGGAAAGGCAGAGACCAGTGTTCTGTGACCCTTGGTTGTCTGTCCATATTGAAGGGACGGAGGCTGGAAAGCTGATTGGCAGCTTGGCTGAGCAGGAAGGGGGCTTCTCAACTCGGAGCCTCACTGCAGGCTTGTCGGGGTGGGCTGTTTCCTGGCCACTCCAGAGGTCATCATCCTCAGGACGTTTCCATTTAGGCTGATCCAAGGTCGCAGAGAACCATCTTTCAAACTTTGTCCTGCAGGATATGGGTCTAGCTGCCCGAGTGCTGGTTTTTGGGTGGGAATGGGAGGCGGGGGCCTTATCAGTGTGTGCGTGGTGACTCGCCGCCCCTGCCCTCAGGGCATTACTCTTTCCTTCAACAGGGCCTGGGGTCCCCACCGCAAAGACCCTCCGTTTGTCTCTGCACTGCCTCCCCAGATTAGAAGCCTTCAGTCTTACACTGGAGCGAGGGAAGGCAACTAGCTTACCTACGCAGAGTAGGAGAGGGGACGCGGGTAGAGGTGCTTCGTAAACTTTCAACTGCTCTTGCTGTTTTAGTCCCACCTTCACCCCTTTCCTGAGATACTTGGAGCCACCGGCCCCTGGGCCTTTACAGAGGCTTCTTAGCTGTCTCTGTCGCCAGCTGAGGACTCCTCTTCTGCTCCTCATCCATCCGCTTTTCTACTTTTCAAATGCTTTCGGTTGTTGTCTCCTTGTATTTGTGGGCTTCTGCCTTAGACAAGTGAAGCCTCTCTTTACTGTTGCTTTAGTGGTTTGGAGAGAGGAGCAAAAGTCAGCATGTCCAGTCTGCCTCCTTTCCCCGAAGGTTCTGCTCCATTTCTTACCTTCCAGTGTCTCTATGCGCCCCAGCCCCGCACCTCTCGGTCCGGTGTTGGTCCTGGGTTATGCCCCTGGGCGGCCCCACCAGCTGCTCAGCCTCTCTTCCTCCCCAAGGTCCCTGCGGATCCTCTTTGTGGAGATCGACTACTGGGAGCGGCTGCTCTTCGAGACGCCCCATTACGTGGTGAACGTGGCTGAACGCGCTGAGGACCTGCGCATTCTTCGAGAAAACCTGCTGCTCGTCGCTCGGGACTACAACAGGTGGGGCCCTGGTCCCCTCTGCAGCCCTCCTGCATGCCACTTTGTGCCCCCTCTTTGTTTTATCTGCCCCGAGATGTTGTCTCTTTCCTACAGTATATGTCCTTCACATTTTGTCCATCTCAAAAAAACAAAACAAAAAACACAAAAACAAAACAGGTTTCCTGTGCTCTCTTGTATGGCCCTGTGATTACTCCTGTCCCTTGCAGTGCTGTCTTCTAGCTTTAGAGTAGAGAGCAAAAACCACAGGTCCCCTCCCACCCCACTGGGCCCTTGGACCATATACGTTGTCGGCCTGGGTCACTTTTCTAGGAAGGAAGTTGATGGCATTAGGTTTATGGGCCCAGAACAACATAAGATTTGTAGAACCAAGCAAGGCCATGCTGGCACTCCTTTTAATGCGCTTGGTACTCATCTCTGGAGTGAGGCTTTGCTTGGGGTTGGGTACTTTTCTTAGCCCAGTTCAAGTCCAGTAGGGTGGGACCAGCAGTCTTGTTTGGGTGTCTAGAACTGTACTGTCCAATAGGGTAGCCACGAGGTGCATTGGCTGTTTCTTTTTTTTTTTAATTAATTAATTAATTTATTGGCTGAGTTGAGTCTTCATTGCAGTGCACAGGCTTCTCATTGCAGTGGCTTCTTTTGCTGTGGAGCACGGGCTCTAGGCACGTGGGCTTCAGTAGTTGTGGCACTCGGGCTCAGTAGTTGTGGTGCACGGGCTTAGTTGCTCCGCGACATGTGGGATCTTCCCATACCAGGGCTCGAACCCGTGTCCCCTGAATTGACAGGCAGGTTCTTAACCACACATGGCTATTTCTATTTAAGTTAATTAATTGAAATTAAATACAATTTAGAATTCAGTTACTCATTTGCACAGGCCATATATGACTAGTGGCTACCATGCTGGGTGGCACAAATGATACAACATTTCTGTCATCGCAGAGAGTTTTATTGGAAAGCTCTAGCCTAGAATCATGAACTTTCAGATTTCTCCACCAAGTATCCTGGTGTGGAAGGGAGGTCATCAGAGCTTATGCCCACCAGTTATCTGTCTCCTCTTCTGCACAGGATTATTGCCATGCTGTCCCCAGATGAGCAGGCCCTGTTCAAAGAACGTATTCGGTTCCTGGATAAGAAGATCCACCCTGGGCTCAAGAAACTGCACTGGGCCTTGAAGGGGGCCAGTGCCTTCTTCCTCACAGAGTGTCGCATACATGCCAGCAAGGTGGGCCGTGGTCATTAGAACCTAGAGGTCTACAAAGCTGACTGAAAGGCTGGCGAGTGCGTAATTAATACCAGAGTCATGGGTAGTGGTGGAGAGACCAGGGAGTGGTGTGAAAGAAACGAAGTGTGCTTCGGGAAAGACTTTTTTTTTCTTAATGTCAGCAACTCTAGCTAGAGGACGGGGGAAGACAGAATTAGGCCCAGAGGGTCTATTCCCAAGCTGAAAGTCCCCCATGGCTGGCATCTGACTCCAGGTGCAGACGATTGTGAATGAGTTCAAGGCGTCCACTCTAACCATTGGTTGGCGGGCCCAAGAGATATCAGAGATGCTGCTGGTACGCATTAGTGGCAAACGGGTGTACAGGGACCTGGAATTTGAGGAGGACCAACGAGAGCATCGGGCAGTGGTGCAGCAGAAACTGATGAGCCTGCACCAGGATGTGGTGGCCATCATGACCAACTCCTATGAAGTCTTCAAGAACGATGGCCCTGAGGTAGGGGTCCTGTGGCCAGGGCTGTGCGGGTGGGCCGGTCTCCAGGCCCCCCAGTCCCATCAGACCCTTCTCTTGGTCTTTCCCCTCCCAGCCCCTGTGTGCTTCTCAAACATCCTGCTCTAGTCTTGGATTCGCCCAACCTTCAGCTTTTCAAACCTTCTTTCCTCAAGACCCAGCGTCCTGCCTTTCTATTGAACCAGCTCATTCCCCTCCCCTGTTGGGTGGTTCTCATTTCCCAGGACCTGCCTTGTCTTCCCTGAGGGGTTTTCTTTCCCCCTCTTCCCACCAGATTCAGCAGCAGTGGATGCTGTACATGATGCGGCTGGACCGCATGATGGAGGATGCCCTGCGTCTGAATGTCAAGTGGTCACTGTTGGAACTGTCCAAGGCCATCAATGGGGATGGAAAGACCACCCCCAACCCACTCTTCCGAGTCCTTGTCATTTTGAAGAATGACATGCAGGGAGGTGTGGCACAGGTAGGAACCACTTTGCCCCCAACACCCCAAAACCATCGCACTTTACTTGCCAGTTTCGGTCAATCCTTAAACCTGGCCCTAGGCCCTGTATTTCTCCTACAGCCTCCAGGCCTGGTTCCGAGGTGTCCAGCCTTCCCAGTCCTGAGCTTGTCTCCTCCCGGGCCTGTGCTAAGTCCTCTGCACTGTGCTCCCACAGGTGGAGTTCTCGCCCACTCTGCAGACCTTGGCAAGTGTGGTCAATGACATTAGCAGCCACCTCTTCTCCACCATCGCTGTCTTCCGCCACCTCCCTGAAATTCTCATCAAGTGCAAGTTTCTTCGTGAGCCCATCCACACAATTGTGGGTGAGTGGGCAGTGGGAGGGCACCACGTGCAGGGGTAGCAAAAGCCTCAGACTGGGTGGAGCCAGGAGGAGAGACCAAGGCTGTTTCCAGATGTAGTGGGCCAATCATTTCGATGACTGGTGGAAAACCCAGGTCAAAGGGCTGGATTGGGGCAGGGAGAAAGGACACAGATGGGGTCAAAATTAGGTGACTGATACTCAAAGAATTTTGGGTTTGGGGTTGGGAGACCAGGAAGGACTTGTTTAGGACTGAGGCTGGGATAGAAGACACCTAGAGCCAACAGGTAAGATGTCCGAATCCTACAGAATATAGTCATTCTTTTACCTTCTACCTCCTCTTTCATTTTCTAATGCTCGCGTTTCAGCTGTATTTCTTTGGGGAGGTGTTGTGGTGCAGGACGGTCTGGGGCAGTGGCCGGGGGCCAGGCTGGAGCTTGGGTTGGGGTGAGAAGCACCTTGCTGTGTCCTGCAGAGCGGGATGAGGACATCAAGAAGATCCAGGCCCAGATCAGCAGCGGCATGACCAACAATGCGGCCCTGCTGCAGAACTACCTCAAGATCTGGGACATGTACCGTGAGATCTGGGAGATCAACAAGGACTCTTTCATCCGGCGATACCAGCGCCTCAACCCGCCGGTCTCTTCTTTTGACGCCGACATTGCCCGGTATGGAGTGAAGGTGGCTGTAAGGGTCTGTCTCCAAGAGGCAGAGAATTGCAGGAGGAGGTCTGACCTGGAGACTGGGGGAAGGGCGGAAAACTAGAGGAAAAGCACTGGACCCAGGGCACCGGACCTTTGTTTCTCAAGGGGGCAGCGATTGGATCAGAGCTGGGCAAGACTGAGGGAAAAAGCTGCTTTGGTGGGGAGTACCACAGGGTCCTGCCAGGGAAGGAGAGATGCTAGGGGTCTGAAAAGCGAGAGCGCTTTCATTTTAAGAACACAGATGGCAGTTAAATGGAAGAAGATTCTTCTTTTTTAAAAAAATTAATTAATTAGGGTGCACCAGGTCCTAGTTGTGGCAGGCAGGCTCCTTAGTTGCAGCATGTGTGCACGTGAGATCTAGTTCCCTGACCAGGGATCGAATCCAGGCCCCCTGCATTGGGAGTGTGGAGTCTTATCCACTGTGCCACCAGGGAAGTCCCGGAAGAAGATATTTAAATGCTGATCTGAACTCCCATCTCTTTGTTCTCTAGTCATTCATTCATTCATTTATTCATTTCAAAAAAATACCATTGTCTTATGGGTCGTGAGGAATTAGAAAAAAAAAAAGAAATGAACAACTGTTTTCCTCCTGAGGGCTCTAGTGCAGCAGGGAAGATGAGAATATTGCTGTAAGAGCAGTGGCTGTGGTGTCTTGAGGACGGTTGAAATCCCAGTTCCACCACTTACTAGCCCTGTCATCTTAGGTCGGTTACTCACATGCTCTGGGCCTCAGTTTCCTGTGAAATGGGTGTTATACTACCGACCTTATAAGGTTGTGCGATTATCACGTATATGTGGAAGCACTGTGTGAACTCTGCGGCACTACCGTGTTGATGTGCTCACTGTTCTAATACAAGCTTCCATGTGATCAGCGCTGCGAGTGAGCCATGCAAGGTGCAGGGTGGTTCGATTGAAGAAGAAGGGAGGGAGGACGTGGATGAAGGGAGTGACTTTGGGGTGGGGATTTCCGGGATGGGTAGGACATCAGAGATGGGCAGTGGGAGGGCATGCCAGGCAGGGACAACAGCACAAAGCCGGGACCACTGAGCGTGTTCACCAGATAGTGACATCCACAAAGTCAGAGGAGGGATTTATGTACAGCAGCCAACTTAATCCTCTCGGCAACCTCGTGGGATGGGTTCTGTCATCATCACCATGTTACGGCTGAGGAGACAGGCTCAGAGCAGGTGAGTAACCTGCCCAAGGGCGCAGAGCTAGTGGGCAGCGCGATGTGAACTCAGCCTGCATCTCTGCGCCTCTAGAGCCTTGAATGCAGACCAAGGAGTCTGAAAGCTGCGTTTGGGAAAATGACACGATCACAACCATTCTGTCCAGGGCGGGTTCAAGTGGGCGACACCCGGGAGCAGAAGAATGCTTTAGCAATGCCGGCTGGGTGGAAGACACCACCCAGTCAGGGCATTGGCCTGTCTGCAAAGAAAAAGCCTTCCTAGCGGGGATGTGGGACCTTGCAGCTACACGGAGGTGGCCAATAACGTGCAGAAGGAGGAGACGGTCCTCAACATCCAGTTTGTGCTGCTGGACTGCTCGCACCTCAAGTTCTCGCTGGTGCAGCACTGCAACGAGTGGCAGAACAAGTTCACGACCCTGCTCAAGGAGATGGCGGCCAGGCGCCTCCTGGAGCTGCACACCTACCTGCAGGAGAATGCGGAGAAGTATGGGGCGGGGGGGCTCAGGCTGTGGCGAAGGCAGGCCGGTCTGGCCTTCCTGCCCACCCACACGTGCTCCCTTCACCTGCAGAATCAGCCACCCTCCCCAGACACTGGAGGAACTGGGGGCCAGTTTGCAACTCATGGAAACCCTGCAGCATGATCTGCCCGGTGTGGAGACCCAGATCCCCCCGATACACGAGCAGTTCGCCATCCTCGAGAAGTACGAGGTGCCAGTTCAGGACAGTGTGAGTTCCCGCAGCCTGTGGCCCACCCACACGAGCCGGGCTCACTCCAGCCCCAGACTGTGGGGGAGGCTGACACCCCATGTTGGAGACCCTTGGCTGTCAAGAGGGAGAGCAGAGAAGTGAGCAGGGGAGAAGGCACAAGGCCCCAAAGCCTCTGAGCCCAAAGCTAACTGCAGTGATCTTTCGGGTCACCCTGGGGATCTCTTTCAGGCCCAGCAGCTGCTTGGTTTCTTTGGGCCTCATTGCATGTGGAACTTGGCCACAGTGTCTGGTCCAGTGGATTGGAAAAGAATTCTTCCAAGCGCTGGTGGGATGGGCAGAGCCCCTGCTCGCAGGTCACCCTCCGCGCTGTGATGTCCCCAGGTGCTGGAGATGCTGGACAGCCTCGGCGGGCAATGGGTCTCCTTCCAGCAAACTGTGCTGGACAGTGAACAAATGCTGAAGAGACACAAGGAGAAGTTCAAGACAGGTCTCATTCATGCAGCTGACGATTTCAAGAAGAAAGCACACAATCTTCTGGAAGAATTTGAATTCAAAGGTACCCTTCTCGCGACCTCTCCCCCAGCTGTCCCTTTTTCTCGACCCAGGCTTTCAAAGCCTAGGTGCCCGGGGAGGTGCGGACAAGGCTGAGCAGGAGAAAGAGGCTGGAACTTCTGTCAGTGACACTCCTGTTGTTGCTGAGCCTTGGCTGGAAGGCAGCAGCCCAGCTCACAACATCTCCAGTTTTCTTACCCCAGCTTTTCACATCCCACCCATTTCTGACTCTCAAGCCACAGCTAGTAGTTTCGATGCATTCTTTCAATGCCTTCCCTCTTGTCTCCCTTCTCTTGCGGGAGGAGAGAAGTGAGATTTACCCACAAAGAGGTAGGTGAGGCACGACAGCCTTTCAGGGGACCTCAGCCTGAAGTGGGAATCTGAGCTGCACCTTGGACTCCCCACAGGCCCCTTCACCAGCAACGTGGGGTACCAGGCGGCCCTGGAGCAGATCACCCACGCGCGGGCCATGCTGAACGCCATGCGGGAGGAAGAAGACAATCTCCGTGCCAACCTGGGCATCTTCAAGATCGAGCAGCCAACCTCCAAGGACCTGCAGAACCTGGAGAAGGTGGTGTGCTGAGCGAGGCCCTCGTGGTGACCAGGGACAGGGGACAGGGGGCAGGAGAATGGGTCCCAAGTGCCTGGGAAAACAGCGGGACCAGGAAGATGGGTATACAAGGAGCTTTTTTTTTTTTTAAATGAAGGATCTTCCCTGGGAGTCCAGTGGTTGGGACCCTGAGCTTCCAATGCAAGGGGTGCAATTTTGATCCCTGGTCAGGGAACTAAGATCCCACATGCCACCCACGGCCAAAAAGTAAAAAAATAAAAGTTAAAAAATGGAGGTTAAACTCAGGTAACAAAAGAACCATTTTAAAGTGAACAGTGTCACAATGTTGTGTAACCATCACCTCTAATTCTAAAACATTTTCTTTACCTCCAAGAGAAACTTTATACCCATTAGCAGTCACCCCCATTCCCTCTCCCCCCAGGCCCCTGTCGACCATTAATCTATTTTCTATGTAAGTTGACTCTTGAACAGCCCTGGGTTTGAACTGCACAGGTCTGCTTACACACGGATATTTTCCACTAGTAAATATTACAAAACTGAACAATCTGTGGTTAAGTCCACGGATGGGGAGCCATGGAGAGGAATGAACTGTGGATGTGGAGGGCAGACTGTAAGTTATACACAGATTTTCAGCTGCACAGAGATTGGTGTCCCTGACCCCATGGTTTTTAACGGTCAACTGCGCATGGACTCAGCCTCTTCTGGACATTCCATATAAATGGAAGCATGCAACATGTGACTTTTTGTGTCTGGCTTCTTTCATGTAGCATATTTTCAAGGATCATCCACGTAGTAGCATGTGTCAGTCCCTCATTCCTCTTTTTCTTTAAAATACTTATTTATTTAATTTATTTATTGGCTATGTCGGGTCTTCGTTGCAGCACGTGGGATCTTCGTTGATGCATGCAGGCTTCTCTCTAGTTGTGGCGTGCAGGGTTTTTTTCTCTAGTTGTGGTGCGTGGGCTCCAGAGCACGTGGCAGCATGAGGGCTTAATTGGCCCACGGCATGTGGGATCTTAGTTCCCCAACTAGTGATAGAACCTGTGTCCCCTGCACTGGCGGGCAGATTCTTTACCACTGGACCACCAGGGAAGCCCCTCATTCCTCTCTGTGGGTGAATACTATTCCGTTGTATGGAGTTACCACATTTTGGTTGTCCATTAACCTGTCAATGCACGTTTGGGTTGTTTCCACTTTTCAGCTACTGTAAGTATTGCTGCTGTGACTGTGCGTGTACTTGTGTTTGTTTGGGTTCCTGTTCCCAAATCTTGTGGCTGTGTGTGTAGGAGTGGCATTGCTGGATCGTATGGTGACTCTATGTTTAACTTTTTGAGGAACCTCCAAGCTATTTCGCACAGCAGCTGCACCATTTTACACTCCCACCTGCAGCGTAAGAAGGTTCCTATTTCTCCGCATCCTCGCCAACACTGCCCCCCCCAACTTATTTTTGGTTCTAGCCTTTCTAGGGGGTGTGAAGTGTCTCACTGTGGTTTTGATTTGCACGTCCTTCCTGACTAATGGCATTGAGGATCTTTTCTTGTGCTTGTTCCTTGGGGCACTCTTAAGGCAAGAGAGGGGAGAAAAGAAAGTGTGAGCTGAGGGGGCAGCTCTATGTTGCCAGGAGGGAAAGACTTCTCAAAATGAGAGGAGGGAGGGCGCTGCATGTTTGTCAGGGAGGAGGAGGGCGAGAGTCTCATTGCTCACTGCACTTGTCTGCTCTTGGCCATGAAGGAGCTGGACGCGCTGCAGCAGGTCTGGGAGATCACCCGGGACTGGGAGGAAAACTGGAACCAGTGGAAGACTGGCCGGTTCCTGAGGCTGCAAACAGAAGCCATGGAGACCATGGCCCACGGGCTGTTTCGCCGCCTCACCAGACTGGCCAAAGAGTACAAGGTGTGTGGGAGAGGGTGGAGGGCTGCAGGCAGGCCCAGTGAGGCAGGGGTCCGTGCGGGAAAGAGGGTCAGGTCTTCTGATGCCTCTCGCTTTTGCTCAGGACCGAAACTGGGAAATTATTGAAACCACCCGCTCAAAAATAGAGCAGTTCAAGAGGACCATGCCTCTCATCTCGGACCTGCGAAACCCTGCCCTTAGAGAGCGGTGAGGCTGCCGCTCTGTTTGTCACATTGTCCTGGGTTCTCTGGCTTTCTTGGCTCTTTCCCTTCCATCTCCTCTCAATTTATGTTGACTGTCAGAGCTAAGCTTTATGTCTTCTGTCCTCCAAAAGCTTGCATTTTGTAGCCCAAAGTCTAACTTTGGTCCCTTAGGGGTTTTGCTTTTGTGCCTTGTTTAAGAGGACCTTGCCTCCCCCAGAGCTGTAAATGCATTCTCTCTATACTTTCTTCTCATATTTTATAATTTTGCTTTTTAAGCTTCACTGTTTTAATGCATCTGGAATTTATCCAGATGACAGAAGAGGCCTTTGAAACCTTTGAAGAGGCTAGAATAAACTATTTTGTAAATGGTGTTTTAATAATTATCTATCCATTTAGGACTAACTAATTTTACTTCTTTTGTATTGCCTCCAGCATAATGTTTTTGGTATTATGTGATTAAATATAACCTAACCACTTTATTTGCTTAAGTTATTTAACCTCTCTAAGCCTCCATTTCTTCATCTATAAGTGGAATAATAATAATTCCTCATTTATAGAGTGGTCATGAAAATGCAATGGTTCATGTAAAGCACTTGACCCAGGGCTTCATCTCTAGTGAACCTGCAGTCATCTGTCCTGACTCCCTCTCCAGACAGTTAGCACCTCAATCTCTGCGTTCCCCACAGTGCCAGGATTGTATCTTAGAGCCTGTTTAGGAAATACCTGTTGAATGGTGAATTAATAAATACACAGAATTATCACATCTGAATGGGAGAAAGCCTGGCGGGTGATGCTGATGCTTTCCAGTAGGCCCTGGTGTTCCAGCCTCCTTATCTGACCTCTTGTCCCTGACGGCAGGCACTGGGATCAGGTCAGGGATGAGGTCCAACGGGAGTTTGATCAGGAATCTGAAAGCTTCACCTTGGAGCAGATTGTGGAGCTTGGAATGGATCAGCATGTGGAGAAAATTGGGGAGATCTCTGCCTCAGCAACCAAAGAGCTGACTATAGAGCTGGTATGACAGCGTCCTCTCCCTACTCCCTCATTTCCTAAGCTTTCTGGAGCAAAAGCTTCCAGCTTTTCATCATCTGACAGCCCCTCTCAGCTCCTCTTGCCCTTGGGGACTAAATACCTGATTGATCTGTTCCCCGATTTCTTTCCACAGGCATTACAAAATACTGCCAAGACCTGGGATGTGATTCAGCTAGACATAGTCCCCTACAAGGATAAGGGCCATCACCGACTCAGGTAGACAGGGCTGTGTGGCCTGGGCTGTGGAGTGGGGACCCAGGCTTGGCGGATGGGGCTGGCCTGTGATTTTAATACCTTCTGCCCCAGAGGTACAGAAGACGTATTCCAGGCACTGGAAGATAACCAGGTGGCTCTGTCTACCATGAAGGCATCTCGTTTTGTCAAGGCCTTTGAGAAGGATGTGGACCACTGGGAGCGCTGCCTCTCCCTCATTTTGGAAGTTATTGAGATGGTGCTCACAGTGCAGCGTCAGTGGATGTACCTAGAGGTCAGGATTCACTGCCTGGGTTCTCCCTGCCTCCTGTTTTTGCACCCTTATTTGCGTAGGACCTAGATAGTTGCCCCAATATCGACCCCACTTTCCTACCTCTAAAGCCGTCCTTCATCTAAGACCTAAGCATCTGACTCTTTGTTATTACCTCTCATTTTCAGCGCCCTCCTTGAAAAGCTTTTGTTCTTCTTCCATTTTTCTTCTTGTACCCACATACCTGGGCTCTCAATTCCAAGTTTCCTTCTAGAACTTGGGCATCTTGCCCTTTGGTTCTGATGCTCCTTATCTTGTCCTCAACTGCCATTCCTGGTCTGAGAGCAGGGAGCAGAGTGTGGGGAGTATGTGAGAAACAGCCTCTCACGCCAATTGTTGGCCCTTCAGAACATCTTCCTAGGAGAGGACATCCGCAAGCAGCTGCCCAATGAATCAGGCTTATTTGACCAAGTCAACAGCAACTGGAAAGACATCATGGACCGGATGAACAAGGACCCCAACGCTCTCCGGAGCACCCACTATCCAGGTCTGAGCCCTGACGTAACCTCAGCTGGTGCTATATGTATGTGAAGACATGGCCACATGCTTCATTTACTGAAAGATTGACCATTGCACCTGGCTGTCATACCCCCACCATCACCTATTCTAAGCATTAAATAGCAGTTCTGTAAATTAAACTCAACATATATTTGAGCAGAGTACAATATAGTGGTTAAGAGGATGGGATATGGGATCAGACAGGCTTGAGTTCAAAATCTGACTCTTGTTACCGATTGTGTGCTCTCAGGCAGCTCGTTTCCTCCATACTGCAGTTTCCTCCCCTGCAGTGTGTGTGTGGGACTAATGATAGCTATTTCTCAGGGTCTTCATAAGGATAATAAAGGAGTATGTAGCACTCAGTATGCTGTCTGGCATAAAGTTAGTGCTCAGTTCCTAGCCCTGTTCCTCAAGAGACCCTGAATTGAGGAATCACTCTTCTTCTCTAGCTGGTTCATTCAGTGAGATGATACACATAAATGAGATGATGCAGGTAAAGTAATTGTCACATTAAAAGGCACAAAGAAAATCTTTGGTTACTTTGGGCTGTTATTACCTTGACTTTAATCGGTTTATCAGATTAGCTAGTCTTTAAGGTAGACACTTGGTAGGCATGGGGAATTGGGTAAGGGAATGGGGAGAGGTGTACATGCAGTGAGATCTGGTTGATTGTGGTAGACTGGGGTAAAGACTCAGGAGGTCAGGTTTGGTGATGGGTACCCACATCAGTGGGTGTCCTGAGAAGAGTTTTGGCAGAGGGTATGGAGGACCTCTTTATTTCGCCTGGGCCAATCTAACAATTCTTCATTTTTCCCAAGCACCTTAAGTATACACATAAAAAAAAACTATTTCAATTACTCTGATAAAATATAAGTATTAGGATGTGCAAAATTGAGTGACAACATGAATTTTTCAGAAATAATATTTGAGATAACTGACATAGTTACATTTTAGAACAATTTATAAGCAGAGCCATAAAAACAACTATCTCTTTGTTGAACACACAGGACAAAACCATATCGTCCACTGCTACCGGCTCTCCCTGTGGTCTCCAGGGGCCACTCAGGTGGTCACTCAAGGCTCCAATGGCCTGTAGACTCTGTCCTCAGAGGCCTGAGGGTCACCTGAGAGTTCAGACTCCAGGGCATCCCTACTTCCTTCAGAAAAGCTAGAAACTGGGGACACCAGGGGATAAGCCAATCAAAACCTAATTCTGGGAGGAAACTAACATTATCGAGAACCTACAGAAGTGAACCCATTTTATTGTATATCTCGAGTTATTCTTTGAGGTGTGTCTTATTACCATCTTACAACGAGGTAACGGCTCCCTGAGGTGAACGGACACGCTAATAAGTGGAAGAGCCGCAGTTGGAAGGGCCATCGTCTGCCTCCCCCTCTAGTACTCTTGTTTGTTTGGCCGCGCTGCACAGCTGCTGGGGTCCTCGTTCCCCAACCAGGGGTCAAACCCACGTCCCTTGCAGTGGAAGCTCGACGCCCTAACCACTGGGCCACAAGGGCATTCCCTCTAGTGCTCTTTTTGCTCTGTCTCGAGGGATGCTGGCAAGCCCCGTGATTGCAGACCTCGTCCACTGTGTGCGTGTGATGCGTAGTTAAACCTAGTGTTTTAACTTGTTGAATTATTTATGTGCAGAACAAGCTCTCATCTTCATAAGCTCTTGGGATGATTGGCAGAGCCCCACTTCTTTGGTGGGAAAGGACGGATGGGAGGTGTAGTTATATTAACGGACTCGTACACGATGTATAATTGATACATAGTGTATAATACGTACGATAGTGTATAATGAATACTTGATGATGAATTAATGAAGAGGGTGGGAAGAGAGTGACTGGGGACACTGCATCTGCTTCCAAAAACCATGCGGCAGTCTGTGCCCCAGCACTCAAGAGCTGGCAATATAGTTGTGGATATAGTTGGAGGCTCCAGATCGACTCAGGGCAGTGGTCTAAGGGCCACCAAATGTCACTCACTATTCTCCTCCGCAGGCCTCCTGGACACATTGATAGAAATGAACACCATCCTGGAAGACATCCAGAAGTCTCTGGATATGTATTTAGAGACCAAGCGCCATATTTTCCCCCGCTTCTACTTCTTGTCCAACGATGACCTCCTGGAGATTCTGGGCCAGTCCCGCAACCCAGAGGCCGTGCAGCCACACCTCAAAAAATGCTTTGACAACATCAAATTGCTGAGAATGCAGAAGGTCAGCAGAGGTGGCCATGGTAGGAAGGAGGGCAGGGGAGGCATGGTGATGTCAAGGTGTTCAAGGCCTCAGAGGGGAGCGTGCCCTCCCAGCAGGAGGGGGATAGCAGTGATTCTGGCTATCTGGGACAGAACTTTCTAGAATTGGTAATATAGAGAGGAGGGGGGAGGAGCAGAAATTACCCTCAAAGGGCTCAAGAGCTTCCTGTTTCTGTAGGTTGGGGGACCCAGCAGCAAATGGGAAGCGGTGGGAATGTTCTCAGGAGACGGCGAGTATGTCGATTTCCTCTACTCAGTACTTCTAGAAGGGCCTGTGGAGGTGAGCTGTGGCAAGGGCCTAAGAAGCAAGCTGACTCTTCTAACTTTGCTTGGCTCTGTGAGGAGAGAGCATCTCTGTCACTTTTTGCCCTCCCATCTGCCATTCCTAAAACTCTAACCTCTAGCCTGCACCCGAAAGTCGGACAGTCTGCCCCCAGTCTCCATTTCCCTCAGGGATGCCAGCGCGCTGCTGCCCAGCACCTGCTTTTCTCTTGGGCCCCAAAGCCCCGGGGTCTTGTTTCCCAAGCACTTTCGCTCTGGGGACTCCTGACTCTGGCCCTGAGGCTGAGCCATCCTGTTCTTGCCTCCCCCCAGTCCTGGCTTGGCGATGTGGAGCGGACCATGAGGGTGACCCTCCGGGACCTTCTCCGGAACTGCCGCCTGGCCCTCAAGAAGTTTCTCAACAAGAGAGACAAGTGGGTGAAGGAGTGGGCTGGCCAGGTGAGCTGGGGTCAACAGCAATGAGGGAACAAGGAGGACAGAGCCGAAAGGGAGCAGCCAATGTAAAGACAGAATCTTGAGTCACACAAAAGGCAGGTTTCCTGCCCCCTGCTCTGGGCTGTGGCCCTGGAAGCCTGCACGCCAGACCCTTAGCTCTTGACTTCGGCATGTGCCCGTCCTTCAGAGCAGCCTGGACGTATTGAGAGGAGTAGCACTGGGTCCCGGAAGAGGCTGGGATTTGGGAGCTGGGCTGTGTGGGTGGCCAGGGACAGGGCTTTGGAATACAGCCTCCACTCCTGCCCCAGATGGTCATCACTGCCAGTCAGATCCAGTGGACAGCTGACGTCACCAAGTGCCTGCTGACAGCTAAGGAGCGGGGAGACAAGAAAATCCTCAAGGTCATGAAGAAGAAGCAGGTAGGGAACCCTGCCAGGATGGGAGAGGCCTGGAGTCAGAGCCGGAGGGAGGGGGCAGTACACTGGAGTCGGAATTAGCGATGAGCTGAGGGTGCTTCATGCGAGGCGTCCAGTGCGGGGAGGCTGGGGGGCCAGAGGTGTGTCTCCCTGTGCTGATACTGGGGAGCTGCGGTGGGGGTGGGGTCAACATCGGGGTTGGAAGCGGACCAAGGCTGGGACGAGGCGTGATTAGGGTCTGGTGGCATTGCTCTGCCCGCCTTCGTCTCCGCCACCTCGCTCTGCAGGTGTCCATACTGAACAAGTACTCGGAAGCCATCAGGGGGAACCTGACCAAGATCATGCGCCTTAAAATCGTGGCTCTGGTGACGATAGAAGTCCACGCCCGGGACGTGCTGGAGAAGCTTTATAAGAGTGGCCTCATGGATGTCAGCTCCTTCGACTGGCTCAGCCAACTGCGCTTCTACTGGGAGAAGGTGCCGAAGGGCCAGCTGCCCTGTCTCGTACCCTAAACCCGATCCTAATGCTTTAGTTAAATTCATGTTCTCTAAATACAATAATATCCCAACCCGACTCTTAGCCCTATCACCGCACCCTGATTCAGCTCGTTAACTCTCTTGCGAGTCTGCCGAGTCAGGAGCGGCAAAGTGGCACTTTTCCAGGGAGTACCCACTCTGAGCATCACTTGATGGGGACTCAGAAAGACTCCAGGCAACTGCTGCCATGCTTTGGGCTAGACACATGCAGCGTGACCCTCAGTTTTCATCCCCGCCGTAAACCTGTCCCTCCTAACTCTAAATAGAGCCCCCAGTCTTCTCCCTGCGACCCCCCTGCCGCCTCCAGCCCTCCTCTAAGCTGTTGCCGCAGCTCTGACTCTTCCTCCATGCCCGCCCCTCTCCTGCTTTGCCCTGTTTCCCCAGGATCTTGATGACTGTATGATCCGCCAGACTAACACACAGTTCCAGTATAGTTATGAGTACTTGGGTAACTCTGGCCGGCTTGTCATCACCCCCCTGACAGACAGGTCAGCCATGGGGGACGAACAGGGGGCTTGGGGTAGGGGCGGCGAGTGCCGAGCCAAGGCTTCCAGGAGTCCGGCTGAGTCCTGTCCTCAATCCCCAGGTGTTACATGACGCTGACCACAGCCCTGCACCTGCACCGAGGCGGATCCCCCAAAGGTCCTGCAGGCACAGGGAAGACAGAGACAGTCAAGGACCTGGGCAAGGCCCTCGGCATATATGTCATCGTGGTCAACTGCTCCGAGGGCCTGGACTATAAGTCCATGGGCCGGATGTACTCAGGCCTGGCCCAGGTCAGCATCCCGCCAGCCTGGCCAGGAGGCCCCTTCAATATCTTTTAGTTCCAGAAAATCAGCTGAAACCCAGGTCTGATCCAGTGCTTTGTAACCGATGACACTGCATCGCCTCAGTTCTTGCAACTGGGGACGTCCCTGCACCTCCCTGAGCTTCACTTTGCTTATTTGCAAAACCAGAAGATTGTGTAAGGATTCAGTAAGAGAACACGCGTAAACTCGTGCACACTGGAGGCGCTCAACTCCCACAAGTTCCCTACCCTGGTCTCTTTCCAACCCACACCTCTCAGGCTTTCCCCTAGATCCTTCCTGTCTGATGGTAAGTTCTGGCCAGAAACTACAGTGCTATGGGGGCCCCCTCCACCACACACACACACACACACACACACACACACACACATCCATCATTTTAGAGGCCGCCTCTCCTATCCAGACACATCAGGAAGAGTGTGTTAGTTACAGTTTCTAGTTTCTCCTGGTCTGGGGGTACCCTTCTTGCTCCCAGCGACTCTGCCAACCCCCACTCCCCCACAGACGGGCGCCTGGGGCTGCTTTGATGAGTTTAACCGCATCAACGTGGAGGTGCTGTCCGTGGTGGCCCAGCAAATCCTGTCCATCCTCTCCGCCCTGGCTGCCGGCCTCACGCGCTTCTATTTTGAGGGCTTTGAAATAAACCTGGTGTGGTCCTGTGGGATCTTCATCACCATGAACCCTGGTGAGGGCCTGGGAGTGGATGGGGCTCCTGGGGCAGAACTCAGTGTCCAGGGCAAGTAACTATGTATCCCCCCCCCACCCCCGCCCCAACCCCAGTGTGTTTAGTGAAATGTGACTAAAGGCAACAAAGTGTGAGAGAAGGATAAACATACACGTTTCTGGGAGAAGGGGAGGCAATCTTCCTGTTCTCCATAAATTGATTAATAACGGCTCGTGTGCATATGTGCAGCCCTAGTCTTTTAAGGTACTTAGCCATCTTCTTCTGTTGGACTAGCTCCCAGAGTTCTGGCCTATCTGCCATACCTTTTGCCAAATGAGAGAATCTCCCTAAAGTGCAGGGCCTAGGGTCTCTCATTACTGTTGCCTAGGAACAGCTCTGGGGGAAGGATCTAGGAGAAAACAGGAAAGGGTTTCCATACTGAAAGAATCAGAGAAACAGCTGCGATTTCTATTAGCACTGACATAAGTTATACATAGAACATGGAGAGATGGGAACTTGACAGCTCTGTGATTTGAGTCTGAAGCAGAGCCGTGCAGAAAGTAAGGAAAGACCAGGGGTAGGAAAGAAGAAAAAGTGGTGTGGGAAGAGCCAGGGCCGAGATGAGAAAGGAAGAGGTCTCAGAGGTGGAGATGGGGAGGGGGAAAATGGGGACTGATTAGGAAGTAGGTCTTTGGGAAGCAGTATAGCTTCTGAATAAACGGTGCTGTTTTCCAGGCTATGCTGGTCGCACAGAGCTTCCTGATAATCTTAAATCCATGTTCCGTCCAATTGCCATGGTGGTTCCTGACTCTACTCTCATTGCAGAAATCATTCTTTTTGGGGAAGGCTTTGGCAACTGCAAGGTATTCTGACAACCTCTTGTCTCCAGCACTTTATTTCCCTTCCATGATTATTCTCTGGACCGAAGAGCCCTCTGGAGGCCTCACAATCAGCTTATCCTACAAGGAACGGAGATGGCTGTCAGTAGGATATGGAGGGAGGTCTCCCCTCTATAGTCCTTGATGGCGAGATTCACAGAATCTTCTCATTGGGATTGTCCATAGAGCACCTCCCAGCTGCTCCGAGTCTTGGACCTGTAACTGTCCCTAGATGAAGGATGAAGCCGAGGGATTGGTGGGGAGATGGATTGTTTTCTCCTCTGTTTTGTTCTCCAGATTCTGGCCAAGAAGGTACACACACTCTACTCGCTGGCTGTGCAGCAGCTCTCCAGACAGGACCATTATGACTTTGGCCTCCGTGCCCTCACCTCCCTCCTGCGCTACGCTGGCAAGAAGCGCCGCCTGCAGCCCGATCTGTCTGATGAAGAGGTAGATGGAGGACGCAGCCCTTGGACCTTAACCTCCATTGTCACTGGTCCTATGCGCCTTCCCTGAAGTGTCTCAGATCCTTACTTTTGCTAGATGACGTTTCCCACCCTCCCGCCCCTCCCTGTGTTGCCTGAGTTCCACCTGTCATATTTCTAAAGACTAGCTCGGATGTATGCATTGTTCTTAGCTCCTGCCTCTCACCCCTTTGGAGAGGAAGGGCCTAATGAGTACCTCGGCCCTGGCTCCGAGAACCTGAGTCTCTGTCTTTTCCCATTCAGGTTCTGCTGCTCTCAATGAGAGACATGAACATCGCCAAGCTAACTTCGGTGGACGTGCCACTCTTCAATGCCATCGTGCAAGATCTGTTCCCCAGTATCGAGCTGCCGGTCATTGACTACGGCAAGGTATTTGTTCCTCAAGATTCTCCCCGACCTCGCCTGTGAATGAGGGTCTGGGAACAGGGCACCTGGGCTCCAGGGCTTGTTCCGCCCTTCACTAGCTGTCCATTTACTGGCTGTGACTCTGAGCAACACAGCTGGCCTCTCTTTGGGCTTCCTTATCTATAAAATGATACAGACCTCCTCCAACCTTCTATTTTCTCACCTCAACTACCCCCTCCCCCCAACCCTGGACTCACCTGCTCAAGTACTTCTACTCATTGGTTTCTTGACTTCACTGAGACCTCTGCTCCACTGGCCTTTCTACTTTCTACCCGTTAGCCCTCTCCTGTCTCTACCTGTCTCCTCATTCAGGGAGTTTTGAGGAGAGGCTGCTAGGAGCCGTTCGATATGTGAGAGGAGTGGGATGGAGGGGGCCAGGAGAGGAGAATTTTAGAAACTGTAGGAATTTTCTTCTCTGGCAGTATGGTAGTTTAGATACATGGAATGATCCTTTTAAATGAAACTACTAAAAAGCTGGATAAAAGTATAAAAATGAATATGTCTTTTAAAACGTATTGCTAAACTGGCAAGAAAGAAACAATTCTGGGATGCAGGGGGGAGGTAAAAGCAGTGAGGCAAGTGAATGAGAAAGCTGGCTTTCTCCCCAAAAGTTTTTGTTGAACTTAGGGCACTGGGGATAGGAGATAAAGCAGCCCACGTTTTGAGGTATAACAGAAAACCCAGCCATGCATAACTTACGTCTGCAAGGGAAAACACCTTCAGTAAGTGAGAAAATGAGAAACCTATCATTGAGGAGAGTGCATACAGTAAAGAAACTTGCTTGTCATGACCTTTGATGACGAGAGGAAGGGGCACACTCTTCTCTGAGGTTTCCTAACCACAAGTCAGCCCTCACATGGTTTCTGGTCATAATTTATTTTGCTGTGTAATCCCCCAAATCTCAAATTTAGAATTTAATTTTAAGCATTTCCAGGTTGTTAGTGTCTCCCCCAAGTGACTGGCAGAAGCAAATGCAAATTATTTCTAGAAGAATGAAACTTCAACTTAAGCCTCAAAGAATTCTCATGAAAGTCCAAGAAAATGAGCAGCTTCTGGTCAAAAATCACAAAACACACAAGGAAACGAGATGCCATGAATGAGATGCAGAAGAACAACAGAACAGCAGAATCAGACCCACAAAGACTTCAGAGATGGAAAATAATCAGCACAGAATTCTAGAAATAACTAAATTTAATAAGTTTAAAGAAATAAGAGAGGGGAATTCCCTGGTGGTCCAGTGGTTAGGACTCCGCACTTCCCCTGCTGAGGGTGCAGTTTCATTCCCTGGTTGGAGAACTAAGATCCCATAAGCACAAGTTGCACGGCACAGCCAAAGGGGGAAAGATAGAATAAGGAAACGAGAGAAACTTGAAACTGTGATCCAGGAACAAGAGACTTCTAAACAAAGTAGGCTTGAAAAGAACCTATAGCATTTCTATAAATGAAAAAAATAATTGAAATTAAAAAACCCCAACAACTCATTATACACAGAGAGGACTTCCAGGTAAAAAGGTGGATTAAAAACCATTTTGTTTCCTTTTGAAAACCTGCTACAACTACTCTAAAGAGATTTTTTAAAAATAAGGCATCTATACCTGAAAGGATGGGGGGAATGGGAGAGGCAATGACACAATTATAGACATAGGCAACAAATGAATCAAGTCGTGACTTACTCAGCAAACTTGAGAGGCTGGAAGTGAGGAGAATTGTAAGTGGGAGTAGGTGGCGGGGGTGGGGAGTAAAGGAGGTATAGCTAAAGTAAAAAGGATTGGAGGGAAACTGTCTTAGGAGCAAGTCTCCCCTTCTCTGTGACCCCGGATGGTTGTGCCGCTCCCACTTTGGCAGAAGACTAGAGGGTAAAAATAGTAGGTCTCTGGTCTGGGGGACACAAGGTATAGTCGAGGGTAGGAGAAAACCCTATTAAAAATGGGGATTAAGGGACTTCCCTGGTGGTCCAGTGGTAAAGAATCCACCTTCCAATGCTGGGGACTTGGGTTCGATCCCTGGTTGGGGAACTAACATCCCATGTGCCACAGGGCAGCTAAACTTGCACACGCCACAACTGCCGATCCCATCCGCCTCAACTAGAGAGAAGCCCGCGCACCGCAATGGAAGATCCTGCATGCCGCAACCAAGACCCAAAGCAGCCAAAATAAATAAATAAAAATTTAAAAAAGGGGGGTGGTTAGCGGTTAAGTGAATGTTTACGCATTGAATGCTGAGACTCTTAGCCTTCTCTAAAGCCCTCAAAATGCTGGCAGCCAGACAGGAAATTGGAAGAGTTCTCTCTGGGGATTCTCTCTGGCTCAAGAGGAATGAACAAGATATTGACAATGGAAATTTCCCAGTGAAAATCCCAGATAAATCATCTACAGGGACACTCACCGAACTGTAGCATCTAAGTTTCCAAAAGTAAAGGATCTGGGCTTCCCAGGTGGTGCAGTGGTTAAGAATCCGCCTGCCAATGCAGGGGACACGGGTTCGATCCCTGGTCCCGGAAGATCCCACATGCCGTAGAGCAAACTAAGCCCGTGCGCCACAACTACTGAGCCTGTGCTCTAGAGCCTGAGAGCCACAACTACTGAGCCCATGTGCCACAACTACTGAAACCTGCGTACCTAGATCCTATGCTCCACAACAAGAGAAGCCACTGCACTGAGAAGCCAGCGCACCACAATGAAGTGTAGCCCCCATTTACCACAACTAGAGAAAGCCCGTGCAGCCAATAAATAAATAAAAAAGAGAAATAAATAAATTAATAAAATTAATATTAAAAAAATTTTTTAAAAACCCACAAAAGTAAAGGATCTATGAATGCATGACACAGTGGATAAAACAAATACTTACCAAGGCCCAGCACTGTGAAATTTTAAAACACTAGGAAAAGAAGAAGATTTAACAAGCTTCTGGAAAAGGGAGAACGAAAAGAGATGACATACAAAAGATCATGAATTAGAATGTTGGATGTCTCAGTAGCAACACTGGCTCTATAAACAATGGAGCAGCCTTCCACATTCTGAAGGAAAATTATTTCCATCCTCAAATGCTGTACGCAGCCAACCTGTCACATAGGAAGCTAGAGTAGAGATGTTTCAGACAAGCAGACTCAAAAAAGAAATTACCTCCAATGTATCCTTTTCTCAGAAAGCTACCAGAGGATGTGCTCTCCCACAATGCAGGAGCATTCTAAGAGAGAGGAAAATAGAAGACATAGGATGAGGATTGTGGACCAGACAAAGAGAGAAGCCAATCCAAACTGAAGCAAATCTGAAGGTTCAGGCAGACTTCTTTAAGAAGAGGAAATTGATACCTGATGTGAATAAACCTTTTGAGAGATTTAGTCAACTGGCAGAGTTTGGAGTTGAGTTAGAGATCAGTATATTAAAAACTAAGCAAACAAAAACCAGATCAACTATTAGCCCCTAGGGAAAACCAAAACACTGTGCAGGAAAGGAAAAATAATCATGTATCGAATAGTATACACTGTTATATGTAATACTGTTTACAAGAGACACACATAAAACATAAAGGCAAAGAGTGGAGAGTCAAAGAATAGGAAAATACATCAGGTAAACAACAGGACCCAGCAATCCCACTACTGGGCATATACCCTGAAAAAATCATAATTCAAAAAGACACATGCACCTCAATGTTCATTGTAACACTATTTACAATAGCCACAACATGGAAACAACCTAAATGTCCATTGACAGATGAATGGATAAAGAATATGTGGTACATACATATAATGGAATATTACTCAGCCATAAAAAGAAATGAAATTGGGTCATTTGTAGAGATGTGGATGGACCTAGAGTCTGTCCTGCAGAGTGAAGTAAGTCAGAAAGAGAAAAACAAATAACGTATATTAATGCATATATGTGGAATCTAGAAAAATGACAGAGATGAACTTATTTGCAGGGCAGGAGTGAAAATGCAGACATAGAGAACAGATGTGTGGACACGGGGTGGGGGAGAGAAGGGGAGGGTGGGATGAATTGGGAGATTAAGTTTGACATAAATACATTACCATGTGTAAAATAGATAGCTAGTGGGAACCTGCTGTGTAGCACAGGGAGCTCAGCTTGGTGCTCTGTGATGACCTGGATGGGTGGGATAGGGTGGGGGAGGGAGGTCCAAGAGGGAGGGGCTATATGTATACATATAGCTGATTCACTTCATTGTGCAGCAGAAATTAACAACATTGAAAAGCAATTATACTTGCTTTTTAAAAAATTAATTTTATTGGCTGTGCTGGGTCTTCGTTACTGCACACGGGCTTTCTCTAGTTGTGGCAAGCGAGGGCTATTCTTTGTTGCGGTGCACGGGCTTCTCATTGCGGTGGCCTCTCGTTGCAGAGCACGGGCTCTAGGCACGTGGGCTTCAGTAGTTGCAGCACATAGGCTCAATAGTTGTGGCGCACGGGCTTAGTTGCTCTGTGGCATGTGGTATCTTCCTGGGGCAGGGATCAAACCCGTATCCCCTGCATTGGCAGGCAGATTCTTACCCGCTGCGCCACCTAGGAAGTCCTATACTTGCTTTTGATTAAAAAAAAAAGCCAGCTGGGGTAGCAATATCAGACAACATAGATTTTAAGGCAAAATGCATTGTTAGAAATAGTCACTTCATAATAAAAAGTTCAATTCACCAGGAAGATAAAACAATTCTAAATTTGAATGCATCTAATAATGTAGTCTCAAAATAAATAGAATGAAATTTTGCAGAATTTCAAGAAGAAATAGACAAATCTACAATTGTAGTGGCGATCTCCACATCTCTCAGTAACTGATAGGCCAAGCAGACTAAAAACCAGTTTTGTTAAAGAAGATTTGAACAACACAATCAATCTTTATTTAATCAAGACATCTATAGCAATAGCACTCAATAACTGAAGAGTAACCATTTTTTCAAGCATATGTAGACTATTTAGGTAACTTGACCATGTAAAGGTCATAAATACGCCTCAAAAATTTCAAAGGAATTTATTTGGAACAATTTTCTGATCACAATGATAACTCTACTGATATCAGGCAAAGTAGACTTTATGTCAAGAAGAACATTAAAGATAAAGGGGGACATTTCATAATGATAAAAGGGCCAATGCTCAGAAAGATACAGCATTCTAAATTTGTACGCACTTAATAATAGAGCTAGAAAATCCATAAAACAAAATCAACAGAACTAAAAGTAGAAACAGATATCTAAATTTATCTAGTGGAAAGTAAATTTTCCTAGTGGGAAATCTTGACATACTTCTCTCAGAAATTGATAAAATAAGCAAATAAGAAAATCCATCAAGGCAGTTCCCTGGTGGGCCAGTGGTTAAGACTCAGTGCTTTCACTGCTGTGGCCAGGGTTCAATCCTGCTCTGGGAACTAAGATCCCACAAGTCTCATGGTGTGGCCAAAAAAAAAAAAAAAAAGTGCTTTTAACAGATTTGACCTGGTACATGTAGAATATTATATGCATATAATTGCAGATACATGTTCTTCTCAAGTATGCATGGAACATTTACCAAAATTGACCGTGTTGGATTATTAAGTAGCGATCTCATAAAATTCAAATGATTGAAAATTATACAGATGATGATCTCAATTAAATAGAATTAAACTAGAAATCGGTAACAAAATATAATTATTCCAAATGTTTGGAAATTAGGCAATACAATTCTAAATAACTCATGGGTCAAAGAAGAAATGACAGGATATTTTAAATTGAATAAATAGAAAATGTGAGATTTAAAACTTGTGGCGTGATGCTAAACACGCGCGCGCACACAAATAGCCCGAAACATGCTAATACAACTAATTCTCAGACAGTGGAAGGAAGTAGCAGGGGTGAGGCCTCTTAGTGGTGTTTGAGAGATGCAGGTAAAATCTTGCATATGTTTGAAATTATTTGGTTGCATTAGCTGTGTATTTAAAAATGTCACAGTCTTCTGGGGCCCATATGGGTCATGGTTCTGTAAGCATTCCTTTATCTTTTATTTTTTAAATTTTTATTGAAGTATAGTTGATTTATAATGTCATGTTAGTTTCAGGTGTATGGCAAAGTGATTCGGATATATATATATGTTCATTTTCTTTTCCATTATAGGTTATTATAAGATATTGTATACAGTTCCCTGTGCTATGCAGTAGGTCCTTGTTTATTTTATGTATAGTAGTTTGTATATGCTAATCTCAAACTCCTAATTTATTCCCACCCTTCCCCCTTTGGTAACCATGAGATTGTTTTCTTCATTTTTTTCTTAATACATTAGAAAAATTATTTATTTATTGGCTGAGATGGGTCTTCGTTGCTGTGCACAGGCTTTCTCCAGTTGCGGCGAGAGGGGCCTACTCTTCGTTGCGGTGCGAGGCTTCTCATTGCAGTGGCTTCTCTTGTGGCGCACGGGCTCTAGAGCGCAGGCTCAGTAGTTGTGGTGCACTGGCTTAGTTGCTCTGTGGCATGTGGGATCTTCCCGGCCCAGGGCTCGAACCCGTATCCCCTGCTTTGGCAGGCAGATTCTTAACCACTGTGCAACCAGGGAAGTCCCCATGAATTTCTTTTCAGTGTCTGTGGGTCTATTTCTGTTTTGTATAAGTTCATTTGTATGATTTTTTTAGATTCCACATATAAGTGATATCATATGATATTTGTCTTTGTCTGATTTGCTTAAGATGATAATCTCTAGATTCATCCATGTTGCTGCAAATAGCATTATTTCATTCTCTTTTATGGCTAAGTAGTAGTTCATTGTGCATATATATACACACATATACCCCATCTTCTATATCCATTCATCTGTTGACGAGCATTTAGGTTGCTTCCATGTCTTGGCTACTGTAAATAGTGCTGCTTTGAACACTGGGGTGCATGTATCTTTTAGAATTTGAGTTTTCGTCTTTTGTAAACATTCCTTTTTAACTTAGGTGACAATTTGTTTAATGTCTGGCTCCCCGACCAGACTGCAGACTCTGCAATAGGATGAACACTACTTTGTTCTCAGCACCCAGCACACTGCTTGGCACATACATTAGAGGCTTAATAAATATTTGTTGAATGATCTTAGAAAAAAACGTGTAGAGCTGTGTGGCAGACGTGTTTTATATTGACTATCTCATCTAACACAACAGCCACAAGTGGGAAGTACCATCATTACTCCCATTTAACAGATTAGGAAACTGAGGCTCAAAGAAGTTAACTTACTCAGGCTCAAATAGCTGAAAGCTGGGGACCCAGGCTGGCTGACTCCAGAGCCCAATCTCTCTCTTTTTTTTTTAATAAATGTATTTATTTATTTATTGGCTGCATTGGGTCTTCGTTTCTGCTTGCGGGCTTCCTCTAGTTGTGGAGAGCAGGGGCTACTCTTTATTTCAGTGCGTGGGCTTCTCATTGTGGTGGCTTCTGTTGCTGTGGAGCACTGGCTCTAGGCACGCAGGCTTCAGTAGTTGTGGCACATGGGCTCAATAGTTGTGGCTCACAGGCTTAGTTGCTCCAAGGCATGTGGGATCTTCCTGGACCAGGGCTCGAGCCCATGTCCCCTGCATTGGCAGGTGGATTCTCAACCACTGCACCACCAGGGGAAGCCACCAGAGCCCAATCTCTTAACTCTGCAATTGGCCAGCCTCCCAAGGAATGGGCCCTAGTGCCATTTTTAACAGTTTGAACATTATCCCCTTGGATGTTGAGGAGCTTTCGAAAGTCCTTTACAAACCTCACTCTTTTTTTCCCCACTTCCCGTGTTTTCCCTTCTCTCAGCTGCGGGAGACGATTGAGCAGGAGATTCGGGACATGGGCCTGCAGACTACCCCGTTCACCCTCACCAAGGTTATCCAGTTGTATGAAACCAAGAACTCTCGCCACTCCACCATGATCGTGGGCTGCACAGGCAGCGGCAAGACCACCTCGTGGCGAATTCTCCAGTCCTCCTTGTCCTCCCTGTGCCGCTCTGGAGAGCCCAACTTCAACACTGTTAGAGTACGGAGCTGGGATGGGGGGCCACTGGCGGAGACTTTAGGAAGACAGTGAGGCTGGGGGCAGGGGTGCACAGGTTCCGGGAGGACAGTGCAGACCAGGAGGGGACCTGAGGGGGGATGAGAGAGACAGGGGCCGAATACAAATACCTGGAAATAAAGGGACATCTTGAGATTTGTGTCTGCAGGCGGCTCAGAACCCCCTTCCTGTGTCATTTTTAGGAGTTCCCTTTGAACCCTAAGGCATTGTCCCTAGGGGAGCTCTATGGGGAATATGACCTCAACACTAATGAATGGACGGATGGCGTCCTATCCAGTGTCATGAGGACGGCATGTGCAGGTACCCAAAGGATCGTGGGGTGGGGAGAGCAGATGCCTAAATCTCCTATGGGGGTGGGCAGTCTGGGGATAGAAAGCTCAATTTGGGGGAAAAATGCTTGGGGAATGCCGAGATACAAGCAAGGAACTGCTTGCGTCTCCAGGGAGATGTGTGTGGAGGGAGGGCTGGGTAACAAAGCTCTGGTTTCCTTACATCCACCTCCGATCAAGATGAGAAACCGGACGAAAAGTGGATCCTTTTCGACGGCCCCGTGGACACACTGTGGATTGAGAGCATGAACTCCGTCATGGACGATAACAAAGTGCTGACCCTCATCAACGGAGAGCGCATCGCGATGCCTGAGCAGGTTCGGGGGTGGAAACTGGAGGGCCTGGGGCGGGGCTGAGGGGAAGAGCAGGGGCATCTGAAGAGAAGAGGAAGTTCTATAGGAACGCCCAGGAGGAGGATGCCTGGATTCAGGGCAGCCTGTGACTGAAGGAGAAATGCCTGTCTGCCAGACCTGAGCACAACTGCATAGAAAAGAACTGTGTACTGGGATGCACTGTGTGGATTGAAGCAGCCTCGTTGCCACTGACATACAAGGCATGACCTTCCCTGGTGCACCTGGAGTTGTAATTCATGGGCTTTTGTAAAGCCCACCCTTTCCTACGTGCTCAAACTGTGTGAGCAAGAGAGTGGTTTTTCATAAGGATGACCTTGAATAAGCCCTAGATTCTTTTAATGAGCAAATCATTTGTAAAGCTTAGTCCTTTCTCATCCTGCCACACATGGTACTCAGTAGAGACACCTTGGGGCATCAGAATTCTGGGTGTTTTTATTATTGAAGGAAAGACAAGGTTCTGACCAAGTATGTCCGTAGGTGTCTCTCCTGTTTGAGGTGGAGAACTTGGCAGTGGCCTCCCCAGCCACTGTATCTCGCTGTGGGATGGTATACACTGACTACACTGACCTGGGCTGGAAGCCATACGTTCAGTCGTGGCTGGAGAAGAGGCCAAAGGTATGAAGGGAATGGAGGAGAGGAAATTAGCCAGCGGGGCCTGGGGGACACAAGAATAATTCAGAGCCCCCGCTTATTCAACTCCAGGTGGAGGCAGAACCCCTTCAGCGCATGTTCGAAAAGTTCATCAACAAGATGCTGACCTTCAAGAAAGACAACTGCAACGAGCTGGTGCCCCTCCCGGAATACAGTGGCATCATGTCCCTCTGCAAGCTATACTCGGCCCTGGCCACGCCGGAGAACGGGGTGAGGGGGACCAGGGCAGGAGGGGCTCTCGAACTCCCGGGACAACTTCAGGGAAATGGTGTGTCCGAGACACAATTGGAACACGAGGCTTGAGTAGAGCAGAGACTCCAAGGGGAGGCCTCACCTACCCTCAACAAGGGTTGGAGGCAACAAGGAGTGTGTGTGTGTGTGTGTGTGTGTGTGTATGCTGGGAGGCCAAACTCAGGACTCCAAATCAGACACAGTGCACAATGGGTCCCACTCTAATTTCCTGCCCATATTTGGGAGCCGGATAGTTCCTTTGGTTCCTTGTTTCTCCATCCTTTCAAAAATTAAATATTAAGCCTTGGAATATGTGAGGCCTTGGGATACTGTTTTTTCTGGAAGGAGCTCCCCACCTAGTCTGATGAGGGGTTTTAGAAATTTTCAGATTAACAAAGGGTTAAGAAAATTTTTGTTTAGTTTAGAATTATGAAGGACCAAAATTGGATATTTTTCTGTTGAGATTCAATCACTGCCTAGAAATGATTCAGGCTGTTTTTAAGGACATTGCCAGGTCACTCAACTATTAATATAAAGTCATATAACAATGAAGATCTATAACCGTATGTCATTTCTGGTACAGTTAATATAAATTAAAACTATGTAGGTGAACTTGCAAGGCGACATAGGGGAAAAGGACCGTAACGTGGTCAATGGCACCCTGCTGCTGAGGAGGACTGGGGAGGGGGAAGAACACTGATGAACAGAATCAAGAGAGGAGGGCATTCTACGCAACGAGAGTGGCTTTTGCCAAAACAGAGACACAAGAGTCAGTCTCTGCTGGGCCCGGTGGGTGATGGGTGGAGGTGGTGTTAGAGCCCCTGTTCGCTGCAGCAGAGACCTGGAGAAGAGGGTGTGCGAGGCGTGTTGGGGGTGACATGGAAGGACAGACTAAGGACGCTGGATTCCATGGGGTAGATGAGTCACAACACAATTTCCCACGGTGTCTCTGTAGCTTAGTAGGTTTATCTAAATGTTTTTTAAAATTAATTAATTAATTAATTTCTTTTTGGCTGTGTTGGGTCTTCGTTGCTGGGTGAGGGCTTTCTTTCATTGCTGTGACTGGGGGCTACCCTTTGTTGCAGTGCTCGGGCGTATTGCAGTGACTTCTCTTGTTGTGGAAGCACAGGCTCTAGGTGTGCAGGCTTCAGAGGTTGCAGCACACGGGCTCAGGAGTTGTGGCTCGAGGGCTCTAGGGCACAGGCTCAGTAGTTGTGGTGCACGGACTTAGTTACTCCTGTGGCACGTGGGATCTTCCTGGAGCAGGGATCGAACCTGTTCCTGCATTGGCAGGCGGATTCTTAACTACTGTGCCACCAGGGAAGTCCTATCGAAATGTTTTGATTTAGGTTAATCGACAACCACGTGGTTTTAGCCTTTGTGATGAGCTGCCAGTATACACGCCTCCATCGCTTCCAGATTTAAGGAATTTCCCCTTCTCCTTTTCCACCCAGGTGAACCCAGCCGATGGTGAGAACTTTGTCTCCATGGTAGAGCTGACGTTCGTGTTCAGCATGATCTGGTCAGTGTGTGCCTCCGTAGATGAGGAGAGCCGCAAGAAGATCGACAGTTACCTCCGAGAGATTGAGGGCACTTTCCCCAACAAGGTCAGGTCCCTCAAACCCAGCTGTCCTAGTTTTCTGTATCCCTGATCCTCAGACTCTTTTTGAGCCTCAGCCTGCTATCCAGCTCTCTTTCTTCCGCCCAGTGGTCTGTGAGCGCTTTTTCTGGGCAGGGGAAAGCTAAAGGAAGGCTTTGGTAACCTGACACATGTTCCCTCCTCAGGACACAGTGTATGAGTATTTTGTGGACCCCAAGACGCGGAGTTGGACATCGTTTGAGGAGAAGCTCCCTAAGAGTTGGCGCTACCCTCCAAAGTGAGAGCTGGGCCAGGCCTGGGACTGTGGTGGGTGGGAGATGTGGTGAGAGAGCAAAAGTGGGATGTGAAAGTGAGCTGCAGAAAGAGAGGGTGGACCCCAGGGCAAAGGTGACTTTCAAGTACCGGAAGCAGGATCTAGAGGAAATGGGTCCTTCAGGAGAAGGCCTGATCCCCAGGCCCCGCAGAAGGCAGGGTTGGTGATGCGGAGGAATGTGAACAGTGGGAGGCAGAAGGAAGTGGGAGTTAGAAAGGAGTGGGCCACGATCTTGAGACACAGTGCCTTCCCCACTCCCCGCCAGCTCCCCCTTCTATAAGATCATGGTGCCCACGGTCGACACAGTCCGCTACAACTACCTGGTGAGCACCTTGGTGGCCAGCCAGAACCCCGTGCTGCTGGTGGGTCCCGTGGGAACTGGAAAGACCTCCATCGCCCAGAGTGTCCTGCAGTCTTTGCCCTCCAGCCAGTGGTCGGTGCTCACTGTCAACATGTCTGCGCAGGTGTGTGGCAGGACCCAGGGCCAGGCTGCCAGCTTCCCGCTCGCTCCCTGTCTCTGCTCCCCCTTGGGATCCAAGTGCCTGACGGACACTCCTCTCTAACCCCATGTTTCTCCTGGAGGACCCAAGTGTTCACCCTGATCCTTTTTCACCAGACCACGTCCAATAACGTGCAGAGCATCATTGAGAGCAGGGTGGAGAAGCGGACCAAGGGTGTCTACGTGCCATTTGGAGGCAAATGCATGATCACCTTCCTGGACGACCTAAACATGCCAGCTAAGGACACGTTTGGGTCCCAGCCCCCCCTGGAGCTGATTCGCCTCTGGATTGACTATGGCTTCTGGTATGATCGGACGAAGCAGACCATCAAGTACATTCGAGTAAGCATCCTGAGAGTCCGTCCTTCAGGCCTCCATTCCCTCCCACAATGGCTTCCGTCCCCACCCCGCTGGGACCCCAGCATAGAATCCTGTAAGCCTCTGCCCCTCCCCACACAGGAGTGTCCTGCCTTTGTCAGGACCCAGACAACTGGCTCCTAGGTTATCAATCCCTGTTAGTAACTCTCCTCACTGACGGCCCTGTGCTTTGTGACCAAGGGATCCCGTCCTCTAACTTCCACTCCTTTCCAGGCCTCTTTCACCTCGCTCCCATGGCAATGCTGATGCCAACCAGAGCTGCCCATAACCCCCTCTCCAGGCCTCTCCACCTCCCACTGTCTCAGTAACCACCTGCATGGTACCAGTTCTCCTCTCCCCACCCAGGATCCGGGCATCTCCCTTCAGTCCTGGCTTTTCTTCCATGGGATTCTAAGCATCTTGTTTCCCATTCCTGAATCAATGGGCAGTTGTTCCAGCCTGATTTCTGGGGCACTCATCCATCTGGCACTCAGGGTCCAAAACTCACCTGATAGGGACTTCCCTGGTGGTCCGGGGGTTAAGACTCCGAGCTTCCACTGCAGGGGGCGCAGGTTTGATCCCTGGTTGGGGAACTAAGGTCTGGCATGCTGCACGGAGAAAAACAAAATTAAAACAAACAAACAAACAAAACTCACTTAATAATATGTTCATATGTTTCTGAGAAAGAACACACACACACACATAGATACATGTATATATATATATACATATTTAAAAATAGAAAAAAAAGAGAAAGTCTAGAAGACATAATTAAATGTTGTTTTTTTAACTCACCTCTGTTTTCCAGTTTGGGAATGTGGATTATCATGATGAAATAAGAACAAATACATTACTTTAGTAATTCTGTAAAAATGTCCCAAATCCCTTCCTCTCCCTTACCTTTCCCTGGTGCCACGACTCTGTGTTTCTTGCTGCTTTTCCTGTCCCTGTCTTCCCTCTTCCCGTTTGTCCCTCCATCTCATCTCTTCCTCCTGGCTCCTCTCACACCCGCCCTATTTCTGTGCCCCCTCTCTTCCCCTCCTCCTGCCTGTCTACCCCACACCCCACACCCCACCCCGTCTCTGCTCTCTAGGACATGTTCCTAATGGCTGCCATGGGCCCTCCTGGAGGTGGACGGACCATCATCTCCCCAAGGCTGCAGAGTCGCTTCAACATCATCAACATGACCTTCCCCACGGTGAGGGCATCCTGGGGGCTGGGGGAGGGGGCTCTAGAAGGCAAAGCCATCCGTGTCCCAGAGAACAAGGGGGCAGAGCACGGAGGGGCCCAGGGACCCGCAGGCAGAGTTAGGTTCAGGAAGCCGTGATACACGGAGGGGAGACTGCTCTCCGCAGGGCCCTTTGCTTCTGCTGGGCTGGGAGGGCTGCAGGGTGAAATGTAGCCTGGCTCTGGCACGTGAAGCCTAACAGTCCCAGCGGGCAGAGGGTGGGGCCCAAACAGACGAGGAAGGAAAAGCCTCCAAAGCAGAGAGCTGGGAGCAGCCCAGGGCCAGGGTGAGGTGAGGGAGGCACTCAGGCGCCCCAAAACCTCAGAAATCAAGATCAATAATATTTTAATGCAATATTTTAAAAAATGAATGCCAACAATTCACGATGAACAAAACACCAAAATTTTAAATAAGTACAAGACCAGTACAGTGCTGTGCTGAGCTGCCGGAGAGCCCCAGGCAAGAGGAAAAAACACTACGAATCCCGTCCTTATTTAAAAAGTTCATATTTGTTCAGCGTGGACAGTTTGCATTAATTTTGATTTTCAAATGCTGCACTAAAGCATTATTTCTCTTGATTTCTGAGGGGTTTCTTTGTGCCCCCACCCTAAATTCTGCCCCCAAGACAAGTGCTTTACACCCCTGACCCTAGTCCCTGCCTTGGCTGAAAGGCCAGGAGCTGGTGACACTGAGTCTGAGGGCCTGTTTCTAGGAGTCCCAAATCATCCGGATATTCGGTACCATGATCAATCAGAAGCTCCAGGACTTTGAGGAAGAGGTGAAGCCCATTGGAAATATGGTGACCGAGGCCACCTTGGACGTGTACAACACCGTGGTACAGCGCTTCCTGCCCACGCCCGCCAAGATCCACTACCTCTTCAACCTTCGAGACATCTCCAAGGTGAAACTCCATCTGACCTTGCCCCTTTGGCCCAGCACAGCCTCCTCAGAGGCATTCTCCTCTCCTCAAAGTAAGCCTTGGAGCCCAGTAGTATCCCACACACCCCAAACCACCCCATCCAGGGACGCGGCTTTCTCTAAAACTTCTGGAGGGACTCTCTTCCCTCTTCCACCCTGTGAGCCACGCCCCTTCCCTAGGTGTTCCAGGGCATGCTGAGAGCCAACAAGGACTTCCACGACACCAAGTCCAGCATCACAAGACTCTGGATCCACGAATGTTTCAGGCGAGATGCCCGTGCCCCACCAGATCCAGGCCTCCCCAAGCCCAAATCTCCCCCACACCCCCGCCTGCCGCTCCCTTCCCCAGGGCGACGCTTCTCTTCATTCCCAGATCTCACCCCAACTCCCTCCCAACAGAGTCTTCTCTGACCGACTGGTTGACACGGCAGACATGGAAGCCTTCGTGGGCATCATAAGTGACAAACTCGGCTCCTTCTTTGACCTCACATTTCATAACCTTTGTCCCAACAAACGTTCTCCCATCTTTGGTGAGCTGGGAGCTGTGGCCTCTGTAGGCTGGAGACTCTTAAGAGACGGGTTAGAAGGGGAGGCGGGGCACCGAGTCCCATGGATGTGCAGGGCCCTTTGGGGCAGCCTGGGGAGGACCATGCATTTGAGGTCTGCCCCCCTCTTCCCATGGCCCAGGGGACTTCCTGCGGGAGCCCAAGGTGTATGAAGACCTGACGGATCTGACGGTCCTAAAGACAGCCATGGAGACGGCGCTAAATGAGTACAACCTGTCACCCGCGGTCGTGCCAATGCAGCTGGTGCTCTTCCGAGAGGCCATTGAGCACAGTGAGCCCCTCCTGCGCCCGGCCCTTCTCCAGCATCCCAGTGACGGGATATTCCAAGGAAATGGGGATCTCTTCCCAAGTCTCTCCCCAATCAAGTCCCAGAGGTTGCCTTCCTCCCTGACCCCGGAAGCGCTTGTGCCACGGGTGGGGCTTTTCCTTGATGATGGTGTTTAACAGACACGGTAGGGGTTGAAAGCTGAATTGCTACCAGGGCTTCAGGCACCAACCTCTTCCCACACTAGCTGGTCCCTCTGCTGCAGCTTTAGGCATCCCCGTCCCCAGCCTAGGGCCTGGAGGTCCTCTGAGGTGGCTCAGCCAACACCTTACCCCCTACCCTGCAGTCACACGGATTGTGCGGGTCATCGGACAGCCTCGGGGCAACATGCTCTTGGTGGGCATTGGGGGCAGCGGGCGCCAGAGTCTGGCCCGCTTGGCCTCATCCATCTGCGAGTACATCACCTTCCAGATCGAGGTCACCAAACATTACCGGAAGCAGGAATTCCGAGACGGTAAGGCTGGGTTTCTGAGATGGAAGAGGGTTTGGACGGCTGGGAGTGAAAGATCAGAGGCCTGAATTTCCTGCGATGACAGGCCCGGGTGGGGTACAGGACGGTGTCGTGTATGTGTCGCTGGCTGGGGGAGGGCCCCTGAATCTCAGAAGAGGAAAGAGGGACAGGATGGTGAATCCAAAGAGTCTCTCGGTCTCCTCTGGTGCAGATATCAAGCGTCTGTATCGCCAGGCTGGGGTAGAGCTCAAGGCCACGTCCTTCCTTTTCGTGGACACCCAGATTGCTGACGAATCGTTCCTGGAGGACATTAACAACATCCTCAGCTCAGGCGAGGTCCCCAACCTCTATAAGGCAGATGAGTTTGAAGAGGTGCGATCCTTCCACGCCCACCACCACTTGGTTCTTTGGTCTTCCTAGCTAACCCCTTCCTAACTAACCTCTTGCTAACTAACCCCTTCCCAACTAATCCCGGAGGATGCCCCTGTAGCACCCCCTCTCTCCAGCCCCCCATTAGGTGGGAGAGCTCTTCCTCCTCTCCTCGGGACCCTAGTGGGCGGAGCTACTTTAAATCCCACAGCCTGTCAGCCCAGCCTCACCTGCTGCTCCCTCCTTCCTCCCGCCCCGGGCTCTGCCCTTGAAACCCCAGCCCTCTGACTGTGGCTTCGGTGCAGATCCAGACGCTCATCATAGAGCAGGCCCGCGCCGAGCAGGTGCTGGAGTCCTCGGACAGCCTCTTCGCCTATCTCATCGAGCGCGTGCGGAACAACCTGCACATCGTCCTCTGCCTCAGCCCCGTGGGCGACCCCTTCAGGTGACTCCTGTTACAGCCTTCTTGTCCCTCGGTACCCCTGACTCGTCGCGGAGTCCCCCTCCCCGCTTCTGGCCTCCGCACCTTCTGCCAGCCAGACTTGAGACTGGGGAGTAGCGCCGGCCTCTCCCGCCCCCGCACACCCCGTCGCGTCTCCCTTCCGTAGGCCGTGCTTTCTTTCAGCAAGTTTCTGCTGCTTATATGGGAGGCATCCTCTCCCTTTTGGTAGATCAGCTTTGTTTATTTTTCCGGAAGGTGGAGGTGGTTTTTCTGCTTTGTTTTTAAATTTTTAATTGTGGTTAAAAACACACATAAAATTTACCACTTTAGCCATTTTTAAGTATACAGCTCAACAGCGTTAAGTATATTAACTCGGTTGTGCACCAGATTTCTGGAACATTCTCACTGTGCAAAACTGTAACTCTCTACCCATTGGACATTTCCCCCACCACTCCCAGGCCCTGGCAACCACCCTTCTACTTTTTATTTCTGTGAGTGGCCACTCTAGATACCACAAAGAAGTGGAATCGTACAGTATTTGTCTTTCTGTGACTGGCTTATTTCACTTAGCATGACGTCCTCAAGTTTCATCCATGTTGTAGCAGGGGTCAGAATCTCCTTCCTCTTTCAGGCTGAATGATATTCCGCTGTGTGTATACACCGCATCTGATCCATCTTCGGTATGACTAGATTTTCAAGGGCATCAGAAATTAGGACAGAGAATTGTGCAGAGAGACAGTTTGCGTTACTATTTTGTTTATCTTTTAATATTTTTGGTTTATGGTGTGTTTACCACGTACCAGGCTGTGCGCTAAGCATTTTACATGTGTCGTGCCATTGAATCCCCTAACAACCCTAGTTAGTATGTTTTGTTATTCCCATTTTAGAGCTGAGGAAAAACGGCATTCAAAAGGTTACATCACTTGTCCCCAAGACCCACACGTAGTTGGTGTGGAACCGGGTCTTTCTGACCCCAGAACCTGTTTCTAAATCCTGCACTGAACCAGCTCTGAGGAGAGCAGAATCTGGACAAGGAGATATAAGAGCACAAGGATGGGGCTTTTAGGTTCCTGGGGCGCAGGTGGGGCTGTGACGTAGCCCGTTGCTGGAGGTGGAGTCTGCAAGTGGACCTAACTGCCGCTCGAAACCCCTGCCAGGAACTGGATCCGCCAGTACCCCGCCTTGGTGAACTGCACAACCATCAACTGGTTCTCAGAGTGGCCCCGCGAGGCCCTGCTGGAGGTGGCTGAGAAGTACCTGGTGGGAGCAGACCTGGGGACCCAGGAGAATGTGAGGCCCTCCTCCCCACCTCTCCTCCCCACCCCCCCAACTCCTGCCATTTCCATTCTCTGTCTGGCTTTACTCTCGCCCTGCCTCACATCTTCTCTGCATTGGCCTCAGATCCACAGGAAGGTGGCTCAGATCTTTGTCACCATGCACTGGTCAGTGGCTCAGTATTCCCAGAAGATGCTGTTAGAACTTCGAAGACACAACTACGTCACACCCACCAACTACCTGGAACTTGTGTCTGGATATAAAAAGTATGATGAGGAGTAGGGGGCATGGAGGGCCAGGGAGCTTGTGCCTTTGAGGGCAGTTGGTGGAATGATGTCATTGAAAATATCCAGGAGCTGGCTGGGGGGTCGGCTCAAGGACTGGGGTGCAGATGTGAAACGGCAGAGATGCGAGGGGCCTTGATTCTGCCCAAGAAGTTAAACAGAGAGATGGGGTTTCCAGGGGACACGACCATCTCTGGGGCTCTCTGGCTCTGACCACTTTATACCCTTCTCTATCCTTATCTTCTAGAACGATACCTCTCTTCCCACCACTATACAACTGTGACATTATATTATGAGTATATATGGCAATATAGGTCCTCTTCTCTCTGCCGTTAACATCTTCCAGACTTTCTACCATTCCCCAAAATTATATACTCACTCGCTCAGTTGTATTGAGTATATGAGATACTCGTAATATATATGCCAGTTAACAAAATAAGGTCCTCGTCTTCCCTGGGTACATAGGCTCACATCCTGTTTATGATTTCCCAGTCACTGTGTTAAACCCTTTACATGCATATCATTGCTTAACCCAGAAAACAATCTTTCATAGACTTTTTTTTTTTTTTTTTTGGCCTGCACAATGTTAAAACTTTTTGAATGAGTTGCCGGCATTTAAAACTTGAGGAGCCTTAGAAAACTCCAGATTTCCAGTGTGTCTTGAAGCATCAGAAACTGTGGCAATCCTGAGCCCACATTCATTCTCAAATGGAAAAGAACAGGCTGGAGCTCAGGGATGGCCACCCCCTTGAGAGAAGTTTGTGTTTTCTGGTTCACTGCAGCCCCCCTGCCTGCTGCACAGCAGGGAAACAGTGGAAGAGTCTCAAGGAGGGAAGTGGTGTGATGAAAACAGTAGCTAGCATGCTGATTCTGACAGCGGTGTGTAGAATAAATCAGAGGCACGAGAGTCTGGAAGCAGGAAGACCAGTTGGGAGGCTGTTGGCCATGATCCAGGCAGGAAATGATAAAAATCTGACCAGGGTGGCGGTGGCGGTGGCAACAGGCAGGAAGACAGGCACCAGGGCCGTGCCGGAGATGGGGAGACTAAATGGGCCTCTCCTTTCGGGGGGCGCAGCCTCCCGAGGCACCTGATCCTTCTCTGTCGCCCAGGTTGCTGGCAGAGAAGCGGCAGGAGCTGCTGGACCAAGCCAACAAGCTGCGGACGGGGTTGTTTAAGATTGATGAAACCAGGGAAAAGGTGGAAGTGATGTCTTTGGAGCTGGAGGATGCCAAGAAAAAGGTGGCTGAGTTCCAAAAGCAGTGCGAGGAGTACCTGGTCGTCATCGTACAGCAGAAGCGGGAAGCAGATGAGCAGCAGAAGGTGTCCCTCACACCCCTACTCCCCCTGCGCCCACCAGGCAGGGGGCTTCCTGGTCTCCATCAGTTCCAGGGCAGGGGGCGCGAGTTCCACTCCTCACGTATTCTTTAGCTTTCTCTTTCGTCGTTACCACCAACACTGTCACCCCCAGTTTTGCTCAAGGTGAAGACAAAACCCTCGTCGTCTTTTCATCCCTAGGCCGTCACAGCCAATAGTGAGAAGATTGCGATTGAGGAAGTCAAGTGCCAGGCACTGGCTGACAATGCCCAGAAGGATCTGGAAGAGGCATTGCCTGCCCTGGAAGAGGCCATGCGGGTATCGGGGTGGAAGGGCTCAGGAAGTGGATGGGGACGGCCTTCTTTGTTCTCAAAGTCCCTGGGGAAGTGGGGGAGAAGAGGGGAACTTCAGCTGGGTCCTGTCTCCATAGAGGACCTGTCTTGCCACCTGAGTTGACTCTGGTCCCCAAGTTAATCCTGTTTTGCAGGCCCTGGAGTCCCTGAACAAGAAGGATATAGGAGAGATCAAGTCCTATGGACGGCCCCCCGCCCAAGTGGAGATGGTGCTGCAGGCAGTCATGATTCTTCGCGGCAACGAGCCCACCTGGGCAGAGGCCAAGAGGCAGCTAGGTGAGCCAGGGAAGGGTGCGTTCCCTGATCATCTGCTGGGCGTCAGGCACGCGGAGAAACAGAGATGAGGGATGCATCGTACCAACCCTCAAAGCACAGAGCCTGGTAGGGAAGAGAAGGCATAAAGGTCAGTTAAGGTTCTTTGGTTGTAAGTAACAGAAAATGACTCATCTTAATTTAAGCAAAAAAATAAAATTAAATTAAAAAAAGAAGAAGAAGAAAAGAAAGAAAGGAGGGAAGGAAGGAAGGAAGACAGAGAGAGAGAAAAATTGTCATAAAGATATAGGGATGTATCACAGAATCCAAGGACAGGAATGCCTGCGCTCCCCCATCCCCCCAAAAGACAAAGAATCAGCAAAGGGACAACAAGAGTCTTTCTGTTTTATTCTTGTCATTATTTTTTTCTGTTCTGAGTTCCTTTGGTAGGATGTAGCCTGTAAGCTGTAGTTTGGTGACCCCTGCCCTAGAAGAAGGTACAAAGTATATAGAAAGAGTGGTGTGTGGGGTGGTTGGGCTGAGGCTGTTGAAGGTAAGTGATGGGAGATGAGGCTGGGGAGGTCGTGGGGGCCCTGGGAGCTTTGAGGTTCTAGAGAAGGGAGCAGGGTCAGCAGAAGGAACTCGGGGTGAGGGCAGATACGCCGGCCTTGGGAACCGAGCCCAGGAAGCACGCAGCCGGGCCTGAGCAGTAGAAGTGAAGCCTGGATGGGGGAGGGTGGGTTGGGCCCACTAGCTGAGGTCCCCAGTCTTCATCCCGCAGGGGAGCAGAACTTCATCAAGTCACTGATCAACTTTGATAAAGACAATATCTCAGATAAGGTCCTGAAGAAGATCGGGGCCTACTGCGCCCAGCCCGACTTCCAGCCCGACATCATTGGCCGCGTGTCGCTGGCTGCCAAGTCCCTCTGCATGTGGGTTCGGGCCATGGAGGTAAGTGGAGGCCACAGGGGTGGGGAGCAGGAAGGCCGGCGTGGGGGGGGGGGTGGCAGACCCGAGTGGGAAGGGTCACAGGCAGGTGAGAGGGTGGCGGCTGAGAGGGTGCCTGCTGTCTGCCCACAGCTGTACGGGCGGCTGTACCGGGTGGTGGAGCCCAAGCGGATCCGCATGAATGCCGCGCTGGCCCAGCTTCAGGAGAAGCAGGCGGCCCTGGCTGAGGCCCAGGAGAAGCTGCGTGAGGTGAGCCTCACACCCGCGTTTTCCGTTTGCACAGGCGGTCCCTCTCCCAGATTCCTGATTTCCGGGGTGCCTCCTCACTGTTTATTTCTCCCTAACTCTACTCCCCTCTCCCTCACAGTCCTGTCTGCCTCCCACTCTGTGCCTTGTTCAGATGGGCTGCCTCTGGCTCAGAGAGCTAAGCAGATTGCAGAGGGTTACAAAGGCACAGGGGCACTCTCCCCGGGGAGCCCTTCCCAAGGCTGACCAGGGGCCGACAATGTCCGCGTCCTTCGTGGGGGCTCTTTGGAAAGGAACCCTGAGATAGTAGCTGATGAGATATGTGTGGCAAATGGGTCTTTGCTGGGAGGATGGGGCAAGTGTGTCACATCACCCGCTTGGGCCTGGAGGAATGTGAGGGTGTTGGGGCCTGGGGGAGGGGATGGGGTTGTCTGGAGGTAGAGAGGGGTATTTCCTTGGAGCAGGCTAGACAATCCAGATGGTGATTTCCTCCAAGACATGTGGACAAGTAACTCCCTAGCCAGGCAGAATATGTTATTATCAAGAGTTCAAAATTCTTCCAGTCTATCATTTAATTTTTCTATCATTGATTTGATAGGTAGTACAAATACATCTACATGGTTTGAAATTTTAAAGTACAAAAGCGTATTCAGTAAGAATTCTCCCTGCTGCCTTCTGCTCTCTAGCCACCGGCTCTCCTCCCTTGAAAGCAGCCGATATTACAAATTATTGTTTATCCATCCAGGGATGTTCTGTGCTTATAGCGGCAAAATTTATTCTCTTTTTCTTCACATTACACACCCTGTTCTGCACCTTCCTATCTTACCGACTTATATATCAAAGATTGTTCTATATCAGTGTATAAAGGGTTCTTGCTTTCTTTTTATCGCTGCATGTTATGCCAATGGATGGCTAGACCATCATTTATTTAACCATTGCCTTTTTGGAAGGACATATTCATTGCTTCCAATTTTTTCATCTTCATCTGCCCTCTAACTTGGTTGATGCTATCTTTAACTATACAGAAAGTTTAAATTTTGGGGGTCATCAAAGCTGCCCATACCATTTCCAAATGTTTTAACCAAACCAACTATAGAGAGCATTCAGGTCCAACCTCCTCAAATGGGATGAAGAGCCCAAGGTTTAGTGAGATTGTGGTTCGCTGCTTACTGACAGAGCTGGGCCCAGAACCTACGCCTCCCAACTGCGAGCCCCACCGCCGCTACAGTTCATGGTCCCCTCCCAACCTCTCTTGAAGTCTTCACTCTATTACTCTTTTCAAGCGTGAACACTCACGGGTATGACCATCCATTAGGCAAGGTTTCTCACCCCTGGATGAATGATATCCTGGGCCAAGTAATTAGGGGTTGTTCCCTTCGCATGTGAAAAAATGGACCTGTGGGCTCAGCTGCCCACAGTGTCATTGGCTGGAGAAACATTTGTAGGGCACCTGATGCTAGGTCTCTGGTGGAGGATCCACACTGCACCTTGAGAACCCCTAGTCGATAAGAGTAAGCAGACAGGGAACTGAAATTTCTCCTTTGTTACTGAAAGGGCTGCGAAGTGTAAGATGCAGATGCACCTTTTAACAGAACCTCAGAACCAGGTGTGCTTAGCTGCCTGCTTGCAGATAGCACTGTGCTGGTGCTGGGATCCTCCCCAGGCCAACTCAGTGAGAATCTCTGGTAGAGCCTGGAAGTCAGCAGTTTGAAGCCTTCCCTGTCAGAGCCTCCCAGAGGTGGGAAAGCCTGTACGTAGCACTAGAGGTCTGGTAAAAGGCCCAGAGACCAACTGTATTGCATATCAATCCAAATCTTGAGTTTAACCATTACTTATTTATTTGGAGCCCTGAAAATATATTTTTCCCAGGCCTGATTCTGACACGTAGCAGGGGTTAGGAACCACTGGCTTAGAAATTGCCCTGGAAGGCTCTGAAATGGGTCAGAACAGAATCTTAATCCACTTCAGTACTCTTAATTAAGGCCGCCCTTGCAGACTACATCTTTCCTCTGCCCAAGTCCAGTTTCCTAGAAGTTGCCCTGCTTCAAACATCCTGCCTCTATAGAAATAGCCATCCGCCTGTGGACAAAGCTGGAGCCACCTACCAAGGTCAAAATATCACAGGGTTGGCTTAAAGACTTGCACTCAGGCCATAGAGATTAAGTCAACCACACAAGTGTAAAAACCCACTGGGCCTAATATGAACCTCTACAGATCAGCTAACTCAAAACACCTGTCCACACCCCACTGTCTGCCCAGGAAACCCCCAGCCCCGCCAAAAGCGTCTTGGTGTTTTCTGGTCTGCAAATATGTATACTCTTGAAGGGATCTGAGAACTAGCCTCCTTTCTCTATGCCCGAGTTCTAAGTAAATTGAGAAAAAAAACAAAAGGCATTTGGCCAGAATATCACTTTTAAAGGCTAGGTTGAAGGACGTGGCTGACATCTGTGAGCGAGCGGCCCCCCCAGTAGGTACCCCATCTTCAGACAGACTTACCTGGTCTTGGTGATGCTGGGGCGCCAGAGCGGGACTCGCGCTCATGCATAAAAGGAGAGGGCCTGCGCTCAGTCGAGCATTCCCAGTTTATCCTTCCCAACTTTACCCATCAGATCAGTCACCACCTCCCTGGAGAAGGGGTGAGAAAAAGTCCTGGAGGAAGTCTTCCAACACACAAGGGAATGACAAAGACAAAAACCCAACAAGACACAACCCCCAAGAGAAAAATAAACCCAGGGAAAATTCACGTTACAGAGAAAACTTGAAAAAGCAGACCTCATCTAATTGGTATCATCAGAGAGAGTGATTAAGGAAGAAATGATATCCACAGAACAAAAGTGGGGTGATAATAAAAGCCCAAACAGAGAAAAGGGCAGAATCCTGGGAAATTTTAAAATGATCAAAGCGTGACATTGGGTAGAAGGGTGGGGGGACAGCGTCACAAAATATAATACAAAAGCCAAAACCAGAACCAGAAGACACGAGAGAGACAAGAGACATGATCCAACCCACAGGAGTTTCTGAAAGAGAAAACACATAATCAGGGATAATCGAAAAAGTATTTAACAACCAGTCAGGACACACAGTGACCTGTCGGAACATGTCTCAGCCACGAGCTCACAGCCCGCTTTGCATTGAGCACCAATCTGGGTCACAAGGACATCGACACTGTTTATTGGCATTTGACCTTTATAATCAAACTAGAGATAGCACAGAAGATCGAGCGTGACCTCTGAATGGGATTGTTGTCAACCTCGATGATATAAAAATAGGATGTACATTGAACGTGATATTTAACATTATAAAGGTGGCCAGTAGGATAGATAAAACTATTAGGAGTAGAGAGAAAGGGACGGTGGTGTGGAGGTATAAGGGAATCAGATCTTCCTCTATCACAGCATAGAATCAATAAAAATAGTCTAACGTTGATAAACCAGGAAACAGCTGTATAGAATGTACTTGTAGTGTCCATAGAGGATGCACTGGAAGGATATTCAAGAAACAGGTCACACGGTGGGGCTTCCCTAGTGGTCCAGTGGTTAAGACCGAGATTCTGCGCTTCCAATGCCGGGGGTGTGGGTTCGATCCCTGGTCGGGGAACTAAGATCCCAGATGCCATATGCCGTGTGGTGCAGCCAAAAATAAAATAAAATAAAAAAGAAACAGGTCACATTGGCTACCTTGAGAAGGAAGCTGGGTAATGGAGAACAGGGTTGGGAGGAAGATTTTGCATGCTTTTATGCCTCTTGAATTTTTTTTTTTAAGCTCTTTATTGGAGTATAATTGTTTTACACTATTGTGCCAGTTTCTGCTGTACAACAAAGTGAATCAGCTGTATTTATACATAGATCCCCATATCCCCTCCCTCGACTCCTTCCCACCCTCCCCATCCCACCCCTCTAAGTCATCACCCATCATCAAGTTGATCTCCCTGTGTTATGCAGCAGCTTCCCACTAGCTACCTATTTGACATTTGGTAGTGTATATATGTCAGTGCTACGCTCTCACTTCATCCCAGCTTCCCCTTGCCTCTTGAATTTTTAAGTTACTTATTCACAAAGTAAACACAATTAAAATAGGAAAGAAACAGCAGCGTCAAGAGGTGCTCATGCAAGTACAGGGATATTCATTACAGCATTGTTAATAACAGAAAATGTTGGGAAGACACAAATGTCCATCAGTAGGAGACGTGTTATATAAATTATGGTTTCATCATACAGAAAATTATTTGCAGCTGTTAAAAAGAATGAGGCAGCTTGACAAGAACTGATTTGGAGACAAGTAAAAACTAGTAAAGTACAAAACAGTGTTATTGAATGTTACCACTTATCTTTTTAAAAAAATTCATCCATTCAAGAAATTTACTGAGTGCTGGGCACTACCCTAGGTCTAGGGATTCGGTGGTGAACACAGCGCTGCCCTCGCAGCGCTTACATTTTCTTTACCGTTGATGGACTCTGTCTGGAAAGCTACACTAGAAACTGGTGACAATGGTTCCCTCTCGGGCTGGGCGCTGGGGCTGGGAGCTGGGGTCAGGCGTGGGAGGAAGACAGACCCTTCACTGGATACGCTTTTGCTCTTTTAGAATGTTGACTCGTGTGAAACGTATTCACTATTCAAAAAAGACATAAATGGGAAAAGTTATTTTCAAAAAAAAGATAAAAATGATGTTAGGTGTGATAATGGTGTTATGATTATGTCCTTTGTAAAAAAGAGATGCATTATGCAGTATTTAAGGTTGAAATGTCATGAGTTTGTAATTTAAGGTGCTGTACTTTGGCAAAAAACAAGTCGATGGAATAAATATAGCAAAATGTTAACAACTGCTAAATCTAGGTGATGAGTACATAGTCTTTTCCCTAGGTTTGAAATTTTTCATAATAATTTTAGTTAAAAAGATTAAAACTAAAAAGTTCAAAACTGCATATATATGTGTGTGTATATATATATAATATATATATATATATATATATAACAGCAGCATATAGAAGTAATTACCAGAAGAAATGGTTAAAAAATAATTTGCTATTGAAGAATGGGACGGAGTAGGAAAAGTGGCCTAGAGGACTGTTGCTTCTCATTATAACCCCTTTTATTATATTATTTAGATTTTTAACCTTGTGCTTATAGTACTTGCATTAAAAAATAAAAACAGTGAAGGCAATACCACAGGCAAAATTAATAATGAAGTATAGCTCTATCACGTGGGCTGGCTGCCTCCCCAGAGACCAGTCTCCATGGGAAGCCAAATTATAATCAGAGTGTTACTAATGAGCATGGCCTCAGCCCACTGAGGTGGTCGCGTGAACCTGATGACAGGTGTCACGCGGTAGAGCCAGCCAGATAACCTGACACACGTGTGCAGGGGGCCCGGGCGCCCTTTCCCTGTAGGCCCCCAGCCTCTGAGTGGCCCAGCTGATCACTGAGTGACACCTTCTTTCTTTAGTGCTAATGCCTTCCAACAGATTACTACCAAGGCTTGACCTATAAGCTGCCCTGTCACTCAAGAGTGACATTTTAAATCTTTGCTTTAAAAAATATTCCTTGGGGAGTTACCTATCCCATTTCCAAGTTCTTGAAGGTCAGCCTCAATGGTTGGGCCCAGGTACTTCTTGCTTCCTACATGGTAGGCATTGTGCTACAACCCACATTTATCCTTACAGCAACCACTCGGGAAAGCAGGGCGAGGATCTGAGCACTCTTTGCACTGCTGCGGGCTGCCTCTCCCAGTGCGGCTGCAGCAGGAAAGGCAACTAATGTTTATCGTGTGCACACTGTGTGGCAGGCAGTGTAAGGCCAGCCCCTGTTTCCCTTAGTGAAGAGAACAGGTGACAGTGTGTCCACAGACACAGTTACTGTTCGCCAGTCAGGCACACATACCAGGTCCTGGAAGAACTCAGTTCTTTTTTTTTTCCTTCCAGTTTTATTGAGACATAATTGACACTGTATAAGTTTAAGGTGTACAGCATGTTACATACATCATGAAATGATGACCTCAGTAAGTTTAGTGAACACCCATCACTTCAGATAGAGACAAAAGGAAAGAAAAAGAAGAAAAAACTTTTCCTTGTGATGAGAACTCTTAGGATTTACTTTCTTAACTTCCATATATAACAGACAGTAGTGTAATTATACTAATCATGTTCATTACATCCCTAACACTTATTTAGTTTATAACTGGAAGTCTGTACCTTTTGACTGCCTTCATCCAATTCCCCTCCCCCACACCCTACCTTTAGTAATCACAGATCTGATTTCTTTTTTATGTTTGTTTGTCTGAAATATAATTGACCTGCAACACTATGTTAGTTGCAGGTGCACAACAATTCGATATTTCTAAACGTTACAAAATGATCATCACGCAGTCAGTTCTTGACTTCAGATTTGAGTGATGGGGACTTCCCTGGCGGTCCAGTGGTCAGGACTCTGACTCTGAGCTTTCACTGCCGAGGGCGTGGGTTCAATCCCTGGACCAGGAACTAAGATCCCACAAGCTGCGCTGGGAGAGGGGGGGTGTTGCGGGGGCAGAGAAGATTTGAGTGATATATTCCAACCTCAACAGAGCCCACAGGTGGCGAGTCAAGGTGAGCGAGGCTTCTCTAGGAAGTAAAGCTCTTTCCAGGTCCCGTCTCTGTGGTACCTTGGACTTGGGCCTTTTTCTTGAATCGACTCCCTCTTCTTCCTTCCAACAGCTTCTGGGTTCATTCTAGCTTTTTCTTCCTCTTGAGGTCCCACCTTCGGTGTGGCCTCTGGCATGGAGTGGCAGTTATTTTTGTGCTCTCTGGTCCTCTCTTGCCAACACATCCTGTGTGGTTTATCACTGTGCTGCAAGAGGTCTGTCTCCTCCTCAGCCCTGAGTTCCATTACCAAGTAGTTTCCAGGCTCAAGGAGAGGGTGGTAGAGGGATGGGAAAGAAAACTCACCTTATTACACATATTTGATCTTGTTTTTCTCCTCACAGCAACCCCGTAGGGTAGGTGTTAATTGTTCTTCTTTTGCAGGTGAGGAAACTGAGGCTCAGAGAGATCATTTTCCCCTGAGGTCATCAAGCCACGGCAGGGGAAAGACTGGCTGGCTGAAGCCAGAACCATCTGGCCTCAAGCCCCATGTTTGATCCCTGCACTCTGATCCCTCCCAGGTGGCGGAGAAGCTGGAGATGCTGAAGAAACAGTATGATGAGAAGCTGGCACAGAAGGAAGAGCTTCGCAAGAAGTCTGAGGAGATGGAGGTGAAGCTGGAACGGGCCGGGATGCTGGTGTCTGGGTTGGCTGGCGAGAAGGCCCGATGGGAGGAGACGGTGAAGGTGAGATTGTTGCACACGAGCTGGCTCTCCTTCCTCCCTGCCCACCAGTGCCAAGAGCTCCCATCCCATTTAGGTTGAGGGACTCCGCGGGGAAAATTGGGATGCTTGGGTGTAGGGACATCCAAGAATGGGGCATGGGAGTTCTTCCCCTCCCCCCCACTTGGTGAAAACAGTGGAAAGAGAGACTTCCTGTACCACGAGGGATCCGCCTCTGTGTGTAGGTGGGGCTGGAAAGCACACGTGAGGACCCTTGATATAGCCCACTGGCCTGATTGAAGCCCACCTGGGGTGTCTTGTCTCTACCCTTGGTGAGCTCCTGGCTTCCCAAGAGGGTTATGCCTTAGCATAATAAATAAACATTGCTGATGGGACTTCCCTGATGGTCCAGTGGGTAAGACTCTGCTCTCCCAATGCAGGGGGCCCGGGTTCAATCCCTGGTCAGGGAATCCCTGATCCCACATGCATGCCGCAACTAAGAGTTCACATGCCTCAACTAAGAGTCTGCAACAAAGATCCCGCCTGCTGCAACTAAGACCCAGTGCAGCCAAAATAAATAAATAAATATTTAAAAAAAATATAAAGAAAGAAACATTGCTGTTAAAGATATTAATCACAGCTGCCTAGTGGTTAGGGTTTAGCGCTATCACTGCCATGGCCCGGGTTTGATCCCTAGTCAGGGAACTGAGATCCCGCAAGCTACATGGCACAGCCCAAATAAAAAAAAAAAAAAAAAGCAAAGAAAAAAGATGGGGAACTCAAAAGTCGTGAGAGTAGATTAGAGTTCTCGGGGCATAAGGGTCTAGGAGAGGGAGACAGTCTCTGATCTGGATAGTGTCCAGAGGAGGGTGCCTTCAGAGCAGTCCAGGCTGGGGGCCCAGGCAGCTTTACAGCTCCCCTGCTGTCCTCCAGGGCCTGGAGGAGGATCTGGGCTACCTGGTGGGAGACTGTCTCCTGGCAGCTGCCTTCCTGTCCTACATGGGACCCTTCCTGACCAACTACCGGGATGAGATCGTCAACCAAATCTGGATCAAGAAGGTGAGGCAGGGCTCATACGTGATGAGTGAGCTCACGGGTTCTGAGATTGCAGCCTTTGGGAATAACAGAGATGTCGGGAAGGGGCCGGGGTGCTGGGCTCAGATCTCCAGGCTAAAGCTTGGGCTCTTCCCACCCAGATCTCAGAGCTGCAGGTTCCTTGCTCGCCCCGCTTCACCTTTGATAGCTTCCTGTCCAATCCTACCAAAGTTCGGGACTGGAACATCCAAGGGTTGCCCTCTGATGCCTTCTCCACCGAGAATGGCATCATTGTCACCCGTGGCAACAGGTAAGGATGCTGCTGGGAGCACAAGGCCGAATAAGGGCAGAGTCTGTCTTCTGACTCACGCTTCCTCCTTCAGGTGGGCACTGATGATTGATCCTCAGGCCCAGGCCCTGAAATGGATCAAGAACATGGAAGGAAATCAGGTATAAGGCTGGGGGGTGATTTGTCCCCTTAGATTCTCTTCCCAAGCCTGACTCTTCCTGAGGTCCTACCCTAGGCCATTACCCTCCTTGTGTCCCTCAGTGTTTCTTCCATCTTTTTCCTTGCTCTTTAGGGCCTACAGATCATCGACCTGCAGATGAGCGACTACCTTCGAATCCTCGAAAAGGCCATCCAGTTTGGATACCCAGTACTGCTCCAGAACGTGCAGGAATATCTGGACCCCACCCTCCACCCTGTGCTCAACAAATCTGTAGCTCAAATTGGTCAGGGCCCGGGCTTATTGTGGGGTTGGGCTGTAGGACAAATCCTAGAGACCAGTTGAGTCAGACACTTGGGAGGTAAGGGCTGGGTCTTTGGCTGTGTCCTCTACTTACCTGTCCCTGCATTCAGACCGCACTGGGCTGGAGCCATTAGGGCCGGCTAAATCGCTGCTACTGGGTTCCAGTTGGGGAACAACGGGTCCCGCCCACACCTGGTCACGTGGGGGCTTTGCCCTTGACCCTCCTGTGGGTGCAGGTGGTCGGCTGCTGATGCGCATTGGAGATAAGGAGGTGGAATACAATACCAATTTCCGTTTCTACATCACCACCAAGCTCTCCAACCCCCACTACAGCCCAGAGACCTCAGCCAAGACCACCATTGTCAACTTTGCTGTCAAAGAACAGGTGGGTGAGGGCTGATGCCTGGACTGAACTAGGGTGAATCGGGAAGGGCTGTAGCGTCCAGCAGGATTGAGAAAAGGCTAAGATTGTGTCGGGCATGGGGCTTTCCTGGCGGTCCAGGGGTTAAGACTTCACGCTTCCAATGCAGGGGTTGATCCCTGGTCAGGGAACTAAGATCCCACATGCCTCAGGGCCACCAAAAAAGAAAAAAACCCAGGCAGCTGGGGAGGTGGGGCTTGAGGAGGGGTAAAGGGGTGAAAAGGGTAAAGGTCACCGGAGTGGGGTTCTCACCGGGAGTCCTGGCCATCTCAGGGCCTGGAGGCCCAACTGCTGGGCATTGTGGTCCGGAAGGAGCGGCCGGAGCTGGAGGAGCAGAAGGACTCCCTGGTGACCAATATCGCTGCAGGCAAGAGGAAGCTCAAGGAGCTGGAGGATGAGATCCTTCGGTGAGACCTTGCCTCCCTTCACCCGCGGCCTGCGGGTTCTGCTCGCAGGCCTGACCACAGCCCCGGGGGCTGATGAGGGGTCTCCCTCAGCCCTCGCCTCGGCCGGCCCAGTACCCCTAAAAGCCCTCCATCCACGTGCCTCTTGGCTTCCTTTCAGGCTGCTGAACGAGGCCACGGGCTCCCTGCTAGACGATGTGCAGCTGGTGAACACCCTGCGAACCTCCAAGATAACCGCCAGCGAGGTGACAGAGCAGCTGGAGACCAGCGAAACCACGGAAATCAACATCGACCTGGCTCGCGAGGTGGGCCCCTGCGTCCGCGGCCCAGCCCCCTCCCTCCCCGAGCCGCCGCCCCTCCGGCCCTGACTCCGCCCCCTCCGCAGGCTTACCGCCCGTGCGCCCAGCGGGCCTCGGTGCTGTTCTTCGTGCTCAACGACATGGGCCGCATCGACCCCATGTACCAGTTCTCGCTGGACGCCTACATCAGCCTCTTTATCCTCAGCATCGACAAGAGCCATCGCAGCAACAAGCTGGAGGACCGCATCGACTACCTGAACGAGTACCACACCTACGCCGTCTACAGGTCTGGGCGCTTCCCCGCGCTCAGCGGCGGGAGGCCCAGTGGCCTCTTGCTACCTGTGCCTTGGTGCTGCCCCAGGCACCGCTCCTGGCCCCTGCTCTTCTCTCCATACACCTCCCCTGGGTGGCGGCCACCGTCGGGGTCTAACCATCACCCACTGGCGGACTAGTCCCCGTTGCAGTGTCTTCTCTTCAGGTCTCCCCTGGGCATTGGCCTTGTGTGTAGGACCCTGTCCTACACCAGCGCTTCTCCAGCGGTCAACATGCCCACGTCACCCTGGGAATCGTGTTAAAATGCAGACTCGGATTCAGTAGGTCTGGGCTGGGGCCTGGGAGCCTGCATTTCTAACAGGCGCCCAGGTGAAGCTGCTGTTCCTGGCCTGTGGCCCCCAGTTTGGGTAGCAAGGTTCTTGCCTCCTCTGCCTGGACATCCTACAGACCCCTCAAGTTCAGCTTGTTTCACATCAGACTGGTTATCTTCCCACTTTCTTTAGGGCCGCACCTCTGAGTGGCACCAACAGCCACCTCGCAGGCGCCCAAGGCAGGAGCTGGGATACATTCCTGACTTCGCTGTCCCCTCACCCCTCAGATCAGTCACCAGGTTCTGCTCACTATTCTTTCTGCAAACTGTTCCCCCAGTCCCCCCGGGGCTTGACTGCACTTCAGTTGAGGCCGCCATGATCTCTCTTTCTCAGTTGCCCAACAGGCTCCCAGCAGGTCCTTCTGCCTCCAGCTTTGTCCCTCTCCAACCTGTCCTCCTGCAGCCGCCAGCGTGAGCCTCTCAAACACAAGTCTGGCCCTGCCTCTCCCGGCTCACACTCTTTGGTGGTGGTTTCCTGTCCAGTGGCCACTCCCAGCCCCACCTTCCCCTCCTTACGCTGATGGCCTGCGCGCCATGGTTTCCTCGCCCCCACCGCCTGCTTCGCTGTGCTCTGTGCTCTCCCTGGCATCCTCCCCTCTCCTCTCTACTGCATCCCTCCCTAACGGTAACTCCAGTCACTCCACTGCACCTCCCCGCAGCTCTGCTCCAGGCAGGACAGGCGCTGCCACCTTTGTATGGGACTCATCAGGTCACATGGTGACCGGTGGCCTCTTGCCTGTCCTCCCCACGCTACCTGACTGCCTCCAGCGCAGAGGCTGTGCGTGTGCAGGGTACCTGGCACATTGCAGGGGTCCAGTCAGTGTTGAGGAAACTCTGAGAGCATCACATCCTCTCTCTAGTGTCCTGAATGCTTGGCTGTTCACAGGAGGTTTGGATTAGAGGGTGATCAAGGCCCTCCTTCTATATAGGGCCCTGTGATTGTCTGGTCTTCACTCAGGAAACATTCACGCTGAGTATCCTGCCTCCCGCACCCCCCACCCCCTGTCCCCTCGCAGGTACACCTGCCGCACGCTTTTTGAGCGCCACAAGCTGCTATTCAGTTTTCAGATGTGCGCCAAAATCCTGGAGACTTCTGGCAAGCTTAACATGGATGAATACAACTTCTTTCTGCGTGGGGGTGTGGTGAGTTGGGCAGACGGCACGTCCGATTGGGGGGTGGACAAGGTTGGGGATGGACTCCAGACCCAGGGGTAAGGCCCGAGGCTCCAGCGAGTGAGCGGAGGAAAGCTGGCAGGAGCAGGTGCGTGACAAGCTCCCGGGGGCTGCGGGGAGTGACTTGCCCTGCACCCCCCTTGCCCGAGTTACAGGTGGAGCTTTGGGCTCCTTACCTTTGACCCACTGATTGGCGTGATCCAGCCACTCCTTCACTGCCTCTCAGGCCACTCCTTCCCCAGCCTGAATTCCGCGGTCACCGCGGTCACCGTTGCAAACACCCTCAGCCCCTTTGCACCCCTCCCCTCCACTGCATGGGGGGGCATTTGCTCACTGAGGCTACCACTCTGCCTCGATCCACCTCTCCTTCCCCTCTGTCCCAGTGTCGCCCATGCAGCTGAGCTTGGCTGGAGAAAAACATGCCCACACCCACCGGACTCACTTTAAATCCAGGATCATACACCTCAAGTGGGCCCTTAAAGCTGCCAAAAATACCACAGTTCCCTGGGCCTTCACCACCCCCTCCTTGGACGACAGTTTCATTCCTTTCCCCACCTTCACTGCACCTCGCATCTGGATTTTAGCAAGAGCCTCCACCACCCCCAGTCTCTCAACACAGCGACAAGAGAGATTCTTTTAAAGCAGATGCCTCGTCACTGATGTCATTCCCCGCTGCCCAGCTCCACCCTCCATCCACTCCCCCTGTCGCAGGCATGTCCCACCCCAGGGCCTTTGCACTGGTTGTTCCTTCCACCAGAAAATTGTTCCCCCAGGGGCTTCCTAGGTGGCGCAGTGGTTAAGAATCCGCCTGCCAATGCAGAGGTCACAGGTTCGATCCCAGCTCCAGGAAGATCCCACATGCCGCGGAGAAACTAAGCCCGTGTACCAAAAAAAAAAAAGGAAATTGTTCCCCCAGAGGTACACTGGGCCCTCCCTCCCCTCTTTCAAGTCTTGATTCAAATCTCACCTCACTGAGATTTCCTTGACTTTCTTATTTAACATTGCTATTTCAGACCACCCCCCCCAACCCCGGCACTTCCAATCTCCCTTTTCCTCCTCAACTTTTTCTCTTTTTCCATGGCACTGTCATCTGTTTTCTTTCTTTCTTTCTTTCTTTCTTTCTTTCTTTCAATATTTATTTATTGATTTGGTTGTGGAGCAAGGGCTCCTTAGCTGTGGCATGTGAACTCTTAGTTGCTGCCTGCATGTGGGCTCTAGTTCCCTGACCAGGGATGGAACCGAGTCCCCTGCATTGGGAGTGCAGAGTCTTACCAACCGTGCCGCCCAGGAAGTCCTGCACGGCCGTCTTCAACGGACTAGATCATTTGCTTATTTGTAACGTTATCGGTTCATGATCTGCTGTCCCATGTTGGAAAATAAGCTCCTCACGGGCAGAGGTACTTGTCTGTCTTGTTCAGTAGTGCGTCCCAGGTGCTTATAACACATAGTTGGTGAACAACAAGTATTTGTGCAAGAGAGTGAATGAGTGAGTGCACGGTTAGTTTGTGCTTCTCTCAAGGACGAGGCTGCGATTGAAATCATTCGGGTAGAGGCATGACTGCCAGCCAACCACCAGAGGGCGCCCGCTGCCTAGCTTTGGCCCGAGCCGTCTCCGACGGGGTCTCAGAGACCTGGGCGCCCCCCGCCGCCATTTACTTCCCCGATAAAGGTGGATTCCAGTCCATCTCAGATTCCTGTATTCACGTCTTCATTTTGTTTCATGAAATATTCATCTTGGCTTTTCCACCTTGAGAAAAAAAGATGATTCTTCTTTGGGGGTGTTCCGGGTCAAACTTTTTCTCCTCTCTCACCCCCACCCAGGTCCTGGATCGCGAGGGCCAGATGGATAACCCCTGTACCAGCTGGCTCGCAGACGCGTACTGGGACAACATCACGGAGCTGGACAAACTGACCAACTTCCACGGGCTCATGAACTCCTTTGAACAGTATCCTCGCGACTGGCACCTGTGGTACACCAGTGCCACCCCGGAGAAGGCCATGCTGCCAGGTGCCGGCGCGCCGGGCCTCCCTCTGCTGCCTTTCCCCGGCCCGCGTTCATGCGCGCGCCTGCTCTTGCCTCTGCGATTCCTCCCCTCTCTCCCCCGAGCGCGCTCAGCGCTCCCGCAGGTGCCCCTTTGTTTAGATCGCCGGCTCTCCCGACTGGCTCTCCCCGGTTCACTCCCGTCTCCCGCAGGCGAGTGGGAGAACGCCTGCAATGAGATGCAGCGCATGCTGGTCGTCCGCTCCCTGCGCCAGGACCGCGTGGCCTTCTGCGTCGCCTCCTTCATCGTCTCCAACCTTGGCTCCCGCTTCATCGAGCCGCCCGTGCTAAACATGAAGTTGGTCAGTGGCTTGGTTTCCTTCCCGCCTGCCTCTCCCTGTCCGAGGCTGCCGGCCTCATTTCCTCAGTCCCCCTCCCACCGCCTCCCCCGGCCTTCTGCCTGAGGCCACGCCCTGTGCCGCCGGCAGGTGTTGGAGGACTCAGCCCCGCGGACCCCGCTCGTGTTCATCCTGTCCCCTGGCGTGGACCCCACCAGTGCCCTGCTCCAGCTGGCAGAGCACACAGGCATGGCCCGGCGCTTCCACGCCCTGTCTCTGGGCCAGGGCCAGGCCCCCATCGCGGCTCGGCTCCTCCGAGAGGGTGTGGTTCAGGGTCAGTGTCCACCCCAGCTCTTCTGCCCCCATCCGTGGCCCTGGCCCGACTGCCCACCACCTCCCACCTCCATCCGCCCGCGCCTGCTTGTCCAGAAGGCCCCGGGGTGGCACCTGAGCATTCGGACTCCACCTCCCCAACCACCACACACATAATCAGGCGGAAAGTGGGGCGACAGAGGGGCATAGGGAACAGTTCCCACTGCATCCAGCATCTCCTTGCAGGACATTGGGTGTTCTTGGCCAACTGCCACCTGTCGCTGTCCTGGATGCCTAACCTGGACAAACTGGTGGAACAGCTGCAGGTGGAGGATCCGCACCCCTCCTTCCGCCTGTGGCTCAGCTCCAGCCCCCACCCAGACTTCCCCATCTCCATCCTGCAGGCCAGCATCAAGATGACCACAGAGCCACCAAAGGTATGGGCAACTGACAGCCAGCAGCGACCGAGCCATCTGACCTACCTTTCCTCCTCCTGGCCTCGGAGAGAGCCATTTAACCTTAACAACAATGCAGCTTTTTTTCTGATTTTACTGTCCTCTAAAAAATTCCACCTCTTTTCTTTCTTATGTGTGCGAAACTCTTAGAACATAATAGTAATAGCTAACATTTCTTGAGCGTTACTATGTGCCAGGCATTGTTCTAAATGGTTTACATTTATTAATTCATTTAACATGCGTACCTACCAGGTAAGTACTATCACCCCCATTTTACAGGTAGGAAACTGAGGCAAAGAAAGGGTATATAACTAGTGCGTGGACCCTTCAGACCCTTCCTCCTCCTGACATTTCCTTACATTCTTTCCCTACTGTCACTTCCTGGCCTTTCTTCTTCCTTCCCTCCAACTCTCTTGAAATTTTTATCTCCAATGTTACATGGTCACCACTGAATGCAATCATACTGATCCTTTATTTTTTATTTTTTTAATAAATTTATTTATTTATTGGCTGTGTTGGGTCTTCGTTGCTGCACACAGGCTTTCTCTAGTTGCGGCAAGTGGGGGGCTACTCTTCATTGTGGTGCACGGGCTCCTCATTGAGGTGGCTTCTCTTGTTGCAGAGCACAGGCTCTAGGCTCGTGGGCTTCAGTAGTCCTGGCGCACAGACCCAATAATTGTGGCTCCCGGGCTTAGTTGTTCTGCAGCATGTGGGATCTTCCTGGAGCAGGGATCAAACCCGCGTTCTCTGCATTGGCAGGCAGATTTTTAACTACTGCGCCACCTAAGAAGTCCCGCGTCCTTTTAAATCTGATCAGGTTGCTACGTCCTACCCACCTATCCCCTGCTTAAACAATCTCAGCAGCTTTTCATTGCTTTAATCCGGATCAAAACCCTGTTTACATGGCTTTTGTGCCCCAGCAGGCGCCTCCTCAGCTTTGTCACAACCCTCCCCTTCACTTTCTTTGCTCTACCTGCACCATTGACTTTTAAATTGCTGTGTTGTGTTTCCTCAAAAGACCCTGCATTCTCCTGCCCTGGCTTTTGCACATGCTGCACTCCCTGCGTTCCTCACCGCCCCCTCCTTGGTACCTTCAGGTCTCAGCCCCACCAGCACTTTCTCAGGAAGCCTCTGACCTTCACGTCTAAGTAACAGTCCTAAAACCTTCACCACTCCCTCTGGCCTTCCCCTGGCAGGAATTTTTTGCGTATTAGTGTGATTCTGGTTGATGCCTGGCTTCCTCTCTAGATTGTAAGCTCCAAGAGGGCAGAGGCCATGTTTCCTCCCCCCTCACCGTTTTGCTCACCCTGTGACTAACACAGGGACCCATATGTAGTAGGTGCTCAATAAATGAAGACCATTTGAATGCACAGGCATGTTGATGTCTTTCATCATTAAATCCTTTTTGACCACCTTGGGGCAGCTGGCATGGCTGACTGTCCCTCTCTCGCCCTGGTTTCCCTGACACATACTCCTGGCCCCTCTCTGTTTCTTGCCACATCATTTATTACGTCTGTGTTTCTTTCTCCTCCTGTCCCATCCTCATTCTACATTTCCTCCTTTCACAAGTTGATGGAGAAATTGTCCTCTTCCTGATTTCAACCCCAATTGCCATCTCTGGCTCCAGTATCAAACGCAGTGCCAGGTCTGAATTCCATCTGGTTATGAAGCAGTGCTTTTTGGCACGCCAGCACTATAAACCCCACGCCCCCCCAAACAAGTCGTCAGCTCCTGCGTGTAGATTATCTTCTCATCCCATTTCCGTTAATGGCACTGCTAATTTTTAAAAATATATGTTTAAAGTTGATTTTTATTTACTTTTATTTTTTCTGCCAACAAAAGTATTCTGTACTCCCATTTAAAATGTCAGTCCAGAAATGCGTTGCCAAAGAAATGGAACTTTTTTTTTTTTTAGTTAATTTTTATAAATGCCTGTCTTATTGCCTTCTAAGACAGGTGTGTGCCTGGGTAGCCAGAGGGCCCTCTGTGGGCCGAGCCCCATTCTCTGTGACGGGCAGAGGTGTGTTGGTGCTGAGGGAGGTGCTGTTTGGAGCTGGCGTGATAATCAGTGAGCGTGGAGGCGACCATGAATGATGAAAAGAAAGCTGTCAGAATAACAGTACAACGAACCCCCACATATATGTTACCCAGATTCATCTGTTATTAACATTTTGTCCCACTTGCCTTATCATTTGATCTTGCTCTGTTTTTCTCTCTCTTTTCACTCACACTTCTTCTGAAACATCTGAGAATAAATCGCATGTATCCTGGCCCTTCACTGCTACATACTTCAGTGTATTTCAATGTAAAGGGCTCAATCTTAAGAATAAGGTTGTTCTGGGCTTTCTAGGTGGCGCAGTGTTGAGAATCTGCCTGCCAATGCAGGGGACACAGGTTCGATCCCTGCTCCAGGAAGATCCCACATGCCGCGGAGCAGCTAAGCCTGTGCACCACACGTATTGAGCCTGCGCTTTAGAGCCCGCAGGCCACAACTGTTGAGCCCATGTGCTGCAACTACTGAAGCCCATGCGCCTAGAGCCCATGTTCCACAACAAGAGAAGCCACGGCAATGAGGAGCCCGCGCACTACAACGAAGAGTAGCCCCCGCACACAGCAAAAAAGACCCAACACAGCCAATAAAATAAATTAATTTTAAAAAAGTGGTAAAAAAAAAGGATAAGGTTGTTTTCTTATATAACTGCAGCACACTTGCCAACTTCAATAAATTGATACACATTTTAATCTAAATGTATTATATCCCAATTTTGTTAAATATCCCAATCATGTCATATATATACAGATGGGTTTCTGGGCCCTTTCTTCTGTTTATTGGTCAAGTTGTTTATCCTGGGGTCAATATACACTGTGTTAATTACTATATAGCCCTATAATAATTATTGATAGCTGGGAAGGCAAGTCCCCTCTCCTTATTCTTCTACAGGCTTTTCTTGTCCTTTTATTCTCCAACATAAATTTTGGACATGGGTTGTCGAATTTCACCAAAAAATTCTATTGATCAATTTTGGGGAAATCAACATCTTTAGGATATTGAGCCTCCCAAACCATGAGTATAGTAGGTCTCTCCATTTATTCTTTATTTCAATAAAGTTTTGTAATTTTCTCTATAAAGATGTGTACAGGGAATTCCCCAGTGGTCCAGTGGTTAGGACTTGGTGATTTCAGTGCCGTGGCCCAGGTTCAGTCACTGGTTGGGGAACTAAGATCCCACAAGCTCCTCCCCCACCAAAAAAAAAAAAAAAGATGTGTACATTTGTATTAGATTTATTCCTTGATACTTTGCATAATTTGATGATGTTATAAATAGTATTTTTTAAAATCATATTTTCTTTTTGTTACTGGTCTATCCAGCGTTCTTACTTCCGTTTTCTCCATGCTCCATTCTGTCCATCATAGATGAGTCTTCTTAAAATACTGTTTCAACGTATCACTGTCCTACTCAAGACAGAAATGGCTCCAGAATACCTGGTGAATCAGGTCCAAATGGCTTAACTGCCCTTCTTATTATATCTCCATCTGCTCATTAGCCCTTCTTACCCAACCTGAGCACTTGCACTTGATTTCAGTTAGACTCCTCTTCTTACTTTATCTTCCCATTCTGCCTGTATTTCTTCAGTTCTTCCCATCTCCAGGAAACCAAGGCCCTCCTCTCAGCCTTGTCATATCCTTCCCACTTGTAAGACTTAGAACAAATCCAAACCCATTCATGAAGACTGATAAATCCAATCACATAGAACTTTCCTTCTTGATAATATAGTATCTACTGACCCTTTGCACATAATTGTGTACGTCTTTGTTCATTAATAGTGCATGTTTAGGTTTCTGTTCATATTTTCAATTGAGTTGGCCTACCCACCATTGAGAACATTGTGGTTGAGGGGATCAAAAGGAGAGGGGGCAGAGACAAGAAGGCAGGGCTGCCACTAGTCCATACATTACTCGTGTGTGAATTAGAGAAAGGCACCCAGCCCTGTGAATGAGTGCACATCCTGGCATGCAGCTCCAGGGCTGGATTTCAGCCTCCACCCGTCCCTTCAGCCAGTGCGCTTGTGCAGTGAGCAACCTCCACGACTGTACATGACACTACTAGTAGCAGGGCCAAGCAAGATGCAAGTCATCCCACCTCTGTACTTCATTGTCCCCAGGGCTTAAAGGCCAACATGACCCGTCTTTACCAACTGATGACAGAACCACAGTTTTCCCGCTGCTCCAAACCCACCAAGTATAAGAAGCTGCTGCTTGCACTGTGCTTCTTCCACTCCGTGTTACTAGAACGCAAAAAGTTCCTGCAGCTTGGCTGGAACATCATCTATGGCTTCAATGACTCTGACTTTGAGGTTTGTGCTAACCAGGGCTCCTCATCCCAGCCCTCTCTCCTTACACTTCCTGCCCCATGGCTGCCCTGCAGGAATAGTCACTGATAGGAAGCCTATGTTAAAGTGCCCCTGGAAGAGTTCCTGCCATAACTGTGTGTGGGGCCTGGGGCTCGGGCGGTTCTCTGACACAGGTGTCAGAGAACTTGCTGAGCCTCTACCTGGACGAGTACGAGGAGACGCCCTGGGATGCGCTCAAGTACCTCATTGCCGGTGTCAACTATGGCGGACACGTCACAGATGACTGGGACTGGCGCCTCCTCACCACCTACATCAACGACTACTTCTGTGACCAGGCTCTATCAACCCCCTCCTACCGGTAAGGGGGGGGTTGGGCACTGAACGGGGGCATGGGCAGGTAGCAGGACTGGGGGTAGGGGAAGTGTTTGGGGAGAGAATGTGAGATTGGGAGAATGCAGGTCTTGTGGGACTGGGGGTGTGGGGGGTGTGGAGCGGGAGCAGGGACTTGGATGCGTGGGGTCTTGGCCTGGATGGAAGCCCCGGAGATCCCACAAGGCAGTGATGATTATATGGTGGTTCCCCAGGTTGTCAGTACTGGAGACCTATTTCATCCCCAAGGATGGGAGCCTGGCCTCGTACAAGGAGTACATCAGCATGTTGCCTGGCACGGACCCCCCTGAGGCCTTTGGCCAGCACCCCAATGCAGATGTGGCCTCTCAGATCACTGAGGCACGAACTCTCTTTGAGACTCTGCTTTCCCTGCAACCCCAGATTACACCCACCAGGGCCGGAGGCCAGAGCCGGGAAGAGAAGGTAAGGACAGACAGACACCTGGGGGAGGAAAAGCAATGAGGAAGAGGGGTTTGCATTCAGAGCTCCTGCCTCGGCAGGTCCTTGAATTGGCCGCTGATGTGAAGCAGAAGATCCCTGAAATGATCGACTATGAGGGGACCCGAAAACTGCTGGCTATGGACCCCTCCCCACTCAACGTGGTGCTTCTGCAGGAGATTCAGAGATACAACAAGCTTATGGAGACCATCCTGTAAGATGGGGGAGGGGGGTTCTGTGGGACGTGGGGAGGGGGCAAGGGGAAAGGCCTTCATCCCCTGCCTAGGATGGCTCTCCCAGGCCCATCCATCCCTAACCCTCCTCCTTACCCTGTTCAGGTTCTCACTGACAGACTTAGAAAAAGGTATCCAGGGCCTCATCGTCATGTCTACAAGCCTGGAAGAGATTTTCAATTGCATCTTTGATGCCCATGTCCCTCCGCTCTGGGGAAAGGCAAGATTATATCACTGTTGATCCTACTCCAACAATGAACTCCCCTTTCACCCCTGGGCCCTCAACCTCCTGGTTCTAAGAGGCATATAGCAAAAAGCAGCGAGCCTGGGCTTTGGAGCCAGACAGGGTCAAGACTGAAATCTGACTCTGCCTCTCACTGACTGACTCTGCAAAATTATTAACTTAGAAACTGACTCAGGGCAAGTTCCTAGCCTCCCCAAGGACGTTTCGAGGATTCCCAGTACTGTGCACAATGCTAGAAAGTGCTTCATTAATGGTAACTGGTTAATATTACTGGTGCTACTGTTGATAGTTGTCACTTTACGCTTCTTTTCGGGGAGTTGGCTTTTGGAGAGCTTTGCCGACCTGTGGTTGGGGAACAGGGGCTGACACCACATATTCTTCTTATATCTGCTCCAAGTGTTACAACATGAGGACTTGAGAGCATGAATAAGTGGATGAGTAAACACACACCGCCGCCTCCTCCAGGCGTATCCCTCACAAAAGCCATTGGCTGCATGGACCCGGGACCTGGCCATGCGTGTGGAACAGTTTGAGCTGTGGGCCAGCCGCGCACGGCCTCCTGTGATCTTCTGGCTGTCTGGCTTCACCTTTCCCACTGGCTTCCTCACCGCTGTGCTGCAGTCTTCAGCTCGCCAAAACAATGTGAGCAATGTGGAAAGTGGGATGGGGACAGAGGCTGGGGATTTGCATTTGATCTCCTCTTTGGGGGTCCTCCCTTATTCTTACCTTCATTCTCCAGATTTCAGTGGACAGTCTCTCTTGGGAGTTTGTCGTTTCCACTGTGGATGACAGCAACCTAGTGTATCCACCCAAGGTGGGAGCCAGATGTGCTTGGGGTTCTGAGCAGAGAGGAGTCTGGTGGAGGAGGAGGGTGCTGGGAGCAAAGGCGGGAAACAGTGCATTAAGAGGAGAGGAGAGAGGTGGCAGGATGGGGTGCTGGCAACCCAGAGTCCAGATTTCCCCCCAACCTCTCCCCATGTCTCCCCAGGATGGAGTTTGGGTCCGGGGCCTATACCTGGAGGGTGCTGGCTGGGACCGGAAGAACTCCTGCTTGGTGGAGGCAGAGCCCATGCAGCTTGTCTGCCTCATGCCCACGATCCACTTCCGGCCTACAGAGAGCCGCAAGAAGAGTGCCAAGGGTGGGACGGCTTCCTCAAGCTTGCCTGCTCCATGCCTAGTTTGGATCCAAACCCAGTCTCTGCTCCGCCCCTCCCCCACACCTGCTCCTGCCCTTCTCTCCCAGAGGCTCCAAGGCCTGACTCCCTCTCCTCTCCTTTCCCACAGGCATGTACTCCTGTCCCTGCTATTATTATCCCAACCGGGCAGGCAGCTCAGACCGCGCATCCTTTGTCATTGGCATCGACCTGCGCTCTGGGACCATGACATCTGATCATTGGATTAAGAGGGGCACTGCTCTACTCATGAGCCTGAATAACTGAGAGGGCCTCCTCTTCTTCCCAGCTTGAGGGAGGGTCGAGGACTCTAGGAGCCAGGACTGATAATACACCTCGGACAGAGGCGGGACCTCATTCAAGCCTTGACCTTGGTTGAATTTATCGCCTGAGGGTGCCCTGGTAATACCTAGTTGTGCTATCCATAAAGGTGGAAGAATTCTGTTGGAGCTCAGTGCATTTGAACACCCAAGACCACAAGCTCTAAGTCTCTCAATGGGATGCTGGGGGTTTGGGGAGGGAGGAAGCCCAGGGCTTTAAGGAGGATGAGAGCTCCTGAGAGCTGCTACCGGACAGGGAAAGCAGCAAGGGAAGTGGGAGGTCTTGAGAGGGAAGGGAGGAGTGGCCTTGAGCGAATGGGCAGGGCAGTGGGGGCCTCAAGAAGGTGTGGCTAAATTTCGGGGCAGGACTTGAGCGAGTGGGGCGGGGCTTACTTTGGAAGGGCGCGTGATCCAAATGGAATAGGGGTTTGTCAGGCAGGGATCAGTGCTGGACCCCGTACCTTGCAGCCTGAACCCTGCACCCCACATTCGGCATCCTGTTCGACATCTGTGTTGAGGCGAGCGGGACCGGCAGAAAGCGAGGCGGAGCTCGAGAGAGGGACTTGGGCGCGAGGAGAGGCGGGACCATGAGAAGGGGGCGGGGCTGGGGCGCAGGGGGTGGGGGGCGGTGTTTGTGTTGGAAAATCCAACTGCGCCACGGGGCGGAGCGGCCCCCCCAGCCCCGGCCTGGGAGAGGGGGGGGCCGCTCGACCCCCTGGGCGACCTTGGGGAACCTGAATACCTGGGACACCCCAGAAACAGGTAACGGGGAGCCGCGAGGGCGTCTGGAAAGAGGGAAACCATCTCGGCGAAGAGGGGCGGGACGCCTGAGTCGCAGGAAGGGTAGAGCTGGGGATGGACGTTCGGGGCTCTGGAAGGGCGCAGGACCTCCGGCTCCCCTAGCAAAGAGCAGGACGGGGGTGAGGGAAGAGCTGGAGGGCAGATGTCTTGGGTTCCGGATGTCGAGAGGGGCCTGAAAGGACTCCCAGTGCCTCTCGGGCTGGGATTCCCCTTCCTGACACCAGGGCGGGGGCGGGGCGCGGCGGTCCCTAACTGAAGGGCAGGACTAAAGGTCAGGGTTTGCAGTTAGGTCAGCGCGATGGCCTCTTGAGGGCGGGTGTGGTTAGACAGGGATGTGTCTCAGGTCCCGGGGCCGCGTCAAATCTCCCTTGGGTTCTTCCCAGGGGTGAGGTGTGGGGCCTCAGCTCTGACCCTCACACCGGGAGCCCCGACGGCCTCCCAGCGGTAGCCTTCGCCCCCATCCCCTCCGTCGCACCTCACCTCCCTTCTTTCGGCCTCACCCCGCTAGTATCATCCCCGGTCCTGCCCCCACTCTGCCACCTCCCGCCCCTAGCTGTCGCCCGGCTCGGGCCCTTCTCCGCTGCACCTTCGCGACATAGCCGCGAGATGGCGAGAGCGAGACGCACAGTGCGACTCGGGGGCCTGGGGTGGGGAGTGTGGCCGTGAAAGCAGACGAAGCCCCCCGCCCCGGCCAGAGGGCAAGGTGGGCTGAGGTGCTTGTTTGACTTCCTGTCATTTCGGTCCCCCTCACAGGAAATTGTGGGCGGGAGGACGAAGGGCATGGGCGGGGGAGGGGGTCGGGACTCAGTCTCCGCCTCCCGGGGCTGGGGTGAATAGTGGGGAGGGGGCACGCGGGTAGGTTACTAAGCAACGCAGATTCGCTTCCTGTCTGCTGCGGCTTGTGGCTGACTTAGGATGGGAGTTGGCAGAGCGGGGGGCTGGGAGCCTGCGGCGAAGGTCGAGGGCAGGTCGCCTGCTTCTCGAGACAGGGGGACCCCTAGGAGGAAGCAGGGGAGCAGCGAGCTGCGCTGCCACAGAAACGGGCTCGGCGTTCGTCCGGAGGGAGGCGGGACCCAGGCGCGGCGCTGAGCTGCGCTGCTCTTCCCTCGCGGTGGTTGCTTGCCCTGTTGCCGGAGTAACTGGAGAGCTAGACTCCGGAGCCGGATTCCCGAACTCGCGCGTCGGCCCAATCCGCTCCAGCGGCTGCCCCTGACATCAGGGCCCTGGCAGCCAATGTGGAGAAGGCATCGTAGAGCGACAGGAAGAGGGAGAGGGGAGGAGAGGAGGCGGAGGCTGGGAGGGGGCAGCTGCCCTGGACCCGCACGTGCACTCCCACACGCTCGCGCCCACCCCCCTCCCCCCGCCGCACGCGCCGGAGTGCCCCCCACCCCCCGCGCCTGCGCGGCGAGTCGGCGCTCGCGGTCGGCCTCCCTTCCCCCCGAATCTAGAGACTCTGTTCGCAAGCTAGTGCTGGGCTGCGCTCCTCAGCCCCGGGGGGACCCAGACGTCTGGGTCCGCTAGCCTTCTTTCTCGGGGTCTCGAGCCGTTACTGCCCAGCCTGGCGTGGGAGGAGCCAGCTACCTGTTCCTCACCAACCCCCCAGCCGGCGCCCCACTCTCCCAGGTGGGCTGGGCGGAGCTGCGGTTTCCGGCTGCACATGCTCCGCCGCAGCCTTCCCGGGCTCTGGCTAAGGTAGCCTCCCCAAGAGGAACGGAACGGGTGTCAGCACCCCTTCCCGAGGCTTCACTCGCTCCGGCCCAGCTGCTGTTGGTGGCGGGGTAGGGCGCTGCGGGGAAGCCCCGGACGGCCCAGGTGACTCTTCCCGGACCATCACAACCCGTCTTCGCGTGAATTCATCCCCTTTGATGTGCACCAAAATCCTTCCCATCCCTAACGGTTCTTTCCCCCTCGCCCTGGTGCTGTTTGCACCTCCCTCGGCTCCTTTCGGGCTGTCTCTCCCGGTCTTCACTGGTCCTTCTCGGCTTCTCCCAGTTATATAACTCTTCCTCTTGCCGTGTCCTGATTTCAACTCCACAGACTCCGCCCTGGAACAGCGCGGGGAGGGGCAGGAGAGTTGGGACCCAGACAGATTCCGGCTGGCGGCCGGCTGGGGCACAGGGGATCCCGCTGATGGGAGACGGAGCGCTGCGGGATCTGGTGCCCCTGCCCCCCACCTCCCGCCCCCCACCCGAGATCTCGCCCAGGAAAGAGAAGGCACAGTATCTCTGAGAGGCGTGTCGGGACTCCGTCAGAAATGTGGGTTGGGAGGTCAGGGCTGGAGGCGGAGAGGAGGAGCCGAGAGGCCCGAGTCCCTGGGATTGGAGCCGCGTTGGGGGCAAAGATAAGGGCGGGACGCCTGGGTTCCTTCCTTCCTTTCCTTTTTGGGTTCCCAGAATTCCTAAGGCTATTTCCCAGGAAGCTTAGCCTGCGGCTCCTCTCCGCCCCTCGGGGTCAAAGGTCTGTGTTAAAGGTGGCCTGGGATGATGTCACCGGTGCACGTGCCCTGGGACAGTTGCCAGGCAATGAAGCCTCCACCCCTTTCCATTCCGGCCCCCTCCCCCCATCACACCCCCCGCCCCGAGTCCAGTTGCAGCCCCGTGCCATCTTTTTTCCCTCTCCCTTCCCTTGGCCTTAGCGTCCTGCAGGTGGGAAACCCTGGCCTGGAGTCTTGTGAGGGGGAGGGGCACGGGTGTGGTGTGGTGGACTTTGCCCTTTTGCTGGGCTAAGCAAACCGTGGGTCACTTTTCCCTAGATTGGCACATAAGAGCTTTCCCTCAAAGTCCCCTGTCCCCTCTGGAAAGAGCCTCCCAGCAGTCTTTTTATTTTCCCACCTGCTGCATTGCCAAGTGTCTCATTGGGGGGGGGGGGGGGCGGGGCCCACTGAGTTGAAGTGGGAGTGGTTGCCAGATAGCTGCCCCCCAGAAGAGCTGTGTGGTATACAGCTGGATACCAGCTCAGCCCTGACCTTAATCAGTGGCACCCCACCCCACCCCCATCCCCACCCCCAGCAATAAGGAAAAGAGTCAAATTAGACTGAGAAGTCATGGCCTTTATTCTGTGTAGGTGGGTGGATCTCTCTCTTGAAGGAAGAGGACTCAGTTGATAGCTGTGGCTGCTCTTCTCTGTTGAGTTGGTCCTGGGGTTGGTTATGGTATTGGAAAAGATTTGTTTCTCTTTTTATGTACCATGGGACTTGGGCTGTCAGATCAGACCTGGATTCCATTCCCAGCTCTGCCACTTAGTGGCTGTAGGGACTTGGAAAGGTCACAACCTCTCCAAGCCTCATATTCTTAATCTGGAAATTTTAAATATTAATACCTACCTTCTAGGCAGTTGATAGGGAAAAAATGAGATAATTTATGCAAAGCACTTAGCACAGTGCCTGGCACAGAATGAACACTGAATGAATGCTTGTTATGAAATGCTTGTTATTGTTAAATGCTGTTAGTTATTATTTTTATTATTATGGCTGGTAGGCCTGTTTCAAACTGGCCAAGACCGTAGGAGTTGGTCAGGGAGGAGTGGAGAGTTTGTGCTAATTTGGTAGGTGGGGAGGAGGGGGTTGGGGATTAGCCTTCACTGCAGTGTGCACTTTATTTGATGAGGGCTTTAGTCAGATTTGTATTGCTTTCTTTGGGATTATTTTTCCCCCTTCTTGGAGAAGAAACAGCTAAGACTATTCCTCTGGTTGTGAAAATAAAATAATTGTATTGTGGTTCTTGATTTTTGAGCAAGACCCCAGTCCCCTCGCATGTTCTCTGGAGCCTTTCAATTTTGCAGAGGGACTCCACAGTTTCCTTTGCGGGGACAGGGCTGGCTGAGGGGTGTGTAAAAGGTTCGGGTGGGTGGGTAGAGAGTCTGGTGCTGGGGGCTGGGGGGGTGGGTAGTTAAAGGAAGAGACCGGAAGGGAGGAGGAGGGAGCCTGCTGGTGGGGAGGGAGGGAGGGGAGGAGGAGGTGGAGGAGGAGGAGGAGGAGGAGGAGGAGGAGGGAGGGGGTTGGGGAGAGCCTGCTACAGTTCTTTGTTTGACTCCGGGACTCAGGGACGGGGAGGAGGAGGGAGGGAGGCAGAGGCTGCAAGCGCCGGGGCAGGCCCAGGAGGCAGAGGAGGGACCGTCTCCCCCGCCCCCCCAGCCCCCACTCCCCCCCCTGCTGCTCCCCCCCTCCCTACCCGGACTCCGGGGGCACCGCCGGGGGACAGACACCCAGCAGGTAACCCCGGCCTGGCTCGCCCTCCCCTCTCGGGTTTTCCTCCACGCCCTCCCGGGTGACCCCTTTCCCCGGTTCCGTCTCCCCGTTTCCCCCGGCCTTGCCTCTTTCCTCCCGGCCCTCCTTGTTCCATCTCCCCCACTTGGGCTAGTCGCCCGCTGGCCGCGCCGCTGTCTCGTGCAGCCCGACTCCCTTCCCCTCGACCGACAGCCTGTGCGCCCCAGGTCTGCCCGCGGCACCTTTCGGGGCTCTGTCTCGCCGCTTCTCCAGGCTTTGCTTGCCTTCCGACCTGTCTCCTGGGGCTCTGAGGAAGGAGGGAGTCCCTGTCCTTTCCTCGCTCCCCCAGTTCCCCGCCCCCCAACTCTGGCCCCCTTTCTCCTTCTAGCAGTCTCTAGGGGTGGGGAGAGAACCGGAATTTGGGGGGCCCTCTGGAGGGGCAAAGGGCTGTGTGTTGAGGGCGAAAGGGGCTGCGAGTGTGTTGGGGTGGGGGCGGGGGCGGTTAGAGACCAGGCTGCCTCCCTGTTGTCCCTTTAAATGGCCCTCACATTTCTGGGGACTCGTGGGGGGGAGGTGGCAAGCCGCCTGCCTGGGGGGCAGGGCCCTCTGTTCGTCCACACAATCAGGGGTGGTAATGATTTAAAGGGACAGCCTCGGTGTGGCCGCTGCCACCCTGCGCCAGCGGGAGGGGGAGCCGGCAGGCCTTGTCTGGGGAGGCTTGGCTGCCGAGTAGGGCATTTGAGGCTGAATCTGTTGCGGGGCCTGCCAGGTCTGGGACAGTGCTGCGGCTGGGACCTGCAAGGAGGGGTGACAGCTTGCCTGGGGGGCACTCAGCCTGGGCCTTCTCCAGGGCCCCACCTTTGGGTTCATGGACTCCTTGGCCAAGAATCCTTGAGTCTAAACTACGGAGTCTGTCAGCCACCAGGTGGGGGCCACCGGCAGGTCTGCAGGTCAGCAGCCTGGCCTGGGCACACTGGAGCTGGCCCTTCAGCTTCCCCTTTTGTTGTTTGGCTCTGTGCACAAGAAAGCCCCAGCCCCTCCCCCAGCTCCCCTTCCTGTCCTCATGCCCCCCTCCCCCCCCCCACACACCCACCCCAGCTGTTGGACAGATGAATTACAGCCTCCGGCTTGGGGCCAGGGCTGGTGAGGGATTAAAGCTCTGGGGCTGGCCCTTTAAATGGCTGTTGGCCCCTCCCCCACTCTGGTGTCCAGACACCCCATACATACCCGGCTGACCCCTTTGGATGCCCCTCACTCCTCCTCTTGGTCTGTTCTAAGGCCTGCCACTCCCCTCTCTCTAGGCTAGACCCTCCCCAGCATCCCCTTCTCTCCCAACACAACCACATATAGGAATGCTACAGACTACACACACACACACTCACGTCCTGAGCGTCCCAGTTCTGGAGGGTTCCAGCCTCAAGATCCCTTCTGCAGCAGAAGGACCCTGCCTGCCTGGCCTCCCTAGCCTGCAGCTGACCACTACCCTGGCCAGGTGAGGGGCCATGAGTGGGTCAGAAATCGCAGCTCCCTGGGGGCAGTGTCAGCAGCGGCAGAGGCAGCTTGCAGCACATTGCATCATGGAGGCTGGGGGCTGGAGGCCTGAGTCTCTGGGGTAGGGGGAAGGATGGGGGCTGGAAGGCCAGGGAATGGAGAGGCTAGACTGGGAGCCCAAGTGTCTAGGTCCTCAAGGACAGAGAGCTATGGCTAAGAGGGCAGAAAACATAGGTCCCTGAGAGTGAGTTTGAGGTGAGGGCAGACATAGGTCTGACCCCGGGATGGACACGTGATTCTTGACCCTGGACCTAGACACCTAACTTCTTGTCTCTGAAAGTTAGGCGGGGAGGGAGTGGGCCTCTATCACCTTCTTGGGCCACATAGAGGAAGGAGGTGATGGGGAAACAGGATATGGCCTTGATGGGTGGATGGAAGGGAGGCTTGCAGCAGAGGCCACTTCCAGACCCAGGCCCAGAGTCACAGTCCTTGGTGAGGAGGAAGCCTCCCCCCCTGCTGGGCTCGTTCATCTAGCCTGGCCACCTGTGCTGCTCTCCAGCACCTCCTGCACCCAGCTGGGGGAAGGAGAGGGGCAGAGTCCAGAGGGTGGGGTGGACTGGTGTCTTGATAAGGTTAGGGAGGAGGCTGAGCTGAAGGAAGAGTTTCTGTGAGCCTGAGGCCAGGACTGAAGCTGACTTGGGTGCAGATGTCACAGGCAGTTGGGGCTACTCTGGGGCCAGGGACTCTGAGCAGTCAGAAGAGGGATCATGGGTTGGGTGTAGCATGTTCCCCTTACTCCCTAGTCCAGGCTGCTTCCTAAGGGGGAAGGCTGGATGACCACTCTTGGGTTGGCTTTTTCTGGTTGCCATGGAAACAGATTCTCTCATCCCACCTGACCACCAGAGCCAGGTTTCTCCTCACTAGTGGGACAGGGTGCACAGGAAAATTCTCTGGCCTTGGAGCTCCCACCTCTAACTGGCTTTTTTCTTTTAGGTTCCCCCAGGCACCATGCCAGCCTCATAGTACCACCCACCCCACCCACTGTGGTCTGCTGCACCCTACTGCTGGGGCACTGGTTCCAATGAGACAGGGCACACCAAACTCCATCTGGTAAGTCCTACCCCTCAGCAGTGCTGCGCCACTCCCCAACAGTCCAACTCTGCACCATATGCAAGAAGGATTGGTATGATCTAGATCATGCCCACTCCTCAGAATGGTCCAGTCCAACTCTGAGCATCCCCCCCACCATGTGGTAATTGAGTGGTTCAGTCTTCCTCTATGGAGCTCCCCTCTGTTGCTTATGAATGGTTCATCCCAGTACTTCACCAGCCTCTCAACTACCACCAAAAAATTACTTGCACCACCCCGCCCCCCCCAACTCAGTTACTTACTGAATTAACCTGGGATTTGCAGGCCAGAAAGTAGAGATAAGATACCTGGAGGGCTTTTTGTTTTTTGGAATGAGGAGGGCTTTGCCCCTGGAAGAGCTGTGGAACAGCCTGGCTTATGGCGGCTCTTTGGGAACTGATTTGGAGAGATACTGGAGGCCATTGTCACAAAAACCTGCTGTTGCCCTAGCAGTCTCCACATTCCCACCCTTCCTTCCAGATCCCTTCGGTTCCCTGCTCTCCCTACTGCACCACAGCATTTGCCCCCTACATCCTAAATCTTACTCCTCTTCTGCTTCCCTCTCTCCTTCTGCCAGTTCTCTAAGGCCCTACTCCATCCCATCCCCCGTTCTTCTGCTGGAGAAAAGATGATACCTAAGCCAGAGACTTAAATTCTCTGAGTGCGTGTTGCTCTTCTCTACTACTCACTAAGTTTTGAGTGGAACTGTTTTCTTCTGTGTACCTCTCACTGGCAAGATGGTTTGCACACTCTGGGGCCTCAGTGGAATTGCGCTGAATGCATGTGTTAACTGAATGAGCTTCATGGCCAAGAAACCAATGGCTTCTGAGAAATGCTGCACAGCCTCCTACCTACACCTTCTCTAGAGTACATGAGACATTTGGGATGATAACGTGGGGTAGAGGTGAGGGGCAGGAAATGTCCTGTGAGGATAAAACCGACAGAGGATAGTACAGAGGCATTATAGAAGAATGGTAAGAATACGGCTCTGGAAAGAAGCCTAGCTCTTACTCTCTCTTGTGGAATGACCTTGACCAAGTTATATAACCTCTGAGCCTCAATTTCCTCATCTGTAAAATGGGGTAGTACTATGTCAGGTTGTGGAGAGGAGTTTTAAAAAACGTATATAAAGTGCTTAACACAGTACCCGGCACGTAATAAGTATTCACTAAATGCTAGACTATCCTAATGGGAGCCACAGGGAGCTGTGAGGATAGGCAAGGATGTTGAGTAATAGGACAGACCTGAAATGAAGGCAGGCAGACCTCCAAACACGTGACTCAAACAGAAGGATCACTGACCCAACAAGATGGCAGGATTCAGGGGAGTGGGGCGAGGAGTCAGCAAGGTCAGCCTGCGACAGTGTTTCCCCGACCCTGTTCAGAACATGAAGGCAAACACAGAAGGGCATGTGCAGAGAGACACACGTGATCACGCAAGTGATGCAGAGGCAGTCCCAGACAAAAGACCGAGACAGGAGCCAGGCAGACACACAGACAGAGACAGCCCTTCGGAGTCGTGTAGACAGGCATAATGACAGGAACGCGTCAGACACAGGCTCCGAAGGAGACAAGATGAGCCGATATGCAGGTGCACACGGAGACAGACACCGGGACCCACACACAGCCGACCTTGTCAGACAGACTGGTGAACACAGCGGTCCAGTCAGAGGCAGACACAAGGCGCGCAGTGACACACAGCGGGCCGGAGCCGGCACTGTCACTTCTCGGTGGGGGGCGGGGAGGGGCCAGCAGCGGGGGAAGGCTGGGGAAGGGAATCCCGAGCGGGCGGCCTGCCCGGGGTGGCTGAGTCACAGCGGAGCCCCAGCCGGCGGCCCTCCCCTACGCCTCCCCCTCCCCCAGGTAAGAAGCGAGCTGTAACCCCTCGCCTCCACCCGGCAGAACGGGGCCTGACGGGGAGCGGAACGCGGCGGGGTTCCCGGGCCGGCCCCACCTCCTCGCGCGTGCCGCATGCCTGCTGTCTGCTCGGTAATACCCAGTCTGCGGGCTCTTGTGTTTGGCCGGCATGGGAAACTGCGTGCTCACGTCTGGCCCCTCATCCCGCGCGGCGGGAGCGGCGTGCGGAGGGGCTCCTCCGGCCTCGAGCCCGGAGAGAGTTAAGTGGGTGTGATTGATAGAGTGGGTCTCTCTCGGAGATCTAGGGGGAGGGGGCCGGTTAAAGTCCCCGAGTCCGGAGCCCGGATGGAGGGGGCGGAGCTGGGCTTAGCCGGGAGTGCCCGGATGAAGAGGGCGTGGCCTCGGCAGGAGAAGAATTAACCCTTTCCGAGCGGCTGACTCCCAGGACTGTGGGTCCGACGGGAGAGGCTGGAATGCCTGCCCCAGAAGTATACGGTCCTCCCAGCCTGGCTTTGGCCGCGTGCGTCTACCTCTCATCTGTTTTGGAGGAGTCTGTGGGTGTCTGTCTTTGTGCTGCCGGCGACTGTCTCCTCCCCTGGGTTAGTACGGACACCGGGAGTCGGGGAGGGCTATTCCTGCCCCAAAGCGAGAGTGCAGGTGAGAGTGGACCGCGAGCCGGCTGTCGGCGCCTGGGGAACAGGTGTGAGCGCGGCGCTGGGGCTGCCCGGCGCGGGGAGGGGCCGTCGTGGGGGAAGACGAGAGGGGAAATTCCGCGGGACCGGTGGGGAGCGGTGTGTGGGCTGAGTTGTGTCTGCCTCTGACTGTGTGTCTGTGTGTTCAGGGAGGCGGGGGCTGAGTCAGTGGGAATAGGGGAAGGTTTTCTGGGTGACTCACGCTCCCCCACCCCAAGCCTGAATCAGACCCCGAGGGAGGGCTTTGTACAGGAGGCGGATGGGAAGTCAGGCGCCTGGGTCCCGGGTGGGGACAAGGATCCAAGGTGGTTGGCGAGAGTGAGTGTTTAGTGTACAGGAAGTTTGTGTTCTCAAGTGAGGGCTGCTGTATTCCGAGTACCGGCGTAGGGGTTTGTGGATAGAGGTGGAAAGGGGCTGGAGGACGGGACTCGCTGTTTTAGGGAAAGCTGAGTCAGTTCCCCGTGGGAAAGGGGAAGTGGTAGAAGGGAAGTGTCATCATCGCAGAAGGGGAAGTTGCATTTCCTGGTAACTGGCAGCGCCCTCGGCACCACTTCCCAATAGGGTATCTGTTCCTCTGATGTCTGGACCCCAGGTTCCCCGCTTTCCCGTGTCTGGTACATGAGACCCGGGTCTTAGGTGGGGGCAGCGGACCAGGGCTATGCTTGACCGCAGTAAAGCGCCGCATTTGGCCCAGGGCTTGGTAACTGACATAAAGGCTGTATGGTGAGGAGGGGGAGTTCTGACCGAAACTCCGCGCGATCCGCTGCGAGGGTCCGCAGAGACCAAGCGCTTACCACGGCTCGCCGGGGAGTGGCACGCCGGGACCTGTAGGGTCCGAGCGCTTGCGTGCAGACGACCTTGCCCTGCGGAGGGAGGACGGTTTTCACCAGAAACCCGCCTGCTCTTGTGGGCTGGGTGGAAATTTCCCCACAGCGCAGACTTCTCTCGGCGAAGGCGAACTTTCCAGCCGCCCCCAGCCCCTTGTCGCGCGTTCTCCCCCGGCTTCCTGCCCGGCGCTAGCTCCAGCTGGAGCGCTGGCCCCGCCCCCGCCGCTTTGTACTCTACACTTGCCTCTCGCAGCTCTTTGTACTCTAGACTCTCAATGGACCGATCCCGGCAGCGGAGCCGGCTTCCTACCTGCGGGGACGCGGGGTAGGCGAGGAGGAGGCGCGGGGACCGAGATCCTGGGCTCATTGAGGCGAGGAGGAAGAACTGGGGCTAAAGGGAAGGTGCCCAGGAAGGGGAGCGCTGCTCCCGTCGTGGGTCAAGCCAGCACCGACGGGAAGGGGTCGGGGGGGGGGGGGCGTGAAGGAGGAAGTGAAACGGGTTCTGGGTTCTTTAAGGGAGTGGGCGGTGAGAGTGGGACAAGGGTGATGTCACCGCCTGGCGGGCCCCGCCCTCCTCCCTCCCGAAGGACCCCCCCCGTATTTTTACACACGCCGCTTCCGCTGCGCAAGTAGCCACGTCACGGGCAACCCCCGAAATCCCCCCTCCCTTGGGGGGCGGGGGCCACGTGGGCCGTGGGGAACCGCGTGGCCCCGGCGGGGAAGGGCATAGAGGATACGGGAGCCACGCGAGAGGGGCCACTCGGGACCGCGGTGCGCGACTTCTTAGAAGTTGGGGGATTACAGGAGGGTTTTGGGGTTCGGTTGATATTGAAGACCTACAGAGCCAGGGGAAGCGGAGGAGCTGAAGCAACTGGGTATGAAGCTGGGGGCTTGACCATGGTTTGGGACGGGGGTCAGGCGTGGAGGGGTGGAGTGCTCAGATCGCGGCGCGGGCGGGTTTGGGTGCCATAGAAGTCGCCGTGAGTGGCCAGCCCTAAGCAGTTCCAAGGGGGTGGGGAGGTCAAGCTCTGGGCGAGGTGACGTGAGGAGGGGGAGCGACGCCTGTGTCGGCGTTGTGCATCCGTCTGCCGTCTGTCGGTCTTAGGCGGCGGGGCAGGGGGCGTTTCTGGCGGTCTAGCGCGGACCACTGGCGGCTCTGTGGGCGCGTGGGACATGCGGGTAACTCCACGCCCCAGGCCGGCGCGAGCGTACGACCCACCGCCTTCATCCGCACGGGTCTCAGGCTCCGCTTGCCTCTCCCGGCCTACTGTCAGCTTGGAGATGGAGACCCTAGGTGGGAGCCGTGGGGTCACGTCGGGGTCACCCCGGGCAGAGCCAGTCTGACCGGCTCCGCCGCCCCTCCTCCCCCGGCAGTGGCCGGGCTAACCTTCCTGCTATTGGTCCCGGCCAGGCTGTTACTGAGGCGGAGACACGGGTGATGATTGGCTTTCTGGGGAGAGAGGAAGTTCTGTGATTGGTCAGGTCTCCCGAGCTCGCCGACGCCGGGAGAGGACGCTCCCACGGAGGCAGGGTAAGCGGCCGCCGCGCTGCAGCTCGGCCCCCGGGGCTCCCGGCTGGAAGCCTGGCCGCGTAGCCACCCCATCGCACCGACTGGCCCTCCCACTACCCCCACTCTCCTGGGGCTCCTTAGGCCGGGTGGGCCGCCCCTCAGGGATAGCCAACCCTGCGCAGATCACAGACCTGTGGGGGCCACAGCCAAGCCAGGACAGGCCAGCCGGCGGCCCCGACTGTGTGCTAGCCAGCTCACCTCACTCCTTTTCCTTCCTCTCTGTAGAATTTGTTGTGAAGGGCCCTGGACAACCATCTGGGGGCAGTGGGCACTCCTGTCAGAGCGGCTGGAGCGGGACCATCGCCCCAGGGAGCTGGGGCAGGGGGCTGTGCCCGATCTCCAGGGCTCCTGGGGCCACTGCTGACCTGGTAAGGGAAGACTGGGGCCGGGTCGGCTGTGTGTAGCCTGACAGCTCAGCCTCTGTTCCCGGTAGGATAATACTCTCTTCTCCTTGACTCAGGCTGGATGCATCGTGCAGTGGACCCTCCAGGGGCCCGCGCTGCACGGGAAGCCTTTGCCCTTGGGGGCTTGAGCTGTGCTGGGGCCTGGAGCTCCTGCCCGCCCCATCCCCCTCCTCGGAGCGCATGGCTGCCTGGAGGCAGGTGAGAACTTGGTCTGTCTCTCTCTGCGTCCAGGCACTCCTCTTCCCATCTCTGCTCCCCAGTTTCTTTGTCACTCATATTTTTGCCATCCCACGGGCCTCAGTGCAGTCCTCAGCTGCTTTCTCTTATTTCTTCAGTCCTGTCTTTCCTGGGTAGAGACAAGACTTCCATCTTGCTGTGCATTAACAGAGCCCTTCTCTCTCCAGGTGCTCTGCCAGCATTGGGCAGCCCCCACTCTCTGCTCCCCTACCCCCTTCACATGGCAGTAGCTCTGGGCACCCCAACAAACCGTATTATGTTCCAGGGTAAGTGAGGATTGAAAGGTGCTAGGGATGGGAGGTAGGGCTGGGGCTTTGAAAGAGTTCCCCAAGCCTCACCACCTCCCCAACCCTTCTGCTCTGTAGGACACCCACCCCAAGACCCCTCCATGGGAAGCTGGAATCCCTGCATGGCTGTGTGCAGGCATTGCTCCGGGAGCCCGCCCAGCCAGGGCTGTGGGAGCAGCTTGGGCAGCTGTACGAGTCAGAGCACGACAGTGAGGAGGCTATACGCTGCTATCACAGCGCCCTTCGATATGGAGGAAGCTTGGCTGAGCTGGGGCCCCGTGTCGGCCGACTACAGCAGGTGGGATGAGGCAGGACGTCGGGGGCTACGATTGTGCGTTCTGACTCAGTGCCCTCATCTTACATCTGCTTCTGCCCTGTCCTCTGCACTCTTCCCCCATCTCCTCAGGCCCAGCTCTGGAACTTTCATGCCGGCTCCTGCCAGCACCGACCCAAGGTCCTGCCCCCTCTGGAGCAAGTGTGGAACTTGCTGCACCTTGAGGTGAGGCTGGGGTTAGGTGGGCTAGGGAGGAGGACTGGGCCAGGTCTGCACCTGTGCCATTCTCTCTCCTCTTTTTGTCTTCAGCACAAATGGAACTATGGGGCCAAGCGGGGGGGTCCCCCAGTGAAGCGAGCCGCTGAACCCCCCGTGGTGCAGCCTGTGCCCCCTGCAGCACTCTCAGGGCCCTCGGGGGAGGAGGGCCTCAGCCCTGGAGGCAAGCGCAGGAGGGGCTGCAACTCTGAGCAGGTATGACCGTATGTGGGCAGGCCAGCCGTGAGTGGGCAGGGCTGGGGCGCCCAGTGGGATTCTCACACTCTCTTTTCTTCCAGACTGGCCTTCCCCCAGGGCTGCCGCTGCCTCCGCCGCCATTACCACCCCCCCCACCCCCACCCCCTCCACCCCCACCCCCACCCCTGCCTGGCCTACCCACCAGCCCTCCGTTTCAGCTGCCCAAGCCAGGGCTGTGGAGTACCCTGCATGGAGATGCCTGGGGCCCCGAGCGCAAGGGTTCAGCACCCCCAGAGCGCCAGGTGAGTACCTCTCTGTGGCCCCTCGCCCCTCACCTTCAAGTCTCCGTGTCCTCTGCGCTCATGCAGGGTCCTCACGTCTCACCCACAGGAGCAGCGGCACTCGCTGCCTCACCCGTTTCCATACCCAGCTCCGGCCTACCCTGCGCACCCCCCTGGCCACCGGCTGGTCCCAGCTGCACCCCCAGGCCCAGGCCCAGGCCCCCGCCCCCCAGGAGCAGAGAGCCATGGCTGCCCGCCTGCCACCCGTCCCCCCGGAAGTGACCTTAGAGAGAGCAGAGTTCAGAGGTCGCGGATGGACTCCAGCGTTTCACCAGCAGCAACCACCGCCTGCGTGCCTTACGCCCCTTCCCGGCCCCCCGGCCTCCCCGGCACCAGCAGCAGCAGCAGCAGCAACACGGGTCTCCGGGGCGTGGAGCCGAGCCCAGGCATCGTGAGTGACAGCTGCAGGTGGGGGGGGGGGGGATGAGGGGAGCTGGTCTGGGGTGGCTGGAGCGGCCCTCTGACCACGGCTGTCCTACACTTGCAGCCCGGCGCTGACCATTACCAAACTCCCGCGCTGGAGGTCTCCTCTCACCAAGGCCGCCTGGGGCCCTCGGCGCACAGTAGTCGGAAGCCGTTCCTGGCGGCTCCTGCCGCCACTCCCCACCTGTCCCTGCCACCTGGCCCCTCCTCACCTCCTCCACCCCCTTGTCCCCGCCTCTTACGCCCCCCACCCCCTCCTGCCTGGCTGAAGGGCCCAGCCTGCCGGGCAGCCCGAGAGGATGGAGAGATCTTAGAGGAGCTCTTCTTCGGGGCTGAGGGACGCCCCCGCCCTCCGCCCCCACCCCTCCCCCACCGCGAGGGCTTCTTGGGGCCTCCGGTCCCCCGCTTTTCTGTGGGCACTCAGGATTCGCACACCCCTCCCACTCCCCCAACCACCAGCAGCAGCAGCAGCAACAGTGGCAGCCACAGCAGCAGCCCCACTGGGCCTGTGTCCTTCCCCCCGCCTCCCTATCTGGCCAGGAGTATGGACCCCCTTCCCCGGCCCCCCAGCCCAACACGGAGCCCCCAGGACCCACCTCTTGCACCCCTGACTCTTGCCCTGCCTCCAGCCCCTCCCTCCTCTTGCCACCAAAATACCTCAGGAAGCTTCAGGCGCCCGGAGAGCCCTCGGCCCAGGGTCTCCTTCCCAAAGACCCCCGAGGTGGGGCCAGGGCCATCCCCAGGCCCCCTGAATAAAGCCCCCCAGCCTGTGCCGCCCAGGGTTGGGGAGCTGCCTGCCCGAGGCCCTCGACTCTTTGATTTCCCCCCTACCCCGCTGGAGGACCAGTTTGAGGAGCCAGCTGAATTCAAGATCCTACCTGATGGCCTGGCCAACATCATGAAGATGCTGGACGAATCCATTCGCAAGGAGGAGGAGCAGCAACAGCAGGAGGCAGGCGTGGTCCCCCCGCCTCCCCTGAAGGAGCCCTTTGCATCTCTGCAGCCTCCATTCCCCACTGACACAGCCCCAGCCACCACTGCTGCCACCACCGCCACCACCACCACGGCCACCCAGGAAGAGGAGAAGAAGCCACCACCAGCCCTGCCACCACCGCCGCCTCTAGCCAAGTTCCCCACCCCACCCCCGCCACAGCCGCTGCCACCCCCACCACCCCCACCAGCCAGCCCGGCCACCCTGCTCAAGTCCTTGGCCTCCGTGCTGGAGGGACAGAAGTACTGTTACCGGGGGACTGGAGCAGCTGTTTCCACCCGGCCTGGGCCCCTGCCCACCACTCAGTATTCCCCTGGTCCCGCATCAGGTGCTACCGCCCCGCTGCCCACCTCAGCGGCCCCGAGCGCCCAGGGCTCCCCACAGCCCTCCGCTTCCTCGTCATCTCAGTTCTCTACCTCAGGCGGGCCCTGGGCCCGGGAGCGCAGGGCGGGCGAAGAGCCAGCCCCGGGCCCCGTGACCCCCGCCCCGCCGCCCCCACCCCTGCCTCTGCCCCCTGCTCGCTCTGAGTCTGAGGTGCTAGAAGAGATCAGTCGGGCTTGTGAGACCCTCGTGGAGCGGGTGGGCCGGAGCGCCACAGACCCGGCGGACTCAGTGGACACGGCAGAGCCAGCGGACGGTGGGGCTGAGCGACTGCTGCCCCCAGCTCAGGCCAAGGAGGAGGGGGGTGGGGCGGCGGCGGGCCCCGGGGGCAGCAGGCGGCGGCAGAAGGAGCACCAGAAGGAGCACCGGCGGCACAGGCGGGCCTGTAAGGACAGTGTGGGGCGGCGGCCCCGTGAGGGCAGGGCCAAGGCCAAGGCCAAAGCCCCCAAAGAAAAGAGCCGCCGAGTGCTGGGGAACCTGGACCTGCAGAGCGAGGAGATCCAGGGTCGTGAGAAGGCCCGACCGGATATCGGCGGGGCCTCCAAGGCCAAGCCACCCACAGCTCCGGGCCCTCCTCCAGCTCCTGCGCCCTCTGCCCAGCCCACACCCCCGGCGGCCCCTGTCCCTGGGAAGAAGGCGCGGGAGGAAGCTCCAGGGCCACCGGGTGTCAGCCGGGCTGACATGCTGAAGCTGCGCTCACTGAGTGAAGGGCCCCCCAAGGAGCTGAAGATCCGGCTCATCAAGGTAGAGAGTGGTGACAAAGAGACCTTCATCGCCTCGGAGGTGGAAGAGCGGAGGCTGCGGATGGCGGACCTCACCATTAGCCACTGCGCTGCCGATGTTGTGCGTGCCAGCAAGTAAGTTGGGGGCTGTCACCTGTGAGGCTGCCGGCCTGGCCTGGCAGGAGTCTCCCTTCCCCCAGTATCTGATATTTCTGTTCTCATTTCACTGTCCTTCCACAGGAATGCAAAGGTGAAAGGGAAGTTTCGAGAGTCCTACCTTTCCCCTGCCCAGTCTGTGAAACCGAAGATCAACACTGAGGAGAAGCTGCCCCGGGAAAAACTCAACCCACCAACACCCAGCATCTATGTACGTGTGCCCAGTGTGCTCAGAACCACGCTTGCCCGGGGATTCTAGGACAGTGTTCCGGCTGTTGGGGTGCCCTGAGTCTGGGATGGGGCTCTGACTTCAGCCCTGTCTCCTGGTTGTCCCTCAGCTGGAGAGCAAACGGGATGCCTTCTCGCCGGTGCTGCTGCAGTTCTGTACAGACCCTCGAAATCCCATCACCGTGATCCGCGGTCTGGCAGGCTCCCTGCGGCTCAGTGAGTGTGGGGGCAGAAAGGTGTGGGGAGGGCTGCAAGGATCTGGGGTTTGGGGGCCTCTGAGAGCCCCCACTCAGGAAGACCCAGGACCACAGCTAGAGTGAGCTTTCCTCAGTCACCTGTAAGCCATGTTTGAAGAGTGCTCTGAGTGACCTCAGGCTGACTTCAGGCTTTCCTCCCATCTGTCTGTCCCCAGCGGTAGGCAAGTGGGAAGGAGGTATCTCTCAGGATCTGTAAGAGCCACTTCTGGTTTTCTTAGTGACTAAGGATGAGAAGAAAACAGAGGGTGCAAGGTTCCAGGAGACTCATAGTTTGGGGCTTTCTCTTTTTCAGCCTTTTATTGTGCACAATTTCAAACACCTATAAAAGTAAAAGGATATCCTATTGAGTTATAACAATCAATCTTGTTTCCTCTGTACTTGTAGCCTTCCCTTACCCACCTATCTTCCCTTTCCTCCACTGTTATTTGAAACACATTCTAGGCTTTCACTTGATGAAATCTTTCATTGGATCCAATGATAACTTAAAGAAACTCTTATTCAGTGAGCACCTACTGTGTGCCAGGTGCTTTGTCCTCGTGCACACCTGAGGACTCTGGGGGAGGGGCTGGGACTCAGAGCAGCAGCGGGAGAAAGGAGGTTGGTTATGATCCAGGTAAAGGCCAGGCCCTGGGAGGGCCACCCTCCCAGCTTCATGAGGGGCTGGGGTTCTCACCTCTTCCTGGGCTGAGGTCTGAGAAGCCTGTGTCCACCCCGTCAGAGGCTTGGGGAGCAAGAAGGGACAGGGTGAGTTGGGGCCTCGCTTCCCATCTCCTGCCCTGACACTCTGCCCGGCCCTCCCCTGCAGACTTGGGCCTCTTCTCCACCAAGACGCTGGTGGAGGCGAGTGGGGAGCACACGGTGGAGGTGCGCACGCAGGTGCAGCAGCCCTCAGATGAAAACTGGGACCTGACGGGCACACGACAGATCTGGCCCTGCGAGAGCTCCCGTTCCCACACCACCATTGCCAAGTATGCGCAGTACCAGGCCTCCTCCTTCCAGGAGTCCTTGCAGGTGAGAGGCGCGCCCGAGCAGAGGCCGGGGAGGTGGGATCAGGGAACTTGGAGCCCCAGCTGCGGTGGGAGGGCCCCTGGAAGGTCGCTGACCTAGCCCTGCCTACCCCTGTGACCAAGCAGGAGGAGAAGGAGAGTGAGGACGAGGAGTCCGAGGAGCCGGACAGCACCACGGGCACGCCTCCTAGGTACAGACGCTTTGCCTCTGCCCTTCATGCCTCCTTCCCTTCCCCGGGCTTCTCCACCAACCTGTGCTCCTCGCCCCCGCAGCAGCGCACCGGACCCGAAGAACCATCACATCATCAAATTTGGCACCAACATCGACCTGTCCGATGCTAAGCGGTCAGTGGGGCTGAGGCCAGCAAGCTGGGGCGGGAGTGCGGATGCGTTGGCGGAGCCCGGGTAGCCGCTCACTTGTGTTGCCCCTCATTTGTGTTGCCCCTCATTTGCGTTGCCCCTTCGCCACGGCAGGTGGAAGCCCCAGCTGCAGGAGCTGCTGAAGCTGCCCGCCTTCATGCGGGTAACCTCCACGGGCAACATGCTGAGCCACGTGGGCCACACCATCCTGGGCATGAACACGGTGCAACTGTACATGAAGGTCCCTGGCAGCCGAACCCCAGGTGCGCTCCTCGCGCGGGCGCCCCGGCGCGGTGCGCGCGCGAGGGACGGGGCTGCGGCCGGCGCCCCTCCGTCAACCAATGAGCGCGCAAGGGCGGGCTTGTCGCGCACTGCCGGCTCGGCTCCCACCTACCGTGCAGTTCTCTGTCGCCCCCTGCAGGCCATCAGGAGAACAACAACTTCTGCTCGGTCAACATTAATATTGGCCCAGGAGACTGCGAGTGGTTCGCGGTGCACGAGCACTACTGGGAGACCATCAGCGCCTTCTGCGACCGGTGCGCGCCGCCCTCCGCCCTCCTCCTTGGCTAGATAGCTCCCCCACGTCCCGTCCCTGGATCCCCCAGGTTTCCATCTGATCCTGTGGCTACCCTCCAGGCACGGCGTGGACTACCTGACGGGTTCCTGGTGGCCAATCCTGGATGACCTCTATGCTTCCAACATCCCTGTGTACCGCTTCGTGCAGCGTCCCGGAGACCTTGTGTGGATTAACGCGGGGACCGTGCACTGGGTGCAGGCCACCGGCTGGTGCAACAACATCGCCTGGAACGTGGGGCCCCTCACCGGTGAGAGGCTGGGGCCAGGTGGTGGGGTGAGCCACTCAGCGGGGAGAGGCTGGGGCGCCTGGGCAGTGAGCCCCGTAGAGGGGCGGGCTTGGAGGGGGCCAGGCCAGCGGTGAAGGAAGGGGCTGGGCTGTTGGGGAATCCTGTCGTGACCCTCTCTGGTCCGCAGCCTATCAGTACCAGCTGGCCCTGGAACGATACGAGTGGAACGAGGTGAAGAACGTCAAATCCATTGTGCCCATGATTCACGTGTCCTGGAACGTGGCTCGCACTGTCAAGATCAGCGACCCCGACTTGTTCAAGATGATCAAGTGAGGGGGGGCCCTGTTGGGGAGGGAGCCCATCTCCATTCGCCCTGGTCCGCCTTGTCCTTCCTGGTTCCAAGCCCACACGCCCCACCCTTTACCGCGTGCACTGCAGGGCTGTTGTGCCGGGGCGGTTGACCAGACCCCTGCCCTGAGGAGCTTTGTTCTCCAGTGGTCCACGTAGACAGAAACCCCGTGAAATTTCCACTGTGTCCCAGGCCCGAGGCGCGGAGGCCCCGCCTCGCCTCACCACCACCTCGCTCCGCTCGCAGGTTCTGCCTCCTGCAGTCCATGAAGCACTGCCAGGTGCAGCGGGAGAGCCTGGTGCGGGCCGGAAAGAAAATCGCCTACCAGGGCCGGGTCAAGGACGAGCCCGCCTACTACTGCAACGAGTGCGACGTGAGTGCGCCCCCTCTCCCTCTCCCGCGTCCCCGGGGGGAGGCGCTCGCCTCGGGCCTCCCTCGCCGTGACCGCGCCTCCACCCCGCCGCAGGTGGAGGTGTTCAACATCCTGTTCGTGACGAGCGAGAACGGCAGCCGCAACACGTACCTGGTGCACTGCGAGGCGTGCGCGCGGCGGCGCAGCGCGGGCCTGCAGGGCGTGGTGGTGCTGGAGCAGTACCGCACCGAGGAGCTGGCGCAGGCCTACGACGCCTTCACGCTGGTGAGGGCTCGGCCGGCCGGGCGGGGGGCCGAGGGGGCGCCGGGCGGGGGGCCGAGGGGGCGGCGGGGCGGGGCGGCCGACCGCGCCCCTGAGCCCGGCCCGCTCTCTCTCGCAGGCCCCCGCCAGCGCGTCGCGATGAGGCCGGACGCCCCGCCCGCCCGCCGGGCGCCGCGGGGCCACCAGCACACGCCTGGGCTGGACCTAGGTCCCGCCTCTGGCCGGGAAGGGGGTCGGGCCCAGCCCTTCCACCCCATTGGCAGCTCCCCTCACTTAATTTATTAAGAAAAAGAATTTTTTAAAAAACAAATAAGAGGAAAAAAGGAAAAAAAAAAAAAGGGAGACGGGGGAGGGGGCTGGCAGCCCCTCGCCCACCAGCGCCTCCCCTCACCGACTTTGGCCTTTCTAGCAACAGACACAAGGACCAGGCTCCGGCGGCGGCGGGGGTCACATACGGGTTCCCTCACGCCTGCCAGCCGCCCGCCCGGCCGGCGCAGATGCACGCGGCTCGTGTTGTACATAGACGTTACGGCAGCCGAGGTTTTTAATGAGATTCTTTCTATGGGCTTTACCCCTCCCCCAGAACCTCCTTTTTTACTTCCAATGCTAGCTGTGACCCCTGTACATGTCTCTGTTTATTCACTTGGTTATGATTTGTATTTTCTGGTTTGTTTGTTTTGTTTTTTGGTTTTTAATTTATAACAGTCCCACTCACCTCTATTTATTCATTTTTGGGAAAACCCGACCTCCCGCACCCCCAAGCCATCCCGCCCGCCCCTCCGGGGACCGCCCACCGCCGGGCTCTCCCTGCGCCCCAGTGTGTGTCCGGGCCCGGCCCGTCCGTCTCCGCCCGTCCGCCCGCCCGCCAGCGGCTCCAGCCGGGTTCTCATGGTGCTCAAACCCGCTCCCCTCCCCTACATCCTGCACTTTCTCGGACCAGTCCCCCACTCCCGACCCGACCCCGACCCCGCCTGAGGGTGAGCGACTCCTGTACTGTAGGGGAAGAAGTGGGAACTGAAATGGTATTTTGTAAAAAAATAATAATAAATAAATAATTTTTTTTTAAAGTTTTAAAGAAGGAACTATGAGGAAAAGGAACCCCGTCCTTCCCAGCCCCGGCCAATTTTAAAAACACGGACCTTCCCCTCACCCCCCCCACCCCCCTTTTCTTTATAAGCGTGAAACAGCCCAGGGCCAGGGCCTCACTGGGGCAGGGACACCCCGGGATGAGTTTCTCTGGGGCTTTATTTTCGTTTTGTCGTTTGTTTTTTTCTCCTCCACGCTGGGGCTGCGGAGGGGTGGGGGGTTTACAGTCCTGCCCCCTCGCACTGCACTGTCTTTCTGCCCCAGGGGCAGAGGGGTCTTCCCAACCCTACCCTTATTTTCGGTGATTTTTGTGTGAGAATATTAATATTAAAAATAAAATCAGGAAAAAAAAGTCCAGTTTCGCTAACGTGTTGGTGGTAGCAGGGAGAGCACTGGGAGGAGGGCGGCGAGACCGTGATTGATGGGGAGGGACTGCGCAGACCCCGCGGAGGGGAGCCCCTCCCCGGAGGCGCCTGTGGAATGTCCAGAGCTCCGGTCGCTCCTTGGTATGGGGGGTGCCTAATCCTGGAGTCGCATTCCAGGATAAGGGGGGGTGGGGAGAGGCTGGGCCGGGGGAGGGGCAGGAAAGAGAGCTATAAGGGCCGCGGCCCAGGCGGGAGGGAGCCAGGCGGGCCATGGCGGATGTCCCCGGGGCGCAGCGACCGGTTCCCGGCGGCGGCCCAGAGCCCCGGGACCCCCTGGACTGCTGGGCCTGCGCCGTGTTGGTCACCGCCCAGAATCTGCTGGTGGCTGCCTTCAATCTTCTCCTGCTGGCGCTGGTGCTGGGGACCATCTTGCTGCCCGCTGTCACCATGCTAGGCTTTGGCTTCCTCTGCCACTCCCAGGTGAGCGTGCGCCCGCGGTGTGCGTGTGGGTGTCTGGTGACGGTGGCGGTCTGCTCTGTGGGCCACAACCTCCCCGGGCCTGGGCGGTTTGGCTTGGGACTCACGCCTTTTCTCCCACAGTTCTTGCGCTCCCAGGCACCCCCTTGCACCGCGCACCTGCGGGACCCGGGTTTCACAGCCCTGCTGGTCACCGGATTCCTGCTCCTCGTGCCGCTGCTCGTGCTTGCCCTGGCCAGCTACCGCCGCCTCTGCCTGCGCCTCCGCCTGGCCGATTGCCTCGTGCCTTACAGCCGAGCCCTCTATCGGCGCCGGGGCGCCCCGCAGCCGCGGCAAACCCGGGCCTCGCCAGGGCCCCAGGCCGTTCCAACATCAGGAAAGGTCTGGGTCTGAGGACCCTCGAGTCAAGAACAACCCTGACGACTGCTCTCCCTCCCGGTCGGCCCAAGGACTTGAACCCCCGGGGGTCTCCCGACCTACCCTGCCCCCATTCCTGCCTAAGCCGGGTCCCAGCATCCGCTTGCGGAACAGAACAGCAGCATCTGTGGACCCAATTCTGGTGAAAATTCGCCACACCCCGGAAAACCCACTTTTTCCTCTCTACCCATATGTGAATCCTGGACATCTGGGCTGGACCCTGCATCTCCCATCCCCCCTGTGAATAGGACAACTGAACCTCGCTGGTGCCCTCCTTTTCCGGTGTTGCTCCTAGTATTTACTGGCTGTGTGTATGGGGGGGGGGGGGGGCCGGCGGGTGAGCGAGGTTGGAGGGGAAGGAGTCATCACACGTTAATAAAGAATTAGTGAACTGAACGCGATCCTGGGATCCTGTGAACAGAGGGGCAGCACAAATACTAGCACTCCTGCCATGTGCCGGGCAGCAGGAAACAACACGCGGGTGGGGGGGTGGGGTGTGGCTCTAGTGCGCAGACCGGAGCATCCTTCAGCCTCCTGGCCTTCCCTTATCGCATTAGCCCGTTCTTCCTGGCCAGACCCCAGAGCTCTGTCCCTGACCCCAAAGTCACCTCCTCACCAACAGAATGGAGGGGGCCCGGCCTCTGTCGCCTGCCCTGCTCCCCTTGGGGACCCAAGCCTGTTCTCTGACCCCAGCTTAGAGGAACTCCGTGTTGCCAGGCCGGAGAGAGAAACAATAGGCCTTCCGGAGCAGGATGACACCCCCTCCCGCCACAATTCTGCAGCCGCTGCGTGGGAGGGAAGATGAAGGGGCCCACCCTGGGGCCTGTGGATCAGAAGCTCAGCCTGTCCCCCATCCTCACCCCGAACCTGAGGGAACCTTTAGCAGTCCTGGGCGTCCAGGTTGTAGGAGGAGGGTTGAGAGTGCTCCCGACTTCAGAGAAACCTCTTCCTCTAGGGATAAGGTGTGCAATCTCTGCCCCAGGATCCCAGCTACACACAGAAACAGGCCACGTCGATTACAGGTTTAATGAAGTCTGCAAAACATGCACGACCGTGCTCAGAGATAGGGAGGCCCCGCCAGGCTCTCTCTTTGCACCTCAATAGAAACGATGTGGTGTCCAGGTACCATGGCCAGGCCCAGCACACGGGGTTCCCCAGCAGAGAAGGAATCTGGAAAGAAGAGTCAGAGCATCAGGGAGGCAGGCCAGCGTCGGCCCCACCCCTTCTGAGCCACGACTTCTAGCCCCAGAAAATAAGGGGTGTAGCCAGGCACTGAAGGGGAAATGCCTTGCGTGAGGCTCCGCCGCATTCCCAGCCGGGTGTGCATTCCCCAGGCACTGACCCGACGGCTTGAGGAACTCCTGCGCCGAGCCCAGGATAACATTGCAGTCGCGGTCGGTGCAGAGGAAGCAACCGACCAGTGTCCGTCCGTCTGTCATGCGAATGCGCATAGTCTTGTTGAGCAGCGCCTCCAGCTGCTGCCTAGCGCGCGCAGCCGGCGAGTCCTCGCGCTCCCCGTCTGAGTCCTGCGCAGGGCGGGATAGGCGCTCAGACCGCGCCGCCCGGGCTGCTGCCCGCCCGCGGAACCACAGCTCCCGACAGACCGCGGGGCGCTCACACGAAGCCCAGAGGCTGCCGGGAGCTGCAGTTCCCCCTTCGCTCCCCCATCTTGCTCCCCGACGGCCCCTCAATCCCAGAACCCGAGCTGACCCCGGCGCTGGAACTGCTCTGACGCCGGCTGCAACAGCCATTCTCCTCTCTTAGCAGCATGGTTGGTCCAGCTCCGGCCATTTGTTCCGGGGCCTCCTCCAGGCCCTTCAACTTCCTAAGAACCTTTCGGGTCCGGTGGTCTGAGATCTCGCGAGCGCTCCCGACCTGTTTTCTTTCGCGAGATCACCTCTCCTCCTCCTCTTCGTCTCTTGGGCAACTGCAGATGTCTCGCGAGCTTCTCCTACTTCAGCGAGGCTGCTCACCGAGGCCTATTACGCCGGATGTACTAAGATATCGCGAGAAAGCTTCAACTCTAGGTTCTTACACATCCTTTAAGGAACCCTGGGATTTAGCGAGAATACCTTTTTTCATAATCACACTCCTCCCCTCCCTTGTCTTTCTGTCTCGCGAGATAGTCTGTCCTAAATACTCCCTGTAGCCTAGGCCACTCTGAATTAAAACGGTGTCTCTTTCCCCCGGAAGTCCTGAGGACACAATTACTTGAATGCCGGAATCGGACTACGTTTCCCATGAACACGTGCAGCCCCCGCCCCTTCTCGGCCATACAGCATTTGATCTCAATGGACGGTGGCCGAAAAAGGACAATGGTTTCCATGTTAGCGGATAAACGCGCTGCCCTGAGCTCCTGGACGAGAGGGAGGATGCAGTAGTGAATGCGTGCTGAAAAGCGAGGAAGCAGCTAAAGGAGTCGGTGACCGATAGAGGAAGAGCCATGCCACACCGGGGCCTAGTGGCCGGGCCAGAGTATTTTCAGCGTCGCTATTTCACGCCGGCCGAGGTGGCCCAACATAACCAGCCGGAAGACCTCTGGGTGTCTTACCTGGGAAACGTGTACGACCTAACGCCGTTGGCACAGGAGTACAAGGGTAAGGGCCACACTTTGGGCCAGCGTCGGGGGTGTGTTTGAGGGTGCTTGGTTCTTGGATGGCTAGCATTGACGGCGGCTACTCCTTCCCAGGAGACCTGCTGCTGAAACCCATCTTGGAAGTTGCGGGCCAGGACATCAGCCACTGGTTTGATCCAGACACCAGAGACGTGAGTTCTGCTGGAACCTGGGTTGCGGGGAGGGCCACTGGAGAGCGGGGATGAAGAGGAAAAGCAGAGGCTAACTAGAGCCCGAGATAGTGACTGCTCCAATCCTCCTCCCCAAATCCTGCTTTAAAGATCCGCAAGCACATAGATCCACTGACCGGTTCCCTGAGATACCGCACCCCTCGGGGTCGCTTTCTGCACGTGCCGCCTCAGCTGCCCCGTTCGGACTGGGCCAATGATTTTGGGAAGCCTTGGTGGCAGGAATCGCGTTACGAGGTGGGGCGGCTGTCCGCCAAGACCCGGAATATCCGCATCATTAACACGCTCACGTCGCAAGAGCACACATTGGAGGTGAGAACTGGTGCCTGGGGCAGGTTAGAGGGAACTGGGAATCCCGGCAAATCTCCAAGCAGATCTGCAGGCCAGCAGCTCTCCACAACCGGTGGGGGCTGTATTTTCTTTTCTTTTAGGGGTAACGGAGAAAAGAAGACCACCTAGGTCCCCAGGGTTGGGAATTCAAGGTGTGGCTGGGGAACAAGGTACAAGAGACTTTTTCATAAGCCCAGGGTGACAGTTTGTACACCTTAGTAACGGTGGTCCTCAGAAGCTCTTACATGCTGTGTTTCTGTACAGCAGTTGCAAGTGGACTCTCTTATTAGTCTACTCTATTGTGGGGATGAGGTAAGGGGGCAATGACTTTAGGCCCATCCGTTTATTAGAAGTGGTTGCCATAAAGGCAGGTAGGGTTTGGGAGCCATTCATTGCATGCTGGAGCCCCAACTTTATTTCTGGGACTGTGGAGTGCCTTAAAGCTGCTATCTGCCAAGGGAGGCACTCTGATCCCAGCTCTATCATCTTTTGAGTTCCTGACCTTTGCTTGGGGTGTGGGTGTGGGTGTGTGTGCATGCATGTATGTGTGTGTGTTCGTTCAACCCAGAATTCTGGGGTGGGTGCTTTCATGTTCTCCAGGTGGGGGCCCTGGAATCAATGTGGGAAATCCTACACCGCTATCTCCCCTATAATGCACATGCTGCCAGCTACACATGGAAATATGAAGGGAAGAACCTGAACATGGATTATACTCTGGAAGAGAATGGTATCCGGGATGAGGAGGAAGAATTTGATTATCTCAATATGGACAGTACACTCTACACACCTGCAGTACTGCTGTACTTCAATGATGACCTCACAGAGCTATAAGAAGGGAGATGTATGCTCATGTAGACTCAAGACATATTTTGAGTTTAGCTGTATCTGTGCCCTGTAGGAAAAGATGTGGGGATGGGGGGGAGGGCGGAACCTGGACCTAGACTTCCACTCTACTCTGGGAGCTGGCCTGAGGTTCCCATGCCCTACTATAGTGTACAGGTCCTATTCCTCGGGTTAATTACAGTTTACTCTGAGATAGTTAGGGAGAATGCTAGAAGTGAATTAATTTTTAGGAACGATACAAGAAAACAAAGTATCTTAGATCAGGGAGATGTAGAAGAGGATAGTCAGATAGAGCTCAGGCAGAACTTTTCAACAGAGAAAGAGAAGTCCTACACAGGGAGGAGGGCTGGAAGAACTTTTCTGGCAATGGAAATGGGATGGCCGCAGGAAGATGGGATTTACAAAGACAGGAATAGGAAATGTCTATCACTGGCCATGCAACACTGGCTAATCTCTCTTCTGAATAGTATTTGGCGGCTGAAACCCAAGAGGAAGAAAGGAAGTGAATGATCACCAGGTAATTCAGGCTAGATACTATGCTATGTGCTTTATACATCTCATTTAATACAACTACCCATACAACAGATATCATTACCACTATTTTACAGATAAATCTTCTGAAGCTTAGCAAGATTTAATAGCACAAAAAGGCACACTAGTTAGTAATCAGATTGCAAACCCAAGTCTTCCCAATTCCAAAATCTATGTTCTTTTCAATGTAAAGAGACTAACCCAATGTCCAGGCTCACTGCACAATGGGAACCTACAGGCCTCTTGTGTAGTCCGACATGGTATCGTGTTTTGTGTGTGTTTTGTTTTGTTTTTAGTTACTGTCTTTGAAAGGGAGTTAGCAGATTTCTGCAGTGGCAGAGAGGATACAGGCAAGGCTAAGTGTCAGCTGAATAACAGCTTTTGAGGCTACTTCATGGCTAATCCCATAGCAAACCTTTCCTCTGACTCTTCTGAGGGAAAGAGGTGGGTATATACTGACTCCAGGAAAACTAGTGTGGGAAAGGGCCTTTGGATTGGGACACTTTACATGGGGGAGCACAAAGGAGGCAACAGCACGTACATTCACGATGGGCCTGTGCCTCTGACGGGAAGGTGAGGACTTTGCCAGATGGTGACTCTACAAGGGGCTCGATAGAGGAGATATAAAGAGAGGAGCTAATTAAGTCAGCAAACTCCTGGTGTTCAAAAGAGAACCACCATGGAGGGCTGTGGCCAGATTTGGTCCCCTATGACCTAAGCAGGGAAGGGGAATGAGAATAGCAGGCAAAGAAGAAGCAGGGAGATGTCAGTGCACCTTCCTGGAAGGTGGTCCCCCACCAGACACAAGGTAGGCTGCGTAGGAGTATGCTGAGGGGCTGACTGTGAACAGCATGGACAGAGGCGGAGACATCTGTATCCAGTAGTATCTGAACTTTGGCTTCAGTAGTATCTGAACTCACTGTGAGACAGGGCTTCCATTCAGTCCCATGTAATGCCAGAGTCCATGAATTATTTGAATCATTTTGACATTTAATCAACTCTGCACTTGTTTCATATGTATCTTGTTTGCTCAATTAAACCCTAAACTATTTGAGAACCAAAGCTCTGCTGTGGCTGTAGCCCCAGCCTCAGGTCCTGTGCATGGGATCTGCCCACACGCATCCCTCTTCCAGAGTTTCCTACTGCAGTACCTCTGCCAGAAACACATCCCTCTCCTCACACACCCAGTCACTCTCCAAGTAGAGTCCATCTCCTATATATCTCTGGGTCCATCTTCTTTTCTCGAAGCTATTATCATCACCTCTGGTCTGGACTGCCGCAGTAATTTCCTAACCAGTCCTCCCATTTCCACTTCTGTTCTCCACACACGGCACAATGAACTCTGAAAAACAAACCTAAACATCTACCTTTCCTCCTTTGGATTCTTCAGTGGCTTCCAGCTGCTCTTGGACCAGGGTCCTAAATCCAAAGACCTTGCATACCTCAGCCTCCACCTTGCATCACCCCTCTTCATTCACTGGCTTTCTGTTCACTAAATGTTTTCTTGCCTCAGAGCCGGCACCCAGGCTCTTCTCTTTGCTTACAACACTCTTCCATTTCCCACCTTGCTAATCCTGAATGTTTCTTCCTCATGGAGACCTTTTCTGACTTCTCGATGTAGGTCAAGACTTTCCGTTAAACCTTCTCTTAGCACCATGCCTATTTCAGAGCACTTATTACAATAGTAATGTTAAAATTATAGGTGTAATTGGCTGGCTGGCTGCTAGATTGTAAGCTCATGAGGGCAGAGATCATGTCCATCTTGTCCACTGCTGTATTCCCAGTGCTGGGCACACAGTTGCTGCTCAATAAATTTTGATTGAATGAACTCAAATGTTAAGTGAATTCCTCTGCCTGTAAATAACTAGTGGATGGGATGTTGCATCCTGAGGGGCAAGGTAGGACCAAGAAATAGGATGTCTGGATCCTGTGCTGTAATCTCTATCCACAGGTTTCTCTTTTCTTGTTCGCCATAGATCCAAGACCAAAAATTACTCCATAGAGGTTCTCCCTCTCACCAGACTTTTGGGGCAATCGACCTGTCTTTTCTCCATATGGCCACCAGGTGGCTGTAGTCACCCACAGAGTGAAGGGAGAGGGGCCTGGATGAGGGAAAACACTCTCTCAAGCTCTAAACAGGTTAGGATTAAAGGTAGTCTGTGGGAATGTATCGGTGGAAGGGAAGGATCAGAAAAAAGGGGAAAAAGAACATGGCCTCTATTCTATTAGCATTAGGTTTATTCCTGTTTTTAATTTTTTCCATAAGCACATGCCAGGAAAGGAGTGTAGTTTGAGAAATAAAACTCACGGGATAGGACAAGTAGGGGGTCTGATTACAGGTGTGGGTGTGTACAGGGTGAAGCACAGAACTATGGAAGGAATAAAGGTCACAGACTTTTAAGATAATAGAGTATGTTCATTTATTCTTAGTGGGGTTTATTTTGTTTGTATAAAGCTTTCTACTAGGCACTACCTTGGTTCCCTAAATACCTAAGAGTGGATATTTGCCTGAGGAGTATGTAAATAATGCCTCATCCTAAAACCTAGAAAGCAAACAGAACATGAGTGTAGGTCCTTTTGTGATGATCTCTTCTGTTTGGAGGGAGGTGGGTGGTGGGTGGTATATTGAAAGGAAAGTTGCCTGTCCTCAGTAAATCATAGCAGCTTCAAAGAACTCAATTTCCCACAAGCCTCAGTCACTATATACGCATATCATTGGAGGTCATAAAACGGTGTATGTTCTTTGCAGGAAGCTTGCTGACTCAGTGGGCTAAAACATACACACATGAAAAGGTAAATGAAAACAGTACATGGTAAAGGACCAAATTATGGTACAGAAAGTTTCCATAATTTGGCAAATCACAATTGGGTTCTTAACCTGGGCCTCCAGAAATGATTTCTAAATATTGTGTGTGTGCGCAGACGTGTATTATTTTGGAGAAAGGTGCTGTAATTTCCATCAGTTTCAAAATGGCCCAACCCCCTGCCCCTGAAATAGTACACACACAAGCACAATAACAAAGACCCTCAAAAGCAGAATGTCAAAGGTGACAATGCAATGTGGTTCCAGGATTCCTGGCACCTGCCTCAACGGTCTACTTCAACCTTATACACCTGTGTTCCCATGGCAGCAGTTCCTAAAGTTTTAAGCCTTGGGGCTAAGTTTATAACTAGTCTGAAACATTTTACTGCCCCAAATTCTGATCTGGACATACCTCGGAGCTTAGTGAAGGGATCTATCATTTGCACTTGGGGCCATGACACCCAGTCATGACTTCAAGATAAGGTTAATGCACCCAGTCCCCACAGCTGAGTTTAGATAAACCACGTAGATACGTTGATATTAGGAGAACAGCCACTTTATGATGGATCAGTAAGAGTGCATGCAGGTTTAGTTGTAGAGAAAACAGACAATTTGGAACTTGAATGATCTTGGAAGTCAAATATTAAGTATTCAAAATACAAACAGATATGCAGTCCAAGTACTGGGAAACACACAGACACACACAAACACACAAGCTGGTGAATGAATAAGTGAACTGAGGCCATTAAAATGGAATCAGGGTCAAGAAGGTAGAGACGAGGAACAAGGCGGATGAGATACTGCTAGAACTGTCTCTCTCTTACTGGGAGCAGCCCAGCTCCTGCCCTTTGGGAACTTAATGTTTAGTGGGAACTTGGGCATCCAGTTTCAATCATCTGACTTAATCATCTCTGTATCCCCAACAGCCATATAATGTCTGGCATAGAGTGGCAATAAATACCTGTTTGTTTCAGGAATGAATGGTAAATGTAACCCCCACTACTTGAAATATGTGAACTCAGGAGTCAAATATATTCAGATAATGTGGTGTCCTTTGCTCCTTGCCCACTCTATTTGAAGAGAGCAGAAGAGATCTGGATAGTGAGTAACGTTTGTGCTGATAAATTCTTCCAGTCCTCCTAGAGAAGAGTAAGGAGGAGGAAATATTTCCTTGCCCTTACTGAACAGCCTATAGGAGTAGCTATTACTCTACTGTAGTGTATCAGTTGAGAATGTATTTGGCTGGAAGTAACAGAAGGCTGAGCTGGGGCTTAACTATAAAGGGTTAATTTTTCTCACATTTTGAGAGTCTGTGGTGTAGTGACTCCACTAGATAGTTCCTCACTGTCTCAGGCTGCTCCTGTTTTTGTCTCCATGATTATCTCCTTTCTGGCTGTTCTACTTCCAGTCTGTATTGTGGGCAGGAAGGAGGAAAAGGCAAAGGATGAAAGGGCAGTGCCTATATCAAAGCAAAAAGTTTTCCCAGACATCCTTAGCAGACCTTTGACTACATCTCATTGATAGGACATGTAGTACACAATGACCCTTAGCTGCAAGGGAGTCTGGGATAGTGAGTATTTTATATTGACATCTACAACAATAGCAGGGTCCACTACTGTGGAGTGAAAGAAAGGATACTGGATAGGAACTAGTTATGTCTTCTACAAGAAGTGTGAAAGTGCTATTCATCCAGTCATTAACAAAAAAAGTTGTTAAGCACTTTGTGTCGGGCACTGTTCCAGGTACCTGGGATACAGCAGTGAAAGACAGGCAAGGTTCCTGCTTTACTGGGACTTATACTCTGGTGGGTAAACAAACACGTAGACAAGATCATTTCAGATAGTGCTGAAAGCTCTGTATTATATATGTGTATATATACATATACACATATGAACACATATACATATATATGTATATCTACAAATACCAAAAGTACTATAAAGACAAAGAAACAGAATTACAAGAGAGAGTAATGGTCAAATGATCAGAGGTTTGCCTGAGATGATCACAAAGACTGATCTGTATTACCTGTAGATCTGCATTTACCTGCATTAATCACTTAATCCTCATAACAAACTTAAATACTGGGTTTCTTTACTTACACTGCAGAAAGAAGGAGACTGAAGCACAGAGAGCTTGCCAAAGGTCATACAACTAGTAAGTAGCAGAGGTGGGCTTTCAAACAAGACAGTCATAGGCCACCCACTTAACCACTGAGTGGCATCACCTCCCTACATGACAAACACAGTCACCTACTGCTGCTTAACAAAACCGTCCCAAGACTTAAGTGGCTTCAAACCACCACCATCATTTATTTTGCTAATGAGTCTGTAATTTGGGCAGGGTTCAGTGGGGACAGCTCATTTCTACTCCAAAAGGTGTCGACTGGGTGGATTACTAGAAGCTGGAGAATTCACTTTCAAAATGGCTCACTCACAAATGGCTGGCAAGGTGATGCTGTCTATGGGTTCTTCTCCATGAGGGCCCCATTCTCAGGACAGCCTAGGCTTCCTCATAGCATGGTAGCTGGGTTCTAAGAGCAAGTATCCCAAGAGAACCAAGAGGAAGTTCAAGCACCTTTTATAACCTCACCTCAAATCCGAGGGGAAGGAACTAGACCTCACTTCTCAGTGGGAAGAGTGTCAAACTCACACTGTAATAAGAGCATGTTGGACGTGAGTTATTATTGTGGCCCTTTTTGGAAAATACAATTGACCACAGATGCACTGGAGGCAAAGGAGGGATATCCAATCAGTCTTGGGTAGGAGTGGGGTGTTGAGTCTTTCTTGAAAACCAAAGTTGGAATCCTGGCCCCACCATCTATTTATTGGATTCATTAACCTAATACTGAGCACCTGCTATATATCAGGCACAATTCTGGACTCTGTGAATACACTAAATAAGAAGATATAATTTCTGCCCTCAAGGAGCTTACAGATTACTGTGAGATTCTGAGAAGTTTATAAGCATCTTAACTTGTCATCTTCCACTTGCAGGAAGCAGCCAAGGGAAGTTCTTGTTTTTGTTTTTTAATTGGAGTTTAGCTGATTTACAATGTTGTGTTAGTTTCAGGTGTACAGCAAAGTGGATCAGTTACACAGAGACATATATCCACTCTTTTTTAGATTCTTTTCCCATATAGGCCATTTACAGAGTAATGAGTAGAGCTCCCTGTTCTATACAGTAGGTCCTTAGGGGAAGCTTTCAAAGCTCCCCTGTTTAAAGTCTTGTTCAAAGGCTTCCAACTCCTCTTAAGAGGACATAGGACACCCTTACTATTGTCCACAAGGCCCTGCATGATTTGGCTCTTCCAGGCTCTTTTTTTAATTTTTAATTTATTTTACTGAAGTATAATTGTTTTACAATGTTGCATTAATTTCTATTATACAGTGATTCACTTATTTATGTGTGTGTGTCTATATATATATATGTACACACATACACATTCTTTTTCATTTTCTTTTCCATTATGGTTTATTACAGGATATCGAACATAGTTCCCTGTGCTCTACAGTAGGACCTTGTTGCTTGTCCACCCCACATACAATAGCTTGCATCTGCTAATCCCAAACACCCAATCCATCCCTTCCCCAACTTGCCTCCCCCAGGCTCTTCTGTACCTCCTCGTTGGCCTTTCAGTTTCTGACACTGAGCCCAGATCCTTTCTGCCAGGGCCTTCTCACGTGCTGTTCCTCTGCATGGGACACTCCACCCTCCACTCATCACCTGGCCAGTTCCTGTCCCTTAAAATCTCTGCTTAAATGTCACTTTCTCAGAGAAGTTTTCCCTGGTCCCTTCAATTATGTCAACTCTTTCATCAAACCCTCTCAGGTTGTCCTGAAACATCATAATTACAATGAAAATATTTAGGGTAATTCGTTGTTTAATGTCTGTGTTCCTCCCTTTTTAGAGTATAAGCTCCAGGAGGGCAGGGACCATGTCTCTTATTTGCCACTAAATATCCAGCACCTAGCCCTGTGCTCGGCCCAGAGCACTTACTCACTCAGTATTCATAAAATGAACAAATATAATGTGACATGCTACCAAAGGGCTAAGTATGAAACACCTTGGGAATATCTAAACCCAGTCTGCGGAGATCAGGGAAGGCTTTCTGGAGAAGCATGATCCTAAGCTGAGACTGGAAGGACAAGGGGGAGGTAGCCGAGTGAAGAGGTGGGAGAGGGTAAGGAAGAAAAGTAAACAGCATGAAGAGTGCACAGTTTGGCGGTGAGAGTGTATGGAGAGCTCAGAGGTAGAAGGAAGTGCAAAATGGTAAAGCCAAGAGGAGATGCGAGGCCTGAGGAGGATGGGCAATGAGAGACACTGAGGACAGACCAGGTCCTGCGAGACTTTGTAAACCAGCTTGCTTTTTTTAAAAATTGAGATATAGTTCACATACTATAAAATTCACCCTTTTAAAATGTACAATTTGGGGTTAAGGGTTTTATAAGGAGAATGCCATGATCAGAATTTCATTTTTAAAAGGTGACAACCACAATGTCAAGAGAGAATGGATCAGAGGGGAGAAAAAAGAGAGAAGAAAGTGGAGACAGGGACACTAGCGCTACTGCAGCAGTCCAGGAAAGAGACGAAGGTGGCTGGGATGAAGTTAGTGGCAGTGGAGATGAGAGAAGATGAACTGAAGTTAGGAGAGAATTACACAACTGAATAATTTATTGGGAGGGGGGTCTGAGGTAGAGGGAGGAGTGAAGGATGACAGCCAAGTTTCTGGCCTGAGTGACCAAGAAGATGATGAGTCCAATGGCAGATGAGGGAGATGCTTGGCAGAAGCATTTCATGGGGGAAGGAAGATGATGTGTTTTTAGTTAGCTGTCTGAAGTAACTCTGGGGCTTGGAAATACAGATGTCCAGATCTTACCAGATATGTGGGATCCTGAATAGAGCTCTGGGCTAGAGTTAAAGGTGCAGGAATTGTCAGCAATGCGTAACTTACCAAAGTCAAGGATGAGATCACCTCAGTAAAGTGTGATCTACACGGAAGGCCTGGGAGGAACAACATCTAAGGGAGGGGAGGAGAAGGAGACTCAGAAGGACGAGCCAAACTAGTACGAGAGACCCTGGAAAACGGTGCCAGGGAAGCCAAAGAGAGAGTATTTTGAGAGGAGGGAATGGTAAACAGTGTGAAATGTCACAGTCAAGTAAGGGGAGGACTCGAGCATCCACAGATTTAGCGAACAGCAAACCGGTGGTGCATTAGACCGTAGATGGATGAGGTATGAATGAGGTCTTCACAGAAGAAATCCAGCTGTAGAGGGAAGAGTTTTCTGGCTTTGTAACTGCACAGAATACTCTCCTCCTTTTATTTTTTTAATTTTTTTTAAATAAGGGTAACTTTTAAAAAAATTTATTTATTTTATTTATTTATTGGCTGTGTTGGGTCCTCGTTGCTGCACACAGGCTTTCTCTAGTTGCTGCGAGTGGGGGGCTACTCTTCATTGTGGTGCACAGGCTCCTCATTGTAGTGGCTTCTCTTGTTGTGGAGCACAGGCTCCAGGCGCGTGGGCTTCAATAGTTGCGGCACATGGGCTCAACAGTTGTGGCTCACGGGCTCTAGAGCACAGGCTCAATAGTTGTGGTGCACAGGCTTAGTTGCTCCGTGGCATGTGAAATCTTCCCATAGCAGGGCTCGAACCCGTGTTCCCTGCACTGGCAGGTGGATTCTTAACCACTGTGCCACCTAGGAAGTCCAATACTTTCCTTCTTTTAGATTCCATTTCTTCAATCATAAAATATGGACAATAGAAGTAAGGATTCACTAAGGACAACAGACATAAACCAGGACACAGTCACTTAAAAAGAAGCTACCTTACACTGTTGTTGAGAAGATTAAATATGCTAAGGTATGGGGAAAGGCCCACCAGTATAAAAAGCCCTTGGGACAAGCACTCGAAATTTTTAGTTTTCTTTCCCTTTCCTTGTGTTAGCCATTCTTTATTTAGTAATGAATGCTCCCCTTGGGATTTCTGGAGATTCCACTTTATTCAACATCCAGGTAACATCTGTCATGATTAGAAAATTAGTAGACCTTATCTGTGACTAACATTTGGTTTCCAACCTAACAACAGTGTTTGTGCCTCCATTAGGAGAACTGGGTATGGTAAAATGTGGTTTGTTTCATATCATACCAGAGCTGAGCTTATTTAAATAAAGCAAGGGAAAGCCAGGAAGTGGGGCCAACTGTTGGGAACAAGAATAACTAAAGTCAGCCTTTTAGTTTAATAACGAAAGTCAGCACCTGGCTGCTTCAGTTTAAGCTGCTATTCATAACCCAGGTCGTGAATCCTCTCACCTTACAAGCATTTTAAGTGAATCTCTCTGAGGTGAGAAATGGCTGACAAGTAACCGTGATTGTTTAGAACACTAGCTACCAATTATCAGGTGCCTTATAGCTGGTTAGTAAGTTAGCTCACTAATCTTCACTACAGCCATATGAGGTAGGCATTAATGTCCCTGTTTGACAGTTACGGGAGCTGAGACTTGAGGGATAAGTTGTTTGCCCAGGGTCACTGCTAGTAAGTGGCAGAACTTGGATTTCAGGTGCTACCTGAATCCACAGCTGAAACTCTTTCTCTGATGGAGGGAGTGAATAACTTCATTACTTGGCTCTGGACTACATTTTAGGAGTTACACAGTTTTGGAATATGGCATCTTTTTAAAAAAAAAAAAAGAGTTGATTTTAATTTACTAATCACATCCAATTCAGTCTGAAATTAAAATAACTCTCCCTATCCAAAGAGCTAGGTGGTGAAAGGGTCCACGAGCAAGCAAAGGGGCAGGAGGATGACGGCTTGGGTTCGCCAGGAAAGGTGTCAGGGCAGTTCTGCTATAACAACCAGGGCTTAACAATATATCATACCAGAGCTGAGCTTATTTAAATAAAGCAAGGGAGAGCAAGGCATTCTGGCTGGTGGGTCAATGAAAAACTATTAAGACATTGTTAAAAGGCAATGCCAAAGCGGAAAAAAAATATTTGGTTTTTGCCATTTTGTATAGCACTGTCCAGTTTCCAACACAGTGGTCAATCAAAGCAGGTCTAAAAGAGACTGGGAAGGAATTCTCTGGCGGTCCAGTGGTTAGGACTCTGCGCTTTCATTGCTGAGGGCGTGGGTTTGATCCATGGTCAAGGAATTAAGATCCTGCAAGCTGCACAGTGAGGCCAAAAGCTGGAATAAGACAAAGATAACAATTTGGGGCTAAATCTTCCTTTTCTTCTTTTTTTTGGGGCGGGGGGGCTGCACTGACCAGACCCTGACCCCTGCATTGGGAGCGCAGAGTCTTAACCACTGGACCGGCAAGGAAATCCCTTCCTTCTCTTCTTAAGGTATCCCCTTTACTCAACGAAGAGCAAAGGAAAGGATTTAGCTAAAAGGCAACAGAAGTATGAGCAGATGTGAGATCACAGACTCACATGGATCACAGGACTATTTCAAGAAGGGGGTGTTCAAGTTAAGAACTCAGAAATTTCCTCTTAATTTAGTAACCAGGTTGCTGGTCATCTTGTGAAAGCAGTTTCCGTAGAGAGGCCGGGCAGAGGGTTGGAAAATGAGTAGGCAAGTAAAGCAGACAGTGAGTGTAGCTAATTCTTTCAAGAAGCGTGGCTGTGAGTGGGCATAGAGAGGTAGGGTGGCAGCTAAGGAGTCCAGAGTGTCTCTTTTAAAGTTAAGGAGATTTGACTACATTTAAATGTGGTTGTGAAGGAGCAAGTAGAATGGGAGATAAAGGAGAGTTAGGGGGTCACTGTTAACCATTATTCCCTGATAAGGTGGCAAGGCTGGGAGCCAGAGCCCAAGTGTAGGTATTAGCTTCGGGCAGGCTAGAAGGGAGGAAAGGACAAATCTGAATACAGTTAAATATGTAGTTTTAATGTATTTCAAGGGAGTTCTCAGCTGATGAGCTCTCTCCTAGAAGTAGACCGTAAAATGTAAGGTGGAGGAGGTTTGAGGAAGGTTTGAAAAAGTCAGCATGGAGAACCGAAAGGAAGCTGCCTAGGAAAAAGGATTTCTGAGCAGGGATACTGGTCTGGAATGGTCATGGTGTTTTCTTCAGGAGCACTTTGCATCCTGAGTGTAAACAGACAGTTGAAGTGATCCTAGGTTAGGGGTTTGCAAGAGGAAAATAAAGAGGGCACTGAGACAGGCAGCAAAGTGGCTGAAATGACAGACCATGGAATCTGAGCTGGACAGGGAAGGAGGTCAGGACATGGTGGAGCTGATGAGGAGAAAACAGAAGAATTAAGGGATGACAGGGTCTCATGGGTCCAAGAATAGTGAATAAATAAGAGAGCTGGAAGGAGGAGGCCAAAGTAGGAGGCTTGAATTTAATATTTCGGAAGAAGTAACAGTTTTTCAAAAGAGGTAAGAATTTACTGTTTCCCAGAGGTGGGAAAGAGAAGTGGAATGGCGAGAAAGGTATCTGATTGGGACGTCAAGGGCAGGACTAAGCTAGGCGTCAGTCTTGAATGAATGAGGAAAACTATCAGGAGGAAACAGATGACAGCCAGGGAGAGAAGTGGAGGGGGATACAGCCAGACTGCTGGAGCCTGAAAGAAATAGGGGCTTTTCACACAAGATGGGGAAATTTGGAAACAACCTTGGAGAAAAAGAATTAGATTCCTTCAGATATGAGGTCTGTACCCATATTTATTTTCCATATTACTGCGTTTTACACTAACTTTTTGGGACTACCAAACTTTACTATCAAATGTTTGATACTATCTCCTATTCTCTCTCTCTCCACATTATTTTTTAAATTAATTTTTTAAACTTGAAAAAAATGTTTCTTTTTCATTATAGGATATGTGTTATTTACAGAAAATTCTAGGTAGAGAAGCATAAAGATACAAAACAAAAATCACTCTTATTCCTATCACTCAGCAGAAACCAGTATTAACATTTTAACCACTTCCTTCTAGTATTTTCCTACATGGTGGTGATTATACTACATATATGACTTTATATTGTTTTATGCAGTTAACATTAGATCGTAAGCATTTGCTCATGTCATTCTCTCAATGTGGCAAAAGGTCAATAATCAGTAAATCTAGGTGAAGAGCATACGGGTGTTCATTGTACTTCCACTTTTCCGTAGGTTTGAAGTTTTTTGAAATTAAGAAGTTACACGTGGGGGGAAAGATAAATTAGGAATTTGGTATTAACAGATGCACACTACTATATGTAAAGTAGATAAACAACAAAGACCTACTGTATAACACAGGGAACTATATTCAGTATCTTATAATAAACTATAACAGAAAAGAATCTGAAAAAGAATATATGTATATTTATAACGGAATCACTTTGCTGTACACCTGAAACACTGTAAATCAACTATACTTAAAAAGAAAATAAAAAAAGGTACAGGTGGGAAGGGACCTAACCACAAAGGAAAAACAAGTGAATGATAATACAAAACTCAGGATACTGGTAGGGTGGGGGCAGGAGAGAAATGTGAAATATGGAAGCCCATTATGAGGCTTCAAAGATATTACTAATGTTATAGCTATTAAACTGATATTGGATACAGGTGTTCATTTTAATATTCTTTGTGGTTGATGTTTGTTATACATACTCTCTTGAACCTGTGAAATAGTTCTCAATAATAGATATAATTTTTAAAATTAAAAACCTCCTTTCTATCATGAACTTACCACTCTACCTGGATGAGGTCCACATACTACTTGCTAAATACATCCTTACTCAACCTAAACTGCCATTCTTTCCCCTCTCTGCTATGTAAATCTTAGTTATCTTTTGGGGCCTACTTCAAGTACAACTACATATGAAAGTCCTTCAATGAACCCCCTCCGCTCCCTAAGAGCTCTCTTTTCTGAATCCTCGGGTTTTTACAGTCCACAGCAATCATCACTACCACATATCCTTAATTAACTTTTTTGTGTGTTTATGTCTGATCTCAAATGTCTCTCCCTCCTCCACCTAACTAATCTCTTGGTCACTAAAAAATTTTCAAGTTGCTTTTAAAAGATGCACAATGAAAAAATATGTTTCCCTTCCCAGTGGTAATAACTACAGTTTCTTGTGTATTCTTCCAGGAATACTCTACGAAAATACACATTTTTTTCCCTTTCATCAATGGTACCATATTATATATGCTCTTCCATAACTTTCCTTTCTTCCCTTCATATTTTAATTAGTTTTTAAACTAGAACTTCACTAATGTTCTCAAAAGTCTAACTACATTACATACACTGATTATACTTTCCTTCCATACTTTTCTCTCCTCAAAGAACTAGAAATTAGTGAGGAATGATTTCTTTAGCGAAATCACACTACTTTTGTCCCATTTGTTAATGTAATCATGAGGCTACATAAATTTGTTTACACAATAAATGATACTTCCTTGTTGCAAACATTCAAAATTATCAATAAAGCTAAATATCCCCCTTGACTATTATTTCCCAAAAGTAACCCCTGTGACCAATTTGGTATATGCCCAGAATTTTTTAAAGGAATTTATATACATATAAATGTATCTGTGGAAACATATAGTATTGTTTTTAGTTTCTTTGAACATAAATTAACTAAATGATATCATAATGTATATATTGTTTTGCAGCATGCTTTTTTCCATTCAACAATATAGTAAAGAATTGTACTATGTAGATGTAACTCATTTTTCTTGATTTCTGTGTAGTTTATTGCATTATTCATTACTGCTGGAAATTTAGAGTGTTTCCAATTTTTTGCTATTACAAACAATGCAGTTATGAACATCTTTTTACGTGTCACCTCATACACAAGTGTGACGACTGTTTCTCTAGGGAAGATGATAAGAGGTGGAACTCTGTATCAGAAAACATGTAAGTTTAATAATGTACTAGATATATTAAATTGACTATTGCCAATTCCACAGTATAGCTACAGATAATAAGTTATATATATGACCATCAATTTTACATATTAGTTCCTTTAAAACCCTAGGACATCCATTGACTTAGAAATCATTTAGTATATAGAACAAAGAACAGACTAGAAATTGTAAGATATAGGTTTAAATTCCAGTTCTGTCCGTAACAACTAACTTGATTCTAACTTGATTTTGGGCAATCCTTTCAACATATGGGCCCCAGTTTCTGCACCTACAAAATTATAGACTTCCCTGGTGATCCAGTGGTTAAGACTCTGTGCTCCCAATGCAGGGGGCCTGGGTTTGATCCCTGGTCAGGGAACTAGATCCCACATACAACGAAGATCCCGCACATGGCAACGAAGATCCCACACATGGCAATGAAAATCCCACATGCCACAACTAAGACCCAACACAGCCAAATAAATAAATAAATAAATAAATAAATAAATTTTAAAAAATTAGGTTAAAATGATGTTTCCTAAAATGTGGTGCCTATACCACTGGTAGCATGCAAAATGCTTTTATTTTTATTGACTTTTAATAATTATTTGTATTTTAAAATAAATTAGGAAAACTATAATTACCCTATCAAATCAAAGATTTATGGATATTATTTCATAATAATATAAAATTTACTTTTTAAGGGACATTTGTTTAAGTTAAAAAAAGTGAATTGACTCAAAGGAAAATAATATGCATATAACAGTACAGGTGGCATGTAAATATGGCAAGTCACGACTGATATATGAAGGACTGAGGTTTCTTTCTTCATGAAATCAAGAAGAGGTTGGATTAAAGCAGTAGATCCCAGACTTTTAAGATTACAGTGACCAGTAAAACATTAAAAAAAAAGTTAGTGATCAACATGGAGTTACTGACTTGTTATTGTGCTAATTAATGACATTAAGAACAAAACCCAAACCTATATACCCATCACCATTATTCAACAGAAAGATATTAAAAATATTATTCTGTAACTATAAAATAAGTATCTGTAAGTTGAAAAATTTTCAAGTTGTACAGAAGTATAATCATTTTCTCTCTCTTTTTCTTTCTCTATAAAATCTATCATGGACATCCTTCCAATACAGATTTACCTCATTTTTAGAAAGGACATTTTAAATAAACATAATACACTGTTAAATATATTAGCATGTGTATATATATACATATATTATATATTGGTTACATAGAAATATAGCATATTACATATTTATCTTACGTAAAAAATATATAATATATAATCGCAGAACAAAGGACAGAGCTTCCCAGGAAAGGATAGGTGGCAACCTTACTTGGCCATCTAAACACTGGTTTAGATGACCTTCTATCCCTAAAATTCCATGATCAAGCCCAGAAAATCCTCAGCATTTACATGCTTTTCATTACTACCACTAACTTCTATATTTCAAAAGACAACTAGGAATCTCTTTAACATCTCCTATCGGTAGAAAATTATAGACTGCAAAGTGCTTTCTCAATCCTTTCATCTGTTTGTTGCATGAGTTCATGCCTGTGCTCTATCAATCATTCTCACTGGTTCCCTACATTGGGGTTTTAACCTGGGCTCCATAGGCTTCAGGATAATATATGTGGTATTTTGTGTAGACACTGTTTTTCTAGGGGAAGGGTTTATAACTTTCTATGATCCAAGAAAGGTTAGAAACTGTAGTTTAGGATGTTTCTAGCTTTTGCTTTAAATAAATAATCTTATTATTGGCTTGAGAGTCCTTTACAATTTTTTCTTGGTTTTTGTTTTGTTTTGTTTTTTGTGGCGGGGTGACATCTAATTTCTGGTTTGCATTTGACAGCTGCATTCCTGAGTTCCTGGTTCTCACCTCTCATTAAAAAAGAAAAATTCTCTCCTGTCAATTAGTCCTATGGTGTTTTAATTTCTTATTTTATTTTTATTTTTCGAAGTACAGAAAGATAGAAAAAGGCAGATAGTGGTGCCCACATTGGAACTGACAGGCAGGGAGACAAGCAGCTAGGGAGAGCAAGACATAGAGGCACAAATAAAAGGACAGACAGAACAGACAGCTAAAAGAAACAGAGAGGAACCTGGAAACACAGAAGGGGAGACACAAGAATCGAGCAGATAGAGAAGGACGGAAAAAAAAATAGACAAGCTGGCAAGGAGAGAAAGGAGAATTACTGACAGAGAGGCAGGCAGGATCACCAAGAGGGACACAGACAGACAGACAAACAGAAAGGGGGGGAAGAGAGAGAAGGAAAGCAGACAGAGAAAGAAAACAATAAGCAAAGAAAGAAAACAAAGTGATAATAGCATTTTATACTACACAGTGCTATATAATTTATAAAGTGCTACCACATACATTATCGCAGGCAGACAGGGAGAATCCAGCAGACAGATGGGGTGATGGAGGGATACAGGCCAATCAGACAGAAGAGAGGGAAGGTGGCCAATCAGAAAGAGAGGCTAGACTGGAGCCCAAGATAGACAGTTAAGAGGAAAGACAGAACCAAGAAAAGTGAGAGAGGAGGAGAGGGGAAAAAGAGGAGAGAGACAGAGATAGAGGTGGAAACAGTTAAATTCAGGAATACAGGCAGTGAAAAAACAGAAATGAAATAACAGTGCATTGTGTGTAAAAATTTTATCATCACCTTTCTGAAGAGACCTGGACAGAAGTTGCTGTCTCTGCTTACCCCAAGGAGTTATAACATCTCTAAGGAGGCATGTGACAGGAGCCAGAAGGAAGGATGAAAAAGGGAGAAAGTTTTAGTAAGAAGCAAAGTTTTTTAGACCAGGAGGAAGACAAACTTCTTGGACAGGCCTAGATCAACAGCCTAAGGGTGCTGCTAAACCTAAAAGGATCTACATTCATATTCCTTTAAAGAATTCATTAGACTGGGAAAAGCAGAGTGGGCCCCTATCTACCCCATGTGCACATAAGCTCAGCTTACAAACCATCTGTACTTATCAACTGTTCTTATATTTATAAGGTATTTTTCAGTACTACCAGTGCTTTCATGGCTTTTCTCAGTGAATACATAGTTCAGTGATGAAGAGACCAGCAATGATGTGCGGTCATCAGGACAACTCATGATGCAGAGCAGAATAGGATATTAGGACACAGCAAGCCCTTCCTAAGCACACCTCAGGTCCTGGTAGTAAAAGCATGTAACTAGCAAGCAGTCAATCAAAGAGACAAGTGCTGTAAAATAGAATCAAAAGACAAGAAGCAAGAAACAGCAAGCCTGGCGGAGCAGGAAGGAGTACTGACAGACTGACAGAGGAAGAAGCATCCAGCAAAACTGGGAGAGAATTAGGAAGGAGTGCAGCAGAAAGCAAGCAGACGTATATGTGTAGACTCTTCTCTCAAACAAGATCCAAGAAATGTGTAGTGACTACCTGGGAGGACAGGAACAGGGGGGTAGGAGGAAACTTTCAGTGCTTTAAAAATTTTGTACCATGTGTATGCACTATCTATTTAAAAGTTGATAGGAAAAAAAAAGAAGAAAAACAAGCAGAGATGTGGACAGCAACAGCCAGCCAGGCAGACAGATAGCAAAAAAGCAGAAAGACTAGGAGAGACTGGGAAAATGGCAAAAAGATTGAGGCTGGCAGACTGTGTGAGGAACCAGAAAAATAAAAAGGAAAAGCAAGAACTGAAACAGAGGCAAACAGTGAGAGAAGGCACGGTAGGGGATATGGCAAGAAAGCAGGTAAGACTTTGGGGCAAGGGGTCACTGACAGGTCTGCGGTGGCAAGACCATCACCGTTGATGGGATGTTGGAAGAGGGGAGGCCAAGGGAGAAAAAGCTGATAAGCAGACACACTAAAAAGATACAAGCATTAAACAGTGGGATAGCAGCAAGCAAACAGGGTAGACGGGCAAGAGGACAGACATAAAGGGAGGCAAGGAAAAACCATGAACTAAACAGCATAAAGAAAAGAAGGAACAAGTAGGAGGGCAAGATAAGAGGCAAACCAAGACAGGGAACCATGGAAGGGCCTGGAAGGTAGACAAACCAAGAGACAGAGACGAAAAAAGTGATAGAGACAGGCAGGCGGGGAGACAGATGGCTAGAGAGAGAGTGGTGGGCAAACAGCCAGAGAAGCAGACAGACAACCAGAGAGAGAAAGAGGCTGCCAGCCAGTCAGGGAGGAGCAGACAGGCAGGCAGGCAGACAGACACCATAATAGGAGCAAACAGGTAGGGGGCAGGCGGAAACAAGGATAGAAGAAGAAAAATCAAGAGGTCAGCAGGGAGAGAAAGGAGAACAGGAGATGCAGGCAGGCAGAGGGGGAGATGGACAAGAGGGAGAATCAGGCAAATTAACAGATCCGTATGCAAAGCACACTCGAGAGAATGATGAATGTCTGTACAGGGATACACACAGCCACCTTTCGCCACCCACACCTGCAGCTCATGCCACATGTGGCAGGCAGGCAGAGGCGCTCAGCACAGAGGGAGAGGGCACACAGGCAGAGACTGCGGCGCACCCTGATGCGCAGGGCTGCGTGGGGACACTTCCCAGACACACACGGAGGGGCCAGAAAGAGGGGGAGTCAGACACACATGAGGAAAAGGCACACGCAGAGCCTGGAAGACAGAAGTAAACAGAAAGAAGATAGAGATGGAAAGTCACTTAGGGGTGACAGAGCCTGAGAGTCAAGGGATGAGACAGTCTTGGTGAAAAATAAAGAAAGGCATACACAAAAGCCCAAATACAGAAAGGGGGATACCCAGATGGACTAGTACAGAGGGACTGAGAGAGAGGACTTAACAAAATCAAATGGAAGAGGAACAGGAGTTACACTCAATACAGGAATGATATAGGAGCAGAAGCAAGAGAATTCCAAAGTCTATGTTAAGAAAAAGATAGAAATCAATGCTCAATAAAGTGCATTAGCTGGAGCTGGGGGCTGGCACATCAATAAATAATTTTTAAGCCTTGTAAGCAAAAGTATGCCCTGTCACTATTACCTTCTGGTTGCTGCCTACCTGCCCCTCCCTCTTAAGGTGCTCCCAAACCCTGCAGGGGCTGCTGAGTGGCTGCAGCTATACTCAAGGGATAGAGAAATAACCCAGGAGAAAATGACTCCACAAGCATGTGTCCTGGGCCAGGAAGCAAGGGAAAGGTCAAAGTGAGATCAAAAGAATGGGAGGAAACTGGAGTAAGAAAAGGGTGACAAGAACGAAACAGGGTTGAACTGAGCTATTTGCCTGCCTTCCTTTGCTAGCATTGCTCAATTGGCAAGTTTTAGTTTATGACTTCTCTGACCAAATCTCTGGATGAGAAAGCTACTTTTGGACTCCTTTTCAACCTTCCATCTGATTCCTGGTACCACTTTAAAGATAAACATTGGGGTACAGTGGGAAACCATGGGTCAGAAAGTCAGATGAAAGTGTGAGTGAAACCCCCTACCTCTTGCTTTTTCTCAGTTCCAGCTACTTTTCTTTTTCACAGTACCTCAGTTTCTTCCACTCTATCAGTGTTGGAGATCATGGAGGAAGGGAAATATACTGAAATAGGAGAAAACAGAAAATAATTTCACAATCTTCAGACTTAACTCTTGCCTCTTTATTCTAAAAATCTCTTCTATTTACCCCTAAATTAATTTCCCAAGTCAGATGAATTTTATATTCAAGTAATTGGGGGAGGGGAGGGGGAGGTAAAGGAGAAAAGAGTGAGGATAAATTCTACAACAATTATAAATCACTGAAAAGGCTGGGCAAAGGGGAGAATCAAACATGGACTCCTTTGAAAAAAACTCAATCATCGTATCTATTCATATCTCTCCCCCAAAAGTCACTAGGATTTCTATCACTTTTTTAAAGAACGAAAAAAAAAAAATATCCAGAACCGCTTCTCACTTAAAAAATACATACACAATTAAATGCGTTTTGACTTCAATGAGGTATGTAGAAACAGAGTTATATATAAACATATATTTCATCTTTTTCCTTTTCAATGCCTGAAGGGGAAAAAAAAAAACCTTCACATCAAACCACTCCCTTCTGAAGTATTCAGGAAAAAAAAAAAAAAGCTTTTCTTTAAGAGAAGGGAGGTGGGGAGGAAGAGACTAGTAAAGAAAAGAAAAAAATTTAAATCTAGTTGGACTAGTATCTAACTAGTTAACCTTTAACAATTTATGCTGATGTCAGACTGAGCATGAGTACTGATTAATGCCCCCCCCTCAAATATTTTTTATAAGGGGGGAGTTAGTCACAGCAGCCATTTTTGTTTTATGCAGAAATCCTTCATGCCCCCCCCAACGCGCACACACACTCACTCACACACACACTCAGTACACAAGGAAAATATCTCTATTAATCTGTGCACTAATCAGTTATGAAAAAAGAAAGAAATTTGTGGGTTTCTGGGTAGAGGCTTGGAGATGGGGGTATAACAGGGAAGAGAATGGGGGGGTGAAAAATGAAATATTAAGCCAGCCATTTTGTTTTAAAAGGGGATTTTTCCCCCCTCTCCCTTTCTTCATGGAGGGGGTGGCGGTACTGGAGGGGGGGTTGTTTTAAAAATAATTTCCAGGCGGCCATCTTAGTGCCTCAGCTCTGAGAAATATTTCTGAGCGCCCCCCTCAGAATTTAAATATATTTAAAGCAACGGAGAGGGGGGTAGAGAGAAGTCGAAAACTTTTATATATATATATATATATTTTTTAATCCCCCTCTCTTGTTCTCCCGGGAGGAACGAGAGAAGGAAAAAAAAAGTCCTCAATTTTTTCCAAGAAAATTTTTGGGGGTGGTTTGGCCCCCCTCGTCAGACGGCGGCCCCAAGGGGGGGTTTCGGAGGGGGTGGCCCGGGGGTTTTGGGGGCTGGGGGAGGCGGTGAGGAGGAGGAGGAGGAGGACGCCGCCGCCGAGGAGGAGGAGGAGGAGGAGGAGGAGGAGGTGGTGGTGGTAGCGGTGGGGGAGGCGGGCGGGCGGTGGGTGGGGGGGTGGTGGGGGGGCCAGAGCCACAGGATGGCTTCCCCTCTGAGGGACGAGGAGGAGGAGGAGGAGGAGATGGTGGTGTCGGAGGAGGAAGAAGAGGAGGAAGAAGAGGGCGACGAGGAGGAGGAGGAGGTGGAGGCGGCCGACGAGGACTACGAGGAGGACGACGACGAGGGAGTACTCGGGCGCGGGCCGGGCCACGACCGGGGCCGCGACCGCCACAGCCCCCCCGGCTGCCACCTCTTCCCGCCGCCGCCGCCGCCGCTGCCCCCGCCGCCGCCGCCGCCGCCGCCCCCGCCGCCAGGTAAGCGGCCGCCGACTCCCCCCCAGCCCGAGCCGCGGGCGCGCGGAGCCCGGGCGGGGGCGAGGCACCCACCGCGCGGCCGAGCCGAGGCGAATCCGGGGCGCGGGGCGCCGTCTCGGGCCCGTCGCCCCGCGGCGGTCCGAACGGTCCGGGCGGGCGGTGGCGGCCGCCGGGCCAGGCCTCCTCCCCTCCCCCGCCGCACCCCTCCCCCGCCGCCGCCGCCGCCGCCGCCGCCCCGGCTGGAGAGAGCTGGGCGCGAGCTGCGCGCGCGGACCGGGCCACTCGGTCGCGGCTTTCGGGGGAGGAGGAGGAGGAGATTTTTTTTTTACCCTCGGCGGGGAGGGGGTAGGCAGGAAACGGCCGAGGCGAAGCCAGGGCCCCCTCCCTGGCCGCGCGAGGGACCGCGGAGACCCTGGCGGCCGGACGGCGGCGTGGGGGAGGGGCGCGTGGGGGAGGGGCGGCCGCGCGGGCGCCCCTAGGGCTTCGGCCCCGGTGGGGTTGGACCGAGGAGAAGTGGGGTTTGCCTGCGAGGAGCGGACCGCGGTCTTCATCCCCCCGTCAGGAGTTGGGAAGGCCGGTCGGGGGGGGGAGTGTCCATCGGAACCCCCCCCCTCGGCTGCGGGGACTTCGGTGCCCGCCAACTCTGGAGCGTGCGGTGGCACGTGGGGGAGGGGTCGGGTGAGCGTGTGCGGGCGGCTGACGGCTAGGGGCAGGTGGTGGCCGCACTCCACGCAGACCACTTCCTGGAATGAGACTGGCGCCTGCCCCCTCTCCCCGGCTCGTACTAGGGAGAGCAGTCACTGAAGGTTGGGGAGCGAGAGGAGAGTGTCTGGGAGACTAGATGCCCCCAACCCCACCCCATTTATCTCTCTTCTGCTCTGGGCTCTTTTGTGTCAAGTGCGCCCCCCCATGACCCCGTCAGCCTGGGGAGGCCGAGCTGCCCAGCTGTGACTCTCACGTGGCTGCCATTCACTGTCACTCACTCTCCCGCTGAAACCACCCACACCCTGACCACGTTGGGGGGCGTGAACTGCCCACCCAGCTGTTCTGCAGCTTGACCGTCACTCAGCACCCCTCCCTGGGGATGACAAGTCACCCGTACTGTCTGGGCAGTTCAGCCCGCGGTGGCGGGGCCTGACCGCTGCCTCGCGTGGGGGGGCCCAGCAGTGGTCCCGCTCCGGCCACCCTCCAGGGTTGTGGTAGTGTTCTTCAGAATAGAGTAAGGGAGCATCTTTCGGGTGCTCACACCCCCAGGTCTCTGGGTGCCGTGCAGCACAAATGCGCCAAACTTCCAAACGTCTAACATCATACTCTTTGTAAAACTGTCATATTGATCTGTGTGGCTTCTGTGGCAAATGTTCCTGTCTAGTTGAGACAGCCTTTGAGGGACTGTGGGGTGCTTTCTTGGGGCGGGGGAGGGGGGGATGTGTATCTAATGGAAACAGGATAAAGTCCACCTCCTCTCCCACCAGGCTTGTCCGAAAACGAGAAAAGTTTTTTAAAAGTTATCCCAGAGAGCCCACTGATTTTGCAGAAGGGAAAAGGGAATAAAGGATTATGGGGAGGGGGTTGCCTGGAAGACAGCAGAGGTGCTAAATAAGGAGAGAAAGAAAGGATGTCCGGTCAAGTTAGGGCATTAGCAGCTCTCGCCTGTGTGTATTCCGAACTTGGAATGTGGTATTTGGGGGGTTTTGATCCCAGATTTGGGTCTGTGAAGGGGAGAACCTGAACGAATCTGAGGTCGAGACGGGTCTTTGTATCAGTACTCACTCCCCTTTTCCCTCTATTTTCTAAGCATCGTCAAATGTTTTTTAAATTCTGTGTTTGAAATGAAAACCCACCTCCTCTCTCTCCCAGGGCAATTTTTTCTCCCTTTCAGCCCTCCAAGTCAAACGAGTGACCCAGATACACCCCCTCAGATGACTTTCCGAGGTAAAACTTTAGGAAAATATTTTTAGTCTGCCCATTATTTCTGTCTACCTAAGTGGGGGCAAAATAACCCTCTTCTGAGGCAGTTTGTTCGGGCTGCCCTCCCTTGTCCTTCTCTAGAAGATGAATTTATACGTTAGAGGTTTCTATTGTTTTTCATTCTGACGGCTTTGATTCTCACCATTTTGTTTTACATTCTTACCCAAGACCAATTTTATCCCTTCCCCCCTCCAGTCTCCTTACATTGTTAAACGTTTAAAATAATAGCACTCGTGCTGATGGGGGAAGGGAGCAGGAAGCCAAAAACTCATTTCTTCTCCCTCCCCCTTCTGGCAAGTCTAGAGAAATAATATAACATAATATATAGATGTGATTCCTTGGGGGTGGGGGTGGGGAACGATTGTGGGTGGTGCGGAAAATTCTGGTAGTTTCTTTGCAAAAGGTCTGAAAATACAAACCCACCCCCTGCATGCAATACGCATGTGCAGCAGACCTATTATGGTGGTTCGTTGTGGGGGAGGGAGGGGAATTTGAGAAAAAATAAATATATGTGTGAGAGATTGATGGTGAGATTAGAAGAAGAGAGGGGCGGGCGGGAGGCGAGGCTCTCTGCGAGGCTCCTCCTGCTTTCTCTGCTTCACCAGGCCCCGCCTGCCCTCTTCGCCGCCCTCCTCCCTCGCCGTCTTCCCGAGATCTGAGCCGGGATGTGGGAGAGTCTGGGCTTCAGGCCAGCATTGAGTGGCTGGTGAGACAGAGGTTGGGACTTAGATTTGCTTTTTTGCCCTCCCTTTCCTTTCCCCGCCGTCTCCTTTGCCTCTTCGCACCAGCGCTGTTTTCCCAAGTTCGGGAACCTCCCGCTGGGGTGGGGAGCGGAGTTAACTGGCTGCGAGGTCCCAGGGCTTGTGTCCCACCCCCCAGCTGGTGGAGACCGAGGCTATTTCCCTGATCCTTAGCCAGTTGGCCTGCCCTTGCCACTGCCCCGGCAGCCTCCGTTTCCATGTTCACATTAGCCGAAGTCCCTGGGGTGAGGGAGCGCTGGCTGCTGGGGCATGGCGTCTCACTGACTTCCTATTACGGTCCCCACTGTTTTCACACCCGGGGCTGCCTACAGGCACCTCCCCCGCCCCTCCCAACCCCCCAATCCTAGAGTGTCTTCCTGCACGAGAGGGCACAGGATGCTGGAACTGTGAGGAGAAGTGGCATTGAAGGGAGGAGGTGCCTGGGTTCTGAGGCAATGGAAACCGAGGCCTGCGGTGTTAATTGTGGCTAATTTTCCCTTGGCTGTTGTGGGAAGAAGGATTGTGTGTCCTAGAGCAAGGGGCTGGGCCAGGCCCAGACTTCCCCTCCTGCACAGCTGCCTCTGCCTGAGCAGGACAGGTCTGGCTGGTTAGTCTAGTGCTTACTGGGCAAGGGAGGCCAAACAGGGCCTCATGGCTGTGTGGCATCGGTGTCTTCCTCCTTCTGCAGTTACCCTCTGCCCCCTAAGCCTCCACAGTCTGGCAGGGGTCGTGGAGAATGGGGAGAGGGGACATCTGGGAAGAACCAGCCCCAGCCTCTCTGACAGAGACATCTGGAGAGAAAGCCAGGGGCCTAGCCCTACTGAAAGTAGGGACAGGCTGTCCTCCGGGTTTGTGCCCATGAGTATGCGATGCTTGTGCATTTGAGAATGCTTATGCGGGCCGTATCTGTGCCCAGCTCTCTGTGTCTGTGGGTCTCCCACACTGCTTCTATGCAAATGGGTTGGGATGTCTGGGACTCAATTTGGAGACAAGAGGTGAGACTAAGGGGCAAAGGGCAGGGCCCCTGAGTTCTCAAAGAGAACAGGGATGTGTATATAGATTTGAAGGCACATTGCAGGCTACCTGGAAGGACGAAGAATGTTTGGGTAATTGTGGAGATCTCCTGTGGGGTTAGGGTGTGACAAAGGAGCCAGCCACTGTGATCCTGTGGGCAAGAAGTGAACATGACTGACGGAGGATTTCTTTTCCTCCAGGGCTGTGCTGGGGTGACAGGAGGCTTGGTGATTATCTTAGGAAATATAAATAGAGGCTTCCCTCCTCACAAAAAGGATGTCAGGGCCCCAGGGTGTGAGTGTGAGAACCCAGGTGTCCACCTTTGGCTCTGCCTTCTCAGCATCTGGCTTAGGGAACTGCCAGCTTGTGTCTCCCCACTCCAAGTGCTGGGGTCAGGCCAGGCCAGCAGCTGGGCATGGCTTCCCCAGTTCCTGGGCAGGATGCCAGCTGGCTAAGTGAGGGGGAAGGCAGGAGGAGCCCTGGCGGCGACTAAAAGGACCTGCCACAGTCAGAGCCCATGGCCTAGAGCCTGGTCCCTTGTTAGTAGGAGGGGAGAGACGGGAGTGGTTTGGCTGCTCTTCCCTTCTGACCCCTGACCTCCCATTCAGAACCAGAGCATCCCAGAGTACTCGAAACACTCTCTGTTTGCATCCAGCAAAGGGAGGCAAGGTTTGGAAGAGTTAATGCTGGCCTTCCTAGAGAGCGGGGACCGAGGAGGTGAGGAAGGGAAGAGGCTGCAGAGACTGGGAACCTAGAGGCTTAGATTTTCTGGTGCTCTCTGCTCCAAAGATAAGGATGACATCCGGCTGCTGCCTTCAGCATTGGGCGTGAAGAAGAGAAAACGAGGGCCCAAGAAGCAGAAGGAGAACAAGCCGGGAAAACCCCGAAAACGCAAGAAGCTTGTAAGTAATAAGGACTCCTATCTCTACAGCTAGGCTTGAAGACCAGTCCCCAGAGACCTGTGTTTTCTCTGGTCCTACTTACCGTGGAGGTCCTGAAGTCAGGGAGGCCTTATCCCCTCTGCCCCCCTCCCCCTTGCTAGCCTGTATCTCCCAGATCTGGGACCCTAACCTCACTCACTACATCCTAGTGAAGCTCGCCGTTGTCAACTTGACTTGCCCTGCAGCAGAGAGAAGCAGTTGAAAGCACAGGCTGTGGAGGTAGACTGCATGAATTCAGAGCCCAGCAGTCCCCTGTCTTCTTGCGCAATGTATTTAGCTCTCCGTGCCTCAGTTTCCTCATCTACAAAAAGTGGATAAAAGTAGATCAGTTTCTATCTCACAGGATTGTTGTGAAGATTAAAAGAGACGGTATGTGTTATGTGCGAAGAACAGTTCCTGGCACATGGCAGGGCTGAGGAAACAGTGTTTTTATTTCTCTCCCTTAGGACAGCGAGGAGGAATTTGGCTCCGAGCGAGATGAGTACCGGGAGAAGTCAGAGAGTGGAGGCAGTGAATATGGAACAGGACCAGGTCGGAAACGGAGACGGAAGCACCGAGAAAAGAAGGAGAAGAAGACAAAGCGGCGGAAAAAAGGGGAGGGAGATGGGGGGCAAAAGGTGAGTAGAACTAGGGAGTGAGGGGAGAAATCAGTGTTAACGACAGGTGTGAGGAGTGGGGGAGGGAGAGCCCTGGGTGAGCAGCGTGCTGAGTAGAGAGGCTGTGGTTTGTGAGGAGTGGGATTGGCCTGGGAGTGGAGCAAGAAGCAAAAAGCCCAGGGTGGGTGGGAAGAGAGGCATGTGGGGGGCCCAGGACTGGGCACCCACCTCACTGAAGCCTGATCTCTCCCAGCAGGTGGAACAGAAGTCGTCGGCAACTCTGCTCCTGACCTGGGGCCTGGAGGACGTGGAGCATGTGTTCTCCGAGGAGGATTACCACACACTCACCAACTACAAAGCCTTTAGCCAGTTCATGAGGTGAAGTAGGACTGGGGAGCCCTCGCGAGCAGGCACTTTTAATTTGGGGGAGGCCCTGGACCCCTGTGGAATCTGATGAAAGCTAAGAAACTGCTCTCCAGAGAAATTCACAGCACATACACACAAAATTCCATATGTAATTTCAGGGAATTCCTGGACTCCTAGGATTCAAGGACTCCAGTCAGGAACCCCTCACTGGGGGTCACAGTTGCACTGCTAGGTTAGAAGACTCTGGTGACAGAATATAGGGAGGATCTGGCTCTCCATGCTCTAACAGTTCCAATTTCCTCTCCCTGACTTCTCTCTAGACTAGAGCAGAGAGGTGGTATCCATGTTGCCCAGTTTCCTTTGCTCAGGTATCAAGTCCTCTGTCCCTTCCTTAGACACCACTAGTAACAGAGGATGCATTGCTGACAGTGGGACCTGAGCTTCTGTGGCTCCTGAAGTAGAGAACAGTAGAGGTGCCTTTTGGGGAGCAGGCACTTGAGCAGAGCTGTTGGACGCTCTAGAGGCAGCCTGCTGAGACTCAGGTCCTGGTGTCATCTTGGGCAACTCACTTCTTTATGTTTTTATTTATTTATTTATTTTTTTGGCACACGGGCTTAGTTGTTCCCCGGTATGTGGAATCTTCCTGGAGCAGGGATCGAACTCATGTCCTCCGCATTGGCAGGCAGACTCTCAACCACTGCGCCACCTAGGAAGCCCGGCAACTCACTTCTTTAATCTTCAGTTTCTGCATCTGTAAAATAGGCACATAGTCCGTACCTCATGGGGATTTGATGGGATGATGGATGGAAAGCTCAGCACACTTAGTGCCTGTACCCTAGCGGTGTTCAGTCCCTGGTAGCTGTCGTTAGTCCCATTGTCTCGCTGCTTCACTACTAAAGACAGTGCTTCTGTCAGCACTGGGGTCACCTGCGTCCTCACAAGAGCTTAACCGCCCACCACAGAGCAGAGCCAGTGTGGCCCATCAGACTCCACCTGCTGGGACCCTTCATCAGGGCCTGTGGAACTCATTAGAAGCTAACACAGAGTCATAGCAGCTACTAGCAACCCCTAGCAGTATTGTGAGGAGGAGATAAGATGTTACATGTGTAGAAGTGTTTTAGGAACTGTAATATAGTTGTTAAAAGTAGAGCTTTTTTATTAATCTCTTTTTTGTTTTATTCTTTTAAATCTGCATTCAAATTTTATTTTGCCTTTTTCTTCTTTTCTTCATACTTTTTTGTCTTTTAACTTTTTTTAAAAAACTTTTTATTTATTTATTTAGTTTAAAATTGATGTTACTCTTCATTAGATGTTACTCTCACCGCCCAGGAACCCTGGGTGGTACATAGACTTAATCAATGAGGGGAAATGGCAGTATTCCCAGACTGTCTGTGAAGAGTCCGAGTCCCCTGCTTCTATGTTTTCAGGCCCCTGATTGCTAAGAAGAACCCTAAGATCCCAATGTCTAAGATGATGACCATCCTTGGGGCCAAGTGGAGAGAGTTCAGCGCCAACAACCCCTTCAAGGGGTCGGCAGCTGCTGTGGCGGCGGCGGCGGCAGCGGCGGCCGCAGCTGTAGCTGAGCAGGTGTCAGCTGCTGTCCCATCAGCCACCCCCATCGCACCTTCCGGACCCCCCGCCCTTCCCCCACCCCCTGCCGCTGATGTCCAGCCCCCACCCGTCCGAAGAGCCAAAACCAAAGAGGGCAAAGGTAAGAGGCTCTCCAGTTCGGACAACTGTCACCCCACCCTCCACACCGCACGTTTTCAAGTTGTAGTCCGGAATCTTTGTCTTCTCAGCCCTGATTGTTATAGAAGAAATGCTTTCCAGGAAGGGGTCTCAGTGAGACGATAGCCTACAGAGAGGTCCTTGTGGCCTCCGTTGTTCCAGGATGTCATGACCTTGGCTTTTTCTCCCTCACCCCACTCCTTACTCAGGTCCAGGCCATAAGAGGCGGAGTAAGAGCCCCAGAGTGCCTGATGGACGCAAGAAGCTTCGGGGAAAGAAGATGGCACCACTCAAGATCAAACTAGGGCTGCTGGGTGGCAAGAGGAAGAAGGGAGGCTCGGTGAGTGACCCCTCCCTGTCCATTAAACTGGCGGGTGATCAGGAGCTGGGGGTCCAGACACAAGGGTCTACGAGGGCAGCTGGAGCGGGAGCCCAAGGCCTGGGGAGGGGAGTAGAATCCAGTCGGCCTCCCTGACAGCCACGGGGCTATGGGCAGTATGTTTTGCAGAGTGACGAGGGCCCCGAACCGGAGGCTGAGGAGTCAGACCTGGACAGTGGCAGTGTCCACAGTGCCTCAGGCCGCCCTGACGGCCCTGTCCGAACCAAGAAACTAAAGAGAGGCCGGCCAGGAAGGAAGAAGAAGAAGGGTAAGGGGTGTCAGCTGTGTGCGATCCTGTCACTCAGCCATCCTCTCATTCCTTCGTTGTCTTTCTTATTTTCAGTTTTGACTTCTTTGTTCAACCCTTTTCTCTTTCTCTCCCCTCCCCCATTCCTCTCTTCTCTCTCTCTCTGTTCCCTGTGCCTCCACTGGGGTATGTGACAGTCCTGGGCTGTCCTGCAGTGGCCGGGGAGGAGGAGGTTGATGGCTACGAGACGGATCACCAGGATTACTGTGAGGTGTGCCAGCAGGGTGGGGAAATTATTCTGTGTGACACCTGCCCTCGTGCCTACCACCTCGTCTGCCTTGATCCTGAGCTTGACCGGGCTCCTGAGGGCAAGTGGAGCTGCCCCCACTGTGTGAGTATTGGTGCTGCCTCTCACGGCCCTCAGGGACCCACCCATCTCTTTCCTCCTCAGTTTCACTTGTCCTCTCCCTACCCACAGATGCTTGGGCTTCTCAGTAACAGATGTTTAAGCGTCCAGGATCCTAGTTTGTTCTTCTCCCCCGTCCCTTTGCCCCCGAAATCAGCATTTTTGAAGAATGAGGTGTCCTATTCCTTTGTTCCCACTACTCTTGTCTGCATTTCTAGGATCTAGGTGTCCCAGTGTGTCTCCATTCTCCAGTCTCACTTCTTATCCTCTTTCTGTGTCTGTGTCTGTCCTTGGCCTCCCAGGAGAAGGAGGGGGTACAGTGGGAGGCCAAGGAGGAGGAGGAAGACTATGAGGAGGAAGGGGAGGAGGAAGGGGAGAAGGAGGAGGAGGACGACCACATGGAGTACTGCCGTGTGTGCAAGGATGGCGGGGAGCTCCTGTGCTGTGACGCCTGCATCTCCTCCTACCACATCCACTGTCTCAACCCTCCGCTGCCTGACATCCCCAATGGCGAATGGCTGTGTCCCCGATGCACAGTGAGTGTGCCCATCTCTCAGGGTTTATTGTCAGCCACGACTCCTTCTCCATCTCTGGGCCCCACGGGTCCAGCTTTTTCTTTCTCTCCTATCCCCACACCTAGCCTTTGATTCCCTCATGGACCATCCTCCTACTCTAACAATGGACTCCCTCTGCCTCTTTCTTTCCTCGTTGTGTCCATCCCGAAGTGTCCGGTACTGAAAGGCCGTGTGCAGAAGATCCTACACTGGCGGTGGGGGGAGCCCCCTGTGTCAGTGCCAGCCCCCCAGCAGGCAGACGGGAATCCAGATGCCCCACCCCCACGTCCTCTTCAAGGCAGATCGGAGCGAGAGTTCTTTGTCAAGTGGGTAGGACTGTCCTACTGGCACTGCTCCTGGGCCAAGGAGCTTCAGGTACAGGGGCCTCTCCTTCCCCGTCTCCTGTGACCCGCCCATTCCCTACCATTCTCTCTCTCGCCCCACTGTTCTCTCGTCTTCTGTCCCCTTTGCTTTCCCTCACATTAGGCCTCTGGCCCCCAGATCCTACCAGCTTGCTTCGTTTCCGTACTTGGTTCTCTTGGCCTCCAGTTCTCTTTCTCTCCGTCTCCGTTAGATTCCTTCCCTTAGGTGTAACGTAGCCTTCCTTAGCCTGCCTTACCACCATCTCTTTCCTTATCTGTCTTAACCGTGTTTTACCGATAGCCCCGGTCTTAACAACCCTGTTCCCTTCCTCCTTTTGCTTAGTACCTCCCCACCCAGGTCCTGTCTCTGACTCTGCTCCTTGCGTGTTATTCATCCTCCTGCTTTGGCGTTAACGTCCTACGTCCCTCATCCCACCTCTTCCATGGCTCGCTTTCCCATGCCATTCCCCCTGCTGGCCTCTGCCCTGTCTCCTTGTCCTCTCGGGATGTGGGAACTGTCACTTCCTGCCTCCTCTGTGCCCCGTCAGCTGGAAATCTTCCACTTGGTCATGTACCGAAACTACCAGCGGAAAAATGACATGGATGAGCCCCCACCCCTGGACTACGGCTCTGGGGAGGATGATGGGAAGAGTGACAAGCGCAAGGTGAAGGACCCGCACTACGCTGAGATGGAGGAGAAGTACTACCGCTTTGGCATCAAGCCGGAGTGGATGACCGTCCACCGGATCATCAGCCACAGGTAAGTCCCTGGTCCGTGCAAAGGCCTACCTGGGTTTTGCCACCATTCTTGTTGCATTGTGGTTCTGTGTTAGGACTTATTGGTTAATCAGATAATTGATCTAATTGGATAATTCTCACTGCAGCCCCAGCCCTGCTGGCTTTGTTTCCTCTGTGGAGATGGGAGCAGCCAGGAAGAAAGTCCAGCCCAGCACTGACTCCCTTGCCCTTGCTTCCTCCAATCTCTAACAGCTTAAGAAATGACACATGAGTCTGGGGGTCTGGGTGTGAAAAAAGCAAAATGCAAAAAATTTAATTCATACAGACCAGTGTTCTAGAACTTTTCTTCATAGTACTTATTACTACCTTATGTTATACTGTCTTTTTATTTTTCTATTTCATTGCTGCCTTCCCCAGTAGAATGTGCCCTATTCCATGGAAATAGGTCACTTGTCTGCTTTGTTCTGCGGAATCACCCATGCCTGGCATGTAGTAGGTGCTTAGTAAATACCGACTGGATGAGCAGATGATGTTGAAGCCAGGGATGTTTTGTGATAGTTGATTTTTAGGAAGCCATCCTGAAAAAGTTAGGGTAGTACTTTAGCCATTCCAAACTCCTGTTCAGAGGCCCACTGTTGAGGATTAGGTGACAAATTCTGCATGTTTGCTGATAATTGTGTGTGTGTTATGACTTTTTTCTGCTTGTAACACATATTATATTTCTCTCTTCCTGCTCCTTCTCTTGGCTTTCCTCCCCACAGTGTGGATAAAAAGGGGAATTACCACTATCTAGTGAAATGGAGGGACTTGCCATACGACCAGTCCACGTGGGAGGAAGATGAAATGAACATCCCTGAATATGAGGACCATAAGCAAAGCTACTGGAGACACCGGTGAGGGAGCCAGGTCGGGTTAGAGGGAGTCTGAGGGTGGGGCGTGAAAGCTCAACCGCCAGCATTAAATGAGATGCAGTAGGGACAGACCCAGTCTAGAATTTAGGGCACTGGGAGCCTGGGCTGGGTTGTTTGTGGTGGGGTCGGTAAAGAGCCAGCATGAGGAGCAAGAGGAGGATCTAGCCTGAGTAATGGGGAGGAGGATCTGAGGAGCGGGGAGGGTTGGCTCTAGAGCTGAAATCCAAGGGGTGCTGTTAAGGAACCTGGGAGAAAGGAGGTGTGAGAAAATCTAGGTTATGGAACGTGGAAGGTAGGTCTGGAGTGAGTTCAGACGTGGGGTCCCAGGAACCAGGTCTCACCCAGACCCATTCTTTTCCCAGAGAACTAATTATGGGGGAGGACCCTGCCCAGCCCCGCAAGTATAAGAAGAAGAAGAAGGAGCTGCAGGGTGATGGGCCTCCCAGCTCTCCTACTAATGACGTAAGTCCTCTCCCTTGGCCTGTCTCCCGTTTCTGGAGCCATGGTGATTGGAGACGTCCTGGGGGCTTCTGACAGAACTTCTCAGAGCTTCAACAGCTATGAACAGGAGCTCTTCCTTCAGTATGCAGCTTTGCCCCAAGAGTGCTAGGAATTTTGGCACAGGAGTGAGAGCCGCTAGAGACAGCAGCACACAGGCTCTTCTACCAGTTTCCTTCCCCACAGTGCTTCTGGTATTGTTTTAAGGAATGAGGGGGTGGCAGACTAGAACTTCGATAAGCTCAGGCCATAGGGGAGGGACTTGTAATCCCCCTTGATCTCAGTGCCAGGGAGGGGGGAGGAGGAGACCGAGACCAGAGGGGCAGCTGATGGTTCCCCTGAGCTTTCTGATTTCTTGACTGCACAGCCTACAGTGAAATATGAGACTCAGCCACGGTTTATCACAGCCACTGGAGGTACACTGCACATGTATCAGCTGGAAGGGCTGAATTGGCTACGCTTCTCGTGGGCCCAGGGCACTGACACCATTCTGGCTGATGAGATGGGACTGGGCAAGACCATACAAACCATCGTCTTCCTCTACTCCCTGTATAAGGAGGTGCTGGATTCTCGGGCCCCGAGGGGGACGGTCATGCTGAGGCCTAGCCTGGACTGGGGACGGTGGGGGTGGAGGGTGAGGGCAGAGGATTGGGGGGAGGGGCCTGCCAGGCCGTGGACTGGGGTGTACAACCGTGAGGCTAGACTAACGGTCCTCCGACTCTCGACTCCCAGGGCCACACGAAGGGTCCCTTCCTGGTGAGTGCCCCGCTCTCTACCATCATTAACTGGGAGCGGGAGTTCCAGATGTGGGCACCCAAGTTCTATGTGGTGACATACACGGGTGACAAGGACAGCCGAGCCATCATTCGTGAGAATGAGTTTTCCTTTGAAGACAACGCTATCAAAGGTGGCAAGAAAGCTTTTAAGATGAAGGTAAGGCCCTCTACCGCATATCTGCTCACGCCCTCAGATCTGTCATTACACGGCCCCAGCCAGGACTTCAGTTCCTTTTTTCCCTATTCAACTTTTTCCCTCCTTTCCTCCACCTTCCCTCACGCCTCTGCACGCCAGTCCTGGAGATGTAGCAGGTACTCCCAGGGGCGTACATGGATCTGTTCATCCCGGACAGGTGGTGGAAGTTTGGGGGCCACATTCAGAAGTCCCTGCATGGAGTCAGAGCTGGAGGACAGGACAGTGGGCTCCTTTTGGGAGTCTCAGGCTGGGGTGTGTGGGTGGAGAATGGGGGTGGAGGCCTAGCTGCTGAGGTATGGGGTGGCAGCCAAACGGGCCGTGGTTGTGTTGGCAGAGGGAGGCGCAGGTGAAGTTCCATGTTCTCCTGACATCGTACGAGCTGATCACCATTGATCAGGCAGCGCTTGGCTCCATCCGCTGGGCCTGTCTCGTGGTGGATGAGGCCCATCGGCTCAAGAACAACCAGTCCAAGGTGAGTGAGACACCCAGGCCTCAAGAACTTGAGGCTGAGGACTCCTCCTTGTCCTAGCTCTAAAAAACAAAGTTTCAGGGACTTTCTGCAGTCAGCGGGCAGGAAGCCTAGGAGTAAGTCTGGGGAGAAGTCCAGGTTGCAAGAGGGAGAGAGGACTAGGGATTTGAGGGCCTCTGATCCTGAAGGAGGTAGGAGCTAGAGGCAGGGTAAAGGTTGGTACTGTGGGCCAGCCACTTGCCACTGATGGGCCCTTTCTTCTGCCTTTCCTTGCCCCATTTTCTAGTTTTTCAGGGTCCTCAATGGCTACAAGATAGATCATAAGTTGCTGCTGACAGGGACTCCATTGCAGAATAATCTGGAGGAGCTCTTCCATCTGCTGAACTTCCTCACCCCAGAGAGGTTTAAGTAAGTGGCTCCTAAGGTGGTCTGCAGAGAGGAGAGGTGGAGGGACTGAGAAGATGAGTAGGCGGAGGATTTATCTGAAGAGAAGAACACAGCCTGAGGTCAGGGACAGAGAACCTGACATCTATTCATTTCCTTTTCTTCTCTGGCTACTAGCAATCTGGAGGGCTTCTTAGAGGAGTTTGCTGACATATCCAAAGAAGACCAGATTAAGAAACTTCATGACTTGCTGGGGCCACATATGCTGCGGAGGCTTAAGGCTGATGTCTTTAAGAACATGCCGGCCAAGACAGAGCTCATCGTTCGCGTGGAGCTGAGCCCCATGCAGAAGTGAGATGCAGGGCGGGTTACCTGGACCAGGGTTGAGGATTTGGTGGCAGCTTTCCAGCAGTTGGTGACCAAATGCAACATTGTAATTGCTTCCCTTATTGTGTCTCTTCTATGTCCCTGCCCTGGGCTTTAGGAAATACTACAAGTATATCCTGACCCGAAATTTTGAGGCCTTGAATTCACGAGGCGGTGGGAACCAAGTGTCGCTGCTTAACATCATGATGGATCTTAAGAAGTGCTGCAACCATCCATACCTCTTTCCTGTGGCTGCTATGGTACATACGGGAGCTGGGGACTGTGCAGTTCCTGGCTCTCAGGAAACAGGGGCAGTTGAGCACAGGGCTGGAGCTGGGCTGGGAGGCCAGAGACTGGATTTCTGAGAGGAGTAGGAATTGAAAGGGTGGGGAGCCTGGATTTGGGCTTCCAGCTTTCTAGGCATAGTCAGAATATGGGGGCGTGTTCCCTGACCTTCTCCTCCTCCTTTTTCCTGCCTTCTTTTCAGGAGTCCCCCAAACTTCCCAGTGGGGCTTACGAGGGTGGGGCACTTATTAAGGCGTCTGGGAAGCTTATGCTGCTGCAGAAGATGCTGCGGAAGCTGAAGGAGCAAGGACACAGAGTGCTCATCTTCTCGCAGGTGACCCATCCCTGTGGCTCTTTCTCACCATCTGATAATCCCTTTCCTCGTTCCTGTGGTTGCCACGGGATGAGAGGTTAGGCGATCACACCCTTAAGAGTTTCTGGTACAGCTAAGTTCACCATGGCTTCTGATCCCTGTTCTTAATTAAGGCTGTTGGAAGTTGTAGTCCAGTTTCTTTAAAGTCAAAGGGGTTAGAAGGGGAAAGGGTGAGCCATCTGCTTCCTAAAGGAGTTCTTTGGGACTGATACTGTTTCTTAACCTTATTGGGGAAGGGACAAGAGCAGAGACCTTCCTTTTGGAAATCTGATGAAAACTGTGAGTCTGCTTCCCAGACAACTGCACACACAGACACTTTCGTACAGATTTGCAGGGGGCTCAGAAGTTTCCCTGAAACCTTGTCATGGGTGTCGGAGGAGAACCTCTGCCTTAGGAGAAATGGTCTTAAATCAAGAGAGGATGATGAGAATGTCCCAGGAGGAGCTGGAGGTGGAGGAAGCAGCTCTGGGGAACATATGACAGGGCAAAGGTACAAGTGTAAGGAGTGGCATTGAGGGAGAGTAAAGCGGTAGTCAGAACAGATGGGGCACATCCCACTGCCTCGTCGTTCCAGATTCCTGCCTTTTCTCTTTCTCTAGATGACCAAAATGTTAGACTTGCTAGAGGACTTCTTAGACTACGAAGGCTACAAGTATGAGCGCATCGATGGCGGCATCACTGGTGCCCTGAGGCAGGAGGCCATTGATCGCTTCAATGGTGAGGGGGGCCTTGGTTCCTGCTAGGTGTGGGAGGCCCGAGAAGCCTGTGCCTAGGTCCCTGGGGTGGAAGGGTGCTGGCCTGGGAGGATATTAGCCACCTGGGCTTTTGAGTTGACATCGTTGTTTGCGGTCAGGGAACATCTAGGAGCGGGTGGACAGACCTGCTCGGTACAAGAAAGGCTTTATCTCCTAATTCTTGCCTCCTAGCTCCTGGGGCCCAACAGTTCTGCTTCCTCCTGTCCACCCGGGCTGGGGGCCTGGGCATCAATCTGGCCACTGCTGACACTGTCATCATCTTTGACTCAGACTGGAACCCCCATAATGATATCCAGGTGAGAACACGCCTCCTGGAGCCCCTTTGAGCAAGGAGATGTGGGTGGCTGTTCCGGGGTCAGAAATAAACCTCTTGGGGGGTAGAAGACCCTTCCTTGTCAGTCTCTTCCAGAGCGTTGTAGGGGGTGTCTCCCCTGCCACTCCACTGGCCCATCCGCACTTTCTGGCCCCTGCAGGCCTTCAGCCGGGCACATCGGATCGGCCAGGCCAACAAAGTGATGATATACCGGTTTGTGACTCGCGCGTCAGTGGAAGAGCGGATCACGCAGGTGGCCAAGAGAAAGATGATGCTGACACATCTGGTGGTGCGGCCCGGGCTGGGCTCCAAGGCGGGCTCCATGTCCAAGCAGGAGCTGGATGACATCCTCAAATTTGGCACCGAGGAGCTGTTCAAGGATGAAAATGAAGGTGAGAGGCTCTCTGGCAGCTCCCTGAAAGCAGGTCTCTGCTGTCTGTGAGCACTTCTCTCCTGAAACCTGCTGAAGAAAACCTCTTCTCTGCATCCTTGGAGAAAGGTTGGCTTCTTTTCTTACCTGTAAGGTTGTAAATAACAACAGATCTCTAGGTAGACGCCCAGGGAAAGGGCCTTACCCTCCAGGGCTCCTGTGAAAAGGAAGCAGAGGGGAAGGCTTTCCTCTCACCTTCCTGAAGTTTTGCCTGAGGTTCTGGTTGGCACTCAGAGTCCCCTTTCCTCCCCTGACTCCACCAGGGGAGAACAAGGAGGAGGATAGCAGTGTGATTCACTATGACAACGAGGCCATCGCTCGGCTCTTGGACCGGAACCAGGATGCAACTGAGGACACGGACGTGCAGAACATGAATGAATATCTCAGCTCCTTCAAGGTGGCCCAGTACGTGGTGCGGGAAGAAGACAAGGTGAGCACGTTGGGGCCAGACACTGTCCACCCTGGGCCATCTCTGCAGGGTGCTGTCTGATGCCCTTGACTGCACCTTGAAGTAGGAGGATCCCCCTTCACTCTTGGTTTTCACCTGGTCTCTTACCCCAGTGCCCAGCAAAGAGCAGTAGTGGACCTCAGACACCTTCTTGGTCTAAAGAGTGAGACTGGACTTTGGAGAAAACTGAGGCACAGAAAGTAGTAATAAACTGGGAAGGGTGCCTTCTTAGGTTGGGGGGACACAGAGGGCACTAGAGGAGAGGGTTAGAAAAGAGGGAAATGAGGAGGAGAAGCACGTCGCAGACTAGAGGTAAGGAAAACGTGCCTATCCAGAGGCCTTACGCAGAGTGACAAGGTTTAGGGCTGGGCCGAGGTGGGAGAGTAGGGGTTTTGTGGTGGTGGAAGGACTGGGGGAGGGGGAGGCCTTCAGCCTTCATCCTGCTGCCCTTCAGATTGAGGAAATCGAGCGCGAGATCATCAAGCAGGAGGAGAACGTGGACCCCGACTACTGGGAGAAGCTGCTGAGACACCACTACGAGCAGCAGCAGGAGGACCTGGCCCGGAACCTCGGCAAAGGCAAGCGGGTCCGCAAGCAGGTCAACTACAATGACGCTGCTCAGGAGGACCAAGGTGAGGGCCGCCCCGATGGAGGAGCCGACGAGGGCAAGTGCTGAGCGGGGCCGGGGGGCTGGGGGCATTTAGAGGGAGAGAGAGGCCCAGAAGTCAGGGCCTTCCTTGCTAAGTAGAAAGAGATTAGGAAGGGTCACCAGGAGCTACCTGGAGGCCAGGTGGATTTGCAGGTGAGCTAAGCTGTCTAGCAGGTGCAGAGGGCTCAGATGGACACCAGGGGTCCTTGTTTAGAGTGGGTTACGCAGGAGGTGGGTGCGGGAGTGGACGTGGTATGTGGTCCAGAGTCAGACCGCAGGCAGACATCCAGCATCCCCGGGTAGGGCCGAGGCCAGACTGAAGGTGCAGAAGTCTCTGAGGGGTGGGATGCAGGCAGAAAGGGCCCCAGCCTGGGCTTGTCCAGGGAGCCATCACTGACCGCTGAGCCCTTCTCCCCGCAGATAACCAGTCTGAATACTCAGTGGGGTCAGAGGAGGAGGATGAAGACTTTGATGAGCGTCCTGAAGGTAGCATCTCTTTTCCTGTTTTTCTCCCACACCTCTTCCCATTGCACTTACTATTGTCTATTAAGCCCACTGTTCTTATACAAAATGCTCATTTGTAGAAAAAGTAAAGATTGCAGGTAAGCAAAAAGGAAACCCACCTGGACTCTCGCCACTGTTAACGTTTGGAGGATGTACCATGCAGACTTGGATACCTAGTTGAGAGATGAAGAAAGGTTGCATTAGTTTACACTCCCACCAGTAATCTTGCTTGTATCAAATAGTTGCTACTGATTTTTTTTTAGTATGACTTGACTCTTTTGGAGCTATTGGGTTTGTAGCTCTGAATATGCTGGGAAAAAAATTAGAAGTGCCTCAGACATGACACAGGCCTTCCCTGTGTTCCGTATCTTGTGGGAATGGAGTGCTAGGGAAGACCAAGGGGTGGAGGAGGTGGCGGGTCTACCCACCAGGGTCACCATCTCCCCACTCAGGGCGACGACAGTCAAAGAGGCAGCTCCGGAATGAAAAGGATAAGCCGCTGCCCCCACTGCTGGCCCGAGTTGGGGGCAACATTGAGGTGAGAGGGCATGAGGGAAACTGAGGCTGAGTCACCGAGGCCCCTGAGGAGGGAATGAGGGAAACTGAGGCTGAGTCACCGAGCATAGATAGACCAGGAGATGCGACCCTGGACGTTCAATCACCCGCTCTCTCCTTGCCCCCGTCCTCAGGTGTTGGGATTCAACACCCGTCAGCGGAAGGCCTTCCTCAATGCTGTGATGCGCTGGGGCATGCCACCGCAGGATGCCTTCACCACCCAGTGGCTTGTGCGGGACCTCAGGGGCAAGACTGAAAAGGAGTTCAAGTGAGTGTGGGTGATGCAGGGCTCGGACGGAAGGGTCAGAGCTTTGGGTGTTACTTTTTCCTCTCGGCCTCCACGTGATGTGACCTTACTCAGCTGACCACCGTGCTCCCTGCCAGACAACATCTCCTGGCTCCGTTTCCTGGGGGGTGGGCTCAGCTTGCCCCACCTCCCCTCAGACGAGCCTAGAGCAGAGAGGCCGGGCTTCCTCCCCCGTGGGAGAGGCAGTTAAGACAGGAGCCTCGCCTGGGCTGTCCTCGCCTCACATTTATTTGGCCACGATAACCTGGCAGGGGAGCTGGTGGAAAGGATGAAGAGCCGACTGATGGGGCCTAGGAATGAAGTACCAAGGCCAGGGGGACCTTACAAGGAAGTGCAAGGGGAGGGGCAGATGAGGGAGCTAGGATTGGGAGGGCTGGTGATGGTGAGACTGAGAGGCCCAGGGGAGGACCCCTGGAGGCACCCAGGAGTTTCGGGTTCAGTAATCCCTGTGCCCCCTTCGCTGTCCTGTCCCCCGCTAAGGCTCTCCTAACCCACCTCCCACCCCCGTGCTCCTTAGGGCCTATGTGTCTTTGTTCATGCGCCATCTCTGTGAGCCTGGGGCAGACGGCTCTGAAACCTTTGCTGACGGGGTCCCTCGGGAGGGGCTGAGTCGCCAGCAAGTGTTGACCCGCATTGGAGTCATGTCTCTCGTCAAGAAGAAGGTATCCGTCTTCCCCTCACCCAAAGAGTCAAGCCAGCCGCCTAGGCCCTGTGCTTCCTCTGCCTCGCGTCCCTGAGTTCCGGACTCAGGCTGGTGCGAGATAAGGCAGAAGGGCTGGAGCTTGCTACGTGTTCAGTCCCTGGAGCTGATCCCTGTCCCTACGACTCCCCTGCACCCTTCAGGTACAGGAGTTTGAGCACATCAATGGGCGCTGGTCCATGCCGGAGCTGATGCCCGACCCCAGTGCTGACTCCAAGCGCTCCTCTAGGGCCTCCTCTCCTACCAAAACGTCTCCTACCACTCCTGAGGCTTCTGCTACAAACAGTCCTTGCACCTCAAAACCTGGTAATCAGCGCGGGATGGCAGGAGAGACAGACCGGGGCCAGTGTCCATTAGACGCAGAGCGGTTAGAGTTTGGGTGGGGACTTTCTGCCTCCTTCACTCTGCATTACCCCTGCAGCTACTCCAGCTCCCAGTGAGAAAGGAGATGGCATAAGGACACCTCTGGAAAAGGATGACGCAGAAAACCAGGAGGAGAAGCCAGAGAAGAATAGCAGAGTTGGGGAGAAGATGGAGACAGAGGTGTGTGGCTACTTGGCTTCTTTTGAGGGGAGGGAGTGGCAGGGTCATGAAAGAGGGTGCCTGGGAGCCTCCACTTCATCATGACTCCGTTGTCGTCCTCCTCTTTTAGGTTGATACGCCCAGCCCAGCCCCATCACTTGGGGAGCGGCTGGAGCCAAGGAAGATTCCTCCAGAGGATGAGGTGCCAGGGGTACCTGGAGAGCTGGAGCCTGAACCTGGGTACCGGGGGGACAGAGAGAAGTCAGGTGGGTGCCTGGCCTTAGGGGTGATTGGGGGGGCTTAGGATTTGGGGGTTCCCTCTTCTGGGGTCAGGGGATGAGGGTGACATCTTCCCTTCCTGTCCCCTACCCCCCCTCCCCACAGCCACAGAGTCGACGCCAGGAGAGAGGGGGGAGGAGAAGCCGATGGATGGACAGGAACACAGGGAGAGGCCGGAGGGGGAGACAGGGGATTTGGGCAAGAGAGGTAATGGGTGGAAGGACTGGACACCTGGGTCCCCAAGGGAATTGGGAGGTGGAGTCTGGGGAACCAAATGCCTGGGTCCTGGGTGGGTAGCTGTTCCAGGGTCCAGTACAGTACAGAGTAGTCTTGGGACCTGGGAGAAGACTGTCTCCTGAGGTGTGAGCTCTGCCCCATCTGCCGTAGCAGAAGATGTAAAAGGGGACCGGGAGCTTCGACCTGGGCCTCCTCGAGACGAGCCGCGGTCCAATGGGCGACGTGAGGAGAAGGCAGAGAAGCCGCGGTTCATGTTCAATATTGCAGATGGTGGCTTCACAGGTGTGTGTGGGGGGTGTCTCACCACCCCCTGCTCCTCACTGGGGTTTGCGTATCCTCCTGGGGTTTCTTTTGGCCTGAGGCCTCCTTCCGCCTTTAATTCCAAGTAACTGCCAGTGAAAGGGTGCATGCTGTCTCTGATCCTTGCCCTCGGTCCTCCTTAAGTATGCTTCTAACTCCAGAGCTGCTTCTAATCCCACCTGTACTTATAATTGTAACTTGAACCTTGTTTGTAACTAGTTTTATTCCTAACCGCTCACCTAACCTTGCACTGATCCTCTGGAAGAGCCCTTAGTCCTGTCGCACTGATCAGTTCCCTCCTCTATACCTGTCTTTTGGGCTGGATGTGGTTCTCAAGTTTCTGATGCCTCACCTATCTTCTGTCCTCTTTTCAGAACTTCATACCCTGTGGCAGAATGAGGAACGGGCAGCTATTTCCTCAGGGAAACTCAATGAGATCTGGCACCGAAGACATGACTATTGGCTTTTGGCTGGGATTGTCCTGTATCCTTTGATATGAGTGCAAGGAAAAAAATGTCCTCTCAACCTGGAGAAGGGGGAACTACAGAGAAGACAGGTCCACATCTAGGGCAGGGGGCCTAGTGCCACACTTTGGGGCAGTCAGGCCAACAGGAAAGTGTGTTCCCAGCCCAGTCCAGCCCCGTTAAGTTCCTTGATGGTCCTCCTCCTCACCGGCAGCCATGGCTATGCACGGTGGCAGGACATCCAGAACGATGCTCAGTTTGCCATTATCAATGAGCCATTTAAAACTGAAGCCAATAAGGGGAACTTTCTGGAGATGAAAAACAAGTTCCTGGCCCGGAGATTCAAGGTGAGGACGAGGGAGGAAAGGAACACCGATAAAGAGGGGCTTGGGTCGGAAGTGGGGCCAGATCTGGCTGGAATGTAGACAAGGTTAATGCCTTGAGGGTTGAGGCGACTGTAGTCTGGGTTGGGGTCGAGGTCGCTTATTGGTGTGGAGCGGGGGGTGCTCTGGGCCAGCAGTGGGGGCAGCCCTGTGCACCGACCCCCTCTCCGTGCCCTCAGCTCCTGGAGCAGGCGCTGGTGATTGAGGAGCAGCTGCGGCGGGCGGCCTACCTGAACCTATCACAGGAGCCGGCGCACCCCGCCATGGCCCTCCACGCCCGCTTCGCCGAGGCCGAGTGCCTGGCCGAGAGCCACCAGCACCTCTCCAAGGAGTCGTTGGCGGGGAACAAGCCGGCCAACGCCGTCCTGCACAAGGGTAAGGGCCGCGGCGGCCCCGCGCGGGGGAGGGCCCACAGCGCTGCGTAAGTCTTCACCCCGCACCCCTCCAGATCCTCCCACCCCTCTGACCCCTTTACCCTCTGAACCACCCCCCTCTGACCTCTGACCCCATCCCGACCTACCCGGTACCCCCTTGGTTTTTAGCCTCTAGGATTTGTGCAGCCGATTTTCATCCACGCCTAATAGCATTCACATCAGTGCCTGAGAGAGGGACCTGCCCCCCCGCCCCCATCTCCATGAGACTGTGCCACGTCCCCTCCACAGGGCGGAACGTCTTCGCTGACCCCCACGCCTGCCATACTGCTCATAGCACCCTCTCTGGGGCCTTGGCCTGTGTATAGTCCACAAAAGTCCTTAACCGCCAATCCCACAAATCACATTCCTCACATCTCATTCACCCCACGAGGCAGAAACCACCACCATCCCACCCTCTGACCCTTCCCCATGAAACTTCCCTTTGACCTTCAACCCTTTCTCCCAAACCCTCTTACCTTGATAATAATAGATTAAGTTCTAAAGCCCTCTAACCATCTAATCCTGTCTGATGTAGTGACTGATTCCTGGCCCCTTTGACTCCTGTTCTAATTCCTTGAATCTGTAATGCTGACCCTCTAGCCTCCCTCCCCACTTACATATTAAAACCTTGATTCCCTAAGTCTTTGACACCACTTACTGCCTCCCACGCCTCCTGACTATTTCCTCCCCATCATCCCCAACCCCAAAACCTCACTCTTCCAGTATGGGATGTTCTGACAACTCCCCGCCCCCGTGTCTTCCAATGTCCTCCCCTATCTCCCTTTTCTCCATATTCCCTTTTCCTTTCTTCTCTCCATCTGTCCTCTGTGGTGATCTGGTCTCTCTGCCTCTTCACCTGACACTTTTTCTTTTTCCCCGAGTTGCTCTCTTTTTCTGTTTACTTCTGTCATTTCCTTGCTTTCTGATTCTTCGACATCCGTGTCCTCCTCTCTCTCTCTCTCTCTCTCTCTCTCTGTCCATCTGACTCCTCATCTCTTCTTCTGCCTCCATCTCTCCCTTTCCCTGTCTTTCTCTTGCCCTTCTTTCTCCGTGGCCCGGGCCCCAGTTCTGAACCAGCTGGAGGAGTTGCTGAGCGACATGAAGGCAGACGTGACCCGCCTGCCAGCCACGCTGTCCCGAATACCCCCCATCGCAGCCCGCCTTCAGATGTCCGAGCGCAGCATCCTCAGCCGGCTGGCCAGCAAGGGCACGGAGCCTCACCCCACACCGGTAACCCTCTTTCCCCCTGGCTCATTTTCCCTGTCGGTACTCCTCCTGCACACATGTAAACGCTTCCTTCAGAATCCTGTACAATGTGGAAAATGACTTGCTCGAACGCACTCATCAGCCTTGAGTCTCCCTGCCTGTATATGACATCCCTCAGTAGTTCTGGAGTGTGGCCCGTGTTGTCTCCCCTACAGCGTCTTTCCTTTCAGACTGTGGACCCTCTAACCTGCGCTCACTTTCTCTTCCAGGCCTTCCCCCCGGGTCCATACGCTACACCTCCGGGGTACGGGGCAGCCTTCAGCGCCGCACCCGTAGGGGCCCTGGCCGCCGCAGGCGCCAACTACAGCCAGATGCCTGCAGGGTCCTTCATCACAGGTCAGCTGGTGACTTCCTGCCTCCTACATCTTGCAGTCTTCCTTTTCAGGCTTCATCCCTGCTCAGCTATCCTCTTATTTGTCCAGCCCCTCCCGTTTCCTTGAAAGTATCCTGTGTCTCATGGAATGGAGTGGTTCTGGACTTTGTTTTTCCCATCCCTTTCTTCTCTTCTTTTCTCATCGTCAGAAACCTCATCTAGGGTTTTAGTGGTTCTGTGGCTTGGTACCTCTTACCTGAGCCTCCTCCATCTGTTTACTTAAGAGGAAGAGGATGTGAAATTGGAAGGGGTTACCGTGAAAGTTGGAACGTGTGTTCCCTCAAGCGTACAGTGGGGAATCTCAGGGAGAGGGGTCCACCCTGCCCTTCGCATTCCTGCCCTAGAAAACTGGATGTGGCATGAGGTGACCTAGAAGTCAGAACATACTGTCATTTAAGGGAAGCAGCTGATGATGGGGAGTGAGTTAGGGACTGACCCTTCCTTACCCCCTTCCCAAACAGCCGCCACCAACGGCCCTCCAGTGCTGGTGAAGAAGGAGAAGGAAATGGTGGGGGCACTGGTGTCAGACGGGCTGGATCGGAAGGAGCCCCGAGCCGGGGAGGTGATCTGTATAGACGACTGACCGGATCCCAGGCCTGCCCTTCACCCAGGCCCCGTCCCCGAGGCCGGCCCCCAGCTCAGGCTCTGGGGCCTGCTGCCAGTCCTCCGCCTTCCCCACCCCTGGGGCCCCCACTGGGCTAGGAGCCCCTCTGCCCCTCTCTACAGCTCTCTTCAAGAAGGGTCCGTTGTCTTTCTCCACCCTGTGCACCTTTCCCACCGCTCTTTGAAGACTGCTGGTGAGAAGAGGTCTGGGTGGGAGGTGGTTAGCAGGGTCTTCCAAGTACCTTTATCCCCCACTGCCAAACATACACAGCTTCCCAATAAACGGTTGTGGGGGGGGGGAAGAGGTGGAGCCTCCCCAGTTTTTATTCCTGCAATATAAGCTCCACCTCCTGCAGAAGTGGGGGGGTTAGCCTTGCCTGGCCTTTAGGAACTTGGGTGGGGAAAAGAGCTTTGAAGAGAGGAGGGTGACTTCAGAGAGGGGTGATAATGAGCCCTGGGAGGGTGGAAGGGAAGAGGGGCGGCTGCATGTTTCCTTCCCCTACCTCCCCCCAAATGGAGGGCGGAGCAGTTACAGGGGAGGGAGTCCATTGCTGTTCAGCCTCAGAATAAAGGCGCCGTTCACTGGCTGTTACCTCCTGCGTACCGGCATCTTGTGTTGGGAATCTTCCCCCCTCCCTAGGGACCAAGGACCACCCCTATGAAGAGAGTAATATTTGGGCGATACTCCCTTAAGCCAAAGAGGAGCTCCCCAATCTGTCCTAGGGACCCAGGGAACCTAGAAAGGGTGGTGGAGAACACAATGGGCCAGATGTGGAGAGAGCCCCCTGTTTTTGGGGCTCAGGTTCTTGGAGGACTTCTGCCCTCCCTCCTGAAGACCTGGATATGGACTAAACTTGAGTGGGTCAGGCAGGGCGCCTAGTCGGGGGACTGCCTTGCCTTTGGGACCAGAGCAAAATAGTGGAGGGCAGGCTGGGGAGACATGGGCACATCCTCCTCCCCAGGAGGGGCTGGGGAGAGTGGCAGTTTGCATGGCGAACCCCCCACTTCCTCTTTGCTCCCCTTCACTTTCTTGCTGCCCCTTTCCCGGTCTCTTCACACCCACTCCTGGTCTGTCCCAGTCCCCTCTTCTGTATCAGGTTTATTGGTTGTACATATAAATTATACTTTCCTTTCTGTGTGCTCTGTTATTTTTGAGTGGGGGGAGTTCTTTGGTTTCGGGGAGGGATAAGGAAAGAAAGGGTGTTGCTTTCTGCCATCTCCTATTATCCATTTCTCTCTTTTTTAAATCTTGGGACTTTTCCTTTTTCTCATTTTTATTTCTTGGATCATCAACTGAAACTCCAAGGCTCTTTTTCCATCCCTCACCCCAATGTGATGAGCGCGGTGGAGGTGGAGGGTGACAACAGGATACCTCCACTGGCCTCAGATTGAGATCAGAGAGAGAGCAGGACTTACTGGACAGAGGGGTGCCTGACAAGGTTCAGAACTGCCTTCCATTCATCCTTTTGGTCATCCTTTGCACCTTCAGGTTGTTTAGTTCTGCCAAGAGTCAGTAGAGGTCACTACAGCTTCATAGGTTCAGTTCCCAATTGCAGAAGCACACTTTTTTTTTTATTTTAAAGGCGGTGGGGGGTCAGACCTGCATAGCTTGCCGAAGATCTGAACTGTTAGACACTACACCTTGACGTGTATTGTTCACTGCCAGAGCTTCTCAGAGGTTAAGACCAGACACTTAATTTTTGAGGCTATTATATTAAAAAATCTAATTCCAACAAGCATTTATTGAGTACATGATGAAAAACACTGCTGTTGTCCTTGGAGATAGAACAGTCACAAGTGAGTCACTGCTCTCGATGGAATTTACACTCTAGAGGGGACAGCGACAAAACGTACTACCAGAAAATGAAAGCATAATGTTACAGAGGGTGAGGGAGGGGGCTACGCCAGGTTGAAGGCTCAGAAAGCCTGAGGGGAATGTTTAAGCTGCGACTTAAGACTTAAGGACAGGAAAAAAAGCAAAAACATGGTTAGAAAAATTGAGGTTTATTCTTAATAGGTTCACATTTTTAACTCAGGAAAATACAACACAGTAAACTATCCACACAGTTTAAATTTCTTCAATAACAATGTCACGTTAGAACCTTCAATAAAACAGGATCTCATTTATACCAACTGTGTTTTAAATATTCCACCCACAGATGGTGATATCCTAGAGAGTCGAGGACCTGGACCAATGCTGCTTCAATTTTTATTTAAATGGAGCACCTGGGATTCTTGTTAAAATGCAGTCTGATTCTGTAAGTCTCAGGTGAAAGCCTGAGAGTCTGTACTTCCAACAAGTTCCCAGTAATGCTGACGCCGCTGCTGCTCCTTGACTATAACCACATTATCCTACGATATTAACAGGATTTTTAAATAGAAACCATGCCCTAAAATAGGCAATGTCCAATTATGGGACGTGAGTTTGAAATTGTATGATGCGCATCTTTTTTCAGTAGTGACAGTAATAGTTCCTTGTGGCTGTGAAAATAACGTCATATCAAAAGTTCACAATTCAGTGCTGTTGCCAAATGGCTCTCCCTCCTAGCCTTGATAGGCCCTAATGAGGTGACTCGATAAATGCTCTTTGGACCTAACAGGCTGAAGGGAGATTCTGAAATGAAGCGAGGCTTCTACCCTCTTAGGTAGGTATACGTCTTGATAATTCTAGGAACGCAGTACCGGGCATGGGGAAACAGTAGGCATTACCAGCGGAGGGGGTAGGGTTTACTTTTCTCAGTTCTCTTAGGTGCTGGAGAAGTGAGATTAACCTAACAAGGAAATCAGCCTCTTCTCTCCCATTCCATATTCTTTAAACTTTCAAGTCACTGACACAGAATTGCTAAAATGGGACCTGTTGCCCCCACACACCAGAGCTGCCCTGGACAAAAGCCAAAGTCACAGGCAGGGAAACAGTCTGTCTTCCCACGGGAACGTAGACTGTTTCTATCATCCCTGGGCCACTCCATCCTGAATATGCAAGGCTGACACAGTCCGTAGATGGGGGCGATTCGTCTAGGAGCCTCCTCAGCGCAGTATCAACACCTCCCAGGGCGTGCCCTCCTGCCCTTGGCTCACCTCCCTCATCCGTGCCAACCCGAGATGTGATGGGGGTAGGCTTGGCACCAGCCCCCCTGTACTATAGCGCGCCCCGAGGATGCAGTCCCCATCTTTCTTCTGCCGTAGCTTCAGGGTCGCGCGGTTACAGCGTGCAGCCGGTCAGGTGGGCAAGTCCTTGATCTCCGGACAGTACAGCACTGGGGGAAAGAAGGAGGATTAGTGGCAGCGGTAGGACGCAGCTGAATCGGCGGTCCGGGGCGCTCTCCCGACAAGGCCTCCCCAGGCAGCCCCTCACCGTTGCTGGGCAGCGGGCGCCGCCACTCGCGCACGGGCTCGCGCACCCGGGCCCAGAGCCGCCGGAGCGCGCGCCACCCCGCGCTCCTAGGCCCCGCCCCCGCCTCGCTCTCCTTTTCCTCGTCTTCGGCCTGTCGGGCTGCATCGCCGCCTTCCCGAGCCGGGCCACCCATCCCATTAGGTTCGCGCCCGGCTCGCGCTTTTGCCTCCAAGCGCGACCACAAGTCCGGATCGACAGCGACCTCCGTTACCCCGCCGCGCGGGAGCGGGGTGGGCGCGCGACAGAAGGGGCACGTGACGACCCGGCGCAGGCGCACTACCCGGGCGGCCGCCCCGCCGCCGTCGCCACGCGCAGCCAGCTCGTGCAGGCAAGCGGTGCAGAGCGTGTGGCCGCAGCGGGCGCGCGCCACCCCCGGCAGGCGGCGGGGCGCGCGATCCCCGAGGTTGAAGGGCCGGTAGCAGATGCTGCAGTCCAGCTCGCCCCGCTCCGGAAGCGAGGGCACCCTCAGCAGGAGCTGCATCGTGCCCGCCGCCAACTCGAGGGCGTCGCTCACGCGGCCGGCTCCGTAGGCAGAGCGCGCGGGCCGGTTTTGGGGCCCGCCCCGCGGCCTCTTGCCTCTTTTAGTAGTGAGACCCCGCCCCTCGAGGCATCTCGAGGCGTCACGAGGCGGCACGCGTGGGGGCGGTGGAGGTGCGAGGCCGGGGATGCCAGCCGCGGCGAAGCTGGGGAGGGGGAAGCGCGGCACCCCACCCCCCACCCCACCCCTGCTCCTTCCACACCTTCGTTCACCCCCCACGCAGAGCCCGCGCTCCTTAATTCTCCCTGGTGCACATCCGCAGTTCGCTCCCTGGGCCCGAGCCCTCAGCCGCTGCCACAGGGTTTCTCACACTCCTTCACCACCCACCCAAACATACTTCCTAAGCCAGTGACACGCTGTCCGTTCCGCCCAATCTTTAGTGGGTTCCTGGGCGTTTGAGCAGATGCTGCCCTCAATTTTCCTTGTTATGTACGCCCTCCCTGTGTTCTTGTAAGGCTGGCTTCCCACATTGGATTCTCAAACTGGTCAACTCCCAGCTGACAACGCAGCCTAAGAAGGACCCTAGTTCCAGGACCGCGGCCTTAGGAATGCTGGGAATCCTTTCCTTCCTGAGTAGCCAGACCTGGACACCCACACACCATGATGACTCCAGCAAAGCAGCCCAGCCTGAGCTCTGACTCAGGGGTCTGACTTCCACCAGGACATAGTGTTCACAGCTCACATTGCCTCGTGGTGCCACACCTACCCCCAGCTGCCGCCTCACCCTCCTCTCCGGGACCTGCAGTCCAGGTTCTGTTGTGGAGGTTCATAGCATAGATTCTAGAGCCATCTTACCAGTGGTGACCCTTTGAGCAAGTTACTTAACTTCTCTGGGCCTTGGTTTCCTCATCTATAAAATGTGGATGATAATAGGATTGAATCAGCTTGTATACGTAAGGTGCTTAGAATGGTGCCTGGCACACAGTAAACACCATATATTAGTTGTTATTATTATCCTGTGCCCCAGCCTATGTTGTGTTCACTTTAACTCCTGGGCACCCAACATTTTCAACACCCATTTCTTTCAGTCAGCACAAGATGGTCCTCTCCACACCCATGGCATTTGCTGGCTGTAACAGGCAATGTAAAGCTGGTTTTTAAAAACTAGGTTCTTTAAACCTTAGAGAGTAATTTTTTGTGAGGAGGTATACCATTTATTTTTAATTATTTTATATCTTTCCAGAACTTCTAAGTTTTATTGTCTTTATGGTCCCTTGGGGGAGCTATCTACTTATTCCAATGATGCTGTCATTCATACTTTTTTTGGAACTTCTCTTTGTAATGGTGCTTAGAGATCTCCTCACATCTAATATCTTCAGTTGGTGATTAAATCTTAATCTTTTAAGGTAGATTTGATTATATAAATCCTCCCAAAGTGTTTGACAGCCAAAGCCCTTCTAGCTCCAGACCTGGATATCCAGTCGCCTGCCCAGGTTCTTTCTTGTTTATTAAGAACCCGAACTGATGATCTCCCTGTCAGAAGCAGCATCTCTTCCAATGTTTCCTACCTGTTTCTTTACCCAACTCCAGAAACGTAGCTGTCATCCTTGATCCCTCCCTCGCTTGCACCTTCCTGTACCAACTTATCACTAAGCCTGGTTCATTTTGCCTCCTAAGTATCTCTCTAATTCATCTACTTTTCTCTACCTCCAGTGTACCACCCTAGTTCAAGCTGCCACCATCCCTTCCATAAACAGGAGCCTCTTAACCAGTCTGTCCACAGTCATTCTGGCCTCGTGCAGACTTCTCCTCACATTGCCTACAGTGATCTTTCCAAAGCTCAAGCCCAATTATGTCCCACCACACACCCCTTCCCTTCCTGTTATAAAACCTTTTAATGCAGTAGTAGTTTAATAGCCCCCAAATTCCTACAATGTGTGACTTTGCTGCTTCTCCCATCAAGAATTGGGGGTTACTTCCCTATCCCTTGAATCTGGGCTCACCTCATGACTTGCTTTGACTAATAAAATGTGGCAGGAATGATGTGGTGTGAGTTCTGGAGCCTCATTCCTTCAGAGGTCTTGCAGCTGCTGCCTTTGTCCCTTTGGAACACTGCCCTGAGACTACCACGTAAGGAAGTTTGCTAGTGGATGCGGCCACTTGGAGAAGGGAGGAGACCCAGCTAATAGCCAGCACTAACAGCCAGGTGTACCAGTGAGGCTGCTGGATTTTCCTGCTCAGTTGCCCTGCCAGCTGAATGAAGCCACATGAATGAGCCTAGGTGAAAACAGCAGAAGCAGCCCCCCGCCAACCCACAGAATCATGGAGAAAAAAATAAAGTTTTAAAAAGTCATTTTAGCCACTAAATTGGGGGGGGGGGGAGTGATCTGTTGTGTACCAATAGATAATTGATTTAGAGGGCTTCCTACTCTCCTTAGGATAAAGATAATATTCTGAAGTGCCCTATAAGGCCCAATGTGTTCTGAAGCCACCCATGTCTCACATTCTGCTGCCGTTCCCTCATCAGACATTCTGGCTTTGGAAACCTTTGGCTCATTTGTTCCTTTCTGCCACAAGGCTTTCTCGTATGCTGTTCCCCTAACCCTCTTGCTTTCACCTCAGTAACACCCACTCATCCTTCAGCTCTCCATGCAGTCTCACCATGTCAAATAGCCACTGTAGACTCTGGAAACACCACATGCTTTCCTCTGCACTTTGGACAACCAAAGTGTGTGTGTGTTTGGGGGTTACTTCTTTGCCTTCCTGTCTGTAAACTCCACAAGGTTGTTCTGAGTCTGGTTTCGTTCACCACTGTGTCCCTGTGCTATACCATAGTAGGACTCAATAGATCATTGCTTGTTGAATGAATGAGATGAGTGATAAATATGGTAAACAAGGGAATTCCCTGGTGGTCCAGTGGTTAGGATGTCACTGCTGGGGGGCCCCTGGTTGGGGAACTAAAATCTCACAAGCTGCGGAGGGCGGCCACATAAATAAATATGGTAAATGAGGTGTGACAATAAAGGAAGGTTTCTTACAAGGGGCTTCTAACTGCCTCTGAATTTATTCTAAGGGGAATTTTTAAAATGTTTTGAGCAGTGGGGCAGGCATCATTAAAATAAGTTCATGACCCTCCCAGATAACTATTTAAGGAGAGTACTATTTTGATTCTATAAATTCTTGTATGTTTGTTACAGACTAACTAACCATAGTTGAGTCATACATTTTACCTCTCTGCTTCCTCCACAGTCTTCCAAAATGAGTGGGAGATGATAAGAGTGGATGTAAGTGTTCATTAGTTGATCCGGTTGGTTGCTAATCCAGTAAATGGCAGGCTGCTGACTTGTCTCTTTTGGAAATTGGTTTTACTGTGCTCTCCCTGCTTCAGGATCAGGGAAGGGTGAGGATGGGAAGAAGGGAGACGGTGAGGTTATATTTTAAGGGAGGCAGAGCTCATCCTCCCCTGCCTTGTGATCTTTAAAGGTTATAACTTTCCACCCGCTTTCTATCCCAGGGAAATCAGAGTTCTTTGGGGAAGAATAAGCGTATCTGACATAATCCCATTTGATTCTGCTTTTCTGCCACTCTCACACTTGATCTTTCATTTGTTTTCTTTTTTTCTTTACAATAATTCTTTTCCCTCTCTCCGTGTCATTTCAACCATAGACGGGTTTTCATTTTACCTCTTCTTCACCAAATCCTAAAGGCTCAACCTCAGAACAGTCCCTCCCATTCAGCCACGTGAAAACCACCTCTATAGTTCATTGGCGTACGTGTGGGTATCAGGCAAGAGGTAAACAGGAAGCATGGCTAATATAACTTTCAAAACAAAACAAGGATAAGCGTGTCAGAGGGAGGAGCAACAAAGCTATGAAACTGGGCTTCTGGGTCCTAAGGAAGAAAACTGTAGCCTCGATTATCCCGTGCCTGGGTCCTTGATGAGCAGCGACTAGGAGCACCATGCCTGGGTCGCTAAGGTCAACGAGCAGTGGAGAGAAAGGTAGTACTGGAGCTTTCTAATGGCAGGGGCTAGAGGGCCAGATGTGTGAGACTGAGAGCCTAGCCTCTCAACCCTCAGCAATTTCAGACGCGGTGAGTGATGACCAAGCTGAGATTTTATTTACAGTTCCCTGGGAAGTCTTACACAAGAGGGGCCATCATTATTGCTTTAAGATTATTGCAAGGAGGAAGACTACAGTCCTGCACTGCCAGGTAGGAAGTCCTGCTCAAGGCTCAAAAGTTTCTCCCCAGACCTTTTTATGTCAGCCCTGTTTCTCTGCCGTGACCTAAAGGCTGTCACTGTTTCCTGCGAAGTGCGGCGCAACTGAGTTTTCTAAGGGCGTCCCTGGCCACTTCTGCTAGGACACACTACACATCGGCCATCAGATTTCCCTCATCTGTGCTTTGTCACTGCACCCCCCTCTCGGCAAGAACTAGTATCAACGCCAGTTCTAGTTTTCAGCCCTCCTCCACATCCTGGCTGAGGCAGGGTCTTGGTTTCCCAAAGATTATCATTTACTTCCTGCCAGGACCAGCCTGGCTTCCTTTGTAACGAATGTAAGAGCTCCATGTCCTTCGTCCCATATGACATCACAACTCACTTCTTATTAGGTTGTTACCCCTTGATGACATTTCAAGGGCCACTTTTGAGGTACTCTGCATGGATCGTGTATCTGCCTTTTGTCCCCCCTGGGCCTCAACGATTAAGGGAAGAGAGGGGACGGTCCAGCAGCTCATGCCCAGGATTAGCAGGAAGGCCTAGGAGAACGCAGCAGGGGGCGGCGGACTACTTTCCCTCTCAAGCCCCACTGCGGGAGGATATGGCTTTGTTCATGCTATCGCTACTCCAAGCTGGAACTCGTTAGTGGGCGGGGCCGCCCTGGCTCTGGCCGCCGCGTGGAGGGATCCGGAGCGGGAGGGAGGCGGCGGCGGAGGCGGAGAAGCGGTTCTGGGGATGCACCCATTTGGGTCCCTGCGCCCCCGACGTATTATTTCTTGGGATGCGGTTTGTTGCCCAGGAGCCCGTCTATCTCCATCACCGTCTGCGGGGTCAGCTGACTCAGCACCTGGAGTTGAATGGGATGGTGGAATGGGCAGTGCATGCAGGGCCGCTGAATAAGGGCATGAGGTTCGTGGACGCGGGGAGCCGCACAGCGAGGCCGAGTTGCAGGAAAAGAGTCACAGCTGTGCCCCTGCCTCACCTTCTCAGCCTGGGACCTCTCGTTTGCCAAGCAAGGACCTTGTAGTGGGTGGCCTCACAGGCCCATTCTGGGTTGGACAGCAAGGCCGTGACTGCTGGGGATGGGGAGAGAGATGGGCTCTGGCTCTGAGTCCCCCGCTCACCTGCAGGGCGCCCAGGTGTTCCATCAACTGCTCTGCACTGGACACCCCCAGCAAGACCGAGCTGACACCCTCACTGCGGAGACACCACGCTGGGCCAGAGAAGGAGAAATAAAAAGAGAGAGAACTGGTGGGAAACAGTGAGCACACAGCCTTCAGAGGGGTCCTCCCCAGGACAAACCAGTCTGCGGTTTGGCAGTGTCTCAGGAGGAGACAAGGCCCCTGCGGGGTCCAGGGCTGGCAGGGCCTCACCAATAGCCAGCTGCGCCACAGTGCAGCCCAGCTGGTGAGCGATGGGGAGGAGGTCCATGACTTTGGCTTGTTGCCTCTTGCCATCCTCGCTCTGCACTTTGTCTTTGTGCCATTGGTAGCCCTGAAGGCCAAGGAGAATCAGCAGAAGCCCACTCCTTAGTCCACTCCTGCCGTCCTGAGCCCCCAGATCTCACCTTGATGGTGACCCTGCAGGTATCTGGGACTCGCCCATCATACTTGCTAGTGATGAGGCCACAGGCCAGAGGGGACCAGGTGACTGAGCCAACACCTAAGAGGAAGAGGATTGGATGTGGGAAAGGGATCTCGGTGATGGTGAGGCCAAGGGAAAGGTAGGGATGAGGGGACTTCGAACCAATCTTGTGGTAGAGCTCTGGCAGCTGCATCTCCACCTTCTCTCTCTGAAACAGGTGGTGCTCAGCTTGTTCACACACTGGAGGAATCAGATTGAACTGTCTGGCCATGGAGTAGGCCTCCTGGGTTGGGGTGGGGAAGAGATGGGAGTCAGACCACTCCATTTTCTTCCATCCCCCTCCTGCAGTAGAGCGGGGTTTGGAGTGGCCGTATGAAAAGTGGGAACAAGTCGTGGGACAGGGGCAAGTGGGTGGCACACTCACCATGATTTCTGTGGCCCCCCATCGGGACGTCCCCCAGTACAGGGCCAGGCCCTGGTTGATGACGTAGGTCATGGCTCGCACAATCTCTAGGTACACAGGAGAGGGACAGCCTCACTGTCAGACCCCTGGCATCCCAGGTTCCACATCAGCAGACCTCTGTCCTCCCCATCAAGGCCCCACTCATCCCTGTGGAGTCAGAGATGTTGGTATCTGCTCTTCACCTCCCTCCCTGTCCAAGTCCTGGGCTCTGAGCCTCCACTGTGGAGCTTGGGAGGCCTCCTGAGCAGGGGCTGGCTTTGCTGAGGGTTTGAGAAGTGCTCAGTTTTGAAGAGCTGTCAGGGTTGGGGTGCTGCTTTTACCCTCCATGGGACTGTTGGGGTCTGAGCGATTGGCGAAGACGATGTCCACGTATCCCAGCTGGAGGCGTTCCAGGGATCCTCGCAAGCCTGGGGAAAGCATGAGGTGAGGAAGGTAGCTTTTCAGCTTCAGTTTCATAAGAATTCAGACCTTACCCCTTTGCCATGGCCACCTAAATCCCAGCTTCCCTCTTCAAAGCCTCAGACTCAGAGCTTCAGAGGATGTTCCCAACTCTTCTGGCTTCCGTACCTAGCCACCTCAGGTGTCCAGCCCCTAGCTCTCACCCTCAATGATGTGCTTGCGGCTCAAGCCTCGCTCAGTTTCTGCCCTGTAGGAAAAGGTAAGTCAAAGATGAGGTGTGTCAAAGATAAGGGACCAGGGCTGGCCTGGAACCATGAGAAACTGGGATTGCAGGGGTCCTCACAGGCAGGATGCAGACCTGGGGCAGCAGGTGTAGGGACTGCTGTCCCCACCCCCATCCCATGCACCTTCACACAGTCTCTGCAGGTCTCCCCAGTTATAGTGAGGCAGCCACTTACTGTCCTCCCCAGAAAATCTTGGTGGTGATGACATAGCTTGATCTCCTGGAAAAAAAGAGAATTGGGAGAACCAGCAAGAAAAGGCTTTTGGGATGATCACATCCCCAGCAACCTCCCCACCCGCCGCCACCCCCCCCCCCCAACATGTCTTACCTCCAACCTTTGCTCTTGAGGATGTTGCCTAGGGTTCTTTCAGCCCTGGAAGGAAGCCGATGCAGAAGCACTGACTCCTCCAAGGTGGATCAGTTTCTTCCCCTCCTCCCCACCTTTCCCGTCAACTAATTTCCTGTCTTGTAAAATGGAGCATAAACTAAACCCATGGGGCTCAGAGCCCCATCCGAGACTAAGTAAGAGGGGCTCCGGAAACTAGGGTTATAGTCATATCATTTTCATTCATTTGTTCAATAAATATCTGTTGTGAATCAACTATGTACCAAGCTCTGTTCTGGGTGCTGAAAGGATAGGAGAGGAGAGGATGAGAGAAGAGGGACCAACTATAGTGGAGCCAGGGAGGACACTGCCTCATCTGGTTCCAATGATATGCATTGCCCTCCCCCTTATTTTAGTCTCTGCAAAGCCCCATCCGTCCTCTAGAGTTTAGCTTGGATTCTGCCTCATTTTAGGGAAATTGTTCTCTGATTGCTACAGTCTATGTCAGTCCTTGTCAGCTTCCATAGCTGTTACTGGCTATACGATTTTTTGACACTTAATCATGAGTTAATGTGGGACAAGTCTTAAGTTATGGTGGCTGTTACTGAAGTGTTACTGTAATTTAATCTTTCATATCTCCTTGTCTTTTGGTTTGTTTGTTTAACCACTTAGACTGTGAGCTTTTTGAGGGCATGTTGATATCATCCCTCAATCAGATGCCTGCTCTGTGATAGGCTCTGTGCGGGTACTTAGGTGATGTGGGGAAGAGCAAGACAAGCTCTATGGAGGGAGGAGCCTCCCAGTTGAGCAGCGGCGAATGTGGCCTTGTAAACCAGTAATTGATGAACTGTGTGTCGGAGGGCAGTGTAAAGTGCTTTGGGAGCCGAGGGGGATAGCGACCAACTTTGAGGAGTTGGGCAAAGGCCTCTTGAAAGAGCTGACATCTAGGACAAGTCTTAAAGATAAACAGAAGAGTTTGCCAGAAGAAGAGGCAGGGATAGGTCATCCTAGGCTTTTACTATTTCCAGTGTGAAGCCATGTGTGCTATGGTATGGTATGTTTGAAAATTTAGCTTTGTCCTCCTCACATAGTTGTACATAACTGATGTCCAAGAAATATTTGTTGGTTTTATTTTACTTTAACTGCACAGTATGCCCCATTGTCCTCAAAGCTGGGGAGAGATGGATGTTGGGACCACAGTTCCCATAATGCTTCAGGGGCCCATTGGCTGAAAGGTTGGAACTTAGTGACAGAATTCCCAGGGTTCTTTGAGGGAAAACCATAAAGCCTGATGTTCTCTAAGCCTTCCAAGTGTAACTTAGCTCTTTCACCCCAGTCCTTACTTTCCTGCTGCATACACTTCGGCCGTGTCAAACAGGTTTACACCATGCTCATAGGCTACTGTCAGCACATCCTCTGCTGTCTAGGATGGTGAGAGAAAGAGTTGAAGATCAACCACCAGCCTCTCAGTTACCTGCCTCACTGCACTCTAGCCCATCACACCTCAACCTTGGTTTCCACATTCACTCCCCGTTCCCCATCCTCCAACCTCAGGTCCACCATTCTCCATGCTTGTTGTCCAAACCCCTATCCAAGTCCATTTCCCCCCTTTTTTGGTTCCCTCATACCCCCTCACCCTGCTTCTAGGTCCCATCACTTATACCTCATCGGAGATCTGAGAACCAAATGTGACCCAGGTACCTGTAAAAGAGAAGCCAGGCAAGTGAGACCTGTGGGGGCAAGCCATGAAAGAATGCCTTCCCTTAATTCCTCTTCTTTCTAACTCACCTAGGCCAAGGCAGGATACACGAAGACCAGACTTTCCTAGGTTCCTGCAAGACATAGAAGCAGCAGGAAGGGGTGCAGCCTCCATTAGGGACATAGATTATCAGCCTCTAGCTCCTCTCTTTCCAGACTGAGATGCCTTCAGGGTGTCTCAGTCCGAAGAAACTAGACTCAGTGGGCCCACTGAATTGGGCAATGTGATGGCCATAGCATAAGTGAACAATGACTGTTCCTCTGCAGCCACTGTCCAGTGCCTCTGTCCCCTCCTATCGCATTGAAGATGTGCTGCCTGCCTACCATTTCTGCTGGTGGGTCTTGTGTGTGTTTGAGTCATCTGTGGGATATGTGGAGTCGGGTGGGGGGTGACTGGGAGGAACGTGACTGGTTAATTGTGATGAGTTTGTGAAAACAGATCCTCAGAGAGTGCTGTGCTAAAGGGCAGACACTGGAGTGGAAGGGGTAAACCAAGTCAAGTTCAGGCACTCAGGCAGGCAAGGGTCCTTGGACGGGCTAGGCAGATGGGCCTCCAACAAAGGCAGGTAGGACACCTGGGTGGGGAGTATGAGAGGAAAGACCAGTTCTCCCTTTTCCCCTCTCTACTCCCTTTTCCCCTCTCTACTCCCTCTGCTCCTGTTGGCTTGTTAAGTCTGTCTTCAAACCAGAAAGCCCCCTCCTCCCAAGGCACCCCCCATGCTCAGCTTCCCAATCAGGGCTGCCACATGGAGTGACAAAGCCAGGTCATATCAGTGACCTCTGCTCACTCCCAAGCAGGAGCCCCTCCCCTCCCCCCTACTGGTAGTCCTGAGAGCCCAGCAGTTCTCTGAGAAAAAGTCGGTTACATTTCAGTCCACCTCCCCGCCAGGCCCCTGCCCCTCAGCACAGGGTTGAGAGATGTGGTCCATCCTTCTGAGGGCCCTACTTCCCTCCCCACCAAGAAAGGTTGCAAGAGACCTTGGGGCATGTGAGGACAGTATCTGGGTCAGGCACCCTGAGCAGGCCAGAGTGAGAAGCCGTTTCCTTCCCCTCTCTTCCCAGGACATTACCCAAGGACACACCATGGGGGATGGAGGGGTGGGGGGAGGGGGCAGTTGCACAGCCTGGAGATCCGTGCATTCCTGGCTTTCCTGGGGGGATGGAGGGAAGTGTAGGGGCATCCCCTGGGTCTGACAGGCCTGGTCAACCTTGGTAAACTTGATTTTCTACTAGTCAGGGGTGTGGACGGAGAGCGAGCAAGAGAGGGACCACGTAAGGGAGTGCTAGTGGTGGGAAGAGAAGATGGAATGAGCCGGGACCTTCTTAGAGAAGTCTGAGGGGGTCCTGGCAGCATCCCAGGAAGCCTCAGGGATCAGGAAAGGGGAGCAGATGTGGCAGGCTGCCCGCCACCCCCATACCTGTATTTCATGCCAGTGCCTCGGCCGGTGCTCTCTCGGAGGGCCCCAGCGGGTGCCGGGGGTCTGGGGACCACTGCGGCCCGGGCTTTGGGGTCCGACCCTCCTCCCCCGGGAGGATTCCCATGCCCCCCGCCGACCGGCCCGCCATTACCGCCCCCGGGGCCCGGCCGGGGTCCACACAGACGGTCCTCACTGCTCCGGCTGCGAAGGTTCTGCTCGGTACATGCGATAGACACCTGCATGACCGCTGGCCAAGGCGGGGGAGGGAGGAACCGGGAAGCCCGAGGGGAGACACCCGAGGGGATAGCGGCGCGAGCCCTGGGAGAGCGGGAAGGCTGGGGAGGTTGCAGCGGGAGCCGCCAGGCAGGATCGGGCCCGCGGGGGCGGGCTGCTGGAGGTCGCGGGGTTTGCGGCGGAGAAGAGAAACGCGGGGGGCGCCACGAGTGGAGGGATTAGGGTTCGGGGGCAACTGGCGGGGGTGGAGAGGGGGAAATGGATGGGGGCAAAGGTCGAGGGAGGTCCTCGGAGGGTAGGAACTTAGGGACGGGGTGGTGGGGGTGCGGAAGAGAGATGCCACCTCAGCCCGAACCGCAGCGGGACCCGCTAGACTCCCAGCCGCGTCGGCAGCGGGCCCAGCTAATCAACATGCAGGCACCGCCCCTTATCTGCATACGACCGCCCGCCTCCCCGCCAAAACCTGCCGCTCATCTGCATAAGCCCCACCTTCCGGAGCTCCGCAGCTTGAGTGTTCTGTGGGCTCAGAGGAACCGGAGAGCAGACTCCGCAGGGTGCTTCTACCCTCTGGACCTCGAGGCCGGTCGGCCTTCCTCCAACCCAGTGGTTTTCAATCGGGGAGCTCTTTTGTCCCCCAGGGGACATTTGGCAAGGTCTGGAAACATTTTTGACTGTCACGACCTCGGAGGAGAGTGTGTGTGAATGCGCGCGCCCGCGCGCTACCAGCATCTGGTGAGTGGCGGCCAGAACAAAGTACATGGCAGCCCCCCACCCCCAAACAAGATATCATCCAACCCCAAACGTTGATAGTGCTGCTGTTAACAAACCCATGCACAAAGCCTCTTTGCTGGCTCAAGGGATGTAGACACCCTGGTTCACGCCTCCTTGAGAGGGGCAGGCCCCGATCCACCACTCAAACTGACACGCTCAGGTCACAGAAGGTGATAAAAAGTTTATTCTGTACTTCTCGCAGCGTCAGGTAGGGGATAAAACTGGAGAGAGGGACTGGTTTGGAGGTGTAGGGACTCTGGCAGGCTTCCCTTCCTGTGACAGGGAGGGCTTTAGGCTGTTCCCCTGAGAGGGCTACCAAGGGGCTTGACGGGGCTGAGGGGCTGGGGCAGTAGGGCTTGCAGTAGGGGCCCTCCGGTAAAACAGGTTAGGAAGGGCCCCAGACAGACAGGAATTCTTCTGAAGGGCGAGGTAAAATGCTTCCTTCAGCCAGCCCGGGCGGAGAAGAAGGGCAGAGACCGGACGTAGGAGTCTAGTCGGGAGCGGAAGAGCTCACTCTGCACAGTTTGGCCCAGCGGGCACAGGGGATTCTTCACCACCAGCTCCACGTACAGCTGTGGAGGGGGAGGCTGTTAGAGCCAGGCTTTGAACGCTTCTTGTTTTCAACCCCAAACCTAGTATAACCTCAAGGGTGTGTGAATGCACAGGAATCAAGGGCTGGGAGGCAAACTCTCCTTGAGGGGAAACTGGTGGTGGGAGCGTATAAGGACCTAAAGGGTCCCAAGAAAACTCTGACTTCAACAGAGGTACAATACAGTACGATTAGAGCAGGGAAGGCGTCTTGGGGCTCCAAGTGGCCATGGCTGCTGAAGCTTTGGGAGAAGGGTCTGAGGGACTGACACTGACCGCACTGTAGATGTGGTGCAGCACATCTCGGATGGGTCCGACGCCCAAGTCAGTATTCATAACAACCTTGATCCCAGTGGGCGTCTCGTAGTAATGGAGTTTGTAACGGCTAGTCTGGAAGGCCAGGAAGCCGTCCTTCCTGCAGAGAGGAGGAGCATGTTAAGGAATGGGAGCGGAATCTCTTCTAAAGAGATACGAATGATCCCCTCTAGATCGACTCCCTCTTCTCTAAACATGTCGCATCTTCACCCCTCAATTTAGCCCCCGCACCCAACCTCTCTACCTTCAGCTCTTTCCCACAGCCGCTCCTACCAGCTCCTGCACTCTCGCTCCGGACTCAGCCTCCCTCTCTGTCTCCTACCCTCTCTCGGGGCCAAAGCCCTTTCCACTCCAGAAAGTTCCCCCACCCCCAAATTCCCTCCTTCCTTCAACAAGCCCTGACTCCACGTACATGTCTAGCGGGGACATCTTGCTGACAAACGAGCGAATAGAGAAGAGCATCCCGTACATCAGCTTGTACTCCTGGAGAGAGAGGAGCAGAGTTAGCTCTCTGTTTTTAAAAGAGACGGGGTAGGGTGGGAACGAGCCAGGGTTTGGAGAGGAGGGGCTGGACTGGGACTATGTACATTTGGAGATGCGAGGTCACCCGATTTGCGCGGGGCCCTCTCGTCACCTCTTCCTTGGGGATCCCCGCTTGCTTCTTGCGGTGCCACTCGCTGTAATGCAGACACACTCCATTCCGGTCAAACAGGTACAGGTTGTGGACCGTCATCTGCAGGGCAAAGAATGTAAGCCTCGCTCCGGGACCGCCCACACCCCGCGGACTCCAGTTCAGTCCTGGATCTCTCCAACTAGACGGGGACCCCTCCCTCGGACTCACCGGAACTGCTCCAAGTGCCCGTCACTCAACACTTCCGGTTTCAGCGGAGCCCCGCCCCACCAGGTCCACAAGCTACAGCGGCGGAGCGATAACTCCACCCCCCATACCTCTCTCAGCCAATCCGTGGCCGTCGGATCCACGCACGCGCGTCCAGGCTCTCCGCTCCAGAAGCTGGGAGAGCTGAAAGCAAGGTGTCCTGGGCTGGTGACGTCATCGAGGCGAGCGAGGCGGGGCTGCGGACGGTGGGCGGGAGGCTGCCAACGGTTTTGAGTGTAGGGCGCGAGAAGGGGGGGGGGGGGTTGTCTTGGTCTTCCCGTACCGGGTCTCAGGGGAGGGGGCCAGTCCCTTGTCCTCACCTTGGCAGACTGTGGGACTGAGGACTGGAGGTGTGGAGAGTATTCGGAACGGGGTGGTGGGGGTAGGGGATCTCAGGTTAGGCTTGAGCGCGGCGTGCTTTTTAGGGACGTCTGAGGGCGTGACTGAGTGTTCACAAAGTTTCTTTGGGGGTAGTAGTGAGGGAGGGATTCTAGGGAGCCTTGCTAAGGCTTTTTTGCCAGGAGGGATCGGAGGAGTTATACTAGGTAGTTGACCCTGGGTAGAACGGGTGCAGTGGGCGGAGAGGGGTGGGGAGGTGGGGAGCGTGAGGTTGCTGCCTCTCTGAGACCGGGGCCAGTTGAGGGGCCGATAAGGCAGCCGGACGGAAATTAGGCCCCTATTGGATTTGGGTCCGTTTCAGTTTGCACGTTTTGGGTGTGAGGACTTAACAACTCAGTTGACCAGTGATAGCCCGTGCCAGAAGTTGATCTGCAGCGTTCAGCGCTCCAGAGGAACTGCAGTGGGGCTCTTGCCCTGCAGGAGGTCTTTTGTCCCCGCCCTTTCCTTGCTGCACCCTCCTTTTCCACCGTTCTCAGGAGCTGTGGGAGGAAATCCTTTTGCCCTCTCCCATGGCCTCTGGAACCATTGGAAACCTTTCCTCTAACCAGAAAGCCTCCATACCCTCATTCAACAAGAATCCTTCGCTTGGAGTCTTCCTCCTTTCTCCCCAGTCTTCCTTCCCGGGGTACTTTCCCGCCTGGGCTCTCTTAAAGCAGAACCAGGACTTCCCAGCTCTGCTGTTTCCAGTTGTCTCTTCCCTGTACTCATGGCAACATTAGCTACCACCCCCAGCTCACCTCTCCGGGCCAAGGATCTCCTGAGTGATTCATCAGAAGCCCCTGGGCTGAACCAAGCATCCTCTGAGGTGACCTCCCAGCTGTATACTTCTTTGCACCTCAGTCGTCAGGCAGAGAGCACTGCACGAGCCCAGCTGTTTTTACCTCCCACCTGCCCACCTCCTCATGAGGTGTTAGATGGCTTGGCCCAAGAACTGAGTCACAGCTTGTCGCTTGGATTGGAGAACAACTTGAAGAAAAAGGTGAGGGAGATGTGTCTTGGAAACCTCTAGGGTCTTGGGACCTAGACGAAGTGAGAGAGTAGCACAGACATGTATATATACTACCAACTGTAAAATAGATAGCCAGCGGGAAGTTGTTGTATAACAAAGGGAGTTCAACTCGAGGATGGAAGATGCCTTAGAGGACTGGGACGGGGAGGGTGGGGGGGACTCGAGGGGGGGGAGTCAAGGGAGGGAGGGAATACGGGGATATGTGTATAAAAACAGATGATTGAACTTGGTGTACCCCCAAAAAAATAAAAAATAAAATAAAATAAAATCAGAATGGGATGCTACTAAAAAAAAAAAAAAAAAAAAAAAAAAGCTTTACTGAGACTTGAACTCCTATTGTTGGATTCCAAATTCCTTTTAACTACACAGTCAGTCATGCTTGTTCCTGCAAGCAGATATTTATGAGGGAGAGAGTGTCCAAGGCCACCCGTAATAATTTGGAAAATCATGAAACTTCCTAGCTTTCTTTTTTTCTTCTTCTTCTTCTTCGGAGACACCTGTGGGATAGGTGCTGTGCTTTATCTGGGATATGGGTGCTGGGAGTGAGGATGAGGTTTCTTCATCCCAAGAGGGAACTAGGGACTTAATGAAAATATGCTGAGATCCTTACAGCTCAAAACTATTTTGATTGTATGGTTCAGAAATGTAAATCATTAAAACATAGCTTAATCAATTATACATGTTATAGGTAGATAGTTAGTGTCAGATAGAACAGGTATCATAACCAGTCTGCAGACTGATGAGGCCTCCCAGAGTTTGCAAACCTGATAGCCATGGACTAGAGAGTCTTTAGACAGGATATTTGCTCTCTAGTTGGCAAGAATCCTCACTACTCTTGTCTTAAGGTACCCAATTAATTCATTTACATTACCTTTCTGGCTTCTGTAGACATTGGAGTTTTTTATTAGATCAGGTCTATTTTTCTTGCTTTCCCAGGTGTGAGAGTAAAAATTCTTGAGCCTTAAGGGCTACTGGATGCCATCTACCCTGGCAGTAGGTAGACTATCAATTATTGCATCTGATTTGCATGTTGCTTTTTCTAGGATGGTGCCAAGCATATCTTTGAGATGGAAAGTGTTCGGGGTCAACTCCAGAGCATGCTCCAAACCTCACGTGATGCGGCCTATCGTGAGTGAACCCCTTCCCTATAAAGGAGAACCTAGATTTAAGGGGTAAGAGAAAGTGGAGAAAGGAAGCGGGATGTGTGGGGGGTGGGGACCTAGACCTCTGAGATAAGAGTTTTAAGGAGGAAAGGCTCTTGCTCTTTGGGAGAGGGGTGGGAGAAGTGGGTGAAGTAGAAAGGAGGGACCTCTCCTCCCTTCTCCTTCAAGTGGTCCCTGTTCCTGTCCTTCCCTGACCCTGGTTGTGGGCCCCTCTGGCTGCCCACAGGGGATCCCCCTACTCCAGGTGCCGGCTCAGAGAGACGGGAAGAGGACTCCTTTGACAGTGACAGCACAGGCGCCTTGCTTAAGTGAGTTCTCCTTGGGGTTCTCCTAGCTGGCTTCCTTTCTTTCTTGGAAAGCCAAGTGTTCTATTGCTTAGTTCTCCCTTTACTGCTTTTGTACCTCTGAAGGACCTAAGATGCTTGTCACTGAGCTTTCAGTTTTCATCCCTTCTGTCCTTTCTTCTATCCCCTTTATTCCTTTGGGAACATGGGCATCTGCTGCTTAGTACCTGGCTTTCTCCCAACTTCTAGTCCTTCCTCCTCCAAAAGAAGTAGCTTGTTTTTGCTGAGATTCATACTGCAGGGAGTGTGGGATAGAGGAAGGAGCACTGCAGGGTGAATTAAAGAACCTATGTGCTCTCTGTGGCTCTGTCTCTTATCGTCCTAGCTTTGTGACTTAGGGCAAGTCTCTTACCCTGAGTTTCAGTGTCCCTACTTGTAAAATGTCACAATTGAACCAGGGATTCTCAAAAGCTTTCCTAACCCTAGTATTCTCTACCTTTTGTTCAGCACCCGGCCCCTGCATGACTTATCTCCATCTAGCTCAGCCCAAGCCCTGGAGGAGTTATTTCCCCGCTACACCAGCCTTCGGCCAGGGCCCCCGCTCAATCCCCCGGATTTTCAGGGGCTGAGGGATGCACTGGACTCAGAGCATACCCGTCGCAAGGTGAGATATAAAGGCTTCCTTTTAATGACAGCAAAGCTTAGAAAAAAAGACTGAAGGTTAAGGGCCTGCAAGCTGGGACTTTGCTCAAATGGCTCTCCTGGGAGGCAGGCCTTTTTGGACCCTCCAATCTAGAATGGCACACCTCTCCTCCATGTTTTCCTTCAGATCAATCTGTTATTTCCTTCATAGAGCTTATCAAAGTCTGATATATCTTGTTTGTTTCCCCCCTCTGAAACCTAAGCTCCATGCGGGTCATAGCTTATCTTGTTCAGCACTGTCTTCCTAAAGTCTAGAATGTACCTAACACATAGAAATACTGTGTCCATGTTTGCTAAATGAACCACAAACTTTGTTGGCTTGTGCAAAGCTACTGGTGATATAATGAGCTTTGTTTCTGTGAGCCTCAGCCTCTCTGAAGGGGGCGGAGAGAGGGACAAGGCAGAGGAAGAGTCAGAATTATTGGTTGTGTTGTCATTTTTGGAAACTTCTCTTTCTCCATTTTAAACTGCCTGGGCATGACTAAAAGGCTTTCCCCTTTATCCTTGCCTTGTTGAATCATTGTGTCCAATATGCTTCTTAAGGCAGGAGTAACTTCTCACTCTCTGCAGCATGGGCAGCTGCACCCCTGCCAAAAGGTTCATGGAAATTTTTCTCAGGAGATCTGGGAGAGGGAAGAGGCTGGAAACTCAGCCCCTGCTTCCTGAGGTGGTAGAGGAAGGTGTTGGAGATCTCAGGCTCCAGAATTCCTGATTCTCCTTCTCTAAACCTGTTCTGTTCTTGGGACCCAGGCTCCCTGTCTCTAGCCCATGTCCCCTGTAAAGGAGCTGGAAAGTTTGGAGCTTTGGTCACATTAAGGATGGCAACACACAGTCTCCTCACCCCTCTTCCCTTCAGCATTGTGAGCGCCATATTCAGAGCCTGCAGACCCGAGTGCTAGAGCTTCAGCAACAGCTAGCCGTGGCGGTGACTGCCGACCGCAAGAAAGATATCATGATCGAACAACTGGACAAGGTGCCAGGGTAGCAGAGGCAGGCGGGTCTCTCCGTGGGGGTCACCAGGGAAGTGAATGGGGGAGGCCAGCCAGCATCTCCTCCGTTCATGTTAGGAGCTGGGGTCAGTGGTGGGTTTGCCGACTGCTGGGAGAAGGTGCCTGTTGACCCTGTTCCTGTGGGCAGAAAGAAGGCAAAAAAAATTAATTGAAATTCTGTCTGACTTTCCTCTCCTGAGACCCTGGCCCGCGTGGTGGAGGGCTGGAACCGGCATGAGGCTGAGCGGACAGAGGTGCTTCGGGGACTCCAGGAGGAACGCCAGGCAGCTGAACTCACTAGAAGCAAGCAGCAGGAGGTGGGCAACCTGGGTCACGTGGCATTAGAACCTAGGTCACCCATGGCTGGATGGGAGAGGGGAGAAACAGCTCTGGACGCAGCGTTCCTGACAGATTGACGTAGCTGGCCTGACAGTCCTCTCATTTCCTCTCCCTTCAGTGTTTCCGCTGTCAGACTTGCATGGCTCATGTCTTCTCAGCCCTCCTCACACCACGTGGGCTTCTCTCTGGCCCCCAAGTTATTTAGTTAACTCTGGCTTTTAGAGTTTATGTTGTTAATGATTTTTGAAGTATCGCATACAGGGATTCCCCTCAGTTCCTCCGCTCTTTGTTCCCCTCTCCTTGAAAGACAGTATCCCGCCTGGAACAGAGCCTTTCTGAGGCCATGCAGGCCCTGACTCGTGAGCAGGAAGGTGCCAGACTGCAGCAACGGGAAAGAGAGACGCTGGTGAGAGCGCTTCCTGGGTTAATTCCAATAGAGGCTGTTAATTACTTCTGGAGGGATACGGGCTTTTGGTGGATTGTGGGAGTTCATAATTTGAGTTGCACCAGGGCACAGTGTATCCTTTAAAACACTAGTTCTGCTAGTTACTCTACAGAAAGTAAGCTCCGCCACCCGGTAAGTTTGAGAGACTCAGCAAATTGTATCCGCATTAAAATCATTTGGATAATTATTTTAAAATAGAGATTTCTGGGACCCTTCCCCAGAGGTTTTGATATATGGAGGGGTTAGGGAACCTAAATATTTTCAGCAATTTCCTAGGTGATTTTGTTCAGCCAGGTTTGAGAACTCTGGTCTAGGGCAGAGCAGAAAAGGTGTGGAATGAGACTCAAGTTCCTCATTGCTGAAATGATAAGGTGGTTACCCATCTGAGTTAGTAGCCAGGTTTAGAATTTCTTGCATGCATGACACATGGTAGCTACATGCATGCTGGTACTTATATTCCTAACAGGCTACATCCAAGAGTGCTGGTGGTGGCGGCTGGTTGGCTAGTACGTGATCAGAGGCTAGATTTTCTAGTCTTTGTGGAATTTCTTTTGATGATGATGGTGATAACTTGTATATTGAGGACTTACTACATACCAGATACTGCGCTAATGCTTTCCATATGCTTTTAACTTTAGTCCTCACAAGGTAGACTGTAATATGCCCACTTTGCAGATAGGGATGTGTGTCTCAGAACACAAGGGAAGTGCAGAGCTAGGATTCAAACTGAGATTTGAACCCAAATCTACCTAATTCTGGAACAGAAGCTCTTATTTACCATATTATAACCTTGTGGGCTTGTTAACTATTGTATTTTAATGGATATAATTCTCAGCAGGCTGTATGGGGTGAGGGGGCAGATTGCTAGTCTCTTGAGGGTGTGCTAAGGATCTTGGTTTTCTCCTGGGGCTATAGGAAGAGGAAAGGCAAGCTCTGACCCTGAGCTTGGAGCTAGAACAGCAGCGGTGCCGGGCCCTGCAGGAAGAACGGGATGAGGCTCGGGCTGGGCAACTCAGTGAGCGTCGACAGTTGGAGACACTTCAGGTGGCCCTAGAAGAAGAACGGCAGACGCAGGCCCAGCAGGAACTTCAGCTTAAGGAACACTACCAGGCGCTGCAGGAAGAGAGCCAGGCTCAGCTGGAGAGGGAGAAGGTGAAAGTGGCAGTTGGGGAATGGGGAACAGACAAAGGACAAAATAGTTGAATGCGATATCGGAGTATGTGGTGTAGTGGACCAGGATGGAGAGTGAAGAACTATATGTGGGAGAGAAGATTGACAGCACGGCCTACAGGAATGGCTGGGGACATCAAATACATGGAGGGCCAAAGAGTGAGATTCAAACAGAGATGAGGAAATAGGTCACATGTGAGGAGAGAGGTAACTTGGGTTTTAGGGTGCAGGAGGATGAGTTGGGAAATAGAGGTAGCTGGGAGGCAGACAATGAGGTACAAACTTAAGTTTGATTTCCCTTTCTTAGGGGAACACCCAGAGGGAGGCCCAGGCAGCCCGGGAGGCCCAGCAGCAGCTGGCATTGGTGCAGTCGGAGGTGCGGCGGTTGGAAGGAGAGCTGGATACAGCTCGGAGAGAGAGAGATGCCCTGCAGCTGGAGATGAGCCTGGTGCAGGTCAGGAGGCAGAGGTTTTGGAGAGTTCCTGGTGAGGAGATGTAGGTCTGAGCCAGAGTGACTTCCAGGAGTCAGGGCAAACATTCCCGTTTCTAACTGGAATTTAGACCTTTATGGGCCTCTGTTTTTAATGCATGAAGTGTGTGTTAAGGGCAAATTAATGAGTTTCAGAGAGACTTCTTTCCTTATTAATGGTTGACTTAAGGAGACACCCAGTTTCTGGGTTAGTGAGGCCAGTGTTTGAGAGAACACACGTTTACTTTTCACCTGGCCCATTGAATTGGAGGACTGACCACATGGAAACTAATTTATCATGGAGGACCAAGGGTAAAGACATTAGTAAACAATTAAGTAGCAGTTTATAAGCTGCTGTAGCCCCTGAACTGGTGCTAGCCTGTGCGTGTGTATGTGTGCATTCAGTAAACCTATCAAATGGTCCCTCTGTGTAAGCTCTGTGCTGGAATAGTTCTAACTCAATAGTCCCAGCCACCAAGGAGCTCACACACCTTTTTTTTTTTCCTTTACTTTTTGGAATGTGGGATCCTAGTTCCCAGACCAGAGATTGAACCCGTGCCCCTACATTGGAAGTGCTCTTGGAGTCTTAACCACTGGACCACCAGGGAAGTCCCCTAGCACACACATATTTGAAGGAGTATAATAAATAATAATTTAGAGTAAGGAGAACTAGTCTTTACTCTTTACTCAGACATCATCTTCCTAGTGGGTTCTTCCCCAGCCACACTGAGTAAACCTGCAGCCTCTGACAATCTCTGTTCCCTTCCCTATTTAATTTTTCTCCTAATATACTACATAATGTACCTTTTAATTTATTTTATTTGGTATTTAATTTTTTTAAGTTAAAGTGTTACTGACTTACAATATTGTATTAGCTTCGGGTACACAACATAGTGATTTGATATTTTTATATATTAGAGTGATCACCATAACAAGTCTAGTTACCGCCTGTCACCATTCAAAGTTATTACAATAACATTGAATACTCCCTATGCTGGGCACTATATCCGTGTGACTTATTTATTTTATAGCTGGAGGTTTGTACCTCTTGATCCCCTTCACCTGTGTCACCCATTTCCCCACTCCCCTCCCCCACAGTTTACCTTAACTTTCTGTAAGGTCCACAAGGGCAATGGTTTTTGTCTATTTACTGGTGAATCCCAGAGTAGTGCCTGGCTTTAGTGTTGTTCACACCCTCCATGTCCTTATTGTTCTATCCATTATTGAAAGTGGGGTGTTGAAGTCTCCACCTATAGTTGTAGATGTGGCTGGGGAAGAACCCACTAGGAAGATGATGTCTGAGTAAAGAGTAAAGAATAGTTCTCCTTACTCTCAATTATTATTTATTATATGCCTTCAAAAATGTGTGATTGAACCCATGTCCCCTGCATTGGCAGGTGGATTCTTAACCACTGCGCCACCAGTGAAGTCCAAGATGACTCTATCTCTTACAAGGCTTTTTGCCTTAGAGTCTTATTTTGCCTAATATTAATAGATCTATATTCACCTTTCCCTGACAAATATTTTTCTAACCTTTTTACTTTCAACCTTCATATATTTACCTTTTGGCTGGAGCGTTAAATTCATTTAATTTAATTAGTTTATTCATAGCTGAATCCATGTCTTTATATCTTATTTTGTCTTGCCTATTCAGTATTTATTTTCCTCTCTTTTCTTGTCATCTTTTAGATTCATTATTTTTTCCTCATTTCACTTTTTTTTGGTCAGCTAGCTTTAAAGTCATAAACACAGTTTCTGTTTACATTCTCAAAATTAACTTATCAGAAGTAAATATCAAAGACAGAGAAAGGAGTCATCAATTCTACATGGATGGGTCAAGGCAGTCTCCCCAGAGAGCTCTAGAAAATATTTTTAAGATGTAAAAGTTATCTGTAACACAAGGTCAACTATTACAGAAGTAAATGGTTACCTTCTCTTTTCAAATCACTTTGTGTCCTTTTAGAACCTTTTCATATGAGTTTATGGGCTGGTGCTTTAAAAACATTTATATGCATTTGCTGCAACTTGCTTTTACCTCATAATATGTTGTAGACATCTCTCTATGTCAGTGCATATAGATGTAGTGTATGTTATTTTTAAGAATTAAATTAAGATGTATAGATGTTGTTTTTAAGAATTATATAATATTGCAATAAATGGGTAAATCATAGTTTATTTAAACCTTTTCCTTTTGATGAGAAATTTACACTGATGTCAGTTTTTTGTTTTTTTTCTTTTCCAGAAGGCAGGTACAGGGCAATTTATTTACTTGCTTACATATATTAACTTTTAATTATAAACAAATATCAAGCATATAGAAAGTAAATAAAATAGAATAATGAACCTCATGGGCCTATCAGACAGTTTCAACACACATCAACTTTCTGCCATTCTTATTTCATTTCCATCTCTACCCATACCCTACCTTTTTTTTTTTTCGCTATTAAAAATCGTGTTGCAGGGAATTCTCTGGCAGTACAGTGGTTAGGACTCCGCGCTTGCAGTGCATAGGGCACAGGTTTGATCCCTGGTTGGGGAATTAAGCTCCCGCAAGCTGCATGGTGCAGCCAAAAAAAAAAAAATAGTGCTGCAGTGGACATCATTGTGCATAAATCTTTGGCACCCCCTCTGCAGAATAGATTCCTTACAGTGGAGTTGTTGGCTCAGATGGAGTATATATTGTTTTTTCATTAAAAAAAATTTAGGGTGGTGGTTATTTTATAATGTATAGAAATATTGAATCACTATGTTGTACAGCTGAAACTGAAAAAAAAGAAAAAAAGAATTTAGGTAACGAGACATCTAGAGTAGGCAAAATCATGGAAACAGTAAGAGTGGTGATTATTAGGGACTGGGCCGGGGGGAGAAATGGGGAGTTGTTAATTGGGCATAGAGCTCCAGTTTTACAAGATGAAAAATTTCTAGAGACCTGTACGGCAATGTGAATAATAGTTAATACTACTCAACTTACACTTAAAAATGCTTAAGAAGGTAAGTTTTGTGTTATGTGTTTCTTACCACAATTTTTAAAAAGTAAAAAAAAAGAATTGGGACTTGCCTGGTGGCGCAGTGGTTAAGAATCCATCTGCCAGTGCAGGGGACATGGGTTCGATCCTTGGTCCGGGAAGATGCCACATGCCTCGGAGCAACTAAGCCTGTGTGCCACAACTACTGAGCCTGCGCTCTAGAGCTCTCAAGCCACAACTACTGAGCCCATGTGCTGCAACTACTGAAGCCCTGGCACCTAGAGCCAGTGCGCTGCAACAAAGAGTAGCCCCCACTCGCCACAAGTAAAGAAAGCTTGCACACAGCATCGAAGACCCAATGCTGCCAAAAATAAATAAATAAATAAAATAATAAATAAATCTTAAAAAAAAAATTAGGTAACTGTAAGGAGTTTAGTGTGATTGGAATCTTTTCAGGGGAGATGAGATAGGTGGGTGGGAAGATCATAAAGGGCCTTGTAAGCTATTTTAAGCAGCCAGAACTTTATTCCTTAGGCAGTGGGGACATTTGAAAACTTTCAAACAAGGAAATAAATTGAGCATATTTGTGCTTTAGAATATTCACTCAGGCACAAAGTAGAGGATCCACTAGGGCCAGAATGACAGGTTGGAGGGTAGAATAGAGGCAGGGAGATCAGTTAGACTTGAAGTGATGCTGAATTAATGTAGTAGTGAGCAGGAGGGTGGAGAGCCATTAGTATTGAATAGAATGAAATGACCAGTGGGAGGGGCAAAGAAGTGGGAGGAGTCAAGAATAACTCTGGGTTTCCAATAGATTGGGTGTTTCAGTGAAGAGAGGCGCCATTACTAAGGCAAGAAATATAACAGGAAAAGAAGGTTTGAGGGTAGAAAAACAAATGAGCTCAATTTTGGATGTGTTCTATTTGAGGTATATACAGTAGGTTTCTGAGTACATGGGCTTAAAGCTTAGAAGAAAGGTCCTGGCTAAAGAGAGAGATTTAGAAAGTGTTTTAAGGTATAAATGGTAGCAAAAAACATGGCCTAAATGCTAGACGTTTACTATACACACATAAAAGCATCAGTGACCCAGAATGGTAGCATGTGGTCAAAAAGAAAACTGAGGACAGAATTCAAGGTAGCATTCGGCCTTGATAGGCAGTTGGAGGAGGAGCAGTCAGCCGAGACTGAGGAGCAGTCGGCTAGAAAGATCACATGGCTGGTGATATCACAGGAGTGAAGGGAAGAATGGTTTTAGAAGGAAAAACTGATGTAGGTGCAGGTGTTACAGTGAGATCACGTAAGATAAAGACTGAGAAATAACCACTTCAGGATTGAGAAATTAAGTTCTTTGCCGTGAAGGACTGTGAGTGGAAGTGAGTTGAAGAAGGATTATGAGGTAAGAAAACAGAGACGACGGTTCTGCTTTAGGAGGAGGGCACACGGACACTTATGGAATGCTCCCTGGGTTCCAGGTTCTGCACCAGCAATACTGCCTGTGTTCCTGCAGACACATGTAACACATTTGATTGTTCTACCTAACTTTTCTTTTGGTTAAAAAAAACACATTTGTATTGTCCAAAGTCATTTTTACTTTTGTGTGCATATAAGGCGTGAGCCCCTCATGGTTTAATAAGGAAAAGAAGCCTCTTTCACTCCTTGTGGCAAAATTCTTGTTCTTTCTCTCTTAGGCATATGAAGGAACGTTGGTACCTGGAATTTTTTGTCTACCTTATATCCTCCATCCTCCTCTAAGCCCAGATGGAACTGAGCTGACAGTGACCCCACCTTCCTTTACTCCCAGGCCAGATATGAAAGCCAGCGGATCCAGATGGAGTCGGAGCTGGCCGTGCAGCTAGAGCAGCGGGTGACAGAGCGGCTGGCGCAGGCTCAGGAGAGCAGCCTGCGGCAAGCAGCCTCCCTGAGGGAGCATCACAGGTGCTCGGGGCTCACGGCTGCTGCCTCTCCCCAGCTGTAGCAGGTGGTGTTGGGGCCCTGCCCAGACCCTCTCAGATCCCTTTACCATCTTCCAACACACTGGCTCCCGTCGGTCTCTTGGTGAGAGTGCTGCCTTCAGGTTCACAGGGAGAGCCGGATGTGCTTGGGGATTTTCCGTTTTCACCCCATAGGAATTAGTACTTAAGCAATAACTGATGGCTACAGAAATATACGTTTCCATCCCCCTCACTCCAATGGGTACAATGCTGAGCTGCTACCTGCAGCGTCTCCAGAGCTGCCCTGGGGGGTTGAGCCTCCTCCTCTCCACTTTGCGCCTACTCCCCTACCAGTTTCTTTCTGGAAATACTTCTTAAATGAACCACCTTCCCAGAAATCCTCATCTCAGTCTCTGCTTCTGGGGAACCCCTCCTAAGACACCAGCTGTCCTTACCCCTTTCCTGAACCCCTGTGCCATGGCCGAGGTGGCTGGCTGGCTGTCACTCTCATGTGCATGTGTTCTGGCTCTTTCTTATTTGATTACGTCTTCGGTCTCCAGATTCAGTACTCTTTTCTCACCCGTGTCCTCTCAGGAAGCAGCTGCAGGAGCTGAATGGACAGCACCAGCAGGAACTGTCCACACAGCTGGCTCAGTTCAAGGTGGAAATGGCAGAACGGGAGGAGAGGCAGCAGCAGGTGGCTCAGGACTGGGAGCTCAGGTGCCGGACCCTGGGGTCTCCTGTCCAGCCTCAGTCCCCGTGGGAGTGGCGAAGAGCCGCTTCCTCTGTAGCCCCGGCCTCTGTCGCCCTGGCCCCAGCTCCTTCCACAATTTCACATCTCACGTTCCCATCTGGCCCTTCCCGTTCTCTGAGTCCCTGCTTTGTCAAAGACGGTGGCCTCTCAAAGCCCTCACCTCTTTCATCTTTCCTTCAGACTGGCCCGGGAGCAGGCGCGAGTGCGGGAGCTGCAGAGTGGGAACCAGCAGCTGGAGGAGCAGCGGGTGGAGCTGGTGGAGCGGCTGCAGGCCATGCTGCAGGCGCACTGGGAGGAGGCCAGCCAGCTGCTCAGCGCCACCGCCCCGCCGCCCCACCCCCCGGTAGGCTGCTCGGAATTGTGTTCAGACCCCTTCTTTGCCAGCTCCCTGCCAAGGGAGGTCCATAGTTCAGTTCCTAGGACCTGCATTAGGAAAATTCTGTGGACTTTCCCAGAGAATAACTGTCTCATCAAAAGAAATCTTTTTGCCGTGGCCACAGCTCACCCAGGCTGGCCGCCCTGCGTTTGGCACCAGTCTCTTCTCCCAGCCCAATAGGAGGTAACACGTGGTGCTAGTTTTGCCGAATGGCAGCTGAATTAATTACAGGCCTCACCTAGAGCAGGATTGAGAGTCTCACCCCTAGCCCTCCCTATGTTGGCATCTCCTACTTCCTTCTTTTAATTGCTAAGTGTTTATTATTAGCTAAAATATTTTGGGGAATAGGTAATAATATGCACGTGGTAAAAAAAATATCCAAAGTGTTTAAAAAGGTGTACGGTGAAAAGTCATCTCCATCCCATCCCTGCACCTCAGTCTCTCAGTTCCTGCCCCCAGAAGCAGTGGCTGTTACTGGTGTCTTGGGTGCCCCTTTCACACAGAAGCCTTCTATACACAGTTTTGTGACTTTTTATTTAACCAAGTGCTTATTGGCAAACATTAAAGTTGTTTCCTCTATTTTGCTTCTACAGTGCTGCAAAAAATATTAATATATGTCTTTGTGCAAGTGTATCTATAAAATTTCTAGAAATGGAATTGTAAGGTCAAAAATAAGCATTTTAAAATTTGATAGAAATTTGATAAATGTTCTCAAATCTCCTTTTGAGGATGTTCTACTAATTTGTAATCTCATTAACGTATCTGTGCCATGTCTTGTCTCTTTAAACGCACCCTCTCTTGTGCCCAGGTTCCTCCCGCTGCCCCCTCCAGCCCTGGGCCGCAGGAGCCAGAGAAGGGGGAGAGGAGGGTCTGGACGGTGCCTCCCGCGGCTGTGGCCCTAAAGCCCGTATTGCAGCAGAGCCGGGAAGCGAGGGAAGAGCTGCCTGGGGTGCCGCCACCTGTTCTCTGCAGCCCCTCCCCAGATCTTAGCCTCCTGCTGGGCCCCACTTTCCAGAGCCAGCGTTCCTTCCAGCCCCTGGAGCCAAAGCCGGATCTCACTTCATCCTCAGGTGACTGGGGACAGAAGTCCCTGGGGTTCCTCTTACTCACACTGATTGGCTTCCTCTTAACCTAGTTTCCTTTCTGTCCGGGACTTGAGCATTTCGTGTCCCAGACGTCTTAGTGGCCATAAGTTGCAAGGAGCAGAAATCCACTCAAGTTGGTTCAAATAAAGGGAGTGAGACTGATGGAAATGTGATGTATTTGTGCTTAATGAGAACTGAGGTTGGCCGCAGGGGCGCTGCCGGGAACTGGGCAGCTGTTCCTCCTCCCTCTGGGCCTGCGTGGGCTCTGGATTCTGCCTCCTCGCCAGCTGCTCCTTCCTCTTGGTTGACCGGTCCTCGGTCCCTCAGGTTCTTGCTCTCACAACTTTGGTTTGCACGTGGATTAGAGCAGCTGTGACACCGACTCCAGCAAGACTCTAGAGGACCTTACAGAGACGTTGGTGCCTCTGTTTCTTAGGTCCAGTGTAAAGAGAGGTGCTCTGATGGGTGGGTAACCATCCCTTGGTTCGGCTGATCTTGAGTGGTGGCCGCACCTGGTTCAGTCAGCTGTGACCTGTGTGGACGGGGTGCTCTGCGTGGTGTAAACATGACAACCCAGGCTGAATTAAGAATGAGGGCATGTTCTGATGAGGGAGCTGGAACATGTCTGTTGATCTTGAACCATGCTGTGCTGTGGCGGTATTTATTTATTCAGGGTCCGAGTTCCCCAGGTTTCCCCTTCTGTCTACACTTCTGTCTTCAGCTCTGCCAGCTCTCAGTCGCCTTCAATCCTTCCCTCTCCAGCTGCCTTCAACTTGGATCATCTTCTCTTCGCTGTGATGCCCTCTTATATGTAATAGGCCCCTTCCTTCCAGGCATTTGGTGAGCTGATCTGTGGAGGAGCCCCTCCCCCTACAGCACACACCCTGTTTCACTTTACAGCCGAGGCCTTCTCTGCAGCTGGGACCTTCCATCCCGACCACAGGCCAGAGCGGCCGTTCCCTGAGGAAGATCCTGGGTCCGACGGGGACAGCTTCCTGAGGCAAGGGCTGCCGCCCCCTTCGCAGCTGCAGGGACTCAAGCATTTTTTGCACCAGGTAAGAGGGCCCACTTGTTCCCGCCTTGTTTTCGCCTCCCCTTCCTCATTTTCTCTTTCTGCTCTGAAATCCTTGGACTCTGATTTCATCCGCCTTTTGGGACTGAGACTTCGTCCCAGCTTCTGCCTTTCGCAGTCCCTCTTATTCCTACCGCATTCATTCCCTCTGGAGCTTAGGTGACCAGCCCCACCTCTTACTTCCCCAGCCACTGCTCCCCTCAGCGAGGTCCCTCTCTGCAGCGGTCCTCAGGGAACCTTGCTGTCTTGTCCCCCCAGCTGCTGGAGACAGCGCCCCAGAGCAACGAGAACCCCTCCGTGGACCTGCTGCCTCCTAAGTCTGGTGAGCACCAGCTCTGAAGCAGGTTGGGACCGGGCCTGGAAGAGGTGGGAGCTGGTTACCGGGGATGGGTCTTTAGGGGCTGGCAAAGGTCACAAAGCCCCATGAAGGCTAAGGTGGCGGGATTCCTTGGCTTTTGCCTCATTTCCTGATTTTGAATCTCTTTCCTTTTGCTAGGTCCTCTGACTGCCCCATCTTGGGAGGAAGCCCCTCAGATGCCACGCCTCCCACCCCCTGTCCATAAAACTAAAGTGCCCTTAGCCATGGCATCCAGTCTTTTCCGGATCCATGAGCTTCCCTCAGCCCAGTCACAGAGTGGTGGTCCCAGCAGCGGCTCCCCAGAGAGAGGTAAGGAGGTCATGGTTTAACAGCAGATAAAGGGGGAAGGTCTCGGGTGTGGAGCCGGTATTGGAACTGAAAGCCCGTCTGGATTCTAGAGCCGGGATGAGGACTGGGGGAGGGCCTAGGATGACCGCCGTTACTGATGTGCCTCTCAGGTGGCGATGGGCTCGCATCCTCGAGGCAGCTGATGGAGGTGTCTCAGCTGTTACGACTGTACCAGGCTCGGGGCTGGGGGGCGCTGCCTCCCGAGGATCTGCTGCTTTACCTGAAGAGGCTGGAACACAGCAGGTACCAGCCTGGGCGGGAAGGGAGGAGGGACACGGTGGATGGAACCTGGATTGTGGGCAGGGAAGAGTGGAGTGTGTGCTTTGTCCATTGAGTAGCATCTTCTGTCCTTTTCTGGGGAAGAAGTGAGGGTGCGATGTAGATCAGAGTCTCCTCTTCCTCCATCTCTCACTCCTCCCCACCTGTCTTTTGTCTCTACTTTTCTGTTTGGTTTTTTTCCACGTCTAAAAAAAATCTCTTCTCCATGTTTTTCTACCTTCGTTTTTTCCTCTTTGTGCTGCAACTCAGAACTGAGAGTCCTAGGATTGTGACAATCTAGTATAACTCAGTATTTGATTCCACTAATGTTGCCTCCTGTTTGGTCCCCGGGTCTATCCTGTTTGTTCTAATTCTTAGGAGACAAAGTTGGGGAGTAGTTCTTCCACCCCATGTTGGGGAGAGTGAGGGAATAGCTGCCCATCCTCATCCCTTAATTTGTACGGCAGGACTGACGGCCGAGGGGATAATGTCCCCCGAAGGAACACAGACTCCCGCATTGGTGAGATCCCCCGGAAAGAGGTGAGGGAAAGTAGGGCAGTGGCGAGGGGCTGCGAGGGGCTCTCACTGACTCCCCCCCCCCCCCCCCGACTCCGCACACCGCCGCTGGCTCCGTCCTCTGTCACCTGACCCCCCCTTCCCATCCCAGGTCGCATTTTCTGCAGTGTGGCCCTTCCGCTTTGCTGACTGATTCTGGCCCTCCCCACGCACAACGCCTTTCCTCAGCAGTGCAGGGCTGAGAGGATGCATTGCTGACTGTTTCTCCTCTTTCCCCTCAACTCTCAGATTCCCTCCCAGGCCCTCCCTCGCCGCCTGGCTGCAGCCCCTAAGACTGAGAAACCTCCAGCTCGGAAGAAAAGTGGGCACCCTGCCCCTGGTACCATGAGGAGTCGGGGGGGAATCTGGAGATAAGCCCCTTGCCTTTCTCTTCTTTGGTCTCCTATTATTTTTATTATTATTATTTTAATAAATCTCAGTAGTCTGTGTTAGAGCCTCTGACTCATAGAAATTTGGAAAATGGAGGATTTATAGGAAACCACTTTGTGATGAAACCTCACTATTCTGAGTACATTTTTTATATGTTTCTATTTTACATTCTGTGGAAAAAGACATGAATATGTTGAAAGCAAGCAGTCTGTGGCTAGGTTTCAGAAGTGTTGGTGAGTTATGGCTCAGTGTTTGAAGAGTAAAACCTACAAAATGATTAGTTCTGGTTAGTAATGGAATTATGGGTGATTCTTATTTTCTTCTTTATACTTTTCTGTATTTTCCAACTGTTCTAAAACAAGAATGTATTAATAATCAGAAAAACACTTTTAATAAAAGAGTAAGTTATTGTATAAAGAGTCCGAGCAAAAATTTGATTGTTGGGGAGATAGTTTTGTCTTTGAGAAGCAGCTAATTCTTTGAGGTTGCGTTAGTAGGGTGCTGATGGACAGATTCTGCTGCAGCCAGGCCACATATTATGGCTGTAATCTCACTCTTATGGCTTTGAAACGTGTGTAAAAGACTGGAGTGCTGGCAAGAAAAAAAACCATGATTGTGAAACCTTTCATCCTAATATTCACCAGAATGAACAAAGAGAAGCAATATTAGAGAAGAAAATGACATGTGTGAAACTGTGAAAGGCCCCAACTTCATAGTACAAATAATGAAAAACCAATAGTACAATCTAAATTAAACTGAAGGATGGTACCCTGGGACCCACACACAGCTTTCCAGCTCTGGAGCACAGCGCAGGGTGGGACGATGGCAGATACGATTCTGAAGGGCCTGGTCCTGGGTGGGTGTTTGAGGGACAGAGTTTACTAGATTCTCTGAGGAGGGTGGAGTCCTTCTTTGTGCCGCTGAATTATTTGGTTAGCTCCAGAACAGACTTGACAGGATATAGATTCACACGATGTTCCACATTAACAAATGTTTGGATCTTATAGTCAGCCCTCCCTACCTGCAGATTCTGCAACTGTGGACTCAACCAACTGCGGATCAAAAATATTCAGGGGAAAAAAAATTCCAGAAGGTTTTAAAGAGCAAAACTTGAATTTGCTGCACACCAGCAACTAATATTTACATAGCATTTATATTGTATTTATAACTATATACATAGTATTTACATTGTATGAGGTATTTATAAGTAATCTATAGATGATTTAAAGTGGATGGAAGGGTGGGGACTTCCCTGGCGGTCCAGTGGCTAAGATTCCATGCTCCCAATGCAGGGGGCCTGGGTTCAATCCCTGGTCGGGGAACTACATCCCACATGCTGCAACTAAAGAGCCCACCTGCCACAACAAAGATGGAAGATCCCTCGTGCCGCAACTAAGACCTGGCACAGCCAAATAAGTAATAAATATTTTTAAAATAAAAAATAGGGGCTTCCTTGGTAGCACGGTGGTTAAGAATCCACCTGCCAATGCAGAGGACACAGGTTCGATCCCTGGTCCAGGAGTCGTGGAACAACTAAGCCGGTGTGCCACAACTACTGAGCCTGTGCTCTAGAGCCCATGAGCTACAATTAATAAGCCCACACTCCACAACTACTGAAGCCCAGGTGCCTAGAGCCTGTGCTCTGCAACAAGAAAAGCCGCCACAGTAAGAAGCCTGTGCACCGTAAAGAAGAGTAGCCCCCACTCACTGCAACTAGAGAAAGCCTGTGCACAGCAACAAAGATGGAACACAGCCAAAAAATAAAAAAATAAGTTTATTAAAAAAATAAAAATAAAAATTTAAAAGTGTGTAGGAGGATATGCGTAGATTACATGCAAACACTTCTCTGTTGTTTATATAGGACTTGAGCTTCTGCAGAGGTTGGTATCTGCAGGGGGCCCTGGAACCAATCTCCTACCCCAGATATCAAGGGACCACTGTATTTCCTTCCACCTAAAAGTAACTTTCTAGTTCCTGGGGGAGGCAAAAGGAGGAGAAGATAAAAATCCCACAAGTAGCAGGTGTGTGGGTTCTCCTGCTCCGGCTCTGGGAACAGCTTTTCACCAGTCCTGCTCAAAACTCCTGGCAAACAAACAGAAGTCGCACCAGCTCAGGGGACTTTTCAAGGCCAATCTCTTTACCCACCTATGGAAATGTTTGCTTTTCTATTTTTTACCTCAAGTGCCTAGAATGGTTTGACCAAACTGTGATTGATGCCACATTACCATCATTGGGAGGAAATGGTTTTCTACCATTTTTAAAAACTGGTAAAATGAACACCCAGTCTTACCTCATTATCTTTTGGATTCCAACCTGCCACCCTGAGTCAACACACCCTACATTTTTCTGACAGGTAGGATGGCGTGGAGAATATTTCCCGGCTCTCCAGAACGAAATCAGAAAAGGGCACAGTTGCTGACATCTATTTTGTGAGCTAGTTATAGTTAAGACAACTTTGATTTTTTTAAAAATACATTGCACCCACCTTAAAAGTCTCTTCACCGAAGACCAGCAAGGAGGCTAGGGAGGAGGAGAAAACCCAGTCAAGAAGCCCCCACTTTCTTCCTCCATAATCATCTTGGGAATGTTCTGAAAGGGGAAGAAACAAAAATGAAAGATTTGGGGAGCTCCACAAAAGCCCACATGCGGAGAAGGTGGGCACAGCCTTTCAGTTCCAGCTTCACCTGGTGCAGACAGGGTGTGCTGTGGAATTTTGTCTCCTGAAACTCCCACAGCTGCTGGGGGTGGGGCTGGGGTGGTTCTGGTGGTGGAATATGTGAGGGTGAAGGCTAAGCTGCCGTAACAAACCCACTGACTTTGGTTCAAGGTTTATTTCCCTGGTAGTGGCCCAGAGTGGTGGGGTGGTCCCGCGCCACATGACCACATAGGTCTCAGGTGCCTTCCATCTTGTTGCTCTGCTGTCCCTAGATCACTGTCATGTGCACAGTTGAAGCAAGGTCATTGCCATGTAGTACTCTCAGCTGGCAAGAAAGGGAAAGAGCCACGTGCGATGTCTTAAGACCCATGCTTAGCAGTGCCACACATCAATTGTGCTCATATTTCGTTGGTAAGACCTTGGTCACAGGGCCACACCTGACTGCAAGCGAGACTTGGAAAGGTAGCCTAGCTGGCTGCCACGTATACATAGATTACTCCGTTCCAGTGTAAGGACTAAGGAAGAAGGAGAGAATGGATTTTGGTGAACAACTTGCAGTCTGCTCTACAGAGAATGGGACCTCACTTAGAAAAACTGAAAAGTAACTGCTGGGACAACCCAGGCTCATCCGTATTGACTGTGCAGATAATGAAAAAACATACTGGACATGTAAAGTAGTCCAAGCTGCACAATTGGTCTAAATAGCCCCTACAAAACAGAATCAATGAAGGGAAAAGGAGAGAACTTAAGTTCTAACCATTATTCTTTATAAGAAAAAAAAATGCTATGGAAAAAAAGAGAACAAGAGATGTGGATTAAGGGAAAAAACCACTAAAATGCAGAAGACAACCTACTGGAAACCATTCATATTAATTAGAAGAAAAATGAGGACATCTCCAAGCTAATAAAAAAGAGAAAATTTGTAAATTATGAGACAAAAGATTAAAAAAGCAAATAATAGATCCAGGAGACCAAATATCTAGAAGGAGAAAATATAGTAATGGAGAAGGTGTTAGGTAGTAAAAAGTTCTGATTCCAAAAGTGTGGTTGACTAGATAATTCAAAGGGCTTTCCTTCTAAAATACAACTAGAGCCCTTTATGACAAACACTTTTTAACACATTTCTGGGTTTGCTGGAAAGTAAGGGAAATTGACCTTGTATTTCTAACAATAAGGTGCATCTAGCTAACTGACTGACCTTGCTGCTAAGATAACTAAAAAAGAGAGAGAGAGAAAGAAAAGTTAGATTAGGACTTCCTTGGTTGTGCAGTGGTTAAGAATCCACCTGCCAACGCAGGGCACATGGGTTAGATCCCTGGTCCGGAAAGATGCCACATCTTTCTCTTCATCCTGCGGAGCAACTAAGCCCATGTGCTGCAACTGAGCCTGCACTCTAGAGCCCAGGAGCCACAACTACTGAGCCTGTGCACCACAACTACTGAAGCCCACATGCCTAGAGCTTGTACTCTGCAACAAGAGAAGCCACCGTAGCAAGAGCAGCCACCGCAATAAGAAGCCCGGGCACCACAAGGAAGAGTAGCCCCCACTCGCTGCAGCTAGAGAGAAAGCCCATATATTTGGCCTATAACAGTGTGTAAGTTTGTGTACAACGTGTTGATTTGGTATATTTATATTGCAATATGATTGTCATTATAAAGTTAGCCAACCTCTCTATGGTGTCACATAATTATAACTTCTAGTGTTGGGATCAATTAAGCCTTTGTCGGTCACATCATTTGCAAATATTTTCTCCCAGTCCGTAGGTTGTCTTTCAGTGTCGTTTATGATTTCCTTTGCTCTGCAAAAGCTAGTAAGTTTGATTAAGTCCCATTTGTTTATTTTTGCTTGTAGTTCTATTGCCTTGAGAGACTGACCTAAGAAAACATTGGTACGATTTATGTCAGAGAATGTTTTGCCTATGTTCTAAGAGTTTTATGGTGTCACATCTTATATTTACATCTTTAAGCCATTTTGAGTTTATTTCTGTGTATGGTGTGAGGGTGTGTTCTAACTTCATTGATTTACATGTAGATGTCTAACTTTTGCAACACCACTTGCTGAAGAGACTGTCTTTTCTCCATCGTATATTTTTGCCTCCTTTGTCGAAGGTTAATTGATGGAAGGTGTGTGGGGATAAAATATATTCTTAAAAAATCTTGCATGTGTTGAAGGAAGAAAGGAATAATCTATCCAAAACTGAAGGCAGGAACATAGAGTTTAAGTGGGGCACTTAAATTGCTTTTCAGTCCAAGAGTATTTGTAGAACTGGATCCAACAGCATAGGTTGTGTGAGGTGTGTGTGTGTGTGTGTGTGTGTGTGTGTGTGTAAATTAGGTTTATACTAGGAATATGAGGGTAGCTGAACATTAGAAAGTCTGTACATGTAATTATTTACTACTAACAGCATTAACAGGTTAAAGGGAAAATCCATCCAATCATGTCAGTTGCAGAAAAAGCATTTGATAAAACTCAGCAACCATTTAGGATTATAAAAACAAACACACTCAGAAACCTAGCAAACTGTAATAGAAGGAAGCTTCTTTAACCTGATAAAGGATCTCTACAAATAACTCACAAGAAACAGTATTGTTAACGGGGGATGTTGGAATCATTAAAGTCAGGAAAAAGACAAGGATGTTCTCTCCATTCCTGCCTCTGTTAATATTGTAGTGAGATTCTAGCTTGTGCAATATAACGTAAGAATGGGAAAAGATAGTACTAATATTCATAGGTTATACAATTGTCTTCATAGATAAATGAAAAGAACATGAAGACTATTACAACAGAACTAATGGATTTAGCAATATGCAAAAATCAATTACTTTTTTATATATCAGCAACAACCAGAAAAAGTAATTTAAAAACCATAAGTTGCCTAAGAACAAATCCAGAAAATTACAAAATTTGATTTAAAGACATTAATGAAGAGATATATAAATAGAGAGGTGGTCCATATTCATGGATGAGAAGATTTAATGTCATATGATGTCCTTTCTCTCCAAATTGAACTATAGATTTAAAGCATGTCCAACTAAAATCCAAAAGAGATTTTTGTTTCATGGAACTTGAAAAGAAACATGAATATTAAGCTTAAAAGATGCAACCTTCGAAACAAAGCTGCAAAACAATCTTCCATCAACAGTGGAAGATTCCTATAATGAAATGCCACAGCAGTACAAATGGGTGAACTAAACTGTGAATGAATTTTACAGACATAATGTCGAGTGGGAAATGCAGATTGCGGAAGAAAAGACACAGAACACTATTTATGTAAAGTTTGAAAACAAGCACAGGGCAGTCCAGTCCAGTATGGGGTGTTGGAGGCCGAGCAGGGTGAGAGGTGGCCCTCACAGGGGGCAGCCTGGCTCAGCAATGGAGGTCAGGAGCGAGTCTGTTTGGCAGGTGTCAGAGCATCTGTGTGAGGGGGAATGTGGTGGGAAATTGTTACATATAGGGAGTTGATCAAATACATAAATATATCATGAATAAAGGGAGCCAGGCTTCTCACTGTTGGAGAAAGAATTTACAAACATGGAAAGGGAGAAAACGAGAATGAATTCTGTGGTGTGGGATTAGAATTGAATGTATCAGTGTAGATTTATAGCCTTCAATAGGTAGATACATAGGTAGATAGATACATAGATACATAGATGATAGATAGGTAGATAGATAGATAGATAGATAGATAGATAGATAGATGATAGATATAGAAATACATATATTTGTAAATCGGTATATGTATAAATCTTCACAGAATCCCTCCAAACACCCCTATATTAGATTCCTAGAACTGCTCTAACAAATTACTGCAAACTGGGTGGCTTAAAATGACAGAGGTTTATTCTTTCACATTTTGGAGGCTAATCAAGGTGTTGGCAGAGCCGTGCTCCCTGAAGGCTCGGGTGAGGATCCTTCCTGCCTCTTCCTCGCTTCCGCCCGTGGTTGGCAGTGATCCTTGACATTCTTTGGCTGTACAGGCATCACTCCAATCTCTGCCTCAGTTGTCACCCAGTGTTCTCTTTGTGTGTCTGTCCCTCTGTGTCTTCACATAGCCTCCATATAAGGGCGCCAATCGTTGGATTTACCATACTTTAATCCATTATGATTTCATTTTGACTTGATTACATCTGCAAAGGCCCTATTCCCAAATAAGGTGACATTCAGAGGTATCAGGGGTTCGGATTTCAACATATCTTTTCGGGGGAGGGCGGAACACACGCAATTCTACCTACAACAACCTCATTCACCACAACCACACCTGGCAGCCAGGTCTAAATACCATTTTCTACCCAAAGGGAACCAGGGCTCCCTGGAGAAATGGCTGATTCCAGGTCTGGATCAGGGAAAGTGCAAGGTAAGCCTGGGAAATCTTGTGAGAAAAAGTAAGTCTGTGCGCTAAGAATTGTGGGGACAAGGCAACAGAACACAGAAGCTGGCTGGAGGGGCTCTCCTGGCTCTAGAGTCTGAGCGTCAAGCTAAGTAATGAGAGTAACGGATTATAATCCATCGGATAAAATAAGAAATCACGGGTCCACACAGATACAAGTAAACTAATAAATTCAAAGTTTAATCAGGTACAGGATGTTTATACAGTTTCAAAATACATCCCCCAAATAATAATTACAGTGGGGAAAAGGGTAACTTTACAGTGGAGACCTCTGGCTGAACCACCTTCATCAAGTGATCACAGTGAACATCACCAGTAATGAGTCAAATCTAAATCTTGTGGGACTTCCCTGGTGATGCAGTGGTTAAGAATCCACCTGCCAATGCAGGGGACACGAGTTCGATCCCTGGTCCAGGAAGATCCCACATGCCTTGGAGCAACTAAGTCCGTGCGCCACAACTACTGAGCATGCTCTCCAGAGCCTGCGAGGCACAACTATTGAGCCCACATGTTGCAGCTACTGAAACCCGCGTGCCTAGAGCCTGTGCTCTGCAACGAGAAGCCACTGCAATAAGCTGCGCACGACAATGTAGAGTAGCCCCTGCTCGCCGCAATTGGAGAAAGCCCATGTGCAGCAACAAAGACCCAACACAGCCAATAAATAAATAAATAAATTTATTTTAAAAAATGCTTAAAAACAATCTTATGCAGCCTGAGAAGATGCCAGGAGAATAGATCCTGCCAAAGGTAAGATTCCTGCCAAAGATCACAGCATGAATTTAACCACGAAGAAATATCAGACAAACCCAAACTGAGGGACACCCAAACTGAGGGACACCCTTCAAAAATCATCGACCTGTAATTTTCAAAATCGTCAAGGTCATGAAAGTCAAGAAAAGACAGAGGAAACATTCCAGACCAAAGCAGCTGCCACAGACATGAAAGCCAAACGCTGCACGTGATTCTGAACTGGACCGTTTTATTATCGAGAACTTCTTTAGGACAAATAGTGAAACTTGAAAAAAAAATCTGAGGATTAGATGGCATTGAGGGGTCAATGTCAGCTTCCTGATTGTGATGTTTGTCTTGTGTTTATGTACGAGAATCTCCTTGTTTGCAGGAAGCGAGGCTCCAAAGCATTTGGAGATGATAAGGCTTCCTGTTGGCAACTTGTTCTCAAAGGATTCAGGGGGAAAAAAAAGTACAGTACAGTACTTGCAACTGTACAAATTGTATTTGTACAGTACTGGCAGCTTTTCTGTAAAGTTTGAAATTACTTTTTAAAAACCCAACAAATTTTAAAAATACCATTTATGTAGCATCATATACTTAGGGAGAAATCTAACAAAAGATAAAACTTCTATAAAGGAGAAACTAACCGAGGCAAAAATAAACCTTATACTATTCAAGAATATCTACATTATATGGTAAGGCTAAAAAAACATCAAAGAAACAATATACACCAAATTCAGCACATTGGTAACCTGTGGGGTTGAGGAGAAGGTGATGTCACAGGGAGGACACACAGCCGCTTCAGGGTGTAAGTGATATTCTTTTTTTTCAAACAAACGTGTTATTGTGCTTTATAATTCATACACACATAGTACATGTATTTTTCTTGTATATCAAATATTTCATAGTAAGGAAGAAAATACATGTTGTTATCGCATTTATAATAGAAAGATAAACTATATATGTACATATAACCATATATGTAAAACTATGTATGTGCACCCATGTTTATAAAATGTATAGAGGAAGGACTAGAAAGATACCCACTAACAAAAACAAAGTGCTGAGACTTCCATGCTCCCAATACAGGGAGCCTGGGTTCGATTCCTGGTCAGGGAACTAGACACGGCATGCCACAACTAAAGACCCTGCATGCTGCAACTAAAGATCCCTTGTGCTGCAACTAAGACCTGGTGCAGCCTAAATAAATAAATAAATAAAAAATTTTTTTAAATGCCTTACAAATTTATGTTGAGCACAAGTGAAATTTTATCAAGTTGCTAACAAAGGAAAACGGGAAGGAAAAAAGTATGCCAGCTTGGTGGAGAGTTGCTGCTGTAGGAAGATAGGAAGTACACCGATGGCTGGGGCTGGGGACTTTTTGCCATTCAAGTAAGAGAGAGCAGGCTTCAGAATGAAGAAAGATTAAGACAGTTGAAAAGCATCTGTAATGCTCTATAATTTATGTCCTCTATAAATCTTCAAATGATCTCACTAGTAGCATCTTAAAGCGTATGTTTCTTTTTATTGTGGTACAAAGAAAACATTACATTTAAAATGTAAATATTTGAAACGTACCACAATTTTTGTAATTCTCTTTGGCATTTCTTTTTTTGCTATAATATCAGGAGCCTCAAGAAAAAAAGAAAAAAAAAAGGAAGTGGCCCAGGCTTGCCTTGTCTTCAGAGCAGCTCTCACCAGATCTCGGTACCACTTCTTACTGTTTGATAATTATTTTTACCATATACGTGGATTTTTCTTTTAAAATGATAATGTAACAATCAAATCTAACGGTCAAGGGTTGGTGAGCCAAACGTCTCATTGTATCTGTGCTGAAATGATTTAGAGCTGCTTTGGGCTCTGAAGCTGGGATTTCGAACCACATGGTTTGGCTTCAGCACCGGTGGTTGTATTTGTGCCACATCAGAGCAGGAAGTGGTGCCGCTGATAGGAAAGACGACCACCGGCCACGAATTGAGCGTCTGTGGGCAGCATGATATTAAGGCATCGTTTGCACTTGGGGGAGCTTTGGTGAGGGTAAACATGGGACATGAATATTTATAGGCTGTAGTAGAATTCCCCAGAGAAAGAGGACGGGGGGGTGTGTGTGTGTGTGTGTGTGTGTGTGTGTGTGTGTGTGTGTGTGTGTGTGTGTGTGTGTGGTGAGATTGAGAGAGAAAGAGGCTTATTTTAAGGAATTGGTTCGTGTGATTGCAGAGGCTTGGCTAGTCCAAAATCTGCAGGGTAGGACTGCAGGCTGGACACTCAGGTCAGAGCAGGCGCTGGCAGGATGCCTTCTTGCTTGCGGAGGTCAGCCTTTCTACTCAGGCCTTCAGCTGATTGGATGAGCCCACCCACATTATGGAGAGCAATCTGCTTTACTAAAAGCGTGCCAACTTAAACGTTAATCTCATCTTAAAAGCACCTTCATGGCAACATCTAGAATAATGTTTGACCAAATAGCTGGGTTCCATGGCCATGAAATTAACCATCACATAGATTCTGGACCAAAAGATGCTTTTCATTCTTGATCAGCTGATCATAGAGAATCTCCCATAAGCCATCAGCACAGGGGGTGGCAACATGACAGACAGGTTCAGTCCTAGTTATGTCATTCGGGCTTTCTGTAGTTGCAGAGAGCAGGGGCTACTCTTCATTGCAGTGTGCATGCTTGTTATTGCGGTGGCTTCACTTGGTGGCTTCTCTTTGTGGAGCACGGGCTCTAGGCGAGTGGGCTTCAGTAGTTGCAGCGTGTGGGCTCAATAGTTGTGGCGCATGGGCTTAGTTGCTCCGCAGCATGTGGGATATTCCTGGAGCAGGGATCGAACCCGTGTCCCCTGCATTGGCAGGCGGATTCTTAACCACTGCGTCACCAGGGAAGACCCATCCTCAACCTTTTTAATGTGTGTCTTTTACACAGATAATTTGTAGTTGATACACAGATACCCCAAAACTGCCTTTTTAGCCTGGATTTGGGCTTTTGTACATCAGCAAATGGGCTAACATATCAACGTGTCTCTTGGTGGTCATATAGTGGTGTTAATTTGGGGGTTTTTTTGTTTTCTTCTTCTTTTTTTTTTTTTTTTTTTTTTTTAGCCAAGCCTTATGGCTTATGGGATCTTAGTTCCCTGACCAAGGATTGACCACTGGCCCTCAGCAGTGAAATGTGAAAGCGTAGAGTCCTAACACGGGACTCCCAGGGAATTCCTAGTGGTGTGAATTTGTATATAGGTATGTTTGAATAATGTATCACATTATTAAATTTATTTTTGAAAAGTGTAGAAAAAGAAAAGCATACTTGTCAATTTCATCAAGAAACCATTGAGACAAATACGGAAAACATTAGGTGGGTCCAAAGGAGGCAACCTTTAGCTTTAATGGGCTTCCATCGGGCTTAAGCTTAAGACTGTGTGTTTATCACTTTTGCTTAGGACTCAACTGCTTGTTTTTGTGTCTGCTACTCCCACTAGATCCTAATCAGCTTGAGAACAGGGCCTGTGCTGTTTTGCTTTGCCGTCCAGGATTCAAGCACATGGCTTGGCAAAGAATATTTGTTCGATTGATGTTTGTCGACCGGACATTTTAAAACTGGATTTTTCTCTTCTAAAGCTTTCTCACAGTAGCAGGTTTAGAAAACAAGCACAATTATAAATAAGAAAATAGAAATCACCTGAAATTCTATCACCCAGAGAATCACATTTACATCTACTTGTCAAAGCACACCCCAGACGCCTCTTTGGAGCTGCTGGTTCTTCAAGGAACCTCTGTGTCAGCTACTCCTGTGATCCCCAAAGCTGGGTACCCCACCCCACCACTTCTGCTCTGAGGTCTTTCTCCACCTTGGGGTCCACCTCAAGGGTCCCCGGCTTATCTGGGATTTCTGGTTCCGTCCCCTGCCCTCGTGATTCAGCCTGTGGTTGAGGGCAGGAGGACTGCATTTAGCACACACTCACCTCCTGCGTGTCCCCCCTCGGTCTTTCCCTGTCTCAGAAGTGCAGCGTCCAGCTCCATCCCACTTGCCACCACCCCTGTCGTTCCCCACGGGGCCCACCTGAACTTTGGAAGTTTAAAAGCCAGCAAAAGACTTTCTTTTTTCTTGTGTTCAAAGAGTGCCGCCCTTTGCCTGAGGCAGTGAACGCAGAGCACTTGGAAGCGTAAATGAGAAAAAGGTTTAATAAGAAAAATGGGGGAAACGTGGATTGTATTTCAAATCATTGTTATTATTTCTGTGCAATTATGTTATATATCTTATTTACATTCATTTTTCATCTATTTTATTTATAATAATTTTATCTATTAATATAAATACTTACATTAATTATTATCTGAATTATTTCTATGCAAGTGAAGGGATCCAAATTATACCACAGTGGCATAAGAATGATTTGGAGCTGAAGACATCTGAGAATCAACAGATGCAGAAAAAGGCTTTGTCTGAACCACCCCCTTATCTGACTAAAAGCAGAAACTTCCAGGATTGAAACTACCATCCATCCCCTCTACAGGGAGTTTCTTGGCCTTGAAGAAAACCCAGTTCACTTACATAAACAAATATTATCACCAATGATCTTATCTCCCATAAAAGCCCATTTGTCTTTCCTAAAGAAACCCTTTTGTTCTTCCCATGGGAAACTGCTTCCCTCTCCCTCTCCCCTCTTAGGTTAGGTATATAAACTCCTATCTTTATTTACTGAGCCAAGTTACTTTCTTTGTGAGCTCCTGCCTGCATATGTGAATAAACTTTGTCTTTTCTAATCCATCGTCTGTCAGTTTAATTTGCAGACCCCCATTAACAAACTTAAGAGGGTGGAAGAAAATTTTTTTTCTCCCCGACACAAGCAATAATTTTAGCATCTTCTTAAAGTTTTAGGTAGAACTTAGGGACTCCGGCTCCTGCAGAGGGATTCTAGTCTTAGACATCTCACTGCAGTAGAGCAGTTTCTATCAAACCTCCCAATGATTTCCACAACATAATCTGTTTGCTTGAATCTGAGGAAGAAGAGTCACAGAGGAAGCCTGAGGTTTCGGGGAGTGCCGAGGTCAGCTCAGCCCAGGTCTCAATTCTAACCCTAGAAAAAGAGAACACCAGCGAGAAACATTTGCACACATACTCTGTATTTCTAGGACCAATGCCAATGCCAATGCAATATTTTGTCTGCCTTTCCTGTTTCTTCCTTTGCTTATTCACTTTTGTATTCCATGTAGTTGGGCTCACACTTGTGCATACGGTTTTGTATCTTCCTGACATATTATTTATTAGTTAAATATTAGTTTATATTGTGAATATGAACACTTTTTCAGGCCATTAAGCACTCCCAAACATTTTGCAGTCTGATGGCTGCAGAATATTACATCCCATGGATGTACCATAATTATCTGGAATCAATCCCCTAGGTGTGGAGAGTAAGGTTTTCTCTAAAAGTTCTGATATGATACATTATTGTAGTGTTGAACATCTCCCTACGGAAATCTTTGTGCTAGGATCTCAGATTATTTCTTTAGGGTGATTTCCTAGAAGTAGAATTAAAGTAGGTTAAAGATTATGCATGGTTTTTACTTTTCTTTTCATTGATGTGTAACTTACATAAAGTACATACATCACAAGCTTGATGGAATTATACATATGTGAACACCCAAGTAGTCTCTGTGCAGAGCACAAGAGAACATTTCCATTTTCATCACCCAGAAAGCCCCCTCAGGCCCGCTCCAAATCAATGCTCACCTGCTCCCCAGGGATCGCCACTAGTACCAACAGCAATGAGTATTTTTCCCTGTTCTTGAACTTTATGTAAGTGGAATTATCAATACACACTCTCTTATGTCTGACTTTGTCTCTACATAATGTCAGTGAGATTCAACCATATCGTTGCGCATATCAGTAATTCTTTTTTTTTAAATATAGTATTCTGTTGTTTGAATATACCAAATTTGTCCGTTCTCTTTTAACAGACATTGGGTTGTTTTCAGTTTGGGGAAATTACAAATAAAGCCGTGGTGAATATGCTGGTACTTTTTTAGTGGACAAGTACACTTATTTCTGTTGGGTATATAACTAGGAATGGAATTGCTGGTGCATCTGTTTAGTAGGCAACTGTCAAATGGTTTTCCAAAGTGATTGAACCAGTTTACACACCTACTAGTCATGCATGAGAGGCCTGGTTACTCTCTATCCTTCCCAACATTTGGTATTTCCAGTCTTTTTCATTTTAGCCATTCTGGTGGGTGTGTAGTGCTATCTCATTGTGGTTTTAATTTGAATATGCACATTTTTATTATTAAAGCAACATAAAGAGAGAGAAAATTTCAAAAGTGCAAGAAAGAAGTAACAAAATCATTTCTACCTTACCATCCTCTTCTCCCTCCACCCCCTGCCCCACTAACTCTATTGGATTTGGGATGTGCACATACAGTTTTAAGGTTGTACTGATTTACATTCCCACCAGCAATGCATGAAAATCACCTTCTGTTTTTCTGAACTGGGATTATTTTTAAACAGTCAATTTGTTATTTGGTATCTCATTATGGTTTTATTTAGCATTTCTTTTTTTCCTAGTAAGGTTGGAATTTTAAAAAAAAAATTATTGCTATTAATTTTACCTTTTATGTAAATTACTTCATTTCCTTTGATGAAACAGATTTTTGATTGTCACATCTAATAAGAATAACATCAGAAAAGAAGTCGATATGGTAATCTCATGAATTAACAGCTCTGCAAAAATTCTAGATGAAATTTTAACAATCGGAATACAATACAACTTTAAAAGAACATATACTTTAACCATTTCTGTTTTTTTTCCCCACTAAAGCTCAAGTCAGCATAACCAATAATATTATTGGAAAAATTATAAAAATTCATATAATTATTTCCATAAATACCAAAAGGGAATTCTTCATTGGAACTCTTCCTAAAAGCAATAAAGGGTTGCCTCTTTTAACATGACAAAAAGGCTCTATTGAAAACCAAAAATCAAAATTACACTTAATGGAGAAACATGAATTGTTCCTCTTTGAAACAGGAACACGACAAGGATACACTATCAGCACTCTTTAACTTAGCTCTAAAAATTCTGACAAAGCTACTTGAGAAAAGAAAGATATACATAAGGAAAGGGAAGAAATAAAACTATTATGTTTTGTAAATGAGATGGAAATCACCTCAAAATTACTAGAGATAATAAATGAAGACATCAAAGAAACAAGACATACAGTTAATTTAGGAGAATTTTCATCTTTAAAATAGTATATCTCTCACATTTGTCATTTCTTTCCATTTATTCATTTCTTTGTTTATTCTTTAGTAAAACTTTATAATCTTATTCCTATAGGTCCAGCATATTTCTTACTAAATTTTTCACAGAATTTAAAAGTTTTTATTGCTATTGTGAACAGAATCTTTTTTTTGTCATTGCACTTACTTTCTTATTCTTAAATATTTCAAATAAGGCATTTATTATATGTGCTGATGATAACATAGCACTTGAACCTCTTTGGAATTGTTTTTTCACTTCTATTTTTCTATCGCTTACAAGCATCAGTTACTCCCAATCACTAAGGATACAGGTGTGTCACATGAAGCTAGTGATAAAGCCTTGTTTAAGAAGGTGTAGCAGGGACTTCCCTGGTGGTCCAGTGGCTAAGACTCTGTGCTCCTAATGCAGGGGGCCCAGGTTTGATCCCTGGTCAGGGAACCAAATCCAGCATGCCACAACTAAAAAAGATTCAGAAGTTCCCACATGCTGCAATGGAAATCCTGCCTGCCCCAACTATAGACCTGGCTCAGCCAAATTAAAAAAAAAGAAGAAGGTGTAGAAGTTTGTTTTTCTCGCTTCCACGTTGTTAAGCTGTTCTTTTCCTCTCCTCATTTTCTTCTGTGTCATCTTGAACCAGGTAAATGCCTGGGAGGCATATGAAGGGATTTTAAATTGTGATTTGGTTACAGAATTTTTACTCACCGTGACCTCCGATTTCAGGCAGTTGACCAGCAACTAATCTAAGGGTAGCACGTTGTTCCGGTTATATATTGCTATGTAACAAACCACCCCGAAACTTAGTGGCTTAAACAAAATGTATTCCTGTCGCTCATGGTGCTGTGGGTTGACCAACTTACCTGAGCGGTACTTGCCCGGGATTTGCAGTCAAGTGGTGGCAAATCTAGAACCTCAACTAGACTGGGCATCCAAGATGGTGCACTTACATGGCTGGCGATTGATGCTGGCTGTTGGCTGGGAGCTGGGCAGGGCTTGGACTACTGATGGCAGCTGGGTCCTGAGAGGGCCCATGCCAAGAGTGAGCGAGTCCAAGAGGCTCATACAGAAGCCTCAAGGCGTCTTATGACCTGGCCTCAGAAGTCCCAGAGCATTGCTTCTGCCACACTGAATTGGTCAAGCAAGTCGGTAAGGCCGGCCTTGGTTGGAGGGGAAGAGAGCTGGCTCCACCTCTTGGCGTGAAGTGCAGCTTGCAGGTGTAGGGGAGGAACGACCGAGTGCTCCCTTCTTTGGAGGTTATCTACCACACTGGTACACGTTGTGGAAACACTTGAGGCAGACCAGGCTGGTGAGGAGTACTTTTTCTTTTTTAATTTAAGCTCTTTATTGGAATATAATTGCTTTACAATGCTGTGCCAATTTTTAAGGTGCACCAAAATAAATCAGCTGTATTTATACACATATCCCCACTCTCCCATGACTCCCTCCCACCCTCCCTATCCTGGCCCTCTTAGTCATCACCCATCATCGAGTTTGTCTGCTTATGTTACGCAGGAACTTCCCACGAGCTATGTATTTTACGTTTGGTAGTGTGTATATGTCAAAGCTACTCTCTCACTTTGTCCCATCTTCCCCTTCGCCACCCCCCCCCCCCCAACCCTGTGTCCTCAAGTCCATTCTCTACAAGGAGTACTTTTTATTTCCACTTTAGAGTGTTGTCTAGTTCAGCACGTCTCAAACTTCACTGTGAATACAGACTGTCCGTGGATCTTGTTCAAATGCAGATTCTGATTCAGGGGGTCTGCGAGGGGCCTGAGATGCTGCATTTCTAACACAGTCCCAGGTGGCGTCCTCACTGCTTGTCTGCAGATCACACTTTGAGTGGAGAGCAGCTAGTTGAGCAGCAGCAAGACCCTTTAGGGCAGACAGTTGTGTGTGAATCCATGTAGTCTGGGGAGGTTTTAGTCCCTTATAGTTTGGTGCCCAGCAAAGCCCATTTTCAAATTGGTTGCTCCAAGTTCCCAGAAAAGCAATTGATTTTTGTGTATTTGTTTTGGCTCTGACCTCCTTTTTAATATTTTCTTGTATCCAACCAGTTTTTTAGTCGATTCTTTTGGATTTTCTAGGTAGGAATTTTTATCATTGTTTCTTGCATTCAATATTATAAATTTTATCTACTTTTCTGGTTGTTTGAAAAAATAGTCATTTATTTCTTTGGCTGTGCAGGGTCTTTGTTGTGGCACGTGGGACATTTTAGTTGAGGCATGTGGGATCTTTAGCTGCGGCATGTGAACTCTTTGTTGTGGCATGTGGGATCTAATTCCCTGACCAGGGATCAAACCCGGGCCCCCTGCATTGCAAGTCCAGAGTCTTAGGCACTGGACCACAATGGAAGTCTCTCCTGTCTTATTTTGTTGAAACTTTAAGATAATATGAAATAAAATTGCCATTCCTGACTTTAATGGCAATACTTCTAATAGTATGATGTTAATTTTTAAATTATAATGTAACCTGATTTCTGGTGGACACTTTTTATCAACTTAAACTATTTTAGAACAGTTTGGTAGTAAAGGCCATTGTTAGTATTTTCTTTTGCTTCTCTGGAAACCTTTTACCTATTTGCTTCTTAGGAATCGGAAGACATTAGGTAAATGCTTGAGAGTGCTACATTTCTCTTCTAGAATGTTCTAGTAATTCTGTCTCCCCCTTCCTCCTTTTTTTCATGAAAGTTCAAGTTAGAAAAAGATAGAAGGCAAAATTCCTGCCTCCCAGTGTGTTCCCCCAACCAGATTTTTTGTTTTCAAATAAGAATGATATACTCCAATTTACTATATATATATATTTTTTTGAAGCTCTGCCTCAGGAAGGTCCCCTCCCAGTACTAGCTTCTTTTTAATAACAGCCTTACTGAGATATAATTCATATGCCATACAGTTTACCCACTTAAAGTGTACAAGTCAGTGGTGTTTCGTCTATTCAGAATTGTGCAACCACTACCACAATCAATTTTAAGGCATATTTTATCACCCAAAAAACAACCTTGTACCCTTTAGCCATCATCTCTCAACCTCCTCATCCCTTCCAGCTCTAAAAAAAACAAAAAACAAAAAACGCTAACCTACTTTCTGTCTCTATCTATTTGCCTATTCTGAACACTTCATATAAAAGGAATTAGACAATATACGGTCTTCTTTGACTGGTTTTTTTCACTTATAATGTTTTCAGGGTTCATGTATATTGTAGCACATATTAGTACTTCATTTCTTTTCATGGCTGAATAATATTCCATTGTTATCCCTTGGTATCCACGGGGAACTGATTCCATGATTCCAAAATCCACAGATGCTCAAGTTCCTGATAAAAAATGGTGTAGTATTTGCATGTAACCTACACACATCCTCCCATGTACTCTAAATCATCTCTAGATTATTTATAACACCTATATATTTAAATGCCACGTAAATATTTGTAAATACAATGTAAATGCTATGTAAATAGTTACCAGTGTGCAGCAAATTCAAGTTTTGCTTTTCAGAGCTTTCTGGAATTTTTTTTTCCCAAGTATTTTCGGTCTGCAGTTGGTTGACTCCACAGATGTCGAACCAGCAGGTACGGAGGGCCGACCCAGCCACATTTTGTGTATCCACTCATCAGCAGTGGGCACTTGGGTTGTTTCTACTTTTTGGCTATTATGAATAATACTGCTATGAATATTTGTGTATAACTTTTTGTGTGGATGTTTTCATTTCTCTTGGGTATATACCTAGGATCGAAACTTCTGAGTCAGGTGTAGTAATTCTGTGTTTAACTTTTTGAGGAATTACCAGAGTGTTCCCAAAGCAACTGCACCATTTTACATTCCCACCAGTTACTATTACCGAGAGTTCCAACTTCTAAACAACCACCCCAACATGTGTTATTCACCTTTTTTATTGTAGCCATCCTAGTGGGTGTAAAGCAATATCTCACTGTGATTTGGCGGGGGGGGGGGGGTGGGTGGGGGGTGGAGGTGCTGCTTGGCTTGTGGGATCTTAGTTCCCAGACCAGAGATGGAACTCGGGCCCTTGGCAGTGAAAGCGCAGAGTCCTAACCACTGGACCGCCAGGGAAGTCCCCTCGTGATTTTTGACTTTCATTTCCCTGAAGGCCAATAATCTTGAACATCTTTCCACGTGTTTATTGGCCTTTTGTGTATCTTCTTTAGAGAAATATCTACTCAGATCCTTTACCCATTTTAAAATTGGGTTGTCTTTTTATTATTGAGTCATATCACAAAAACTTAAAAAGAACAAACTGCTAATTTCCTGAACTGCCCAGAAGCTGACTTCTTACTCATTTCCAAAACTGCTTTTGAAGCAGACCAGACTTTTTTTCTCAGAATTGCATTTTAGCATTCATGTGAAGAGAAATGCAAGCAAGTTTAAAAACAGAAGTTTCCTCTGCTCTCAGCTGGCGAACCTGGGGGAAGGCAAAGACAGGCAACGTTCCACAGGATCGTTTGAAGAAACAGCCCTTAAAAGGTGTCAGTTAGTTCTTGACTTTTAAGACAAAAACTGTGGAAGTCTGATAGCCTCATCTCAGAGAGCCCCAGGCAGAGACAGGGACTAGATGAATGGCAGGGAGAGTTGATCTTTGACTCAATTAGGCTGAATCAATCTTGTCACTGAGTTCCCAAGGAAATTCAATTACAGGTCAAGTGTAGGAAGCCCAGTAATTGTGGCTTAAGCAGCAGAAATGACAGGTGATCGATAGCAGCCTGGGGATGAGTTTGACTTCAAAGCCCCTTAATCTCTAGCGGGGAGAAAAGGCAGGAGAGCTGGAGAGAGCAAGAGGCTCCTGGAGTTGAAGAACCAACCACGGAGGGGTGTGCCCCGAGACACTGGATGTGGCACTGCCACGCTTGCCTGCCCACCCAGGTACTGATCTGACTGTGGGAGACTCTGGATGCAGAGGGGTTCACGGGTCGGAGCATCAGGCCGGATTAGGAGCCTCCAGCGCCGGCGTCTCCAGCTGACTGCAGCTGCGTGTGGCCAGAAACTGTACTACCCGGCAAACAACAACTCCCAGGGCAGAGAGCATCTCTCTAGAAATCCCCTTTCCCTGCTAAATGAAGTATAAGAATTCATAGAAGCAATTGCTCTCTCTAGTGGTGACACAAATATTGCAAGAAGGGTTTTGTGGCTGAGTGTGGCTGACTGTGGCCAGAAGCTATAAAGAAAGATGGATAAATTCCATCTTAAACAAGCAAACAAACGAGCAAAACCCCACAAACACACACACACATTTTGCGTGGCAAAAAAATCAGATATATATTGCACTATAGTTTTGTAAGATATTACCATTAGGGGAAACTTGGTAAAGTCTGTATTATTTTTTACTACTGTATGTGACTCTATACTTACCTCAAAATAAAGTGTAATTAAAAAATTACAAATAAAATCAAAGGATATACAATAAGCTGGGGTAAACAGTTGCAACGCATATCATGGACCAAATGATAATATCTAGAAGCTCTGATATAAAAAGAACTTCTAGGGATTGAGATGAAAACACCACCAACCCAATAGAAAAAATGAAAACCAACCAACCAACCAAAAAAAAAAAAAAAATGAGCAAGGACGTTAATAGATAGTCCACAAAAAAGAGATATACTATGTTTTCAAACACATGAAAAGAAGCTTCGACTTCCTCAGAAGACAAATTCAAATGAAAACTAGGGAGACACCTTTTTTTTTTTCCACCTAAGAGACTGGCGAAAAAATCCCCAAGTTCAAAAGGTGGGCAAACACAGGCTGTTGGTGAAGCTTTAGGGAAACAGGACTCTTTGTATTTGCTCTTTGACCAGCAGTGCCACTTCTGGGATACACATATAAAGGTGTGTGCATTAGATACAGATCCTTGTGCAAAAATGAAATGCCACTAGCACAGGATACTCATTGAGATGCTCTCATAGCAAAAGACTGGAAGCAATCAAAGTGCCCCGTAATGGGCGACTGGTTGAATAAGTTATGGTCCAGGTACCTTATAGACAACATATAATGTAAGCTATAAGAGAGAAGGGGGAAGATCTCTCTGTACTGAAACAGAGAGTTCCTGGTTTATTGCTGAGTGAAGAAAGCAATGTTCAGTGTAAAGCACAGGCTGCCTCTTAGGGAAGGAGGTGGAATCAGAACACATATTTGTAAAAATGATGTCTCTAGGGGATGGAAGGAGGGGAAAGATGAAGCAGGCAGGGGTGGAAGCGAGGCTTCTCGGTGATGCTTTTTCGTATAGTTGTGACTTTTAATTTTATAAATATATTACCTGTTAGCAACAAAAATATGAATTCCCAAGGCTTAGAGACGGTCGGCAGAGCAGGGTAGAATGGAACTCGTCCTCTGTTCCTAGGATGGCAGAGGTGCGCAGGAGCTCAGGGATCCGTGGTTGGATGTTAAGGGAGGACAGGACCCAGAGTGGAGAATTCACTTGCCTAAGGATTCATGGAAAATAGTGTGAAAATAAGCTCCGGAGCCCAGATCCCTCCAGTCCGGAGGAAGGTAACTCTGCAGCAATAAGTTCTCTCTCACCACAGAGGAGGCCACACAAATCTGGGGAGGAAAATGGGTCATTTCCTGTGATTGCAGCCTTCCAGAAGCCCCACACTCCCTAGACAATTTGTCATCCCATAGCCACCTGGGCTACAGGGTCTGCATGGGATTCAGCTCCAGCATCTTGATCATTTAAGGACGGGCAGGGCGGAGGGCAGCTGTTGCAGGGTGGCAGTGCATCAGAGGTGACAGACACAAGCCTGGTTCCTCCAGCACCGCCAGGCTTGGGGCCCTACGGAGCTGCATCAGACAGTTTACCCACTCACAGGGGAAAGGGACCGAGACCATGCTTCACAAGAGGAGGGGAAAGAATCGAACTTTCCAGGCAGCTCTGGCTTACACATTTTAAATAATTTGAACCACTTCTTACTTTTTATTTTTTTGGCTGCTCCTTGTGGCGTGAGGGATCTAGTTCCCTGACCAGGGATCAAACCCACGCCCCCTGCATTGGGAGTGCAGCGTCTTAACCATTGGACCGCCAGGGAAATTCCCTTGAACCACTTTTTAAAGAAAATATTTCTAAACCCTTTTCTTAAAAAGCAGAGCCCCTCGACCGTCATTTAGGTTTCCCAATGGCTCAGGGCCACTGTATGAATAAATGACCATGGATTGTGACACAGCGTGGTCCCCAGGGACTCCCACAGTGGGGAGGCGAGCTCTCTGCCCCTCACACTGATACACAGCATTTCCGGCTGAGATCTTGCTTTTCACAGCCTGTCTTTTTCTTTCTTTCAGCTGCCATCCACCTGGGCCGGCAGGGCCCGAGTCTCTGGTGGGCCCTCCCATCTTTCTCTCCCGTGGCCCCTCGTAATAATCACTGAGGATGTGGAGAGTGAGAAAGCCCCTCCTCTGAGCAAAATCAGTTCTTCTTTCAGGGTCTTTCTGAGGACCAGCCTCCATAAATCCTCCCCATTCCCTGATCAGGACTCACTGTTCCCTTGCTCTGTTGCCATCACTGCTTGCTCAGGGCAAATGAAAGCTCCATTCAGTCACCCTTCCTCTCTCCTACTCTCCTCCCCCTACTGCTCCTTGCCCCCTGGGTGGGGCCACTCAGACTTCCACTGCTCCCCTCTCTCCCAAACCTTTATGCTGAGGTCTCTGGAATCCTGCCCACGGTAAACAAGCTTCTCTGCATAGATTTAAAAACTTTTGTATTTATCAAGTAATGTATACACATAGTACATGCCTAGGAGTGAAAGGGCTGGATTGATAGTAGATGTACATTTAAATTTTTAAAAAACTGACAAACTGTTTTCCAAAGTGGTTGGACCATTTTATTTTCCTTCAAGCAATGAATTATAAGTTCCAGTTGCTCCACATCCTCTCCAACACTTGGTTTTGTCAGACTTTTACATTTTAGCCATTTTAATGGATATAGGGGTGTCTCAGGGTGGTTTTAATTAGCATCACCCTGATAACTAATGAGGTTAAACATCTTTTCCATGTGCCCATTGGCCATTCATTTGTTCTTTTGTGAAGAGTCTGTTCACATTTTTTGCCCACTGTTTATTTAGGTTTTTCTTCTTATTGAGTTATAAGGGTTCTTTACATATTCTGAATGCCAGTCTTTTGTAAAATACTCTATGTATTCAAAATATTTTCTCCCTGTCTCTGGCTTGTCTTTTCATTTTGATAATGGTGTTTTTTGAAGGATGCAAGTTTTTTATTTTGATAAAGTACATGTTAGTAGTTGTTTTATGGTTCATGGTTTTGTTGTTGTTGTTCTGTTTGAGAAAATTTGCCTACCTGTGTAGTGAAGGCACAGTCTAGCAGTGTGATTTATGAAGGGGCCTTTTGGTGGAGGTAGTGATATCAGTTCTACATCTGGAGGGACTGGAGGTTAAAGATATCAGCTTGATCTCCAGAAGGGCTGAAGACTCAAGGTCAGCTATGTGGGCAATGTGATTACCACCAAAAAAAATTCTGGGCACCAAGGCTTGGGTGAGCATGTCTCATTGGCAATACCCTACGTGTGTTGTCACATATCACGGCTGGAAGACGCTGGTGCTGCCCATGACTCTACGTGGAGAGAGCAATGGAATCTCCACACTGGATCCTTCTAATCTCTGCCCTGCTCGTCTCTTCCCTTTCTCTGTAATAACCTGTCACCACGAGTACAGTTGCTCTCAGTGAGTTCTGTGGGTCCTTCTAGTGAATTACTGAGACTGAGGGTGGTTTGGGGAATCCTCCAAACTTGCAATTAATGTCAGTCTCGTGGGCAGTCCTGTGTGTGGACTGCAGGGTGCAGTGGCCTAAACTCAGTGGCATCAGGAGTGGGATTCTCTAGAATGACCCTGACTCACTGAAATGTGGTTTGGAAAGAGGAAGGATGAAAGGGTGGGTGGGGGTTAACAAACTTTTGGTTCCTGCATGACTACCTGGTCACCCATGGTACCAAACTGCAGGCTGCCCTGTGATCAGCTACTGGAGGCAAAAGTTACTGATGAAATTTACAAGTGATGGATTTAACTCCTGAGTAGTTGGCTGACTGGATGCACAAGGAAATGCAGAGGAACAGGAAACAATCTCTTGGTTATTGTTCTCCATGAGAGCTAAAATGAAAGCGAGGGAGCGTGTTGGGGTGGATCTTACCAGGCTCAGCTTGACTTCCAGCCAGCCTGAGTTATAGCTGCTAGCCTTGGGGCCACCACCAATGGTTACAATTATGCTGAAACAACAGCTAGCAAAGAAAGTTAGACTAATTTGTAGGAGGGTGGGGATAGATAAAGAGGGGAGTTAAAAGACTCATCCCCACAAGGTGGAAATCTTTAAGTGGTAATTAAGAAATGTGGTGAATAGGGCTTTCTAGGTGGCTCAGTGGTTAAGAATCCCCCTGCCAACGCGATCCCTGATCCAGGAAGATCCTCCATGCCATGGAGCCTGTGTGCCAAAGGAAAAAAAAAAAAGAAATGGGATGAATAAAGTAGTCATTGGTGAGGTCAAAACACAGGTCTTTTCTACAATTGAAGTATAGTTGATGTACAATATTATGTAAAGTTACAGGTGTATAATATAGTGGTTCACAATTTTTAAAGGTTATACTCCATTTATAGTTATTATAAAATATTGGTTATATTCCCTGTGTTGTACAATATATCCTTGTAGCTTATTTTTTTTATTTTTTTTTAAAGATTTTTTTGTTGTGGACCTTTTTTTTGGTCTTTTTTTGAATTTGTTACAATATTGCATCTATTTTATGTTTTGGTTTTTTGGCCCCAAGACAGGTGGGATCTTAGCTCCCCGCCCAGGGATTGAACCCACACCCCCTGCATTGGAAGGTGATGTCTTAACCACTGGTCTGCTGGGGAAGTCCCAGCGCATTTTATATCTAATAGTCTGTACCTCTTAATCCCCTACCACTATATTACACCCCCCTTCCCTCTCCCCACTGATAATCACTAGTTTGTTCTCTGTATCTGTGACTCTGCTTATTTTTTGTTATACTCACTAGCTTGTGGTATTTTTCAGATTCCAGATATAAGTGATATCATACAGTATTTGTCTTTCACTGCTGTTAGTTTGAAATGGTGTGGGATACCTGGTAGACAGAAGGTGATTACTGCTTTAATTAATGCCCTGTTAGAAGCTATAGTCCTATATCAAATTGTACACTCTAAATATATGCAGTTTGTTGTATGTTAAAATAAATAAATAAATATAAAAGTATCATATATAGAAAAAAAAAAGAAGCTATAGTCCTGGTGTGGACAGATGGTCTGTACAACAGCTTTGTGTACAGTGCAGACTTGGGCTATGGCAAAATACCACGCAACAATGACCACTGGGATTTTGGATCAGAAAATTTCCATTTGAGAGATAATTATTAGCTTGCTATTGGACATTAATTGAAACTGCGCCTATGACTAAAAGATATAAAATAATCTCAAACCTGAAATATCCATAATGTCTTGCATGATGTTGAAGAAACACTCCCGTGGGGAGGGCAGAGCCCAGAAGAGTTTCATAACACAATGAAAATGGTTTACACAGGAACATGGCGGAGATGCAAGGACATACTCAGGAGCAGGTAGTCTCTTTTCCCCCAGAGCCAACTATGGAAGCACTGTAAGAGCTGCTGGATCCTATGGCCACTTGGGCGGTCCCATGAATGGCTGTCTATTGACCAAAAAAGAGCTTCCAAGATGACAGTTGGCAGTTTCAAGATGAACAGACATCATCCTGTTTGGAAGACCACCGTGCTGATTAAAGAAAGTAACATCAATCCAGCTCAGTAGGCTGAGTTGTGTAATGCTTCCCCCTGTGTTTGAGTTTTGACCAAGCCATGGGTGGTGGTTATCGGCCTGGCTGTTGGGTCATGCAGAAGGGCAATTGCCTGCTCGTCACAACGTCTGCCCAGGGGGTCTCTCTCCTCGGGTCTGCAGCTGATCCTGCATGTGCTCTGTACCCCTCACCCCCCCCACCTCCGCATGACCTCGCTCCATCTCCCTGTGGCTTCACCATGCTTTCTGACGGCTGCCCAGCACCCATTCACCCAGCTGCTAGTAGCAGAGCCTGATTTTATCTGTAGACCCCTCTACCTTCACCCTCTGCCCATGTCATCTGGGCTAGGCTGACTCCACCCTCAGCCCGAGGTGACCCAGGCCTTGCCAGTCCACCATGTTGCCAGGTGACTGAGATGGGCTCAGGAGTGGACACTTAACCAAAGTCAGGCCAATCTGAATCAAGAGACTCAATTCTCAGACCTTTGTTGAAGCCATTAGGTAAGTGAGGTCTTTGTTGGAATTGAGCCTTGGGGTATGGGAGGCCAGAGCTGCTGCAGCCACTTTGCCACTAGGAGAGGAGGACATTTTGGACAATAAAGCCAATTACAGAAGCGGGAGAGCAAAGACTGAGGCCTGGGGTTGTTTACACCTGAATCCAGCTCTACCTGAAACAAGCCCTATCCCTCAAGGTTTCAGTTACAAGAAACCATTAAAGCTTTCTGCGTTAGTCTGTTTGGCCTCAGAACCCTCACAGAATCTATCAGGAAAGTCTTATTTTAAACAGACACATGAAAGACACAAAGAAATATTTCTCTTGGAAAAACAAAAAAACAAAAAAACTCCAGACACAGCCTACAGCTCCCCCTGGTGGATAACATTGTTTTTCAGCGTCTGGATAATATACCACCAGGTTTCCCAAAAGTCTGTGTATATCTAGGTTAATTTAGAACATCTTTCCTAGTTCAAAAAATATATAATTACTGCTATTTATAATCCTGATCACAGCTCTTTCCCATAATACTTTGTAGTTAGTTCAGAACTATAATTCTGAAAGAAACATGTCCCCAAATCATGCAGTGAATTTAGAATGTGCTAGACCATTAGGAATCCTATTTTGTAACTGTCGAAAAAAGAGAAAAATAAGAAGGAAGACAGGATAAGAGTAACAGAAAACTATAATGAGGTAGAATTTTAATATCCAGACAAAGATAACTTCATTGGCTTCTGCTTTCAAGGACTGTCGCACACCCCCCAGCTCTCTTTTTTCTCCACACCCCATGGAAATGATCAAAGAGAGAAATATTACAAGAAAAAAAAAGCAATCTGTTCCAGCAAACAAAGAACGAGACAATGCCATCAACCGAATTGGATATTTGAGGGATTTGAGGTCCACTGCTGAGGCCAGAAGAGGGGAGACTGGGGAGAGAGCAGTGGGCAGAGTAGCCCCAGATGTCCTGGGGTCTGTGCTGTTCCTGCCCCTGCACCCCTTCACCTTATCCTTGGGGTGCCTGATGGTTGGTCCAGTCCCTGCAGGGAAATGTGCCCTTTGCCTCCTCTCCACTCACACAGCATCCAGACGACAGCCCTCCACCGTGCTAAGGTGGTCCAGCAGAGGGGAGAGGGTCCCACAGAGGAGGAACAAGATGATTTGTGCAAACACCTGGGAAGCCTCTATCCCTGTCCACTTCCACCCAAGCCTAAGTGTGAACAGCTAATGGAGAATCATTGCACAAGTAAGGCCCATCAGCATCCTGATAAAGGAAAGGCGATCTGGAGAAGAATGGTCCCCAGTGGAATGGAGGAGATACAAAAGTACTTAAAATATTCAAATTAATGTCCTCAAAATTGTGTATGACAGAATATCACATTCATAAAAACAAACAAACAGACACCTGGTACACGAAATGCAGTATATTATTCAGCCATAAGAAAGGAATGAAATTTCGATATATGCTATAACATGGTTGGAGCCTGAAAACATTATGCTAAGTGAAATAAGCCAGATACAGAAGGACAGATATTGTACGATTCTACCCATATGAGGTACTAGAATAGGCAAATATACAGAGACAGAAGGTAGAATGGAGGTTACCAGAGGATAGAGGGAGGGGTGAGGGAAAGCAATTGTTTAATGGGTACAGAATTTTTGTTGGGGACCATGAAAAAATTTTGAGTATAGATAGTGGTGACGGTTACACAAAAGTGGAAATGTACTTAATGCCACTAAACTATGCATTTAAAAAAATGGTTAAAATAGTAAATTTTAGGTTATGTATATTTTACTATAATAAAAAATACCCTCCTCAAACCAGCCTATTACGGAAATAGGAGCAATCAGGGACTTCCCTGGTGGTCCAGTGGTTAGGACTCTGCACTTCCACTGCAGGGGGCGCAGGTTCGATCCCTGGTCAGAAACTAGAATCCTGCAAGCTGCATCACACGGCCAGGAGGGAAAAAGATATTGAAAAAAGAAAGAAGGAAAGAAAAAAGAGCAATCAGAGAAAAAATTTAGACTCTAATGGCAAAAATAAAAACCTCAATAGAAACACAAAATAATGGAATGGCCACTGCTTTAAAAATCTTGTCATTAAGAAGCCCGGCTAAGGAACTCTCTTAGAATTTTATTTATTTATTTATTTATTTATTTGGCTGCACTGGGTCTTCGTTGCTGCGCACTGGCTTTCTCTAGTTGTGGTGAGCGGGGGCTACTCTTCATTGTGGTGCATGAGCTTCTCATTGCGGTGGCTTCTCTTGTGGAGCACGGGCTCTAGGTGCACAGGCTTCAGTAGTTGTGGCGCACAGGCTTAGCTGCTCCGTGGCATGTGGGATCTTCCCGGACCAGGGATCGAACCCGTGTCCCCTGCATTGGCAGGCGGGTTCTTAACCACTGAACCACCAGGGAAGTCCCTCTTAGAATATTTTTGAAAACTCTGGCTTTATAATAATTTCCATTCCTAGTAAGTCATATTTCCAAACAAGTCTGTGGTTATAATGTAAAAAATCAGGCCTGTCAATGCAAAAGCATAGTGTTCACTCCACAGTGCAAAGAAAACAGCCCTTGCACCTCATCTCAAGAATGAGTGGCAAGGGCTAGTGTGAGAAGACATTTAGGAGTCTTTCTGAAACCTTGAAAATGTTAAAGTATGTGGGCTGAGCGACTGGATGCAGAATGTCCTGCTTGAGCAGTGGAGGAGCTAAGGGTACGGGGCGTGGAGACTATGGGGACATAGGCAGAAAATTGACCCTCTCTGGGGGCACAGCCCCTTTCTCACTGCATTCCTCATATCACCCTGTTTGGCCCTGGAGGATGGATGGTTAGCCAGAGACGGTAAGATTCCTCAGGGGAGGAACAACCTAAGACAGGCACAGCCGCAGAGGGGCCAACAGGGGTAGGGCACAGACCCTTCCTCATGTCACCCTGTTTGGCCCTGGAGGATGACTGGTTAGCCAGAGACGGGTAAGATTCCTCAGGGGAGGAACAACCTAAGACAGGCACAGTCGCAGAGGGGCCAACAGGGGTGGGGCACAGACCCTTAATCCTTCTGAGAGAGGTCTCCTGCCCCCAGGGCTTCTTTGCTCTCCACGCCCAGCTCAAATCCGCACCGCTCAGATCCACACCTGCTCAAATCAGACCCAGGAGGCAAACAAAGATCATTGCCCCAGTCATGTGAAGCCCCTGATTGTTTATGGGATTGACCTGGGAGTGTTAGACCCTTAGGCTATGCTGAGAACTCTATAAAAGCAACGTGGAATCAAACAGCAAGGCTCTTGATCCTAGAGGTCTTGAGTCCCCCGGTCCCATCTTTCTCTTCACTCTGTGTCTGTGTTTTCTTCAAGCTTGTGGCACCCGTCACTCACCCCGACTCGCCGAGCTGGTCTCGGTAGGCTAGTGTCCCAAGGAGGAGAAAGGGGAGGCGTTGGGGCAACCCCAGCTAAGAGGGAGTGCTTAACTTTTCCTCTTAAGGAAGCAAAGCCCAGCTTTTCAGGTCCTGGAGGATATGAAAGGGGAAAAGAAAGAAGAAAAAGGCCCTCATGTTCCTGTTTTCACTTCTTGGTTTGAAACTGGGGAGTCCTGGCATGGTGGAACCAGCCAGGTGGGTACGAGGGGAGCTCATGGAACAGACTGGGAGATACTTCAAACCAGGAGAAGCCCTTTAGGTAGCTGCACCCAACAGGGATCTGGGGAAGAGTGCAGACGATGCAGAGGAAGGAGGGGAGAGAGAAGAGCCTCGAGATGCAGCGTGATGCCGGGGATCCAGGGCTCCCAGCTCGACACAGTGAGGCGATGCCAATCTGCTGAGAGGCCCCAAGCCAGCTGAGGCCTTGAGTGGAAGAGAGGAGTCATTGATGGCCACAGGCGTGGAGGGTCAGAAGCAGTGGATGCCATGACATGCCCGAGGCCAGGTTGGACCTGTTGCCCAGAGCATACACCAGCCCAGAGGCCAGCCCAGCCCAGCCTGGGTGAGAACCCAGCTGAGGACGGCACAAGGATAGGCCCCCTCTCCCACCATGCCCGGATGAGATGAGAAGGGGAAGGACAGCCCTGTTGAGAAGATGAACTTGGAAATGACTGTGTATCTACTTCAAAGACAGCGTCTAATCTGGAGGAGACAGATTCCGCTCAGTATCAGGTTAACGTCTTTTCTCCTGCTGCAAGCAGGACAAAGGAAGGAAGAGCAGTCACAGACATGAAGCATTTCCATCGTGTGCACATCTGAGTGTGTGTGCAAATTTATAACCCTGCTCCATAAACATGAATCAGAGTTGAGAACACAGTACGTGATAAAACACGATAAACAAGAAACAATGGTGAGAAAGGAAACCTGCAAAACATGTGGTTAAGTCTTAAGCGCTGTTCCAAATTTTTGAGAAACTTAATGCAACTGATTAAAAAGAATCATAAGAACTGAAAAGACATTAAAAAAAATAAAAGACAGTGTTTTTAAAAATCTGGAACTAAAATTCTACAATCTAGATTCTTTTCAACTTTCTGATTGAATGGGGTGGATGGTGGTGAATGGAGAGGAAGAAGGCAAGTTTCAAAAGCAAGTCAAATGAAAAAGCAAAATAAAATATCACCTCATGCCTGTTAGAATGGCTCTTATTTTAAAAAGACAAGAAATGACAAGTGTTGGTGAGGATGTGAAGAAAAGAGAACCCTTGTGCGCTCTTGGTAGGAATGTAAATTAGTGCAGCCACAATGGAAAACAGTAAGAAGGTTCCTCAAGAAATGAAAAATAGAACTGCCATGAAATGCAGTAATCCACTTTCAGGTATCTAGCTGAAGGAAATGAGTCTATATCCAAAAACATGGTAAAATGAGGTAAATCTATATCTAAGAATATGAGAAAATCCCCAAGGTATATTATAAAGAGAAAAATAGAAATTAACAAGCAGCAAGTTAGAAGATATAAAAGAAGATCCCACAAGAGCAATTAAAGGACAAAATACCTTCTAATAAACTTAACAAAACCCATATCATACCTACATTAAAGAAAAGTTTAAAACACTCCAGGAAACAAAAGTACACTTGAACAAATCAACTTATATGTCATATTCTTGCACAGAGGGGTTCAACATCATAAAATATGAATGTTCCATAAATTAATTTAAATTTAACACAGTAACAATGAAAGTACTAATTCTCTGGGGAAAAAACTTAGACAAAGTGATTATAAAGACTATATTAAAAAAAATCAATCCATAAGAATAGCCAGGAAAATTCTGGAAAAGAAGAGCAATGAGACAGGGGGGTGGAAGTAGCTCTCTTCATTATTTAAAAATATTATAAGAATATTATAATATTTCAGTAACGAAAACAGTATGGTTCTGGTTCATATTAAGCAAACTGACCAATGGAAGAGAAGAAAAAGCCCAGAAATAGATGCAAATACATTCAGGAATGTTCTTTATGATTAATGTGGGGGAAAGCTGAATTATTCAATGAATAGTAATAAGACAAAGAGAGGCAGCCAGAAGGAAATAAAGTTGGATCCATTACTGATGCCTCACATCAGGATAAATTCCAAATGGTTCATCAAAGGTGAAACTATAAGTTCTTAAAGAAAACACTGGAGAATTCATTTATAACCTTGGCCAGGCAAAAGCTTTTAAGACAATGAGTTAATGTCCAAGCAGCAATTTAAAAAAAAGCAAACGACACATTTAAAACTGTGCTTGGCAAAAACACACCCACGTTATAAGCAACCACTAAACATATAAACTGGGGAAAAAAGTTTTTTGCAAATTGTATCACAAATGTGTCATTATCCTAACATTTAAAGAGCTCTAAAAAAATATGAGAAAAATACCAATAACCCAATAGAAAAGTGAGCAAAGGATGTAAACTATCAATTCACAGAAACTGATATTCAAATGGCTTACAAACATGAAAATATATTCAGCCTCACTCATAAGAGAAATGCAAATTTAAACTACACTGAGATATTTTTATGCCTTTTTTTCAAATATCAGATGGAAAATTTTAAAACTTACTCAGTATCCAGGCTGTGGGCAAAGAGACACTCTAGTTATTGCTGGTAAATTGGTATAATCCCTGCAGGGTACAATTTGGCTACATCTATCCAATTCACAATGCATAGACTCTGATTTTGCAACTTGCCTGCAGGTGTGCTTGCACATACACAGAATGAGGTCTGGACAGGGGTATTTATTGGAGCAGTGCTGGTAATAGCAAAATTAACTGGTCAGTCAAGTTACAGTATCTTCATTCAATGGAATATTATGCTGTTATAATCAGTTCTCTATGAAACAAGAAATGGAAAGTCCTCCAAGACCTATCATTAAAATAAAATGGCAAGGTACAGAACAGTGATACCTTTTAAGTAAAAAAAGGAACTATAAGAAAATATGTTTTTATTTGCTTGTGTATGCAGAAGACCCTCAGAGGATATAACAATGGTTGTCTCTTTGGGGGAGTGAGATGACAGGAGACAAGGGTGAGAGGGAGACTTTCATTGTATTCTTTTTAATTTAATTTATTTTTTAAATATTTATTTATTTATTTAGGCTGCCCTACGTGTTAGTTGCACCACATGTGGACTCCTTAGTTGAGGCACGTATGCAGGATCTAGTTACCTGACCAGGGATCCAACCTGGGCCCCCTGCATTGGGAGCACAGAGGCTTATCCTGGACCACCAGGGAAGTCTCTATTTTATTTTATTTTATTTTTTAAAATTAGTTTGGGACTTTCCGGTGGTCCAGTGGGTAAGACTTCGCACTCCCACAGTGTGCAGCCAAGATATTTTTTTTTATTGTATTTAGTATAATTATTTTTCTGCCTCACCCCATGGCCCCTGGGATCCTAGTTCCCCAACCAGGGACAGAACCCAGGCCCTGGGCAGTGAAAGTGCAGAGTCCCAACCACTGGACCACCAGGGAATTCCCTATTTTATCTTTTAAATATGTAAATGTATTATCTGTTATTAAAAATATAAACTAAAATATTTTTAAGGAGGGAAGCAGATTGTAAAGCAGTACATAAAATGATTTATTTTCTCATGTATGCATTTTTAAAAGCTATTAACATTGGTTATCATTGCAAGACTTTCATTTTTTACTTACACATTTTTGTATGCTTTTATTTGGACAAGAAACGTGCTTTATTTCTGTGATCAGCGATAACAAAAATGGTGATTTAAATTTTATTTTCTAATTGAATAGGGAAAAATGATATATTTGTATGTGCCCTCCTCACTATTCTTCAACTATTACAACTTTAGTTGCATGGAATCCTAGCTTTCACCTTCTATCTTTTTAGATTCAACATTCTTTTCTCACTCAACTGGAATTATTTTTTAAGAACTTAGACTCCCCCAGGACTTGTCTGCTACTCTGAGATTCAGGCCAGACTGGTTTCAAAAGTCCTTTTGCCTCGGATAGCGCTAATCGAATAAGCAAGAGTTTCTGAAAAAAAAAAAAAAAAAAAAAAAAAAAAAGTCCTTTTGCCTCATTTAAATTTAAGGAATATTTTTTGAGGGGGTGGGGGCTGCTGCCGCAGTGACCCTAATTCCTTCTGTCAGAGGCTTCTAATTTCTTCCATCAGCTGCAAATTTAAAGACTTTATGGGAGGTGGGGGAGGGACCAAAAATCCCAGAAGAAAGACACTTTTCGTTGCTAAGGAAGGAGAACCAAGACGTGCCAGAGGGGGCGCTCCACCGATAGCTGCGGTTATTTATAGGGTTGGATTTAAATGTAATTGTGCCCTCGGGTAACAGAACTGTTGCTTTAAGAGCAGGCCCCGCCCCTTTGTGTAAGAGGGATGCTTTGCTTCGGTACTTTACAGGTTGAATTCAAATTTGGCAGGCAACAGCCGAGAAACATAAACAAGCTTTGGTACGGGTCTCTGGAAGAGAGGGCAGTGTGGTGGCTAAAGTCTGGGCTGTGTAATCTTGGCATGAGGACCAGGACGGATTTAAAATATTCTGCTCACCCCCCAAATATAAATCCGCGCAGCCTCTGTGGAAAACAGAATGGCAACGCCTCAAAAAAAATTAAACATAAAATTATCATACGATCTAGAGATTCCACTTCTAGATATATACCCAAAACAATTGAAAGCAGGGACTGGAACAGATATTTGTACACCCATGTTGATAGCAGTATTATTCACAAGAGCCAAAACGTGGAAGTAACCCGAGTGTCTAGGGAGGGATGAATGGATAAACAAAATGTGGTCCGTGCATATAATGGAATATCATTCAGCTTTAAAAATGAAGGAAATTTTGATACATGCTACAACATGGGTAAAATTTGAGTACGTTTTGCTAAGCGACATAAGCCAGTCACAAAAGAACGAATACTGTATGCTTCCACTTATATGAGGCACCTAGAGTAGCCAAATTGATAGAGATAGAAAGTAGAAGGGTGGTTACCAGGGGCTGGAGGGAGGGGAAATGGGAATTATTGTTTACTGCATATGGAGTTTCAGTTTGGGATGATGAAAAAGTTTTAGTGACGGATAGTGGTACAACACTGTGAATATATTTCATGCCATTGAATAATACACTTAAAAGTAGCTCAAATGGTAAATTTTATGTTATGTACATTTTACCACAATTTTTAAAAGTAAAGAAAAAAAATTCTGCTGTTTATCACTATCTACATTACTTGTCACTTCACAGACACCAGGAGAAAACCAGGAGATTATGGAGTAAGCCAAATCACTCTCCGGACCTCAGTCTTTTCATTTGTGAAATGGAAGGATTGGGTGGAGAATCCATGATTCCACCTAAAGATGTTGTGTCAGACGACGAGAGACTGAGGGAAATAACCCCTATGGAAAGTAAGAAGCTCAGGACTATATAAATGAACATTGATACCTACTAGACTTTGGTTAGACATAAACATTTTTAATAACATTTTAAAAAAATTTAAATTATCAAATATTTCAAACATACAGAAGATCTCTAAATATAGTGATGAAGTTTCTCCTCCGTGAGATCTTAACTCTTAATTCAGTCCCATATCCCCAGAGCCTAGGACAGTGCCTGGCACATAGTAGAAATTCAGTGAGTGTTTTTTGAATTAATAAATGACTCCTTATATTAGTCTCTTCAAATACAAATAAATGTTAGTTTTTCCAGGGTAATTCCTACAAATGGAATTGCTTCAACTCTACTAAGTTAATTGCCAAACAGCCCATCAATTTACACCTTCATCACATAAATGTAGGTTTTATGTTTGCTCAGATTCATACCAACATTTGATATCATCACACTTATTTTTGCCAATCTGATGGATGTTAATGGTATTTCATTGTTTTATTTTGCATTTCCTTGATTGTTAGTGAGGTTGGGTATTTTTCTTATGACTTGCCTGTTCATTTCCTATGCCCATTTTTCTACTGGATTATCTTTTATAGTATCCAATATATATTTTGGATACTGTTTGTTAATATTTTGCAACTATCTTCTTGTTGGTGGCTCATGTTTTCTCTTTGTGATATGATTTTTTGATGGGAAATTTTAATTTTAATATTTTCAAATTTATGAATACTTTCCTTTAGGGCTTGTACTTTGTGTGTTTTAAGAAATTCTTTCCTACTCTGAATTGATAAAGACATTCTCTTTTTATCTAAAATTTTTTATTAACTCTTATTGGGAAATAATTTCAAATATACAAAATGCTGCAAAAATAAAAATAGTACAAAGAACATTCATATACCCTTTACCCAGATAGTGTTAACGTTTAATTACATTTGTTTATCATTTGATAAGTATAATATATAACATATAGTATGCAATATATATGATATAAAATATATATACATGTATTTTTTCTGAACTATTTTAGGGTAAGTTACATATATTATGGTGCTTTACAGCTAAATACTTCAGTGTGTATTTCTTACAAATAGGGATAGTACAGTTCAAATTTTACATTGATAAAATACTTTTATGAAATCTCTTGTTCATATCTGTTTCATCATTTGACAAATTTGATGTTGATACACTTTATAGCACTTTTATAATCCTATGAACCCTATAACATTATAGCAGTTTTAAAAACTCTTTGCAGAAGCTCCAAACTAGAGGCAGGCATTGAATGTAATTGTCATATCTTTTTAGCTTCCTTTAATCTGGGACATTTCCTCAACCTTTATTTGTCTTTTATGATAATGAGATTTTTGAAGAACACATTCCTCTTCCCTTTTTTTAGTAGAATGTTCCTCATTTTGTGTTTATCTGCTGTTTCCTTGAGATTAGATTGATGAAATGTACTCTCGGCTGGAACACTGAGTAGATGAATATTATGCAGTGCTGCACCTGTGCAGTATTACATAGATGTGGTATTGTATCTTTCTCAGGTTATGATGTCTGGAGGTACACAATGTCTATCTGCCCCTCACTGGTGGACCAACACTGGTCAAAGTGTTACCCAATTTCTCCACTGTATAATTACTGCTTTTTATTTTTTTGCTCCCCCAAACTCATAAGCAATCTGTAGGGAGACATCTTAAGACATGCAAATATCCTGGGGACTTCCCTAGCGATCCAGTGGTTAAGATTCCACATTCCCAATGCAGGAGTCCGGGTTTGATCCCTGGTCAGGGAACTAGATCCTGCATGCCGCAAATAAGATTCCCTGTGCCACAACTAAGACCCCATGCAGCCAAAGAAATAATTTTTTTAAAGACATGCAAACATCCTGCTCCTCATCAAAATTTCTTCCTAGCCTTAGCATCCACTGATGATTCTTGCCTGAGCCAATCTTTGTCATGATGGTTGAAAAATGATTCATTTAAAGTTTAAAATTGTGTTTGTATGTGTGTCTTTAACCTGGAATTGACTTTGTATAGCATGAGATAGGGATCAAATTCTGCCTCCTCCCTCTCTCTCCCGTATGGCTATAACTAACCAGCTCCATTTGTGGAAAAGCTCATTCTTACCCCATTGATTAGAAATGTCCACTTCTTCAGACGCCAAATTTCCATTTTTGCTGGGTTTGCTTCAATGTTCCCTAGTCTGTCCAATTGGTCTGTTTATCTCTGCACTGATACTGAAGTGCTTTAATTATTATAGTTTTGTAATAAGCTTTGATATATAGTAAGGCGACTATTCCATTACATTCTTCTTTGAACTTGTCTTATCCATTTTTGTCATCCTGACAGTTATATTCATTCACATAGAATTTCCATAACCATCTCGAGAGAGATTAAGAAACTTTCCCAAGGTCATAAAGCCAATACGGAGGAATGTGAACCTAGGCCTGCCAAAGGTCAGAGTTCTTTCCATTACTTCCTGGGGTTCTGCCTTCCCAAGGCCAAATGGATGGTGATCTAGGCATGGAGAAGTGGAGATCTGAGGATCAGGTGTGGACAGGTGAGAGGAGGCAGGTGTCAGACTGGGTCTGGGTTTGATCTCTGGCTGTAGACTCTACCAGCCAAGGCCTGGGGCTTGGACTTGGCTGACAGAACTGGACACAAGATTGGCGGGAATGGGACCCTAGGACGGACCACCCACAGGTGTCCACGGGCACATCCTGCCGCTTCCCAAGCTGAGCAGGGTAAAGTGGCAGTAGCCTGAAAGGGGGACCTGCAGCTGCTTTTATGCTGGGGGTTGTGGTGGGGGGCTCGGGAGGCATGGAGGGGAAAGAATCTGCCTGGCTGCCTGGAAGTTACGACAGAGCCCACCCCAGGGAGCCCCATCCTTCCCACCAGCTGCTCCCTGACCCTAATCAGCTTGGGGAGATTAAGGGCTCTGGCCTGCTGTTCCCACACCCCCGCCCTGGGCCCTGGCAAAGGAGACCTGTGGGAGGGCGTCGGAAGGATCTGCCTTGTGAACCCTCACCCCAGCCCAGGGCCCGAGCCCCGGACTTTCCGGTGAGTGCCAAAGACCCCTCCACATGGACTCCAGGTACCTTCTGCCAGAGAGAGACCATGGAAGGGTATGGGATTGTCCCCACTGACCCCCGACGGCTCTAAGAGGGGGGAGGGGCAGACAAGGGGGAGCGGGAAGCAGAGTAAAGCGGGGTGGGGGGGGGAGGGGAAGGGGTGCTTCCAGGCTACGTCCCTGAGCCCACAGAGCCGTCCAAGCCCGCGGAGGGGGGTGTGGAAGCAGGGACAAGCCGCGCGTTAATGGGGCTTTGAGAAACTGGGGGTTGCGGAGAGCCCTAAGAGAGCTCTGGGGGTCGCATCCGCTCATGCTGCTCTGTTTATGCCCCCAGACGCCGGCAATGACCGCCTGCGCCCTCCCCGCGGGTGGGCGTCGGGACCCGCGGCTCTGCGCCCGCACGCGGTGGGCTGCGTGTGCGCCCGGCCTCCCCGGGCCCCGGCCCCGGCCCCGGCCTCGGCTGCGGCCCCTGCTGCTCCTGCTTCTGCTCCTGCCGCGCTCTGTCCTCTCCGCCGTGTTCACAGTGGGGGTGCTGGGCCCCTGGGCCTGCGACCCCATCTTCGCCCGTGCCCGCCCGGACCTGGCCGCGCGCCTGGCCGCCGCCCGCCTGAACCGCGACGCTGCCCTGGAGGGCGGCTCCCGCTTCGACGTGGCGCTGCTGCCCGAGCCGTGCCGCACGCCGGGCTCGCTGGGGGCGGTGTCCTCCGCGCTCACCCGCGTCTCGGGCCTCGTGGGGCCCGTGAACCCCGCAGCCTGCCGGCCGGCCGAGCTACTAGCCCAAGAGGCGGGGGTCGCCCTGGTGCCCTGGGGCTGCCCCGGAACGCGGGCGGCGGGCACCACGGCTCCTGCGGGGACGCCCGCGGCGGATGCCCTCTACGCGCTCCTGCGCGCGTTCCGCTGGGCGCACGTGGCCCTGGTCACCGCCCCCCAGGACCTGTGGGTGGAGGCGGGACGCGCACTTTCCACCGCGCTCAGAGCCCGGGGGCTGCCCGTTGCCCTGGTGACCTCCATGGAGCCCTCCGACCTGTCTGGAGCCCGGGAGGCCCTGAGGAGGGTCCAAGACGGGCCCAGAGTCAGAGGTAGGCTCCCCTGCAGGATGCGGGGCGGCGGGGGTGGGGTGGGGGTGGGGGGTGGTTAGCCGTCCAGCGAGCAACCGACAGAGCACCGAGCCGAGTCTCTGTGTCTGCAGCAGTGATCATGGTGATGCACTCGGTCCTGCTGGGGGGCGAGGAGCAGCGCTGCTTACTGGAAGCTGCAGAGGAGCTGGGCCTGGCCGATGGTTCCCTGGTCTTCCTGCCCTTCGACACGCTCCACTACGCCTTGTCTCCAGGCCCAGACGCCTTGGCCGTGTTCGCCAACAGCTCACAGCTTCGCAAGGCCCACGATGCAGTGCTCACCCTCACGCGTCACTGTCCCCTGGGAGGCAGCGTGCTGGACAGCCTGCGCAGGGCCCAAGAGCGTCAGGAGCTGCCCCCTGACCTCAATCTGCAGCAGGTAGAGGGACCAGGGAGGAGGGAAGAGGGGAAGAGACCCAGGGAAGAGAACAAAGAAGAGCCAAGAAGGGGAGGTGGAGGCTGGAGGCAATGGGAAAAGAAGTGGATAGAGTCGATGGAATGAGAGGAGGATGCAGTCACTAGGAGGGAGGAGGATGCCAGGAGGGAGAGAATAACCAGCAGCTCTACGTGTTCTGGGTAATGTAGAGGCTCTGCCTTGCCTGCAGCATCTTAGTGTATTAGAATTTCTTCCAAAGTGTAGGCAATGAGACCTCTCAAGGTCAGCTCCAAGAAGCAAACTCTAACAAACTCTACACTGCAGCATCTTTTGCAGTCTGCTTCAAAGTAAACCCACTTCCAACACAGCCATGACATACAGTCTATAATAAACAGCTGGTGTTCTTAAGAGAGCAGGAAGAAGGGAGAATAGAGATCCAGTCCCCATGCCCAGTTCAGAGGCGTTTCCTCTGGGGCTTCATCAAGTGGTCTTAACTTTTTGAGAGTCTTACATCTTATGAGAAGCAGAAAGGTCCCTAGGTGGAGCCAAGGGCTTGTATAATCATCTAGATTCATAGCTTATTCCCAGTAATCAGCTAATACTCAGGATTCCCTGAGAACAGTGGTGAGATGGGATGGAGGGCAGGTGGAGAAAGAGAGGTGGGGAAAATGGTGGGAAAACCCTCTTCAGTTCTCAGTAAGTAGCACAGCCTTTCACTTAGCTGCCCAAGTGAGAGCCTTGGGAGTCATCCTTGATTCCTCTAACCCTTCCCCCAACATCCAGACATCAAGTTGCTTCCCAAAGGTCTTTTGAATCCATCTATTTCTCCATCCTCACTGTCACTCCCTTGGTTCAGCCTACAGCATCTGTGGTCCAGATCCCCAGATAAAATCTCCCAAATGGTCTCTGCTTCAACACTTACCTACCTCAGGCCTTTCTCCACCCAAAAATCAGATTGAACTTCAGAAATATGAGAGATCTGACTGTGTCACACCCCCATCCAAAGTTTCCCAGTGGCTTCTCTTGCCCTGGATAGAGACTGGTCTCTTCACTTGGCTTATTGGGTCTCATGTTGTCTTCTCTTCCTTCTTTCTTTTTTTTTTTTTTTTCTTCCTTCTTTCTTGAACTGCAGTCAGACCGAGCTACTTTGGGTTCCCCAGTTGTGGCCTTCTCTTCTGCTTCCATGCTCCTGGGTGTACTGTTCCTTCTCCCCTGTCCCCGCACGCCCCCAGATATTTCTGATTCTTCCCCTGAGGGGTGGTCACTTCTGGAAGCCTCTTCCTCCTCCCCCAGCCTGGGTCGGGGCCCTCTTTCCTGTCTCCTCAGCTCCCTCAGTTACCCCTGCCCTCACTCATGACACTGCCTTAGCTTCCCTGTCTGTCTCCCCCCACTAGATGAAAGATTCCTGGAGACAGGGACTCTGCCTTGTACCCCGATATATCCCTAGTGCTCTACACAGTGCCTGGCACTGTGTGAGATGGGAACTGAGAATAATAGGGAAGCTCGATGAGATCAGGCGGTTGCCTTGGGGGAAAAAAAAAGAAGGAAAAATAGAAAATAGAAGCCAAGCAAAAGATGAGAAAGAAGGCTTTCTGTGAATGGTAGGAATGATTAAAAAAATATATAGAGGGCAACCAAAAGGAGAGGGAAGAGAGGAGATGTAGGTGATGGAGTTAGAAATAACAAATAAGAAGAGCCTACGAGGCCTGAGAAGAGGAAAGGGCAGTGGCAAAAGGGGGTGGGATAGCCAATTGGAAGAGAGGAAGAGACAGCCAACGGGGAGAGAGGAACAGAGAGCCAATGCGGAGGGCTGTGGAACCACTAACTAGGAGGTGAGAACAGTTAAAATACAGAGGGCTTGAAGGACTGGAAGGGCCCAGTGAAAGGACAAATGGGGACAGTAAGTCCCCGTCTGTTTATGGGCATGACCCTGAAACTTGAGCCCCCTGCTCTTCCCCAGGTATCCCCTCTCTTCGGCACCATCTACGACTCCGTCTTCTTGTTGGCTGGGGGCGTGGCGCGAGCGCGAGCGGCCGCAGGTGGCGGCTGGGTGTCCGGAGCAGCCGTGGCCCGCCAAATCCGGGACGCCCAGGTGCCCGGCTTCTGTGGGGCCCTGGGCGGACCCGAGGAGCCCTCCTTTGTGCTACTGGACACGGATGCAGCAGGGGACCGGCTGTTCGCCACCTACGTGCTGGACCCCGCCCGGGGCTCCTTCCGCTCCGCTGGAACCCCGGTGCATTTTCCTAGAGGCGGACGGGGACCCGGGCCCGATCCCTCGTGTTGGTTCGACCCAGACGTTATCTGCAACGGAGGTGAGGGCGAGCATCCCAGCCCCCACTGAGACAGTGACCATGAACCCTCCACAAAGTGGTGAGAGAGAACTCTCTTCCCGTAACTCCTATTGGATGCCCTTCCAGGTCCTCCTTAGAGACCACTGGCTTGAGGACCCCTCTCTTGCCGCGCCCCCCCCCAGGCCTCTTGGAACTTTCTAGCATCCCCCCTCCCCCCCGCCCCCCCAGCTTACAGGACCCACGACCTTTCCCTAGATCCTGTTACGGGCTCCCATCCCCCTTCCCTGGAGCCTCCAGGATTTGACACGACTGCATACCTCCCTAGAGCGGATGCCTCTCCTCCACCACAGTCCTCAGCATCTCTCCCCTCATTGCCCCTCCAGGAGTGGAGCCCAGCGTCGTCTTTATCGGCTTCCTCCTGGTGGTCGGGGTGGGGCTGACAGGGGCCTTTCTGGCGCATTATTTTAGGTGAGTAGGGGAAGTAAGTAGAAGAGGAGTTTGGCTGTCCACCTGCCAGAAATGCAACTGTGAAGCAGACTGGGCCCACTCAAGAGCAGAAGAAGGGGGGGTGTTATTTGGAGAAGGGCAGAAGGAAGGAGTCCCAGGGGATGTCCGGTTTGGGGATGACTGCCCTCCCCTGAGCCAGCATGACCCCCTGCGGCATCCTCTCATGGACCCTGGTCCCCTTGGCGAAGATGACCTCCTTTCTCTGCCAGGCACCGGCTGCTTCACGTCCAAATGGTCTCCGGCCCCAACAAGATCATCCTGACGCTGGAAGACATCACCTTCCTCCACCCGCAAGGGGGCAGCTCCCGCAAGGTGGGGGAGGCAGAGAGCCAGGGTCCAGCTGTCCTCCCCTATATAGTCAGTCCCCTGCCTGGGCCAGCCCTCACCCCAGCCCCCACCTGGGAAGGCCTGCTTTCCGCTATGGCTCTGTCCCAGGTCTGAGTGCTGGGATCCGCACCCTCATGTGTGCAATGAGGGTCACGGCCCCTGTCCTGACCGCTTTCCCCAGATGGTGGGAAGCTCCAACAAGAAAATGAATGTTTATTTTGCTGTGTACTTGGGAAGTAATGTCATTATCACCTTCCCTAATTAAGATTTCTTCCCTTCCCTTCTTTAACCCCCAGACCTCAGCCTGACCTCCCTCAGCCCAGGACTCTGACCCCACGGTATATTTTGACCTCACGCACTGACCTCTACTCTCCAGGTGGCCCAGGGGAGCCGATCGAGCCTGGCCGCCCGCAGCACGTCAGATGTCCGCAGCATCCCCAGCCAGCGCCCGGACTGCACCAACATTGGCCTCTACGAGGTGAGCCTGGCCCCGGGCAGGCCGAGCTCTGTTCCTGGGGTCAAGTCATATCCGGCAGAGTCCAGGCAATGGGGTTCGGAGCCCAGAATGGGAACTAGGGAGAGTTCATGGATTCCTCCTCAAAGGGGAGCATCTGGAAATCCTTCCTGCTGGGGGATTTTCCCTTAGCCATTATCCACGTGAGGGCCCTTCGAAGGCCAACCACAGTGGCCTAAAGACTGGAGGCCTGACTGGTGGGGTGTGTGATGGGACCAGCACGTAAACTGAAGTGGCCACTGAGGCCATCCCTGCCCTGTTGGGAGCTGCTGGTTCTCCCCCTCAGTGATCCGAGCCTTTGGGTTACTGAAGGGCACAGGCCTCCCTGGAAGGATTGGGACAGAGGCTCATCTGGGATGTGATCTCACGGTCACAAAAAGATCTTTTCCAGGATTGAATTGTTCAGGATGGGGAGTTTCCAGATGGGGCTCTCTGACTCAAGCCAGACCAACGTTTTGGCCGCACCCAGCCTTTCTACCCAAATCAGATCAGACTCTGGAACAGCAAGACTTAGAGGGCAAAAAGAATGTCACAAAAGGGCATTAGGACATTCACTACGGGGTCAGCAAATCTGAATGTGGTGAGATGGGTGGGAGATAATGTGAACAGATTCAGAGAGAGCTGAGAGAGCTCCGCTAATCAAGAGGGAGTGGAGATCTCGAGCTCCTGTGTGTCGCATCGTGGAGAGAATGCAGAGACTCCTAGCACGTCACCTAGAGGCCACTGCAGCCATTTCCCAGCAGAACGCTGCTGTCATTTGGGGAGGACCCTATGCCTTGAAGAATGTTTAGTGCCACTTGTCTGTGACTCTGTCCATGAACCACAGGCCCCAGGTTCTGTGACAATTAAAAATGTCTCCACATTTATTTCCAAATCTTTAGGGGTCAGTACCAAACCCCCAGAATTCCCTTCTAGTCCAAATCCTTCATCAACAGACAAGGCCAACTACATAATTTGCAAGGTCTAGGGCAAAATAAAAATGAAGGGCCCCTTGTTCATTCAAGATGACAACAGCAGATCATTGAACCAAGCTCAGGCTCTTCTGAGCACTGGATGCTGCGGGGTGACTGCACGGGTCGCACGCTCATGAACTGGCCCTGCCAACAGCTGAGGACAGGGAGGCCCAGAGCCTGCAGGGGACCTGTCTATTCTTCACAGTTAGCCTGATCTACCCAGACTCCTGGCTCCTAGCACAGTGCTCTCTCACGGTGGCAGGTGGTGATGAGGGCTCTGAGCTCAATGACACTTGTGGTGGTGATGGCTCACTTAATAGGGCTGTTGGTTAGTGCATCTGGGGTGGTGAGGACAGCGCTTTGCATCTCTCTTCCCCATGGGTGGGCTTTCACCCCGCTGGCTGTGACATGGACTGGCAGACACACCTCCTGATGCCCTTTGTCTCATGGGAGATGGGTTCTGGGGCAGTGAGCCAAGGGAACCGTGGGGGCTCCATAGGGCTCCTCACATCATGGGGGTTTTTTGTTTGTTTTTAAGAGAATAGATCCAACTGGGGGTTTTATTTTTATTGTTTATTTTTTGGCTTTGTTGGGTCTTTGTTCTGCGCGTGGGCTTTCTCTAGTTGTGGCGAGTGGGGGCGACTCTTTGTTGTGATGCTTGGGCTTCTCATTGTGGCGCCTTCTCTTGTTGCAGAGCCCGGGCTCTAGGTGCTCGGGCTTCAGTAGTTGCAGCACACGGGCTCAGTAGCTGCGGTGCATGGGCTTAGTTGCTCTGCAGGATGTCAGATCTTCCCAGACCAGGGATCGAACCCATGTCCCCTGCATTGGTGGGAAGATTCTTAACCACTGTGCCAGCTAGGAGGTCCCTTGGCAGGCTGATTCTTAACCACTGCGCCACCAGGGGAGTCCCTCATCATGGGGTTTTAAGAAACTGAGTTCACTACTCCTGTCTCTGCTCCAGGGAGACTGGGTTTGGCTGAAGAAGTTCCCAGGGGATCAGCACATAGCTATCCGCCCAGCCACCAAAATGGCCTTCTCCAAGGTGAGAGTGGGCCTATGATGGGGTCCGGGGTGGCCATCATTTCCTCCCTCCTTGCCTCCTCTTTACAGCTGCGTCCAAGTAGGCCCCATCGTAGGGGAGACCAAGGGTCCTCAGCGAAGTGTCCCCTCCTCTCTAAAGCAGGTTTCCCATCATGCCCTCTTATAACACTAGTTCCTTCCTCTGAGGTGTTTATCATAGTTTGTAAGTGTCTGTGCCCCTGTGTGTGCTTGCGTATTTCTTACCTGCTTCCCTCCCTGACCTGTGAGCTGAGTGAGGGCTTTGCCCCTGCCCCCTCCATTGTATTAACATTGCCAGCACCCAGCATAGTGTCTGGAACATTAGAGACACCCAATGAATGTTTGTTGAGTGACTGATAGAAAATAAATGGGTTTCCAGTTCTGTCAGGCTACTTGCACAGAATGGCCTGGTTGGTGCATACTGGGTGAAGTGGAAAATTGGGAAGGAGGCTATAAACTGGCTTATTCTGGTCATTGCAACCTTAATGCCCCCCCTTACCCCTAACACCATACAGCCTGGGCCTGGCCTCCTTCCCGGATGCCTCCGTAGAAGCTCTTGGTCACAGCTGCAGAATGACTTAAGGGGACTACCAGTAGTTATTGGACTAAATCACCATTTAATAACAGGACGTCAAGATGAAAAGAAGCCCCTTTATTGGACCAAAGGAAAGCTGAAAAGGGCACCAGTCACCCACAAGCCCCCATTTTCCCAGCCAGACTGTGAGGTCCTCTGTCCTGCTGAGGGGGTGTGGCCTTGCCGTTGGCTCCTCTGGGATACAGCTTCACTGCTCAGTCCTTCCCTAACTTGGTGGGGGTGGGGTGGGGGGAGGGCTCAGACGTATCTGGCACAGGGATGTGACCAAGTAAAGCTGCCCTGGGCTGAGTCCACAAGCACAAGCCATTTCTGGTCTGCCCGATTCTCCCCCAAGAGGCTGTTGTATCAGAAGTGGGGGGTGGGTACCAGGAGCTTCTCCTTCATGAGGTGTTTTCTCTTAAGACCCAGGAAGTTCAATGTCTTATGGTTAATAAATCAGAACTTGCCTGGGTCCTGATTACCAGAGCAAAGTTGTCTTTTCATTCATACCTTTAAGTTAAACCATGTTCAGCGTCTGAACGGTGGCCTTTGACTAAGTTGTCTTTTCCAGAAAGAGAAGTTATCTGTAGAAGGAAGCCCCTTACATGCCCTATAGACCTTTCCAATCACCATTTTTAATTCCATCTTCCGAGCAAAAGCAGATCTGAATAACAAGCCTCCTCCCCACCTCGCTCCCACAACAGCAAATGCCTGTTAATTTCCTGCCCGCCCCCCCCCCCACCCCGCCCCCAGATCCGGGAGCTCCGGCATGAGAACGTGGCCCTCTACCTGGGGCTCTTCCTGGCGGGGGGAACTGGCAGCACCGCGGCCCCCGGGGAAGGCATGCTGGCTGTCGTCTCAGAGCACTGTGCCCGCGGCTCCCTCCACGACCTTCTCGCCCAGAGAGACATAAAGCTGGACTGGATGTTCAAGTCCTCCCTCCTACTGGACCTCATCAAGGTGTGCGTGTGGGGGTGGGACCGGGTGGGATGCGCCTGGGAGGAGCCTGCAGGGGAACCGCGTGGGCTGAGGCTGCCCTTGACGCCACCCTTCCCAGGGAATAAGGTATCTGCACCACCGAGGCGTGGCCCATGGGCGGCTGAAGTCACGGAACTGCGTGGTGGACGGGAGGTTCGTGCTTAAAGTCACCGACCACGGTCATGGGCGACTGCTGGAAGCGCAGAGGGTGTTACCGGAGCCTCCCAGCGCGGAGGGTAGGATTCCTGACTGCCTCCCGGGCGGACGAGCAGCCCCCGCATCCCCATCTTTTCAAAGGCCTCTCCTTTCCTCCTTCCCTCGCACTCTCTCCATCCCACATCCACCGGACGCCACGGAAAAGGTCTGGTGACCGGAGCTGAGGAGGGTGGGCTCCGTGACTGGGGAGGCGGGGACTTGTTAAGGGGCGGGACTTGTGCCTGGGGGGCGGAGCTCCTGCCCTCGCCGGGGGTCTGCTTCTAGCCGGGCTTCGCCTAAGGGCGGCGCCTTGTGCCCAAGGGACCCAGTCTTCTCTGGGCACCGCTTTGTCTGCTTGAAGGGCGGGGCCTACTTGCGAGGGCCCGGCTTTGGGTTTCTGGTAGTTTCTCCTGCGGATACCTGCGGGCAGCGGCGCCAGACTCAGGCCGGGGGGTGGAGCCGGTGCGAGCCTGGGCTTTCTGGTGAGGGTGGGGGGATCTGTCCCCAGCGCCCCCGTGGCCCTCCGCGTGCCCACGCCCCCTTCCCCGACCCCAGACCAGCTATGGACAGCCCCGGAGCTGCTTCGGGACCCGGCCCTGGAGCGCCGGGGCACGCTGGCCGGCGACGTCTTCAGCCTGGGCATCATCATGCAAGAGGTCGTGTGCCGCAGCGCCCCCTACGCCATGCTGGAGCTGGCTCCCGAGGGTACGGCCGCCCCTCGCCTGGCCTTTGGGCCGGAAAGACACCCTGCTGTTAGGCAGAGACCCAGCCTCGCTCGGTGCTGAGACTTACTTCTGTGGGCCTCCCTAAAGCTGGGCTCTGAAGGGTCAGGGCAGTGGAGAGTCAAGCTTCAGGATGGGAGGGGGCGGCCTTCCAGCGCCCAGACTTCAGTGGTTTCCTCTGGCCCGATCCTGAACCCAGCCTGCTCCCGCAAGGCTGGTAGCAAGCTCCTCTCTGGTCCTTAGGGGCCCCAGGGAGGCAGCACGATAGGGGGAAGGGGGGAAGAGAGCAGGTGGACCTGGTTCAGACCCACGTTACCATCTATAGGACATAGTAAACTACTTGATCTCTCTAACCCTCACTTTTCTTATGTGCAATAAATGGCAGTCTCTTTGCGTGTCACCTCTTACTGCCCCCTGCCCCCCAGGGTTCAGGGTCCTCCTGTTGCTCCCAGCAACCACCTCTCACACTACACTTCCCCACATACTGTAGCCTCCCCTTCCAGTCCCCGCCTCTTGAACTTCAACTGTCAGGCCAGAGTCAGAGGTGGCATCTGTTCTGCCACACCCCCCCTCTTTCCGCTTCATGCCTCCAGAAGTGGTGAAGAGGGTACAGAGCCCCCCTCCACTGTGTCGGCCCTCGGTGTCCATAGACCAGGCGCCCATGGAGTGCATCCGGCTGATGAAACAGTGCTGGGCGGAGCAGCCGGAACTTCGGCCCTCCATGGACCGCACCTTTGACCTGGTCAGGGGCTGGGCTGGGCAACGGCTGGGCTGGCCACTTGCCAGCAGCTTGGGGTGGAGGAGGGGGGCTGCAGGAAGGCAGGCTGGCAGGATCTCTTAACTTCCAGGCTACTTCCTAAGGGGTAGCCTGAGGATTAAGGGTTTGGGGGGAGCAGAGTTAGAATGGGGGCTGCGGAGGCCTTCGGAGTGGGAGATGGAGCTCTGGGTGGGAGAAATATTTAATTGAATTCAAATAACATTTCTTGAGTATGTGTTTGGCCTAGTGTGGGAGGAAGACCCCTGGCCTGGGAGTCCAAAGACTGGGCTGGTTCCACTGCCTTGTCACTTCCTAACAGAACAGCTGACCTCCTAATAATGTGTGAAAACACAGCGCCCCGCGCGGGGTGGCGCAGGCTCGATGAGTACCAGATGCCGGGGGGGGTGAGCAGAGGATCAGGCCTAATACAGCCCCATGAGAGTGGCACGGCAGCCCCACCAGCTTCCTCCTCCTCCTAGTTCAAGAGCATCAACAAGGGCCGGAAGATGAACATCATTGACTCGATGCTGCGGATGCTGGAGCAGTACTCCAGTAACCTGGAGGACCTGATCCGCGAGCGCACGGAGGAACTGGAGCTGGAGAAGCAGAAGACGGACCGGCTGCTCACACAGATGCTGCCTCCGTGGGTGCCTATGGGGAGAGGTGGGCGGGGAGGACAGCTGGGGTCCAGCCAGATGGGGGCGGCCTCTGGGGAACCTCACCGCCTGCCATCCCCAGGTCTGTGGCTGAGGCGCTGAAGATGGGGACACCCGTGGAGCCCGAGTATTTTGAGGAGGTGACACTGTACTTCAGTGACATTGTGGGTTTCACCACCATCTCAGCCATGAGTGAGCCCATCGAAGTGGTGGACCTGCTCAACGACCTCTACACGCTCTTTGATGCCATCATCGGCTCCCATGACGTCTACAAGGTGGGGTGTGTAGGGGGCAAGCCCTCCTTCAGCTTCACCAGCCCCCAGCCTCCCTGCCCCGCGGCCACCAGCACCATCCTCTTTCCCAGCCCACCTGTCCCTTTTCTCTTCTGCCAGTCCCGCCAGTTCCCAGCTCAGTGCCCCAGCTGGAAGGCTCCCCGGGTTCTCTGCACTCAGCCCGGTTTAGGCCTCCTGACACGGGACGGCAGCCTTGGCGGGGGCGCTCAGTACTGAATTCTCTCCTCAGGTGGAGACAATCGGGGACGCCTATATGGTGGCCTCAGGGCTGCCCCAGCGGAACGGGCAGCGGCACGCAGCAGAGATCGCCAACATGGCCCTGGACATCCTCAGCGCCGTGGGCACCTTCCGCATGCGCCACATGCCCGAGGTGCCCGTGCGCATCCGCATCGGCCTGCACTCGGGTAACTCCGCGCCCTCCCGGCTCTCCAGCCCGTCTCGCTGGTTAGCGCCGGCTCCAGATTCCTTGGACACGGGACAAACTCGTGGAGTGGGCGGCGGGCGGGGACTTGAAGCCACCGTTTCACACCAGGCACTCCGTTGTAATTGGGAGGGTACCCTTGAGAGGGTTTCTTTGGGAAGCCAGTGGAGATTATGGGGTGCTATAGGCCCGCGAGCCCGAGGTGCCACCCAGTCGCCAGCAGGCCAACTTCAGCGTGGGCCCACCCGCCAACCCTGCGTGTCCGCAGGCCCGTGCGTGGCGGGCGTGGTGGGCCTCACGATGCCGCGGTACTGCCTGTTTGGGGACACGGTCAACACCGCCTCGCGCATGGAGTCCACCGGGCTGCGTGAGTGTGACTGGGCGGGAGGGGCGGGGAGGGGCGTGGGAGGTGTCCCCTGCGCTCACGGTGTCCCCTGCCGTCCCAGCCTACCGCATCCACGTGAACAAGAGTACCGTGCGGATTCTCTCTGCCCTGAACGAGGGCTTCCAGACTGAGGTGCGCGGTCGCACGGAGCTGAAGGTGAGGCCGGGCTGGAAGCCACAGCTCGCGGTGCCTGGTTCCACTTAGGCCTTGAGATGCACCGGCCCTCACCCCAGGCCGCCTAAGTCCTCCCCTCCCGTGTGTCTCCCCAGGGCAAGGGTGCCGAGGAAACGTACTGGCTGGTGGGCAGACGTGGCTTCAACAAGCCCATCCCCAAACCGCCTGACCTACAACCAGGGTGAGGATCCAGCACCCACACGCAAAGACCGAGTTGGCTCCTCCAGCCCCTCTTCCCACTCCTGCCCTGCACTTGGCCCCCACAAAGAGAGATGACCTGGGCCTTGCCCTCCTACTGCCTATTCTCCCTCCGTGAGGCTGCCCGTCCCTTCCCCAACAGGGCCAGTAACCACGGCATCAGCCTGCACGAGATCCCCCCTGATCGGCGCCAAAAGCTGGAGAAGGCAAGACCGGGCCAGTTTTCGGGAAAGTGAGGCCGGGCCTGGGATAAGGTACTGCCCCGGGGGCTACACACATGCATCCTGGAGGACAGGCCCCTCTTCCCCAGCCTGGGGACCTAGCGCTGCCTGCCTGCAGACCATCCCACTCAAGCCAGGTGTCCCCATCCATCTCTGACTTCGTGAGCCCAGGCTGGTTCCTCAACCCAGGGATCTCCCAGCCGCAGGGATCCTGGCTCAGTAGGTCTCGAGTGGGCCGGGAATCCAGACTCGAGAATGCCTTTAAACATGACCTTCTGGAACTTTTACTCGGACACTCCCTCCCCCCTGCCCCCCTTGACCAGCCCCTCCCCTCGGCCCTGCAGGCTGTGCACTGGGCCAGAGACAAACTCTAGGAAGCAATACTTACCAGAGGACGAGGTGACTGCTGCTCCTAGAGCAGAATCCCTGCCCTCTGCCCTCCAAGAAACTCTGCTCCATGACCCTCCCCGCCTGAGGCCAGCCCCCACGACACCTTTCCACGATTTCCCTCTGAGACACTCCTCTTTCCCTCAGGATTATTCCAGAAGGTCCTTTTCCTGAAAGTTGCTGCTGTAGGTGACCAAAAGTCTGGCTAATACCAGTGGCTTCTGTCCAGCTCTGCCTCAAAGGATTCTGAGCCTTTACAAGAGCTCGTGGCAAACACGCTGTGTGACCTTTGGAAAGTCTCATGCACTCTCTGGGCTTGGGTTCCCCTCCGTGGTAAAATGAAGAGTGGCCTAGGTGGTTTCCACACCCCCCGGCCCTGATAGCTGGACTTCAGAATGGTTGGCCTTGGGACACAGGGCACTGGGCACACGACCTCCAGCCCCAGTGACCCTGAACCCATCAGGAAGGCCCCAGGAAGGAGGATCTGGGGTTGGATGTCCCAACTCCAGAGGCGGTGGAGACCACCTGTTCCACCAGAGCAGGGGTTGTCACGTGGCCTGAGGATTCAAAGGCTTCTGTTCAGCCTCAAGCGTCCTTCCCTTCTCCATCCTGCACCGGTCAGAAACTGACTCCTTCTCCTGTGCAATAACCACACACCTCGCCCAAGTGCAGAGAAAAGCTTGCTTCAAAGCTTTGGGGAAAGGAAGGTAAATGAACTGCACCAAACCTCTACTAACCAGAACACCCAGGAAGAGTAGTATTCTCTGTTTAACTGGATGCTGCTGAGTAGGCAGTTGGACAGAAAATCCTCCCAGGTTAGATGTTTGTGACACGTGTCAACCCCTCCCATCCTGGTAAGTCCCCAGGTAAAGTTTCTTTTGTGGAACTTGGATGTCCCAGAGCCTGGGCCTTGGCGTGTTGGACTCTGGGTGGCCTTCACCATTCCTGCAGACCCTGGCAGAAATCAGCAGCAGCTGCAGCCACCCAGGCTGTCGCTCTAGGTGGTGAGCCTCCCGTCCCTGGAGGTGTGCAAGCAGAACTGGAGACATCTTTGAGCAGTGACAGAACAGACAGAGGGACTTCCTAGGCAGCAGGATGAACCTAATCCTCACCACACAGTGTGGTTAGTCGGCCAGCAGCAGTGACATCACCTGGGAGCTTATTAGCAGTGCAGGATCTCAGGCCCAGTTGTATTGAAACAGAATCCACACTTTAAAAAAGCCCCTTCAGAGCATTTATATGCACATTAAAGTTTCCAAGTCATGGAACTAAAGGATCCTAGGATCCCTAAAATCTCAGAACTGCTAAGATTTCATCAAAATCAGGCTAGAAACTAGCTCCAAGACTTGTTTTCTTTGACCAATGGAGTGGTTTTGTTTTTGTCTTGAGCTAACATTTAGAAATCTAGATACCACATTGTAAAAACGTCTACCAAATTTCCTTCTCTGAAATCAAGAGCCCCACATGGGGGCAATTGTTGACTTCCTGCTGGAGCTAAAGAGCAACCATCCCCTCGTTCCCTCTCTCCAGGGTTTCACTTTTCCTTTCTCACAGTGCCGATCACTCCCCATGGAGTCCAAGACACCAAGATTTTCTGAGCATCTCTTATGTACCTGTCTGGTGCCTGTAGACATTAGACCTCAGGACTCTGGAGTAGCTGACATTAGGATTACAGGCACTGCTGGAGGTTGCTTTGCCTGACTTGTGAAATCCACAAGCTTAGTGGTCTTCCCATCCTTCCTAAAGGCAGAGAAAGAACGGACAAGAAATCTAAAATCCAGCACTTTGTAGGTTCTGGTTACTTAAGGTGGTGCTGCTCTAGTATCATAGTATAATTTTAAAAAACATTTTAAAATGAATTTGGAGATGAATTAAGGATTTTTTTAAAACCCTGCTGCACACACACACAATATTTTTTAAGTTACGTACATTCTGAAACATCTCTCTTCAGATTTTCTCTGTACTTAAGTTCCAGGGATTGAGGGCAGGCTCTGCATTGCTGGCGTCGGACCTGACCCTGTGGACGTAGCTCTCACACACCTGCCTCTTCCTTCCCTCCCTTCCTACGCGGCTCCGCCCCTTCCTTCTCCTTCCCTCCCTGCCTGTGAGGGGCCTAGGGATAGTTACTTGCCTATGATTCAGGGGAGCTTTGGGAAAGGGTTGATCTGGGGTTAGATGCAAGAGGATTAGTATAGACAGGCTAGGGCGGGACACCCCCCAGGGCCCAAACCCAGTTCGGGGCAGAGGTGGGGCAGGCGGAGCTGAGCCGGTCCCTTCCCACCCTCAGCTCAGCCTTGTTCCCAGGACTCCGTCTCAGAGGAGCCCGTGCCCGTGACCAGGAGAGAGACTGGTAAAGGAGAGGCCTGTCTTCCTCCCCAGCTGGGCGGACTCAGGACCACGCGTCCCAGAGCTCAGAGGGCTGGTGGGAGAAGAGGAAGGAAACAAGCTGTGGTCTCCTCTCTGCCCCAGTCTCCGCTCTCTTCCCAGCAGTTTCTCCCTGCCTTTCTCCTTTTTCCGTGGAACCTTTTCTCCTGGGCCCAGTCAGTCTCCTAGAGCCCTGCTGCCCTCAGACCCATGTCCTCTTCACCTGGTCAGCCCTGTTGTTCCTGGGACCCGGGCAACTCCCAGCCCAGAGAGCACCTGGCTTGGCCACTAGGCACCCCCCACCCTCAGCCGTGTTTACACTACCTCGGCCAGCTGGCCTGTGCCCGGAGCCCACACTCGGGGACGGCCTTGCCTTCGGGATGGCTCTGTAGCCAGGACCGGCGACGGCCGAAGCAGGGACCACCCGCAGCTGCTGCTGCTTCCATCCCGTAGCCGGGATGCTGCATCACGTCCTGGGGCTCACCTGGCGCCTTCTGTCTGTGCTGCTCCTCAGGGTCTGGGCCCTGCTCCCCATCCCCACCTGCAGTGGGCCCCAGCACCCCTCTTTGGAGAATCTGTGACCCTGCACTGTGGGGCTGTGTCCACCAGGATCTTCTGGACTGTGCACTGCGCACACCAGGCCACGTGCCGTAGTGTTGGGTCCTGGGAGCGAGCGGGCTGGAATAAAGATGTGCTTTCCTTCATTTCATGGTTTGTGGTCCTTTTGGCCTGGGTGGTGTGAACACCCCCATTCCTGAAGTGTTCGAACCTGGCATTGCCATGGAGGGCTTCAGATAAGGGGTGAACCCTAGAGATGACCTAGGCAGGGGGAAGTGAACTGGGGTCAAAAACCTGCCGGGAACCCCTCTGCTCAGGGGGTCTGCTCTGAGGGAACCAAGCAGGGAAGCTACAGGCCTTTCAGGCTTCTAGGAAAGACCAGGGTCTCTGAGCCTCTGGAAATGGGTGGTGTGGCCTCATCCCTTGGTCACAGGCAGAAGAGAGGAAGGAGGAGAGTGGCAGAGTTTGTCTATGGCCAGGACCCAGAATTCATGGAACTTAGAGTCAAAGACTGAGGGAATGGAGCCCCCAAAGGGGAAGCTGAGGTCCATGGTCTCTGGACAAGGCCTCACCAACAGCCCACACTCGACTTCCAACCCTTCCAGAGCCAGCCACTTGCACATTAGAACAGGACAGACCATCCCAAAGCCACCCATGGGTGACCAGCCCATTGGTCATCCATTTTCTTTGAGCCCAGCTACCCCTGCCCCAAGCTCAATGTTTCTGACGTGTTGATTCATGATGGACATCAGGTGTTCTGCCTTCCTAGCGTCCGTCTCCTCGATGCTGGGCCACCATCCCTGCCCTATTCTCAGTCCCTGTGGAACTGGGTGGAACTGATCCCAGACCTCCCTCCAGTCCTGCCCAATCGCTCCATCCCTCTGGCCACAGGGATTGCTTCAAGGACAGGCAGATGACCTGGGCCAGGCAAACAAGGTTTCGTGTTGAGACATTGCTAGAAGCCAAGGGAAGAAGCTGGATCTCTTCTCTGGGGTTGCTGAGATGAGGTGACGCTGAATGGTCGCGCCACCACAGAGAAGAAGCAGAACTGACAGACGGGCAGTGACTGTCTTACTGCCACTTGTTTGAGCATCTACCCTTCGCTGGGCTTAACCAGATCCCTCTGGTCACGTACGACGGGCTAGCAAGTTGTTTTCCTTGCTTAAGCCAATTGAATTGGGTTTTCTGTTCTTTGTAATCAAAAGTGTCCTGATAGACATTTCTCAAATGAATTATGAAAAGTGGTGAGGGTTAGACTGGTTTAACAGGAAAGAAAAGGAGGAAAACACTGAATCTGGAGGGAGAAGGAAGTGAAGGATGAATGACGAGAGAAGACATCTCTCCCTAAGCCTTGACTCCACCAAGAGTCAGCCCGGGCCCTTCCCTGCGGTATGACTGTTCCTGAAAACTCCTTTTACGGGGAACCTAACCTGGGCAGAGGTTAGGACCTTGTGAGAGAAAATGCGCACAGCCTGGTAGCCTTGTCAGAACTCTCATGCTGACTCAGCATTTAGAAGGTGGAGCAATCTTTGAGGTCCTGCCCCAGAGGAGATGATGAGGCAAAGGAGAGTGAGGTGAGGGTTCTAAGCTCAGCGCATCTTGCTTGTTAATATCCTCGTGAGTTAGTGACCAGACCTTGACGGGGAGGTGAGGATGGGTTAGATGGCTCCCCCTGCTCCCAGAGCGGGGAAGGGAGTAGAGAAACTGGGGACAAGGACAACTGCGATCTCTGGGAGACCCAGGTTCCCGCAGAGAGGAGCTTGTTTGTCACAGTCCAGAGCCTCGCCCATCCAACCTAAAACCGTTTGTCACCTCCAGCAGGAACACTGCCCTTTACCACCCACCCCCGCATCTGGGTCCCTGGACCTGGACCCCGAGAGGGGCGTGCCATCCAGGCACTCACCCATTCTGTCACAGGGAACATGGATCCCACCACCTAAAAAGCACGTCCCCATATACACCTCTAATCCTCACACAACCCAGTTTACGCACACATGGCAGCTGAGGCTCCCAGGGAAAAAGCCTTGTCAATCACCGCAGGTCCGGCAAATCTTGGGATCAGGAAGCACGTCCAGGAGTTCAGGCTCTGAGTCTCGGGGCGGCTCTCGGGGACGCTCTGGAGATGTTTCTTTCACACGACAGTCGTGTTCTTTTCTGCAAGAACACGACTTGGACGCCGCATCAATGTCTGTATAATCAGATTATTAAAGACGTTTGACTTGCTGGGGTACGAACGTGAACCCATTTTACATTTCTCCAACCAGTGCCTCCCAGAGTCCAGTCCAGTTGAAAACTCCCATCTCCGAATCTGTTCTGAAGGTCTGCTCCTCCCCACGCCTGTCAGGGCCCTGGGTGGGGGGTGGGGGCGTGAGAGGAGGCGTGCCTGCCCACTCCATCCCTCCTCCCCCGACTCTGGCTCCTCCACCCGGAGAGAGGAGGGACACGGGGCATAATTTGATGCTGGCACCCCCCCCCCGCCCCCTCATTCTTCAAGGGAGGAATACAGCAGAAGCTTGCCTGGTTGCCAACCGGGGAAAATGCCCCGGTCTCACTTTGGCTCGGCTGCTGCTGACTGCGGCTGGGGGTGCCGTCCTGCCTACCTGGGCACAGGTGATTTCACCGTGAAGCTAATAAAATTGAAACATCACAATCTCTCACCTGCAGAAGTCCCTTCCAGGCCCCGCTACCCAATTTTGAATTCCTTTTCTTAAAGGGGGCCTTCAAAGTTGGATAAACTTGGGAATTCCCTGGTGGTCCAGTGGTTAGGACTCTGTGCTTTCACTGCCGAGGGCCTGGGTTCAATCCCTGGTCAGAGAACTAAGATCTCACAAGCCGTGCGGCCAGGCACCCCTCCACCCCTAAATAAAACGTTGGATGAGCTGCAGGTCCCCACAACATTTGGATCCGTCCTGGGTATAGTCCCCTGGGGGTTGGGGATCGGCTTCCCCAGCCTTCTTCATCACTAAAGACCCCCGAGAAAGCAGCAGCCATGTCTTTCTTTAGCCTGACAGAGGTAGGCCACCCCCACACCTTTCTCTGGGTACCACTGCCCCTTGTGTGTCCCATGGCTGCCCAGGAAGCCTGGGCAGCACCCACCTTCAGCACGCCCTCTGACCTCTGTCCGCCTCCATGAGGAGCTGTGGGAACTCTGCTTCCTCATCCTCTCAGGCCACAGGGGACTGGGCGGGGGGTGGGGGTAGGGTACCACTGCCCTCTTGCCAGACCCCAGACCACTGCACTGTGATTCTTTCTGTGTTCTCCATCTCCAGCCAGCCAGCAATGAGATGCTCATCTCCCACCCTCGAAGACACCTCCAGTCTCTAAAAATGGTTCTTCCAGAGAATTGCTGCTCGGCATTTGTTGGGGTAAGGGCAGCCCTCGGTCCAGATGCTCCCACCAACTCCTACTCTTTCCTTCCTCCCCAGTGCTCGGCTGGGTGGCCTGGGGAGTGGGAAACGGGAGTATAGATTGTGGCTGGGCCAGTTTCACACACTCTCAGAAATCCCTTGGGATGGGGATGCAGGTGGGTGTAGCTGAGTCATTTGTTGGTTTCTCTCTTTAGGATGTAGAGTCCTTAGGACTTAATGGCTTCAGCTGAGGGCCCTGATTCTAATTCCTGATTCTAATTCCGTGGCCACAGGAAACGTTTCACTCAACACCTTGTTACAGCAGAGTTAATAATGCATTTCATGAATGGGTTACACAATCAGCATTTTTTAAAATGCCAGACAAAATTACCTTCTGTAATATACCACACAACTCTCATAATTTTTTTTCATCATGACGAAATGTTGGTGTAGTTGGTTAAAACGTGCTCACGACTGCAAGTTCAACAAAGGGCTTTCCCTTCTACTCTACCTCATCACCCAAACCACCAAGCCAAGTGAATAAATGTTCACAGTCATCGAATTTACGGGCGTGCAGCACCACTGCTCTCTTATCAACCGCCAGCCCAGCCAGCACACCATCTCCTCAGGCCGCTCTCTCAGTCCTGACCATCCACTCCCAAGCTGTGTGCCTCCTTCAGAACTTCCTTGTCAACGTCCTGTCTGATTTAGGGCCACATGGGTTCTTATGCATGACATTGACAGGTCCCCCACTTTGGCCCCTGAGGTCACCCCCCTTCCCAGGGTTTACCCTTTATCCCAGGAGGAACAGGCACCCAGAGCTCTTGCCACACGCTCTGCCAGGGCGGGAGGTGGCCCCAGTTGGTCAAAGGCCTAAGGGACCACATTAGCAACAGGAAGGACCAGCAGTGGAGGGCTCCCGGCCAACTTCAGCAGACCCTGGATGGAGAAGAGCAGGGGCCAGCACTAAGGGCTTCGCCCTCAGCACTGCCCTCAAGGGATGGAGGCCTTCCTGGCTCTTGGAGAATAGGCCCCGATCTGGGCTCCATCATGTTGGGCTCCTTGGGCCCTGGCGTCCAAGCCTGGGGCAGCGCTCATGTGCACGGACATGGCTGGACCGGATGAACATGGATCTTCCTAAGACCAGAGCTGGCCCCAGAAACTGGTCCTTCCAGCAGCCAGTGCCTCCCAGAGAAGCCCAGAGGATGCACCCTGTGATGGTACAGCTGTATAAGATGGTCCTTCAGGAGCCATAAAAGACGCAGGGTAGGTGGAGGGGTTGTGTTTCTTTTCTGAGCAAGGGAGAGACTTCTGCCCATCAACAGCTCATGGGAAGGAGTAAGTGGAGAGGAAGACAGTGGAGAGGCTGACTAGGGAAGCAGGTCCTGTGTCTGGTGGGGATAGATTCAGGTAGAAGAAGGGATTTCCTTGGATGGGAGGAGGGGAAGCCCTTGCTAGAGGATTAGCGCAGAACAGGCTGGGCCTGGGAGCAGGTACGTTTGTGGGTTAGGTAGCTGCAGGTTCCAGGGGGGTTAACTCCAGCTTTCTATTTTCTCAGTAAAATAGGGAACAAGGTTACCTTCAGAGTGTGTGTGGGAAAGGAAGGAGCAGTGTTTGATTGGGTGCTTCCTATTGGGTGTAGAAACTGTACTAGGCACGTTACTTGTGAAAGGTTAATACCCTCAACAGCCTTATTAGTCAGATACTATTATAACTCCATTTCACAGAGGATAGCATTGAGGCTCAGAAAGGTGGTATGATCTGTCTGATGTCACCCAGTTACCAAGTGAGAGTCAGGATTATAATTTTCCCAAGGTCTTAAACCCTACACTATAAATAAAGATGCCAAAACTGACGGGAGCCAGTCCCCGAGGAGATGGAAGTAGCTTTAGACACCGGGACACATGACTGTTCCCCTAAGGCAGGAGGCGGGAATTTGGAGAGGTGGAGTCCGCACATTATTAGTGGGAAGAAAAGGCTGCCTAAGAGCTTCCCTTCCTCCATGTGTTTGCCAATAGCAAGATGAGTGGGGTGGGGAGTCAGGGGAGGATTTGAGATGGCTTTGACAAAGGTGGGGGTCTGGGAGGAAGCTCAGGAAACCCTGAGGAAAGAGCCACTCTCTGGCGCTAGGTATTGCCTGTCTCCCCTGAGTCCAGCCTTCCAGCTGTTCACCTCAAGTTGTCAGACACAAAGTCTTTCTGAGCCTTGTATTCCAATCCATAGGCCCTGAATGCCACCAAGGATCTTTGTCAGAGCCATATGAAGCAGAAGGATCAGCCCGGGGGGGCCCTGCCCAAATTTCTGTCCTGCAACATCACAGGATATAATAAAATAGTTTTTAAGCCATTAAGTTTTAGTGTAGTTTATTACGCAGTAATGGATAACCAGAACAAGCCTCTCTAAACCTTGGCAGAGAAGTTTGAAAAACTCAGGTCAGCAATCCACTGGCAGATGGTTTCTGAGAGGGACTCCTCCCAGAAAAGGTAGAATAGATACATACTGTTTTTGGCTCCTTTTCCCCACATCTGAAATTCCTTTGAGGATCCACCCATCTCCACCCTCAATCCATATAGTTTGTATGGGGCTAATTCCAGCCCCGGCTTCAGAGTCTGTGACCAAGGCCGGTTCAGTGAGGGTCAGCTCCAGGACATCTGCAATAAGAGGGTGACATGGTCTTTGCACCAGCGCTGCTAAGCTGGGAGGATAGAAGCCCAGAGCTTCTGGTCATCATTTCTGCCACAACTTGGGAATGAGCTGACACAGTTTAACACAGAAGAAAGCAGAAATGAAATACTGAGGAATAACAATTCCTGACACATGTTCTGGGCACCTGGATCCACCCAGGCCTGAAGCCATTACTCCTGAATTTTCCAGTTACATAAACCAATATGTCCCCATATTTTACGAAGCTGGTTTGAGCTTTGATTATCCTGTTTTTTTCATCTCTGCCTATTAAAATAGTACCAGTTTCTCGTGACTAGATTAAAACGCACCTCCTACAAGAAGCTTTCCTTGAATTATTTAGGGGATATTTATTGGTTTTGGCTTTCTATTGTCCAGAGAAAACCTCCCCACATACTTCTGAAAGATCCACACTACCCCCATAGCTTAGCAGCATCACCATCATGGCTATGATGGACACGGCCACCCTGCCATCTTGTGTGACCCCTTCCTCCTGTTGAACACGGTTGATTGGACCTTAGGTGGATCTCTGTCCCAGATTAGGTCAATGCGAACCCTTTACTGGGAAACTCGGAATTTGAACCAAGACACTCAAAACCTTTCTATCTGAAACGTAGCAGGACCCTATGGCCCTTGCCCCACCATGTCCTCTGTCTGCCTATTGTCTGTGGAAAACCTTTAGCCAAAGAATAAGTTTAATCAGAGAAGTGAGAAAATGCAGAAACAAAGGAAAACAGAGGAGACCAAATAATAATGGTTGAGTCTTTAAACGTAGTCAAGGAGATTTAGTTCCTTCTCAAGGGCTATAGATAATATTCTGAGCTATATCCTGGGAGCTGTCGTGTAGATACTGAAACCCTCACCAGGTGGAAGACGTTAACTACATGATGACCAGACTGTGGCCGTGACATCAGCTGCCACAACTCCAAGAACTGGCCTCGAAGAAATGGAAACAAATCGACCCTGGAACTGAAGATGAACTGCACCTAAAACAACCAAGATGACGCTGGTCAGACCACCGATGACTAATTTCTAGATGACTGCCAGAGCTGACTGTGCTGTTTCTGCATGTAGCCCCGTCCCTCAGCCTATAAAGGCTCTTGCCCACTGATTGTCAGTGGGGGGAGTTGGCCTTTGGAGTCTGCCCTCCCCGCTCCCCGCAGCTGGCAGCATCCAAAATAAAGCAAACTTTCCTTTCCACCAAGCTTGCCTCTTTATTGGCTTTTGAGCGGCGAGCAGACGGACCCACTTTCGGACCCCACTTTCAGTTACATATCTACTCTCTTAGAGAATATATAAGCATGGACTGTGTGGCAGCTATCTCTGTCTGTGGACTAGAAAACAGAAAGAACTGGTCAAGGGAGAGAGAGAAAAAAGAGACAAAACAGACATGCAGAGAAGAGAGATGGAGAGATCCCTCTCTCCATCTCTCTTCTGAGTTCCTACAACGCTCCAGTTCCTGCCTCTAGGCTGTCCCTGCAGCCCAGCTGTATCCCCAGTCTCCTGTCCTTATAACAAATTCTCCTTCTAAGACAAATTATCTCTTGTGGGTGTCTGTTACTTACAAATGAAAGAGTCCTAATCAACCCCATCTCCCCAGTCTCTAGAGTAGTTCAGTCCTGTCTCCTTCTATTCTGGATCCATGTTTTGCCCTGAGCCGTCCCTTACCCTCAGGATGACACTAGGCTTCCTCTTTAATGTCAGCTTCAGTCAGTTGGTGGTGACTGTCTGGAGTGCTATGATGACAAGGATTCTGAGGCTGCATCTGGGCTCAAGAAGAAACATACATGGATTGATTGGCAATGTCTGTCATGAGCGTGAGATGGAAAGGGGCTGAATGCTCACCACATCTGCTCTCTGACCTTGTCAAGCGTCCTTCCCCTCCCATACAACACCCAGCTTAGTGCCTCACCCCAAATAGGCTCAGAAGATACACTTGTTGAATGGATATCTGACAAGAATGATTGTCTAAGAGACCCATTCAGTGGGATGAGTGACAGGAAGTGGAAGATGAGAGGTTGAATTGGACAGAAGAGACAGAGGCATCTCATGCTGTCAGATTCCAGACCAAATACACAGGTGTGGTGGCAGGTGGGGTTTACAGAGCACTTTCCTCACCTCCGTCTGCTTAAGTCTTACTCACCCTACAAAACTCAGTGTGAGCATTCCTATCTAAGGGAAGCTTTTTTTCTGACGTGCCCCACTCCCATGTCTGAGATAGACCTCTGTACTAAAGAGCATCGTTCTGATTGAGAGAGTTCAATTTTCTTTAAAAGGAAATTTTCAGTTCGTGTAACCAAAAGACCACCAGTATCAGGCATGGCTGGATCCAGATGTTCACATGAGGGGGTCTGTAAATTACTCAGCTATTTTTTCCACTATTTTGCCTTCATTCTCAGTTGGGCTCTCCCAAAATGGTTACAGAAATAGCCAGCAGCAGCTTCAAGGCTTACATATATCCTAGCATCTAAGCAACTCCTAGGAAATAAAAGTGATTAAAAAAAACAATTTCCAACAGCAACAGGAAAAGCCCAGGGCTGATTCTGATGGCCTGGAGAAAGTCACATATTCATCCCGGAATCAGTTCCCAAACTCTGCTCAAGTCTGTTTGGGCATCTGGATCACATGCCAGCCCCTGGAGCCAGAGGATAAAGTCAGTTCCACAGTGCTCCGTGTGGGTTGAGAACAGGGAACGGGTTATTCTCTTATAGGAAAATGAGGATGTTTTCACCAGAACAAGGGGCAGGGGTGCTGCCATCACACACCGTCCTTTATGTTCCCTGGTCCCTGGAGAACAAGGACTTTGTCCCGTTTATCCGTTCACCCCCAGCACCCGGCACTGGTAACCCATGAGCCAACCTGATGTCAGTTCCCCCTGTAAGTGGTGGCCTCCTTCTCCCCCGAGTAGTGAAGCCTGTCGCCACGTCCTGTCTGCTATCTGGCGTCCACAGTGAGGGTGTTGCCCCAGTACCTTTGTTTCAGACGTGTATAAGCTCCCCTGTCTGTTAACCATTGAGGTCTCTGTTGCTGTTTCTGGGCTCTGTCTTCAGTCTCGAGGGTGGGCAATTACAAGGCTTGCAGGCCTGCCAGATTCAGCCCAACAGTTGGCTTAAGTCACCCATCCTCCTGGCCACATTGGTCGGTTCAGGGATCGGAGTGTAACCTATTTGGAGCAACGACAAAGGAAGAGGTGAGAAGACATTTGCCAGAGTTTTGTGGAAGAGAGGCATTCCCCACCCCACCTCCCGCCCCCTTCTACAAGCGCTACCTCTTGTGGTTGGTGTGGTGGCCACCTCCCTGCCCTGAACTAAGTTTGCACTCTATGAGGAAGGGAGAAGGGAGAATGGATACTGCATGGGTAAGTCATCATCTGTCACACATCCTCCTCTGGACTCAGTTACAACAAGCTAGTGTATTGCTAACGTCAGTTCCAGTTGGAACTTTCTGTTGTTGAACCTGTTAAGATCCTGCTTTTTGCACCCAGGAGAGGCTCGTGTCCCCGCTCGGGCTCTGGGTTCTGCCTTTTTCACTTTGTCAGGATCTTACTTCTGAGATTAGCACTTCTGCAGCATCCCAACACCAGACACATGCCTTGGAGGTAGCTGTTCTCAACACTGACTGCACATCAGAATCACCTGGGAACTGTAAAAACAAACAAACAAAAAACAATACCTGCATCCAACACCCAGACCCTGGGTGAGAGGCCTGAGCCTTGCTTTCTCAGATGCCCCTAGTAGTTCGACTGTGTGAAGCCAATACTGAGAATCATTGTAAGAAGAACTGCTCATCTTGAAAGCAGCTCTCCTTTGATGCCGTATCTCTGTTATTGCCCTATTTCTCTGCCCCCCTTCACAGCAACATTTATTAAAAGAATATTCCATCCTCCCTGTTTCTATTTTCTTACCTTTTTATAACTTTGCAAGTTTGAAAAACCAAATAAGATGAATACTAAAAAATAAAATGAATGCAAACATGTTATAGGAACCCACACCTTTTTGTTCTAGTTCAACCTTCATATGACTCCCCACCAAATTTCCCACAGCTAAGAGAACATAACTGTTACCTTCTTAAAGGAACCTCCTGCTTCAGCAGAAATAAATAGAAAATAGCAAAAGGTAATAGAATGGGGGTGGGGGGTTATACATGGCACAGTGGGGAATTAGGGATGGAGAAAAGCAACAGGTTGATCTTCTCAGTTATTCTGGATAAAACTGGATTGAACACAAACATTGGCTTTTGCCTCCCTGCCCCAAACGCCATTAAAAGTGGCTGTAGGGACTTCCCTGGTGGCGCAGTGGTTAAGAATACGCCTACCAATGCAGGGGATTCTGCTCGATTCCTCGTCCGGGAAGACCCCACATGCCTTGGAGCAACTAAGCCTGTAGGCCACAACTACTGAGCCTGTGCTCTACAGCCCGAAAGCCACAACTACTGAGCTCATGTGCCTCAACTATTGAAGTCCACGTGCCCAGAGTCCAGTGCTCCGCAACAAGAGAAGCCACTGCAGTGAGAAGCCTGCCCACTGTAACTGCTCCCTAAAACTAGAGAAAGCCTGAGCGCAGCAATGAAGACCCAAAGCAGCCAATAGAGTAAATAAATTTATCTTTTTTTAAAAAGTAGCTATAAAGGGATCTTTTTTTTCTTTAATGGTGTTTTGGGGAATTTCCTGGTGATCTAATGGTTAGGACTCCACACCTTCACTGCCAAGGGCGTGGGTTGATCTGCAAGCCGTGTGGCACGGCCAAAAGAAAAAAAAAGAAAAAGGTGTCCCCACGCTGACTCTGAGCTGATCTGTAACTTGCTTTTACCAATGGAAGGTGTCTGAATTCCAGGCCCTAAGAAGCCTGGAAATTAGGGCTCTGGGCTTCTTGGGATGCAGGCATCGTGTAGTGAAGCTCAGGCAGGATTACTGAATGATCAGAGACCACGTAGACCAAGACCCCACTGCCACTTTTAATGGAGTTTGGGGAGAAATGCCTGGCCAGCCCCCAGGCATTGACACAGGAGTGGCTGAGCCGGTTTGGATACGCCATCATTAGCCTATCTCCCAAGTGAATGTAGCCCAAAATGCAAAATCATCAGAAAATAAATCATTCTTTGTTTTTAACTGAGAGCACTGCACAGTTAACAAAAGTAGGTCAAGTCCTGGTGCATGATTGTGAAGTGACAGAACGCCTGGGGCAAAGAGAAGATCCTAAAATCTTCTGGAGGGAACATCAGCTCCTAGGAAAAGAACCAAGAATCCAAATGGCTTTAGGTTTCTTTACAGCAACACTGCTTCCCGTGAAGCAGTGCTCTCAAAGTTCTGAACAAAAATTATTTCCATGCTATCATTCAAGTGTGTAGATAGATTTTAGACATTTCCAGACATGCAGGGTCTTGAAAACTGCTCCTCCCTCCCTTGCAGCCTTTCTGAAGTAGCTCCTGAAGGGCCTGCTTCATGGAAAGGAATCCCAAGGGTGGGGGGGAAGCAACAGCCCAGGACGACAGCTAAGGAGCAGTCTGGAGGGCCAACAATGCAGACTGGAGACCACCTGCGAGTATTTGATGTGCCCAAGCATACTGAGAGGGATCTAGATGAGTGGTGAAATTAATACAAGTGGATAGAAAACTAGACAAATCATAACAAATATAGAGCTATTATCTAGACAGGCAGCAAAAGGTTTTGTAGGAAAGGAAAACAGTAATACAGTATATGCTAAAGCTCCCCTATGAAGAGATGCACGTAATCAAAATCATGTAACTACTAAGTGCTGGTTTGTCTAGTCCTAATGAAACTCTATTAGAAGGATAGATGAGGAAAAGTTTCTGTCTTAGGAGCAAGCCTAGGAAAGAGAATGTAATTGACTTCCAGAGTGGGGAGCCAATGTCTGCCTAAAACTGAAAAATCAACATAAACAATACATGCATGGGGGAGGGTGGGGGGGAGTCGAGGGAGGGAGGGAATACGGGGATATGTGTGTAAATACAGATGATTGAACTTGGTGTACCTCAAAAAAATAATTTATTTATTTATTTATTTTAAAAAAGGGAAAAAAACCAATACACGCATGTTATGTTGAGATGTGGCAGTAAATACGAAGATTATTAACTTCATATTTCTTTCATCTCTTTGTAAAGAGATGAAAGTTTTTGTCTTTGATGAGGGGAAGACAGCAGGAGTGGTGAAGGGGACCACTATTGCTAATGAGAAATTTATAGACCTGTCTCTTTTTTTAAATTGAATCATAGTTGATTTACAATGTTGTGTTAATTTCTGCTGTACAGCAAAGTGATCCAGTTACACAAATATATTTATATACACACATATACATATATATACATAATTTTGAAATATTCTTCTCCATTATGTTTATCATAGGGTATTGAATATAGTTCCCAATAGGACCTTGTTGTTTATCCATTCTATATATAATAGCTTACATCTGCTCATCCCAACCTCCCACTCCATCCCTCTCACAATCCCCTCCCCCTTGGCCACCACAAGTCTGTTCTCTATTAGACCTGTCTCTTTAAATCATGTGCATCTATATCTTTGATCAAAAATTTTAGAATTTTGGAGAAAAGCTTTAAAATGAGCCATTTTTTAAAGACTGTGAAAAAGCAATCTTATATTTCATGCGATTTATTTCCATTTTAAATCATAAGAGTTACGCCAGAAGAATGAAATAACTTACGTGCACTTGTTTATCATTTTATTTGAGGTAGTTCAAATACATTTAAACTTATATTAGATATTTCCCTGGAGTCTAATAGTGAATAATCATGAATCTGTATTAAAGCTATTTCATGTGTAAAAAAAAAATTAGAATTTAAAAGAAAGAAAAAGGAGACAGGAAAGAAGGAAGAGAGGAAAGAAGAAGGGAGCGAGGGAGGAAAAAGAAAGGCAGGAGGCCAGTCATTCAGGGGTTCAAAGCAGGGGAGCACAAGATCTGATGGACATTTTTAAACATCAAGTAATTTCCTTCCCCAGTCAGGGCTCTGAGCTGGCATTTTTCACAAGTATGCAAGTGGCGGACTTGCCTCCTCCTGAGCAGCCCTGCTTTAAGACAAATCCTGGAAGGTGCAGTTTCACAGGTTTAACTAACATTCAATCACAAATCAATTCTCCTTTCAGCCCTGAATACATCAGGGAGAAAGTACCAATCTGGTGTTGATGTGGCTTTAGAACCTCTGTAATTGTGATTATTCTCCCATTTGTGGTTCACCTACCAGGGGTGTGGGGCTTGACTGTACCACATCTCCACCCTCCTACTCATCTCGTTATGGTTCCTTCCTTATATCTTTAGTTGTGGGAAGTCTTTTCTGCTAGTCTTCATGTCATTCTCATGGATGGTTGCTCTGTAAATAGTTGTAATTTTGGTGTATTTGTGGGAGGAAGTGAGTTCAGGGTCTTCCTACTCCACCATCTTATTCGTTAGCGTTTAATAGGTACAGAGTTTCAGTGTGGGATGATGGAGAAGTTCTGGAGATGAACTCTTTTTCTGGGGATGGTGACGGTTGCACACCAAAGTGAACATATCAATGTTTGACTGTACTGTGAATGCACCATCTGAACTGTACACTTGAAAATTCTCAAAATGGTAAATATTATGTTATGTGTATTTTACCACAATTTTAAAAAATGGATGATTTATGAAATCCAAACTTTTAACCCAGAAATAATGTTTTCTATAGCCATATGCTTTCCTCTCTCCGAGGATACAAATCACAATTTCTTTGAAGTCTTCTTCTGTTCCCTGAATTATCTGTCCCTTCAATTTTATTTTTGTCCTTGTCTTTTAGATAGAAGCCTTCCTTGAAGATCTGGTGATCCTTGGCCATTTATTCATTTTTAAGAGTGAGGCAAGAGGGACTTCCCTGGTGGTGCAGTGGTTAAGAATCTGCCCTGCTCTGGGAAGATCCCACATGCTGCAGAGCAACAAAGCCCATGGGCCACAACTACTGAGCCTGCGCTTTAGAGCCCGCAAGCCACGACTACTGAAGCCTGAGCGCCTAGAGCCTGTGCTCTGCAGCAAGAGAAGCCACGCAACAAGAAGCCCGTGCATCACAAAAAAGAGTAGCCCCCACTCGCCGCAACTAGAGAAAGCCCATGTGCAGCAATGGAGACCCAATGCAGCCAATGAATAAAATTAATTTATTTTTTAAAAAAAGTGAGACAAGGAAAGCTGATTGGAAACTGTGACCAGGATTGATCAACTGGCAGGCTTAATTGGCAGAATCATTTCATTGGGGAACCCCTCATGACACTTGGGCTAGTCCATTCCTCTAGAGAGAAGCCTTCCAGTCTTACCAGAGGGTGAGGGTTGGAGCAGGGGGTGTGGAGGTAGGGGGACTTGGCTGCAACACACTTGGGGCCCATCCAGGAAGTGGGCCTAGGGCCTCCACTGTCGCCTCATCCTCCAATTTTAAATTTGGCATCTCAGCCTCAGCTCTAGCTGGTGTCCCCAAGTCCAGACTCCCTCTAGGTCAATCTCTCCAGAAAATAAATCTCCCATATGTGTTAGGTTGGGGAGAGGTCTTCTCCTGCTGGCTGCGTGAGGTGCAGGAAGGTATCTGGGTGGAGGAGGAATCCTAACTGCATCTGATAATGTTGCAGAAAAGAACTGATCCCATGAGAAACCAAGCACAACACTCAGAGAGTTGGAGAACTCAGGTTTATTGAGCCGGCGGACCCAGACGAGCTAACGCTCCAAAATTCTGGGGCCCCGTTTCAGGGGAGTCTTCTCCTTATATAGGTTAAAACATACAGCTATAATTGGTACAAACTGATTGGCCACAAATTACTATAGGTCACGGGCAGTTACAGAGCGCGGGAGTTGCCATGGGTTACGCACATAGTAGGGGGTCCTAACAGGAACTTGTAGGAGCCGGACATTCCATTCCTATCAGGACTAAGGTCACAATTTGCATTCTCACATTGGTTGCAGGTTGAAGTTAATGGTCATTTAACAAGTCTATGTGCAAAGGGTCTCAAACAAAGGCTTGGGGTGGGTGCCTGAGAGCTAGACTTTCTTCCCTTATCTGATCACTCTTAGTAATTCATTTTACTGTTTAACTGAGAGCAGGCCTTTGCAAGATAGAGAGTAAGCAATTACAAGTATGGAAGTTTCAATTTCCTCATCAATAAAAAAAATTTTTTTTTGTCCCAGTATCCTGTTTTCAGGGTTACCTAGGAACCATTCTCCGAACATCTGTCCCTCAGTTCCTAAGATTTGGGGGAGTTTTGAGGCAGACATTGACCATCTTCTGGGCTTTTACCTTTCTCCTGTCTGTTAGATCAGTCACTGACATCCACATACTCATTTTCTTGTCCTTGTAGGTTGATGCTTTAAACTTGGTATTTTAGTGGGGATTCAGGGGGGCAGAGGTAAAGGCGTGTGTGTGTGTCTGGCTGGAATCTATTCCTAGTCACACTTCAACTCACCCCCACCTGGCTCCCATCCCCATCACAGCATTGAAAGCGCTCTGGGCAAGGTCCTGTGGCGATGGTGGGATCCCGTCGCGGGTCAGGGCTTGGTTGCACAGAATCGGGTTGATTCCCCTCAGTCATGCTCCTCAGCCCGCGGCACAGACTCAAAGATCCGCTTGTTGACGGACCCAGTGATCATTTCTCTGACTTCCTCTGGTTCAGCCTGTGCCACATTTGACCAATCTCTTCTTGGCTTCCATGAAACACCCTCTCCAGGTGCTCCTCGTACCCCACTGACCAATGCTTGTTGGATCTGCCTCCTTTGTGTGACTTCCAGAGGACCACAGGGCACAGCTTGCTCCCTCTTCCTGTCTACATTCTCTGCTTAGTGACCTCAGCCAGCCCAGGCTTAGTCACCTGTGTGCCGGTGACTCCCAGGAGCACATCCTCCGGCCCTTTGCTCTTTGCCAGGCTGTGCTTTCTCCACCTGGATGTCTGAGGGTCATCTCAAACAGCATTTCCAGACCAGAATCCCCCAAAGCCAAACGCATACCCCCGGCCCCGACCTCTCTCTTTCACTGCATTCCTGCCTTATTTACTTATTCACTTTCTCTCGCACTTGATTTTTAACCTGCAAAAGGGCAAAAACTGGGTCTTACCTGGGATCGTCTTCACAGCACCCAACAGAGCATTTGTCACATAGCAGGTTCTCAAAATTATTCACGAATGAGATAAAACAATGAAGGTAGGCCAAGAAGACTTGTAGACAGTGGGGAGTTGGTCCTATATAGCCTTTTTAAAGGCTAAGGAGGCAAAGAAACAAAGAGGGAGACAAACGAAGCCCTGAACTCCACTGGATCCCAACTCTCTCTGGCCCCGCCCATCACTGGAATGTTCCCTTTCCCAAACCTCAGGAGCCCTCAAGTCCCAGAGCACCCAAGCCCCATCTGCATCCCTCCCTTCCTGCCTCTCAGCCCCGCCCTCTCTGCCCTGAGCCTGGGCTTGCTTTTGGTGGGGGGGTGGTGATGCGCCCCGTGGGGACTCAGAGTTGCCTCACTAGGGCCTGGCCAGGGTGGGGCGGTGCATATATCTGGGGGTGAGCCGCTGGGCTGTGCAGTCGTGTCAGACGAGCGGGAGAGATCAGACTCCAGCTGTCACCATGGCTGCATTCAGGGTGAGGGTATCCACGGGGGAGGCCTTCGGGGCTGGCACGTGGGACAGAATATCTGTCAGCATCGTGGGAACCCGAGGAGCGACCCCCCCACTGCCTCTGGACCATTTTGGCAAAGAGTTCACCTCGGGCGCTGTGAGTGGGGGAGGGGGGGCGGGGGTTGGGGGGGCGGAGGAGGGAGCAGGAGGGACGGTCCTCTAGGATACTAAACATCCCCACCTCAGGAGGAGGACTTCAAAGTGACGCCCCCTGAGGACGTGGGCCGGGTGCTGCTGCTGCGCGTGCTTAAGACGCCCCTCGCGCTGCCCAGCCCATTCGGGCCCCTGGCCCCGGACGCCTGGTTCTGCCGCTGGTTCGAGCTCACGCCGCCTCGGGGCGCCCGGCTCCACTTCCCCTGCTACCAGTGGCTGGAGGACGAGGGGAGCCTGGCGCTGCGGGAGGGGACAGGTGAGGGGGACACAGGAGAGAGGACGGGGCTGGTGAGTTGGGGGAGGGGCCAGGGGAGTGGAGAGGTGAGCCGGTGTGGCCAAGGGGGAGGGACCGGGGAGGGGGGCTGGGGAGGCTGGGGGAAGGGGAGGTGGCAGTCTGGTGTGGGAGCAACTGTACTTACGCGGGCAGGGGATCTGTTAAGGGGTGGCTCGAGAGGAGGGGAGAGTGCCTGGGTTCGGAGGTCAGGGGGCTTCCTCTGCCCTCCCCACCTGCTCCTCTCCTGCCACAGCGAAGATCTCCTGGGAAGACCACCACCCCACGCTCCAGCAACAGCGCTGGGAGGAGCTGCAGGCCAAGCGGAAGACCTACGGGTGAGGAGGGGGCTGGCGGGGGAGGGGGAGGGCGGTTGCCCAGGGGGATGAGCGTCAGGCTGGTTCCCCGGGAGCTGATGCGGCCTGAAGTCCCTGCCTGGTCCTCCGTCCTTTCCAATCACAGCATCACCGGGAACTCATTAGAAACACAAATTCTCAGACCCACCTCAGACCGGCTAAGTCAGATCTTGAGGGTGGGGGTGCAGCCGTATTGGTGTTTCTTAACTGAAGTGTAGTTGATTCAGAACGTTGCGTTCCTTTCAGGTGGACAGCATGGTGATTTGGGTTTTTTGTTTATTTGAAGATTCTAGTGCACTGTAGGTTATTACAAGATACTGGTGTTGACAAAAAAAAATGCACCGCGTGGGAGCTGTGAGTTAAGTTTTACTAGGGGCAAAATGTGGACGATAGCCCGGGAGACAGCATTTCGGGTGGCTCTGAGAAACTGCTCCAAAGAGGTAGTGAGGAAGGTCCGTATATATGGATTTTGGTGAAGGGAGAGCACGTGCAAACAAGTACATATATTTTGCAGCACGTTTCTGCTCCTCACGAGGAGCAGTCGTCACCCTGAAGGATATTCGCGCTTTTCTAGACATGAGGAGATACAAGAATTGGGCACATAAAATCGGCTCCTGAAAACATCTATCTAAAGACCTGTTCTGCCAGTTTTCCCGAGAGCACAGAGTGGCCTCATGTCCGCTCTCCACCCTGAGCTCCCTTCAGGGAGTGTGGAGAGTCAGCAGCTGCAGCAGCACATGATTTATCATTGTGGGCGTAGATGCCAAGGGCCAACTCGTAGTTGACACTGGGTGTAATTCCCTGTGCGTTAAGATTCCTTGTCGCTAGCAATGTGGTTTTTGTTTTGTATATTTATTTATGTATTTGGCTGCACTGGGTCTTAGCTGCGGCACTGGGGATCTTCGTTGCAGCCTGCGGGATCTAGTTCCCTGACCAAGGATGGAACCCGGGCCCCCTGCATTAGGAGCCCGGAGTCTTAACCACTGGACCACCAGGGAGGTCCCAGCAGCAATATTGTTTTCACAACCCTTCCAGATGACTCCCGCCCACTAAAGTTTGAAACCCACTGCTCTAACTGCCTCATTCTTGCTGACTGGTATCTTTCTTGCACTGGGGTTTTTTCAAACATCAACTTTTGTCTTCCTGGAAATATGGGCAGAACCAGAAATACACCACACCAAGCTTCAGGAAGCTCATCCTCCAGGGTGTATAAGGGGTGAGAAGGGAGGGGGCTCTTTCTCTGCTGTGGGCTCTGCGTGTTGAGGTCAGCTGACAGAGCTGGGTCCTAGAGGCCCCCCTGGCAGGAGGTAGAGGCTGCAGAAGAGCTCAGGTCTCTGGCAAGGACTCCTAAGCAGCAGATTTTCAAAAGGTCATGGTCTGGCCAACGGGGCTGCTGTCTGAAGCCCAGGCTGCAGGCGGTCGCTTTAGGTCTCTGGGGGCACAGCAGCTGCAGGCTCTTTTGGCTCGTGGTGATTCCACATGTGTTGTGAATTACATCCTGGAGACAACCATGGCGCCCAGTGAGCCAGCAACAGCCCCAGGTGAGGGAACAGATGGAGGGAGCTGTGTCTGTGGAGTGGCCTTTCTTCCTTTCTTGGCAAAACAAAGACACAGGCATCAGGAGACGCAGGGCCACCCCAGGCCCTACTGAAAGGAGCTGGTAAATCTTAAATTATTTAACCTTTTTGATCCTTATTTTCTTCTGGAAAAGAAAGTAAGAATACCAGTCTGATTTGTGTTACGAGGAAGAACAAATGAGAAAATGGTTAGGAATGCAGCTTGTCTGCTGCAAAGCCCTGCGGTGCGTCCTGACGTTCAGAACGTCCCTCAGTTACCTCTGATCCAAGTGGTTCTGCCCTCAATACGCAGAGTGAGGTCTCACATCCACAGGGTCAGCATCACATGGGAGCTTGTTAGAAATGCAGGGTCTTGGGCCCCCCCCCCCCCCCCCCAGACCTACTAAAGGAGAATCTGCATTTTACCAAGATCCCTGGGGGAACTACATTTTCGGACATTAAAGTTTGAGAAGCAGGGTTTGACTACCACCTGGTGGCAGTGTACTTTAATTGCAAAGTGTTCTCTGAAGTTGCCTATTCAAACGCAAAGGCAATGATTGAATGAACGGAAGAATGAATGAGGGAGGGAATGAGAGGACGACTGGCTGGGGGTCCTCAGCTTTGCAGGGACATGATTTTACCATGTTACCTAACGCTCTTCAGGCTGTGTTGCTTGCTGGATAAAGGGATTTAGAAATGCATTAGGCCAGGCCAGAGCAAATCTCCAGGCTCCCCTGAACTTTGGAGGCTGAAGTGTCTCTCTACAGGATGCCTGCCAAAGGCAACTGACGCCTTCATGTGCTCCCACCTTCAGGACAGCCTCCCCTCTGCTCTGCCTCTGTGTTTGTCAGGAATTTTGTGATTGCAAGAACAAAAACAGGAACTTCCTAGGTGGCGCAGTAGTTAAGAATCTGCCTACAGATTCTTGACCTGCAGGGGACAGGGGTTCGAGCCCTGCTCCAGGAAGATCCCACATGCCATGGAGCAACTGAGCCTGTGTACCACAACTATTGAGCCTGCGCTCTATAGGCCCATGAGCCACAACTATTGAGCCCATGTGCCACAACTACTGAAGCCCACGTGCCTAGAGCCCATGCTCCACAACAGGAGAAGCCACTGAAATGAGGAACCCACACCACAAAGAAGAGTAGCCCCTGCTTGCTGCAGCTAGAGAAAGCCAGTGTGCAGCAACGAAGACCCAATGCAGCCAATAAATAAATAAATTTATTAAAAAAAGAAAGAAAGGACAAAAGCAGCCTCCAACTAACAGACAGAAAAAAAGGGAACCTGTCAACAGGTCACTGAGGTACTCACAGAAGTGAGGGCTGTGACTCTCTCCCTGTCTCTGGAGCCCCCAGGATGCTTCTCTCTCCCACTTCACTTTCCTCTGTCTCTGCAGAACAGCTTTCTTTGGTTCCCAGTTCATACAGTGGGAAATGGCCATAACTAGCAGTCCCAGTGTTTACATGTTATAACCCAGATATCCAGAGAGAGATGGCCTCTGGTCCAGCCCCAATCTCCAATTCCCCAGGCAGGATTCTGATTGGCCCTGCTCTGGACCAACCCTGGACCAATCCACTGACCAGGGGAGAAGTCTCACTGTGGGAACATGGCAGCTCTCCCTGAAGCCTTGAGGGCAGGGGGAAGGGCAGAGCCCAGGAGGACCCCTGCTTGTAGGAGGGGGCTGGCCCTGACCAGGGCCTCCAAGGGGTCTGCCACTGCCTCTCCCTAGTCAGTGGTTTCCCTGAGGCTTCTTGCTGACTGCCTTCCTGCTCCCCCTCCAGCTGGAAGACTTACATCCCAGGCTGGCCTCGCTGCCTCAACGAGGAGACCGTCAAAAACCTGGACCTCAATATCAAATACTCCCTGGCCAAGAGCATCAACTTGTATCTGCGGGGTGGCTCTATGTGAGGATGTCCCCCCTCTCCTGCCCCTGGGCCTCAGCTGTACGAGTACTCCTGCCTTCTGCCCTCCCCGACAGGGCTCCCCCACCATCAAGGATGTGGGTCACACAGCCCCATGCAGGGCACAGCCTCTGCTCACCACCTATTCCAACAGGCTGATGATGACCTTGGGGGCAGTGACTGCCTCGGGCCCCGAGGCTGGTTCGGGATCGCAGGAGGGATAAGCCTAGCCACCAGGGGAGGGTCTCCCAGGGCCTCTTGCCTCCCCCTCCCCACCCTTCACATCTTCTGGCAGATTGGCAGATCTGAAACTCAAAGGGCTGCTGCACCACAAGGGGCTCTGGAAGAGTCTGGAGGAGATAAAAATTGTGTTCAACTTCCGGAAGACCCCAGCCGTGGGTAAGGAGGTCCAGCTGGGGCTCCAGACCTCTTCCCTGGGGCGTCAGCGCTCGTGGCTGTCGGGAGTCTCAGGACACCAAGCGCCAGTTCACTGTGTGACCCCGGACAGGCCCCTGACTCTCACTGGGCCTTACTTTCTCCTCGGACACAGAAAAGGATGTGTACTGGGGGCATCCCTGACCTTCTAATGCCTTTTATCCATCAGACACTTGTCGGGCTACTACACATCAGACACTTGCTTAGGGGCTGTGGACACAGTCCTTGTCCCCATGGGGCTCCCAGGTGAGCAGACAAGTGGACATTAAGCTCAAAAGCAAATAATGAGTCTCACTTACGAAACATGTGCACCGGCTCCAGTGAGAGCATGTAAAAGGGGGACCTGGCCTGGTCCAGCTAGGGAGCTCTCCACAGAGGTGACTTTTATGCTGAGACCTCAAAGTTGGGCAGGTATCAGTAGCACTGGGCATGGTGTGTGGGGGCAGAGGGCGCTTCAGGTTCTGGGTTGGGGGCGGAGCGTGCATGTGAAGAGCCTGAAAATGGAAGGAGCGGAGACCTTTAGGGGGAAAGACGCTGCTGTGGCCGAAGGGTACTGAGCCAGGGAAGGAAGACAGGAGGCGAAGCAGGGGAGGTGCATGGGCCCTGGGCCATGCAGGACTGTAGAGTCCTTCCACGGAAGGACTGGGGACTTTCCTAAGTGCAGTGGGAGGCTTCAACCAGCTGCCAGCTGGAGAGTACTGTGGTCAGATGTCCTGGGGGGGGGGCTCTTAGGGGACAGGAGTGGAAGCAGAAGGATCAGTTATAAGGCTCTGGCCGTGGTCACTGAGGCAGTGAGAGCAGAGATGGAGTGGCCGTGTGGACCGAGAGCTACTGAGGATGAAGAATCAATGGCACTTGATGGGAGGAGGATGGGGGGAGGAGGATGGGGAGAGGAGCTGCCTAGAGGTCCCCAGGCTCTGCCACGGGCGATCCGGTGGATGGAGGTGCCATTCCTGGGATGCCAGGCAATGGGGTGTGGACTGTGAGTCACGGGGTTGGGGATGGCAGGTGGATGGTGGGACAGGTGGGCTGAGGACGAAGATTTGCTGTTTGGTGAACTGAAGCCAAGGGGTCAGAGGAGGTCACCCTGAGAAAGGTATCTCATGAGAAGAGAGAGGAGCACAGGATGGACCCAGGAGAAACTCCACCATGGCGCTCAGGGGGAGACCTCTGGGCCTGGGGTGAACAGTCCCATCTCCCCTGCCCCCCTGCAGAGTACGTGTTTGAGCACTGGCAGGAGGATGCCTTCTTCGCCTACCAGTTCCTGAATGGCCTCAACCCGGTCCTGATCCGTCGCTGTCACCACCTCCCAAAGAACTTCCCTGTCACCAATGCCATGGTGGCCCCGGTGTTGGGCCCCGGGACGAGTCTGCAGGCTGAGCTGGAGGTGAGAGGCACAGGGCCCTGGCTCTGCACACGCCCCATCTCAGTCCTTCAGGCCCATCCCCCACTGGAGAGGAACAGCACTCACATTTGTTAAGGACCTACTGTGTGCTACGTGCCAAGAACACACTCTCCCGTGCACAGTCTCCTAGCCCTGGGATCCTCTCCCCACCCCCATACTCCCCACCTTTAGAAAACCAGGTGGCAGCCCTGGCTCCCCTTCTCTCTCCCACAGAGGGGGTCCCTGTTCCTGGTGGATCATGGCATCCTCTCTGGCATCCACACCAAAGTCATTAACGGGAGGTCTCAGTTCTCCGCGGCCCCAGTGACCCTGCTATACCAGCGCCCAGGGTGTGGGCCCCTGCTGCCCATCGCCATCCAGGTGAGCAGCCAGGCAGGTGGCAGGGCAGGGGTGGGGAGAGGTCTGACTGAGTGGCTGGCAGACACTCAAGGCTGCCTCTCCCCACTGGCCCCTCCTACAGCTCAGCCAGACCCCCGGGCCCGACAGCCCCATCTTTCTGCCCAGCGACGACAAGTGGGACTGGCTGCTGGCCAAGACGTGGGTGCGCAACGCCGAGTTCTCCGTCCACGAGGCCCTCACACACCTGTTACAGGTACACCTGGTGACCGAGGTCTTCGCCCTGGCTACGCTGCGCCAGCTGCCCCACTGCCACCCACTCTTCAAGGTGAGTGGCTCAGCAAGATGGCCCAGGCTGTGTCCCTGCCCCTCGGCCTGTTCCCACCCCTCGGGGTGCCTCTTTCGCGCAGCCGGTCCCCACGTGGTCCTGTCCTTCCAGGCTGGGATGCTGAGCCCCCAGCCTGCCTCTGCAGCCTCTGCCTGCACAATTCCCCTGAGAGGCTGCTTTCCAGCAGGCCCTGAGCTGGGGTGAGGTGATGGGGACGGGGGCGAGGCAGAGGACCACATGTCAGAGCAGGCTGTGCCCCAGAGAGATTCCCTTCTTAGGGAAGCTCAAGCCAACAGCCATCACAGAAGCCCAGCTCCTAGGAAAGGAGAGATGTAGGGGGTGATAGATGCCAAAGTGTGAACATGGTTTTGACCAACAGGTTTCCTGCAGATAGCTGCAGGGTGTGGAGCCCTGGGAGGGAGACCCGAGTCTCTAAGGTGGGCTCCACTAAGCCCTCAGATGGCCCAGATTCATTTCCTCCGGGAACTTGGAGCATCTCCAGTGTGAAAAAGAGGGCTCCACGGCTACTCAGATTTCCTTATTCTTCCTTAGACAGTCTCCTGGGTCCTGGATGCAGGCCCTACTCTGTCCTCTTCAATCCAGGCTGATTCTTGCTGACAACCTGCAGCTCCCAGGGCCAGGCACTCAGAGGTGGGCTCTAGGGAACCATTCCCCACTGCCAGGCCCACAGGCCCTGGTTTTCATGGTGCCTGGGGTTAGGAAACCACAGGATGCCAGAGCTGGAGGGATTCCTAGTGCTTATCCTGATCAGCCCTCTCATTTGCCCAGTGATCTGATGCCCAGAGAGACGAAGGCATGTGCTCAAGGTCACAGAACAGGATGCTGGTGGACCTCAGCTCCCATCACTGGGCCTGGAGCCCTGACCCCTGTCCCAGGCTGCCCCTCTTGTCCCTGTCTTCAATTTCCATGCGTGATTGACAGGATCAGGTGCCTCTATGGGGGGAGGTCTGGGACCAGAGAGACCCAAGCTTGACCCGGCTCTGCCTTCTCCGGCCCTTAAGCTGCTGATCCCGCACACGCGGTACACCCTGCACATCAACACGCTGGCCCGTGAGCTGCTCATCGCCCCTGGGAAGGTGGTGGATAGGGTAAGGACTGCTTTAGGGACAGTGGGGATGGGATATTCCTTCAGTAAAAAGAATCTGGGGTCTTGGGGTAGGAGTGGCCCTGTCTCCCCAGTCAGTATAAATCCTGCTTCCGGGGCAAGGGCTGTGGTACCCAGGAGTCCCATTTCCCAGTCCACAGGCCTTGGCATTGAAGGTTTCTCTGAGCTGATACAGAGGAATATGAAACAGCTGAACTATTCCGTCCTGTGTCTGCCTGAGGATATCCGGGCCCGAGGAGTTGAAGATATCCCAGGCTACTATTACCGGGATGATGGGATGCAGATCTGGGGTGCAGTGGAAAGGTGAGGGGGCCATCCCCAGAGAGCTGGGGCCTTGAGGGACAGGAAGGAAGACCGGGAAGGAGAAGGAAGGCCCAGGGAGGCGCCCACCAGGAGGAGGGCTGGACGTTAACAGCACTGGGACTGGGCGGGGGCGCTCCTCAGAGAGGGTCGGGGTTGACAGCTGGGACAGGACCCCGTGCACCTTGCAGCTTTGTCTCCGAGATGATCGGCATCTACTACCCAAGCGATGAGTCTGTCCGCAATGACAGTGAACTCCAAGCCTGGGTGTGGGAGATCTTCTCCGAGGGCTTCCTAGGCCGGGAGAGCTCAGGTAGGGGAACCTCAGTTCTTAGGTCCTACCCTCTGCGGCAATGTCTCAGGACCCCGGTAGCCCCGTTCCCAGCCCAGCTGTCCCTGCAGGTGTACCCTCCTCCCTGGGGACACGGGAAGCCCTGATACAGTACGTCACCATGGTGATATTCACCTCCTCGGCCAAGCATTCCTCCGTCGGTGCGGGGCAGGTGAGAGGGGTCAATGCCAGGGTGGCAGGGTGGAGGGGGCTGGGCTCCTAGCCTCACTCTGTCCTCTGGGCCTACAGTTTGACTTCAGTGCCTGGATGCCCAACCTGCCATCTACCATGCAGCTGCCACCACCCACCTCCAAAGGCCAGGCAAGCCCGGAGGGGTTCATAGCCACCCTCCCACCTGTCAATACCACGTGTGATATCATCATTGCCCTCTGGGTGCTGAGCAAGGATCCTGGAGACCGAGTGAGTGTGGGGCTGGGGGCCAAGCCAGGCCAGCCCTGGGGTAAGGGAGGCAATGCTGCTTGCCCTCCCTGACCCAGACCCCACTCTGCCATCAGACTCCACTGAGCCTTCCCAGGGGGACACATGGGCGCTGGACATCTCACAAGGAGGGTCATATGGCCAAATCAGATGATGCAGAGTCCCCCTTACCTGCAAGCACAACGTGTGACACGTTCCAGGGTGGCCGCCCCCTTTGAAACTCCGACTTGCGCTTTCATCCCCGAGAGCTGCGTGCAGTAATCGGCACTGTTCAGAGGGAGGGGGCGCGGGTGAGGCTCCGTCGGAGGCTTCTTCCCGTCCCCTGGCGGGGATGGCTAAGGCGGGTCCCGGCTGCAGAGCAGCCCCTTCACCCAATTTTCTGTTTGGTTCCCAGCGGCCCCTGGGCACCTACCCGGACGAGCACTTCACCGAGGAGGCCCCGCGCCGGAGCATCGCGTCCTTCCAGAGCCGCCTGGCTCAGATCTCGCGAGACATCAGGGAGCGGAACCAGGGCCTGGCGCTGCCCTACACCTACCTGGACCCTCCCCTCATCGAGAACAGCGTCTCCATCTAAATCCCCTGGGCAACAGGGCCCCACCGTGACATCCCTTGGACCCCATAGCTCTAGGCTACCTGCCACCCAGAGAAAGGGACTCCCCAGAAAACCAGGCCCCCATATGCCTCTCCTGGGACAACCAGGTCTGGTGTAACTCACCCCCCACACACCGCACAACAGAAACAAAGCAGAAACCAAAAAAACCCAGAGAATAAAAGTTCATTGGACGGCCCCCCTATGCCTTTTGAAGATGCCAAGCCTCACAGTGCCTACATACCCATAGCCCCGTGGAAGGGTACCGGGGGGTGGGGGGGACACAGTCCTGCCCCCATTCCCACTGACCACAGCTGACTGGACCTAATGGTCATGTGGCTCAAGGGCAGCCTTCCTCCAGACTGTCCAGCAGCGCAAGGTGTGGCTGGCCTGAAAACGGCCCAAGAGGTTGATGGTGACTTTATGGTCCCAGCTTTACATGAACAACCCACTGAGAAAGGGCCACAGGAAGCGGGGCAGAAGGAGGACACACTACCCGGGACATGCAGGCAGCGCCCATATATGCTTTTGAAAAAAAAACATGCCTCAAAGCTGGACAAAATCCGTGAATATTATAAAACAGTTTCCATTTCCAGAGACTTAGGCAATATTATATCATTAATCATATGTTGCCTTCTAGATTCAATTCTTGATGACGGAATTCCAACATTTCAAACACATTCTCTAGTTCTGGTTTTCTTTTTTCTGGTTCCAACTCAGCGAGTATCCACTGAGGCCAAACATGTGTCCCCTTGAATTCAACTGATGATTTCCATCTCTGTCTCATATTGCAGGCACCAGAGCCTGGTTTTTCAGTTTCACTAATTTTTATAAAACGCTGCAAACAGATGCAATATATATTTGAATAACTGCACAAACATGGCCATTGAAATAAATAGAATAACACTTCAGAAAGGGCAACGCTGCCCAGTACGCAGCACTGGAACTATTCATTCTTTATTAAGAGTCACTGTAACCCAAAATGATTCAGAGATATAGAGCTGTCAAACTTCTTTGGTTTAAAACAATTCCTGCAAACTCAAGCAATAAAGGAGTTTATGGAAAAGAAACTGTGCCTTGAGGGATTAAAGAAAGGGTTAAGGGAGGGACTTCCCTGGTGGCGCAATGGTTAAGAATTCTCTGCCAATGCAGGGGACATGGGTTCAATCCCTGGTCTGGGAAGATCCCACATGCCGCAGAGCAACTAAGCCCGTGTCCCACAACTGCTGAGCCTGTGCTCTAGAGCCCGCGAGCCACAACTATTGAACCCGTGTGCCACAACTACTGAAGCCTGCGTACCTAGAGCCTGTGCTCCACAAGAGAAGTCACCGCACTGAGAAGCCCATGAACCGCAACAAAGAGTAGCCCCTGCTCCCTGCAACTAGAGAAAGCTCACGCACAGCAACAAAGACTCAATGCAGCCAATAAATAAGTAAACAAATTAAAAAAAAAATAAAAACGAAAGAAAAAAATAAAGACTTCCCTGGTGGTCCAGTTGTTAAGACTCCATGCTCCCAATGCAGGTGGCACAGCTTCAATCCCTGGTCAGGGAACCAGATCCCGCATGCCACAACTAAGAGTCTGCATGCCACAGCTGAGTCCACATGCCACAACTGAAGATCCTGCATGCGGCAACAAAGATCCCATGTGCCGCATCTAAGACCGGGCACAGCCTAATAAATACAATAAATATTTGAGGAAAAAAAAACTTGGTAGCCAATCAAGACGCATCTGTAAACCAACCGTGACTCTCAGGCCCCTGGTGGAGACAGAGCTCCCGGTTTGAAACTCAGCTGGGCGGTTCATACAATGCGTAGTTGACCATTTTCCTTCTCTGGCCTTTGTTTCCTCCTTCCGGGGCAGTGGGTCTCAGTGGCCTCTTCCAACCCACACGCCCGGGCAGTGCGGGCTCCCAGCTGTTGGTCACCACACACTCCTGGACCCCCAGCTTGGTGTCCGGCATTGTTGGAATCTTCTACCCCGATGACCGTGCCCTGAGCAGGGACTCGGAGCTGCAGGCCTGGATCAGGGAGATCTTCTGGGAGGGATTTCTAAGCTGTGTGAGCTCAGGTGAGGTGTCCATCCCTGTCTGCCGCCCTCGAGACCCCACTTCCGCAGGGCAGCAGGCTCTGGCTTTCAGCTCCGTTCCCTCCTCCCTGTCCCTATCCAGGGGTCCCTTCCAGCCTGGACAGCTGTGCTGGCCTCATCGAGTATCTCATCATGATTATCTTCAGCTGCTCAGCCCAACATGCTGTAGTCAACAGTGGCCAGGTGAGGCTGTGCCAGACTTCATGGGAGTCTGGTCATGGGAGAAGTGGGCCTTGCAGGAGCACCGGCAGCCCTGTGCCTACTGAGTTTGGGGGGTCAGTTTGATTTCAGTCCCTGGATGCCTAATACTCCCACCACCATGTGGCACCCCACCCCCCGTCCAAAGGCCAGACAAGCCTGGTGGCCTCACTCCCTGAGGTCAACACCACGTGCCATGCCCTTGTGCTCTTTTGGGGTGTCAGTGATGAAACCAGGAACACTGTAAGTAAGGCTCAGGGTGGGGGTGGGGTGGGGTTCTCAGGTTCCCGGAGAGTGGGTGGGGTGAGGAAGGGCTCCTGGGAACAATGGATTCCTTGGAGGGTGCATATAGGCTGGGCTTCTCGGTGGACAGGGCTTGGAGTAATGTAGTTGCTGGGGGTGCGGTTTAGGGTAGCACAGGTTCCTAGTAGGTACAACTTAGAGTGGTCTGGGTTTCAAAGGGATCATGGCTTGGGAGGTCTGGGTAGGCTGGGTTTAGGGTGGTCTCTTGCCTAGGTGGGTGGGTGATTTATGTTTCAAGTTGGGTGGGTCTTCGGTGGCCTAGGTTCCTAGGATTGGGTGGTGGTCTTGGGTGAATTTTCTGGTGGTCTGGGTTCCAGGGGGAATTAAGGTGAATCGGAATAGCTTTTGGTTGAAAAATGGAGCCAAGGCGTTGTGGGGCAGGGGTCCCAGCCTTCTCTCCTGTGGTCCCCAGCGGCACCTGAGCACCTACCCAGGAGCACTTCACCGAGGAGGCCCATCGGAAGAGAACTGCTGTCTTCCAGAGCCTCCTGGTCTGCAAGTGGAACATCCGGGAGCGGAACCAGGGCCTGGCACTGTGCTATGTGTACCTGGACCCGGTGGTGGTGGAGAACAGCATCTCCGCGTGAGCACGACGCACCCCAGCCCCGGCACGCACCTGGCAGCAGCGCCAGCCCCAGGTAAACGCAGGGCAGTGCGCACCGACAGACCCAGGGCTCGTGTTTGAAGTGATTTTATTGGAAAAGAGGCGGGTGCAGGGCGGGAAAGGTGAGTCAAGAGGGGCCGTCCTAGATAGAAATGCTGTTCTCAATCATCGTGGGGTCCAGGTAGTAGTAGGGGATGGGGAGGCACTTGTTGCGCTGGCGGATGTTGTGTGAGATCTGGTCCAGGCGCCGGCGGAAGGTCTCCATGCTCCTGCGCGGGGCCTCCTCCACGAAGTGGATGTCAGGGAAGTGGCCCAGGCGCCGCTGTGGGCACAGAACCAGGCAGCTGGGACAGAGCACCCCCTCCTCCCCCGCCCCCCTGTCCTCCCCTTTCAGTAGCCTCTCTCCCTGCCTCCTGCCCTAGACACCCTGTCTCCGTCGTTGGCCCCCCAGCTCCCAGCCCCCTGCCTATGCTCAGAGGTTCCCCAGCGCCACCCCCCGCACCCCGAGACCCCAGGGCACCCTGTCGTCGGGCTCCTGGCTGAGTGTCCATAGCACCAATAGGATAATGCACGTGGTCTTCACATCCGGCAACGTGTCCATGAAGGTCTCCAGCGTGGTCAGCCCCTTGGTCTGTAGTGGGGGCATCCGCATGGATGACGGGAAGTTGGGCATCCAGGCGGTGAACTCCAGCTGGAGGTGGGGTAGAGGAGGGATTCCAGGTCAGAGAGCACCCCGAGACTCTGGGGTTTCAACTGAGGCTGGGGTTGAAGCTGGGACTCTGGTTGAGACAGGTGGGAGCTGGACTGGGGATTATGGCTAAGGTTGAGTTTGAGGCTGGGGCTGGGACTAAGGTTAGGTCTGGGCCTGGGGCAGGGGCAGGGGCAGGGCCTGGTGAGCACAGGTACCTGCCCTGTGTTGACAGCTGCGTGCTTGGCAGAGCAGGTGTAGATGACGATGGTGACATACCGGATCAGCTCAGGCACAGTTCGCAAGCACGTAGGGAAGCCTGGGGGGTGGGGGTGGGGGCAGCGTGGGTAAGGCCCAGGCGACATCAGTCCTGCCCAGGTCCTGGCTGGCCTGCAGAGGGTATGGCCAAACCCAGCTCACCCTGTCCTTCCAGCACTCCAAGCTGCCCTCATCCTGCCCGCTTGGTCCTCCACTCCCTAGCGGGGCTCAGCTGGCCTGGGCCCGATGGCCTTGGGGGCTGCTCCAAGCTTGCTTCCCTTTCCTGTGCTCCACCTGAGCACCTAGCCCTGGTTGCCACGGTGACCCCAGGTTCCAAAAGCCCAACACATTCAAGCCAGACCCATCATCTTCCTCCCCGAACTGCTCCTCCTTCCAGGTCCCCAGCTCAAGAACGATACACACTGTCTACCTAGTTGTGAAAGCTCAAAACCTAGGAGTTCCTCTTGGCCCCTCCCTCCCCCCACTCAGCCTCCACCCCCAAACCCCAACCAGTCACCAAGTCCGGTCATTTCTGTCTCCCAACAAGCTCTGGAATTCTCTTCATCCCCACAGCCCCCACCCAGGCCAGGTCCCTGTCACCTCTCTCCCGGACACGACAGCAGCTTCCCAAACTGTCTCCTGGTCACCAGTGCAGTCTGAGATCCCACCGGGCACATCTGATCTCCTCAGACACCCTCTGGACTCAGAGCGATTCCAAACTCCGTCACCAGGCTGCACCCCCAGCCCCTGCTCCTGGCTTCAGCCTTATCCCCTCAGAGGCTGCCCAGCTCCCACCCTAACCCCCTGCTGCAGGGACCTGTAAGCATCCCGGAACCCACTGCGCTCACTCTGGCTTTCGGGCCTTTCCACATGCTGCTCCCAGCCAGAACTCTCCAGCACCACCTGCCATGGCCCCGCTGACCTCCCACCCGGAAGATCTTAGCTAGATCTTAGCTTGCTGCTACCCACCCCCACTCTCTACCCACCAGCCCTCCCCAAGCTGGGGTAGATGCCCCCCAGCCCCGGGCTCCTACGGCCCCTGCCCGGCTTCCCCACACATTGCACCCATCATGCTGTAGTGTGACTGCCTGTTTATTATAGTGATCGGACCACCCCCAGAGACGGTGATCAGCTCGAGGGCAGCACCTTCGATGTCTCGTTCCCTCTTGCCTCCCCAGTAACCAGTGCAGTGTCCGCCACATCACAGATGCTCACTAAATATTTGTTGAGTCGGTGCCCAAGTGGCATGTCTTGGGATGCTGTCCCCACCCCCTCTCCAGAAGCCTGCCAGCTCCCTGCCAGGCCCCCGCCAACTCCCACGTGCTGCCCTGTCCTCTTGGAGCTCGTGCCCCATTTCTCAGCTCACAAAGATTTGTTTCTGAGGTGGGAGGCTGCGACCCCTCCAGGTCTCTACAGAGATGACCCACAGCCCCTGAGCTCAGACAGGAACCCCTGCCAGCACGCTTTCTTCCCCAACCTCTCCAAGATGCCACTGCTCCAGGGGCCAGGGAAGAGCCCTGTCAAAATCCTAGGGCTCTGGTTTGGCCTCCTTCAGCCCACAATGAGACCTGCTCCAGCCCAGCCTGGGAAGCATAGCCTTGGGTCCCTGCCAGGTGCCCGGGTGGCCAGCCCCATACCTGAGCTCTCACGCCCTAGTAGGCACTCCTTGAATATCTCCTGCACCCAGGACTGCAATTCCGGGTCACCCTCCACGGCTGCATCACACGGGTAATAGTAGGTGACGATCTCTGTCACATACCTGACCAGGGGACAAGACCTCAGCTTGAACCCACCCTGCCCTCTGCCATCGTGCTTCTCCCGCCTCCCCCAGGAGGCCCCAGCCTTGGCTGACCGAAAGCAGCCCCAGGCCTGTGGGTGGGCAGAGGTGGCGAGGGTGGCTTAGCAAGGTCAGAAAACACTCAGAGCACGCCTCATAAGGGTCAGGTGAGGCCCAGGGGCAGCTCAGAGCCCAGACAGGGTCTGGCCAGCAGAGGCAGGCTGGGGCCAAGGCAAGGAAGGGGCCCGTCAGGCCTCCCGAGGCCCCATCCAGAGCATAAGCGCGTATGTGACCGACACACAGACTCCAGACCTCATCCCCAAACGCCTGGGTGGCGCCCCAGCCCCTTAGAAGCTCCCCAGGCCCCCTCCAACATCCCAGGGTGTCCACCTGAGTGCCACCCGCTGCTGCCCTGACCTCACCTCTCCAGTGCATCCCACACTGCCAAGCTGTCCTCACGGTAATAATATTCCGGCAGGTCCTGAACCCCACGTCTCACGAAGTCATTGGGGAGGTAGAGGTTGTCATAGGTGATCTCTGCCAGACCCCGCACCATCACCTCGGCAAAGCCCTCCAGGCCCAGGGACATGCTCTGTTAGGGACAAGGCAGACCCTGGAGCGGCAGGGTCGCTGCACATCCTCCCCGTGGAGGACCACCCCTGCTTCACACACAGTCTGGTAAGTGCTTCTCTGACCAGCATCCAGCCTCCCCTAGCCCAGGAATCCTCCCTCTCCAGGCCAGCACACCTGGCCCCTGCCTCTGAGCCCTTGTAGACACAGCAGCACCCACCTTGTCTTTTTTTTTTTTGGCTGCGCCATGCAGCATGTGGGATCTTAGTTCCCTGACTAGGGATTGAACCCGGGCCCCCTGCAGTGGAAGCGTGGAGTCCTCACCACTGGACGGCCAGGGAATTCCCAACACAGCACCCACCTTAACTGGTCTCCTCCCTCCGTACCCCTCCGTGATCTAAAGGCAACTGGGAAGTTCTGCTTTCAGTCTAACTGCATCGTCTCGATGGGGTTAGAAGCAGACGTCTTACCCTGGCGGAGAGCCCCCCCTCGTTAAGGAGGAGAGCCCGCCCGATGCTGTTGATCTGGACGGTGTATCGGGTGTGGGGGATGAGGAGCTGTGGGGGAAGCAGGGAGGACAGATGATGAGAGAGGAGTAACGTCATCCCCCAAGGAACGTCACCCTCATCCCCGCTTCTGCAACATCAGCTCCCCTGACTTTGGGAAACCCCACCCCACGCTGCATCCCCAAATCTAACTGAAATTCTCCTGGCTGCGGAGCGAGCCAGGTGGCTTTCTGAGGCCGGCTGAGGGCAGCGACGCTTCCTTGAGGCCCCTTGGCCCCAGCCCATACCTTGTAGAGGGGGTGGCACATGGGTAGCTGCCTCAGCATGGCCAGGCAGAAGGCCTCAGCGATGAGGTGGGTCTCCAGCAGGTGGGCGATGCCCTCGTGGCAGTGGAACTCGGCATAGCGCACCCACGTCTTGGCCGTCAGCCAGTCCCACTCCGAGTCACTGGGCAGGAAGATGGGGCAGTCCGGCCCGGGGGTCTGGCTGAGCTGGGGGTGGGGAAAGAGAAGGAGTTAGGTGAGAGCAGAGACCCACATACATAAGGGCCCCCACTACAGGAGGGAGGCAGAGGGGAGTGCAAGGGGTAAAAACTCCACCCCCTACACTCCCGTCCCCCTGAGCACACCAGGGCCTTTCTCCCTCCTTACATTTGTTCCTGCTCTTACCTCTGCCTGTAGTACCTTCCCCCTGTCCCGTTCTCTACCTGACAGCTGCCACCCGTTCTACAAGAAGCAGCTCAAAAGCTGCCTCCTCTAAGAAACCTTCCTTATCTCAACCCCATGGCCGCCACATTCAGCTGTGCAGGTAGTGCACTGCACAAGGGGTAGGGGGGGTCACTGAAATCTAGTCTGCATTGTTCCACTAACAAGCCAGGAGCATCAGGGCTTCGCTGATCCCCACCCCCACCTGAGGGGTGCCTTTTTTCTAATTTAGACGTGATCCTGGTGGAGGCCTCTAGGAAGGAAGCATCCCAGTTTCCCTTCCTGCCAGAGCAGACTCTCATGGCAGCTGCTAAGTTTGATTAGCAGTTTTTCTAGCAGAGGTCTTGTCCACAGCAGGCATTGGTTTATCAAGTAGATGGATGAATGGAGTCAAAAAGACAAGCTTGAGCCACCAAGCACATTCCCATCTGGTCACCTCTGTGCATGGAGACACAGCACGCACACTGTACACACTAGGGCTTACACACGAGTGTACCCACAGAGACCCAGCTTCGTGCAGCCTGGGCATACAAGTGGCAGCACACGGATGCACACATGTAGGACCCTCAGGGACTCAGCCTGATGCTTACAGCCACAGCCACACACACAGATACAGATGTATGAGAGTGAGTCGAAAATTACCCGCACTCTGGTTATATTAAAACTTCTATGAACGCTACACCCAGAGTGCAGATAATATTTGACTCACCCTCGTATATAAACATAGGCATACTCTCAGATGCGCACACAGGGACATACACCCCACAGGCACACCTGCTTACAAGCAGTTGCGCACACTCACACAGGCACAATCCTTCACAAATAGATGCACACGTGGGAACAGAAGGTTCACGTGCACACTCACACAGATGGGGGTACACAAGTACACGCACAGGCCCACACAGTCACATAAGCACACACACATGTTCATGCCCACACAGAGGCCCCCCACTGGCAACACTCACACAGCCACCCCAGGCCTGCACCCCAGGCACCTGGATGGCGATGGGCATCAGGTTCCCTTCCCGACCAAAGTGCAGCAGGCAGAGCGGGGCGCAGTGGTACTGCTTCTGGCCGTTGAGTTCAACGCTGGGAATGCCCTCCAAGATGCGGTAGTCTGCCAGGTAAATGTTCCCCTTCTGGAAGGGAGCCCCGATGCGTGGGCAGGTAGGCACCCAACACACGGCACCCATGACCCCCGCCTTGGGGGCAGGGTGCCCTGGCTCCCCAGGTGCTGGGGTTGGCCAGGACCCGAGTGGGAGATGCGGCGGGGTGGGGCTCTGCAGAGGCCTAGCCGGGGAGAGATAGGGATGCCTGGAGAGATAGGGATGCCTGGAGGGAGGGAGGCAGGGAGGCAGTGGGGGTCAGCTGCTGAGCGGGCCTCACCTCCAGCTCCGCTTGCAGGCACGTTCCCTCGCCCAGGAACGGGGCCACCATGTCGTCTGTGACGGGGAACTTGTCTGGGATCTGCGTGCAGCGGCGGAGCAGGCCTGGGTTGATGCCATTGAGGTACTGGTACCCAAAGAAGCTGTCCTCTGCCCAGTGCTCCGACACGTACTCTGGGGGGACAGCGCGGGGGCGTCATGACGCGACCCGCTCCCCCTCAGGGACAGCGAGACCCCAGAGGTTAGAATGGCCAGGAGGGCAGAGGCCCGGGAATGAGGGAGGAAGACCATGGACATCCTAGAAGACTCGGGGAGGAAAACCGAGCCCCCAGCCTCGGGTTGAGCGGCCGGAGGGGCGCAGGGCGACGTTTTCCTAGGAGCCGCCAGAGGGCGCGCTGGCCTGTGTGAGTTCCTGCCTCAGGTTCTCCGTGCGGCTCGCAACGCACCGCCCCACGTGGGGGTCCCGCCTCCCGCCCGAGATCGCTCGGCTCCTCTGTGCTCGGTTCGGGATGCCCCATCCCATACCGAAGACGACAGACTTGTTGGCTGGGAAAATTTTCTTAATGTCCTTCAGTCTCTTCCACGACCGTTTGCAGTCCACCAGGCCGCGGAGTTTGAACCCCAGTGCCCTAGGACAGGGGATTCAAGGGGGAGGCCGTCGGAGAGGCTGTCGAGAGCTGCCCCACTCCCCAGGGTCTCTGAGTCGGGGGCGGGGAGGGGGTCCCAGGTCCTCCCAGTGGCACAGCTCAAGGCCTTTGATGTCTAGATCTGAGTGTCACCTCTCAGTTTCCCTAGGCCCATCTTTTCAGCTCCCTCCGCCCTCCTGGCTGTTCTCACCTCTGGGGCTGTGGTGGGGGCAGGCGTGGAGCAGGGGGAGAGAGACAGTCTTTACAGGACCCCAACCCCCACCCCTCACACACACTTACATGGGGCTCAAGCGGGTAAAGAAGGAGGCCGTCTTGATGAAAGAGTAGCGGAGGTTTGAGTTCAGGAACTTGGTGGCTTTAATATTGATGAGAATTGGGAATCCTGGGATGTAGCCGTTCCACCTGTGGGGAGGAGTGGAGGGCTGGGGCTGGGCATCTGGGGTCCAGGGGACGGGGTTGGGGGGGTGGGGGGGTGGGGAGGCAGAGCTCAGGTGTCAGCCATGGGAAGGACCCCAGGGCAGCCTCAGGTCCTTACTCGCGCTGGTTAGGGTTTCGCCGGACAGGAGGGCGGTAGCTGGGGATGTGCACGTAGTTGGGCAGGCCGGGAACGAAGACCCTCCAGCTGCAAAAAGATGCCAAGACGGTGGGCCTTGACGGCCACACACCATCCCAGGGCCCAGCGGGCAAAGCCATCCCTGGCCCCCTGACCTCCCACAGACCCTGACCCCCTCCCCTCACTGGTAGAAGTCCTGCTTGGCTCTGAGCTCCTCCTCTCGGTGCTCCAGAAGGATCGGGAGTGTGTCGTCTGCTGTTGTCTTTCCTGCAGGCAGACCAAGGAGGAGGCTCAAGTTTGACCCCACCCCCACCTGCCCCTGCCCCTGCCCACTTCAGGGATCAGAGTTCAGCTTCTGTCCCCAAGGTCAGCTCTAGGGTGGGGGAGGGACATGGCCAAGGATGGGGAGGCTTACCCTGGGAGAGAGAGGGTGTGTCTTCTCCCAAAAACTCAGATGAAAGGACCGTGGACCCCCACCCCAGTGTACCCCTCAAGGTGGGCTCTGCTGCAGGGAAGACCCTCTTCTATACCCACCAAAACATTAACACCTAACAGTTATTTAGCATGTACTAGGTACCAGGCACTTTCTAAACATTTATGTGAATAATTTACTCTGCACAAGAACAACCTTATGAGGCAGGTGACTGTTATTATAGGCCCATAATCTAATCTCCGCAATTCCAAAATCCAAAAGGTCTAGAAATCGTTTGTTTGTTTCTACAAGGTAGGCACAAATTCCTTAAATGAAAAAACCTGCTCTAAATTTACCAGAGGCTGTGGACAGTCTTTATTTAACTCACTTGGTGAAACTACTCAGAGTTTTTCTGCAGAAATATTAGTATAGGTGATCAGGGAGTGCCCCCAGTGGAGGTATCGTGTAGCATATGGTGTGCATAGTGTATATAGAATATATACATGCATGAAGATACACATGTGTATACACATACAGGAGTCCTCCTTATCTGCAGTTTCACTTTCCCTAGTTTCAGTTCCCTGCGGTCAACCTCAGTCTGCAAATATTAAATGGAAAATTCCAGAAATAATATTGACGTCTCACAACAACTTTATGAAGTGGGTTCTGCTGTTTGCCCAGTTTTACCAATGCGGACACTGAGGCTTAGAAGAATTTGGAAATGTGCCCAGATGTCCAATAAGTGGTGGACAATTTGGGTTTTGTCATTGTGGAGATGGGAGTGCGGGCCTATAATAATAGTCACTGGCCTCCTAAGGTTGTTCTTGTGAGGAGTACATTGTTCACATCCAGGGCTGTCTTTCTCAGCGTCCTGGCTGGCAGTCCCAGGCTGGCATGTGCCTGTGGCGGCACTCCCATCATTTTCCTTCATGGGCCCCGTCTGCCACCCTGCCTCACCTCCATCTGCCTCAGCTCACGTGGTGCTCAGGGTCAACAGTGCCCTCTGGAGTCATGCGACCCACAGACCCAGCTCGCCTTCATCCCCAGGGTGGGAGCCTCACTCCTTGCAGGGCCCAGCGGGTGACTCAGGTCTCCCTGCCCTGGTACTGTGTGGCAGCTGCCCCACCCAACACCATTCCCGCCAGCCTCCCAGCATCACCCTGCCTGTCCCCCGTGTCCATGCCACTCAGACCTGTCACTGTGGCAAGGTGCTCTGCATCCCCACGAGACCCTCCCCTCCCCCCTCAACTCCACCAGGCCCGCCTCCCCCTGACGCAGCCTCTCCTTTCCCCAGCTCAGGCCCCGTCCCCCTGCTCTCAGGGCAAGGCCCTTGCCACAGGGAACTGATAGAAGGAGGAGGGGTGGTCAGCTTCTAGGAGGAGGAGCTCCCAGCCCCTGGGCTCGCTCAGCCCTGCCTCCTCTCCCATCCACCTCGAGGGATGCCAAAGGAGCATGTGTGGTAGAGCCAGGGGGACAAAAGAGGACAAGCCTGCAGTCCCCTCGGAGCAGCCACGTATTAGAAGGCTGACCCAAGTTCACCAGACAAGGGTTCTAGCAGGGGTGGACGCAAGGAGCTTAGGCCCTCAGGTCCTGTCCCTCTTCCATGGTGGCAACCGAGTGGCTGGGAAAACAGCTGGGGCAGACTTGACTGGCCTCCTCAGAAAACCCCAACAGCCTGTAACTGTTGTAACAGGGCCTCCGGTTGGATGGCGATGGAGCCTTACTGGATTGGGGGCGGGGGGCGCTTTTGGAGGGGCAGTGAGTCCTTTTAGAGAACTAACGTGTCCTGTTGGGGTGATTGGAAGCCCTTTGCAGCCACAGAACATCCCATCAGTCTAAAAAATGCTCAATTAGAAAACCAGGTCATCATGAGAAGGTACAAGAGCTCCTGTTGTAGGACCATGGAGGGCTTCTTAATGAAATAACAAGGCAGCAGTTGGAATAATGGGACATCCTATTAGAGTAACAAGACATCCTGTTATAGTAACAGAATCCTACGGGAGCAACAGGGAGTCTTTTTGGAGCAGCAGGGCACACTACTGGGCCTAAACAGGGCATCCGATCAGAGCCCTGAGGTCTTTTGAGAGTAGCCAGACATCCTGTGGGCATGGAGGGGAGGACGGTGGAGGCGACAGAGAGCCCACTCTCGGCATGCCGCCTGCAGCCAGACCCTGGGGCCCGGAGATAGCCCCATGCCTCATTCCCCTCCGTTCCTCCAGGCTGCGGCCCCGAGCCGGGCCCCGCAGAGCAGCGCTGACCAAGGGTGATGTGGGAGAGTGGCAGGTATTCCTGGGAGTCCCTGTGGGGCTGGCCCCTGGCTGACTGGTTGGGGTGGCCACGCGGGGGTGGCCGTGCTGGAGTGAGGAGCTTCGTGGTGTGGGATGGGGTGGTGAAGGCTTGCCTGTAGCCTCCCGGAGCGCCAGGGTCTCGTAGCCATCCATCCACTGGTAGGCAGGGAAGTGGTAGGTGCGCCCGTTGGGTGCACAGATCTGCACGTAGTTGCAGTACCAGGGGTCCTTGGGGAAGAAGTAGTAGCGCTCCTTGTGCAGGCGGATGATGAGGAGCTCCCCCAGGTCCTGCTGGCACTGGACAGTGTACTCGTCCACCTGGGCAGGGCGCAGGGCTAGCTGAGCAGGCAGGCCTCCCACGGGCCTCCTCCCTCACCCAGGCCCCTCTCATGCTGGGTGATGCTCACCTCCCTGGACCCGGGGTGACCTGCTTCTTGGGGTCTCCGACCCCTCCAACCTGCCTGACCCCTGCCGGGCCCATCTACCCAGGGCTGGGCAGGACCCCAGCCCCTCCCCTTCTCCATTCCCAGCTCCTGAGATCCCCTCCTCCCACACCCTTCTCCCCAGTCACCTGAGGCTGCAGGAACCATGCAGATCACCAGGGGCTGGTGTTCAAAGGGGTCCCAGTAGAGGTCCCCTAAGCCTCCTACGTTCTTAGAGTGAGCAGAGGTAGTCCAGCCAGCCCCCTTTTCTCCCACTTATCCATGAAGATGTGGAGATTCAGAAACAGCTACATAGATAGATAGAGTGACCTATTAAGGTCACATAGTAGCAGGTGGCTGGACCTGACTCAAAATGAGGCTGAGGGCCCAGCAAAGGGGGCCTTTCATCACAGAGCAGATGGGTCCTCCCTGGACAGACTGGTCTGACGCCTGGTAAGTCACAGAGAACCCAGTGTGCATGTAAGCCAGCTATGCTGCAGCTTAATTTAGGCAGGCTGAGTAAGAGTGGGAGAGAGAGGTATGAGGGAGAGCGGGAGAGAGGCAACGGAAAGGGGTGAGGGCAGAGGGGGTGGGAAAGGGATGCGAAAGAAGGAGAGATACAGGGAGTGGAGAGGATTGAGAGATGGGGGATGTGGGTGAGTGATGACTGAGAGGAAGAGGGATGAGGGAGGGAGAAAAAAGAGGTGAGGAAAGGGAGGGAGAGGAATGAGGGATGATAGAAAAGGAATGAGAGGTGACAGACCAGGGGAGTGGAAGAAGACTGGGAGCCAGGTCTGGGGTGAGGGGCATCTGAGCCACCCTTGGAGCCCCCTGCTTTCAGACCTCTCCCAGAGCGCCGCCACCAGGTCCCTCCAGCAGGTGCAGAAACACACACACACACACACACACACACACACACACACACACACACACACTCACCGCACCGGTTGCAAAGTCTCTCCCAAAGTGGTTCAGCAGCTGCTTATGGCTCTCCCCTTGGGTCCCCACGATGGTCAGAGAGATGGAGTCCATGGTCCCCGACAAGCAGTCAGTGCCCGTGGCCACCCTGACTTTGTAGGTGGCCATGGTTGCTCTTCAGGAGGCAGGAAGGGGGCTCAATCGCAGACACTGTGAGGGAGGCCACACGGGGCCCAAGCCAGGCGGAACGTCAGACAGACAAGATTGAAAGGCCAGCCTCCCGAGGTGGAGGGGTGAAGCAGGGATCCAGAGCCTGGAGAAGCTGCTGCCCTGGGCAGCCGGGACCAGGATGGATGCAGAACAGGAGCCTGGCAGGCCAGGGTAGGGCCGTGCTCCAGGCCGGTGAGCAGGTGTCTGAGCTACGAGCCCTCTGGGAGCTGGCAGGGAGGAACAGCAGGCAGGGCTCTGGGCCTGCCCCTGAGAGGGCGGGTAGAAGATGCCTTGGATGAAGGAGGCTTCAGGGTGGGGGAGCCAGTCCAGCCTGAGCCAGGGCCAAGGAAAGTGGGGGAGGGGGCCAGGCGGGGCCCGCAGATCTTTATCAGCCTACTAGCTACTTCCTTCTGCCCGCCCCCATCAGCTGCAGCTCTGGGCACCCCTGCTAAGCAGGGCCATGGGCAGCGGATTACCTGCACTGGTTCTGGGGCCCCTGGTGGGTGGGGGTGAGGGGAAGGGGACACAGCATAAACCTACCATCCCGCTGGCCCGCTGCCTTGCCATTCCTCTCTGGAAAATGGGGCAGGTAGTGTCTGCAACGGGAAGGCTGGCCTATCCTTCTGCCCCAGGGCCCAGAGCTCACGATAGGAAGGGTGATGGGTGCTGACGTTAGAGCTGGGGGACCCTGGGACACAGAGCGGCTCCAGGGAGAGATGGTCAGGGATGGGAGGGGGGTTGTCTGTGGCTTCCTGCAGGGCCAGGATCAGCTGAGGAGGGACTGGGATTGAATACAAAAGTAGAAGACGGAGTGAAAATTGGGACGTAAGGATTAGGCTAAAGAATGGACATGTGATTTGTGGTACAGTCATAACGCAGACTCCTACCCAGCCATATAAAGAAACATAAAAACAAACTGTGACATAGATGAAGCCCACAAAGATGCTCTCGAGTGACAGAAGCCAAATATGAAAGAGAACATGCTCTATCATTCCACTGATACAAAGTTCAAGAACAGACAAAACTTAGCAATTCTGATAAAAGTCAGACCAGTGAGTAGCTCTGGGATAGGGGTACAGACCGAGCATCTACAAGGGGGAAGCCATACAGGGAGGTGGAAATGGCCCATAGCTTGACCTGGGTGGTATATAAGGCACTGAACGCATTTCACTGTATCTGTGCTATCCATTGATTTTATAAAGTGCAAACCATCGCCCGAAGATGGGAAAAGAAACAAAAAAGAACAAAGCTAGGGGACTTCCTAGGTGGTGCAGTGGTTAAGAATCCACCTGCCAATGCAGGGGACACGGGTTCGAGCCCTGCTCTGAGAGGATTCCACATGCCACGGAGCAACTGAGCCTGTGCTCCACAACTATTGGGCCTGTGCTCTACAGCCCATGAGCCACAACTATTGAGCCCATGTGCCGCAACTATTGAAGCCCACGCGCCTCGGGCCTGTGCTCCACAACATGAGAAGCCACTGCAATGAGGAGCCTGCACACCACAATGAAGAGTAGCCCCCACTCGCAGCAACTAGAGAAAGCCCATGTGCAGCAACAAGGACCCAACACAACCAATAAATAAAATAAACACATTTATTAAAAAAAAAAAAAAGAAGAACAAAGCTAGGATGAGTCTGAGTTGAGCCTCAGGGGAATTGAGTTTGTCGGGACTCAGGCCATTCATTCCTTCATGCCTTCATTCATTCAGGAGATGTTCGTGGGGCACATGCAGTGTTGCAGGCACTATTCCAGGCACTGCAGCTACAAAGAAGGAATACAGTACACACAAGGACAAGAAACAGTGAACAGTCACTTGTTTGCTGTAGTTTTGGATAGTTAGTGCTCTGAAGATAATAAACCTGGAATGGGAGGGGGGCTGGGATTGGGGGCAAGTTTCTGATGGAGTCACAGAAGCCAGAGCCGTGAGGACTGGGTGGGGTCAGGCCCCGGGAGCAGGTTGAGTTTAGGGAGGTGTTGGGACTAAGATGAGATTATGAGAGAGTATCAAAGTTCTACTCTCGGCACATAGCATTTGGGACCCAGGAGGAGTGAGGAGAGCATCACATTCTCTTCCCCTTTTCTGGACCTGTCCTCATTCCTTCTGCCTCCCAGGGGTAGCTCCTGCCAACAGGAAGCACCAGCCCAGGTTTCCTCCCTGGTGGCACCCTTCTGTCACCATCAAGGGAAGGTCACAGAGTTCCTGGGCCAAGTAAAGGCCCAAGGGGGCTGGGATTCTGAGTTGGAGAGAAGGTTCTGGTAGGTTTGGGATCGGGTGAAGAATGGGGATGAGATTGCAGTTCAGGTTGAGCTCAGGGGTAGGGATGTGCTTGGAGTTCAGGAGTGAAATGACCTTTTTAGGACCCAAATCTGTTCACATCAACCCCTCACACTCCCTCCTACCCAGATCAACCTGGCGGTGGCAACTTCTCACCTTTGGGACAATGACATCATCCTTTCACGTGGCCCCCATGGCGCACCTCATGGTTCTCATCCCCCACCTCGTTCCCCTTTGCTCTCTTCTGTCTGGGACTAGGTGCCTCTCATTCGTTCATCAGCAGACACTATGGTACGTGCCTGGCCGTGCCCAGCACTGTATGAAGCACTAAAAATACAACGTAACCAAAGCAAACCCCTGCTTTCCCTCATGGAGCTTACATTCTAGGGAGGGAAACAGACAATATTACCTAATAACCCAGTAAATTAAATCCTATGTTAAAGAGAGATAAGTGCTGAAGAGAAACTATAAAGCAGGGAAGGATAATACTGTAAGTCCCCTACATACAAACCTTCAAGTTGGAAACGTTCAAAGATGCGAAGGTGTGTTCACATGTCCAGGCACGTAAGTTAGTTCCCGTGTCTGGCGTACATTGTCACATGCGTGCATCCTCTACATGTGGTTGTGCTTTGGGGTACTTTACTGTATAGTACTGTGTAGAGTACAGTAGTACAGCATCTTTAGTTCAAGCCCAGGATGTCCGGAAGCAAGCGTAAAAGCAGCGGTGATGTAGCTGGTACTGCTAAGAAGCGCCAGCTGTTGTATTGTACTACTGTACTTTTCAAAATACTATACTGTAAGATTTTAAGTTTTCTTTATTTTTTGTGTTTGTTTTTTATGTATTGTTTGTGTGGAAAATATTATAAACAGTACCATACAGCCAATTGTATTTGTTAGGTACCTAGGCTAACTTTGTCGGACTTACAAACAAATTGGACTTATGAACATACTCTGGGAATGGAACTCGTTTTTATGTAGGGACTTACTGTATAAAGTATAGGGGAGCAAACTTTAGACATAGAGTAGCCAGGCAAGAGCTCTTTGAGAAGGAGACTTGAGTAAAGACATAAAGTGAGGTCAACTCATTCCAACCACAGGGCCTTTGCACATAATATTCCCTCTCCACTTCTTAGACCTGGTTAATGCTTCCTCTTCCATCAGATCTTAGCTTGATAACTGCTTCATCAAGAAACATCAGTTTTAACTTGTAATGGCTCCCAGAATACTGTAGTTAACATCTTTGGTGAATATCTGTCTTTCCCACTAGATGAGGCTGTCTGAAATTTGGTTTGGTTTTCTCCCCACCTCCAGGCACAGTACCTAGTAACTGGGAGACTCTCGAAACATGGGTTAGTGATGAGGACAAGATAAGTCAGGAACTGAATCAGCAATGGGATTGGAATTAGGGTGAAGATTCAGTAAGGATGAGGTGAGGGGTAGGAAGTGATGTGAGGGAGGGGAGTGGGTTATGGAGATGGAGGCAAGATGGGGAAGAGACTGGGGATGAAGGTTATGCCACTGCTCTGTGACTGGCAGAGCTGTCTCATTTGCCTGGGCACAGTGCTCTCCTGGGCTGTCAGGCCGGTCAGGCCCGCCCTCCTGGGCTCTGCTCAGCCACCCTAATGACCCTTGGGTGATGCTAGGAACTTGGTGATTCAAATTAGCATCTTAAGATGCACATTTACCCAGCCTCCTGCCTTCTAGCTACTCCCCTTCTCTTGAGACTATGCCCCCCGGGGCTGCTAAAGCTTGATAAGAAGCAGGGCCAGTGGAGGGGGGAATTGAGGCTCAGGGGTTTGGGAAACTGCACCTCCAGGCCCCTCTGGGATGCCGGGTCCTGGAGGAGCAGGGGTGAGAGGCCCAGCCTTACCCTTCTAATCCAGCAGTAAATTCACTCTGCAGGGGGTGGGAAGGAGGAAGGAGCACACAGGCAGCCTGGGAGGGGATGTTGGGGAAACAGGGGAGGGAGCTGATGGTGTAGAAGAGTTTGGGTGTCACCATAAACACTGGGGATCGACCTCCATTCTCCAAGTCACAATCCACTATCAATAGGTCTCCCCCCTCCAATCCCCCTGTCCCCCAAAAGGCAGGAGTGGTGGCTCCGGGGTTGATCAGGGCTCAAGTTTGGAGTGGAAATTAGGCTCCCAAGGGAAACAGACGGAGATGGGGCTGGTGGGGTTGTGGACGTGGCCAGGGACATGGATGGGATTAGGCATGAGGATGTAGATGGGGCACTCCCCAGTTACAACCAGAATGCAGATGCACAACTCTGGGTAGGTGCTCATTGAGCTGAAGAACTGGTTCTCCTTGACCAGGGGTGGACGCGGAGAGCAGGAGAGGCCCCGGGAAGGATGTGAGCTCGCTGGGTTGGCTCACAGAGAGACACCCACACAGGATGCTGAGCCCTCACTGTTGGGACACCCCCACTACCTTGCCCCACCCTGAGCCCTGCAAGGCAGGGGAGCTACCCCTGGAGCCCCACCCCCCCCAAGACAGAGGGGGAAAAAATCAAATCGGGTCACTCCCCTACTTCAATCCAGAGCTTAGAACAGTGTTGCCCCTAGAGTCAAATCCAAGGACTCACCTGTGGGCTCTCGGATCGTGCACGATCCAGCTTCTGTCCACCCCGGGTCACCTACTGCAGCCACGCTGGCCTCTAACGCACACCCTTCAGGGCCCTTGCGCTTGCCCTGTCCTGGGGCAAGTCTCAACTCAACGGTCACCTCTTCAGAGTGACCTTCCCTGATCGCCACACCTAATACTGCCCCTCAACCCTACATGCTAACACACCACCTGGTTTCATCTCCTGACTGCACTCGCAACCATCTGAAAGGATTTATTTGTTTATATGTTTGTGTAATGTGTTTGTTGTCTGCCCCCATAAGCCAGTTGAAGTAGGGGTCGTGCCAGGGGAATTCACAGCTGCATCCCCCACATACTGTCTAAGGAGACAGAAGCCACAAGGCAAGCAGATCCCAGAATGTCAGTGCTGGAAGGGGCTTTCCTGGTCTTCGGGCTCCTTCCATTTATCTGACAAATCTGGGCCACTGAGACTGAGGGACTCAAGGCCAGCTGGGGAGAGAGGGCTGGTATGCTTCTCTTTACGCCGTACCAGCTGCCCTCCGGACTGATGGAAAAGCACAGAGGGGTCCAGAGTGCCAGCTGGGGGCCGCCACCTGCCTGACAAGCCTGGAGCTTTGCACGGGCCCCCTCCCCACATCCTGTCCCCAGAGGTGTCCAGAGCCCACACAGAATCCTACATGCAGCCAGGTGTATCGTCCCAATAAGCCTCCCTCCAAGCTGGCTTTCTGGGGAACCAGATGCCAATGATCCTCCCTGGTCCCACCCTCTCCGGCTCGGGGACATTTTCAGATACAACACGTCCTCTAATGCTAACTTTGGTGCAGGCCAAGGAGTGTCTGTCCTCTTGAAAAGACAAGCTGCCTGACTGTGTCCTGACATCATTCCTGGTCCTGCTGTTCTAAGTCAAAGCCCAGGTTTAAAGGGCAGGCACATCCAGTCTCTGCCACAGTCCTTCTAGCCACAAGGGGGCGCCATTCTTACTCCTTGATTTTGTTCAAAGGTGAAAAGAATCTGATGATTTGGGCTAAATTCTTAGGTTGGAATCTGCAGGTAAGACACCCCCAAACACGCCTCTTCATGCACAGTACCATGGGGATTCTCTTCTGCCCGTATCACAGGCACAGGAGGTGAAAATCTGACCTCTGGCAGAGCCGAAGCCTGCCCCGCGCCCACTCTCCAAAGACATTATGACTCTGGCTAGAGAGGGGCCGTGACCAGGGTTTGGTCAGATACCAAATGTGTCTCAGGGGCTAGATCTGAAGTCTAGAGAAGCAGGAAAATGGGAAGTTTGGGTGGCTGTGGAGAAAGATGTGAATGACTGACTTGAAGGCTGCACAAATCTCTATTTTTAAGGGCTACAGGGCTGGAAGGGAGAACATTAGACTCCCAGATTACTATCTGTTTCAGTGAGGGTGGGCTTGATTATGCTGCAACAACAAACAATCTCAAAATCTCAATGGCTTGACCCAGCAAAAGTTTATTTCTCACTCAGCTCCATGCCCAGCTCAGGTCAGCAGGGGGCTCTGCTCTAGTCCCTGAGAGACGGAAGCTGATGGATGGAAGCACCATCTCATCACATGTTTCTAGAACAGAGAGGCAGAGAGCAAAGAACTCTGGAGGGCTCATGCCAGCATTTAAATGCTCCAGCCTGGAGATGACCCACCGCACTTCTGCTCAGACCTTGTTGGACAAAACTCATCTATGACTCTACCCATGCACAAAAGAGCCAGAGGTTGAGTCTTCCACATGTCCAGAAGAGGAACTAGATCTCAGTGGCAGTGCTAACAAGTCCCACACCCAGAAGTTTTGGATTCTCAGGCTTTGCAAAATACCTACTTTTTTTGTATCGGCCCCTTGAGTCTGGACATTCCTCCACCTCCTGATGGATGACACACTCTGGGAGGTGAAGGAATGTAGGGTCTGGCCAGGCAGTGGTTTGAGCTGGGAGGCTTCCTGTCTCCAGAGCAGCTGGTCCAGGGACTCATTGCTGCTCCTTCTTTCTCTAATCCCCTGGTACCCCACCCACCTACACAGACACAGGAACAAACACAAAAATGAAATGGGAACCAAGTATATTGATTTTTATTGAACTTACTGGGCTCAAGGACCAAAAAGGTGGGGGATGATAGTGGGACAGGAAAGAACTGGGGAGGGACTCCACACACACACATGCCCAAGCCAGGGGAGGCTGGCCCTGAGAACTACAGCTACAAGCACAGGTAAGCTGGGCTCTAATTCTAACCCCTCCCCTAAAGATGCTGGGGTCAAAGTGGACCACATGGCAGATCCAGGGCACACATCCTTCTTTGTCCAGTTACCAGGCTCTTCCAAAGAAGGCAGTTGGATTGGGTTGGTCCTAGAATGGGAGGAAAGTGGAAACAAAGAGGCAAGGTAGGAGAAAGAGTTTTGGAATGGCGAGGACTGGGAAGGTGGGCTCAGAGTCCCAAGCTGGATCCAATAGGAGGAGGTAGATTTTTCACAGAAGATGGGAGTAGGCTAGGCTTTCACAGGAGGCTGCCCAAAGTAGGGCAAGGGGTGATGGGGTTCCTTCCTTTCTAAGGGCCTGTTGTGCGTCTGACTTTAGCCAGCGTCTTCTCACCGTGGACACCGCTGTACGGGTCCCTCACAGCTCAGGGCTCGGTTCGTGTGATGCTAGATCCAACTTGGGTGGAAAACGTCCCCACGTGCAGAGAAAGTTCAGGCTGACCGAGAACAGGGAAGACGGAAGGGCCCGGAGGACCCTGAGAAGCTGGGCCTCCTCACGCTTGGGCTTTTCGGGTGGAAGGAGGAGGGGGTTAAATCGAGACGCTGTTCTCGATGAGGGGTGGGTCCAGGTAGGCGTAGGGCAGCTCCAGGCACCGGTTCCGCTCCCGGATGTCTCGCGAGATCTGAGCCAGGCGGTTCTGGAAGACGGTGATGCTCTGGCGCGGGGCCTCCTCGGTGAAGTGCTCGTCCAGGTAGGTGCCCAGGGGCCGCTGGGAGAAAATCAGGGGCGGGGTCAGGATTATGTTCAGGACGGGATGGAGAATGATGAAGGACCACATTTGCCAACAAGTACCGTCAAGGTGGCTGCTAAAGGCGGGCGTGACCCAGGCACGGCTACTGTAAACGCAACCCCTTCAAACCCCCAAATCCCCGCTCCAGCGACCTGCGCAGAGCAGCCCGGACACCCGCAGCCCACGGGTCCCTGAAAAGGTCCCTTCCTGTGCCTGGGCCACTGCTGTGTGAACTAAATACAACCACATTCAGAACACAACTGAAATCGGCGTAAACACGCCCTAGCAAATTTACCCAAGTATACACACCTGGTACCTCACAATTTCACAAAAGTCAACCCCAGAAAACAACCAGGTCTGAGGCGTCTTCCAATCAACCAGTGTTACCGACATAATCAGCATCACCATACACGCATGCTTTGCAGCGTAGCCAACCACAGCCAAGAAATATGGCAATGAACTTCAGTCAAGTGCCGTCCTGTGGCAGAACAGGCCTTGACCACAGTGCACAACCAGTTTCACCATCACGGTTCATGGGGCCAGGCTCCTAACCACACACAGCTCATGCAATATAACTGTTGCCAACAGTCCTGATATTTCAAAAATTCTTTGTCTCATTTTATAGCGCAAGCAAAGCCTTCCCAAGCAGTGTTAAATCACAGCTTTTTCTTCTCCCTGACTTTAATGACCTCCATTGTTGCACCATAAGGAGTGTTTTCTTTTGTTTTCTGAAATATACTTTATCAAATCTCCATAAGGGAGTTTCATCTTATACTGAGTTCTTATTAGTAATGGCAGTTCTCATTTATCAAACGCTTTTTCAGCATATAGGGAGATGATTATATGGTGTGTTTCTTTATTGATGTAATGAAGTATGTTGTTAGATTTCATAAGCTTGAACCAACCTTTCATTCCCTTCATTGCTAAATTAAACTGTAGATTTTGTCATGATGTATTATTGTTTTACTGTTTCCTGTTGGCCTTCATTGACTAATGCTATATTGTTAAGATTGTCGTAGCCAAGTGGAATGAGTTTGTAATTTTATTTTCTTAATTACAGCTGACGTTGCAAGGGCTTTCCGTGGATCATCACAGTGGCACAACAATCCTGTAAGACAGGTACTCTCATCATTCCCACTTTACAGATAAAGAAACAGAGGCTTAGAGAGGCCCGATGACATACCCAAGGTCACATAGGTGGGAAATATGGATTTGGGACTAGAACCCTTCTACCTGAGACTCACTTCCCTCCTTAAGAGCACTACCTTTGCCAGGTGCTGGTATCAGGGTTCCCAGTAAAATGATTTGGGAAGCTTCTACCTTTTTCCTGTATTTTAAAGCAGTTTGAATGATTTAGGAATTACTTGTTCCTTAAAGGTTTAATAGAATCTCCCTTTACAAGGAGGGGAATCTAATCTTTTACAGCCTTTTTCATGTATGTATGGTTTTCACCTCTTTGGGGGGTTTTTCTGTGTTGTTTTTTAGGTTTTCCTAAAAAATCACTTATTTTATCTAGGTTTCCAAATTTGTTTGCATAAAACTGTAAGTGGTGTTTTCTTCTCATTTTTTATTTTTAAAAAAATTTTTTCAGTCTTCTCAAGTATACGGCTATATGCTTTTCCATTCCTGATGTACATTTATGTTATTGTTTTTCTCGATTTGAATTGTCTCTGGTTTCTTTATTTTATTGGTCTTTTCAAAGAATCAGTTTTAAGTCTTACTTGCCAGATTGGCATCTAATTTCCGAAACTGTAGTGTCACTATTGATAAAGCAGAACACAGAAATATGATAGACTGGGTTCAAAGCCTACTTTCTGGCTGTGACCTTGGGCAAACCACTTGGTGTCTCTGAATCTCAGTTTTCTCCGCTGTAAAATGCAGCTGCCATTTATTGAACACATATCCCAGTCACTGTATTAAGCATTTTAAATATAGTTACTTATTTTGTATTTTAATTAGATACCTGATTTAATGACTGAGGCATGATAGAGCCTCAAGAACTGATAGGTGCCCTAATTATTATTATTGTTGCTGTTGTTATAACTTTCCAGGTTAATCTTCCCACTGGCTTATGAGAAAGGGAACTCTCCACTCTCATTGTCTTGTATACTCATCCCTCTCCACGGTGATATTGTGATTTATAATGAGGAATATATATTTTTCTTCCTCCCATTCCCAGCACAGAGCTCTTAAAATGCTTATAATTTCGAAAGTGGTAGAGTATTAAAGGTGTCTTTTGTTTTTCAAAATAAGCCCCTTTCAACCCTACCTGAGTTTATGTTAATGAGGTGACTTCTGGAAAGCCCCTGGGGTCGGAGGCTGGTTGCCAGGGGAATCAACCTTGTGATTAGAGGGTTGGAACTTTCAGTCTCAACCCCTCAACCTCTGGGGAGGGGAGAGGGCCTGAAGGTCGAATTAATCCCCAATGCCCAATAATTTAATCAGCCATGCCTAGGGAATGAAGCCTCCATAAAAATCTGTCATGTACAAGTTTGGAGAGCTTCCAGGTAGACACACCTGTGGAGGTGCTGGGAGGGTGGAGGGCCCGGAGAGGGCGTGTGGGCTCTGCGCCCCTCCCCATACCCGCCCCTTCCCACACACCTCGCTCTGTGGGGCTCCTCCACCTGGCTGTTCCTGAGTCGTATCCTTTTAGCATAAGCCAGACATCTAGTAAGTAAACTGTTTTTCTGAGTTCTCTGAGCTGTTCTAGCAAATGATCAAAACTGAGGAGGGTGTCAACCTCTTATAGCTGGCTGGTCAGACGCTCAGATGACAAGCTGGACTTGGGATTGGCACCTGAAGGGTGTGAGGGGGGTAGAGTGGAGGAGAAGTCTTGTGGGACCAAGCCCTTAACCTGTAGGATCTGACGCCATCTCCAGGTGGATGGTACCAGAATTGAGTTAAGTTATAGGACACCCAGCTGGTTTCGGAGAAGTGCTTGATGGGGGAACCACCCCCACACATTTGGTGTCTGAAAGTATTGAGTGAGAGTATTGAGAGTAGTAAGAGTGTTGTGTGAGTAGACAAAAAACAGAGTTTTTCCTTTATAATGACAGAAATGAGTCTCTCCAAATCCTTGAGAGATTGGTCGAGAGAGGAGTAGCATCCAGGGACAGGTTCCTGCATTCCCAGGTGATGAGGTGATAGGTTAAAACTTGTTAGGGCGATAAACTGTCTGTGTCAAGTGGAGTCAAGCGTGAGAAATGAGGATATCACGTAATGTCAGGAAGCTTGGGGACACGGCCAGGAAGCCGGAGGCATGACTGATACCCCAGTGTGTAAATGGAGGTGATGGTAATTGGTGATTAAAGGGCTGCTCCCCTGGCCGAACAGCCTTGTTGCTGCCATTCCTGCCTCCAGAATCGCCCCTCCCGTCCATCCGCACAGCCACAGAAGCGCCCTCGCTGAGTCTCAAATTTAGCCATGTCACCTCAGGCTTAAACTCTTCCTTTGAACAAACATTGCGCCCACACTGAACCATTTCTGCTCCTGCAAACCCACCAACAGACTCTTACCTTCGCTTTGCTTCACTTGGTTGAGTCCTTCCCTCTGCCTAGAAACTAACCCTGCCCCTCTTTTGTCTGCCAAGTTCCTCCCTGTCCCAAAGGCTTCATCTGAGATGTCACTTCCTCCAAGAAGCCGTCTCAGGTTTGCCTAGACTTGGTCAGATTCCATGGGGCCCCGTCCTCACCTCTGTCACTAGACTGTAAACTTATGGCATCAAGGTTCAAAACCGCCCACCAGCGTCTGGCACATTGCAGGTGCTCGAGAAGTCCAGATTGAATGGAGGAATTCGTGAATACTTCTACAATTCTGTGATGCCCTTTTCCATTTCCCTGTGTGTCTTCTCAACTAGACTATAGGATTCTTGAAGGCAGGAAGCTCTCACTCAGCTTTATGTACCTGGTACCCAGCACTGTGTTGACACAGCAATGTGCGTTGAATGGATGGATGAGTGATGGATGGATGAGTGATGGATGGATGAGTGGTTGGATACACGGATGGATAGGTGGATAGATTGGTAAACTGGTGAATTAGATGGAAGTTGTGCCCCAGCCACTAAACTGGTATTTGTTTCAATGTATGTCTTTGGGGAACAACTGTCATTCTCTGAAGAAACTGAAAAACCCAACGCAGCTCAGCAGTGGGCATAAATGCCAGCTGTCGGCTCCCAAATTCCCCGGGACAGCTACCACCACCTCCACTACCCAGGCCCTGCAAACTGCTCCCACCCCCACACACCCCCACACACCTGATCCTTGGGCTCTTGGCTGACCAACCAGAAGAGGAGAATGTTGTTACAGGTGGTGTTCACTTCCGGGAGGGTGTCTAGGTAACTCTTCAGGGTGGTGGCCCCCTTGGTCTGCGGTGGGGGCTGCCTCATGGATGACGGGGCATTGGGCATCCAGACCCCAAAGTCATGCTGCAGAGACCACCCCCCCCCAAGTTGAGACAGTTGACCAGAGGAAGAGGACCATCTCCCTCCTGATCATCCCTGTTCCTGCCCCTACCACCCCAGATTGTTGCAGTTGGGAAATAAGGGGGTTGTGGAAAGAGAAGAGAGGGAGGGGTAGAAGGTAGAAGGTTCCAGAGGGGTGGCAGGAGCATGGGTCACCCCTTGTCACTCCTCGCCCAATGTTCCAGGACTGGGTGGAGTGAGTCACCTAGGAGGGAGGAGGACCCAGAGTAGAGGTCACCTGAGAAATGGGCCGTGGGCTGGCCTGCCACACAGAGCCGCCTGCCACTCCACCTGGCCGTGGCCCATCTGCAGCAGGAGCCCCTCCACAACCCACTGGAGTCACCATTACAAGCTTGGACCCAGCCCCTCTCCAGTCATTATCCCGCCCCAGCCCTGCGCTCCACCCAGTCGCTACTCCAACCCCAGCCCTATTCATAACCCCATTACAGCCCCAACCTCCCATGCTCTCAGCCCGAACTCTGGCCTCACGTCCATTGCTGAGCTTAATCGTGCGTGGCCCAGTGACCCCCAGGCCCACCCTCTGCAGCCTCACCTGTCCACTGTTGACGGCGGCGTGCTGGGCGGAGCAGTTGAAGATGATTGCAGTGAGGAACTTCACTAGCTCTCCCAGGGTGCACAGCTGGCGTGGGAAGCCTGCGTGTGGGAGGGAGGGAAGAGGATGTGGGTGGAGGGGACCAGCTTCCTAGGGGCAGCTCAGGGCTGGGTTCACCGCGGGGGGAGACTGAGTGACGCACACTGAACATTGGCCACACTGTCTTTAGACAAGGATTAGGGTTGGGCTGAGGTTAGGGATGGTCATCACCAAGGTGTGGTCTCTGAAGGGGGGACTGGGATGGGACCAAAAAACTCCCAGCCAGCAGAGCTCACAGCAGAAGAGCCAGGTTCAAGGTGATGGCCAAGCTGCCTCTCGCTGAACACCAAGGCACTTCCATCTGCAGCCCATATCAGCACTTAATGATTTAATTCTCCCCAATTCACCAGTATTTGTCTGAGCACTCAGGAGCAGATCCTCTGCTGCTGGGTTTAGTGGCAGAGACAGATGGCCAGAGAGGGTGCTGCTTATAGGCTCCTAGTGATGGAAGCAGAGGGAAGCAGTAAGGCCAGGGTTTGGCACTTTGAGGACAGGGCAGGAAGGGCAGGCTCGGCACTGGGGCTGACGTGGCTAGGCGAGACTCTCCTGGAGGAAGAGAAGGGGCTTCCCTGGGTAGAAGAATGGGTGAGCTTTGAAGGGAAAAAAGAAGACAGAGGAAGAAGTTTTCAGGCTCAGCCCTTGGTCCTCTTCTCTGTACCTCACTGGTCTCATCCAAGACTATGATGTGTCCTGCTGACCAGTGTCTCCCAAATTCGTGTCTCCCTTCCACCTGGCCTCTGAACGCTGGACGCAGCAGCGGGCATACATCTGCAGCCACTCCCTGACACCACCTGAGCGTCTCCCAGGCATCTCAGACTTGACACCTGCCAAAACTAATGCTTGACCCCTACCCCGCACGCTCCCCAACCCATCCCCCGCCCTCCCAACCAGTGGTCCCATTTTGGTGCTCTATCTCCAGTTGCTTCGGCCAAAATCTGCACTCGCTGCTCTTTTTTTTCCTCATACCACACATCAGCAAGTTCCTGCAGAAGCCAATCTCCTCCCATTACCTCCAGTCTTCACACCACCCCGTCCCCACATCTCACTCCTGGGTGAATCTGACTGCTTCCGCCCTTGCCCCTGACAGCCTGTTCTTCACATGACAGCCGCAGTGAGTGGTCCCTTAGAATCATAAATCCAGTTATGTCACCCCTAGCTAAAACCCGCCAAGGGCTTCCCACCCCACTTTCCTCACCATGGCCCTGCTTGATCTGGCTCCCATTCCTTCTCTGACTTCATTTCCTTCCCTACTTTTCTCCCTCTTACATACTCTACTCAGCCACACAAGTCTTCTGACTTCTCCCGCCAGCACACTCCCACCTCAGGGCCTTTGCACTGACTCCACCTCTGCCTGTACACTCTTGCCCCAGTTATCCACTAGCTCTCTCCCTTCCTGCACATCTCTATCAAACATCATCTACCCAGAGAGGCCTTCCCTGACCACCTAACTGAAATAATCCCCCTACTTTGACCCACTGTGTCCCTGGATGCTGTTTTGTTCTTCTTAGCACTCATAACCACTTGACCTGTTTGCTAGTTTATTATCTGTATCTCCCTACAAGAATACTAAGCTTCACGAAGGCCAGGATTTTTGTCTGTCACGTTCACTGCTGAACCCCAGCACCTGAAACTATACTTAATACATGTTAACAGTACTTAATAAATATCACTGGTTGAACAAAGTCAATGCATGAGAGGGTAGGAAGCCAGAGAGAGAAGGCACGGGGGCATGAGCAAGGTGAGGGGACAGGGAGGGGACTTAATTGGAGGTGAGGCTGCAGCACCGGGCCAGGCCGGTGGTTCCTGGGTACTGTTTGAGAGGATTACTGGGGCGGTGGCCCCGCGGAATTGGCAGGCGAGCAGCAAGAGCCTGTGACAGTGCAGCAGTAGTGAGAGGACTGGGACTAGGGTGGTGACAGTAGGAAATGATGGGGACAATAGGATTGGCCACCCAACTGGATATAGGGAGAGAAGAAGACAGCGGGGAACGTGAGTCAAGATGGCTCCAAGGTTGGAGTCAGGATGGCAGGAGAGAGGCTGATGCAGCAGAGTGGACGCAGAGGCTGGAGGCAGGACCACGTGTCTGCCTGGGAGTGTGGGGGCATTTTCTGAACGCACTGTTTGGGGTGGATAGAATAAAAAAGCAAAGAGGTCAGACCGTCTGTGGGAATTTTTCTGCAGCACATATTTATTTTTTCTCTTTGAAATATTGAAGCAAAAGGCATGCTGACTGAGGTTAATCAATGAAGGTGTTTTACCTTAGAACCTGAGCCTAGAATTAGTCTGTGCTGGTTGAAGGAGATGTTTGAGCATCTGAAGAATGTCCTGATGTATTAAATCAGAGACAAGTTGAAAAAAGGAAGAGTTGATCCCGCCCTGGGTCTTGAGTAGGAAACAGATAACCCCAAAGAGAAAAATAGCTGCCCCTGAAGGAAAAGCAGGATCAGGATGCCCCTGGTTAATAGTAGGTTTGCAAAGCACAGGGAGGGGCCGCCCTTTAAAAGATCCGAAAGAGACCTGGCTGTCACCACTTAACCCAGAAATCACACTTGGCATCACTGATAGTGAGACAGCCTGGCATCACATGCCTCCCGATATGATGCAATGCAGAGAACACAGCATTACTGGAGAAATAGTCTTGCCCAACACTTAACCTTTAGATATTACTTCTGGTGGACAAAAAAACACAGGGAGTACAGGAATGATGTCATGAGGAAGCAATTATATAAATTAAGAAGGTGAGACATTCTGCAGAACAGCTAGTCCTAGCTTTTCAGCAACGCTTGTCAGATGTCATGTGATTTAAAAAAGGGTGGAGGGGGCTGTCCTAAAGTAAAAGAGACTTTAGAGTCAAAAAGAACAAATGGGGGGCTTCCTAGGTGGTGCAGTGGTTGAGAATCCGCCTGTCAATGCAGGGGACACGGGTTTGATCCCTGCTCCAGGAAGATCCCACATGCCGCGGAGCAACCAAGCCCATGCGCCACAAAAAAAAAAAAGGAACAAATGTGTCGTGTGGTCCTTGACTGGCTCCAGAAGGAACAGGATCAACTGAGGGAGAATGGGACAAGTGAGGACGTTTGTGGACAAAGGGGTCATGTTGGAGATTACTGTCAGTTTTGTTGAATGTGATGACAGTGTTGTGGTTGTGTAGAAAAGCGTCCGTTGTGGGGTTTTTTTTTTTTGAGATGCTTATTAATTAATATGAAATATGTGTAATTTACTTTAAAAGATTTCAGCAATAAACAAAAGCAACAGCTGAATCAAATACAGCAAGGTGTTAGGGATTGTGTCTAGGTGGTGGGTAAATGGGTGTTGATTTCGTCATACCCTATACTTTTCTATATGTTCAAAATTTTGTTTAAAAAAGAAAAAAAAGCCGGGACTCCCCTGGTGTCGCGGTGGTTAAGACTCCGCACTTCCAGTGCAGGGGGCGCAGGTTCGATCCCTGTTCAGGGAACTAAGATCTGACACGCTGCAGTATGGCCAAAAAAAAAAAAGCTTTGTAGCCCATTATAGGTAGGGCTACAACAGCCGTTCATTCTATTTCCTGGTGACCTGAGACCACACCTCCTCCAGGGTCTCCCCAGATGGGAATTCCTCTGGGTGGCCACCAAAAGTGCTAAGTCAGCTAAAAGTTACATCCCTGCTGAGAGAAGACATCCCAGGCAGTGAGAGTCTTCCACCCTTCGGCCAGGACTTGGGGAACTGGAGGGTGGACATTTATGCTACTCTGAGCCTTTCATTTTCTCCCACAGCACCCAGATAGAGAGGCCTCATGTACATTTTCCAGTGCCTGGAGTACAGACCACAATACAGCGGCACAAGGGAAGTCAGCTGTGAAGAGTAGCAATAGTGGGTGTAACCCAAGAGAGGCCAGAAGTCCTTCTGTAGACAGGTGACTTGTAATTTTCATGTGCTGGTGTCAAGGGTGACAGAGAGACAGCCAACAAGGAAAGTCCTTCAGGGAATGGAGGGTAGGGTGCATTTCCAAGTCTGGAATCAGCTACAGAGGAGAAACAGGAGAAAGGACCATTCTGTTAGGAAGGGTAGAGAGAGGAGACAGAGATCTAGGACAAGCCAGAGCTGAGATAGGGAGGCAGCAGAAGCCCTGAAAGAAGTGGGAGGTTCGGAAGGACATATCCTCCTTGGAGCGAAGGAAGGCAGGGTGGTCACGGCATCTCCTTGCACTGAGGTTAAGCAAAGGAGGCCTGAGAGGGGGCCACTGGTGTTGCTGGGTCTCAGAGGCCTCTCAGGCAGTATCAGAAGAGAGGGGAGAGTTAGGGGCCAGTGACAGGGGTAAATAAGGAGGAATCAGGCAGCAGTAGCACCAAGCTACTCCATGAAGCCAAAAGTGAGAGAGGTTGGTGGCTGGAGGGAACACCTGGCAGGACGGGCATAAGAGGGTATAAGAGAGGATTCCAGAATCTTTAGTGCTTGAGGCTGGAGATGGCTCCTACCACACAAGGCGACACATCCACAGACCTCAGCAAGCAGAGGTGAATGGGTGGTAAAGGTCAAGCACGGACCAGAGGGACACCGGGTAGTGGCTGAAAGCAAGGGCTTTGGAGATGCTGGGAGCTGGCTCTGATCCTGCATCTGCCACTTCCTACTTGTGCAGCCTTCTGTGCCTGTTCCTTATCTGTTTGGTGGGGTTAACGATAGCATGTACTTCCAAGGCTGGTGAGTGAATGAGAACTGGGTCATGGTAGGGCCACGGGGGACAGTGGGTCATTGGGAGCCTGCGGTTGGGGGATGGGGAGGGGATACCTGAGCTTTCCCGGCCCAGGAACGCCTGAGCAAAGATCTCTCCAACCCAGGCCTGCAGCTCCGAATCCTGCTGCACAGACGCATCACTGGGATAATAGTAGCCCACGATTTCTGAGACAAAACTGTAGGAAAGAGATGTCCCTGCTATGGCAGTAACCCTGGGCTCAGGCCTGGCCAGAGAACCAAGGCCCAGTGCTGCTCAGGCAAGGGAGAGCCAGCCGCCCAGAGTCCACTGAGAGTCCATGGGGGTTCGGTGGGGACCCCCAGATTCAGTTGGAATCCCAGTGCCCAGGCTTCCCTCAAGTCTCACCCCCACTCCAGAGGCATGGGTGCTGGGGGAGAGGGCCTCGAGGGAGAAGGGAGGCCCTGCCCACCTGGAGGCCCTAGCCCACACCTAGCTGTTGCCCCTGCCCTGACTTCTCTGGACACCCTGTCCTTCTCGTTCTCTGCTGCATTCACACACAGCCCAGTCCCTCCGCAGCCCACAGCTACTTACCATTTCATAAGGAACCCCAACCCCCAACTCTCACCCTTGAGGTGCCCCGTGCTGGGCCTGAGAACACCTGAAACCCCCAGCACCAAGCGCCCCAGCCTGCATGAGCACACGGGTCCACCCTGTCCCTGGGCCAGATCAGCGGCCGGTCCCAGGCCCACACCTCTCAATGGCCGCCCAGATCTTCAGGCCGTCGTCTCGGTAGTGGTAGTTGGGAATTTCCAGGACGCCGCGGGCCCGCAGGCTGTCCGGAAGGCAGAAACTGGTGTAGGTGAAGTGGGCCAGACCGGTGCTCATGAGGTAGAGGAGGCCTTGCCTCCCGATGGACGTGACCTGAGGACGCAACACAGCTGGGCTCCCAGAGCGGCCCAACCTCCACCCCAGTGCCTGGGGATGACTTGGGGCTAGTGACTCAGCAGAGGGGAGTTTTCAGTTAATCAAGCAGTCCAAGACCAAGGATCAAACGTCCATAAAAGCATGACATGGGCTGCGCAGGTTGCGGCCTTACTACGTGTGTAGGAGGTAATCCTTAGGTACTTGGTAACTAGAAGAATGAGCTGAGTGCCGGGCAGGCCGGAAGGGGAGCGCCAACGCAGGGTCAGCGGCGGCTGCTCGGGCTGGGGTGCCTGGCCCACCTCTAGGAGCCTTTGGAACCCGAGCCTGAGCAGGTGGGGCTGGTGGGTAGGGTCGGAGGGAGGGAGACAGGGTTTGTGGGCGGGGCAAGTAGGAGACTGGCGGAGAGGGGCGGGGCTCGTGGGAAGGCTGGCAGGGACTGGGAAATGGGATTGGAGGTCGAACAGGATTTGTAGGCGGAGCAAGGTGCCCCAGGAAGGAGCCACAGGGAGGTAGCGGGCTGGGAGCAGGGAGAGCGCACCTTGTCCACCAGGCCGTCTGGGTTGAGCAGCGTGGCCCGTGCGATGGTGTTCACCTGCAGCGTGTAGCGCGTGTGGGGAAGCAGGAGCTGCGAGCGGGGTGAGGCCACAGGAGCTGAAGGTCAGGGAGAAGGCCGCCCGGGCCCCGCCCCCTCTGCCCCCCCACCCCCGCCCGGGGGTCACCCAGACCTTGTAGATGGGGTGGCAGAGCGGCAGCTGACGCAGCGTGGCCATGGCGAAGGCCTCGCACAGCAAATGCGTGCACAAGAAGTGCGTGTTGTTCTCGTGCACCAGGAACTCCGAGTTGCGCACCCACGTCTTGGCCAGCAGCCAGTCCCAGTCGGAGTCAGTGGGCAGGAAGATGGGGCTGTCGGGCCCGGGGGTCTGGCTGAGCTGCGTCCCGGGATGGTAAAGGGGTGAGGCTCGCGTGCCGCCGAGGCCCCGCCCGCCCCGGCCCGGCCGCAGGCTCACCTGGATGGCCAAGGGCACCAGCGCCCCCTGGGGGTTGAGCCACAAGAGGCAGAGCGGAGCGGCCGCGTACTGCGGGCGGCCGTTGATGCAGTGGACGGGGGCCTCCGCCAGGATCCAGTAGTCGGCTAGGAAGATGTGCCCCCTCTGCGGAAGTTGCGCGGAGCCTTAGAGTGCTCTCCCCACCCGCGCCCTGCTCCCTCTCCGTCCTCTGCCCACGCCCACGCCCACTCCAGCCCAGGCCTCAGTCATGCTTGGTGCCCGCACGAAAGACCAGTGCTGGGGACCCCACCCTCCCCAAAATGTCCGGAATGAGGTCCAGCTGAGTCTTTCGTTGCGCAACCTCTCCCTGGCTTCCCAGCAGCTTGGACAAGCCAGCATCCCCCCTCCCCACACCTGGTCCTTCCTGTTCTCTCAACTCAGATGACTTCAGTGCATCCAATATCAGCAAAATCAACACATGATGGGAATTCACCAACAGCATCCCCAGCCTTCTGGAGGATGCCTGGGGGCTCGACTGCCCCCAGAGAGACTGGGCCATCATCTTCTCCCACACCCTCAGAGTTCCTAGTTCTCCAAGATCCTTCTTGCTCTGTCTAGTGGCACTGCCTTTGGCCTGTCCTAAAACAGCCTCCTTCGGGCCTCAGCACCTGGGATCTTGGAGAACGGGAGCAGGGCCGCCTCCTCCAAGCTGTCATGCTCATTGATACCACTTCGCCAGGCCCTATCTCATGCCTCAAGCCTGAGCCCCATCTGGCCCTCATCCGTATCTGCTCTGCTTAAAAGGTGCAGGGCTGGGGGATGAGACCTGCGGGCTGGGTGGAGCCATCCCACTTTTACCCTCCACACCCATCCCTTCTCTCTACTGGCAACTCACCCACCTCTAGTTCTGTCTGCAGGCAGGTGCCTGGTGCCAGCAAGGGGGCCACCATGTCATTGGTGACAGGCAGCTTGAGGGGCAGGCTGGAGAGGCAGTGGAGCATGACAGGATTGACACCATTCAGATACTGGTACCCGAAAAAGTGGTCTTCACACCAGTGCTCCGTGACGTACTCTAGGGGACAAGAGAGGGGCCAGTTGGGCTGGAAACCGCGTCACTCGGTCACACTCAGCCCAGCCGTTTGCTCCTCGCTGTGGCTTAGCCTTTCCTGCCAGCAGTCCTATGAGTGTATCTTCAGTTTAACCCTAGACACTGAAAGTCAAAGAGGCAGAGGGACTCGCTCAGTTGGGTGGCAGAGCAGGAATTTGAACCGAAGTCTGGCCCCAAAGCCCAGAACTCTTGGTGGCAGGGGTCAGGGAAGAGGTAAATGCATCTGATCAGAATCAGGACTCCCTAAATGACCCTTGACCCTCTCTCTGTCCCCACTCACCTACTCTTGTCCCCTCCCAGAGGAAGGAGAGATGGGTGCCTGAGGGGAATCTGGGAGATTGGCACCCGTGAAACCAGGAGCCCCTCCCCCAGAGAAGGCCAGAAGAGGGCCCTTTCCCAGGCTGGGGTGGAGGCGGCTGAGTATGTGGTCGGGTGGAGGATGGACGTCTTTGCCTGGCTCTGCGCACCTGAGGTGAAGGTCTTGTGGCAACACAAGATATTCCGGATGTCGTCCAGCTTCTTCCAGGAGCCCTTGCGGTCTAGCAGCCCTCGAAGCTTCAGGCCCAAGGACCTGTGGGTGGGGAAGTGGGAGTGGGCCCTGGGGGCTGCCAAGGGCACTGTGCCCCCAGCCTAGAGGCTTGGAGGGATCTGACAAGGTCAACGCCCAGAGAAGAGGTACCTAACAGTCCACATGGGAGAAAAGTCTAGAGGCTAGTTGAGGCTTTGTAGGGGTGACTCCACATGTGTGTGCAAAGGTGGCACACGGTGCAGGCAGGCATCCTCATTGGTGTTTCCTCCTGCTTTCTCCAAGCTCTCATCTCGTCATAGACCTTCACTGGCTCCCCTCTGCCCACATAACAAAGCCCCAACTGCTAAGACTGCCTAGGAAACTCTCCACTAGCTGATTTCTACAACCTTTCTAGCTTTTTCTCCCACCCTGTGCACTAACCAAGGCCAACCACAGCCCTCTTGCTAAACATAGCCAGAGATGTACTTTGTACACTGAACTGGTAAAAGTGGGCTTGCCAGACTGTGGGCCGTGCACTTTTCACTTCATGGATGTCTGTACTGGTTGAATTTTTTTACAATGAGCATGTATTGTTTTATAATCAGAAAAAATGCTTGAAATGAAATCGGCTTTCTCCCATGTTGGGGGCTTTGTTCAAGCTGTGCCTCTCCTAGAAAACCATCTCCTACATCTCCACCTAGTATCAAACCTATGTGTTCTTCTGTGTGCATCTTAGATGCTAAGTCCTTCGTGAAGCATGGCCCCCCCAAACACACGCCTTGTGTTTCTCTCTCACAAATACCCATGCCTTTCTTTGTTACATTGTAAACCCTTCATTATATCACTCCCTTTATTATCCTATAATGTACTCAAGTCAACTCCTGTTATACTGTGGGCTCCGTAGGGCCAGGACGGGGCTGTATATGCCCTGACATACCCAGTTCGTAATGATCGTTCAGCAGCCAGCCCAAGGCACACGGAAAGGAATGGAATGTAGGACAGGAGGGTTGTGGCAGCTGGTCACTAAGGGAGGCTGTGGAAGGACGCTAATGTGCTGTGAAGAGTGTGGGCGCCTGGAGAAGGCGTGGGGGGCTTAGTGACCTGGCAGGTCCAGGGACAGCTTCCTGCACACGCACTAAGCTGCGCACTCCTCCTTCCATGAGCCTTTGCTGAACACCTGCCTGCTCAGGACCCAAGGGATGGGAAAGACTGGACGGTAGCTTGGTCATTAAAGCAGAGGCTGAGGAGGGAAGAGAGGAGGAAGAAAAGGCCTTCTTTTTCCAAGGCCTGCCACACACGTCCTTTAGGACACGCTGCGGTCACTGCACACTACAGCCCAGTGACTCCCTCCCCTCTGTAACTGACCAGACAACTGCCAGATGCCAGCTCTTCTTCCCACCGGCCCTTCTCTGAGCCCCACACCGGCTGTCCATGTGGTCTCCGGGGCCCTCCCTTGCCTAGACCCACGTGTCCATCCAGGGACCAGCTCAGGTGACTCTACCTTCCAAGATGCTCCTCTGGTCCCTTAGCCCTGCCAGGGCTCTCAGCGGGTCCTTGTTCCGAAGTCCCAGCCCCCTGTGTCTGCCTGTGCACCCCCATCCACTGTGGACACACCCAAGCTCCACACTCCGCCTCACCTCTGCATCCCCTCCCACTGGTGCCTCTTCAGAAGACCCGGCTCCTTGCCCTGTCCCCTTCTGGGCATCGTAATGCAGCCACCGCACAGATGGCTGAGCCCTGCACTCCTCCCGCCAAGCGTCTGCCCGGGACCCACCCACTCTTCCCTCACCACTCCCCCCCCACAAAGCTTCAGTCCCACCCATCTCCTCAGCAAACACCTCCTGACCCCCGCTGACCCCACCTCCTCTAGGCACCAGATGTCAACTGTACCCCCTCCAGCCACATCACACTCGGAACCTCAGGCTTGAGCTGCTCATGAGCCCTTCCATTGATAATTAACTGTGCTGCGCATCTCCCAGGGGACGCGGTGAGTTCCTCATGGCCAAGGCTGTATCCTAATACTACTACTCGGTAACCTCTATTGAGAGATCACTTTGTGCTGTGTGTTAGCTCATTACATTCTCCCCCACCGCGATGAAGTAGATATGAATATTATTGTGATTTTACAAATGAGAAAACTCTTTAGAGGCTAAGTGAACACCAAGCTCATAAAGCTAGAAAGTTTTGGTCTGGAAATTGAGCCTGAGGTGGCCTGACCGCCTCCGTAAACCTGAAGGGCTGGGCCTCTCTGGTCCTACTCAGCACGGTCCCACCAACAGTGCCTGGGACCGTGCTCCCCTCTGAGCAGCGCTCAGTTAATTCTGTTGGTTTGAGGAATGGAAAGAGAAGAGATGAGTAAGAGCAGAGAGGTGGTGATGGGGAGTCAGAGAATGGAGTTGCTTAAAGAGAGAGCAGATGCGATGGGAGGGGACCCAGGGGAGGGGGGAGGACGGAGCAGGGGGAGGCTGGGGACGGGGCGGGGGGGGGGGACACAGGACAGGGACATGGATGTGCATCAGAGAGACAGAGGCAGGAGGGAGAGTGAGCAGGAGTGCAGAGAGGGCAGTGGCCTCACGCAGGGATGGCGTTGAAGAGCAGCGAGGTCGTCTTGGTGGCCGAGTAGCGAATATTGGGCTCCATGTACAGCAAGGACGAGATGTCAATTTTCATGGGGAAGCCAGGCAGGTACCGATTTCCACTGCTGGGGGGGTGGGGGTGGGGGAAGCAGGACAGAAACCAGTCAGAGGGACCTGCAGCCCACTCCCCTTAATTCCTCCCCCGGAGTCCCCAGGCCTCCCCTCACTCCAGGCTCTTCCCCTGTCCTCTCCCCTCCTCTCTGCCAGACCCCAGGGCCATCCCCACCCATTCTGCTCCAGACACTTGAATTAAACTGCGATTGTCACAGACTCTGCTTTCCAGGCTGCCCACCCAGTCCTCACAACAGACCCTTTAGTTCACACCTCTCCAGCATCTTCCCCAAACCTCCGTCCACCCTCACCTGTCACCCTGGTCTGCACAAGGTGCCGTCTTGGTCAAGGCAAATTTCCTATCTGACTCCATCTCCTCAAAGCTGCTGACATCTATAATTCGGGGGAAGCCGGAGGCATAGATTTTCCAGCTTCCAGGGGAAAGAGGTCAGAGGTGGCACGTGAAGCGTAGATTAAACAGAAGCCTTAGCTTTTAAAGACACGACTTTAAATTAAAACTCCCAGAAACCACCCACTTTTGGGGTAGGTGACGAAGAAAGTTTGTTTGTTTTTGTTTTTTCCTGAAGGCACTGGGCTTCAGATCATGAGGATGACATGAATGTCCAGACTGGTTTAGAGTTGGGTTCGTGTTGATATCAAGATCATGGCTGGTTTAGGGGTGAGGCTGAGCATGGGCTGAAGTTGGTCGATCCCAGGGCCACGTCTGGCATCTGGGTCACATCGGGGACAGCTGGGGTTGAGTGTGGGTTCGTTGGTGTTATTGGACAGCTGTTGGTAGTGGTATTTTGGGTCTGGACTCAGGGTCAGTATTAGATTGGGGTTAGGTTTAAATGAGGGTTGTGTTCAGAGTTGGGCCCCCGAAGTTGGGACTGAGGTTAGAGTTAGGAACAGTCTGATTAAGGATGAGGTCAGATTAAGATCGGAAAAAAGTCAAATCAGGCCACCCTCACCGGTAGCATTCCTGTCGGGCCTGGAGTTCCCGTGTCCTGTGATCCCGAAGGAGGGGCAGGGAGTCCTGACAAATAGTTCTCGCTGTGAGGGATGAAAATTACTCACTGGTAAGTCTCTTTTCACATGACACCTCCTCCAGGTGCCTTTCCTGAACCCCCAACCCTTGAACGCAGTCCCTCAGTGACATGGATGTTCCACGTTCTTCGTGCATTCATCAGTAGCAGGGATTGGCGACAACCTCATCCCCAAGTTACAGCAGTCTTCCCAATTGTTTGCACATTTGTTTCCTTTTCAAGACTACAGACTCCTTGGGGGCAGAAGTCACGTCATTTTCACGTTTTGTATTCCCAGCCTCCAGCATGGTGCCTGGCGTAACTTGCACTTGACAAAGGACTAATGAATGAATATATTTTGTGAAGTGATGGGTGGATGTGCTGTGATAACAGATGGAGGTTCAGAGTGAAGTCTGTGAGGAACTCACAGTGTTAGCAAGGGTGATGTTCGCTCGCCTCACCTTGACCTAGAACATCATCTCTCATCCCTAAGACTCATCTCCATGCTTGGACTCGCCCTAGTCTTGCCTCTCCGGATGAGACAGCGCAGGAGATATGGGGGTCCAGAGGCTGAAGGAGCTTCAGCCCAGCATCCTTGAAAGGCCCCCCCCAATTCAAGAAAGAATCTGAACAACACCTCACAGGGGCTTCATCCATACCAGAAGAGCAGTGGAAGTGGCCAGGGCCTCTCCTGCTAAATTCTCTAAACATTCAGGGCTTCTCCCCCTGTGGAAATTCAGGGACTCAGCTTGCAGGTTAATTCCTCTCAGAGGGATTGGCTCTGGGGAAGGGCAGAGGGCATGGGTGGTGAGCACACATATCTGTGTGTTTGTGTGTGTGTGTCTCGAGTGGTGTGAGTGTATTGTGAGTGTGTGCACCTAGGTTCTGTGTGTCTCTGGGGGTGGAGGGTAAATACTGCCCAGAAAGCTCCTGCATTTCAGGGTGTTACAGGCTTATGTTTTCAGAAAGCACCTGCTTCGGAGCCCTGAGTTCCAGTTACCCTAACTCCAGCCCTATTCGCTACACCCTGGGCTCTGTGAGAGCCCGCCCCTGATGCCAGCAGATGCCTCCTGCAGCCCAGGCCAGCCCCTGCCTCTTGCCCACCTGTTCCTGGTCGAAGCTCTATGGTGCAGTAGCCCTCAATCCACTGATAGCAGGGGAAGTGGGAAAGGGTACCACCGGGGTCAGTGACGCAGATGCGGCTGCAGTACCAGGAGTCCTTGGGGAAGAGAGTGCAACGCTCTTTGTGGAGCCGCAGCAGCAAGAGCTCACCCAGCTCCTCTGAACAGCGTATTTTGTACTTCTGCACCTGGGGGGCAAGAGGGCAACCAGGTGAGAGGCAAGGAACTGCCACGGTCGTCCTTGCACCTTGAAAAGTGTGTCTGCACCGACACCTAGCCTGACATAAGAACCCGAGCTGGCCATAACCCATGTGGTGCCTTTGTGTGAATTAGAACACGGCATCCTTCCTCCAGGCAGTAGCAGCCCTGTGTGCTGCGGGAGCCCTGTGTGCGCAGAGTGGGTTCTGGCTCTCCCCAGCCTCCCTGGAGCCCCACGTTCTGTGGGCCAGCAGCAAACAATCCTGGAGCCTGGCAGAGGCAGATGGCCCCCCTCCAGAGAAGAGGAAACCCAGGCTCAGAGAGGGCAAGTGACTTCCCCAAAGCCCACCTTCAATTATTAGAGGAGGGGCTAGGAAGCCAATGGAATTCTCCAGAGCCCCTGCCCAGGGCTCCTTCTCTACAGCCCTGCCTGGATAGGGTTTATCATCCTCAGAAAAGACAGGGATCAGAATAGGGTTGGTGACGAGGTCAGCACTGGCATCCTGAGTTCTGAAGGATTTGATGAGCTCGGGAGGAAAGACCCTCCCCTCCTTCAGGGTTCCTTGCCCCTCCGGGTCTCTGCTCCCTCTCTCCTCTACTCACCGATCCAGGGGCGAAGTCCCTGCCCACGCGATCCAGCCGCTGCTTGGGGCTCTCACCACACGTGCCCACCAGTGTGACAGAAATGTTGTCCAGTGTGCCGGCCATCAGGTAGGCACCAGTGGTCACGCACACGCGGTACACAGCCATGATGGGAGGGACGGAAGGATGCCTCTGGCAGCCGGCCTGGAGGAGGTGAGCCACAGGCCGGGAAGGGCTGGGCTGCTGGGCTGCTGAGCTGTGGTGTGAGGGCTTGGGGGGCAGGATAGGTCTCTGAGGAAAAGCCCAGCTCTCTCTGGGGTGCTCTAGGGCTCGCTGGCTCTCTCTTTCCAGAAGCTCTGTCCTTGCTAGCTGAGGGCTCCCTCTTCCCGCCCACAGCCTTTCGCCCAAATAGTTGTTTGTTTGCCTCTGGCACAGCCGGTCCCTCTGACTGGCAGGACTGGGTTCACCCAGATACGTATCAGGAGCTTGGGTCCCACTGAGAAGGGAGGGACCAGATGCTGAGAGGGAGACAGGGACTAGGTGACGCCTGTATGATTGGGACACTGATCTGCTCCTGGTCAGGGGCTGACTGATGCCTTGGAGCCCTTGTCGGCGCGCTCCCCAACTTCCCCAAGACCCTTTCCTCCTCTCTGTAAGCCAGAACTGGACGCAGGGCACCTGCATTCCTACTTGTGCATCATCCATGTGAATCACTACACACACGTGAGCCATGAATCACACGTGACTCCAGCCGCACGCGAGTGGGACACGCATCTCTGCACACTACAAAGGGGTCAGAAACAGCCCTCCTGTCACCTCCCAAACGGCGTCACCACCCCCAAGCCCGGCCGTCTGTGTCCCTGGTCTTTGGCACCCCCAATCTCAGTCTCTCCCTTGGAATTGGGAGTGGTCTCCTGGCGCACAGTATCTGAAGGCCCAGTGTGGCCTTCTTTCTCCTCCGGGCCGCCCTTGGCCTTGGGGCGGTAGGCGGGAGGGCCCGGGTGCGTGGGTGCGTGGGTGCCTGGGATCTAGGTCATCTGGACTGGGAAGAAACCTCTCCTCGAGGGAAGCCCGCAGCCGGCAGTGCCCCCGTGCGCCCGGTACCGACACCGCACCCACCTAGCCCCCTCAGCGCGCCGCCCCAGCGGAAGCCGTACGGCGCGGTCCGATAAAGCGCAGTCACCCGCCACTGGCTTCACTGGCTTCCTCCAGGTGCGGTTTTCAGTCCCCTGCGCACATGCTTACGATAGGACACTCCTTTTCCTATTCGGGTTAGGATTTTCGTAAATGGAAAACTCTTATAGAAAGTAGAGGAGAATCTGCACGAGAGCCCGGATAGCTCAGTCGGTAGAGCATCAGACTTTTAATCTGAGGGTCCAGGGTTCAAGTCCCTGTTCGGGCGTTCGATTTTTTTTTTTTTTTTTTTTCCCTCCGCCGATACGTGACAATCTTTAGATGCTTTTGACTACAGTAAATATTTATATCCCTTCGAACATAACAGAGGAAAATAATAACGCAGATATTGTTACTTGGTGTTACAAGGAAATGGTAAAAAGTGCGTCAGGGTTTTATTCAGAAGGTAGAACAAATGACGGTGGAGGGAGAGCAGAGATGTTTTACAGCAGTCCATATGCGAGCCATACAAGCGAATTTAAATTTTATAGGAGCCACACATTAAAAAGAGTACAAAGAAGTAGGAAAATTTTTTTAATTTTAATAACATTTTATTTTCATGTAATCAATATTTTTAAATTATTAATGAAATTTAAACAATTTTTTGTACTGTCATTTAATTATGATGTGTGTTTTATGCTTACAGTACATTTAAATTCATATTTCAGGTGCTCCATAGCGGTGTCCACCCTATTCCGACAGCTTTTATTTTATTCCGTCTTTGGTTGGTGGCAGAGAAAGGCACAGAATAGGAAGATCAGTAATATACTCTCAGAAAATTATCGCGAAGTGTGGGTTCCATGGTGTAATGGTTAGCACTCTGGACTCTGAATCCAGCGATCCGAGTTCAAATCTCGGTGGAACCTTTAATTTTTGTTTTCATTCAATACCAGTGCGTTCTATTATATTATTCATTAGTTTCATATATGATATTCTCTTATGTTCTGAAAGGATCTGGAAAGAAAGTTAAACTAGGATTTTACCTTCTGAGCTTTTCAGACTAGATAATTCGAGCCCGTAGCACACCGTTAGGAGAACATACAGTAAGTCACTTAAATATGTAGCTAGTTGCACTAATTTTGATAGGAATGTTATTTGATGTTAAAGTGGAGATCGATTATGAAAGCCGAGGTTTCTTTGGCAGTTTCCATCCTGTATTGGTTTGAGGCTGGGATGCAGACCTAGCTTCTGTCTGGAATACACACTGGTGAGACGGCTACCAGGAGTTCTCATAAAACTAAGTAGTATCGTTTATGAATTAAAGGGTGCTTAAGCTACGAGAAAAACTCTGGTCTGGCAGCGGTGGGATTCGAACCCACGCCTCCGAAGAGACTGGAGCCTAAATCCAGCGCCTTAGACCGCTCGGCCACGCTACCTGCGTGGAGGAAACCTGTCCTCATAGTCCTCCTAAGAGACTAGAAGAGAGGAGTGGCGCTACAAATAGCTGTGCTAAATTGGCTGGTCTCCTCTGGGAACTATCGAGATTCCTTCGGACAGCAGAGCAGCAGATGGGAAAGCAGATAGACCAGAAGAAATAGACACACAGAAATTTCCAACAAAACAAGTTTATTCTTATGGGTGGGGCCACATCTGGGAGTGGGATGCCCCTGGGCTGGAAGCATCCCCCAAAGCGGGCAGCCGGAGGTCTGTACTCGCTCGCTCACTCATATTCAGTTGCGCTTTCTCCCGGTTTCTTCCACCCCTGTGTGCCCGCACTCCCACCTGGCTCACGTGCTTTGCCACGGTACCTCTTCCAGGGAGGCCTCTGAGGTCCAAACCGCGCGCCTCTGTCACATGCCCCGCCCAATTCCCTCACAACCCTCCCCCTCCCCCGCCCCTTTCCCATTCTAGTACCCGTAAGCCGTCAGACGCCGCCGCCCGCCAGGTGGCTCTGTGGCGCAATGGATAGCGCATTGGACTTCTAGTGACGAAAGAGCGATTCAAAGGTTGTGGGTTCGAATCCCACCAGAGTCGATTTTATTTCTTTTTTTTTTTTTTCTCCCCTCCCCCCCTTCCCCTTTCCTCTTCATCCGGCTTTTTCTTAAAGGCTCCAATCCCTTCTCCTACCCTATCTCAGTGTTTTCCATCTGGTTTCAGTTCCAACCTCAGCCTCCGCTCTGCTCTCTTCTTTACTTACCTGTCTGCCCCGGATCTTGGGCCAAGGAGAGCAGGACTGCGGGGCGGGAGACAGAAGGGGAGGGAAAGTGGGCGTGGACGCCGAGATAAAGGCAGGCCCCTGGCTCGGGGACACACGGGGATTTAATAACCACTTTATTCCATGCACTAGGGACTCGGGAAGGGACTGGGGCTGGGCCGGGGGTTAAAGAGGGTACAATCCTAGACGCAGGGGGCAGGGGCAGGGAGAAGGGACAGGAACCAGGAAAATATATATTTATATAGATACTCTAATATAGACCACATCTCACCCGCGCGCGGCGCCCGCGCGCCCCGCCGCCCTCCCCAACACCTCCTCACCCCGACGCCCGGGTCCCTCTGCTGCCCTCGGGCTGGAGTCTCTACCCCACCCCCCAGCCCCCGCCCTCGCCCACCCCGCAAAGCTCAGGGCCAAGGTCTCCAGAAAGCGGGCGGCGGGGGCGGCGGGGCCTTGGGCGCCCCGTCTTGTCTGTGAGGCGGCGGCGGCGGCGGCGGCAGCAGTCCTGTGAGGGGGGCCGGTGCGCCGGGATCCCCGGCTCGGGGGGAGCAGGGGGGCGGGGACCACGCGCAGCGCGGGCTAGGGGGGCCCTCGTGCACTGGGGGGCGCTGGTGCAGCGCGGGGCCGGGCGCTGGGGCGGCGGGGTCCAGCGGTGGGCGCGGCGCCTGGGGCCTCGGGTCTACCGGTTCCGGCCGGGGCGGCTTGGGGCGCAGGTAACCGTGCAGCGCGGAGAAGAGCTGGGCGCGGGCGGCCGGGCTGGCGTCGTGCGCGAAGGCCGCCAGGCGAAGCAGGCACTCGCGGAAGCCGGACAAGTAGCAGCTGGCGAGCGCCTCGGCGTCCTGGGCTGGGGACCGGGGAACCCCTGAAGCCCCGGCAGCGGGAGCGGCCGGCGGGAGGGCGGGCGGGGCGGGGGGGGGGGGTCCCAGGAGGGGGGAGGGGCGGGGCGCAGAGATACCGAGGCCGGACCGGCGCACAGACAGAGACAGGAAGCCAGATGGACAGACAGAGGGAGAAAATGAGGGAGACACAGAGACAGACGCGCGGGTGTTATTATTAACCTCGCCTCGGAGCAGAGCGTGCCACTCCCCAAGCCCACCGTCCACCGCAGGGTCCGCCCCATCTACCCCGGCCCGGGCCCCAGTGAACCCCCCTCCCTCCCTCCGCTGCCCCACCCCCGCGCTGTACCCGGGGGCTCCACCCGGCTTCGCTCCCTCAAGTAGCCCACGGCGAACTCCAGTATCTCTGCTTTCTCCAGCTTCGGGTTCCGGAGGTTCTGCAGATGGGAGGGGAGGGCGCAGAGACAGAAAGGGGTGGGGAGAGAGGGGGAAAGTGGCAGGGGGAAGAAGGGAGGGGGAATGCGGGAGCTGGGGGTGCCCCTGATTCGCGTTTGTGCGCCGACCACAGAATTCGCTACCGAATGCGAGGTGGAGATGACCGAGAATGGTCCTGGCCCACCGTGAGACGAAACTGTCCAACCCGAGGGGATGAAACCAAACCACAGTGTGAGGAGGGGATTTGAACAGCAAACCCCGGGAGTGAAATTAACCACCCCACTGGCTATCTTGGGGAGTGGGGGAGGAGGAGGGAGAATTTACAGACCCAAAGGTTGAGACCCACTGACCCTGGGAATGAAATTTACAGAGCCGGGTGTGAAACTTACAGACCCGAGGGGTGGCGATGAAGATCGCGTTCTGCGAGCGACAGGGGGTCTGGGATGGGATTCCAAGGGTCAGGATGCCTTGGAGCCAGGGTCGCTAAAGCAGTGTATGTCCCCACCCAAGTAGGAAGCCCTGAGACGCGAGGACGGAATGTTTGGGGGTCCGATGACGGCAGAAGAACTGACCTGGTCTCGGGTCCGCTCCAGCAGCAGCAGCCTCAGCTCTTCCAGGCTGCGGTTGATGCGGTCCCGGCGCCGCTTCTCCACAAGCGGCTTCAGCATCTGCGACCAGCAGGAAAAGGAAAGCGGGCCGACCCGACCGAGACTCAGCGCGGCCGCGCGGGCGTCCGGATCCCGCCGCTGGGACACTCCGGCCTCCACCCCCTTCCCCAGACCCCCGAGAGCCTAGGGCCGAGCGCATTCGATCCCTCTCCGCTCCGCCTCCCAACGCCCCTAGGGTCAATTTCTGTAGCTCGCCTCCTCTCTCTCCCGGTCTTCTGCATTCTCCTCTCTCATTCTTGTCCTCCCTCCTCCCCTGTCTGTGTCTCTGCTCCTCCTCCTCTTTTCTCTCTACGTCTCCGTCTCGTGCAGGCTTTCTCTGTCTCAGTGGAGAACTTTGGGGGCCCGCTTTGCGCCCAGACACGTGGGCCGCAAGGTGCGGGGCTGAGTTGGCGGCCCTGAGTGTAGAAAGGAAGATACCCAGCGCGACCGCGCCTCCTCTTCTCCCTCTAACCCGTCTATGCGATCACCCTTCTCCACTGGTTCTAAAATCTTCCACCCGGGCTCGGGCCTCTAGAAGCAGTGCCCTCCAGACCTGCTCTTATAAGGCTACATTGGGCCAGCTGTGGCTCACAGCCCGCGTGGAGCAAGTGCCTGTCCTCTCCGGTTTTTGTTTCCACTCTCCTCCCTTAGCTCTGTGCTCTTCTTGCTTATTTTACTCAAACTCTGACCCCCGCCCAAGCCTTCCAGGCCGCAAGGTGTCAACTGCCATTACCCACACCCCAGACCTCTGCTTCTGCCGCCCACCCAGTGCCAGCTCTGACGCCGACCTTTTCTCCATACTTTGCAGCTTCCTCCCCAGCTCCTGGCTCCTCGGGTCCCCCGCGCACCTCTCCCCCTTCCAGGCCTGCGCCTCCAGCCTCTTCCCTGGCCCTCGGTCTCAGGAACGCTATCCTCTGACCAGCCCGGGGAACCCCTGCTTCCTCCCCTCCCGCCTCTCACCTTGGGGCCGTCCCTGTTCTCGGCTCGATCCCGGGTCACCATCGCTCCTCCGGACCCTCGTGTGGACCGAGCCTCGGCTCTCCTCGAGCCTTATATTCCGCAGGCTCCCGAGTAGGGGGTGGTTAGGACCCGGGCCCGCCCCCTTCGGCACCTGGATCCCGCTGGCCTCGACCATGGGCACGAGGCTCCCGGAAAGGGGAGGAGCACTGGGGGGAGGGGTACGAGTGGAACTGGCCTGGGAGTGTGGGAAATGAGGGGCCAATGAAAGCCCCGGCTGGTTTAAGGACCATAAGGCTGTATAATGAGGCGGGACCCAGCTGAGGGGAGGAGATAATTAGGGGAAGAGGGAGTGTGAGTAGTTTGGGACCAGAATTCAGGTGTGGAGTTCAGAGTCCCCCCCCCCCCGCCCCGGTTCACTATTTCAGCTTTCTTGGAAGCTCACCGTACCCCGACTAACCCTGCAATCAGAAAGTTAGCATCCCTCTGGCCCTAGGCTGGATCCTATACAGCTTTTCCGCAAATTCACCTCCTATTTGGGATAATGAGCCACCTGAGTGTGCTGGTTGGATCCGTTTAATTCAACTGCGAATGTGTCTGCAGGTGGAAGAGCAGCGCTGTTCGATCTAAGTCAATCATATTCAACATCAGCGGGCTCACTGCGCCCACTGGGCGCCGGTCTAGGCTGGGACCGTTCATACTGAGATATGGACTGGAGGCCCAGTGCATTCCTGCAAGATTCAGTGGGAAACACTGATGTGTTCTCAAGTGGCTATTTTAGAAGCACAGTGAAGTAGGTGCTCAGGTAAAGGGTCATCAGAAGGGATGGCTGGACTGGGGTGGGGGAAGCCTCATGGAAGAGGAAGCAAGGTTTGAAGCACGGGTGGAGAGATCTTTCCACTTAGAAGCATTTGATTCACAACTAATTATAGGAGATTCAAGTGTCCCGCTGCCAGGACAGCTGACACACGTGTGCTCGCACTGCTTGCTCCTGGGGCCCCCTCATGATTATAGGGGAACAAGGAGCAGGCAGTTTTCTTAAAAAAGATAAAGGGAACAAAAAAGGGATCAATACCCACCTCAAACCAAGAGCGTGACACTGTCCAATGATGCGTGAGACTTGGCAACTTCAGGACAAAATGCCTGAGAAGATAAAATCAGAGATTTAACGGGACAGCAAGAATGCCAGGGACAAGGACACGGGGTTGCAGACCAAGTCAGAAGATAGCCGCGGAGTCAGAGACGGGTGGGGCTCCTCCAAGCCCTCCCAGCGCCGGTCCACAGCTTGGTTTTCTCAGGGAACCTGCCTTGCCAAAGTCCGAGCCAGAGGAACACAGACCTTGGGGAGGGCGCTTCCATTTGGGATTAGGGAGCCCAGCATATCCCACCTCCCCCTACCTGAGCCAAATGGGAACGCAGATGTGTGGCCCTAGAACCCCCCGCTGCCCCCCTCCTTGGGAACCTGGGCTCAGGCTGAGTTTTTCTCACCTGCACGCGAGGCTCCGGGGCCCCCGGCAGTTCGCACCCGGGTGTGGGGCCGCCCCTGGCCATATGGGGCGACTTTATGGCCGGATCCAGGCAGGAGGAAGGATGGCCGGGCGCTCCACCCACGTCAATTGTTGGGACCGTTTCTCTGCCGAGCCCTTGGGTCTAAAGCTCTCCTGGCCTTGGTTGCCTCAACTCTTTACAAGCTGAGATAGAGTTACCGAGCCCTTGCGATCGGTTGCATTGGTGGTTCAGTGGTAGAATTCTCGCCTGCCACGCGGGAGGCCCGGGTTCGATTCCCGGCCAATGCACAGTCGTAGTGTTTTTTTGTCCTTTCCTCTAAACTGTCTTTTCTTATGTATCTGAAAATCATCTTTAAGATTTCTACCAAATATTAATATTAATACTTAATTTTGTATCTATGTCTCAGAGTTTGAGGCTTCGGAACCATACCCTGATTCCGAAGGTCCTCACACTCCCATCCACCCAGCCTGGGGGTCCGGCTGTCCACACCCCTCCCTCCGCCCCTCGCCCGCACCTCCGCAGGCGTGACCCTGAGAAAGGACCCAGCGCTGGGATCCCTGCCCCGGGGGTCCTCTCAGGCCTCCGCGGGGGAGGGGCGAAGTCCTCCCGCCCCTGGAGCTCTGAGGCCCTTGCTCTCCTTTCCTTTTCTCTTCCTCGCTCTCCCTCTCAGTTTCTGTTCCCTGGAGCCCACTTTCTTTTTCTACGTCCACGGTCACGGCCTTTTTCGTCCCGCCGTCTTTCGGCGTCTCTGTCTCTTACATTCTTCCCAGGTCTCTTAACTTCTGCGCCGGGTCTCTCGGGATCTTCCGCGGACCCTGCATTTCTGGCCCCGGGTCTCTCCAGCCTCTGCATCTCTCTCCGCGGCTGTTTCTCGATCTCTGGGATCGTCTCTCCGGGATTCCGTCGCCTCCCGGCCCTCTGTGCTCCCACGCTCCGGCCATCCCCTGGGAAGCTCGCTCACACCTCCAGGTTCCTGCCACTCCCCGCCCGCCCCTTCCCGGCTGCTTTGATCCCGCACGCGTCGGGCCGGCGGGCGGCCGGGCTCCTGCCAGCTGCCGCGGCCACTTGTGAGCAGGGGCGGGGCGGCCCGGGCTTCCCCGCTCCCGGGCTCGGGCGCTGGTTTTCCGCCGTCTTGCCCTGCGCTCGGCCTCCCTCCGCGCCCCGCCTCGGCGCACAGTCCCGGCTGCTGCCCGGGCTGCCGCGGGCCCGCGTCTCTAGTTCGCGGAGTCTGGGTCTGGGTCTTGTCTGTCTCGGTCCCTCTCTCTGGAACTCGCCCCGAGTCTGTGTCTCTGCCTCTGGATCCGGTCTCCTGTCTCTTCCAGCTTCATCTGGGCTTCATCTTTCTGCTTCATCTGAGATAGGCTTGGGGCCTTTCTTTTTCTTCTCTGGATTGTGTCAGCGCCTGGGAATGCTCTCTTCTCAACTCTGAGCCGTGATAGTGACCCCCGGAAGGAAACTCTACAACTCTTTGGGCACCCGTATATCTGTGTGCACAGCCGCTCTACTCAATCACGAAGCTGCTATTTATGGAGGGCCTCTTGTGCACCAAGTGTTGTTAGGCATTGGGGGTACCTTGGATCGGCTCTCCTGACTCTTACATTATGGTGGGGGGAGGGGAGACAGAAAATAACTAAGGAAGCAGAAATATAAGATGGTTGTGAGGCTGGGGTGGGGGAGACAACTGGTCATGGCAATGACTTGAGAGTGAAGGGCTACTTTACTCTGGGTGATCATGTAATAGGGAAGAACCTCTGTGTTCTATTACAACTTAATCACTAAAGGGATGTTGCCTATAATCTTGTTACACACAATGGCCCATCTCTGGGAACCCTGCCTCCCAGGTAATAAGCATTAAGATAAAATACCTTTGTTTAGCTCATAGGAAGCATCCTGACCAGGCCCACCTGTGCAGGAAGGAAGACATTAACCCATCCCTTTTGGAGGCTGACCAGAACCAAGAAATGTTTGACTTTACTCCCTCCCCTTTTGGGATACAAGAAGCCTGAATTCTAACTCAGGCAAGATGGTTCTTTGGGACAGGAGTCCACCATCTTCTTGGTCTGCCTGCTTGCCAAGTAGAGTAGCTATTCCTTGCTCCCAACAACTCATCTTTTGATTTATCGGCTGGTGGCAGCAAGCAGTGGGAGCTTGGACTTGGTGAGCAAGCCTTGCTGATCCTGGCCAGCTGGGCCTGGTTGGGGAATTCTCGAATATGGCCCTAGCAGCTGCCGAGGACCACTGTCCTGTGTGTTTGCCCTTCAAAATTCCTGAAGCAACACCGACTGCCCCAGCACTTGGCAGTTAGAGAAAGGAATCCACATTTGGGAGTTAATGGGCTGTAGGGTAAGTCACTCTGGTGTGTACAAGCCAGAAACTTTATTTCCTCTGTGTTTGGGCCTTTTTCTTGGGAATAAGGCAATTTATTTTGTATTTGGGTGGGTATCTTGGAGAGAGGAAAGAGTCGTTGGACTTTTACCTGATTTGTGAACTGGTTTGTTTCTTTGGATGCTAGCATTTGTGTGCACCATTTGTGTTTTGTTTGTCTTGAATTCCTGTATTTAAAAATGGTGAATGTTTCAACTATCACTAAAGAAAGTCCTCTGAGGCACGTTTTTGATAAATGATCTGATTACAGCCAAGAACCCATGAGTGGGAGGAATATGTTTTTTTGAAACAATGTGTGGCCACAGTACCTGTTAGGATCTGCGAAAGGGGTTGAGGCACGGTTATCTTGGGACCCTGTGCACCATGTACTGCTACCTTTGCTGTGTTAATTACATCGTTTGTGGTCTCCTGTGTCATTCATACATGTAAAACCCCAAGACCAAACTTGAGGGTTTATTTAGGATTTTCTGTTGTCCTTTGGGCTCTTCATCTCATTTTGTTTGGTACTGTTTCTCCACTTATAACCAAATCAGTTTTGCGATATTTGGAACCTTTACTGATGTCCAATGGAGGAAAGGAACAACAGAAGGGAAATAAAAGTCTGTGGGACATTCCCAGGGAGAGAAGTTCCTCTTGGTTCCTGAAATCACCAAAAGCCCCATCCCAGAGTTCAGCCCAGGTGGTTGATGCCAAAGCAAAAAGGCATCCTTTTGATGGTTAGAGATGATTATTTGCTACTTATGGTTTTATGGTAGCTATTCTGCGAAGAAGCAGGGAAGAATGATGAAATCCTTTATGTGTAAGCATTTGTGCTGTTACATCAGGGAAAATAAGAAAAGGAAGGGAATGAGAGGAGAATATGTTGCTTCAAAACTTAACTCCTCTAGCCAAGCAAGCTATCTTAGCCGCTCTGTTATGCCAGTATATCCACTTCTTCCACCACCTTCCATTCCTGTCCAGCCCCAATTCCTGACCCTGGGCCTCAGGACTTCCCCTCCTTATAGGGAGCAATTAAAAAAATCCTGTGTTAGTTTCTGAGGCACAGGGACTTGGTCTGGTATTGCCATCTAGGACCCAACAGGGCACCCGGTTTGGGCCAGAAGCCACTCCTAGGGCAGGCAGTTTCCCTGACACTGTTATCTCATAGGGTGCCTACATGCAAATGAACAGCCAGCTGGGCTTCTCGGACTTGCTTATTTGGAAAGATCCGAACCCTCCTTTATAGGGAGACTACTTACTAGTGCATCTTCCCAGGGCTTTGAAAAGGGGAACCCAAGCAAAAGAGTTTGAACAAAATTCAAGAAATACAGCACAACAAACGACGACGTCTCTGAATTTTTGGAAAGAATTCATCAGGCCTACAAACAAACAGCATACTAAGGCAGATCCCAAGGCCCCTGAAAATATTAGGAAGGTAAATTTAACATTTTGGGGGGCGAAGTGCCTCAGATATCAGGAGAAGACTGCAAAGATGAGATGGTGCATTTGGAAAGAACCCTTCTCAATTGGTAGATGTTGCTTTTAAAGTGTTCCACGGGGAACAACAACAGAAGAAAGAAGATGCAAAACAAAATGCCCCCTTTTTTTTTTTGACAGCAGCATTGGATTCCCGCAAGTGACATGAAGAGAAGTTTGTCAGCACTGGGGAAGGAACAGCGTGCTTACTTTAAGGAGGAAGAACGCTGGAAAATAGATTGCCCTAGGCTAAAACAGAAGAAGAAACGCAATAAAAGAGGAGCACCTCTCATATGATAGAAAGAGAGGAAGATTCTAAGGAATGAAGAGGCCCAGGGACTCCCTTGGATTTGAGGTGCCCAGTTCCAATTTCCCCACCGGAGCCCAGGGGGAAAATTGACAGTGGGGAATGAGTTGATTGACTTACTGATAGATCTCACCCTGAAGTTTTCCCACCAGAACAGCTTGACATCAGTCCCACCAGCACACACTTTAAGCTTACAGGTGGGCCCCTTTCTCTTCTGGTCCCAGGCACTTCGGGTTCTGCAGGCCCAGGTGCAGACATGGCCAAGTCCAAGAACCACACCACACACAACCAGTCCCGAAAATGGCACAGAAACGGCATCAAGAAACCCCGATCACAACGATATGAATCTTTTAAGGAGGTAGACCCCAAGTTCCTGAGGAACATGCACTTTGCCAAGAAGCACAACAAGAAGGGCCTGAAGAAGATGCAGGCCAACAATGCCAAGGCTATAAGCGCACGTGCTGAAGCTATCAAGGCACTCGTAAAGCCCAAGGAGGTGAAGCCCAAGATCCCAGCGAAAGGCAGCCACAAGCTCAGTCAACTTGCCTACATTGCTCACCCCAAGCTTGGGAAGCGTGCTCGTGCCGGCATTGCCAAGGGTCTCAGGCTCTGCTGGCCAAAGTTCCAGGCCAAGGCTCAAACCAAGGCCAAGGCTGCAGGTGCCGCTGCAGCTCCAGCTCCAGCTCCAGCTCAGGCTCCCAAGGGTGCCCAGGCGCCCACAAAGGCTCCGGAGTAGAGACCTTTATCTGCCAATGTGAGGACGGAAGGACTGGTATAACCCCTGGGCTGCTGTATACATGGGGCTGGTGTCCTCCTGTGCTATTTGTACAAATAAACCTGAGGCAGGATCTGTCAGAAAAAAAAAAAAACAAAAAAGCTTACAGGTGGTGCTCATATTTAGGTTACTCTGTGGTTCCAGTTTCTTTTGGAAAAAGTGTCTGCTTTGTTGCCGGTGCTCCTCAGGCAAATTATACTGGCCGATAGTACTGTACAGTGTGAATGGATATGGATAAAGACTCATTACAGAAGTGCTCTTGGTCGGGGCACCAATGTACACGAATGACCTAAAGAAAGAGAAGGGAAGAAACTACCTGTTTAAAATTAATTAAAAATAAAAAACAGTGTCTAAAAACCAGAGATCCACAATTCTCGTCCCAAATAGATGAGCTGGCATTTATTTCCATAACAGTGCTCTAAGGATCACACTCTAGGGGCTGTTAGCCTTACTAGCAAATAAAGTATAAGTCAACAACAACAACAACAAAAAATGAGTCTGCCTGTTTACTGTCACAAAGGGCATTTTGAATTGGCACCAATTTCTGGAAGGCCCCGAGGATGTTGAAAATGCTCTGTTGGTTCAGCGATTGCCTCTCTTTCAGACATCAGCATGGATGGCTTTCATGATGTGATCGTTGGTTCACCTTTGGAAAATCAGAACTCTGGAGCTGTGTACATCTACCATGGTTGTGAGGGCACCATTTGCATGAGGTGTTCCCAGAAAATTTTGGGATCTGATGGAGCCTTTAGGAGCCATCTTCAGTACTTTGGGAGATCCCTGGATGGCCATGGAGATTTAAGTGGGGGATTCCATCACCAGTGAGTCCATTGGTGTCTTTGGATAAGTTGTTCCAGTCTGGTTACAGAGTATTGCTGATGTATCTGTAGGTGCTTCCTTCACACCAGAGAAAAAAATCACTTTGCTCAACGAGAATGCTGAGGTAAACCTCAAACTCTGCTTCTATGCGAAGTTTCGACCTACTGAGCAAAACAATCCAGTGGTCATTGTATGTAACATCAGAATTGATACAGACCAATATTTATCCAGAGTAACCCCATGGGTTTGTTTCAAGAAAATAATAAGTAGCATTGACGTATATACACTACCACATGTAAAACAGATAGCTAGTGGGAAGCTGCTGCATAACACAGGGAGATCAACTCCATGATGGGTGATGATGGGTGATGACTTTGAGGGCTGGGATTGTGAGGGTGGGAGGGAGTCACAAGAGGGGGGGGTATGGGGATATATATATAAATACAGCTGATTCACTTTGTTGTACAGAAAAAACTGGCACAACAGTGTAAAGCAATTATATTCCAATAAAGAGCTTACAAAAGAAAAGAAGAGAAAATAATAAAAGGTGCTTGCAGAAGACCATGCTAGTAAATCAAGCACAGAGTTGCTCTGAGTACATCATCCACAAACAGCTCTGTGATGCTGTCAACTCTCTGGATCGGTGCATGAACGTCAGTCTGGAAAACCCTGGCACTAGCCCCGAAGCCTACTTAGAGATAGCCAAGATCTCTAGTATCCCTTTCTATCAACAGAAAAAACAAGAAAATGAAAGATACGCTAAAAAGAACATCATTAAAATGTCAAGAGACTAATTTAACTTGGGATAAGGCCTTGCCAGTTGCTCTGCTCCCAGAAGCAGGCTTAAATTAAGCCCCTTTGAAATATTGTATGATAGGCCATTCCAGGTGTCGGCCCAGGCAGGAGAATCTATAAATGCTTTAAAACAGCAGTCCCCAAACTTCTTGGCACCAGGGACCGTTTTTGTGGAAGACAATTTTTCCAAGGACGAGGTGGGGGGTGGGGTGGCACGGGATGGTTTCCGGATGGTTCCGGGATGGTTCCAGCATACTACATTTATTGTGCACTTTATGTCCATGATTATTACATCAGCTCCACCTCAGATCATCAGGCATTAGATCCTGGGGGTTGGGGAACCCTGCTTGAAAAGACCTAGCAGTTGTCAATTATGTTAAAACTTTGGGCACTGTACTCACCTCTGTTCATGAATTTGGGGATCAGAGCTGGAGGGTAAACATAGAGGAGCTGTTGGGAGATAGATGGCTTTTAATGCAATGAGACTGGAGCGCCTAGGAGGGAGTGTGGAGAGAGAAGAGAAGAGGCATGGGGCATCCCAAAACTTAGAGGTCAGGTTGAGGAGGAGGAGTTGTCAAAGGACGCAGAGTTATCAGAGAAGTAGCAGAAAAGGCAGGTGACCTGGAAACCTAAAGAGAGTGTGTGAAGGAGGAGGGAGCCATTAGGTCTAGCTAACCAACCACCCAGTTTAGCATCTTAGAAATCACAGATGACCTGCGGGGAGAGGGACGTCCGTCCGCTTACTCAGTGGGTCGAGGTAAGAATGGGACGTGAAGGCATGCAGACAGACGATGGCGATAGACACTCCAAGTTTTGCTGTGAATGGGGAGGAACGTTGGTGGCAGCCGGAGCACAAGAAAGAGATGAGGGTTGCTAGAATGTGTTTGATGCTGGTGGGAGTAACCAAGGGTGGCTGGGGGGTAGACTTCACCCCAGTAGGGAAGAGTCCTCACCCACAGGGAGATGGGGTGTGGGTTACAGAGTGTCAGAAGGATGAGGCAGATGCCCTCTAATGCTACCTGTTTTCCCAAAGAAGGAATGAATCCTGCGATAAATCATAATGGAAAAGGATATGAAAAAGAATGTATATGGATGTACAACTGAATCATTTAGGAATAGAAATAGAAATTAACACAATATTATAAAACAACTACACTTCAATAAAAAAATTTTTTTAAAAGACTGAATCAAGGGGAGAAAGTTACAGGTCCTTTGAGGAGAAAGGTGTGAAACGTTCATTTTGGAAAGTAGGAAAACGGACCTTCTAGGATAGAATAGGATTTCTAGGCAGGTTGAGAGTCCATTTGAGATGTGGGATCAAAAATTACAATTTCAGTGGTGAATTCACCATGAAGCTAATGAAATGTACACTTCAGGACCCCTCACTTACGCCTGCCCCTGGGAGGGTCCCAGCAATGCGCTCCCCTGGCCATATGCTTATGTAAAACTTGCCAAAATGAGATATTTTAACTGCAAGTGGTAAACACCGCTGTCTGTTTTCACTCCAGCTTCCCCTCTGTCCCCTTCCCCCCAGGTGTTGGAGTGGCTGTGGGCATTTGGGGATTTGTTAATGGTCATGCAGTTAATGTGGTTCCCAGTCACTTGCATACATAGTTAAGTTGGCCCTGCCATCCTGGTGTGGGAATGGCTTCTGGGGAAACTCCTGTCACCTGTGCCCACTCACTCGGCTTCCTGCCCTGAAGCTGCAAAGCCTGAGGGCACATGTGCTGTGAATGCATCCAGGGGCTCTTGTCAGTATGAGTGCATGGGTGGTAGAGGAAAAACGAGACTGGAAATATGCGAAGTCAGTAGCCAGTCTGTGGAGAGTATTATAGGGGTATATAATACCCTTATACCGCCTGGCAGGCAGTACCAATAAGGTATTTTTCTGGACTTTGTAACCTTTGTGGCATTTGCCAGATTTTTCAATTTGTAAGCTGTGATCTCGTTTCACTGTAAATATTACTTTTTGTACCTAATTTTATATTATTTTCTTAAAAAGCTCTTACCCCCCAAAACAATTACATACACGTTAGGCTCCCCAAACCTGAGACCAGTTGACCTAGTTGGGGGGTTGTCTCCAGCCATCGCTCTGATGTAGAGGTGGCTGTGCGGGAGCGGGGGGGGGGGGGGGGCCCCCCCGCCACGCCCGTTCCCAGGGTTTCTGAGGGGATGGGATGGGGGTCTCTGCGGAGGGCACACCTCCGTGGCAGCGCATGCCTGTCCGTTTGTGGTTGTGTCTGTGTACATGGTGTGTACATGGGCGTCTGGGCCTCCAGCCTGTTCCTGGCCGCCCTCTCAACACGGGGCAGCATCTGGGCTTGGGGGAGGGGAGCTCGTGTCCCACACGCGCTGGGGCCCTGGGGAGGCGGGAGGCGGGGAAGGAACTGAGACGGCACTGAGACGGCACAGCTGGCCTGGTGTCGCCGCTTCCCCTCCCCCGCTGGGACGTCTCCCCAGGCCTGGGTTCCGAGGCTCAGCTCCTCCCTTTTTATTCTTCAAAGAGAAGGCTGGCTTCCTGGGACCCCCTAGGTCCTGGGAAGGGCAAGTTCCTGGACGGTTGGGACCTGGGGGTTGGGGATGGGGAAGCAGGGGGCCCAGGCCCCTGGGCCAAGGGAAGAATCGGGATAGAAGACCTCTGTAGAGCCCCAGACAAAACGCAATAATCCCTGCCCTTATGGGGTGTACATTCTTGTGGTGGAAACAGTCAAATGCACATTATACAAAAGCTGTCATTTTTCAGCTGGTGGTAAGAGCTGTGGAGAAAAGGGAAGCAAGGAGGTGGAGTGGAGAGTGGGAATTGTGGCTTCAGCCAGTAAGAACAGGGAAGGACTCACGGAGAAGGTGAAATTTAAAGAGGTGAGGGCACAAGCTAGGGGGCCACCCCCGGGGAGGAGCCCTCCAGCCAGAGGGACAGGCAGGCTTGAAGGACAACCTGCCAGGTTTGTCAAAGGAACAGAGAGCAGCAGGGGACGGAGTGGGGTTGCCTGGAGGGCAGGTAGCATGTGCCGGAGTTGCAGGAGGTGAGATCAGAGCCACAGGAGGGGAGGCTGATTATGTAGAACCTTCTAGGCCATCGCAAGGACTTTGTCATCTCTGAGTGTAATGTGAAACCATTGGAGGACATTCCCCCCCCCCGCCCCGCCTCCAGCTTTTATGTTTTGTTTTTGAACCTTTTATATAATTTAAAACTTTCAGAGAAGTTACAAAAATAGTACAAGGATTATATATCAACTATACTTCAATTAAAACAAAAACAAAAACAAAACAAAAAACAAAAACAAAAAAATAGTGCCATGAACTCCTGTCTACTCTTTTCCCAGGTCTATTCATTCCTTAGATTTGCTCCATTTGCTTTATCATTTCTCTCCAAATACAGATATAAAATATTTGTCTTCTGAATCATTTGGGGCTAAATTGAACACCTCAGACCCTTTTGCCTACAGTTACTCAGTGTATTTGCTGAGAACGGGGACATTTGTAGTAATAATAGTACATATTAGTATAACTATCAATGTTAGGATATTAAAATTAATATCCTACTATTATTTAATGCCAGTTCATGCTTAAATTTCCTCAGGTGTTTCAGTGATGTCCTTTATGGCCCTTTTTTTCCCCTAATCCAGGTCCCATCCAGGATCCCACACTGCATTTAGCTGTTATGTCTCTTCAGTTTCACTTATTCTGGAAGATTTTTGATCTTCAGTTTTTTTTATATATATATCCCAGCATTTTAAAAAAATTTTTACTGAAGTATAGTTGATTTACAATGTTGTGTTAATTTCTGCTGTACAGCAAAGTGACTCAGTTATACATACTATCTTTTTCGTATTCTTTTCCATTATGGGCTATCACAGGATATTGAATATAGTTCCCTGTGCTACACAGTAGGACCTTGTTGTTTATCCATCCTAGGTATGGGGTTATACTAGTTTGCATCTACTAATCGCAAACTCCCAATCCTTCTCTCCCCACCCCTCCGCCCCCTTGGCACCACAAGGGTCTCTTTCTGTTTTGCAGATATGTTCATTTGTGTTGTATTTTAGATTCCACATGTAAGTGATATCATATGGTATTTGTCTTTCTCTTTCTGACTTACTTTGGTTAGTATGATAATCTCTAGGTCCATCCATGTTGTTGCAAATGGCATTATTTTATTGTTTTTGATGGCTGAGTAATATTCCATTGTATATATACACATCTTCTTTATCCATTCATCTGTCGATGGGTATTTAGATTGTTTCCATGTCTTGGCTATTGTAAATAGCGCTGCTGTGAGCATAGGGATGCAGCATAGGGGTGCGTGTATCTTTTTGAATTATAGTTTTGTCTGGGTATGTGCCCAGGAGTGGGATTGCTAGATCATATGGCAACTCTATTTTTAGTTTTTGAGGAACCTCCATACTGTTTTCCATGATGGCTGTACCAATTTATACTCCTACACCCCTTTTCTCCACACCCTCTCCAGCATTTATTTATTTATTGGCTGCTTTGGGTCTTCGATGCTGCACACGCGCTTTCTCTAGTTGTGGCAAGCGGGGGGCTGCTGTGGTGCACAGTGGTTTCTCTTGTTGCAGCTTACAGGCTCTAGGCATGTGGGCCTCAGTAGTTGCGGCACACGGGCTCAATAGTTGTGGCGCACAGGCTTAGTTGCTCCACAGCATGTGGGATCTTCCTGGAGCAGGGATGGAATCTGTGTCCCCTGCATTGACAGGCGGATTCTTAACCACTGCGCCACCAAGGAAGTCCTCCACCATTTATTATTTGTAGACTTTAATGATGGCCATCCTGACCAGTGTGAGATGGTACCTCACTGTAGTTTAGACTTTGCCTTTCTCTAGTTAATAGCGATGACGAGCATCCTTTAATGTGCCTGTTGGCTATCTGTATGTCTATTTAGGTCTTTTGCCCATTTTTTGATTGGTTTTTTTGTTTTTGTTGTTGTTGTTATTGAATTGTATGAGCTGTTTGTATGTTTTGGAACTTAAGCCCTTGTCAGTCACATCATTTGCAAATATTTTCTCCCAGTCCGTAAATTGTCTTTTTGTTTTGTTTATGGTTTCCTTTGCTATGCAAAAGCTTATAAGTTTGATTAGGTCCCATATGGTTTCTTTTGCTTTTATTTCTATTGCCTTGGAGACCGACCTAAGAAAATATTGATATGGTTTATGTCAGAGGATGTTTTGCTTATGTTCTCTTTCTAGGAGTTTTATGGTGTCTTGTCTTAAAGTCTTTAAGCCATTTTGAGTTTATTTTTGTGTATGGCGTGAGGGTGGATCTTACAGTTGTGAAGAGTCCATGATGGTTTCCTTGTACAATGTCTTTCATTTTGGTTTGTCAGATGTTTCTCCATGGTTAGATTCAAGTTATTCTGGTTGTGCGTTTTGGGGAGGAACATCACCACAGAAGTGATGTAGTGTCCTTCTCAGTGCATCACATCAGAAGGCACATGTCAGTTTGTCCCAATATTGAGATATTGACTTTGATCAATATCTTTGAGGTTAAAATGGTGTTTGCCAGTTTTCTCCACTGTAAAGTTATCATTTCCCCTTGTTAGTAATTAATATGTAATTTGTGGGAAGATACTTTGAGACTATTCCTTGTACCTCATTAAAAGTTCACCACTAGTTTAGTATCCATTGATGAGTCCTAACTCCTGCCCTCCTTCTATGTTTATTAGCTGGCAGTTTGCTGTAAAAAGAGTTTTCTCTTTTTCTCCAGTTTATGTATTTATACTGATATGAACTTTGGATTCTTACTTGACTCAATGCATTATTTATCTTAATGCTCAGATTGTCCCAGATTTAGCCAACGGAAGCCCCTTTAGCCACAGCCCCTGGCTGCTGTGTCTTTTTGATATACACCCAGTATTTCTGAGCGCTTCTTTACTTTCTGGTGGAACAAAATGTTCTAAGATCATTTTGTAATTCCTGAGCTGCAGCCCTAGAGTCAGCCTTTTCTCCAAGGAGCCCTGGTTCATTTTAGTGGAAAATGGTATTTAGTAACCAAGATCTGAGCACTTGGTGTGTTTATCACTACTTGTGTGTCATTCCTTCCTTCTAGACTCTCTCAGCAAACAGGGCTAGGAAATATAGGTGTATATTTACAGTGTGTATGTGCATACATTTCCTTCTATTACATTTCCTTCTGCTACTATATGCATTAAAACCATGAATTCAGGGAATTCCCTGGTTGTTCAGTGGTTAGGACTCTGTGCTGTCACTGGGAAGGGCCCTGTTCAGTCCCTGGTCAGGGAACTAAGACTCCGCATGCTGTGCAGTGTGGCCAAAGAAGAAAAAGAAATGGTGAATTCATACTGATACTCTATTGGGAGATCTTAAAGAGAGGAATGACAGAATCTGATATGTTTTAAAAGGCTCACTTTGCCCACTATGTTCAGAGTAGACTGTAAGGGAATGAGGAACAAGAGCAGAAGCAAGGAAATAGTTTAGGGGCTAGTGCAATAATCTGGGTGAGAGATGAGGGTGGCATGGACCAGGGTGTAATAGGGAAGCATAGTGACAAGGATTTGAAATAAGAAATTGACTGATTTGATGTGGCGTGTGTGTGTGAGAGAGAGATGAATCAGGGATGATTCTAAGGTTTCTGGTCTGGCTAATTGAAGGAAGGGAATTTCCATTTACTGAGATGGAAAGACTACAGGTGAAGCAGTTTTGGGGGAGACAGGAATTTGGCTGGGACAGTTTAAGTGTATGATTCCTTATTAGATATCCAAGTAGAAACAATAAATAGGCAATAGGATATATGCATGTGTAATGCGGGGAAGAGTTTGGAGCTGGAGATGAGAATTGGGGATGTGTTAATGTAGTATATAGGTCAATATTTTAAATCATGAGACTGGAGGTCATCAAGGGAATGAATACAGAGAAGAGAAGAGGCTCGAAAACTGAGCCTTGGAAGCACTTCAACATTTAGAGATCCAGAAGATGAACTAGCGACAGAGTCTGTGGATGAGTTGTTCATGAAGCAGAAGGACTATGGGAAGAGTGCGGTGTCCTGGAAGGCAAGTGAAGGAAGTGTTTCCAAGGGGGGAGAATAAGCATCTCTGTCAACTGCTGGCAAGTAGTGATCCGTGGATGTAGCGACATGATGGTCAGTTCGTAACCTTAACAAAAGCAGTTTTGTGTTTTGTTAAATACTGTTTTTCAACGTGGACCATTTTTTTTTAAGTCTTTATTGAATTTGTTACAATATTGCTTCTATTTTATGTTTTTGGCTTTTTGGCCGGGAGGCATGTGGGATCTTAGCTCCTGACCATGGATCGAACCCGGACCCCCTGCATTAGAAGGTGACGTCAACCACTGGACCACCAGGAAAGTCCCACAAAAGCAGTTTTGATGAATGGGGGTTGGGGGCACCTGATTAGAGAGGGTTCAAAGAAAAATGGAAAGATGGAATTGGAAACAGTGGACATAAGATAGCTTTTTTTGCTGTAGAGGGGAAAAGAGGAATACAGTGGTAGCTGGAGGGCAGTTGTGGGGTTAAGATGGCATTTGTTGTCTTGCATGTTCTAAATTGAGATAAATTTCAGTATGTTTGTAGGCTGATGGGAATAATCCAGTTAGAAAAGGGGAAAACTGATGGTAAAGAAAGAAAAGAGAGTAATGTCCTTGAGTGGGCCAGAGGGGATGGGAGATCTAGTTGGTATAGGGGTTGGCCTCAGTCATGTGGAAGGGTTCATCTACAGTTAGGAGGGAAGGGAATAGGATGTGGTCACAGGCTCAGGTAGGTAGGTAGGCGCGATCGTGGATGTCAGTAGGAACATCTCTTTGGAATGCTTCTTTTTAAATTGAAGTGTTGTTGATTTATAATGTTGCGTGAGTTTCAGGTGTACAGCACAGTGATTCAGTGTGTATGTATGTATGTATATATTTTTTTCAGATTCTCTTCCCTTATAGGTTATTACAATATATTGAGTATCATTCCCTGTGCTATACAGTAGGTCCTTGTTGGTTATCTGTTTTATATATAGTAGTGTGTATATGTTAATCCCAAACCCCTAATTCATTCCCCCCACTTCTGCTTTGGTAACCATAAGTTTGTTTTCTATGACTATGGGTCTATTTCTGTTTTGTAAATAAGTTCATTTGTGGTTTTTTTTTTGATTCTACATGTAAGCCATATCATATAGTATGTGTCTTTATCTGATTTACTTCACTTAATAGGATAATCTCTAGGCCCATCCATGTTGCTGCAAATGGCATTATTTCATTCTTCTTTATGGCTGAGTAATATTCCATTGTGTGTGTGTGTGTGTGTGTGAGTGTGTATGAGTGTGTGTGTGTACATATATACACATACCACATCTTTGTTATCCACTCATCTGTCGATGGACATTTAGGTCGCTTCCATGTCTTGGCTATGAACATAGGGTTGCATGTATCTTTTTGAATTATAGTTTTCTCTGGATAAATGCCCAGGAGTAGGAGTGCAGGATCATGTGGTAACTCTATTTTTAGTTTCTTGAGGAACCTTCATACTGTTCTCCATAGTGGTTGTACCAATTTACAGTCCCACCAGTGTGTAGGAGGGTTCTTTTTTCTTCACACCCTCCCTAGTATTTATTATTTGTCAACTTTTTGATGATGACCAGAGTGAGGCGATACCTCATTGTAGTTTTGATTTACATTTCTCTAATAATTAGCAACGTTGAGTATTTTTTCATGTGCCTGTTGGCCATCTGTATATCTTCTCTGGAGAAATGTCCGTTTAGATCTTCTACCCATTTTTTGCTTGGATTGTTTGCTTATTTTATTGATACTGAACTGTATGAGCTGTTTGTATATTTAGAAAATTAAAATATTTGGTCACGTCGTTTGCAGATGTTTCTCCTGTTCTGTAGGTTGTCTTCTTGTTTCGTTTATGCTTTCCTTTGCTGTGCAAAAGCTTTTATGTTTAGTTAGGTCCCATTTGTCTACTTTTTTTAAAATTTCCATTGCTCTAGAAGAGGGATCCAAAAAGATATTGCTGCAATTTATGTCAAAGAGTGTTCTGCCTATGTTTTTCTCTAGGAGTCTTATAATGTCTGATCTTACATTTAGGTTTTTAATCCATTTTAAGTTTATTTTTGTATACAGTGTTAGAGAATGTTCTAATTTCCTTCTTTTACATGTAGCTGTCCAGTTTTCCCAGCACCACTTATTGAAGAGACTGTCTTTTTTCCATTATATATTCTTGCCTCCTTTGTTGTAGATTAATTGACCATAAGTGGGTGGGTTTACCTCTGGGCTTTCTATCCTGTTCCATTGATTTATATGTCTGTTTTTGTGCCAGTACCATTGTGTTTTGATTCCCCAGTGCCTTAACAACGTGAAACAGGAAGTAATGCTGAAGGAGGAGGATGCAGGGGTTCGTGGTTTGATGTGAAAAGGAATGAAACAGTCATATAGGAGAGTTGGAGGATGAATGAGTAGGGAAATGTGATGTGATTGCTAACAGCGCTGAGAAACCACATGATATTGGAGTTATGAATTCAAATTGGCAGTTAAAAGGCTTTTGCAGGACGTAACCTTTGGAGGAGGGGTAGAGGCACTAGTCTGAGGCCCGTGAGAGGGCGCTCGCGGACAGGTCCTGGGGGGCTGAATCTCTGAGAGTCTCAAAATAAAAGTAGGGATCTACCCCAAGGGAAGGCAGCACTAGAAAAAACAAGTTGCTTCCTTCACCGGAGGTGGCAGTAATATCCAGTCCCAAAAGCAACCACGCTGTGAGCAGGATTCGAACCTGCGCGGGGAGACCCCATTGGATTTCGAGTCCAACGCCTTAACCACTCGGCCATCACAGCCGCGTGCGGCCTCAGGCCTGCGCAACTATAGCTGCCTATCAACACGCCCGCCTCTCGCGAGCACCACCCTGCCACCTCGATATGTCAGTGCGCGTGCGCCTGGGAGGCAGCAGCCCTGCGGAAGCAGCAACTTTCCAGTTCTCCCTTCCTGCCCCAAGCCACAGTACAAAATGGGCCCGAATCTGAGTCCACGTTCCCATACTCTTGAAGGCAAAGGGACGCCACCACACCCTGGTTCATGAGAGCTGGAGTCAGCCTCCAAATTCGCACTAAAAGTGCACAGGGAAGGAAACTCAATAGCAACGGGCTGGTTAAGTAAGAAGAATAATCTTCTGAAAGGTGCGACAGTCTGGGATGTGTCCCCTTCGCAGCAATAATACTGGAAGCAATCGTCCGAGGCACCGCTGGGATTCGAACCCAGGATCTCCTGTTTACTAGACAGGCGCTTTAACCAGCTAAGCCACGGCGCCCGTTCAGGCCCTCTTGCGCCTAGGTGTAGATCAGGTGGTATTCATGAGGGCTACTAAGCGAGAAACCACTGAAGCGCTGGCTGCCGTGGGTCTTACGTGACTCTCCCCTTGCAGGATTCCCCCTTTCCTTCCCAAGCTCTGAGCCGGGTGGTGTCTCTGAGCCACACCATTGGGGACCAAGTAGACTATGAATGGATGCGTGGCTCCCCACTGCTTAACCACACAGACGGACCTGCTTTCTCAGCGGGAAAGGGTGTGGAGAGAAGAGGGATGCGGGTCCTCTGGCAAGGGAATGGCTCACTCTCACTACAACCTTCAAGCGGGCCACAGGTCCCCACAGAGAGCTCCCCTCACCCAACCCCCCAACTTCATTCCACAAAGTCCTGGTAGTTTTTATTTTTTCTTTTTGTATTAAAAAATAACAGACACAATATCAAAAACACAAATGCCATCGGTAGAGGGTACAGCTGAGAACACCTGGGTCCCACTTGAGGGGCAGCACCAGGGACTCCATGGTCCACCAACCTCCCCCACCCTGGAGCAGCTAGGGGTTTGGACCGGCTGGGTCCTGCTTGGGCCTCAGGCCCTCCTCCTCCCCATATCTGGGGAGCAGGTGGGGGAGAGGGCTGTCTCCCCCCAATAAATAAATGCAGCCCCAGCCCTCAGGGACAGGGACTCCGGCTCAGCTGGGATTTGGAGAGACCGCTTCAGCAGCTTGTCAGCAGCCTTGTCCAGGGGCAGGAACGACTCCTCACCAGCAATGGGAGCTGAGGCTTCCCTGGGCTGAGCTGACGAGTGCCACCCTCTGTTCCCTAAGAGGCCAGAGGCAGCCCCGGGACCTAGGCTGGTGACGGGGATCCCACCCCCCCTACAGTGGGAGAAGCTGGGGCAGTTTTCTATTGGTTGGTCCAGCCACATCTGAGTTCTGAGAGTTGGGACACGGGAGAAGGAAACTTCTCATGCACTCCCGGAGGTGGCCCCAGATGTAGTCTAGCTGGTGCCATTTCCTGTGGCAGGTAAGGCTGGACTGGGTGAGCTCCCACCTTGTTCCTCCTCCTCCATGGCCAGGTCCTGGGAGCTCGAGACCCTGGCCCCAGTTTGGGCCTGGGCCTCACTGCCGCCCTCACCCTCACCGCCACCACCACGCCCCTCGCCTCCACCCTCCTCCATGGGCTCCAGCCCCAGTCCATCCATTTCCGAGAAGAGTGGGTCATCAGGATGGCCAGGGTCTTGAGTGCTACTACCGCAGTCCACACAGGCCTTGGAGGAAGAAAGGGTATGAGAGTCAGGCAGGGTTCTCACTGCTGACCCGCCACCCTAGCTCTCCTTGTCCCCCAGCCCGAGTACTTCCCAAAATGTACTCCCAAGAAACACTAACCCACATGGATGCACATGGGGTCAAGATTGGAAAATGCATTGTACCCTGTATCCAGACCCCACTATGGGACAGTCACAAGGTACATTAGCGCAGGATCGGCCCAGAAAAGGGCTACAAAAACTCACCTGGCTTAACACTACATAAGCCAGCAGCAACCTTAGTGGAATTAACATCCTTCAGGATTAATGATCCAAAGAACAAGGAGGGGAACAGCCCTGAGCCTCTATCCTTTCAACTTGAGCTCAACTCTTTCTTCTCCCTCCTGGCCCGGACTTCTCCTCTCACCATCACATCAAGGGCCCGAGGCAGTTGACCCTTCCGGACCCAGGAGTGCACAGCACCCAGTTCCCTCCGCTGGTCCTCCGAGAACCGAGGCTGCTGCTTCTGCATGGCCCGGAGCCGCTCCCGGTCCTGCTTCAGCACACAGGCCGTGTCCCTGCTCCAGGAGGGGGTTCAGGGGCAGAGAGTGGGAGCTGGGGCCAGGGCCCACGAGGCTGGCATTTCTCCTCTGCCGCCACTCCCCGCTCACTGCCCCAGGCTCCTCCCCTGAGCCGGTGTTCTTGGAGCTCAGGCCCTCCAAGAGCAGGAAAGCTGCCCTCAGCCTGACTAATCCTGGGGCTCCAAGGGGCAGGGGACAGAAGAGGAAAGCCCCAGGGCAGAGCCAGGCCCAGAAAGAAAACCCCAACTTAGCTGGGGAGCGAGGATAGGCCAGCCTCCCCACTGCTCTGAAAAGGAGGCAGAGGGGTCTCTGAAAGTCCTCACCTGGAGGGCACCTGATAGGTCATCATGACATGCTGGTCCGCATTGGCCATGAGCAGCCAGATGGGATCCTGGAGCACGTACTTAATGACCTGGTCCCCGGGCTCAGCCCTGGCCTGGGCAGCCCCAGCCTCAGCCTCAGAAGAATCGACGCTGCCAAAGTACTTGCTCGTGTGGCTGCTCTGACTGCTGCCTGTAGAGTGGGGGGCAGGCAGCCAACAGAGTCAGGCTGACTGGCCCTCTACCCAGCCTCACAAAGGTCACAGGTCCAGCCCACTGGCCTTAAGAAGCGGGGCGTGGGCCCAGGCTGCTCAGCCAAGGTGGGGCCTGGCCTCCCGACTCCCAGGACACTGTCCTACCCTGGGAAGTATTAGGGGGGGAGGGGGAGGAGATGGGCACTCACGCGTGATGCTGGCTGAGGTGCTGCCCCCCTCATGGGAGCCTGAACCAGACCCAGAGCCCAAGCCAGAGCCCAAGGAGCCCGAGGCAGCGGAGCCTGTGCCAGAGCGAGAGTCCTCTTGCAGTAGCAACTCCAGCAGGTCACTGGAGCCCGAGAGCGCGTCCTGGTTGGAGGACTCGGTTACCTCCACCTGGGGGAGGGGAGGGGGACAGGGAGGAATTAAGGGATCAACACCCAGGCTTCCCTTCAGCTGCTGCCTCTGGTTGGGGGCACACACAACCCAAGTGGTCTCTTCCCATTCCATGCCAGTGGGCCCAGGCTGAGTGAGAAGAGAGCTGGCAAAGAGTAGGGATGTGATGCTGGACCCTTTCCAAGTGGCAGATGCACTCTCAGAAGTTATTGGGATGTCCCCGCCACCTGCGAGACAGACAGGACTGTCCCCACTTCAAAGACGAGGCAGCTGATTTCCGCCTCATTCAGAAACAGCTGGAGCCTCCCAACCCACGGCACCATCCTCTGGGGACGCCAGGCGGGCAGGGGGCAGGAAGAAGCGCCAGGGGAGGAGCAAGGGGGCAGAAGGCCACGTGGGGGCCATAAGAGCATGGTGCGGAGGGGTCAGGGCTCACCAGTCTGGCCTCTGGTCCAGCAGTCTCCTCACTGGGAGGCAGGGGCCCAGCACTGCTCCCGGGGGCCCCTGTAACAGCACCCCCCTCAACGCGGGGGGCCTCCTCAAGCTGCAGCAGGTTTAGCTGGAGCGGGGAGCTGCATCTCGAGTTGAAGAGTGGAGAGTCGGGGCAGTGGGGAGGACTTGGGGGCAGCGGCGGCAGGGATGGAGAAGGGGACTGGGAAGCAGGGGTAGGAGGCCCCTCGCCGGGGGTCGGGGGGACCCCACAGGGATAGGTGGCTGGGGGAGGGAACAGATAGTTAGGGAGCACCAAGGCCACCATGGGGGTCACCAGGGGGGCAGGGAAGGCTGCAGGAGGCACAGATGTGGGGGCAGAAGGAAGAGGCTGGGGGCCTCCTCTTGGGGAGAACACTGGGAGGGGGTAGGGCTGGACCACAGCTGGAAAGGGAGGAGTGGCTGGTGGCCGGGGCCAGGGAGCAGAGGGTGGCACAGGCGAGGGGTGGGAGACGTAGCAGGGGGCCTCGGCCCGAGCAGTCTGGTGGTGGCGTGAGCGCTTGGCTTTGGATCGGCAGTGGTGGCGGCGGCCAGGGGCTGCAGGGCCATGCTGGCAGCCTAAGGGGAGAGACTGGGGTTAGCAAAGCCCTCAACCTGGGGCTTAGTGCCCCTGCCGACTGCCCTGCCGCCCCCACTGCCCTGATACTCTGACCGGGGAGAGGGCAGGTGACGGTCCTACAGAGTCTGGCTCCCTGGGCCACACACCACAGGGGGGACTCTGGGGAGGTGGGGGAACCTCAGGGAACAATCACAGGGATGGGGGATTTGCTGACAAAGGAGATGGGGAGAGGAAAGGTTACGTGAGGGGGCGTGCCAGGGGCATGCAGAAGCCAGAGACACGCTGCGGAGGAGGCAGGGAGGTCCACGGATGCGTGGGCACGTGGCTCCGGTCCAGCCGCCAAGCTCTAGCAGGCACTGCCAGCCTGGGCGATCCTCCCACCAGTCGGGCCGCACTCTGCCTAGCCCACGACCGAGCCAAGAGGTGGGCGGGAAAGCCCGGGCCTGAGTCCTGGTCCGCCTGCAGGGGGCCTCCCTCGGCACCTGGAGGGCTGCCATCTGCCTCTGAAGCCCTGACCCCACCCGAAGGTGTCCCAGTCCTCCCTGCCAGTCTACACAGGTCTCCCAGTGAGCGACAACTGAGTCCTGAGTGGGCTCGCTTCCTGCCCCTGGACTGGGCCTGGAGTGGCTTACCTGGAGCAGCGCACCTCCGCCTGTCTCAGTGCAGCCCCCCAGGCTGCCCTCCTCTGGCTGCAGCCCGGACCCCCGGCCTGGTGGGGAGAGGCTGGCGAGGGACCTGTCCCTAGGCAGGGCCCTGGTGGGGGAGGCGGCAACAACCTGGGTCCCTGGAGCAGAAGCATCTCCCTCAAGAACCCCCCTCCCCAGTCTGGTCCTGGACCGGGCCGCGGGCACACTCGGGGACGTCCCAGGCCTCTACCTTGCTCACCGGGGGCCGAGGGGGCCGTGGAGGAGCCGTCACGTCCACGCAGCCTGCCCAGGTCGCGGAAGCGGCTAAGGAAGGCCTGCTCCTCCTTCTGTGTGTGCAGGGACAGCACAGCCTTGGTCAGGCCCACAGGGCGGTAGGCATCCGGGGCTGGGTCAGGGGCTACTGTGGGGCTGGGGGCTGGGCCTGGAGGCAGGCTGGGCAGGTCCTCCATCATGATGATGTCTAAGAAAGATGAGATGGGCAAAAGGTCAGAATCACCTCAGGGGTTAGCACACCCACAGCACGCCCTCCACATCCAACAGCTTAGCCAAGCCCCTGGCCTCTGCCCACGGCCAAGCCTGGGCCTCCTGGGCATCTCTCGGCCTCCTCCCTGCCGAGGACTGGCTCTGGGCCCTCTTCTCTGTGCAAAGCTGTCCCGGGGTAAGAAGGGATACCCAGTGCCCTCCAGTGGCACTGCCCTAGCCATCCCCGGGACTCTCCTTGGAAGGGAAGCCTGCCCCCGTGCCCTTCCCTCACTCATTTTCCAGATCAATGCCTAAAGAGCCTTCAGGAGGTTTGAACAGTCCTTGCCTTCAAACCCTCTGTGGGCAGCACCTCAGGTTGAACCCCGCACCCCAGACTTTGGGTGTGAACTGACAGTAGGAACACAGGAAGCAGGATGCGGGACAGACAAAGCAGCAAAGGCAGGCGGGGGCGGAGAGCAAGAAGAGGCAGCCCTGAGCTAGGACGGAGGCCTCCTCTCTCCATCAGGGGCCAGAGGGCAGAGAAGACAGGCGGGAGGGAGCTCTGGCTGGGGAACCAGGTGGAGCCCGGGCACCGCCCCCCTCAGCCACGCCCATACCCGACTCCGGGGGCTTCTTGTCTCCCACATGGACGATGGTGGAGCTGAAGCTACACTGACTGGTGACAGACACCACGCTCTCCGCCTTATTGGCCAGGGCGAGCGGGCTCAGGGTGCCTCCTCCCACCACCGGCTCCTTCAGAGGGGCGGCCCCCTCCCCTGACAGCACTGCCGATGGATCTGTGCAGAGAGATGGTGCCAGTTACCTCCCTGCCCCCGCCGGGAGGCCGGGAGAGGAAACCCCCGTGGGGGTTGGGGGCAGAGGAGTCTGGAGATCTGAAGGCTGGGAGGGAGACAGGGCAGGGTGGGGTGGGGGCCCCAAAGACAGAAATGTAGAGACACAGGCACAGAGGACAGGGCGGGAGCAGGGCACGCCTGGGTCCTCACCCCTCTTGGCCCCCCCAGACACTGGGCCTGTCTGCTGCTTGTCGTCCTCAGAGGCCGAAGAGGCGGTGCAGGAGGAGGAGGAGGCGCATTTGCGCTTGGCGGTGCTGGGGAGGTTGCAGCTCTCCAGGTACCTGAGGGAGCATCAGAGGACGTGAGGGCCGGGCCTGGCTGGGGCGGGGCTGGGGCCTAAGTGGGAGAAGGTACCAGGAGGCCTTACCTGAGGATGCTGTCCAGGCAGTTAATCTGCTGGTAGGAGCAACTGGAGGCCTCTTTCCGCTCAGCCTCCTCAGGGGCCAAGGCCAGAGGGGCCTGGATGGGAGCAGGGGCTGCCTCACATTCTGGGTCTGGGGATTGGCAGGGAAGGGTCTTGCCCTTGAATATGCCTGTAGCTGGGCCAAGGAGAGAAAAGCTCCTCTGGGTTGGGCTGCGGGTCCGGGGACCCCCAGGCCTCACTCCTCACCCACACCCTCACCAACTCACCAGGGACGCGGGGCCGGGGCAGAGGCGGCGCCCGGGACTCAATAAAAAGCTGCTGTCCCTGATGCTTCACCAGGTGCACGTCCTTACAGATCTGCTGGAAGGTCACCTGCGGGACAGGCCAGGGCGGCGGGCAGCCGTGAGGGGGGCCTGGACAGCTCCGGGAGCCCAGGGCATAGTGCAAGCAAAAAGCCCCGGTGGGGAGATGTGGAGTCGTGCTGAGAGCAGGGCGAGAAGGAAAAGGAGGTGGACGAGGCTCCTCTGGGCTGGGCAGTCCCGACTCTGAGGACAAGGGGATGGGAAACGAGACAGGTGAAGTGGGAGAGGGACACTCACCGGGGCAGGAGGCCCAGGTCCCTCGGCATCACCTCCACTGCTGTCACTGGAGGAGCCAGGGCTGAGAAGAGGGCCTGAGGAAGTCACAGGGCCGACGCCACAGAACCCTGTGGGGCTGGGGCTGTGCACAGGCTGAGGCAGGGAGAGCGACAGTTTAGATGTCCATGGCGCTGCTCCGCAGCCCTTTCTCATCTCCCAAGCCCCCCTCGCCTCAACTCTCACCTGTAACAGCAACCGGTGGATCTGCTCGGAGAGCTCCTGGATATCAGAGTCCAGAGCCAGAGCAGGGCTTGGGGCCGGCGGAGTGAACACGTCTTCATTCAGGGGTGCCCTGTGGGGTGGGGAAGGATAAATTGAGCCCTGCCCCCTCCACACTGGCCCGCCCTCCAGGGCACGACCCACTTACGTGCGTACTTTGTGGCGGCCCAACACAAAAGCCACCTTGCGGCTCCAAGGGTGCACAAAGCCAGCCCAGCTGGTGTCCATGGTGACATACTCCCCGTTACGGGCGCAGAAGCGGATAGGGGAGTGATCAAAGGGCTGGCCAGCCAGCTGCAGGACTGAAGGGAGTGGGAAACGAGGTGTTGCTCAGTGAGAGGGAGAGCTAAGTAAGGTGCAATCTACCCCCCCACCCCTCCCCCAGAGATCTAAGAGACCAAGACACTGAGAGACACAACCACAGGGTAGCCGTCAGGAAGCCCTGGAGACAGCCAGAAGGGAAGAGCAGGATGAGAGGCACTCACTCTTCTTGTGGATGGCCAGCATGAGGGGTCGGTCCTCGGGATGCAAGAAAAGGAGCACTGGGGCCCCCAGGAGGTCCTGGGGGAGGTAGCCCAGGAGCGGGGCGGCCCTGAGATAAGAGGAGGCATCAGAGTGGCCAAAGCCTCGGCCCTGACCACCTCCTTTTCCTCCAGGTCCTGACCTCACCTCTCATCCACATCCTGGAAGAGGCAGCTGGGCGTGTGCCGCGTAGTGAAGATCCTCTTGTCAGGAGGAATCCGGGGAGCTGAGACACAGAAAGCGTGGCTACTGGATTTCACCCAGAATGGTCCAGCTCCTCAGCCCTCCATGCCGCCTCAGGCCCAGACTGCTAGCTAGTCTCTCCACAGCTCTGCGCTGGCCCTCTGGCCTACAAAGATGGTCTGGACCACCTCTGTGCCCCCTGCCAATGACAAAACTGAAAACCAAAGCACTCTTCTTTGCCTTCTCCTAGTCTGGGGCTCTTATCCAACTGTACCTCTAAAAAGGTGTTCAAACCCTCATCCTAATAATACCTTCTCTGTTCCAAAATCATATTCTAGACTCCTGTCCTGCCTCACCCCCAGCCTAGAGGAGGCGCCCTTCCTCCTACCCCAAGCAGGCCAGGCCATGGGCCCCCCACCTTCATAACCGGAGTGGATGCGCTCTGCGATGAGCAGGCAGCACGGCTGTGCAGGGGCCCCATCGGAGACCCGGATCTTGGTCACATACGGGGTTAGACGGAATGGCTGGTACCGAGGCCCTGGATCCCGGTCAGGACCCCCTCTACCAAGGAGGAAAGAGAGGCATTAGAGACTATCAGTGAAGAGCCACCCACCCTCCACCTCAAGGCCACAGCCCACACAGCAAAGAAGGGCAGGGGGTGTAGGAGGTAGAAGGGGTCTGCTCCCACGTCCCCCACCTACCTGATACGGCAAAAGACAGATTTCTCCTGGGTGAAGTCCTTGAGGCCAGAACCTGAGACAGACCAGGAGGGCCGTGAGCACAGCTCCCCATCTCCTCCCTGGGCTGAGGAAAACCCAGCAAGGAAAAGCCTGGGTCCCCTAACCCCCTCATGGCAGGTGCTTCCTGGGACAGCTCGTCCCTCCCCCCCCAGCACTTGGGGACCTCACCTGCCGAGGCCCCCGTGCCCCAGGTGGGCAGGCGAGATGGGGCAGTGGAACCATAGAAGATGCCCACGTCCTGGGGAGCCAGGAACTCTGAGAAGCGGGCTCCGCGGAACACATCCCGCTTGCAGCGCAGCAGGATACCTGCCTGCTGGGAAATGTAGACGATGCGGCCCGTCAGGAAGGAGACTGCCACGGAGAAGGTGTCCTAGGCAAGAAAGGAAAGACAAGAGCAGGTTCAGGAGCTGCTGGAGTGGGGCCAAGAGTGCACGGGATACAGAGGCCGGGCTGCGCTCACCTGGTTGCGAAGCGTGTACTCAGATGTGACGTGCTCCAGCTCCTCCAGGGTGTAGGTGGACATGTCCATGGCACAAGGCTCACCCTCCTCCAGGCTCCACTGCTGGTAGTATTCCTGGTTGGCTGCAGGGTGTGGGCAGCGGCGCATATAGTGAGGAGACTGCCCCCCATGGTAGCCTAGGACCTGACCATTGCCCTCCCAGGAAGCACCACTCACCTTGCACCTGCTTGACACAGGCCAGTGCATACTGCAGCGTGGCCAGGGTCCCAGAGCGGCCCTTGCCCCTGCGCTCTGGTGGCAGCCGAAGCTTGAGCTCCCGCAGCGCCGTCATGAGCTCTTTCTGTGTCCTTGCCCGGGCTGACTGTTCACTGCTGCAGGGCCCACAGGGAGGGAGAGGGTACAAGCATTAGTCCCAGAACATGGCCCCCAGCCCTCTGCCCCAGCCCTCACCGCACAAACCTGCAGCCACTGGTAGACGGGTTGTCCTGCTCTGAGCTGGCACTCAGGAGGCTGTAGGCAATGGAACTGCTGGGGGGGGATGGGCTCTGCGAGTTTGTGCTAGGGGAGAAGCAACAGGCCCAAGATGAGGAGAAAGCAGCCAGCAGCATGGGCCTCTCTCCCAGCTCAATCTACGCACAAGACCACTCCCAGGACCTGCAACACCCATCCAAACACACCTCTTGCTGCTCTCGGTGGTCTCCAGCAGGGCCGAGTCCTTGCCATTGCCAGAGGAGGAGCTATGTGAGCTCCGCTGAGATGCACCCCTGGACTCAGGTCCATTGGACTCATTGCCGCTGGAGCCATTGCTGTTGGCATCCGTGTCATCAGCCAGGCTGGGGCCAGGACAAGGTCGATGCTGTGGAGGCCCAGGGGATGGAGCCCCTCCAGGACAAAAGGATTCCCCGGGCCTGGGGTCCCCTCCCCCATCAGCCCCTTCTAGGGGGCCGCTCATGTCTGGGCCATGGGAAGGGCAGGAGAACAGGGAAGGCGGAGAGGCCACCACAGAGGCAAAAGGGGGCCGGGAGGCCTGGTCAGAGGAAGTGGAAGACCCAAGCCTCAGAGAACTGAGAAGTTTGATCACAGCCAACACCTGAAGAGAGAAACCAAGAAGGAGAAAAACCTGGGCTGTAACTTCACAACACCCGCCGGCTTCTTTCAGACCCTCCCTTGCAGGCCTCCACGCTTCTGGGATGCAGCTTCCAAAAGGAAGCCTAGGCAATTTCTGTTTCCTGTCCCTGTTGAGGGGGCTGCAGGTGGGAAGGGGCCTCTCTTGGTCCTTACCCCACATCCCCTGCCAGCGTGGCCTGGTTAAGTAGAACCTAAGCAATCGACTAGAACGACAGCTGTGAGCTACAGCCTGGATATTTCCCATCCCCAAATTCCCAACAGGCCCCCACTCCGCCTGGGGCTCTAAAGCCTCGGAGCAGGGGGTGAGCCTGCTGCCTCCTATATTTAGGTCTCCAAGCTAACTTTATCCGGGGGCGGCGCCACCTTCGCTGCACATGCGCGCGAACGTGCGCGGCCCCACCACGCGCTTCCGCCGCCGCCGCGGTCGCCAGGGAAACCGACGTCAGCAGCTGAGCTCAGCGGTTGCCCGAGGGCCCACAAGAGGGCGGGAGGGGCGACCCCTCCCCCATTTCTCGGCGGAAGCAGGGGAAAGGCACACTCCCGCACCGGCAAGCGCGACCAGGGGTCGCCCACCTCAAATATATCCCCAGTCCCCGGGGGGCCGGGTGACCGTATGAAGAAGGGCAGCCATCGGGGTTTCAGAGGCTGGCCTTGCTCCCCAGGGCAAAACACAACCACCACCACCCTCCGCGCTCGCCAGGATCCCAATCATTCCGGTCAAGGCAACAAAGCTTTTCCTTCTCTGGCCCCTGCACCTTCTCCCGACTCCCAGGACCGAAGCCGGCACCTGCCATTGTCAGGAATCCTTTCTCAGTCCCCTACTTTTCTATACACTCACCCCCCCACACACCCATCCGAAGCCGACACACTCAGCTCTGACCAAAGGACACACAACAGGGCAGCAGATAGTTCTTCCCTTACTCTTTGTCCAACCACACCCCCAACCCTAGAGCATTTTCTGAGCTTCAGGAGAAAAGGGAAGGCTGTGGCCAACAGCAGGAACTAGCACCGGGAACGGGATGTTCCAGCTTGAACCGGGCTGACATCACGGCCGGCGAGAGGCCAGGGATTGGAGGAGGGAGCGCAGGGAGCGCGGAAAGCTCGAAGGGGTCCTGGTGCTGGGGCAAAATCGGGGGCCCCCGAGTGACAAAGGCACCTGGGGGCATGCCTTCTGAGGGTCGGGTGTGGGGCCGGGACAGCTGGGAGCCGGGGGCAAAGCTGCAGGTAAGGCAGGCAGGTGAGGAGTGCGGACACCCAGTGCAGGGTTGCGAGGAATACCTAGGTCCCCGGGGACAGGGAGGGGGTGGACAACGGCAAGGAAAGCGTATTATTGGCATGCTGTCTCAGCGCCCGGCCGAAAGCGGCCCATCAGGCTGGAAGTGGCGGCAGTCCGGCTCCGGGCCGAAGAGCGGCCCCCAGGGTGGCCGCAGAGATGCTTACCTGGCCGCGCGAGCGCCCTCCGGCCGCCTACCCGCCGCCGCTGCAGCCCACAGCCGAGTGGAAGCTCGGCGGGGCCAGGAGGCGGGTTGCATAACGCCAGGCACTGCCCCTCATTGGCCTCCTGCCGGCAGAGCCGCAGGCCCCGCCCCCAATTGGCTGGGGATCTCGTCCCGGCGCCTGATTGGCTACTGGCCCCCACTGAGGTCAGGGCTGTGTCACACACACTGGCGCACGTGGATCTGGGTGCTGGCGCTGGGCTGAAGTGCCCCAGACACCACAGGCCAGCCAATGGGCGCGGGACGCCTTGCACAGTAAATAATGGAAGGGAGGGGAGGGGAGGTAAACTGCCCCTCTTCAGGGAAAAATACCTGGGCCACAGTAGATGTTTAAGAGAGGTCTACTTCCCAAACTGACCAGCCTTGAACAGGACACCTTGGGGTGGGTAGAAAGAATGCAGACCTTAGGAGGTGGGCCAAGCTGGATGAGAAGGCTGGTCCCTGGGAAGGACAGACAGAAACCCAGCTTGGCCTTCCTAGGTTCCCCTCCCCAGCCTTGTCATCATAATAAAGCCATTTTACCCAGTCCCTTCCTATGACGCTTCAAATCCTGTGGACAGCTAGGAGGAGGGCAATCAAGGGTCCACATATGAGGAGGGGGTGGAGTTGGGGGAAGGATGCAAACAATAGAAGGGGCAGCCGGAGCCAACAAGAACTGCGAAGGGAAACAACAGCAGGGGCTTCCGTGGCCAATCAGAGAAAAGGTCTCCAGGCAACCTACGTGCTGACTAGTGCTTCTTCTCTCCCGAGGATGCAGCCACTCACAGGGCTGCCCCAAAAGTGGGGGCCAGGAAGCCAGGGCTACAGGGGAACAAAGGGGCTGGCTGAGAGAAGAGACCTTAGACAGAGAGGTGGGGTGGCAAGGGCTTCAGGTCCCCACCGCTAGAAGAAAAAGCCAAGGACCTCATCATCTGTCTCCTTAACTGTATTCCCCAGCCCCCAGGAGAGAACCTGACACACAGTAGGTGATCATAAACATGGTGACTTTCTTGTAACTATAGATAGGGAAGGGGCCTAAGCAATAGCGAAGGAGCTGGAAATTATATATACATTATATATATATTTATTATACGATACAGATATTTTTAAGAGGCAAGGAGCAAAACACTGAGTCCCAATTTGGGGGAATAAAGTGCCAGCTTGGGCCGTGAAGAGCTGCAGTTACACAGACCCCCTCCATCCAAGACTGATGTGTAGTTCCTCTCAGGGCTCCCTGGAAACGTGGGTGGCAAGTGAGAAGGCGCATGCTGACGTCATCAGCCGTGGGTGCACGCCCCTCACTGTCACGTGGCCTAAGCTTTCTTTAACAATGGTGTTCCCCATGGGGCGGGGGCGGGCAGGGCAAGGGCTCTGTGGAAAAGCTTACAGAATAACCCAGAAAAACCAAAGCAAGGAAACACAGGAAATAAAGGATTCAGAAGCCTGGATTCTCAGTCTTTTCTCCTTGAAAATGTCCCCCCAACTCATATACTGTGGCCCAGTCCCTTGTATGATTTTCAGACACCTCTTCTCTGGAAACATCGCTTTTCTTCTTCCCCGACTCTAGATGTGATCTCCCCCGACACAGGCGGTCCTTGCTCTCCACCTCCACATTTTTCTTTTGCGTAGACCAAAGGGTCCAGCGCTCCAGCAGCCCCCTCCTGCTCTCAAGGCCCTAACTGGGATCGTGCCTCACGGTCCCCACAGTAACCAGGCCCTGCTGCCGTCAATGGAGGAGGGGGGGGGGTCGGGAGGCGGCGGTGACGTCAAAGCGGAGGAAGGGGGCGGGGCGAGGCAGCCGGGGAATGTGGGGCAGGAAGGCTGGAGAGGCAGCGGTTTGGGAGGCGGCCAGCCCAAGAGGGCGGCGGCCAGCGCACTTGGGAACATCATGTTCTTTTGGCTGGTAGCCCGGGACATGCACCAGCCTGGGCGCCTCCCCCAGCACAACGACAGCCGTCCTGTCCCAAAGCCAGGGATTCCTGGAGAGAGGATTAGGAGGAAGGGGTCCCCCCTCCCCCGCCCCCAGGCCTGGCTCTCTCCTCCAGACTCGCATCCGCCCTCCCCTTGGCTTGCTCCTACAGCTCCTGGCAGCGGCTTTCCCCACTCCCAGACTGTACACATCTGCTGGCCCCGTCTCAAAGGCAGTGCGGAGAAGTTGGAGGCCCAGGTTCTGCAAGAGACCTTTGCTCCTTCCCTGAGGCCCCCTTCAGAGCCTGAAGCTCTTGTTACTATGGTAGCAGAGAGAGGGAGGAGGGAGAGGGAGGAGAATGGGTCTAGGATGAAGAAATCGAACTGGGAAAGAGCAAGTGGCCCAGCCTGGGGCCTGGATCTTAGGCGAGGGATAGAGAGGAGGAATGAGGGTTTGGGGCTGGTGCCTCAAGACTAGAAGAACCATGAAGAGGGAAATGGGGTGGCAGTCACCAAAACTTACAAAAATCTTAAGAATGAGCATAGTTCCCAACGCCATCATTCACATAAATCTTACACCATATCACTGTTCTTTTATCACCCCTATAGCCATTTTTTTGGCCTTAAAAAAAAAAAAATTTAAAACCATGACCCAGCATTGCACTGAGCACTTTCCATTCATTATCTTACTTAAACTTCAGAGCAATCCTGTGAGATGGGTATCATCCCCATTTCACAAGGACCAACTAAGGCTCAGAAGTTACCAAATTTGCCTAAATTGCCCATAAGTTCTCAGGCTCTGAACAAATGGGGCCAGGGTTCAAATCTGAGCTCTGATAATGGCTTGCCATTCTGGCTTCTTACCCTTCAAGAACCTGTGAGGTGTTACCAGCGCTGGGAACCTGGGCCTCTCAAATACTCAGCCAATTCTAAGTTTGGTGCCTGAAACACAGACTCTATCCAACCCCTCCTCTCCCTTGGGACATTCGCTTTGCACTCTCCACACACTTCAAATCATCACAGTCCCAGTTTTCACATGCTCACAAAGTCCTTGACATCACCCTAGCAGCCACCAGCCCCCATGATTTCCTGGGAACCTCACGTCCTCACTCTTCCACCTTATCGCAGGTCACTTTACCACAGGCCTGGTAGCTTGTAGAGACAGATACCAGAGCACCCTGTTGGTGCCTCCTCACCTCCAGGGGCTCAGGAAAACACGTGCAGCCAATCTGCACAAGCCCATCCTCCCTCTCAGGATCCCACAGTTGCTACCCCACGTGTACTCCCAAGGATGGCTATGAGTCCCAACTCCTCCCCTTTACACATGAGAAAGACGTCCAGAGCCCTGATGTGACTAGCTCAGAGTCACAAATCATCACCCCACCCTTTTTTCAAATCACCGTATCAACCCTTTGGTACCCTCTCACCTGCCCTACCAGGGCCTCTCTCCAGCCTCACAACCCCTGCCTATTTCAAGTGCTTAAGGCACCTACCCAAACAGCAGTCAAGCACTAGAACGTCCCGCACCGCCTCTCAGGGGTCCTTTCTCGTCCCTCCTTGAGAGCAGGGTTCTCAGCTTCCTCAGTTCGATGGCTTCCGAGCCCTCCCCGAGGCAGTTCGGGGTCCAGGGACCCTACGGTGTTGAGGGATCTGATGTCAGCGACTCCCTCTCCCCTCTCTCCAGAGCTGAGTTCGCAGCCCCGACTCCCCCGCAACCATCAGAACTCCCACCGCGGTGATCACGCATGTGCAAGAGGCCCCTCACAGCACTGCATTAACACCCCTCCTTACAGAACACACCACCGCGGAAAAACCCATACTGACCGCGGTTCCTTACTCCCCAACGCCGGAGCACTCACAGCTCCGCGCACGCCGTCCAATTTCCTCCCAACTAGGATCCAGGAGACTTGGATTCGCTTCTCCAGGCCCGCCCACCGACCAGGATGCCAAGCCCTCAAGCTTATTGGCCTAAGGGCGCCGACCCACGCCCCGCGCCGCGTGCAGCCGCCCAGCCCCCGCACTGCCGCCGCGGGCGCCGCCCGCCTCCGTCATCTTTTCATTGGTCAGTTTGCCAACCAGCAGTGACAGAGCCACGTGCGGGAGGGGCCGCCCCAGCACGTTGATTGGAAGTCTGACCCAAAGCCTCGCCCCCATCCACCTCCGAAGTTCTTATTGGCTATAGCAGCATCCCCCGACCTGCCTGGATTGGTGACGCAAACGCCAGTCCAGCCCTCTAAATCTTCTCATAGGCTGAGAGGTCCCGGAGCTGTACAGGACACGTGCGGGCGATCTCACGCGGCTACTTGTTTACCTAGAAGCTGGGGATTTTCCCTGACGACACGCTTGACCAAAGCCTGCCGAGTCTGCGCAGGCGCACATGTGAGCGGCGGTGGCTTTGGTGGGGGCGCTTCGTGAGGACAAGAGCGCCCCCGCGCTGGGGCTCAGGACCTGGGTCCCTGAAGCTCCCTGAAGCTGGAAGGTGAGAGGATTAGGGTGAGGCTGCCTTCAGGTCTCAGTGCCACGTGATAATGATGGCGATGAAAATGACAGTCACCTCCCTTATTATCTTCTGCGGGCCAGGCCATGCGCTTCTTAACCAGCCCGGAGGAGGCGGCTGACTTACTTCCCACTGCCTCATACATGAGACTGAGATCCAGAGAGGTTACATAATCTGCCCGGATTAACACGCTAGTCTCTAATGGGGTCGAGATTTGAACCCAGGTCCCTGCTACTATAAAGAAGGTGGGTCCTAAAGCCTGTGGGAATCCTAAACCTGTAAAGGACTCAGAAGATGAAGCACGAAAAGGCCCTGAGCACTGCCCTCAACAAGTGGTAAACATTATGATAATGACTGTGTACCTAACTGAAGAATCACCTGGGTCCCTCACGAGTGCTGAATCAATCTCTGGGGAAGGGGCCTGAAAATCTCTTTTTGAAAGCATTCCTGGTAGTTCTTAGGAGCCTAAAAGTGTTGGGAAACACTATTTCGGTTGCCTATGCTGCTGAGTCCTCTTGCTGCAGCCCAGAAAATCGGGCCCTCCAGAACTCACCTAGCACTCTCCACCCACTGTTAGAGTGCCCGCGGGTAGGGATGCGCGGGTGCCCTATCAAGGGTGTCATGGAGCTGGAGGCTAAAGGAGTTCAGTATGGGGTCTAGAATCACGGGTCGGGCAACAGAGTGCAGGGATAGCAGGCCATATATAGCGAGCTCCACACCACACTCAGCTGAATCTCCCTGAGCCGTTTTTTTCAGTATTTTATTAACACCTTCTGGATGCTGGCACTGTGCTAGGCACAATGAGGGAGAGCTCTGCTTCACAGTTGTCCATCTACTTCAGACCTAGGAGTAAACGACCACGGTAGAGATTGCAGAGCATCTGAGAGTTACATCAAGGAGCAGAAAGGGATCCAGTAAACAGCAAAAGCATGCCCCCAGGGAAAGGAGAAAGGGAAAAGCCGGGAAGTCCAGACCTCAGGGTTCACAGGAGTGAGACACTGGGATCAAGAACACTTCCCATTATCAACTCCTAGTGCCCCCTCGTGGCCACTGTGGGAGTCACACTTTGCCTTTGCCCTGCCCAAGGTCAGGCCCCGTGGCAAAGCTCAGTTCCTTCCAGGTGTATCTTCTCAACCTTCCTGTACCTGCAGATCCAATACACTTCCCACTGGTTAAGAAAAGATCTTAGACCACCACCTGGTTACTCATTACACATTTATTGTACATTTTCACAATCCGGATGCGCCACAGAATTGGGGGCATGGGGTGAGGGAAGGGGGGGCAGGGGATACTGGGATAATATGGGGGGTCTAGAACACAGCACCCCCACCCCCAGCATCTCTCCCTACCCTTTCACACCACAGCTTAGATCTCCCTGCTCCCCCTCCACACACAAAGCTCCAGTGTGAGGGGAAGAACTTAGGGGGTCCCCTCCAGTGGCAGGTTAAGGGACTGCACCCTCAGGCCCCTAAAATTGTGCCATTTAAAAGACATTAGACCCTTCCTTTATCACTTCACCTGAGGAGGAGACAGCTCTCTCTGGGCTCAACCACCCTGGAGAGGGGCAAGAATCCCCATCTTCCAGCAAGTTGCATACACACATTGGCAGTGACCAGTACCCCCCACCCTGAATTCAGGGGGGGCAGTCAGAGGAGCTGGGCAGTGATGGGGCAACACCCCCCAATTGAGGGAGGAGGGTTTTCAGTCCAACCCCCAGCAGGGGTGGGGCCAGAGATTTCAGGCAGGAACTGGGAGGATTCTTTGCCCTGCCCCATCCTCCCCAAGGCAGTGATGACCCCCCACACACACTGGCAGCCACCTCTTCCAAAAGAGATCAGATTGTGGCCACCCTCTAACTCTCCTGCTGGGAGGAGGAGGAGGCAGATCAGGCAGGTGGGAAGGGGGGAGACCCCATGGGAATGTCAACTGAGCGCCCCACATGAAAACTGGGGAGCAGGGATGTGGGAAGAGACTCCAAGTGGCAGGATTATTGGTCCATCATAACACACTGAACTCCAAGACACTTACACACCAGCTGGGGGCAGGGAAAGAAGGGACAAGAGGATTGGAAAATCGGGGTAGGGGAGGCAAACTGGACTAGAGGGGCTAGGAGGGGGCAATCCTGGGGGCCAGAACAGCCTGGCTCCCCAAAAGCCTGGGCTCCCCACCGCCTGCAAGCAATGTCATGCAAATGAAAGTGTGATACAGGAACTAACTCTTCAGTAAAAAAAGAAACACAAGTTAAAAGACTGAACAGAAGAGCGATGGGGGGAAAGGAAACCAAAAGGGATGTCAGTAGGCAAATGGATGCTAATTAACATGCTGGAAGCTCCCAGAAGAACTTGGGATTCTTAGGACCAAGACGGACCAGTCTCAGAGCCTCCCAGTGATGCAAAGATGCACCCAGGGAACCCCGGACAGTTGCTTTTTGTCTTTTTTTGTGGGGAGGGCGGGGAGTGGAAGTATGGGGAAGGCCAGGGTGGGAGGAAGGATCAGGTAAATCCAAGGAAAGGAAAGGAAAAGGGACTATTGCATAGCAGATGCAAATGAAGGGGACTGGGGCTGGTCAGGAAGAGAGGAAAAGGGAAGGGGGGGGAAGAGAAAAAGGGGGTGATGGGAACCTCAGGAAGGGGTGTTAAGGACAACCAGAAAAAATCTTCTAGTAATAAAACTACAAACAGACCAAATATATATAATATTATATATGTATAAATAACAGCTGGCTATTTACAAGGGGACACACACACGACACACACACACACGGATCCCGGGGAGGTGGGGCTGGAAGATATGGCTGAGAGGTGGAGGAGCGGCTGGGGGTGGGGGGGAGAGGCCCTTCTCTGGGCAGGGCAGGCTCCTCGGGGGTTTAAGAGCTGAAGTAAACTGTGGAGAGGGAAAGGGAAGGAAGAGAAGGGAGAAAGAGAAAGAGAGAAAGCAGTGTGTCAGCCCGGCCCTGCTCCCATCTTCCCCACCTCCCAGCTGGCTGACATGCCTTCCCCTCTTGGCCTCAGGTTCTCTGCCTGTAAAGCAAGGAGCCTGGACAGGTCAGGTCGGTTCCAAGGTCTCTTTAACTCCACGGTATGGCCTTGGGGCCACAAACCCCTAATCCTCTGGGCCTCTAAGACCACAGCTCTCAAACAAGGGGGTGGTTGACTTCCTCGCTGTTTCTCAAGCCCCTAGGTCTTTACTACTCTCCCACTCCCCAATTCCGGGGTTCCCAGACTGGCCTTTTAGGCCCAAAGGGTCCTCAAGGGAACAGTGGGGATCCACCAGCTGTCCTGTTTCCAAAAATCTTAACAGAAATTGCCCAGAATCAGGCAGAGTGCAGGCTAAACAACTTCACAGTCTGGGGCTCCAGATGAATCACAACTTCTACTTGCAGCTATGTATGCTTTTTGCTGAAGGGTAAAAACTAGGTTAATGAGCTTCAACACCCAGAAACTGCGGGGGGAAACCTCTCCAGGAAAGGGCGCCAGCCCCTGCCCCACTCACCGATGATGATGATGAGGATGATGGCGCAGATCACTCCCAAGATGATCATCATCTGGGGGCGAGAGGGGGCCAGACCATGACACCCCCGTCACCCCCACTCCTTCCACCGGCCCCCTCCTGCCGCCACTCTTACCTTGAGGTTTTTCCACCAGTATTTGCGCTTGAGCTTGGCTGCACTTGTTTCAAACTGGGAGGCCCCCGCTTGGAGTGCGTCTGCACGGTCGTCCAGCTCCGACAGCTTCTGGTCCCGCTCTAGGACCTTGTCCACATTCACCCTCATGATGTCCACCACCTGGAGGAAGGCCCGCAAGGCTGGGGGGCTGTGCCAAGGCCCATCTCAAAGGGTACTCCTCTACCATGACCCCACATACGGAACACGCACCCCGATGCTACCTGGCTAACATGCCAAGGACATACACAGAACACACCTAGCACACCTGCAGACAGGCAGGGAGCACACATCAGGGGCATGCTGGTAGCCAGATACCTCAGATATCACAGCAGCACCCTCTACTTACCCAGCCTCAAGCAGCCTGCCAGTCACCGGAGCACACGCGCCCAGGGTGAGACACCCCAGGCTAGCAAGGCTGACTAACACCTCTCGGCCCTCCCAACTGCATGCTGACAAGGACGGGGCATGGTATATTTTTGTCCCCAAACTCATAAACATGAACTACCGTCACCCCCAACCGAAGATGGGCCCCCAGACCGGTTTGCCAGCCCTCAGGGTCCTTCCCACTGCCTCTGACACTCTCCCCCCGCCCCCCACCACTCACCTCATCCACCTGGGCCTGGGTCTGCTGCAGTCTCCTGTTACTGGTGAGGTTTGGAGGAGGCGCAGGGGGACCCCCCTCCCCAGCCGGGGCAGCAGGGGGCGCGGTGGCAGCGGTTGCCGACCTGAGGGGCAGGGACGGATTAAGACCCAAGGCCTGGAGCCCTTGGCCCCGCAGCCAGGGCTCCGCGCATCCGCCTGTCCATCCATCCGTCTCTCCCTTCCTCCTTCCCGGGAAGAAAGCCACCCGATGGGAGCCCTGGACCCCGTCCGGCCCGGCGGGCGAGTTGCTGCGTGACCTTGAGTGAGGCCCCCCTCCCCCCCAGCCTCAGTTTCCCCTCCTGTCAAATGAGAGTGGACCCGAAATGACAGGCGGCAGCGATGACAGGGGCGGGGCGGGCGCACGCCAGGTCCGCTCCCTCCGGCGGCCAGCCCGGAACGCGGGGCTCCCCGGCTGCCCGCGCGCAGTCACGGGCGCCGGCCTGGTCTCGGGGCGCGGGGCGCGCGGGGGGCGCGAGTGGAACCCCGGGCGCTCCCGAGGCCCGGGCCCAAGGGCGGCGGCCGGCGCGGGCCACCCGGTGCGGGCGCGGGCGCCGACTCACATGGCGGGGGCAGCGGGCGGAGGACTTGGCAGCGGCAGTGATGGCGAAGGCGGCGGCGGCGGCTCTCGCTGGCTCCGACTGGAGCTGGCTGCCCGGGACGGGAAGATGGCGGCCGCGCGTCACCCACATCCGGGCACTGCGGACGGGGGCGGGGCGCGGCGGGCCTCCAGTCGGCAGCCGGCCCGCGGGGGCGGGGCGCGGAGGGCGCGGGGCGCGGCCGGCTGGGCAGCGGCTCTGGCGCCGCGGTGCTCCAGCCCCTCCCTTGTTGCCCGCGGGCGCCGAGCCTGGTGGCCGCGGCTTCCCCACACCGACAGCTGGCCCACCCGGTCTGACCACGGCCCTCCCGGTCGTCCCCGCGCCCCCGCCGCCGGGCCCTTAGGGCGCTCTGCAGCCCCAAACACGTCCTCCTCCTCCGTGAAACCCATCCACTGGTCCGCACCCCACCCAACCCCAGGTGTCAGCCTGCCCCCAGGTGCCAACGCCTGTTGACCCCCCCCTTCAGCATTTGGAGTGGGGGGTGGGGAATCAGAAGGGGCAAGAGCAGGTTCCGGGGCCCTGCGGATACCTGGGACCCCGCTGCTGAGGTGCAGTGGTGGTAGTTGGTCCCCAACCTCTTGTCCCGCAGGTGGATATCTCAAGGGAGGTTTGGGGCCCCTGACCGCTGAGTAGGGGGGATAGCAACCCCCTCCTCACAACTGAGGTTTCGACCAGGGGTCCTTGGCCGGCGAGGCCTGACTGAGGGGGGACAAGCTTAGGACCCCGGGAGGAGGGCACGAGGCTGCCCAGTGGGGCTGCCTCACGTGGTGGCTGCAGACTGGCCAGAACCTAGCTCTGTCCCAGAGTTGGGGCCGCTACCCTGGCAGCAGGAGGAGGGCTCAACCTCTGATCCCAGGCACAGGGCCTGGGCGAAAGGACAGGACGTTTGCTTTTGTTGTTTTAGTTTTTCTTTAGGTGGTAGGACAGTAAGTAGGCAAAGACGGCACCTGTGGTACCCAGGTCCTTGGGACTACTTTACGTGCGGATTAGTCTCATGGGTGTGACCTGCGCTGCTCCTGCCCTGTCTGTGGACCCAAAATATATTACATATGTAGAGGCTACATGTATGTTTGTTAAATGGCTTGATCTGGGACATGGTAGGAGATTATCCACGGCCCCTTCCATCCCTGTTTAGGTCCTCTAAACTGTTTAGGTCCTCTAAACTGGCCCAGCAGCTGACACACCCACCCTGCTCATTCCCAGCAGGACTGGCCCCCTCAGGCAGAAGATGGGAACAGAAGAGCTGCCTGTCCCGTGGGGTGGGTCAAGACAAGCCTCAAGGGTGAAGAAGGAGGCCTAGTGGCCCAAGGGCAGGGGTGCTCACTGCATCCCCGCAGGAGGGGCAGAAGAGGCTGGTGGACTTGGTCTCTGAGACAAACAGGAGCTAGCTTCTTCCCTCCCCTATCCAGGCTTCCCAGGGCCTCCAGGTGTGACAACCTCCCCCATGCAGCACCCCACCCCTCCCAGCAGAAGCCTGGGACTGGCTCTGTCACCAGAGGTGTCATTTCCCAGCTGTCTGGGGGAGGTGAGTGAACAGGGAGTGTGTGTTGGGTGTGGGGACCCAGCAGAGCTAGGATAAGATGCTCTCAGCTCCCTCCCCCTCCCAGGAGCAGCCACTTCCCTGGTCCTTGGGCACTGACACAGAATGTCTGGGTGGCTCAGCCTATGTGAAAAAGAAGAAAAGAGCAGCTTCTCTGATGGTCTCAGATGATGCTGCGGGAGGCTAGCTCTTGCTTTTTGGCCTTGAGGCTACTTTCTAGCCAGAGAACAAAGATGCCAAATTCCAGGCATTGAAATTTTTAAGTTCAAAAGCCTCAGTGTCCATGTCTCAGACAGGTAGGGTTGGAAGGAGGTATAAACAGGCAGAGATCCCCACCCCCACCCTGTCCCAACACCCTAGGCTAGCAGGGGAGAAGCTAGTGGAGGACCAGATAAGATGTTAGACACGGGTTTAGGCGTGATCCTCATTCCCCAACGGCCAAGTCCAGGGGACACGGAAGGGACAGAACCCGGAATACACTGGGGGAGCCAAGGCCATGGGGTGTGGCTTGGAAAGCTGGCACATCTCTATTGCTCGTGGATTCTGAGAGCATATATGATCCATAGAGGCGGGGACCCAGGAGAGTTTATCGCGAAGAGAGGACTCTCATTGAGCAGCCCTCCCCACCCACCCCACCACCTATGCTGTGGTGCTAAGGAGCTCCCCAACTTTACACCAGCGGTGGAGGCAGGAGAAGACGTGGGGTAGGGGAGACCGAGTTCACCCGGAAATGACTAGGAGAATGTTTTCTGCACGCAGGTAGAATGGAGGTCCAAAATAGAGGTAAATTGAACTAAAGAAAAACAAAGTAATATATTTGAAATAACTGAGATTATAGCTTCTACATTTACCTGCTTCTGGGGGTTGGCAGCCACATCTCCAGGCCCCACTCCCAAGGCTCATTCAAAAGATGTAGGAGGGGGCCCAAGTTCACTTCTGACAAGCACTTCCAATGATTCTGATGTAGGCAACATGGAGAAGGCCTTTAATAAAGGTTTAATAAAGGTTTTCTTTTATTGCTTTTTCCTCTTCTAACAACTGACTTCAAAGTTGGGGTGGAAGGGGGCTAGGTCATTGCCCCATTGACTCATGAACTTGCTCCATCCACATGAGTCAAACTTGACCAAACTAGTAATTAATTTCGGAGACCTTGTGTGTCCCTCAACACAGCATGTACCGAAAAGGCCTTCTAATTAGGAGCAGAAGAAGCGTGCCCCTGGGAATGCTACCCGGAATGGGGACCAAGGGGCTCGTCCCACCACCCTCCCAAGCAGCTACTCAACCCCTGCGAACTCTGTCTTTACCCTCCAATTTGGAAGGCTCAGGACTGCCTGGAGGGAAGGGAAACTCCCAGGCACCTACTGCGGGTGAGGAGCTGTACATGGATTGCCTCCCACGTTCAGTGTCATAATTCCACAAATAAGGTGACGGCATTCTCCTCAAAAAATACTAAAACATTATGCAGAACGCTGAGGTTCCCTTGGACACCTCCCCACTTTGTCTTTCGGTTTTACTTTCTGGAAATTTTCATGCATCCTCCTTTTGGGGAAAAGTGGTTTTTGTTGTATTTATCTACTTTTTGCTATTATTCCTTATCCTTCAATAAAGGTGGATGTTGATTACCGCTTTTTTAATTTCCAAAATGCAGTATCTTCTCACATCTCTCTGCATCTGTTTTTAAAATTCAGTATTATATTGTAAACTAAGAAATGGGTAACAATCAAAATTCAAAAGGTACAAAAGAATGTACAGCAAACACTTGTCTTGAGCCACCCAAGACCCCCTACTCTGCACAGCTGCTGTCTCCAGTCTTGTAAATCCTTCAGAATGGTTGGTGCATAGACCAACATAGACATAGATCCTCCTTTTCTCTTTAAAAATACAAATGCTAACAGATTATATGCATTGAGTTTCCCCTTCCATTTTTTGTAACTTTCCAATTATAGACTTTTTTCTTTTTTTCTTCTACTTCCTAGGATCTCTGTTTCTTCCAGATTTCTTTGATAGGCTTTCTTTTTTTAATGTATGGGAGGAATATATGGGAGGAGTCTCTCTCATTTTGGAGGCTTTCCTTAAATGTCTGCTGGTCATTGGCTGTCTGTTAATATTTAATAGGGAGCCATCAAGAAGCCGAGTGGAAGCTGTGGGGGGGGGGGGCACTCATTGACTTTGCTGTAGGACACTGGAAGCCTTTTCACACAGACTCCCAAGTGCTGACGGGTGGCAGGCTTTCTCTGGGGCCGTGCAGTTTTTTGACAGAAGAATATCCGCTGTTCTCCGTCCCAGCCCTGCACGTGTGTGCGTTGGAGGCACGGATCTGGAACAGGGTGGGAGTTTCTATTTCTAGCCTCAAGCCTCACCTCTGCTGCTCCTGGGGTGCCCAAGTCCAAAGCCTCCCCAAAAATGAGCGTGCGGAGGGTCGGTGTGTGACTAGATGTGAGAGGTGAGGAAGACCCAGCGGTCTCGACACCCTGAAACCCGGCACCCTCGGCCACCCCATGTGTTCAGCCAGGTCCTGACCTGGAGTCTGGGGACCTTCTGGCATCATGTCCTGTCTGGTCTGTCACCACCCTTCGGCCACTGTCCAGCCTCTAAAGCCTTGCTGAAGTCTTTTTATCCACTGCTGTCTTCTCTCCTGGTCTCTTAGTCCTTGTAGAGATATTCCTCTCTGACTCCTCTCCTGTTATCCAGTTAAGTTATGCAAGGGAGAGAAGACAAATGCCCATGTCCAATCTTCCACGTTTAACCAGAAGTCTCACCACAGTTTATTTAACTAGCTCCTCAAGGGCAGCTTGGGAATATTTTTTTTTTTTTTGCCACGCCGTGCAGCATGCAGGATCTTAGTTCCCCAACCAGAGATTGAACCCGGACCCCATGCATTGGGAGCGTGGAGTCTTTTTTTTTCTTTTAAAAAAAATTTGAGATATAATTGACATACAATAAATTGCATATATTTAGTGTACAATTAGATTTTTTCTTTTTTTCTATATTTAAAGTGTACAATTTGATTCTTTTTTCATCTATTTTATACATATTAATGTATATATGGCAATCCCAATCTCCCAATTCATCCCGCCCCAACTCTCCCTGCTCTCTCCCCTTGGTATCCATGTTTGTTCTCCACATCTGTGTCTCTATTTCTGCCTTGCAAACAGGTTGATCTGTACCATTTTTCTAGATTCCGCATATATGCGTTACTATACAATATTTGTTTTTCTCTTCTGACTTACTTCACTCTATGTGACAGTCTCTAGGTCCATTCATGTCTCCACAAATGACCCAATTTCGTTCCTTTTTATGGCTGAGTAATATTCCATTGTATGTATGTACCACATCTCTATCCATTCATCTGTCAATGGACATTTAGGTTGCTTCCATGACCTGGCTATTGTAATCACTGGACTGCCCGGGAAGTCCAAGCACCAGCTTTTAAGTTGTTGCCAATTTTGTTGCTATTACAACAGTGCTCTTAGGAATGCTGTTGTAATTACCTCCCATGATCAATCAGCCCTCAGGACAATCCTACGAAGTAGGTATCCTCTTGATTTTACATTTGGGGAAACCTAGGCTCAGAGAAATGCCTTGATGGGGTCTTTTTTTACATTGGTTAGTGGACTTTTTTTTATATATAGAATATCTCTTAAAAATTTTTTTGTACAAAACATAATACATAAAGTGGTATGTTTTTAATCTGTGTAGTTCTCCCTGCTCAGGTACCAAGCACAGAGCAGAAACCAGGCAGGCAAATGAATAATGAATGATGGTGGACCACAGACTCAGTGAGGAGTGTTTCAAGGAGAACCCAGCACAGCAGGCCTGGGAGGCCTCCTGATCCCATACCCTCACTCTGTAACCTTCCATTCATTAGAAATTCACTGGGTTTGACAAGCTCCTCTATCAAACACTTGCTGAATTCAGTCAACTGATCTGGCCTCACAGCCAGGAGTCCTGGGTTCTGGTCCCCGCTCGTCCCGGCTCTCCCCGTCTGCGTGATGTCCTCAAGCGAATGGCTTTCTCTTTGGGCTTCATCTTCCTCATCTGTTAAATGAGGGAAGTTTCACTCTACAATGCCGGGCCCCATGCTGGCACCAGGAGCTACAATAATATACAAGAAAAGAGACCATGAAAACCCACCATAGGGAAATTTCCTGGCTGTCCAGTGATTAGGACTCTGCTCATTCACTGCTGAGGGCGCAGGTTCAATCCCTCAGCCAAAAGAAAAACAAAAACCAAAAAAAACATATCATGTTTGTCAATTATACCTCAATAAAGTTGGAGGGAAAAAAAACCCAAAAAAACAAAAACACCCACCGTGATCTTTGATGGGAGTAATGATCAAGACACTTGCCAAGGGGCTTCCTTGGTGGTCCAGTGGGTAAGACTCTGTGCTCCCAATACAGGGGACTCAGGGTCCAGCCCTGCCAGGGGAACAGCTCTCACATGCGTGCAGCAACTAAGTCCGCATGCCGTAACTAAAGATCCCGCATGCTGCAATGAAGATCCCGCGTGCCATAACTAAGACACGGTGCAGCCAAAAAAAAAGAAAGACATTGCCAACACAGCTCAGACAGGCTTAAACCAGAAAGGAGACTCTGAGGGCTGACAGGACTGGAGCGCAGCTGGAAACAGCAGGATCCAGGCGCTCGCATGACGTCATCAGGGATCTGTTTCTGTTTCCAGCCCGGCTGTCCTCTGCCTTAGCTTCATTTCCAGACAAGGAACAAAAGGAGCTGCAGGCTCACAATCTTTTAAAATGTTAGAGTTTTTCTGTGGGTTTTTTTTTTTTTTTTTTTTTGTTTTTAATGAACGTGGTTCAAAATTCCAAAAGTTCGAAAGAGCACATGGAGAAAGTCTCTCTCCCACCCTTTTTGCCCAGGGCCCAACTTCCACCCCTCAGCCACCAGTCCTCCCAGTAGTTTGCCTCCTTCCAGAGATGCTCTGTGCACATAGCTTTCCACTTTTTTTACACAACTGGAAGAAAACTACACGAACTGTTCTGCAACTTGCTTTTGTCACTTAAGAATCTTGGAGAGTGTTCCTTAACCGTGTATAAAGTTTGCTTTTGTCCTGGCTGCACAGTATTCATGGTAATGTAATGTTACTAAACCCCTCTTAACAGACATTTGTTTCCAGTCTTTTGCCAATACAAGCAAAGCTGCAAGGAGTAATCTACACATTCCCATTCTACCTGTGTGCAAATATGAAGGGCTAATTCCTAGATGTGAAAATCCTAGGTCAAATGGTATGCATGGGTCTTTGTGATTTTGATTTTGATGGAATATTGCCAAATTGCTCTCAGGTGGATATGTCATCAATTTTTAGTCCCACCAACAAACAAGTGAGCCCTGTTTACTTAAACCCAATACCCTCTTCAACTCTCTATGAAACTCTTTGGTCATTGACAACGTAAGTTAAACATGATTTGTATTTGTCTTACTGTGAATGAAGTCAGGCACCTCCATACATCTGAGAGTTCTTTACGTTTCCTTTTCTGTGAAATGTCTGTACAGTTTTTTTGTATATTTTTATTGGTTTCTTGGTATTTTTCTTATAGAGTTGTAGGACATTTTTATGTATCAAAATTAGCCCTTTCTATATGAATTATAAATACTGTCAGACTGTCATTTATCTTTTAACTTCTGCTTATTTTTTTTACCATGCGTACTTTTAACATTTTAAATATGTATTTAAATGTATCAGCCTTTTATGACTTCTACTTTTTGTCCTCATACTTATGTCTTCCCCACTCCAAACTATTTACTTCTATGGTATTCTTACCAAAAATGCATAATCTCAATCTAATCACAAGAAAATATTGGACAAATCCAAACTGAGGGACATTCTGCAAAATAACTCACCAGTACTCTACAGATCATGAAAGGGAAGGAAAAAAAAAGACCGAGGGGCTGTCTCAGATGGGAAAAGCCTAAGGAGATGTGACAACTACATGCCATGTGAAATCCTGGGTTAGATCCTGAATCAGAAAAAATGCATTAAGGGAAAACTGGAAAAATTCAAATAAGCCTTGTAGACTAGTTAATAGTATTGTATCAACACTAATTTCCTGGTTTCCATAACCATGGCTATGCAAGATGTGAACATTTGGATAAGCTGGGTGAAGGGTATACAGGAAATTTATACTGTTTTTGAAACTTTTCTGTGATCTAAAATTATTCAAAATAAAAAGGTTAGAAATGTCAAGGTTTCTTTAAGTGCATTTATGGTTTTATTTTTCACACTGTGATCTTTGACCACTTATATTGGTATAAGGTATTGATCCATATTTTCCCCCCAATGGCTACTCAATTGTTCTAATAAACTTTATTCACTAATCCCTTTCTCCACTGACTTTTAATTTTTTTTTTACTTTTAAATTATAAAAAATACAAAACATAAAACTTACCATCAACCATTTTTAAGTGTACCATTCAGTAGTGCTAAGTACATTCATACTGTTGTGCAACCAACCTCCAGAACTCTTTTCATCTTGCAAAACTGAAACTCTCTACCCATTAAACAACTCCCCATTTTCCTCTTCCTCGGGCCCTTGGCAAGCACCGTTCCATCTCTGTGAATCTGAGCCTACTCCTGGTACCTCATATAAGTAGAACCGAGCAGTATTTCTTTCATGACTGGCTGATGTTGATTAACAAGCCACTAATTTCACAATAAAATGAAAACCTATTTTTGATGCTGACTGGCAAAGCCTCTGGTGTTGACTAAGAGAAAGATAGTTGAAGTGCTAGTAGTAAGTACTTCTGGAGTGTGGGTGAAGGAATTGAGGCACAGAGAGGTTAAGTGATCCGTTGGCGAGCCCATAGCCAAGGAGAGAGGATGCAGGTTAAACCCAGGATTGGCTTCATAGCTCGCCCCTGGTCTCTGCCCCAGGCTGGGGCTCACAGAAGAGAGCCAGGGCATGGAAACCAGCAGCATCTAGGTGGTGTCTGAAGACAAGAGGTGGAAGAAATCACCCAAGGAGTAGTCACCATTTAAGGGGCAAGCGGAGGAGACAACCCAGTAATATGTCCCCAGTGACTGGCCAGCTGTGGTTTCTCAATCAATACTCAGTAGGTGAGTCTAAGAAGGAGCATCCAGAACAGCGGGAGGTAAGCCAGGGAAACTAATTTTCAGAAACGAAGGGAGAACAAATTTCAAATGAGGAGAGTGGTCGACATATTGAAAAGAGGTCAAGGGACTTCCCTGGTGGCGCAGTGGTTAAGAATCCCCCTACAATTGCAGGGGACATGGGTTCTATTCCTGGTCCAGGAAGACCCCACACGCCGAGGAGCAACTAAGCCTGTGCGCCACAACTGAAGCCCGCGCACCTAGAGCCCGTACTCCACAACAAGAGAAGCCACCACACAGAGAAGCCCACAACAAAGAGTAGGCCCCACTCACCACAACTAGAGAAAGCCCACGTGCAACAACAAAGACTCAACACAGCCAAAAAAAAAATGAATAAAAAAAAAGAAAAAGAAAAGAGGTCAAGCTGAAGTCTGAGAGGGAACCTCTGGATTTAGGAACAAGGAAGTCATTGGTGACGATCTTGGGATTGTAGGAGCAAGAAAAGTGCTGGTAAATGTTTAACAACCCACTTTCCCCCCAAAAAAGGATGCATTTATGTAGGTACATAAGTTTACTGTAAATTTTACTGATATAAAGGATGTGTAATAATAAAATATACAGTATTTATTGTAAATTCTACTCTATATCCATGATTTCATAAGTGGAGTTATATCCTAAGTACAAGTGTAGTTCCAACATCAATGTTGGTCGATATTTTTTTTTTTCCTTTTGGTGGGATCATCCTGGAGCAGGGATCGAACCGGTGTCCCCTGCACTGGCAGGCGGATTCTTAACCACTGCGCCACCTAGGAAGCCCCAGTTGATATTTTTATTTACATTTTTGAGTAAGACAAAAAGGAAACACGGAAGATATGCTGAAACATCACAGATTCCTCAACGACTTGAGTGACTTCTTTGCTGAATCTGATAACAGTTTTCAAATCCTGGGAGAATATTTTCTCTATTTTTTGTGCTATTCACAGTGTAACAGTTACATTCATGACACAAAGATTGAATCTGCATTATTAACATATTCTCCGTCACTTTCTTAAATCTAGACAATCAACAAAGCCTGATATGTAGCGTTTGCCGATTTTGTGGTGTAAATACTCCCACTTAGGCCAATTTCAAACAACTAACTCGATGTTACTAAATAAGTTGGAAAGAGATACACAGCAGTACATCATTTTATAGTCTTCCCACTATGTAGATAAGATAAATGCAAACAATCTCAAAAGCATATAATAGTAAATTTAGGAAGTAACCAGGAAGTAGTGAGTTTTGAGTATTTATTACCTCTTAAAAATATGATTTATTTCATCCAAAGTATACATAATTCAATTTTTGATAACAGCTGTTTTTAACAATCAGTTCATAATGTTTCTGAAATACAAACAGCTTTCAGAAATCAGTAAAGCACACCACTGGGTGAGGTGAAAACCAGGATGCAGTGGGATGTCACTTTCCCGTTCAAGCCCACAATGCCCACCTTTCTGGCCTCCCGGACAATCTGCTCCCCTACCTCTTCTGCTCCAGCCACATGTCAGGACCTTACTCAAACTGTTCCCGTAGAAGGAACACTCCTGCCCCTTGGGCAAATTAATCCCTCCTGCACAGCACCTGTCAGTCGCCTTTGCAGCATTTATCACAATTTGCCATTATATTACTCTGAGAGTACCAGAAATTGTTTTTTGTTTGTTTTTTCTGTCTCCATGACCCATAATTCTGTGACAGCCGAGGCCGAGTATGGGTCATATTCACATCTATTCCCTCAGTACCTACTACAGCGTATAGTAAGTGCTTAGTAAGTATTCATTGAGTTAATACTCAAGAGGAAGTGCTGCCAGAGGAGACACAGGACTAGGGAAATGCTATCTGTGTGTGGTCATCTCCTGAGGGGCCTCACCGGAAAGTATCTCCTTGGTTGCCTTTTGCTTATTTAGAATGGCCTGGGCTCCACCATTTTGGACTGAAAAGTACAGAAAAACACCTTCCCAACATACACTGAACCTTCCCTAGGAAATGTGACCCTGAAAATACTCATCCTGTGACAAGGTAGAAGTTTAGACTCTAGTAGATACTACTGACTGAACAAAGGAGCTTTGCCAGGTTTCTGAGCGGACGGTCCAACTACCAAGGAAGTCTCTCCCTTGCCAAATGCCCCTTCGCATGGCGAGGTAGAAAGTTTGACACTAAATCATCCGAAAAACCTAGAAGACACACAAAAACCTCCACTCAACTGCATCCTGTGAAATTTTTAAAAAGTAACACTAACCAGCACTTACTGCTGTGGAGACTGAAAAACGACCTCACATCTAACATTTCACAAACATAAACATTCGTTTAAAAAAACAAAAACCCTTTAACAGCACCTACTGAAAACAAACAACACACCCCCAAAAAACCCCACACATTAACCTACTCATAACAACAACAAAAAAACAACTTACCAAAATAACAGCACAAAAACACAAAACACTAACATGCGATTACAAGATCTAAACCACCCACTATGAATAATACTCAAGTATCTAATTGTAGAAACAACATTAAAAGAAAAGATCGTCAGAAAGAATCAGATAGGAGCAATCAGGGTGTTGCAAGACCTGATTACGCAGAGCCGTTAATCACGAATCATGCGAACTCCAATCATCACGCTCTATTCTGTTCTCCAAAAGGAGAAACAGGTAAGGATTATCCTACCTGACGATACACGATTATATGCGGCAATTCGTACTCTGGGAAAAAGATTCCGCTACTAGCGAGGGTGAGTACATAACGCGTTAGCCCGAGCAACCTGCAGCTATCTAGGTTCTTCCATTTCTGTTTCTACATTTATCTGCAGATGTTTTAAAGCATATTTTTCCACTTGGTATCAAAAAGCATACGCTAACTCCTCCCAGAATGCTCCACTCACTTACGATCTTAATGCCCTACCCATACACATCACTGTATTTACATATCCCCGCCCACCCCCTTCCGCCTGAAACCTACCGTAATAATCAGAATAAAAGCGACACCTAGTCGCTTAGAGGGCAAGGCTGTACCGCTTCTGTAATAGTAGTTTGGCCACCCCAGTTTTCTCCTGAAATTTTTATAAAACTTGTGCGGGTTTTTTTGGCCGCGCTGCGAGGCATACAGAATCTTAGTTCCCTGACCAGGGATCGAACCCAGGGATCATGTCTCCTTCAGTGGAAGCGCAGAGTCCTAACCACTGCACTGCCAGTAACTCCTATAAACCTTGATCCTAAAATATATTTTATTACAAAGGACTGTAAACAAAACGCAGATAATTCCAGACTCGAGACACAATTACCCTAACACTAACACTGACATCCTCCACCAAATGCAGTTTTAGGGGGAGGGCTGAAACCTATGGCTTCCTTCTTCCAGGAACAGTGAGTGGTCCCTCGCTCCTCCAGCCTTCATCCCTACTTCCAGTCACGAAGGTATCAGAAAGGTTTCTTTTTCAGCCCAAAGACGCTGATGAATAATGCTATTTCGGTGATGGCTGGGAGGGCACTGCGGAAGGTAGGCGCTGGGTTCAGGGTCCCTTCCAATAAAAATATCCAAATCCCCAAGCCAGCGATCCCACCCCCAAAGTGTAGGAGTGGAGGACTTCAAAAGAAGTGTTGAGTGGATCTTATATCTTATACATGGGGTAAAGGGCTGGGTAGGGGAAACCTTCAGATTTAAAGTAAACCTTCCTTCCCCATCCTCAAACATTGGGTGCTATCATACCTGCAGAAGACAAAAATGTACCAGTACGTGGTGCACTCCCAACGCTCAAATATGAAGAAGGATAGGGCCACAGATGCACTACAGTGAGCCCCGATGGCTTGCGAAGGCACCAGAGTCAAGGAATGCCTTTGGATCAATAGGTAGTGATGGGCCAGAAAAGGCCGGTGGTGGAGCTGACATCTGCATTCCTGTCCACCTCTTGGGAAGCAGGGCACCTCTTGCTCCCTTTACCACACTGCAAAGGCCAGAGCCAGCGGCCCTGACTTCTGAGTTTTAGGACAGCATGTGAGTAGAGTCCAGAGCTCAGCCTGCACAGCTGGGACCCCAAGCTACCCCCACCCCATAGGTAGCCTGGGCCCTTAAGATGAAGTAGTAGGCTCCCCATCTACAGGAATGCTCACAGTGACATTATACCTCTGCTGGAATCACTCCTCAGCACCCTGGTCCTCCTCGTCCACTATCCCAGTGTCGGGAGCCTTCCCTGATCCACCTTCCTCACTTCCTCTGTCTCTTCTGCGTTCCCACAGTGCTTCCTATTTTTACACATCCCATGGCACAGAGCTTATCACACTGAATTACAGACGTCTGTGTGTCTGCCTCTTGCTCAAGATAGAAAACTGTGTTTTACTCCCATTTTGAGATCTCCGATGCCTGGTGCATAGCAGGAGTTTAACAAATGATCAAACATTGTATTAAATCTTCCACATTGCCTAAGAAGATCTCTCAACTGGAGCGATTCTGTTTGCATGCTAGGGCAAACACCACCGTGCCAGAAAGGCCTAGTTAGGTGGCTGAAGGGCATTATGATGTAAATGGGCGTGCAGGAAAGGTGCACAAGTAGAAAGGATACAGATGAGGCTCTGGGTGCTGTTGAACATGGAAATTCCTGAGAAGAAACCGGCCAACTCCACTGCAAAGAGCACCAGGGTGACCGAGAGCGCCGCCACCATCCTGCAGAAAGGAAAGGGGTTGGCTTAGGCCTTCTGGACTTATTCTAAGACCCCTTCACGCCCACAACTCTTTAATTCTGACCACCCTGCCCCAAGTGCTCACTGAATGTCCTGCTTTTCATACTCCTCAGGGGTGAACTTGAGAGGCAGGCAGGCCTGGATGTTGCTGTCCTGGGGAGACAGAAAGAAAGAGAAGTTGAAATAGGGACTGGCGGCGGGGGGGGGAACGGGAGGACCCCACAGAATAAGACCCCTGGGGGAAAGGGTGGGGCGGGGCTGAGACCACCCCAAGGTGGGAAGGGGGACGAGAGGAGGGGGGCCATGGGTCTTACCCGCGACCAAAATAAGGTGAGGACGACCACCAGATGGGCCAGGAGCGTCAGAAAGCGGGAAGGCACGAGCCCCGAGATCCGGCCCATGGCCCCCAGGGGAAGAGGTACCGCCTGGAGCAGACGCCGTGGTCTCTAGGGCTGCAAGCTCAGGGAGGGACACCCCTCAAGTCTCCCAGGCTACAAGCCAAATATTCGACGTACGCCGCCTTCCCGCTCGCGCTGGCACCGCCCAGTCACCCTGGTAACCGCGGAAGCGGGGACTACGGCGGGATCTCTGAAAATATCGCGAGAGCGGTGAATTCTCGCGCCGCCGCGGGCCTCGGGGGAGTGCGCATCCCGGTCAGTTGTACCTCATCCCCGCAGGGTACCGACGGCGGGCCGCGTCACGGTGCGTAGCCGAGCCGTCGGCATCTGACGGTGCGCGGTGGAGCGGTCACGCATTGCCGAGTCTGCCGCGCAGCACCGGCGAGCGGACACCCGCCCTGCCTAGCCCGGGACACTCCTTCCTCCCGGGATGCCCACACCGGGAGGGGTCCGGCCCCCAGCCCCGCTCCGTGGTCCAGGATGACCCTCCGACACCACTGTCACCGCCACGCCGGCCTTAGGGCATCGCCATGCCTGAGGCTTGGACATGCTCTTTCCTTCCATCCTCCGCATCCGTTTAAGCTTCCACCTACCCTGGGCCGAACCTGGAGAGCTGCGTGTCCCTACGTTGTCCGGCTGTCGTTTAGTCTCCCCGGAGCCCCTAGTTGTCGGCGGACCCCATACCTGAGCCTCCCTTGGTTCTGGTTCCCCCCATCCAACTCCCCAGACAACTTGCTCAGATTGGTGAGGGATTTGCAGAGTGCAGAAAACGGCCCGCTCTCCTGAACTAGGGTGTGGATGAGAGGCACGTTTGGGGAAGGGAGTGGACGAACGGGACCGGAAAAGGGGATGGAGAGGGGAGTGGAGGAATAGAATGACCCCCTGCGTCCCTGGGAGGCAAGGATCAAGGGCAGAGATGCAGACTCTGCAACAATTTCCTTATCTCTTTGAGATGTGGGCACGACTTTTCCCAGCGGCAGTCCAAGCATCTCTCACTATCAAGACCTCCCTGACCTTTGGGCCTCAGAAGGGATCCCTGCAGAACGGAAAGTTCTCGCCCATGTTCATTGCTCCTCACAGTCTTAGTCAAACCTCGCAGGGACCCCCACCCCCTTTTACCAGATCATCTCTCTTCCTACTGTCGAGAATAATAATAAGCAATTAATACACCGGTTTTAATAAAGAAAATCAACCAGAAAAAAATAAAATAATAATAAGAATAGAAAAGAGTTTTATTTGAGCCAAACTGAGAACTAGCCCGGAAGCCTGCTTCCCAAATCACTCTGAGAAACTGCCCCAGCAAAGCATGGCTTCCAGTACAGTTTTATATCTTGTCGGAACAAAGGACATTAAACAAGGCAGGGTTACATTTCTTCAAGGTTTAAAAAAAAGAAAAGAACAGGCCATTTGTACACAGCGAGTCGGCGTGGCCTTGGCACCTGGGAAGGGAGTCTTATCATCAAAGGAGGATCAGCATTGGGGTGCCAGGAAGAGAAGCATCTGATCTTTATTTTTAACATGGACATTCTTTACTTCTGGTCAGTGTGCCCTTTTCTTTAATAATTAAAGCAGAAGTACAATGTATGCTTGATAGGCCACAAACAGGCTATTTTGTTAGCATAAAATTCAAGTTAACGCATGTTTAAGCCAGAATTACTTCCCTAGATCTCAATATGTGAATATTTCTTTTGTCACTACTGTCCATCTCAGTGCTTCTAGGCTGGTCTAAACTAAAAGCCCAAGAGGCATGTTTTATCTCTTCGTTCTTTTGTTCAACAAATATTTATTGACCAGCTACAAGTCCCAGGCACTGTGCTGGGCTCATGTTCTTGAGGAACAAGACAGAAGTCTCTACTTTCCTGGGGTCAGATCACAACAAACACACAAACAGGTAGTATATCTGCATGGTAACAAGTGCTATAAATAAACAATTTTAAGGAAAATATTAGAATGATGTGATTAAGGAAAACTTCTTTGAAAATGCGTCATTTGTTCTTAAACGTTTTGTTTTAGAAAATGTGGTCAAAAATGAGAGGAAATGCTTTTGTCTCTTCCGGGTCCCCAATGTAATAAATGGATTTCCTTTTTCTAAAGCAGTGAGTGAAAAAATTCAGAAGTCAAAGAGATAGTCAAAAGATGTTTCCTGAAGGTCATGAAAGACAAAGAAATGTGACAAGAATGGATAAACAACAAGGTCCTACTATATAGCACAGGGAACTATATTCAATATCCTGTGATAAGCTGTAATGGAAAAGAATATATACGTATGGATATATATGGACATATATATATATCTGAATCGCTTGCTTTACAGCAGAAATTAACGACATTGTAAAACAACTATACTTCAATAAAATAAAATTTTAAAAAAAGACGTGAGAAATTTAACATGAGAAATTTAATGTGTGACCCTAATGGACCCTGAATCAGGGGAAAAAAATTTTATTATAAAGGACATTAGTGGAACAAATGGCAACATTTGAATAAGGTCTCTAGCCTAGATAGTAGTATTCTGTTGGTGTTAATTTCCTGATTTTTTGATAATTCTACTGCCTTTATGGAAGACAATGTCCTTGTTAGAACTTTTCTCTGGGAAAAGAAAGCCCAGGACTTCAGAGCCAAGCTCTCTCAGATAGTTTATCGAGTCTGACTCTTCACAGGTGAAGGAAAAACTGCCCTAGAGTGAAAGTGAGGAAAGCCCAGGACCTGCTTTTGCAAGATTCTCCAAGGTCCTTGGAGCAAACAGAATGAAGAGAAGGAGTCAGCTGTGTGAAGATCTGGGGAAAGAGCATTCCAGGCGAGGCACAGCAAGTGCAAAGTTCTCTAGGTGGGAACAAGCGCAGTGTGTTTGTCGAACAGAAAGGGAGCTAGTGTGTCTGAAGCCCAAAATGGAAGGGAAGAAGAGATCAGGGTGAGGTGGGATGGGCAGACGAGGGACATGGCCTTGCAACCATGGGGAGGGACAGGCTCAGATTTGTATTACATAAATAGATGACTTTGGTTGCAACATGGAGAATGGATTTTAAGATTTTAAGCAGAAGGTTTGTGAAGAAGCCACAGAGTTATCCAGGAAGGACAGGATGAGATTGGGCCAGGGTGGAGTCAAGGAGGTGGAGTGAAGTGGAAGGAATCTAGAGATCCTTAGAAGATAAAGTCTGAACATGGGGCTGTGGGTAGGTGAGAAAAAGGGAGGGGTCAGGGATGACTGTTAGATTTTGGGCTCCAGCAGCTGGAAGTTTGGGGCATTCTGCTCATAATAGCCTTCCTGCCTAGGGGACCTATAGATAGTAAGAACTGGGTAGTCACAGTTCACACTGTGAATTAGTAAACAGCAGGCATTTGTGTCTGTCTTGTCACATTCTGTGACCTTGGTTCAGAGAAGCCCGCTCTACAGTCTCACAAAAGCGAGTTTTGGAGCCACCCTGTGGCCATAGGAGGTATTGCTGGTGACCAGGTGTCCTTCCCCAGGGGGCCCCTCGTCCCAGCCCTGGAACTCGTGTCCCAACATTTGAACTGCTCATAAAACAATTTAGAACAACATTTTTTAAATCACAGAAATATTCAAACATATGTAAAAATAAAGAAAACCCCTTTGAAGCTTTCCATCTTGCTTCAGCAATTACCAACACATGGCTAACCTTGTTTCAGCTATACTCTCCCTCCCAGTCCCACTGGGTTATTTTGAAGCAACTCCCAGACATCACCAAATAGTTCTGTCCAGGAGGAAGAAATTTCCCCACATGTCTCTTGAGTTCTTTTAGCTGATCTAATAAGTAAACTGACACAAGATCAATTAACAGGAGGAAAAAACCAATTTAATTCATACACAGGGAAGTCACATAGAAGTGGGACCGCCGAAGTGACCAAAGCAGACTGTTGATATATCATTTTTAGAGAAAGAAATATTATTTGTGAAGATTTAACAAAAGGGTTTGTGCTTGGGGTAGCAGACTAACGAAGAAGTAACAAAGTTTGTTACACAGCTTTCTTAGCCTTGAACTCCCTCACTCTGGTAATAAAATAAAATTTATATTTGAAGGCAGGACAAGAAAAGCTAAACATAAAATTCTCTCTGTGTGTTTGTTTGGGCCTCCTCCCTCTCTCCCTAATGTGCACTGTGCATCTGCTCTACACATTAACCAGAGCTCTTCAAAGACAGAAGTGACTGCTCAACTGTAAAGATCAATTTCCCCGCTTTCTTCTGATGCTAGTAGTGTAACATCTTTTTTCTTTTTTTTTAACTTCTTACAAGAATAGCATTCTTTCGCAACTCTGTAAGGCGTCATGGTGACTTGCTGGTCACTTTGTAAGTGCCTACCTGGACGGTGTACCTTGGTGAACTTTATGTAATATATCAGTATGTCATTTAATGCACAATCCTTTGACTTGAAAAAATGTATACAACTGTGCCTTGGACTTTTAACAGGCAGCACATCATGCCTCCTCGTCTCTCTTTTTCTGGTGTTTAATCTGAGCAGTGGGTTCAGTCATAGTCAGACTGCGGCAAACATGGTAAAGTTCCCCATCAGTGTTTCACCAGCTGGATTAATTAAGCGTCACTGCCTAGCTCCATTTTTTCATTGGGGTGTTGCAAACTGGGGATGTCCTAATTCTATCATTCTTTTTGCATTTGTCACCTGGGATTCTCCTATAAATAAGAATGTGCCCTTATCAACTCACTGTTTACCATGAGATATAGGTCATACAGGAAAGGCTGGATAATTGTGTGATTTTCACCCCATTATTTACCAGTTTTCAGAATAATGGTTCCTCAGTATCCTCCCAAAGTGACTACTTAGTTGTTTTTAGTTGTTAGATTTTAGCATCTTTGGTGTGTTTCAGTCCATTGCAGTTGCTATTCTTTTTAAGTCTCAGATTGTCTCAGTTTTAGATCACTGTTCAACAGAACTGTCCATGATGATGGAAATATTTCATATTGTCTCTGTCCAGTACGGTGGCCAGCTAGCTCCCTGTGGCTACTGAATGCTTGAAACATGGCTGTTTTGACCAAGGAACTGAATTTTTAAAATTTAACTTGGTTTGAATAGCCCCATATTGAATAGCCACCCTCGTGGCTAGCATATGGAGCAACGCATCTCTGGACAGAATAATTTATTGGTTTCTAAAATTTGGAAACTGACGGGATGAATGGAGGAGATTTAAACATCAACGAGTACTCTGGATAGTGACACTGGGCTAATTTACGCTCCTCACTTGCTGCAGAACCTCTCTGAGCCTAGAGATCAAGTCCATGTTCCCTGGTACCATATTCACTGACCCAACCTCCCTTCCTAGCAACAATCTCCACTTCACTCCATGCTGTTCAGCGACCCAGACTCCTTCTTCTACAAGCCAGTGTCTTGCTCACTCTAGTGCTTCTGCTAAAGCTAAGCCTGATTGAGTTCACAAATGCTTATTAAATACACACCGTATTCCCGGGTGCTAGGAATGCATATTTCCTACTCTTGAGTGACTTAGAGTGCAGTAAGGGAAACAACTGGGCGAAAAATTAAAAGGTGGCATTTTAAGTGTTACCTTGGAAGAGACACAGGAAGGGCCTCCTTCCCCAGATAGGGGAAGAACTGGGGAAGAGAGAGCTTCTCAGCTGAGTCTGAAGGGGTACCTAAGGATAAAGGATTGACAATGTTGCTGAACTCAGGTTTAGCTAAAGCCAGTACTCAAGAGACAAGTGTTGGCTGGCAAGGAAAGCTTGCTTTGTTCAGGACACCTGCAACTTGGGGAGAAGGCAGACTCATGTTCGAGAACCAACTCTGAAGGTTCTGCTTGACCATAAAAGTTTTTAAAGGGCAATAGAGAAAGCTAACCGCAGTTAATCATTCGGGGAGGGGGTCAGAGTCTTTATTTTCCACTGTGTTCAGACTCTCTTCTGATTGGTTGGTGGTGAGGTAACGGGGCGGTACTCCAGGAATCCTGTGCTCAGCCTAAAGTTACCATCCTCCACCTGGCTGTGGGCCTTTGCTCCTTTAGAAGAGCTCAAAGATATTTTGTTATGTTTTTTCCTTGAGGAGGAACCAGGACCCTGCCCCACTGCTGCACTATTGTTTCATGACTGCTCTTCCTTTGTTTCTGCATCCCCTCCCTTCCTTGATCAGCAACTATTAGGATCTGCCCTTTGGTACTCAGGAATGGTCAAGGAGGTTGAATGAAGCCTATTTCCTACAAACAGGAAATGGGGTACGAGGAAAATCTGTGCCCAGGAGGGTCCCACAGGGTGCTGCTCTATTTCAGGAAGACCATCAAGCAATACCGGGGACAGTGGCACAGAGACAGCTGGGACCAAGGCGAGTTTAAGCAACTGTAAAGTCAGCAGCGTTGTCACGTGGGAGGGGAGGAGGCAGTGGCTGAAGAATCATGCAAGGACCAGATATTAATTTATAATAACAACCTTAATAATTGAGTGGTTATTACCAGCCAGGTTCTAATAATTATCTATTATAATCTTTACTATTTTATAGGTGGGGACATTGAAATACAGAGAGGTTCAATAACAAGCTCAAATTACACAACTAGTATGAGCAAAGCCTGCTTATGAACCCTGCCAACCTTGTTCCTGGGCCCACATGCTTAAGAAGCAACTTGGCCTTGGGGGCCCAACCAATAAATTAGGATTTGATCTGGAAGGTGATGGTGAAACAGGAGGGAAGGGGACAGGGCACAACCATTAAAAGAATGACATAGAGACTTCCCTGGTGGTCCAGTGGTTAAGAATCCCCCTTCCAATGCAGGGAGCGTGGGTTTGATCCCTGGTCAGGGAACTAAGATCCCATATGCCTGAGGCAGCTAAGCTGGCATGCTGCAACTACTGAGCCCACACACCACCACTAGAGAGCCCTGGCACCACAACAAAGAGCCCGCATGCTGCAACTAAGACCTGATGCAGCCAAAAATAAAATAAATAAAATTTTTTTTTTTTTTAGAAAGAATGACACAGCTGCTGAGAATATGACATAAACTGGTTAGAACCAACTAGGTCCAAGATGGCAGAAGATTCCACTTCCAGTGGCCCTTGAACCTTATTATAGGCTCATTGTCATCCACTAGTATATACTAAATGACACACCCACAGGCGCCAGGATAGTTCCAAGGACAACCATAAAAGGCCAAAAAGTGGGAGGTGGCCCAATTCCCCATCTCTTCCCTAAATATTTGGAATAAGCCTCCCACTTGTTAGCCTATGAAATTACCTAGCCCATAAAAACTAACCACCCCTTATTTTGGTAGCTCTCACCTCCAGAGACGGCCCATACTCTATGGAGTGTGTATCTCTCTCAATAAATCTACTTCTTACCTATCACTTTGCCTCTTGCTGAATTCCTTCTGCGCTGAGACAAAAAGAACCTGTTTCATAAGTCCTGAGAGGAGGTGTGCGGTTTCAGCTGAGAGGTTGTGGGTTCGAGTCTCATCTGAGATGAGACTGGGTTCGAGTTCCACCTGAGGTGCGCGGTTTCAGAAGCATGACAGGGTCAAGTTAAGGAGTCCAGCAGGCATTAGACATGAATCCAGAGGTTGGAGCGGGACTCAGGAGTCCTTAGCACACACGTGATGGCTGACTCCGGGGAAGGTGTGTACCATGAGGAGATAAGACAGAACTCCTAGGGAAAAGGACAGAAAAGGAGCCTGGGGGTGTGGGGGGGGAGGGGGGGACGGGCAGCGGGAAGCTAGAGGAAAGTCAGCAGACAACAGTGTCATGACAACCAAGGGAGAAGGCTCTTAAAGATGTTGCCAAGTGAATTAAGGCCAGGCTCCTCAGCGGGCTTTGACTTATCCCTGGTCCCTGATAAGTTTCGGGAGAGCCATTATGCAGAAAGTGCAGTCATTTGGCTTGGAAGAGGAGTGAGACACAGCCTGACTTCTTTCACCGTATTGGCCCCTTGAGCTCCTCTCACCCTTCAAGAAACAAATGGGAGGGGGGTGTCTCTGCAACCTTCTGGTATTTCTTTTTTAGAAGTTCCCAGCCCTGTGTCACCTGGGGAGCTTTAAAAGATAGTGATATTTATGGCGATGGAAATCAGAACAGTGGTTGCCTCTGGGATGGAAAGGGCGGAGATCGATTGGGAAGGGCCACGAAAGAATCTTCTAGGGTGAAAGAAATGTCTTCTATCTTGAAAATGTTGTGTGCTGAATTTGTTAAAACTCACCAAAATAAACACTTAAGATCTGTGCATTTCATTGCAGGAAATCATTGTAGGAATCATGGTAAATGATTCCTCAGAATTGTCAAAATTGACAAAGTCATCAATGCCGGGGTTCTACCCTGGACCTTTAAATCAGAACCTTCAAATCTGGGCCCTGTGCGTGGCTATCTGGAAGGCTCCGCGGGCGACTGTGATGTGCAGCCCGGGAGGAGACCATCGCTGGGGCGGCCAGTTTCCCGACCCCACGCCCCGGAGCTCTGGCACTGCCCCACCACGTTCCGCCTGGAGTCCGTCCTTCCACACGTTTCTGTGCCAGTCGGTCCCCGCGGGGCTGTGAGCTCTGGGCCCCCCGGGGAACCAGCTCAGGGCCGCCCAGCGGTCGGCAGGAGGCCGGGGGCGGGGTCGGAGAGACCGCTGAGTCGGGAGCCCGCAAAGCCGCTGCCCTGCGGGGTGCGGCGGGCCCTGCCAGGCTCACGGGCCGGAGGGAGAGCGCAGGCACCCGCGCTGCGGGACTTTAGAAATTCCTGAAGGCCCTCGATCGCCGGGACCCGGCCGCCTGACCGTCCAATGGTCATGAGAAGACCTGTCGTGTGGCATGGCCGGCCGACCTCGTGGCGCAACGGTAGCGCGTCTGACTCCAGATCAGAAGGTTGCGTGTTCAAATCACGTCGGGGTCAGTATTCCTTTTCCTAAAGCTTCGGTCCCTTTTCTTAATTCTCCTCATTTTCAACTCTGTCGGAGCCCCATCGCGCAGATTAGAAAAGAAGCACTTCATAGGGGCCGGAAGGGGAGGGTCCCGCCTCGAAGTCTCGAGTCGCCCCGTCGGGGGAGCGCAATAATCTCGCGGTAGTTTTGGCGGTAGATCCGGGTACCGGAAATCTGGGCCGATAGCAGGGCTCCCGAGGACTGACGTACGCTCAAGACAGAGGGTCGGGTGCTTGCGCAGGCTGGAGGGTCGCTCGGCAGCCAGAGCCCTGCGAGCCGTCTTCGTGGTGCGGGGCGGGATCCCTCGGGACGCGCTCCCTTCACAATGTAGTTGGCGATCGCGCTTCCCCTGCGAAGAGTCCAGACCCCAGAGAGGAGATCCTAAACCGTTTTCCTGTGGACGAGGTGGCCGAGTGGTTAAGGCGATGGACTGCTAATCCATTGTGCTCTGCACGCGTGGGTTCGAATCCCATCCTCGTCGGCCGGCGGTTATCGCGGTCTGCCTTCAATTTTGTCATCCAAGAATTTCTCTTCTTACCTTCCGTCTGCCAGGATTCAATTTCTCTGTCACCCTTCACTCTCTCTCGGTTACAGCCGCGGATTTCGTCCCTTCTACCCTGTTTTCCAGTACGGCCAAAGGTTGGTTAGGAAGGCACCCGGGCGTTCATTCACCAGCCATGGAACTGACCTGGCCAGGGAAACGAGGGGAGACAGCGCTTGCGTCGGGCGCCGTGGCTTAGTTGGTTAAAGCGCCTGTCTAGTAAACAGGAGATCCTGGGTTCGAATCCCAGCGGTGCCTTTGAAGATACGGGTAGCTTTTGCGAATGTTGCGGGGAAAGAGCCGTAGGCATCTGGCTTGATATACAATTTTCCACATCTCCTCAGGAATCTGCCGTTTGCTATCAGGCGGCCTTTTCTATTTCCGGTTGTGTGCGTCAGCACTACGTGCGTGTTCTCAGTCTTGCACTGTGTCTGCACCTCCGTCTGCCGCCAAGCACCATAGTCGCATTATCTGTGCTTGTCAGTATTTTGGCTTGGATGTTACTTCCCGAAACGATCAGTGATTCGGTTTTCATATTCTGTTTTCCTGTCTCCCAAAACAATCTTATCCATTTTAAATTTTCCAAAGAGAGGACGGATCAGTAATTTGTGCTTTACATAGATCCATATTGAGAGAGCTGTCATCAGTTGGCCGGTTAGCTCAGTTGGTTAGAGCGTGGTGCTAATAACGCCAAGGTCGCGGGTTCGATCCCCGTACGGGCCAGTGACGTAATGCTTTTAAGTAAGACTGTGGACCGGTAATTTCTTGTTGCCAGGGAAGGCTGGTGGAGCAACGTTTCCAATCCCGGAACTTTACACACCCGAAAGACAAACGTGTCTGAATTCAGCCCAACCAGGGAAGGCTGGTGGAGCAACGTTTCCAATCCCGGAACTTTACACACCCGAAAGACAAACGTGTCTGAATTCAGTCCAAAGTCAGTGTCTTGAGAGGAAGAAATTTTACCGAAACTGGATGTCTTTCTGTGGTCAGCCTCTAAATCTCCTGAGCATAACGGGGGCTCCTGGAATTTACTATGTGACTATAGATGGAAGGCTGCCAAGGATTGGAACCAAGATTGTCTCAGCCCATACGTCTGGCATTGATCAGCGTAGTGTGAGAAATGGGGTCAAGAATGGAGCTAGTAAGTATTTCTAGTCTTTCTCCAGAGCCAAGATATCCAGTTTGCCCGGTCCCTGCCTGTCCTCTTCAGGAACTGAGAAGATGACCCCTTCCGCTTCTCTTCTGGATCACCTTGCTTCCGACTGTGCTCTTACTGGATCTCTGAGCCCATATCTGTGTCTTACATTTCCCCTCAGATCTGCTGTTCAGGAGCAGGAACCATATGTTTCCCCACGTGGCCTGGGATTCCCACCCCTCTCCCAGCACTGGCCCCAAGAAAACTCCACAAAAAGACTGACCCTCATTCCCATTCCTTTGGCTCATCAACCCCACACAGACACAGCCTCAGCCTTAGCAGCAGCAGCAGCACTTTAATTCCACAAAAACTCAGAAAGCCAAAACTGATTAGAACACTCCACAACAGATGGGCTTCAAAACCAGCAACATCTGAACCCTGAGAGCAGTGAGACCCCTCTCAACTCACCCCCACTACCATGCAATACATTCCTTTTAGCTCCACCCAGGTTATGGCTGGGGAAGTGGGATGGTAGGGGGCCAGAGGGCAGAAGCTGGAGGTTATCCATCTGCAAGTGTGTATCCTTGTCTGCATGGTGTGTGGCCAAGGACCACTCAAGCTCCCACAGCCCCTGGCACCTGAGATGTGACCACTGGAGGTCAGGGTGGCCACAGTGGGGGCTGGAGCCTCCTCTGTTCCCCTTTCTTGATAACATATGGCAGTCATGTCTCCAAGCCCAGACCTAAAGCTCTGGGTTCCCAGAGATGGTGCTCTAACTAGGGAAGAGAGTTGGGAGAACAAGGTAGCTGCAGATGGCCAGCTGAATGGAAGCAGAGCATCACCCCCACCCACCAGGAGAGCCTTTAGAACTTCCCCGTATACACCTGCGTAAGGCCCAGCGAGTGCTCGCGGGCCTCCTAAATGTATCTGGAAGAGCCTCCAGTACAGGCCTCCTCTCAGCAGGCAGGTCCCACCAGGGCTCCCTGAAGAGTCCTTAGGATCCTGCTGGACCCTGGCGTTGCCAGCCTTCTCCTGCCCTCCCCGTCACTTGCACAGCGCCTCCAACACCTCCAGGGTGCGTCGGATATCCCGGACTTGGCGCGCCAGGCCCTGAACCGGCTGCAGAGCCCGCTCCAGCTCTTCACAGCGTGCCAGCAGGGTGTACATGCCCTTGATGCTCATGTCCACAGCTTCGCCTAGGGAGTCCACGGCATCACGGTAGGTCTGGATGCAGCCCACGCTCAGCGCTGTCAGCTCCTGCACCGCACCCCCCAGCCCGCGAAGCAGACGGTCCACCCTGCCGCCCAGCTCCCGACTCAGCCGCTCCAGGTCCCGCAGCACGTCGGGGTCGATGGGAGGAATGGCCGGAGTGGGTGCGGGCGCTGAACAGGGCCGCGCAGGGGCAGGGGGCGGGGGTTGAGGGGCGCCGCTCAGACGGATCTTGAGTTGCAGGTTGTTGGCGACAAAGTGGGTGAGGTCGCCATGGCGGCTCACCGTGCCCTCGAGCTCCAGGGGGCTGGAGATAGTGGCGCGCCGCCCGCCGCCCGCGCCGCACTCAGCACCCCCTGAGGACCCGGCGCCGCCGCACGCCCCGCTCAACCCGTCCAGGCTGCGGCTGTCCTGAAGGCGGCTGGAGAACGAACGGCCAGCCCTGCTGGCTGCCGCCGCCTCGTCGTCGTCTTCCTTCTCCTGCTCAACATCCATCCCGCCGCCTCCAGGGCTCCCTCGACGGCAGATCCTCTCGGACGCAGGCTTGTCCTCCGGCGGCTCAGGGTCCTGGCGCCGGGAGGACCCATGCGGGGCCTGTTCGGGACCCGGCGCCCCCCGGTGGCTCCCTGCCCCAGAAGGCGTCCCTCCGCGGCCCGGCTCGTCCTCCGGAGCCTCCCATTCCGGCGGGTGGACGAAGCTGCAGCTCGAAGTCTGCGAGGACGCCCTGGGGTGGCGGCTCGCGCCCCCAACGTTCTCGGCCTCTTCCCCCTCGGACAACCCGAGGCCTGAGGGCGGCTCAGAGGGCGTTCGGCTGGGGCCGCCGCCGAAGATCGCGGCTTGCTCTTCCCCCAGAGCGAGAAGGTCCGCCTCGGGCCCAGGCCGCCCCCGGGGCGACTCCATACTGCAGTTGGGGGCAGGAACCGAGGAATTGGTTGGCCCCGGCGCGGGAGGCGTTGGCGGCGCCTTTAAGGGGCGTTGCAGAGGCGCGCCGATTGGCCTCCGGGCTGACAATGGTCAGGACGGGAAGAGCACTCTGATTGGCCCCGGCGACCAGGAAGTCCCAGAAGAGGAGCTATTATTGAACGACCGAACGCACGTGAGAGCCAGCGGGGGGTGGAGACAAGGAGGTGACAGCGGCGCTCGTCGCCCCCGCCCTTTCACAAAGTTGAGGGGGCGGATCTTAAAGACCAAGATCCCGAAATGCCGGAGTCCTCGGGGGGCGGGGCTAGGTCTCTTTCCTCCCACAATTGTCACGCCCACAATTGTTGCTTTGCAAACACTTTTCTAGTGGGGACCAGAATTGGGGTTCCTAAGAGGGGTTCCTAAGAGAGGTTCTTGGGATGGAAGTAGTATATCCTGCTTGGACCGTCGGGACTGAACTGCACCTAGTATATCAGGAAGGATGAAACCAGAATTCTCCGCAGAGCGTGAATGGTTCGTTCCATCGTCCTCGGCTAACAGACCTAGCAGAGGAATTGCCCAGAGCGACTCACAGTGGACCGCGAAGCAGGCTTAAGGGCTTTCCTGTACATTTCCCACTGTCCTCTGTCTCCTGTCCCTTCCAGGTTTGAGAGTCTCTGCTGTCGGAGGATGGTGTGTGATTTTGCCGCTACGTAAAATATTCAATAAATTAATGGCCCTGAAGGTCAAAGACCTGGTACCGTTCTGATCTTATCTCTTCCTTCTCTTGTCCTCACTGGTCCAGCTGTAGCCGCACTGGCCTCCTCACTGTTCCTGTGACAGGACAGACATGCTGCCGCCTCAGGGATTTACACTTGCTCTTGAAACTCCCCTCCCCCAACCCTTCCCCCTTTTTTGAGGCTGGGTCTTGCAAGAAAAATTTTCACCTTGGATATTCCTCCTTCCCTTCTCTCCTGCAGGTCCTTATTCAAATGTTATCTTTTCAGTAAGGCCCCACCTTACAATCTGCTTAAAATTGCAAGCACTTTCTCCATCAATTCCCCATCTTCCTTCCCTGCGTTTTCTCCATAGCATTTATCACCATCTGACATACTATATATTTTGCTTACATGCTCACGTACGTGCCATGAGGCTAAGACCTCTTTGTCTGTTTTGTTCTCATTTGTAGCCCCAGTGCTTAGAACAGTGCCTAGCGAATAGTAGGTGCTCAATAATATTTATTAATTAAATGACCCTGAGCCATTAATTTCCCCTTTTTGGCTTGAACTCAGTCAAGATGCGTTTCTGTCACTTGCACCCAGCATGAGACCAATGGTCTACTCCAAGCTTCTCCCCCTTTCTCTGGGACTGACCCCGTCCCCCCCCTTCTACTCCTCAGCAAGCAGATGCTCTTTATTCAGCAAGTGACAGAAAACACAAGTTGAATCAATGAAAACAAACAAAAACAAGGGGAATTTATTGTCATACAATAATGGTCTTAAGATGTCAGAGAGGCCGGCATTCAGTGCCCTAAGGCTGTCATGAAGGTCCTGGTTTCTTTCTGTGGGGGTAGCTTTCTTCATGGTGGCAAAATGATTCTGTCATTTGTCATTCTTTGTGGATTTTAGTTGTCTGATATGACACTATAAACTGGATGTCCTAACAGACTTTTTTTCCCCTCCCTCTCAGTTCAAGATGCCAGCTGATTCAGTTCCTGGTGAGGTCTCTCTTCCTGGCTAGCAGACGGCCATCTTCTTGTGTCCTCATATGATGGAAAGAGCTAGCTTTCTGGTCTTTCTTTTTTTTTAAGATTTATTATATTATTTATTTAATTTTTGGCTGCATTGGGTCTTCATTGCCATCCTCGGGCTAGCAGGGCCTATTCTTCATTGAGTTTCTCATTGCAGGCTTTTCTTGTTGCAGTGTGGGCTCTAGGTGCACAGGCTTCAGCAGTTGCAATGCATGGGCTCAGTAGTTGTGGCTCCCAGGCTCTAGAGCCCAGGCTCAGTAGTTGTGGCTCCCAGGCTCACAAGCCCAGGCTCACAAGCCCAGGCTCAGTAGTTGTGGTGCACAGGCTTAGTTGCTCTGTGGCATGTGGGATCTTCCTGGCCCAGGGATTGAATTTGTGTCCCCTGAATTGGCAGGCAGATTCTTAACCACTGTGCCACCAGGGAAGCCCCTGGCCTTTTCTTATAAAGACACTAATCCCATAATGAGGACCCCACCCTCCTGACATCTTCTAAACCTAATTACCTCCAAAGGTCCCATCTCCAAATACCACCACATTGGGAGTTAGGGCTTCACCTTCAAATGTGAATTTTGGAGAGACAAAAATATTCAGCCCATAACTGCAGTCATTTGCCATTCTTTTGGGCCTCCCAAGATCTGAATCCCAATTTTGAGGATTCTCCCACCTCATTAGGCAGAGCCCATCTCGCACTGCAAAAGCTGAAATACCAAGCAGTCACTTTCCCAGTTTCCCAAGCACATGGGTCAGGCTCTACCATGGTCTACTGGACCACTTCTGCAGTGGACTTTTTCCTGCCTGTGTGGGCTGCAAGCCTAGTCCTTTTAGAGATTCCATGAATTACCCAGAATGCTCATAATAACGTCTATTTCTGCTTCAATGAACTTGAGCTGCTTTCTGTTGCATGCAACCAGAAACCTTGGCTGATAAACTCCCACACCTTCCAGAAGGGGAGAAAGGACTAGCTTCTGTTAGACCTCACAGAACAAGGATGCATCTTTCCTAAGAGCCCCAGTTAATCTTCTGTCACATCTCACTGGCCTAAACTGGTTTACATGCCCAATTTAGTCACATTGGCCAGGGTAATACCATGTCTTATTGACTTAGGATTGGGTATCTGGAAGCAATCACTGGCAAGGTGATTGAAGAATTAACTGATTAGAACAGTGATGCTCCTCCTGGAGCTAGAGGTGGGTCAGTTCCCTCCAAACTCAAGTAGCAGCAACACAATGGGGGATGGAGGGGCTATGAGGGAGCGACCACCGTGTCCACTACATTAGGGGTCAGCAAAATACGGCCCGTGGGCCAAATCCTATTCTCCACCCATTTTTATATGGCCTGTGGGCTAAGAATGGTTTCTTTACTTTTATACTCCATCTCAGGCCCATGTGATGCCATGAAGTGACCCTTTGATGGATGTTGATAACCTTAAGTGCTCAGGCTGGGGTAGAATTTGGAGATGTGATCAGTACAGAGGGGATGAGAAAATGACACAGGCTATTGACTTCAGGGACATCTATTCCAAAAGAAAGGTATAGAACACCACAAGTCAGCTTGGCTAGCATCTCATGGTCATAACATACACACTGGACATTGACACTGATCCTCTAGATTTTCAAGCTTCCTGAACTCAGAGGTTTGTTTTTTTTTCCCCCTAGTTTATTCACTCCCCTGCCTCTGAAACAGTTCCTGGACTGTTGAAAGCACTCAATAACTATTGTCAAATGAATAAATCTAACTAAAATTATGATGTAACTACATCAGAAGGATGTAGGGCCAGAAAATGCACATGTGTATGGTGGCAGTGGAGTGAAAGAATGAAATCTGTACATTTTGTAGCAGGAAAACAATAGATAAAGCCTAAAATTGAAAACTTAAGAGGTAGCAACAGAAGCATGTGATTTGGAAATACGTGGTAAATACCAAAACCAAACCAAACCATAAAAGGATGTGGAATAGGCTGTCTCTGGGGAGAGAGAAATGGGCAGACTGTTGTTTTGTTTGTTTGTTTTTAAAGCCTGATAACATCGTTCAATTGTTTTAATCTATGGGCATATGTAGGGGGTTGCACGGTAGCCCCCCAAAAAGATACGTCTGTGTCTTAACCTCTGGAACCTATTTGGAAAAAGGGTCTTTGCAGATGTAATTAAGGATCATGAGACAATATTATCCTGGATTATCTGGGTGAGCCATAAATCAAGTGACTAATGCTCTGATAAGACAGAGGAGAGAAGAGAGAAGACAGGAAGGCCGTGTGAAGACAGAAGCAGAGGTTGGAGTGATGCAGCCACAAGCCGCAAAGAGCCCGGAGTCCCCTGAAGCTGGAAGAGGCAAGGGAAGGCTTTTCCCTATAGCCTTCGAGGGGAGCATGGCATTGCAGACACCTTGACTGTGGACTTCTGGCCTCCAGAACTGTCAGAGAATACATTTCTGTTGTTTTAAACCACAACTTTGTGGTAATTTGTTACAGCAGCCCTAGGAATTGAATATAGCATGCGTAACTGAGATGGAATGAAAATAAAAACACTTATTGATGTTCTTTACCACATGGCTTAAAAGAACAAATAATCAACAGATGTAGAAAAAGTCAACACCCATTCATGATTCAAAAAACCCCAGACTCCTTGCTTCCACTGCAGGGGCCACGGTTTGATCCCTGGTGGGGAAAATAAAATTCCCGCATGCACGCAGTTGTGGACAAAAAACAAACAAACAAACCAAAAAACAAAAACAAACACCCAAACACTTAGCATACTGGGAAGAGACAAGGCCTTCCTTAAGCTGATAAAGGACATGTATTACAAACCTACATCAAGCATCATATATTTAGCAGTGAAACCTTAAAACTTAGGTCAGGAACAAGACACCATCAGTACTGCTTCTATTCACTCCTGTGCTACAGCCTCATCAGAGCAGAAAAACAAACAACTTCTGGCTACAGCAATGTTCAATCGCCCCTGGGTGAGCAGCACTGAAGCAGGAGAGGGAAAGACTAGAGGTCAACTGAGAGCAAGTAGTAACAGAAGGTGGGCAGAGATGGCTGGTGTGCAGACATAGCAGACTGGAGCTGAGGTCCCCAGCATCTCCAGGTCTGGGAGTCAGAGCAAAGGAAAGAAAAGATGTGGGGATGGGGTGGAGCTGACCAGGTGGGGGTTAGAGCTGAGAGGGCAGGGTGCTCCCAGGGGTGGTGGTGAATTGCCCATCTCATCACCCAGCATGGGGTACTCCCCAGTCTCCTCCCCACAGGTGACGGCTTCCTCCACAGCAATTTCCACCTGTAAACATCTACACTCATCAGTCAAAAAGCTTCAGCCTTTATTAAATAAAGAGGAGGGAGAAGACAGATGCAGGAACAGGCCAGGGACCCCCCCCCCCACTTACTACACATATACAGACATACAGACACAACTGAGAAAATGACAGGGACAATTCAGGGGACAGACTGAGGGGCAGAGGGAGGCAATACCCTCCGAGAGTGGGCCTGGACCCAAGGGTGGGCTGAGACCTCGGCCAGTGGCAGGCGTTCTGAGGGGCTATGCTTGAGCAGCTTGGAGATGAGGTCCTGGGCTCCCACGGGCATGGAAGGGGGGAACTTCAGGTCTACCTGCAGAAGTAGAGAAGAAGGAAGGACCCCATTACTTTCATCCTGGTACTTTCTCTTCACTGCCCATTCTATTTGGAGAGCAACACAAGCTCCACAACTCCGACATGCTCACTTCCCGCTCCTGGCCCCTGGGCCAGCACAGACCCCGGCCAGGCCCTGGGGCCAGCCTCCCACCTTGACAATGCGCCGATACGTCTCGTTGTGGGAAGCACTCTCGAAGGGGGGGTTTCCCACCAGCAGCTCGTAGCAGAGCACTCCGATGCACCACAGGTCCACCTTCTCGTTGTGTGTGCGACCCTCAATCATCTCCGGCGGCAGATAGTCCAGGGTGCCACACATTGTCTTCCTCCTGGGGGGGACAGGGGAGAGTGGGCAGGGATCCCAGATCCAGACCGTCCCTCCTTTCCCTGCAGCTTGACAGGGAGCCCAGAGACCCCAGGATGCGCCAGGGGAGTGTTGCCACCAGGCTGACGGGGCCTTTGGGGTAGAAGTGGGGTGAAGACATACACTAAAGTCCCATGGCTTACACACCGTCTCTGCACTCCCACACTGAGGGCTCTATCTTAAAATAATCAGATATGAGGGCAATGTTCACCTTAAAATTAAAGGAGAAATCTCAAATGGCCATCAAGGCCATCCTGCTTCATCAGGTTACATCTCTACTATGCCATACTATTAAAAAATGATGTAGGAGTATTCTTAGTGATGTGGCAAGAAGGTTCCACTATTTCAAGCGAGACGTCTGGGCGACAACACTGAGAGTCTCCTATTTTTGCTTTTTTTGGCTGCACCATGGCTTGGGGGATCTTAGTTCCCCAACGAGGGACTGAACCTGGGCCACAACGTGAAAGCATGGAGTCCTAACCACTGGATCATCAGTGAATTCCCAGAGTCTCCTATTTTTGTAAAGATATTGCTGTGTCTATATATTTACATGAGAGCAACCCGAAAAGTCTCTGGGTAACAAGATCTGGAGTGGTTTTATTTTGAATGTCCCAGCCTCACATCCTGGCCCACCATACCTCAGGGAGGGGGCGTGCACGGACCAGCCGAAGTCGGCAATCTTCAGCTCTCCCTGGAGCCCCAAGAGCAGATTCTCTGGCTTTATATCTCTGTGAATCACCTTCTTCCCATGGCAGTATATCAGAGCATCAGCCAGCTCCTCCATGATCTGGGGGGCAATGACAGGCAGTCAGATAAGGATGGACTTCCTTGGGCCGCAAGCAGCGACCCCCCAGCCTCCAGCCCCTTGCCGGCGCCCCAGGTGCCCACCCGCCCCGACCGTGGCTGTTCGCTGCTCATCAAAAGTGCGGCTCTTCTGTAGCTCCTTGTAGAGCTCCCCCCGGGGGGCATACTCCAGAATCAAGTAGATTCTTCGCCGGTCATAGAAATAGTTGTAGAGACGCAAGATGTTGGGATGCCTGGGAGAGGAGACAGAGGAGGTATCAGGCTGTATCCTGCTGTAAGGAAATGGGAGAGATGACAGGTCCCACGGGGGCAAACAGGCCCTGGCCAGGATTGGGAGCTCCTTGGGGCTGCGTGGCCACAGCTGCAAAGGAGACAGTCTGGATGCGGTGGAATTGGAGGAGGAGCAGGGGTGAGGCGGCCGGGGGACTCTGGCTGGGAAGGTGTGCACCCGTACTGCAGATGGGCCTGGATTTCGATCTCCCTGCGCAGCTGGTGCTCCACACCCTCCTTTTCTATCTGAGACTTGAAGAGGACTTTGAGCGCCACGATGAAATGGCTTTTCTTCTCCCGAGCCAAGTACACATTTCCAAACTTGCCTTTGCCCAGAGGACGCCCAATCTCAAAGTCGTCGATCGTGAAGGAACGCCTGTTGGGGGTAGGGGGTGGTGGTAGGCAGCTGAGTACTGGTTAGACAGTCCTCTGAGGTGTCTGCCTTTTCCCTGCACCTCACACCATCCTGCCTGCACCCCCGTTTCTCTTCCAGGGGAGCTGAGGATGGATCAGACTTTCTTGCCTGCATCCCTACCCCTCTTGCCCTTAGCTTCTACCTCCCCCATTTCCTACCTGTTCATTGCCCCCCGCCACCCCCCCCGCCACCCCTCGGGTTGGGGCACTTACATTGAGAAGTTGGGGGTTCCACTGCTGTTCTCCACCACCTTCTGGACAGTGGCAGCTAAGGAAAGAACAGGGAAGTTGAGGCCATCCTTTGACATTTTCATCCCCACCCACCCTCCCCAGACCCTTGTCCCCTCAGGTTGAGCCCCTCCCCTGTCCTAGTTACCTGTGGGCTGGGCATTGGAGCGGCTCATGAGGACTAGGGCAGATGGGGTGACAGCTTCCTTCCGGAGGACTCTCTGGGGCAGGGTGTTCAGGCCAGACTGAGCCTGAGAAGGAGAAGGGGGGAGCTCTGAGGGGGCCTTTATCCCAGTGACCGGGTTGGAATGTGCTGCAGGCAGCATTTCAGGACTTGCCATAAAGCCACCCACCCATGCACCCCATCTCTAGTTCAAAGAGGAACACCGAGACCACAGTTTTGCTACTCAACCCCAAGACCCTGCTCAGAGCCCCATATAGAATGAGTTATTACTAAACAACCTTAGTCAGCCTAAGATAAGGACTTACCCCCACACCTAACATCTCGCCTCTTTGGCCCTGGCCCACTCCACATTCTCAGGCCCAAGGCTGTCCAGTCTTCAAAGTCTTGTCTGTAACACCACGCATTCACCCAGCCGCCACCCCAGGGGGCAGTAGAGAAGGGGGTAATGAACACCCACAATTGAAGGAGTTTTAGCACAGAGGTATCCTCACGGTCTCCTAAGAAGCTCAGTCTGTTAAGGCTCAGATAAGACCCTTGGGGCCTTGAATGTTCAACAAATCTCAGTATTTACCGCTTTGCAACAACAGGCTTTAGGGACACTGAGGACTATTCTAATGGCCCTGGACCACGCCTCACTTTCAACTTCTGAGTAATATACACCACTTTCTTTTGGGAGTGACCAGTGTAGACATGACAGTGTTTTCTCATTCAGCCTCCACTACTGACAGTTTTGTTCAGAGCTTCGCCAGGGAGGGAGCTGGTGGACAAGGGGACAGACGCACCCTCCAGGATACTCAAGCCCCACAGACAGAGAGCAAAGCCTATGTAGGGCCCCTTCTTTCTTCTTTAGCCAAGAGAGGAAGAAAGCCTCAGTGCCCGTACAGACCTGTTCACAAAGTAATATTAGTATGGAATTTACAAATAAGCAAGTTGAACAAAATGGAGTCCAGAAATAGATACATATATATGTAGGAATTTAATATATATAATAAAGGTAGCAAATCAGAGGGTATATTCTTCAATGAATGGTGTTGGGACAAGTGAAAAATAATGCCATTTAGATGCTACTTCACACCAGTCATTAAAATAAATTCCAAGTTCTTAATTAAGACCCGTCCTGGACCTTTTAAACTTATAAACTTATCTAAATCCTTCCAGAGTCTATTTCTATTTCCTGCCTAGCCTGTTTTTTCAGGACAAGCGTTGAGAATCATGGCCTAAAGGCCGGACCCTGCCTGCTCAGTTCCAGATGTCACTTGTATGTGACAAGTAGCTCAGCTCTGCAGAGGTCCTCACGGGCTGGTCAGATTCAAGTTGGCAGCACCTGATAAGATGTGGCTGCAAATGACCAGCCTGGGGCCCATACGCTGGCGCAAAGTCGGGGAAAAAAGTGCTAAGAGGATCGCCCTTTGCAGGACCTCGAATCAGCAAACAGGAACTCGCCATGCGGGTGGGGGTAGGGGAAGAGGGAAAGCCCTTACCGTGTGCCGGCCGTAGGGCCAGGGGTAGGCATTCTCCTTCTGGGCCATCCTTAGAGGGAAAGGGGGAGGGAACTGGGCAGAAAAGATAAACAGAGTCGTGAGAAGCAGAAAAAAGGGAGCGAGAGTGCGAGGGGGTCGGATCGATCTGGCCGGAAGCGCTTGCCTGGGGCTAGTGAAAGGGAGTAGGTCTACAAGCTGGCCTCATCGGGGCGCATCCCGGAGCTCGGAGCTCGCCTCGCTGCCCCCGCCCTGCTACCGGCCTCACTCCTTTCTTTCCAGGACCCTCTCTCAACCCTACAGCAACCAGCAGCCTGGCAGAGTGCGCGCGGGCCCGCCCAACGGACCCCCCGACCTGCCGGATCATCTGGCCTCTCCCGGCGCAAGGCCCCCGAAAGGACAGCTCACCTGGAGCCTGTGGCACAGCCAGCCCCCTGGCCGCTGGCAAACGACTGAACCTGACCGGCCGCGCCCCCGCCGGGGTCCTTTCAAATCTCCCGCCCTGGCCTCATTGGCTGAGCGCGCCGCCCATGCCCAATTCTCATTGGCTGGATCTCCCGCGACGTAGCCCGAGGAGCCCAATGGAAAAGACGGAATGCGAGCTGAGCTCTGGTTCTGGCTTAGGAAAGTACCTCCCCCCACCCCCCTAAATAGTCTCATGGGTTTTTCGCTTTTGTTTGGTTTGGTTTTTAAAATTGAACTCATCAGTATATCTGGAATTTATCCTTGTGTATATTATGAACTAGGGTTTAACTTTGTTTTCTGCCAGTTATGCCAGCATCATTTGTTAAACTGCACCATTCCCAGCAGAATTTAAATGCGACCCTTGATATATTGTCAGATTCTCTATTCTGTTATATTGCTTGTTCGTTTGCACGCATGTTTATTCTTATGTCATTATTATTTTGCTCTTTGAGTCTTTCACTCACATTCCTAATAGGAATTTTCCACCAGAGGACCTTTCTCTGCAGGTCCCCTGACCAAGACTGAATTGTTTGGCCCTACTCTCACTTTTCTCCTTCTTGCGGCACTCTCTTCTCTGCTCATTCCATCGCCAAATTTCATGACTGGGTCAAATAAGTAAATTTTGGGACCGTCTATGAGATAACTGATAAATATTTGTAAGTAATGCCTGTCCAGCACCCTTCCTCTTTCTTCTGATAATAATACTCTAACCTCGCTTTAGGGAACCACCTTTCTCCCCACTGTGTTGTTGGTTTCTGTTGCTGCCAACCCCAAATCCCTAATTGGAAGGAGACCTGTTGTAGAGGACATTGTGGTTATCTAGCCAGCATCCATTCTCCCAGTGATTCCCACTTTCTGAAAGCAGCTAGAATTTGGTGGGTCTGAGAGGGAAGCTGATCCCATCCCAAGTCCAGGAGTGGACCCTGTTTGATTTGTAGGACCTTTTGTACAACAGTCAACACCTTTTATTCTGGGATCATGGTCACTGGTTCAGGGATAAGCATGTGACCTTAGTGAGTCAGTTAGTGGGAATTTTAGGATTCTTGTCCAGAATGCTGGACAGAAACTCCTTTTCTGCTGCCGGAACTGGACAAGAAGGCACATAACCTGCATTACTGCTGATGGTGCTCCTGCAGGGAGCAGCCTGAGTATGAAGCTGACATTGTAGAAAGCAGAAGAGAGGCCTGGGAAGAACCCTGAGAACTTGATGACAATGCTGAACCTCTGGATGCCTATTTCAGCCATTTCCTCCCATAAATCAATAGGTCTCCTTCCCTAATGCATTGAGTTAAGAGTTCTGTTATTTGCTGTCAAAAGCATACTAACTGACACACATCTACAGACCTGGAGTGTTCATAGTTATTTAGGCTGAATGATGCGAAACTACTGACAATCATTTTGACCTACAGAAAATACCAGTTTCCTATAATTCAACCCAATATAAATGAAATAAGTCCTAATGGGTTTCTAGATCAGTTCACAATGCCTTTGGCTCTAAGTAATAGGAGACTCAGTTAACAATGGCATAAACAATAGACACCTATTTTCTCTTACATAACAAGAAATCAGAAAGTAGATTGTTGGCTCAGGACTAAACAATGTGAGAGATCTGGATTGGCCTCTCTGTGATTCTCTTAACATTTCCCTTACCATTGCAAGATGGATGCCAACTGTCTCTGTCTCTTTTATCAGGAAAAACAGAAGCCTTTCTGAAAGTTCCCAATATGGGAATTCCCTGGTGGTCCAGTGGTTAGGACTCAGTGCTTTCACTGCCATGGGACCCCATCAGATCCCTGGTCAGGGAACTAAGATCCTGCAAGTCCCCAGGCATGGGGAAAAAAATAAATAAACAATAAAAGTTCCCAGTAGATTTCTCCTTGCCTAGAACTGGGTCACATGACTACTGCAAAGGAGGTTGGTAACCTGAGTATCTCTTCCAGCCCCTCTTGGAGGGGCAGGGGCGGTAGAGATGGGCTTGTGCCACTGGCAGTACCATGCTGTTTTCACTCAGGGTCAGCCCATCTCCACTTCTCAAGATCAAGGAGGCGATTTCAATTTCAGTGCCTTTATCAACATATTTGGCATAGAGTGACTAGCTAATGAAGAGCTTTATAAAAATCCTATCACTTGCAGTATACTTTATGCCTCATAATCTAGCCAAGGGAGACTTTTCTAGAACCTGTCAGGGACATAGTGCATGGGTGGGATATGCTTTATAGATCCCATACAGTATCTCTGTCCCCTGGAGTCTTTAAATTCCCACTTGCACATTATGTCAGAAGGCATTTGGCCTTTCAGGAATAGTTGATGGGTCAGCATAAAATCAAGATTTGCATTATTCATAAAAAACAAAGCAAAACAAAACCTATCTGTTGTAGCAGCCAGGCAACTATCAGCTGCCTGTTCAAGTCAGTGAACAAAATCTCTGTTATTTACCCCAGTGCCACTCAAAGGATCTGTAGGGAAGAACCAGTCTTAATTATTTTCAATCTATCACAGATTGGTACTTTTATAAAATGCAATAAAATGAATTCCTTGAAAAATGGAATCTAAAAAATATAAAAATTACAACCCCCCTTTTCTTTTGGATATAACCAACATTTATAAAAACCCAAGTGGCACAAGAACGGAGCTGACATGCTCTGGAGCCTGTGCACCACAACTAGAGAAGCCCAAGTGCCACAACTAGAAAGAAGCCCACAGTGAAGGGCCTGCACCGCAACGGAGACCCAGTGCAGCCAAAATATATTTATAATATAATATATAAAATATATTAAGAAAAAGTAGTCTGACAAATGCTGTAAGAGTTTTTAAATACTTAACTCTCAAATTATGCTCATTCCAGATGTGAAAGTGACAGTTCACAAAGTGGCACCAGTCTGTGAGCCACACTGAGTACCACCAATCTACCCCCAACACAGCCCCATCCAAAACCGTGCTCTGTTCTCTCGGGTGAGGCGGGCTCAACATCCGCTTTCCTGCAGGGATTCCTCAAGTTTATAATGATGTAAATGAGCAGATTCCTCTGAGTCTAACTCTTTTCTTCTTTGCTCTTGTTTTGCTTTTTGCCTCTTAGTTCCTATTGGATTCTGGCTATTGGCCAAGGAACATTGAGAGGTGTCCTTGAGGGGCAACTATCACTATTCTACTCCCAAAGCTGAATTTTCCAGTGACTGGGAAGGGTCAGACTGTAGCGTGTTCCAAAGGATAGCATACTGTAATGTTTGTGAGCCACAGATGTCAGTCCTTGTATTTCTGATAATGGAATACCCCCTCAAAGAAATTTCTTTTTATTTATCTGGCCGCACCAGGTCTTAGTTGCAGCACGCATGCGGGATCTAGTTCCCTGACCAAGGATGGAACCTGGGTCCCCTGAATTGGTAGCAGGGAGTCTTAACCACTGGACCACCAGGGAAGTCCCCACCGGCATTCTCTTCCACCTCCCCCACCAAAGAAATTTCAAGACATGAATTCTCATCATCTCCAATAAGCCCCTTCCAGGGATGAGGAGTAGTAGACTCAGAAGGTTCTGGAAGGGGCTTGTTGGAGGAGCCTAGCCAATACTCCTCACGTCTCCCTACTAAGTTGTCCTCTTCAAGGTAAACCTGAGGCAACGCTGATGAGCTGAGTAGATGCATCAAGATCTGGCTGCTCTCCTCCATCGAGAGTCCTCCTGAGCATTCCCAGGTCAAACAGCGTGGCTGGGGTTTGCACTTGGCCATTAGAGCCCAAGAGTTTGTCTTTGATACAAACTACAGGCCTGGACCAAAAGCACCCCTGCCACAGAGACTGAGGCCTGAGGCCCTCTCCAGGTCCACATATGCATCCTCAGGGATTGCATCAGTAGGGACAGTGCCCCTACATAGGTGGTGGGACAAGAAGCCTCTACACTACACTTCTGATGCATTGTAAAATGTTTTATTGAAGTGTACATACTGGAAAAAGTACAGCTGGACAAATTTGCACAAACTGAACACCCTTGGGTAACCAGCACACAGATCAAGAAACAGAACATTTCCAGCATCCAAGGAGGACCCCCATCTTCTTTTCAAATCACTCCTGCTGTCCCAAGAGTAACCACTGTCCTGACTTCTAACCCACATACTGGTTTTGCCTGTTTTGGCCTTTATGCAAATAGGATCACTCAGTGTATATTTTCTGGTGCCCAACTGTTCTCGTTCAGCATTATGTTTGTGAGGTTTATCCATTCTGTTGACATGTTGATTTTTAAATATACGTGAACATGATAAAATTTACACAGACCAGTTAAAGTAAGTCTCTCAGTTCCCTAGTGGTCCAGTGGTTAGGATTCAGCACTTTCACTGCCTGGACAGTGAAATGAGATCCTGCAAACTGCCCATTTGATCCAAAAAAGAAAGAAAGGAAGGAAGAAAGGAAGAAAGGAGGAAGAAAGGAAGAAAGGAAGAAAGAAAAAGAAAGAAAGAAAGAAAGAAAGAAAGAAAGAAAGAAAAAGTGTAGCAATAGGTAAACATCATATGATATCACTTACATGTGGAATCTAAAAAAAATAATAGAAATGAACTTATTTACAAAACAGAAATAGTCACAGATATAGAAGACAAACATGGTTACCAGGGGGAAAGTGGGGGAGGGATAAATTGTGAGATTGGGATTGACATATATACACTGTATAAAATAGATAACTAATAAGGACCTACTGTATAGCACAGGGAACCTTACTCAATACTCTGTAATTACCTATATGGGAAAAGAATCTAAAAAAGAGTGGATATATGTATAACTGATTCACTTTGCTGTACATCAGAAACTAACACAACAGAAGAATCAAGATGGCGAAGTAGGAGGACGTGCGCTCACTCCCTCTTGCAAGAGCACCGGAATTACAATTAACTGCTGAATAATCATCCACAGAAAGACACTGGAACTCACCAAAAAAAAAAAAACAAAAAACACCCCACATCCGGAGACAAGGGAGAAGCCGCAATGAGACGAACTAGAACAAGAAATTTTACGATTTGTATGGAAACGCAAAAGACCCTGAAGAGCCAAAGCAATCTTGAGAAGGAAAGATGGAGTTGGTGGAATCAGGCTTCCTGACTTCAGGCTATACTACAAGGCTACAGTGATCAAGACAGTATGGTACTGGCACAAAAACAGAAATATAGATCAGTAGAACAGGATAGAAAGCCCAGAGATAAACTACGGTCAACTAATCTATGACAAAGGAGGCAAGGGTATACAATGCAGAAAAGGCAGCCTCTTCAATAAGTGGTGCTGGGAAAACTGGACAGCTACATGTAAAAGAATGAAATTAGAACACTTCCTAACACCATACACAAAAATAAACTCAAAATGAATAAAAGACCTAAATGTAAGGCCAGACACTATAAAACTCCTAGAGGAAAACATAGGAAAAACACTCTTTGATGTAAATAACAGCAAGATCTTTTTTGATCCACCCCCTAGAATAATGGAAATGAAAACAAAAATAAATAAGTGGGACCTAATGAAACTTCAAAGCTTCTGCACAGCAAAGGAAACTATAAGCAAGACAAAAAGACAACCCTCAGAATGGGAAAAAATATTTGCAAACAAATCAACAGACAAAGGATTAATCTCCAAAATATATAAAGAGTTCATGCAGCTCAATATCAAAAAAAAACAAACAACCCAATCAAAAAATGGGCAGAAGACCTAAATAGGCATTTCTCCAAAGAAGACATACGGATGGCCAAGAGGCACATGAAAAGCTGCTCAACATCACTAATTATTTGAGAAATGCAAATCAAAACTACAATGAGGTATCACCCACACTGGTTAGAATGGGCATCATCAGAAAATCTACAAACAGTAAATGCTGGAGAGGGTGTGGAGAAAAGGGAACCCTCTTGCACTGCTGGTGGGAATGTAAATTGATACAGCCACTATGGAGAACAGTATGGAGGTTCCTTGCAAAACTAAAAATAGAACTACCATATGACCCAGCAATCCCACTCCTGGGCATATACCCAGAGAACACCATAATTCAAAAAGACACATGCACTCCAATGTTCATTGCAGCACTATTTACAATAGCCAGGACATGGAAGCAAGCTAAATGTCCATCAACAGATGAATGGATAAAGAAGATGTGGTACATACATACAATGGAATATTACTCAGCTGTAAAAAGCAATGAAACTGGGACATTTTTAGAGACATGGATGGACCTAGAGACTGTCATAGTATGAGTGAAGTGAGTCAGAAAGAGAAAAACAAATATTGTATATTAACACATATATGTGGACTATAGAAAAATGGTACAAATCAAGCGGTTTGCAAGGCAGAAATAGAGACACGGATATAGAGAACAAACATATGGACACCAAGCAGGGAAAGCAGGGAGGGTTGTGGGGGGAATGAATTGGGAGATTGGGATACCAAATTGTACACTCTAAATATATGCAGTTTATTGTAAAAAATTAAAAATTAAAAAGAAAAAGAAACTAACACAACATCGTAAATCAACTATACTTCAATAATTTTTTTTTTTAATGTAAAAGGAAAAGATAGAATGAGAAAATTACCATTTTGTATCTCCTTAAAGGTGCCCTGGTTTGGGCGGATACCAAAGCGGGTGCCAGCTTCACACCCCTTCCCCGTTAGGTTGCCAGAGCTCCGGAGTTGTCTGTCCCCTTGCTAAGTCATCAGCAATTCTCAAATCGAGCACGTTTGGCTTCTGTAACAAAGGCTGTCAGCCTCCGTCTTGGCACACGTGACAGTGACCACTCTGGCAGAAGACGGTCCTGGGACCAGGGAGAGGAAAGGCGCGCGAGGCACAGATTCCAGCCTGGGTGCGTGTCTGCTTTGTGCACGGTGGTGAGACGGCCCAAATTCCTCTCCTACAGCCCAAGCCTGTTACACTAACAAAGGCACTGTTACTTAAGGAAAGAGATATCAAGGAAGAAATTCCCCGCTGGGAAAGACAAGGCTTGTGGAGTGGATGGCCTAAATTTCTCTGTTTTTTCAATATATCGGAAGCAGCAAAAATACATGTAGTTCTGGACTTCTAGTGACCGCAGTGAAGCCTGGAGAATATTTGTATATAACGCAAATTAAATACAAAATATTTGTATTTAATACGCCTACGTTTTACTTCATGGAGAGAACATCAGAGATGATTAAAGTCATTAAAAAACTGAACCGAATACAAGAACATGATAATGGAAACAATTGATTTTATAAATAGAGAGGAAACGAAGAAAAAAAGAAAGATCGCTGTAGTTGGAAAAGTAACAACCTTTTGGACAGCAATACAGTTAACTGTTCAGCTAAGGAGAACTTTTAACCCTGGAACTGGAGTTTCAGGAATTCATGTCATAGACCAAATTCAGCAGCCAAAAAAAAAAAAAAAAAACAAAAGGATATACACTGTAACATTTTAAATAATGAGAAAAAAATGCAGATAACCAGACAACCAGAATGTCTAACTTTGGAACAACTCTTTAATAACTTACAGCATTGTCCTTGAATTCAGGTGTTCATTAAAATTACAAAGATAATAGAATCCTATTCTTATTACAATGATAAGTGAAAATAATGGAGTACAAGATTATGGACCCCACTAGCAAGTGGAACTTAAATTGCCAAATATTAAACCACTGGCTTAGGAGGATTATGAATTATCATTATTTAAAATTATTCATTATTGCTACATTGTTTTCAATAAAGAACAATTATTGCTCCAAAATACATTTTCTGAACAAGAATTGACTGTTTATGAACAACTTCTGTGTTAGAATATCTAAAATATCTACGAGATTAAAGGTATTATTTTAATTGGTTGATTTGATGGAAACAGTAAGATGAAAATAAAAGTTTCAAAATTTGTTATTTTAGGAGAAAACTCAGATACTTTAGGGAAAAAAAAACATAGAAACATTTTGGTTTTTTTTTCCCCCCATATAATAACACGAGGTTCTTTCTTTTCTTTCAGGAAAAAAAAATCTCACTAGCAGAAATATCTAGACACCGAAAACAACTCCTTGACCCCGACGTGATTTGAACACGCAACCTTCTGATCTGGAGTCAGACGCGCTACCGTTGCGCCACGAGGCCTTCTCGAGGATAGGTCTCGACGCTTCTCGTGAACAGATGCATCATCAGCATTAGGGGGCGGGGTTTTATTCTTAGGCCCCGCTCCGCCCTTTGTCAGAGTGGTTTTCCGAGCCGCCAGTGGGCTAGAAGCGCGCGCACTAAGGGATTAAGTGTCCTCCACTGGACCAATGGTGCTTAGACGCACTTGGTTTAAGGCCCAGTTCTTTAAGCTCGGTACACATTGTGCTCACTCAACTGAGAAACGATTTCATGTGTTTGAAATTTATTTCTGGGATTAATAAAAGTATCAGTGCAGATCTGGCGCCCTAGATAAATCTTAGATTTAACCCTGGCTCTTCCTTTGCTTGGCTTCTCTTGACTTTGGTTTCCTCATCTGTAGACTGGGTATAATCACACAGTCTCTCGCGTGGTGACTGGAGCGCACTGCTGGTGCCGGGAGCAAAGCGCTGCTCACACGTGCGTGCCTCGCACACCGCACCCGTTACTTCTACGTCGGCGTCGCTTTCGTTCGTCCCTCCACTAGGCTCTGATTCAGTTCCAGAATTTTATCACCGAAGCCACAACCCTGTAGATCTCAGTATTAAGGAACTCTGGGGAAATGGCATAGCAGCGCTGCGTTGGTGGTATAGTGGTGAGCATAGCTGCCTTCCAAGCAGTTGACCCGGGTTCGATTCCCGGCCAACGCATGAAGTTGTGGGTAACTCTTTTCAGCCAGAATTATGCTGGAGACAGTTTGTTTTGCTGTTTGCCTTCTTGTGTTTTTTAAATTATCGTCAACGAATGCTTTTTATAAGCTTATTGAACGATGAAAAAATGGCTAATAAGCCTATTGAATGGAGAGAATAATTAATTTAGCCACATTTAAAATTCAAGTTACTGTACTTGAAATAAAACGTAAACTTGAAATTTAAATTGTGACTTTGAGAGTTAGGACAAACTACCCCTCTCTTTCTGCCTTCCTTTTTCTTTCCGTCTTCTTTTTATCTGCATCCTGGGGCCCGGGATGGATACTTCCGGAATAAGTGAGATTTAGTAGATCTAAAATACGTGGAAAAGAAGAAGCCTGCTCCTCTCCCCGTCGGGGAATCGAACCCCGGTCTCCCGCGTGACAGGCGGGGATACTCACCACTATACTAACGAGGATTGAGCCGACAGCAAGTTGCTCCAAATGCTTGATCTGCTCTTTTCACCGAGTTCGGCGTGCCAATGACGAGGCACCTAGGGATGCTGCCCTTCCGTCTGCTAAAAAAAAAATGCTAAGCGAAACCTATGCACCTTCTAGACCATAACTGAGCGCGAGTCCCCAGAAGGGCGAAAACAAGCAGAAGTGGCCGAGAGACAGACGGCCTGCAAGGCTGCAGAGATCTGAATTCCGACGGTCCTTGGGCTCTCCCAGACATAACCCTGAAGAGGTCCCAACCCGTGTCACTACCTGTCATCCGCTACTATTAGTTGACGGACATCAATCAAACCAAAACCAGGCTCTGGCGGCGGCGGAGTGGCACCAAGTAGGAAAGAGGGGACCGGAAAGCGAGTGTCTGGCCCAAGTCAGGAAGTGCCTGCTCTCTTCCTGGCACTCTGGGAAGGACCGCGCACCGTGAGCCTCTTCCTGCCGGCCGGGTGTCTGCTCAGAACAAAAGAGCTCCCGGCACACCTCCTTCAAGCGTTCAGTTCACTTTGATCCCTTTCTGGCGCAGCCTCCTCAGAGCCATTGCAAGTAACAATCGCCTTGGGGCGCTCTGGTTTCCGCAAAACTTAAAGGCCGGGCTCGTCCGGGATTTGAACCCGGGACCTCTCGCACCCGAAGCGAGAATCATACCCCTAGACCAACGAGCCGACGAACAAAAGGGACCGCGGACGACTTTAGAGGTCGTCTCAGGCTTTCTGCAGTCCTGGGGCCATGACTCACGGTGGCCGGATCCCGGCGCACTCAGGGACCTTCCCGCCCCCACGCAGAACACTCTGAAGCGGGGGTCTGGGAATCTCTCGCGGCTCTGCAGCCGTGAGCTCCGACTCCTCCCAGGAAATAACGTCGGGGAAGTGGGAGGGAGTGGTCTCGGCCTCGCCCCCGAGCAGCCCTCCAGGACTGCCTCGAGTACCCGTGTCCCCGCTCCCTACGGTCGCTGTCTTGGCGCCACTCCGTAACCCGGGGTCTCGACTCTTCCTGCCTCAGCCCGCCGTCCTCGGACCCAGCCCCCGGCGCAGAGGTTTGAAGACTAGCGGTAGAGTTGCCTGGCTGGGGACAATGAATGAGTCCTGAAATCTCTCTGGGAACACCAGCCCCTCTTTCTGTCCCTGCGTCTGTGCATTCTTCCGGAGTGACCGACACTGCGATAGCTCACAGTCTCCCTAGACCGCTGGGTAGTGCCCAGGCGAGGGAATAATTCCGGAGGCCAGGAAGACCCACGGAGGAGGCGTCACTGAGATGAGTGGCTGGCGAGGTCGGGAGGGGAAATCGGCTTTCCAAACTGTGCAAGCTTCTGAGGCTTTTAATACGCTCACCGTGCTCTCACCTGGGGGCCGCCAAGAGCTCCGGCAGAATCTGGTGGGGTCAGCTGGCAGCCACCGTGTTCCCTCAGCTCGGTTCCTACTCTGGAGAGTCTTCCCGGGAGGGTTCTGATCTGCCCCTGAACTCGACCCCTGGTAGCATCTCTGGGCCGAACCATCTTGTTCCACAGCCCAGGCGTGTGATTTGTGGGGCCATCCCTTCTTAAGGCCCTACCCACAGATACTGTGGCGGAGGGGACTTCAGCGAAGAGATCAGCTCTTTGCTCTTTCTTTCCCAAGTGTCCCACACAGTGGGGGAGGGCAGCAGAGAAGAGCCCATCCTTTCCTGTCAGCGTCCGCGGCCTTTCAGGTGGGTGAAGAGTGCTCAGGGCAGACCTTCTGGCGTCACCCTCCCTCTACCCTTTTCCATTTCCTGTCTCCCTCCCCTTGGGTGCCAGCTTTCCTCAAGTCTCTAGTCACCTGTCTCTTACTCGGTCTCATGCACTTAATATGCACAGAGCTGGAAGCCTAAATCCTTTGTAGAACATGATGAAAGCTATGGCCCCCCTTTCTAGAAAAATCCATACAATGTCTATGGACTCCACTTTTAGAATCCAAAAACTAAGATGTAAACAACTGATGTTGTTTCAACTTTGGTGCAAGTGTTTTACATTTTAACAGGAGTCAAAGCTTTACACAGTATGGCTTTGGGCAGTCACGGTTGTTTGAAAGAGATAGGCTGGGAAAGAGTGAAAAGATATTCTTGAATTTGAGAAGGTAGTAACCCTTCCCCCTTAACACTTCCCTAAAATGGAACCCTGGCAACATCCTGAATTTCTTCTCCCTTTTCTTGGGACTCTACATCCTATCAGTTTCTGAGTCCTACCTCATTTTTTATACTAAACATGATTCGAATTCATCCCCTCCTCTCCATCGCTTGTAGCAGCTCTGGTGCAAGCCTTTGACATTTCTATAACCAATCCCTGTCCCTGAAGTCCCCTCCCCTCATACTCTCTGAGCCCTTGGGTTATTCTTCTATGTAGCATTGATCTAGCATATTACATAATTTAATTTTAAAAACGTTTTTTGTTGTGGTTATTGTTTCCTGCTGTATTCCCAGGGCCTAGAACAATGGTTGTTACAGAGTAACATAGGCAAATTTCCACGTGGTCGTTGGAAGACTTAGCTCACCTCCTCCGGAAAGCCTCCCCTGATCACTCTTCACCCTCAGGCCGGAGGAGATGCCACTTCTTTTCTCCGTGTGCTCACAGCACCCTGTTCGTGCCCTTGGCGCACTGTGTGTGGCTGTGTCTTTCTTCCTGTGAAAAGAGGGGGTTGCCTTATTTGGTTATGCACAGCACGCAGCCCAGTGCTTGGCACAGATCTTGTCCCAGTGGTGCTGCGTCACTTACTTGACCTGTCACCTCGATATAGCAATTCCTTCAAGCCAAACTTGAAGACATCTCGCAGTGGTTCCCGGGCAAAAGATGATGTCTAGATCTTTCTACCTAACTTCCAAGGAGGTTTAGGCCTTGTCAACAGCCCACGGATCTTACTTCTTGCAGCCTTCTCCGCAGCATTTACTTCTACTCTCACAAGCCCGGCTTCAGGGCTCCAGAAATGTGCCCTGCCCTTCCACACCAGGCTCTCCGGAGACCCCATCCGGACTATGCTCTCTTCTATTCCCACTCTGTCCACAGGGTCCCAGCCCTTTGGCGCCCTCTTGCAGGAAATCGGATGGCGCCATACCAGCCATTATCTCCTGCTAATCCCTAACCCTGACTTCCAGTTTATGAAGATAACTATACGTGAAGGGCCTGGTACAGGAGCTGCACATAGAACACGCACCCCTCCCTCGATTTTTTACATTAAGAATTATTTTAAAATACATATATATATTTATATTTATCTGAGGCCCCAAACCAAAAGAACTATAATGAAGAACCAAGCAGAACAAAGCAACTCAGCTTCTAGGGGACGTCCTGGGGTAGGGAAAGATGCCAAAGCGGTGGGCCAGCTGCCAGAGATGGCCCACCAGCGTCAGCCGGGTGTCATCCGCTGGGCAAAGGAAGGAGTAGGCCTGCGCCGACTTCCCGCCCTGGTCACGGTGCAAACTTTTGGAGCAGTCTAGCGGAACTGGAACCCTTGCTTCCTTTAGTCTAAAAGCAATTGATGAATTAATTAGGGTATAAGGACTCAAAGCAAAAGAACACGGCCTTTTCCGCAGGGGTGGACAATTAAAGGCACCGCTGGGATTCGAACCCAGGATCTCCTGTTTACTAGACAGGCGCTTTAACCAACTAAGCCACGGCGCCAAAGGCATGGAAGTTTTTCCTGACGGGGTATACACAAGTATACCGCCAGGAACCAAATCACAACTGAGATTGTTCTAAAATTAATTTTGACGTCATTATGATGCCAAACATCCATTTAAGAGCCGCCTCCGATACTGAAAGAGGTAAATGAAAGACCTCAACCCAGCGCCGACCGGACCATTCAATTTCCCATGAGACCCAGGACAGAAGGAATGTATTAGTGCGCGGAGACGAAAAACGGATGCGTAGTCGGCAGGATTCGAACCTGCGCGGGGAGACCCCAATGGATTTCTAGTCCATCGCCTTAACCACTCGGCCACGACTACATGCCCATAGTAAGGGCGCTCACTCTAAGCCTTTCTTAGTCTCCATGCTCCGTAAACACTTCATCCTTCTTACACTTTCGTGCTTCCAGGGCTAGGAGACCGTTCTGCGAGACCACCACAGGACAGAATGGTAATCGACCTCCCGCTCGCGGCTCCGCCCCACCTTTCTGGGATCCTCGTCCCGGGATCTTCCCCATTCCCTTGCCCCCCTCCAAGCGCGCTCCCAGGGAAAAGTAGACGTGGCTGCCGTCCCCAGCCCAGGGAGAGCCCTTAAGCAAGTCAAATTTTGAAAACTAGTGCGTTCGTCGTCGTTTGTGATTGGGAAGGTTACTAGCTCCTGGCAGAAACTTCCGGGTAATAGAGTGTACCGGGAGGAAATTAAAAGTCAAACAACGTGGCCCGTACGGGGATCGAACCCGCGACCTTGGCGTTATTAGCACCACGCTCTAACCAACTGAGCTAACCGGCCAGCTCTTAGCCCAAGCCTCTTCAAATCTTCACACATGTATCCCTAAAGTATAGGCAAACCCATTCCTCCACCTCCAGAAACTCGGGTGTGGGGCACTAGCCACAATCCAGCGACCTCCCAAATACTAAGAGATCCCTAACGCGCAGGAAGTAACGAACTCTGTACAGCGCTTGCAGGTGTGGCTAGGCTCTACCTCTAGCAGGCAGCTCCCTGGAAAAGAATGGCAGAACACCAGCCAAATGCACGAGCATTTCCAAGTAACTGCTCCTGCAACCCCTAATTCTGTAGGTCCTTACTAGGAACTCCTGCCGGTCTCATGGTGTTTGATCAACTATCTGCCTTAGGTCTGGCCCACAGGAAACCCACAGCACTGACCCCCTGACTGCGTTTCCACAGTGGGAGTTCTTCCCATGGCCCTCCTAATGCTTGGTGCTTCCCCGCTCTCCATAACCACGTTGCACTTAGCAACGACTCCAGGCTTGACTTCTTCCTAGGCCCAGGCTTGCTGACTGAGGCCATCATGGCAACACTGTCTACCCTGCACCTTACTCCCTCATTTACTCCCTTTAGGGCCTGACTTTGCTGGACCAGAAGCTCTTCACCAAACCAGTTTTGGCACTGGTGGCAAACAAGGGCCAAAATGATGGTAAACGATGGGCCAGCTGCCAGGAGGTCATGAGGCCTGAGATCCACGTGAGCACAAGTGAAAAACATCCCCAGAGCTTTACTGTAGACCAAGGGGCCTGTCACGAGCATCCCCACAAGGGGCAAGTCCCTGACACAAAGACAGAATCCAGGTGCTCAGGGCCACCTGTGAGTACAGGTGCCTTGACACCAACCTGAGAGGAAATAGCAACTGCACCATGATTTGCCTGTTTCCACAAATTCCTCGGAGCAGGCTGGCATGGGAACACAGGAGAAATAACAGTAGGGTAGCCTTTTGTGAATCCAGGGATCTGGGGTCCTGGTTCAATCACAGAGAAGCCAGGGGCCATGACAAGGGAGAAGATCTGAGCCCAGGCCTCAAAGTTTCCAGCAGGGCAGGAAGAACTTTTAGGCTACTGCTGTTCCGGTTAGCAGGAGGAAACTAAGGCCCCCAGGGCACTGGGGTGCTCAGGCTCCTGGATAGAGAGACATGACAGCTGGATCCTGGGATTCACACGAGTCAGGAATGGAAACTCCCCACACTGGAATCGCTGTAGCCGTGGAGGTTCTGGGATGAGAAGAGAGGAAAACACGTGTCCTATGCATGTGGTTTTAGTCTTCGCCCACCATTTTCCTTCCCAACTCCAGAAATCCTCTACCAATCCCTCCTCCCTCTTCCTCTTGAGACCCATCTTTCTACACCCCTGCCCTTCCACCCTTACCTAACCGGATGATCTTGGAGGGTTTCTTCTCAAGCTCAAAAGAAAGCACAATAGGACGGAGGACAGAGAAGCTGGTACAGAGTGTCCAGAGGAAGAGGGTCAAGGGCTCCTCCACCGTGGCTGAGGGCTAGAAAGGGAAACTCAGGTTTCATCAGAACTCAAACTTCGAAGCCCTCTCTACCAATCCCCCAGGAATTTGGGTATCTGAGCCCCCACCTCCCAGCCAGATCTCACCCACCTCAAGCTGGGCTCCAGGCCCTGTAAATTGCAAGGCCACTCTCCCTGGTCCTCGGACAAACTCAAGGAGGGAGGTCCACTCACTGGGATACAGCCCTAGTACTGCTGCCACTTGATGATTTCTACAGGTCACCATAGCTTCGGCAGTCCCATCCTCCACCAGGAGCCTGGGGGTGGGGTGGAGTAGGAAATAGAAACTCCCACAGCAAAACTCAGGTGGCCAATCACCTGGACCCAACATGACTCCCTCTCCACCTTTTCCAGTTATTAGCTCATTTTACCCTCATTTGTTCATTCAAAAATTTCTCGTAAGCCAGGAATTATGCTAACATTGGGACAGCACACAAACTTGTGTAAATGCTGCATGGGGGCCACCTTGCGCTCTGCTCTCACCTGATGCTGGCCTGGCTTATAGACGTCTGAGTGGGGCAAGCGGGGCTCTGACGAGTACACCTTCCCTGGGACGAAGAAAGTGGGTAGGAACATCCCTCGGTCCCATCACATCCCTCTGGCACCCTGCACCCAGCTCGACCTGTTCCCTCTCATACCTGCGGGCAGATGCTGGTACAATGAGCACACACCCAGAGGAGCTGAAGGCTGAAGACAGAAACGACATGGCAAGAGGCAGTGGCCCGGAATGGGGCCTTGTCACCCTGTAGAAGTTCGGCCAGGTAGATGTGGGGCAGCGGGGCACTAAAGAGAGAGAAAGGGGTCAAGAAACTGCCAACAGTGTTCTAAAAGCAGGTCGTGTCTGGAAGGACTCAGCAGGCATACAGACAGGGACAGTACGGCCTTCTGTGCTCTCCTGGAAGCCCCACGGCCCCCATTTTGATTCTTTTTCTTTTTGGCTGCACCAGGTCTTCGTTGAGGCACATGGGATCTTTAGTTGTGGCACGAGGGCTCACAGTTGCAGCATGCATGGGGGATCTAATTCCCCAACCAAGGGTCGAACCTGGGCCCTCTGCATTGGGAGCACAGAGTCTCATCCCCCTTTTTGATTCTTGATCTCTGATTGTCATCAGTTATTTCTCAGGCTTGAAAAACCAAGATGTTAGCCTAGAAAGATATTTGTATTTTGGACTGAAAAGCCTTGAAAATTCTAGAACACTAAATCTTTCTGGGTAAAATGATAGGTACTGGACATTTTTTATTTGAAGCACAGGAAATTCTTCTGACTCAACATATTTTGCTAGGAGTGGAGAAGACTGTAGTTATGGCAAAAATTCCAGAGCCTGGAACAAGTGTGGGATGCAGATGAAGTTTGATGCTGTGAAGTCTGGGGATCGGGGCCTGGGCCACTGACCTGATTGTGGTATCGGGGGGAAAGCTCAGGACCTGCACGTATGTAGACGAACGGAAACAACAGTAAACGTTGTGAGATCTGCAGGGAGAGAAGGAAGAGTGATGAGAAGAAAGAAGTCAACATGAGGTAGGAGCTGGGACTGCATCACAGGCCGGGCCACTCCCAGTGAGGGACGTGCCCTGACCCTGGCTCCATGGGAGCTGAGGGAAGAATAAGGGAAGGACTAGTCTGGAACACCTCACATGGGCAGAGGCATAAACGCCAGAGAAACAGCAAACGTAACACCGAAGAGCTGCTGCACACACGGGGCGAGCGTTCAAGAGAACACCAGCAGGAAGAGGCAGCAAGGCCAGCGACACAGATCTTCACCTGGAAACCCTTCTCTCCAGCTGCTTGAAGTAGACTCGGGCTCCTGGAAGAAGTCCCAGTGGGGCAGGCAAGTGTGGGCCTTCGATATATACGTCCAAGCGAGGGGGGAATTCGCAGTCGGCCGTCTCCAGAGCTACAGTGAGCTTCACACACTGTCTCGTGGTCCCAGAACTCCCTACAGAAGGAAAGGGGAGGGGTCGGTGGTCTCTCCCAGGACCACAAGGTCCCACCACTGTATTTCATACCTCTCCCCAAAAGAGGTGTCATTACCAGGCTTCATCCAGACATGTGACAAAATCTCAGCTGAGAAAGACACCAAGGAATCCGTGCAACTGGAGGGTCAGAGAAATACAGTGAAAATGGAGGCATAAGAAAGCAGAAAATGGAGTAAGACCCAAGCACAGAAAGGAGCTACAGTATCTGCTGGAACATTACCTACGAGGCCCTGGAAAGCCTTGCACTGTCTCAAACCACACACTAAAAGTAACAGGGCTCATGGGAACAACAGGGGTGTGGCAGATCACTCAGAACCAACGCAGCTTTGCACCCAGAGGCCACGCCAAGAAACACCCCAGCAGAGGTGAATCTCCACTCGCATTTACACCTAGAATCTCAGTCAGTCCATCCTTCACAGCTACATGCTGGGGTCCATGCCCCCTCCTTCAAATCACAGGTCCTTGAAAACTTTCACTTCTAACAGCGATCGGTTCTATAAAAGTACACATGTAATCCAGTAGGGTGTTTGTTCGTTCACACAGGGGAAGTATCTCTGCACCTCTTCAACTGCACTGCAGCTACCCGGAAAAGCTTACATGAGGAAAGTGCAGCTGTTCATGAAGCCATAAGCCAGCCACTTGCACTAAAGGAAAGTCCTACTCTAAAGATTTTCAGCTTCTGTCCTTGGTTTTTTGGTATTTGTTTTTTACATTTCCTTTCATTGCTAAGGCTTTTCCTGAATTGTGAGAAAGCCTGCTCACGATCATTTCAAAACAGTAACATGCTGGGGGAGAAATCAGGAATGAAACACAGCTTCCACCTCACACTGACATAATTCCTCTGGGAGCTAAATCACATTCAAGAGATGCACACTGCGGCAAGAGAACAGGCTATGCATCCAACCCAATCACGGCAGACGGGGAGGGAGCAGCCAAACTAGCTGGAGAAGCTGGTGGACATTTACTTGCCACTGAGCAGGTCAGTCAGAGAGGATTCAGGCAGTGCCCTGCTGATACCCAGCACCTCTGGGATGTCCTGGGAGCTCGCGAGTTCCAGGGTCCACTCCTCCCGGACAGTGAGGCAGGAGGCACAGCCAGCCAGCTCCAGAGGACGCCGCGACGTGCAGGACGAACCACCGCCCTCGAACAACATTGGTGTCTGCCAGGAAACGGGGAGATGACTGTCTCTGAGTTTGTCCTGGTCTGGAGAGACGTTCATAACATACTTCGACCCAGTTTAGTTTCCTCTCTGGAGCCTGGTGAAGAAAGTGATCTAGACACAGACAGGCCTTCTGTCTGATCTAGACCTACCCTTCTTCTAGGAGACCTAGAACTTCCTCTCCAGACCCCAAGCCAAAAAAAAGCTTTCTGAGGAAGGGTATGGTGAAGTAGGGCACTCACGGGAGGGCCAGGAGCCCTGAGTCGGTACACTTGCCCTGGGTGCAAGAACTCAAACCAGCGGACTGAGGAGCCGAGGAAGATGAGGAGAACCTGAGGGGAGAGCAGGGTCCCTCAGACAGGAGCTGGGGCACAGGACGTCAGGTCCCAGGTACCAGGTCCCAGGCCCCAGCTTACCTTCTGATCTGAGTTTTCATCTTCCCTAGGCTCGGATGGTGGGCCCCATCCAGTTCCCTCCTTCCTCTGGGTGCCCCCAAGCCAGCTCCCTAGCACGTGGAAACTGAGGGTGGGCTTGGGCACCTCCGAACTGGCTCCTGAGGGGATACAGAAGTTCCTTTTCATCAGTGCCTCCTTGTGGGACAGCAAGAACAGCCGGCTCTGTCCTATGCAGGGACCCTCTGGGAGGGAGGGCTCTGTCCGAGGAGGTGCTGAAGAGGTGGCTGAGTGAAGGACAGGTCTGGGCACAGACAAGATCAGGGCATCGGCCAGAAAAATCTGGACGTAGACTCTGTTAGGAGAGACAAGGAACAGGTTTCGTAGTGATGCAGGCACTGGGTGTTGTGGGCCCCAGAGTCCCACCACCTGCACCAGGCCCTTCCCCTTCCCCCTCCCCTCACAGACTCAGAAGACAGCCACCCGCCAAAGACCAACCTGGCCTGCTGCTTCTGGATGAAGCCTGTCATGCTCAGCTCCTTCCAGGAGGGGAAGCTGCTTCTGACATTCCTTTCTACAACCAACTGGAACCTCTCTGCCCGCACCAGGCAGCCTGGAGGGAGAAAGTTTTCTATTTTGGCAAGAGGAGAGGACTGTGTGATGGGCAGTGAAGCAGATACCCTGCAGGTCTCATTGCCTGACCCAAGCCAGAGCTGCTCCCCTAACACAATGTGAAGGCCCAGGCCCAATCCCCACCTGGGAGGAGTGATACCTGCAAGGGAGAAACCATTCCATTTGCATAGCCAATCCCACCCCTGGCCACCTAGGCTGAGAGGCCTTGATTCTGCTTTCTCATAAATCCCTAAAATACCTGTTCCGAGATCTGAAAAGCTTTCCCCTCCAGGGTTTCCCTGCCTACAAACCTCAATAAGCCCAAATAAGACCATTATTCTTCCAAACTAAGAATGTAAGAAAGGGAAGCTGTCATCCTGGTGTGCCTATTAGGAGTCACAGAGGGAGAAGTGAAAGCTGGGAACTGCAGTTCTGGCTGGGAACCCCTTGCTCCTTTGCACCACCTGCCAATACCAGCCTCCTACACCTCTCCCCAGACTTGTTGATCAACATAAGCCACTCCAGCATCTCTAGTAAATCCCAGCAGGCACCTTCTCCCAAGGCCCCCATCCCAAGAACCTCTACCCTACCACCATCTCTCTCCACCTCTGAACTCCAAACCTATGAGCCCGGGGTCAGTGAGGGGCTGTGAGGGCTTGGCCAGGAGCAGGCAGGGGAGGGAACCACTTTGGTCCTGAAGTCGCAGACATCCTTTACGAGATGAAGGCACCAGAACTCCAAGTAGAACCTGCAAGGAGATGAAGGCTGAGGCATCAAGTTTCATTAAACAAATACACTCAGCACAGACCAGGTGCCAGGACTGTGTCAACTGCTAGAGCTACAAAGTGAACCATAAAAACATGGTCTCTGACCTCAAAGAATTTATACTGAAGTGGGATAGACAGATGTGGAAAAAATGCACCTGCATTCACACATTTAGTGGCCGGAGAGAAAGTATACAAATCGAGGTTACAGCTGGGAGACCATGGAGGACCTCCCAAGACATGACAAGGAGTTTGGGTTTGAGTATAGATGCACTGGGAGAAATAAAAGAAGCATTTAAATTCAGAGAGTTTTGTAATCCACGTTCCATTTTACCCCACCCTTTTCTAGTTGCTGCAGGAGAACGGATTAGAGGCGGCCAAGAAGAGATGGAGTGGTCTAGTTAGAAAGCTAGTGCAGTCAAAATGACAAGAACGGACTACAGGAGTGGTGGTGAAAATGGCAAAAAGCCTCCCAGAGCCCCAGTCTCTACTGCCTTCTGATCTGAGCTCCATCCAAATCATTCTTAACAAAAGCACCCCCGCACCCCAACACAAATTTATTATTTTTATAATTTTGTTGTAGAGGTATCGGCCTGCTGCAAAAAAGGACCAGCCCATAAAGGTAAGAGAAGCTACTGAAAGGGTCTCTTTTTGTCACCAGCCCTGAGCCCCGCTGGAGCCATGCTTACCGGGGCCGGGTGGAAGGTCGAGGGCAGCAAACAGAGCCAGGACCAGGCCAGGCGCTGATTGAGTTGGCAACTGGGCAGGTGAGAAGCCTCTGGCAGGGACAGAAGGGTCTTAGGGTCAAAGGAGGCCCAGGCCCTGCGCTTCCCTTCTTCTTTCAGGGCGGCCAGAGTAGGGAAAGAGCAGGGAGTCTGCAGTCGAACGTACTGTCAGAGAGAAGAGACATCAGATTGCATGTCCCCTGTGCCTGGGGTGTCCCCCAGGGCATTAGCTCTGCCACCCCCTTTCCCCCGCACCCTCAGACCTTCTGCAGTGGACAGTGATGTGGCTCTTCAAGGATCTCACTGTGTGTACTCCGACCGGGGCAGCCAGGTGGAATGAGAACCTCCAAGGTAGGAGCCAGGATTTGCAGTCCCAGGCTGGGGTTCCCAGGCGAGGAATGCTGCAGGAACTGGCGGTGTCTCAGCATGTGGGGACACAGCCTTGGCCAAGGAAAGAAGTAGAGTCATTTCCCCCAAAGACACTGTCTCTTCCAGAATCTGGCTTCACTGACAGAGGAAGTGTCCCACTCCCATCGCCTCCCCCCGCCCAGACCCTCGTCCTCCTCACTTGCAGGCCAACTCCTCCAGGGCCTTGGTGGCCCACAGGTAGAGGGGAAGTCCTAACTGATGTTCCCACACCAGCTGCTCATACAGGGAGGCCCCAGGGGCTCGGTGGGAAGACTGAGTCTCAGGCATCTGACAAGAGAAGCCCCGAAGCAGAACAGCGCCACGGAGGCAGGGGGCTAACATGGGCCTTTTCGTTCCCCCGCCCATTAACTGCAGGAGGTGAACATCCTGGAGCTGGGGAGGCAGAAGAAGTGAAAAAGCAACTCAGTGACCCCAGGCAGAGTTAAATGCATTTTTCTACTGCCTGGTCCCAGGGGAAATACAATTTCTCCTTTACGGGTTATTTCCCTCCAGCCTCCATGCTCACCTTCCATCTCAACCCACTTTCCTGCGGTAAACCTTCATCTCCTAGGAGCCCCCTCAGCCTTTCTGTGGGCCCAGGGGCGCCAGGCTGGCGTGGCCCTTGCTGTCCACCTGTGCTTCAGCCCCATACCTGTGCGTCCGCTTCAGCATCTCCTCCTCCAGTTAGAAGGCCCTTCTAGAAAGGAGACGCTCTGGACGTAACCACCCCTCCCAGAGCCCCAGTCTCTAATGCCTTCTGCTCTGAGCTCTCATCCAAATCATTCTTAACAAAAGCACCCCAACACACAGTTGTTGTCTTTACAATTTTGTTGTAGAGGTGTCGACCTGCTGCAAAAAAGGACCAGTCCACAAAGGTAAGAGAAGCTACTGAAAGGGTCTCTTTTTGTCTCTAGCCCTGACCCCTCACATACCTCCAGATGGACTCCTGGTCGCACCACCCGCCTGAGGCCACGGAACTGCTGGTAGGCGAGGCAGAGCCCCAGCTGCTCGTCCAGCTCGTAGAGGCCCGCAGGCTGATTCAGCGTGCCGGTGACCATTCCCTGCAAAGAAGCCAAAGAGCCAGGTGATCCCTGTTCCCTTCCTCTTCAGAGACACCCCACGCTTCCTGCCTCTCAGGCTCAAGGGTCTCTCCCTTATGCTCACCGTGTATGATAAGAGTTTGGAGTCCCGGACAAGAGCCTCTGGCCCTGGACACTTCTTGTCTTGGGGGTTGCTGGGCATGGGGAGTGGCTGGGGGTCAGCCTCCAAGGGGGCTCCGTCCAGCTCCAGTTCCAGCTCTCGCACACATTCTGGTTTCAGCAGCAACAGCTGGGAGGAGGGACTGGTCATCCAAATCCGGTGACGGTGACCAGGGAGCTTGGACACTCGCAGCTCTGTCAGCACATAGTCCCTGCCAGGCCGAAGGGCTCGGTGCCACACCAGCTGGGCAGGGACCTGGCTTGTGCGGAAGCAGGCAACACAGGACATGAGAGGCTTCCCATGATGCTGTCCCTCTGCCAGAGTCCCTTCCCAGCGTGATGTGACCTCAGAGACCTGCTCCTCGAGAGCCTCTCCTGTCTCTTCATCTTCCCTGTTTGCCAATTCAATCTTAAGCCACAGAACTCTCAGGATCTCTTCCCTCTCATAGGAGACGGCAATTATTTCCTAATCCCTCACCCAAGGCACAAACCACCCCTAAAACTTTCTCCAAAATATGTAAATGTTCTATTCAGAAAATTGTGCCCTTTCCCCATCCCACCCCAGCATACAAACAACTTTCATTTTACTTATTTAATCAGTATGAACATGGTGCGTATGTATCCAGTATTGGGACAGATGTTAAGGGAAATATCACAGACTTCTCTCTTCTCCAACATATTTCAAACCACTGGGAAACACAGACACAAACCCAAGTAATAACATGGAGCCACATATGATCGAGTGGCGAAAACAATGAACATTCGTAAGGTTTCAGAGAAACACAGAGGTCAGGATGGGTTGGAATGATCAGGAAGGCCAAACGGAAGAAGCCGAACTTGCCACGGTCCTGAAGGCCAGCTCTGGTGTGCTGAAGCGGAGAGGACAAAGAAGGGGGATTCGAGCAGGAGGCAGCAACACAGGAATGTTCAGAACTCAGAATGAGCAAGGCAGTGGAAATGCTGGCCAGGATGGGGGAAGAATGTTCTTGGGAGTTGCGGGAGACAAGATGGAGGAGCCAAGATGAAGAAAAAACCCAGAAATAACATGCTCAAGTCTTTTCATCTGTCACAAAGGGAGAAACATCCAAGTAGGAAAATACAAATAAACGGCAGAGGGTATCGTGGAATGGAGAAGGGTGGTTGTTGAAGAAATGTAAGCGAAAGGAAAAAAGTTACATCGATGAGACTGTTAATAAATATAACACTCTTCCAGGGCACTGCTGCCGTTCTCAGGGGCTTCAAGACACACCAATGACTCAGGATACCTGAACTTCACAGAACCCTGTGCTCAGCTTCACAGACCCCCATTTCTAATCTAAAACCCACTGAGTACCACCAATCGGACCTCAGACATCGCAACTCATAAGGTACTACTAAGACCTCACTTAAGCTTACTGTTTATGCAAAACAAGTAGTTAATGATGGTTTGACTCAACACACAAATGAATGACTGAATACTGGTGTTTCGGCTCTCCCCTGCTCCTCCTGTGCTCACTAGACTTCCTAACCTCTTCCTAGGATCTCCCAATACTGCAGCCTCTTCTCCTGTATTCAGACATTGAGGTGCTTCCCTTCCTCTGTCCAAACACCAGGATCTGAATCCCTATCACCCAAATCCTCTGCTTTTTACCCACCTTCACCCTTGAGTCTACTGCATCACAGCCCTCTCTTTCCTCAACTCTTCTTCTAAGGCAAAAACCCTACTGAGGAAGACAGACCCAAGCCGCCCCAGGGCCAAACACTGACACTAACCCCCTCCAGCTGCGCCGCCGTCGCCGCTTAGCGATCTCTTATCCTCCACTGCCTAGCACAGCAGTTACCCTGAATCTTTACTCCTCTCTTCAGAGTCCAGTCTCTCAAGAGGTGACCTCACTCCTCTGTCACGGAAGAGATTCACTGGGGTCATGGAGAGTGACAGTATGTCTCCAACATGTCTCTTCGGCAGCCTCCTCCCCCGATCACCAAGCTTACTCCAAAGCCCACCTCTGCACCCTCACGGTGCCTTGTGCACATGCACGTCTCTAGCCCAGCACTTATGGCCCTGAACAGTAATCACTGACTCACTCATTGGGCTGAGAGCTTCCGGAGGACAAGAGCCATCATCTTACTCAATTTTGTGCCTCTGACCTGACCAAATATGGGTGGCTTCTAAGCATTTTTGGTTTTTTTATATACATTACAATCACAATTACTGTTACTCCAGCTCATGACACACACAGATACAGGTAAGAATTCTTACGGTGCTAATAAATGTCAGTTTCCTTTTTTGATATGCATGTTAGAGAGCCTGTTCATCCTCTGACTGCTTTGAAAGCTTCTGAAACATTATTCAGATAATTGTATAAATCATATAACAATAATTAGTGTAAAAATGAATGACTTTAAAATTGTACCAGTTGATGTAAAAAGACTCAACAATAAGTACCAAGATTTTTTGATGGTTTTTCTGGCTGCGCCCTGCAGCACATGGGATCCTTGTTCCCCCACCAAGGATCAAACCCACGTCCCCTGCACCAGAATCAGTCTTAACCACTGGACCACCAGGGAAGTCCCACCAAGTTTTTTTTTTAAAGTACATGTATTGCATGTTTTAATGGCGTTAAGATAAATATTCTTCTTAGTCATTCTTCTAATGTGGGAGAAAAACAAGTGATTCTGGCAGTTTTTCAAAATGGGACACACAATACAAAAGTTGTCTCCTCGAATAAGCTGCACTGCAGGGAAGTGTACGCCCCGCCTCCTGTACATAGGGAAGGTGTCACTTGGGCTCTTCCCTCAACAGCACTGTTCCAGAAACAACTCTCCCCAGCTGTCCTCCTTTCCTACTTGGTTCCTTCTATGATGCTATCTTTCCTATTAGGAGTTTGTACACCCCTCCCACACCTCCATACCCCAAAACTGACCCTAATCCTCACCTGCACGATGACAGACACACGGCTGCCAGCTGGCGATGATCCGCCAAGAGACAGGACGAAGTAAGCTTTCCTTTGACTTTTCACCAGAGCACTCAATCGAATCAGCTCCCCGGCAAGGTTTGGCTGCACATTTCTGTGCTTGCTTCTAGAAAAGGTAGAGAAAGGAGAAGATATTTTTATTTCTCTCTCTCTCTTTCCCTCCTACAAAGGCCTTCCCTTCCGCTATAATCTAGTAGTAATGTAAAATTTCCATAGCCCAAAGCCACTACTCTAAAAACCTCCTTCATCTCTACCTGCCCTTAGACAAGGCACGCTTCCCTTGAAGAATCCAGCTCTTAACTTTCTGAGAGGCCTCACCGTTCCCCTGATTTGGAACATTCCATCTATACTACCCTCACTGCCTTTCTTTCCCTCCTTCTGCTGATCCACTGTCATCCTCCCAGTTTCACAATGCTCCCTCCTCCCCTAGATGGAAAAATTACCTGTGCCTGAGCAGGCGGGAAGCCATCTCTGGGTAGAGAACAGGGATGGGAGTAAGAGGGCCAGGACTGATGGTCAAGGGAAACACTGGCACAGGGGTACCCCAGAGCTCCAAGTGCCCTTCTCCTGAGGACTGCATCGTAGGAGGGAGGTAACTCCAGCTGGGGAACATGAAGAGATGGCCCAACCAAGAAAGGTCCAGATCTATGAGCTAGAAAACACCAAGGGCAAGGATTAATCAGGACCCTAGCATCCAATCAACCCCTCTCCATCTCTGTTCCCTCAAAGGCTTAACAGCCTTACTCCCCAGACACCATTCTTATTAGGATGTAAAGGCTCTGACTGCCCCTTACTACTCACCTCACAGCCCAGGGTACCAGTGTTATCTCTTATATAGAGGCTTCCATTCCTGCACTCTTGTTTCAAGTCCCCTGATAGGTCTGTTAGTGTCCCTAAAAGTAAGAGCCGTTCCCGGGGCAGGGGGACCCCATGTGGACCAGCCTCTTGGGCCCAAGCCTGGTATGCAGTACTGCTCCAGGACAAGTGGCTGCAGCACGGGAGGCGCTGGTGGGTCCTGAGGTCCTTTACTGAGACAAAGCTGCAAAGTAAAGGGAACAGAGGTTCTGTAAAGCTGTGTCCAAGCCTAGGAATTTACCCTCAACCCCAACAAATCCCCCAAGATCCCAAGGAAAGATCAGACTGAGAATGTTTGTTTGATTAATTAAAGGGGAAAAAATTGGGAGTGAGGACCTAAGAAAATGAGGATGGGGTCTGGGTCCAAAGACTGGGTAGTACCTAGGGAAGGCAGGAAGAAAGTCTGTGCTGAATGATATCTTGAACAAGATAGTGCCACAGAGAGGACCCAGAGAAATGGAGTGGGGATGTAAGAGCAGCCTGAGGAGATGAGCTTGTGGGGAGAACACTTTCGAGACAACACAGACTGCTCCCCTGACAGCATCTCAGCTCTCAGCTCCACAGAGAAGGAGCTCCAGTGGGGGCACTAAGGCATCTGCCTAATGGCTCAGCCTCCTTGGCCCCAGCTGGGTTTCCTTCCTAGTCTAGAATATCACAGTACTAGAGCCTGGCTGGGAAGCTGAGGTTGAGGTGGGAGTGGGTATCACGAGTTCCCAAATTTCAGGAGATGTCTGAGATCAGCCATTCTTCAGCGAAATGCTGCAACACTGCTGAGTCACTACCAATTGTGAGGTATATCACAGAGAATGGGGTACAAGTTACGTTATCAAAGTTGTGATAGATTCCACTTTTTGTAATACCATTATTCCACTCACTTACATTCCCATGGCTTTTTCAGCGGAAAAGAAACAGGATAAGGTTACAGAACGTGACAATTTATCCTCCTGCTGCAGTCACGAACATAATTCACACGTGAGTGCTAAAGGTCCGAAATGCTGTTCTAGATGGCCCACTCCCCTTCCGCATCTGCCTCATTCTTCCCCATGCCTTCAGAGCAGATAAAAGGCAAAGGCAGAAACTAACATGTGTTGCGCCCCTGCTATGCACATACTATATTGTGCATATAGTCCATTCACGCTCAGTATTGCATTGACTCTTCACCCCAAATCCCTGGAAACACCACCAGTGAAGAAATTTACAGAGGTTCAGGTACACAGTGGTACAGGTGGCACAGTTAGGTATGTCTCACTCAAAAGTCTTTCTGTCTTTCCCTACTTCTCTAAAAGCCTAGGAAAAAGCAACTGGAGGGAACTGTTCCTTTACTCTAGGCACCTTCAGGACAGAAAACAGTAAGGACAGGGGTCACTTTTCTCAGATTCTTCAGAGTTTGGGTCAGGAAACTGAAGGTGATAACCTCAGACCTTCTGCACTGGCCACTGCCCTCCAACTTCCAAGGCCTGCCACGGTGCCTGGCACTCAGCAGGCACTCAGTGAAGGGAAATGGAAAATGAATGAATATTTACACCTGTCAAATGTTTATTCTCTCCTCACCCACCATCTTCTACATATTGTGCTATCTAGTCTCCATTTATCTTGAAGAATAACAAGAAACTTAAAAAGTTTGCAAGCTTCCTAAAAATTGCTGACTTACCACTTTTCAATTATTCTTTTCGGATTTTCAATTATTATTGGGAAATAACAAATTAAACAAAGCTAAACAGATTTCTATCTTTAAAAAAAAAGAATAAACACTGATATGTATTGGGTTGGCCAAAAAGTTTGTTTGGGGTTTCCCATAACATCTTATGGAAAACCCCAAATGAACTTTTTGGCCAACCCAATATATTTACGTAACAGAATACGGTAGAGCAGTGAAAAAAATGACCTAGAGCTATCAATGTGAATAAATCTCAGAAGCACAATGCTAAGCACAAAAAGCAAATTGCAGAGGATATATAAAGTATGGTCCCATGTATACAAAGTTTAAAGGTATGTAAAACTACTGTATATTGCTTAGGGTTAGATGCATGTATAGAAAAAAATATAAAGATATTCAGAATAATGATATACCCCCATATCCCAGATACTAGTTACTTCTGTCAGGAGGTAAAGAGGTTTCTTTTTGCGGGACTTTTCAGAGCCTTTTAACATGTTAACGAGTCTCAGGACTCTCGTAGAGAAGGCTGTCATAGCCAATGTCTCTCAAACTTATGTGGCTATGGAACCCTATCCTGTGGTACTTTATTAACACTGCCTAGAAAAGTTTAAGAAATGGTTAAAAACATTGTATTGTTAAAAACAAACAAACAAACAGAAAAACAACCATCAGAAGACCTCAAACTTAGTTATTCCAAAAAACAACAATCTGCACTTGCTGAAGTCACTGTCTGTATCCTAGTTTCCTAATACACAAAGTGAAATAATATCAGCCTTCCTCTCCACTGAGGGTTCTTTTTCCATATTTTCTTTCTATCTTCTCACCCCCCTTTCCTTGTCTCTAAACTTGACTTGAGCCAATTAAGGAGAACTACAGGAAAAGAAAAGCAGCTTGATGGAGAATGAGAAAGATTGGCAGAAGTTTTGTTTAGACCACCTTTTCCTCCTTTCTGCAAGTTTCCCCTCACTCATTTCAAACAATAAGTCCTTCCTTTTCACTTCCAAATTTAACTTTCCTGAGAACTGCACCTCTCCTTACCTGTAGCTGAGGGGCAGTGTTAAACCCTGGTTCCTTCCCTGGGCCAACCAGAAGCTCTTCACACAGTCAAGTACCAACTCTGTCAACTGGACATCAGGCTCCTTGCCAGGTGGACACAGGGTCTCTTGGATGAAGGCCTGGGCAGCCTCAAGCCAGGCTTGTTCCTAAGGAAACTGAAGCTAGTTAAAACACCTTCCTGACCATCTTGCCCACCAAGGAAATTTGGGAAAGAATAAAGGAACAGATTTTTTTTTTTTTAATCAAGAGGGACTGTAAATGAAGATGTGAAGTAAAGGCGTCTGGAGCTTGAAGAAACCTCAGTAGTCTTAGTTCAGCCAATCAACTCAGGCAACTGGCCATCCAGCTTTGGCCTTGCCTCTTTCTTTAACAAACCCGTACCAATCCTTAAAGTGCTCAATTAGAATAAATGTTCCTTGTGAACCCTTCTCTGAGCATCCCCGGCAGAAGGCTGCACCCTCCTTGGAGCTCCCACAGTACCTCACACCTGTCTCCATTAAGAGCAATGACCACCATCTACAGTGGCAGCCCACCTTACATGGGGTCTGATTCTAAAGTCAGCAAGTTGAAAAACAAGACTGGTCAAAGGTCACCCTCAAAAAAAATTCTCAGACTTCCTAGGTGGCGCAGTGGTTAAGAATCTGGCTGCCAATGCAGGGGACACAGGTTTGATCCCTACTCCAGGAAGATTCCACATGCCACGGAGCAACTAAGCCCGTGTGCCAAAAAAAAAAATTCTCTAAGTTGCTCATAAAGAATAGTATATAGTACTGTACAGTAATATGCATATGGGAAATGGAAATGTGCCTGGTAATAGATATTACATAAAAGGGCATAAGCAGAGTATAATTTTTAATCACCCCTCTTTTTTTTAGTGAAGTATATACATTTGAGTGCCTATAAGCTAAATATATGTTAGATAACAATCCCACTGGAATTGTCTCCTGTTCCTTCTTTGCAGCTAACATGTGGGCTTCCTAAGGAGGACAGGAACCATCTTTGTACACGTGCCAGATTCTGGGGAGACAGTTGCCTCTTTATATATAGATAACCCTAGGGAAGAGGGCCAGTTTGGCCTACTCCCAGTGCTAAGCAGCTTTATCTTACAATTCTGACAGAGTTCAACAATATTAAAGGACCTTTATCCTTCTTGATCCCCAGTGATAATTCTAAACCATTACAGCTCTATCCCTGTTCCTCCAATGCTCCTCTATTTAGCCTCCACATTTGGTTAATATTTAGCAGCTTGAAAACAGCTTGAAAAAACCAGCATACAAGTTCTAGATGACTTTGGTGTCCTCGTGGACAGCCCTATCACTGACCTTCACCTTCACCCCACCTCAGTCAAACACTCATTCACGATCAGGGTTGTCAAAATTGGACCAGGTTAACACTCAGAACTGCCCACCAACATAAGCAAAGCCCAGACTCCCACACTTCTTGTCTGCCTCTCTTGGTCTTCTCTTTTAGCTCCTATTCCTGAGGACCTTTCCATTGGCACATTTAATACTACTGTCTCTCCAAGCGGTACCACTGCCTCAAAGTCACCAAAGTTTTGTTTAAAATGCCGTTGATTTTTTACGTGATCCTGTCTATTGAACCAGAATCCAGGAGTGGGTGGGGTGGGATGAGTTGGTGCCAGAGTATTTATTGAACTTGGGTCTTATGTAGGGAAAGGAAGAAATGAACAAGGACATCCACATTTCAGGGTAGAACTATTTGGTTGATGGTGCTATTTGCTAAGTTAGTGAACATTGGAAGAGCGGTGGATTTTGTGAAAGGTTTACTGTTGGGCGTGTGTGGGGCCTGTAGGTTGACCAGGTGGAGAATCTGGTAGGCAAATGGATAATAACTAGAGCTCAGGAGAAAGATCACAGCTAAAGTAGAGATTTAGGAAAAATCAGCATCTATCACTGGTTATTAAAGCCACCCAGTCAGTAGGTGAGGTTGAGAAGAAAGTGTACAGTGTTCTCAAACTTCGGCAGATATCAGTATTAATCTGCGGAGTTTACTTAATTTAGATTCTATCTCCTCAATATCTTTTTTTTTTTGGGGGGGGGGGCACGCGGGCTTAGTTGCTCTTGCTCGGCGGCATGTGGGATCTTCCTGGAGTTGGGATCGAACCCGTGACCTCTGCATTGGCAGGCGGATTCTTAACCACTGCGCCACCTAGGAAGGCCCCCCCCTCCCCCCCCCCCAGTGTCTTTTTATTCAGTTTTCACCTCTGGAACCTCAACATTGCTGCCATGATTGGGGTCACCATCATCTCTCACCACATTTAAACCACAGCCTTGTGATACTCTCTAGTCCACTCTACACTGCCACCTCAGGAAAGGAAAACACAACTCATCCAATCAGTCTTTTGCTTAAAACCCTTCAATAACTCCCAATTATCCGCCGGTTAAACTCACTGCCTATCGAGACTTACAAGACAGTCAGCTTTGACCCCTCCACCACTACCCAACTCGAGTTTTTCAAAGACACCTGCTCTATCTCTTGCCTTTGAACATGTTTTTGCCTCCGCCTTGAAACCCCTTTTAGCACTTCTTCCCCTCCCCCCCCTTGCTAACTCCTACACGCACTTCAGGTTTCAGAAGCTTTTCCGCATTATCGGTTACCCCTTTCCCCTACAGCTGCGTCAGGGGTCTCCCCCAGGAACCCGCAGCCCCACAGTTAGCCCTTAGTCTGCTCCTGGCTTCCCGCTGGGCTTGAAGCCTAAAGAGTGGACAGTATTTACGGTTCACAGCCGGCGCCGCAGGCAGGAGGGAATAAACACATTCGCAGAACTAGTGAGAGGGGCGGGACGAACAGCCTCACAGTGCCCCCTCGCCCGGGAGTGGCCGGCTGAGTCAGGGAGGCAAAGAGGCAAGGTGGAGGTTACAGGAGAAGAAAGAAAATCTGGGACAAGGGACGGGGGACAGAGAACAGCACTCACGGAGCCAGGAGCCGCAAGCCGGCAGGCAGCCATGATGCGCCCGCGACTTCACCCCCTGGAAAGCGCGCCGAGACTCGAGGGAGGGCTGGTCCGTGACGTCATCAGCGGGCGCGCCCCTGGCACCGCCTCCGACTCCTCCCCATGCAGCATCCGGACCTCTGCTCCGCCGCCACCTCTGTCTCCGGCTCTGGCACCCAGACTCTAGCACCCCTACCTCTTGCCCGGTAACCTCCTGTCTGGCATCCCTGGTATGGGGGAGCTCAGGAGCTCAAACACAGCCATCCTGGCTGGTAATTCCTATGCATCTTTCCATCTCCCTGATCCTGCCAAGCAGAGAGAAGTGTTTCCTCCTTAATACAGCACATCATTCGTACTTGCGTTATGGCCTTATCTCATTGCTGAAATTGTTTAACTATTTCCCCCACTTGACTGTGAGTACCTAGAAGCTTTATCCTGTTTTTCTTTGTATTTGATGCCTAGAACAGTGCTTGTTGTTAAATAAGAACTTGATAAATTTTTGTGGATCTACTAATGGAAGCCTCTGCTCTCCCTAATTTAGTCAACCAACCAATCAATCCATGGCTTAATAGGTAGTGGAGTGCACAGGATGCATGCAACTATGTGTTCTAGGCATTGGAGATACAGCAGTGAACAAAGCAGATGAAAATCCCTCCTCTCATGGAGTTTACATTCTAGAACGTGGAGACTGACAGTTAAAAAATAAAATAAAATGTGTAGAACGTTAGTAATAGGTGCTACAGAATGCAGCGGGGTGGTGTGTCTTTTTTATATAGAGAAGGCCTTACTGAAAAGGTGACTTTATATTAAAGAATTGAAAGAGATGGAGTCATATGACGGGAACCAAAGAGGAAGAATGGACAGGTGAAACAACAAGCAGAAAAGCCCTGTGGTGGAAAGAAATGCAAGAAGTCAGTGAGACTGGAGGGAAGGAGGGGGAATTAAAGATATAAAGTAAAAGAGGGGCATTTAACGCCATTGTACACTTACAGCAACTTCAGATCATTTTTGGAGCAAGATAGAATACACATTGATTATAATATAGAAAGTTTAAACATTTTAGACAATAAGAATGCTCCAGTCATAACAGGAAGATAAAGACTTTAATTCTACAAGTTATGGTATCCCCTGATTCAACTTCATTCGATGCAAGCTCTCTATTCCTTATTGCAGGAGCTACTTATGCACTGTGGTGCCATGTTATTTATAAGGCAAGTCTTTGCAATTATTTCCCATTATTATTTGCAATTTTTTCCCATTATTACATCAGAGATGTGTTCCTTCCCTTTTCACCAAAACAACAGCAACGAGAGATTCCCCCAGGGAAGCTGAAACCTCTCTCTCACTCCACTCCAGCCACTGGCTCCCTAATTAGAACACCAGTCACAGCCTAGTCAAAATCCCAAACCGAATCATTCCTTTTGCATTCGATATTTCTCAACTCTGCAATACCCCCCCTCTATTTACCAAGTCCATGAAGATGTGCCCTATATCCTGGGATTTACTTTTGATAGTTCACAGGAGGGAGAGTTGACTTTAGGTTACAGTGATCAGAGAAAGTTGAACCAGATCCACCACCAGCCTCATTGGTGTGATTTTTTTTTAAGCTCTTTATTGGAATATAATTGCTTTACACTGTTGTGCCAAAGTAAATCGGCTGTATATATACATATATCCCCATATCCCCTCCCTCCCGCAACTCCCTCCCACCCTCTCTATCCTGGCTCTCTTAAGTCATCACCCATCATGGAGCTGATCTCCCTGTGTTATGCAGCAGCTTCCCACTAGCTATCTGTTTTACATTTGGCAGTGTATGTATGTCTGTGCTACTCTCTCACTTCGTCCTAGCTTCCCCTTCACCCCCACCATGTCCTCAAGTCCGTTCTCTACATCTGCATCTTTATTCTTGCCCTGTCACTGGGTTCATCAGTACCATTTTTTTAGATTCCATTTATATGAGTTAGCATATAGTATTTGTTTTTTTCTTTCTGGCTTAGCTCTGTATGACAGACTCTAGGTTCATCCACCCTGATACAAATAACTCAATTTCATTCCTTTTTATGGCTGAGTAATGTTCCATTGTGTATATGTGCCACATCTTCTTTATCCATTCATCTGTCAATGGGCATTTAGGTTGCTTCCATGTCCCGGCTATTGTAAATAGTGCTGCAGTGAACATTGTGGTACATGTTTCTTTCTGGATTATGGTTTTCTCAGGGTATATGCCCAGTAGTGGAATTGCTGGATCATATGGTAGTTGTATTTTTAGTTTTTTAAGGAACCTCCATACTGTTTTCCATAGTTTGCCTGACTCTTTAAAAAGACCATTGGGGACTTCCTAGGTGGCACAGTGGTTAAGAAGCCACCTGCCAATGCAGGGTACACAGGTTTGATCTCTGCCCCAGGAAGATACCACATTCCGCAGATCAACTACACCCGTGCACCACAAGTATTGAGCCTGTGCTCTAGAGCCCATGAGTCACAACTATTGAGCCCACATGCCACAGCTACTGAAGCCCACACACCTAGAGCCCGTGCTCCACAAAGAGAGGCCACCACAATGAGGAGCCTGCTAACCACAACAAAGAGTAGCCCCCACTTGCCGCAACTAAAGAAAGCCCGTGGGCAGCAACGAAGACCCAACACAGCCAATAAAATAACTAACTAAATAAATAAATAAATACATTAAAAAAAAAAAATGTCGGGAGCCGTCTGGACAAGCCAATGCTGTGACAAGGTCACCAGGCTCCAAGGAGGACCGCAAGGCGAGAACTCCTTGGAAGGGCATTTCGGAGCAGGAGGATCGCAAGGCGACCGCTCCGCAAGGACAGGCCCCAGACCATCTCCACCCATTGTACATTCTGCTCTTTGTTTCTTTGTGATACTGTGCTTACCACCCACGTCCCCTCCCTGTTTCTATGTCCCCAGGAAAGAACCAGGGTTTGACATTCTTTCTCCGTGTCTGCCCCACCAAGTCCCCTCCCACCACCCCTTCCTGGAGAAGGCGGGCACCTCAGGCTACTAAATGCTGGAGAAAAGGGAGGGGTGGCTCTTTTTGTAATGCTTATGATTGCTGCAGGCATAAGTATAGACGTAGACCTTAGGCATAGGTATGGGTGCTAAGGGCTATCTTTTGCTTGGATATAAGAAGTAATTTACATATGCGTACCTCAGAGTCACAAGGTTTCCTATGGGTACTAAGGGCTATAGTTTGCTTAGATATAAGATTAAGAAGTTATTTACATATGCTTATCTCAGAGTTACAGGGTTTGCAAGCCGAACCTGACGAAAGAAAGAAACTGGTAGATGCTGAGGGACAATATGCTCTGCCATAAAAGATTTTTTCTGAGATATGTTCACTATATAAACACACAAAGCTCTGACAATAAATGGAGAGATCCTGCATCGCTGACACAGGCCTCCCCGTCTCTTCCTTGCGCCGACGCCACTCATCCCTTGGGTACTCCTGGACCCGCCGGAGCTGGACTTCGGCAAAAAAAGACCATTGGCCTAGGTACTGTGTTGTTTGCCCTGGCGCACCATTCCAGCTTTCTTGCCCTCAGGCTTCTGGTCAAGGTTTGGCTAATGGGAGACAGAGACATTTTGCACAGGGACTCAGGACTGGAGGAGAGAGAACCCGGTGTTTATTCTATTTCTCCCTCAACACTGTGCTTGTGGCAGTAGCTCCCTTGGTCTGTTGAATGCCCTTCTTTCATGGCTCCACCTCTCGCCCAGCTGATAACACCATTCCTCCCTTTGTCCCTTCACGCCTGGAGGTGGTTACCACTTACTGCTGTTGCCAGGCTCTGGGTGGCCCACTGTACTTTGTTGTTCCCTTAATCCTGCCCATATCTCTTTAAGTAGATTATTAAATTCTTTTTGATTAAAACTTTTTGAGTGTGCCATCTGTTTTCTGATAGGATCTTGACTAATACAATCGTATATGTATGTAGTATGAGAGTTTAAAAAATGTGCAAAAAAAAAATAGGTGCTAAGTGTTTGAGTTACAAAACTAAGGAAGGAGCACGGCGGTGAGCCTCAGCTTCCACATCTGTAAAATAGGGTTTTTGTGAGGATCAACTGAGATCATATGAAGTGCCTTAATGGGTGTTCAATAAATGCTTCCGATCATCATTACTGTTCCTATAACTAATCAGAATACAGAAGTTAAAAATATATGCATCCCTGACTTACGTGGTGGTCCAGTGGTTGAGCTTCCGCACTTCCAGTGCAGGGGATATGGGTTCGATCCCTGGTGGGGTGCCGAGACCAGCTCGGCAACTCGAGGTGAGTGATGGGTGCCGCAAGCTTGAAGAAAACACAGACACAGACTGAAGAGAAAACACAGACACAGACTGAAGAGAAAGATGGGACGGGGGTGGCTCATGACCTCTAGGATCAAGAGCCTTGCTGATTCCTCCCACATTGCTTTTATTGAGTTCTTGGCTAACACTTCCCAGGTTAATCCCATAAACAATCAAAGGCTTCAGATGACTGGGGCAATGATCTTTGTTTGCCTCCTGGGTCCGATTTGAGCAGGTGTGGATCTGAGCAGGGTGCGGATATGAGTTGCGCGTGGAGAGCAAAGCAGCCCTGGGGGCTGGAGACCTCTCTCAGAAGGATTAAGGGTCTGTGCCCCACCCCTGTTGGCCCCTCTGCGACTGTGCCTGTCTTAGGTTGTTCCTCCCCTGAGGAATCTTACCCGTCTCTGGCTAACCAGCCATCCTCCAGGGCCAAACAGGGTGACTATGAGGAATGCAGTGAGAAAGGGTCAGCGCCCCCAGAGAGGGTCAATTTTCTGCCTAAGCCCCCATAGTCTCCACGCCCAGCACCCTCAGCTCCTCCACTGCTCAAGCAGGACATTCTGCATCCAGTCGCTTGGCCCACATACTTTAACATTTTCAAGGTTTCTGAAAGACTCCTGAATGTCTTCCCACAGTGGGGAAGTTCCACATGCCCTGCGGTGGCCCCCGCAATGTGTATATATACACATACATTATATACATATATATAATGTATACATGTATACGTTATATATGTATATAATGTGTATATATATATGCCTCCCACTCTGCTAAGAATTAAACAAACGAGTTCATTTAGCAAAGACAAAAGTGAAAGAAAGCAAGCCAAGGGAGTAGGGGGAGGGAAACTGAATCCTGGACAGGAAAGGTGCTTCTCAGTCCCTTTCCTGCATTCAGTGTCCCGGTCACAGTTGCGCGGGGACATGGAACTGACTGTACTTTCGCAAACTTTAATTGACCCCGGCGGGAAAGAGGCAGGGAACGAAGGTAGGAGCGAGGGAAGGTAGGCGGGAGAGAGGGGGCGGGGCGCCCGTAGGCTCCGCCTCTGCCCGCGGCGCACGCGGATGACGTTGCTCGGCGCGCCAGGATTCGAGAAGCCCAGGGACTCCGAGAACTGCTGCCACGTGCGTATGGCCACCGCGCGTAAATCCGGATGCCCCTGCATGCCGCACCGCGTAGACACCCACCCCAAGCCTGATCCAGGCCGCTGCAGGATCCCCAACAGGCTGAGCTGCGCCCAGCGGGGGCCTGCGTGCGTGCCTTAGTGCAGGCGCCCATTCGCGATTGTTGGACGCCCGGCAGGGGAGACCCTACGTAAACTCATCCCCCTAACAATTCACTCATTCCACCAACAGAAAAATGTGTTGGCCGCCTATTTTATGTGAAGCCCCAGGCTGGTCTTTGGGGAGACAGCCCTGATGTAGACAGTCCTGTTTCTGTGCTCTTGCAGCTTTTGTTTCACTGGGAATGATAGACGAAAATCAGCTGGTTTAATAAGCAAAATGGTTTTGGGATGTGATAATTCCCAGGAAAAAATTATGGTATGGAGGACAACTGAGGCGCGAAACTTTCAGAAGGGTTAAGGGGAATTCCCTGGCGGTCTTGTGGTTAAGACTCAGCCCCCTCACTGCCCAGCGTTCGGGTTCAATCCCTGGTCAGGAAACTAGGATCCCACAAGACGCGCAGCGCGGCCAAAAGAAATTTAAAAAAAGAAGATAAAAAGAAAGGTCAAAGCTTGGGGTGGGAGCCGCTGAGAAAGGGAGGAATCAAATCTGGCAGGAGCACTTGTTGCTGAAATGAGACCTGTCCTGGAACTTGTCAGTCTACAAGTTTGAGATTTTTTTGGTTTTTAAGCCCCAGGTATTGTTCTAAACCTTGGTAATCCAATGGAGTTAAAATAGCTACAGTTCATGCCCTCATCGAGATTTTGTTCTAGTAGGGAAGGTAGAACTAAAAATACGATGTCAGATAGTGATAAGTACTATATAGGAGATTAATAGAAGGCCATCTCATAATGGCTACTTCAGAACGGTTGGTCAAGGAAGTCCTTTCCAGGAAGGTGAATTTTGCATGAAATCTAAATAACAAGAAAGAGCTAGCCATGCAGATATCAGGGTGAGAAAAATACCTTTTTGAACTGAGTTTGGCAAGTTAGAATAATGGAAAAGCAGCCGGTGTGGTTGGTGCATTGTGGGTGAGAAGGAGAGTGGCATGAAACAAGGTTGGAGAGGTAGACAATGGCCAGACCACATAAAGCAGGGTACTAAGTTGGAATGTTATACCGTGTGTGATGAGAAGCCATGATCTCATTTATGCTAACTTATAGCAAGTGGATTGTGACTGGGGCAGGAGTAGGATCTGGGGTCCTGGTCAGGAGGGCCACTGTTGCCTTAGTCCAAGTGAGTACTGGTACTGACTTGAACTGGAGTGATGGTAACAGAGAGGAAAGGACATGGACAGATTTGGGATATGTTTGGAAATAGATTCCCTCGTTGACTGGGTATAGAGAGGGCTCAAGAGAAGAAAAATTAAGGTTGACTCCTGTGTTTTTGGCTTGAGCAACAGATTGGATGATGGTGGTGTTAACCAAGATGGGGAAAATTGCGGGAACTACAGGTCTGGAGAAACGATAAATCAAAATTTCTGGGACTTCCCTGCTGGCACAGTGGTTAAGTATCTGCCTGCCAACGCAGGAGACATGGGTTTGATCCTTGGTCCAGGAAGATCCCACTGCCGGGGAGCAACTAAACCTGTGCACCACAACTACTGTGCCCTCGCAATGCAACTACGGAAGCCTGCACACCTAGAGCCTGTGCTCCGCAACAAGAGAAGCCACTGCAATGAGAAGCCCCCACACGGCAACGAAGAATAGCCACCCCCCCTCGCCACAACTAGAGAAAGCCTGCACACAGCAACAAAGACCCAATGCAGCTGAAAATAAAAATAAATAAATAAATTTAAAAAAAAAATCAAAATTTCTGTTTTGGCCAAAACAGGCTGTGTTTATGAGATATTTATATGGTGATGTCACCTAAGCATTTTTAAAGGACATTTTTTAAGAATTTTAACTTATTTTTGGCTGTGTTGGGTCTTCGTTGCTATGCACAGGCTTTCTCTAGTTGCAGTGAGCTGGGGCTACTGTTGCTTGTGGAGCGTGGGCTTCTCAGTGCAGTGGCTTCTCTTGTTGCAGAGCACGGACTCTAGGCACACGGGCTTCAGTAGTTGCTGCACATGGGTTTAGTTGCACCATGGCATGTGGGATCCTCCCGGACCAGGGATTGAACCCCGTGTCCCCTGCATTGGCAGGTGGATTCTTAACCACTGCGCCACCTGGGAAGTCCTAACCTAAGTATTTGAATGTACTGGTTTAGAGTTTCAGGGAGAGTCAGAGTTGAATAAAGTTAGGGAATCCGTTGGCAGATATTAACTCTAGTCATGCTAAATTGCCATTTTTGGTAAAAATAAAGGTTGAATGCTGGCAGTTTCATTGGTTCATTCTAATAGATGGTATTTAAAGCCACAGGTCTGGATGAAGTCACTTGGGAAGAGCATTTAGAGGGAAGAGAACAAAGGGCAGAGCCTTGGGCACACACCATTTAGAGGTGAGCAGAAGAGTAGGAGCCAGCACAGGTGACTGAGAAGCAGCAACCAGAAGGCAGAGGAATATCAGGAGAGTGGTGTCAAGAGAGGAAGGGGTTTCAGGAAGTAAGGAATGAATTAAGTCAAATGCTGTGGAGAGGTTGAATAAGGTGAGCAGTTAAGTGACCTCTAGATTGGCAACGTTGCAGTCTGGTGACCTTGACAGAATAGTCAGATTCAGCCTTGAGTAAGTTAGATTTGAGATGCCTATGAGTTGTCCAAGTGAAGAAGTGAGGCAATGAGTTTCCTTTCCTCCCACTTCCTTGGAAAGAGGCCGTGTACACCTGGGAGTCCTGTGTGTGTGTGAGATCAGAGCTGAATGAATGGTGCGGATCAGAAGCCCTCAGCTCTTCTAGGAGGGAGGTGTCCCTGAGTGCTGGGCAGCGAGGAGGGCCTCCCAGAGCTGGTGAGACCTGTACTCACCTTGACAAATGGGAAGGCTTCGGATAGGATAGGGATAGGCATAGATGCTCTAGGATAGGGCAGAGGAATGGCGAGGAGGCCAGGCAGGGTTTAGTGAGTAAAGCCAGGGTCCTGTTGAGAAGAAATGGGATCAGAAGTTGAAAAGTAGCTGGGGATAGATGTGGAGGGCCTTTGACTGTCAGGCTAAAGTCTTTGGATTTACCTTGAGCAGGGACATACTATTCTGAAACACTGAAGTAGAGGAACTATCATTTGACTTCACTGGCCAGCCCAGTCCAGCTCCTCTTTCACGTTTACGCTTAGATATTATTTCCCTTTGGAAGTCTTTCCAACTTCCAAAGTGCTAGGTTGGTACCCACAGTCCCTTGGCCTTGACCACACTGGACTGGAAATGTCTGGATACGTTTATCCCTGAGTACCTACACTGCTTTCCCCCACCCTGTCGCTAATGCCTCCGAAGTCTCAGCTGTCCCTGAAATTTGAAATCGGTTCAACAGATAGGCTCTAGTTAATGTTATTTTTTAGGAACCTAACTCTTCTCTTCAGCACGGGACACCTGCAGAGATGTCCTCAGTCCTTCACTTCTATGTCCGTCCATCTGGCCACGAGAGGGCAGCCTCTGAATACACTCAAAGGAAGCTGCAAGGGGAACTGCCAGAGCTGCAGGGTGTCAAGACTGAGCTGTGCTACAACGTGAACTGGACAGGTTGGGCCAGGTACTGGATTCTTGGGAGAGATACCAAGTGCCAGGGGCAGCATCTCAAGGTGTCGTTGCCCTGTCTCCCTGCAGCTGAGTCCTCCCCGAGCGCTGAGGAGATGAAGAAACTGACGTGGCTGTTTGGCTGCCCCTTGTTCCTGGACGATGTTGCTCAGGAGTCCTGGCTTCTTCCTGGCTCCACGGACCTGCTGCTGGAGGTCGGGCCCAGGCAGGTGTCTCAGCCTTGGGCAGCTTGTTCCATGGTCCAGAGCCCGTCAGCCCGTCCAAACACGCTGCCACCCCTTCCACTTTCATTCCTCTTCCTCCTCTTGTGATCCTTGGGAGATTTGTTTTCCTTTCATCCTACTCCCCGCCTGGAAAGCTGTGCACATGCTTTCCCCGTGTGGGAAGATACCTTTAAAGATTGAGCCAGCTGCCAGGCACGTTCTGGAAATAGAACAGATTGCATTCCGAGAAGTGGAAATTGAAGCATTTTTGATGCTATAAGAATAATTATGGTTTGATTTGAATGGCCTTTGACAGCAGGTTTCTCGGTGCCCAGGTCTGAGGCTAGAGGCCAATGGTGTGGGCGGGTGGGGTGGGTGGGAGATTGGCTGGACAGCCGTGGGCAGGAGCCACCTTCTCAGCTGGGGCTCAGGTCCTAACCATCCGGTCCTAACCAATCCACAGGCTCAACTTCTCCACCCCGACATCCAGCAACATCGTGTCCGTGTGCCAGGCTGTGGGGCTGGGGGCTGTGGACCGCGTGGAGCCGACCCGGCGCTACTTGCTCTCGGTGAGGCAGGAGGCAACCTGGTGGGGATCAGGAGGAAATGGGCCAAGAGATTGGATCCTAAACTGTAAGGAAATGATGAGAAGCAGGAGAAAGAGTTCCTGTTTTGAGGCCTGCCCTGTTTGCAGGTTGTTCACTGCCTGAGGCCGCCTGGTCAGGGAGTGAATAGGACAGAAAACCAGCCTGTGCTCCCCTTATTAAGGGGCATCTTTTTCTAATGTGAACAAGGGTGCCAGAGAGGCTAGCAGTGGGCTGGCCCTGTGTGTGGCTTGGAGGACCAAGCATGGACCGTTTTGTCCATTCTCCAACCCTGTACCCCTTGCCCTCTGTGTGTGTTTCCACGCCTAGTTTGCCCACCCGCCTTCGGCTGAGCTGGAGGCCACGGCCCTGGCCACCCTGCATGACCGGATGACCGAGCAGCACTTCCCCCGTCCCATCCAGAGCTTCTCCCTGGGGTGCATCCCAGCACCCCTCAGTGGCCCAATCGACATACTGGCTGAGGGCCGGTCTGCCCTGGAGAAAGCCAACCAGGAGCTAGGTGAGCACGGGTCCCTGGCGGAAGGCCCAGGCCAGGCTAGTATTGGAGCTGAGTCCCACAGTCAGCTCTTCCGGGGTTGTCTCCTAGGTCTGGCCCTAGACTCCTGGGACCTGGATTTCTACACCAAGCGCTTCCAGGAGCTGCAGCGGAACCCCAGCACCGTGGAGGCCTTCGACTTGGCTCAGTCCAATAGGTGGGGAGGAATGGGGACGTTCTGATGTGTGAGCCCATGGAGGTTGGAAGGGAAGACTACAGGGACTCTCCGTGGCTCTCTCTCCGCCTCGGGGCCTCCCTGAGTCTGTTCGAGTGCCTGGTTCCCCACCCACCCAGCAGTCTGCATTCCCATCTGCTTTTGTCTTCACTCTGGATCTGGGCAATCCACAATGACAGACTGCTGGAAGCTTATGACTTTCTGGAGTCCGTTTTGACCTGTGGCTGTAACTCTTGCCATTTATGCTGGTGAGACGACGTGGCAGGGCCTGAGCAGTGACCCATGTTTCCGCCCTGCCTTCTCCTCCCCACGCCATCCCCTGCAGTGAGCACAGCCGACACTGGTTCTTCAAGGGCCAACTCCACGTGGATGGGCAGGAGCTGGCACACTCGCTGTTTGAGTCCATCATGAGCACCCAGGTGGCCTCAAACCCCAACAACGTCCTCAAGTTCTGTGACAACAGCAGGTGGGCTGTGCCCTTGGCTGGGATGACCTCAGAGCCAGGGAACGGGAGGTCCCAGGCTCTGGTGGGGTAAGTGCAGATCCCAGGAAGGAAGTGAGGCCTAGAATGGATGTGTCCACAGTGCAATCCAGGGGAAGGAAGTCCGATTCCTGCGGCCGGAGGACCCCACACGGCCAAGCTGCTTCCTGCAGTGTCAGGGGCTGAGACATGTTGTCTTCACAGCAGAGACCCACAACTTCCCCACAGGTGAGCTGAGTCCCCAGGAGGGATAGGCAAGGTCAGAGTGTAGGGTAGGGCAAAGGCCCCAGGCCCACCCAGGGACCAACAGGTTGGCTGCATGTCCTTATTTTCAGTGGGGTGTCAGAGGTGGAGTTTGCTCTTCGGTACCAATGCCCTCCCTCTCTCTTCACAGGAGTAGCCCCCTTCAGTGGTGCAACCACTGGCACAGGGGGCCGGATCCGAGATATCCAGTGCACAGGCCGTGGGGCCCACGTGGTGGCTGGCACTGCTGGCTATTGCTTTGGAAACCTACACATCCCAGGTCCCATCTCTTTCCTCTCTACCCATCTCCCCTTCCAGGTCCCTTTTCCTGGCAGGTACCGCGCACTTTTCTCTTTTAGGTCAAGGGATCATCGTGGGTACCTTTTGGCGGGGGCGGGGGGGTGCTCTAGAGTAGCTGACCTTTCGCCAACCATGGTCATGAGGACAGTAGACCAAGGGAGACCCAGGTCTGACTTTGCAGCACCACAGTTTTCTTTATAAACTAGTATCTACTCAACAGCAACAGCAACAAAAAATGTGGTACTGGGTTGGACTTATGGCCATCAACTGGCCCCAAAATCTAGTTTCTTAGAAAGTGTTGAGAACTCTGATCCCAAGAGTCAGACTCTTCCTGAAGGGCCCTGGCTCCTCCGTCTTCCATCTTCACAGTCCATCCATCTTTCTCCTTCCTGCCCAGGTTACAGTATGCCCTGGGAGGATCCAAGCTTCCAGTATCCTGGGAACTTTGCCCGACCCTTGGAGATTGCCATTGAGGCCAGTAATGGGGCTTCTGACTACGGCAACAAGTTTGGGGAACCAGTGCTGGCTGGTGAGGCCGGGGGGCATTGGGGATAATAGTCCCAGAGGCAGGGCAGGGTGGGGTCTGTGACCCAGCGAGCGCTGAGGAGCCTGGGTGACTAGACCCTGTCCCCTCTCCCTGTGATGTCCACACCCCAGGCTTTGCCCGCTCCTTGGGCCTCCAGCTCCCGGATGGCCAGCGTCGTGAGTGGATCAAGCCCATCATGTTTAGTGGAGGCATTGGATCCATGGAAGCTGAGCACGTGAGCAAGGAGCCCCCAGAACCAGGTAAGAGCCCGCCACCTCTCTCCAGCTTCAGCCAGCTTTCTCCCCAGCATGTGGCAGCCCCAGGAGTGGAATTTGAGGAACTTCAGTGGTCTGTTTTTTATCTCCCAGCTCACATCTCTTCTCTCCAGTACAGGCTTTCAAGGCAGGGCAGGGCTTTATGCCAGTGGGCAGGCTCAGTCTGCATGGCCTCTGTCTCTTCTTTGGTTAACTTCTGCATGGCAGGGGCCCACCCTGCTAAGTCAAGCCAGCCAGTGTTTATCCAGGACCTGTTTTTATCTGTGAGCTCAGTTCAATCAGTCAACATTTACTGAGCGCCCATTGGGTACTGGGCACCGTGCTAGGACCTGTGGTAGAATCCAGATAAAGGCCAGGTACCATTTATTGAATGGGTGACCAGTCACATGGTTCAGAATTTTAAAAGCAAAGAAAGATTATACAGTGAAAACTCTCCTTCCCCTGACCTCCAGCCATCCGGTTTCCCTCCCAAGAGATAACCAACCTTAATCGGTTACTTTTGTACGCTACCAGAAGCAGCTCCTGCATACATAAACAGACCCATGTGTATATTTTCCCCCCTTTTTTAAACCAATAGCATGTGTGCACACCTGTTTTTTCTTTCTGGCCTCACTGCACAGCTTATGGAATTTTAGTTCCCTGACCAGGGATCGAACCTGGGGCCCCAGCAGTGAGAGTACCAAGTCCTAATAACTGGACCGCCAGGGAATGCCCCACTTATTTTTTTAATAAGCATTTTATTAAGATGTAATTCATGTATCATGCAGTTTATACTTTTAAAGTGTACAAGTCAGTGGTTTTAGCATAGTCACAAAGTTGTGCGTCAGTCTCTAATTCCAGAACACTTTCACCACCCCAGAAAGAAACCCTGTGCCCGTGAGCAGTCACTTCCCTTGCCCCCTCCCTCAGCCTCTGGAAACCAATAATCTTTTTTTTTTTGTACTTATTGTTTATTTTTAATTTAATTTTTATTTTCTATTGGCATTAAGTTGATTTACAATGTGTTTTTTGTAGGTGTACAGAATCTTGTTCAGTTATACATATGCATACATCTATTAGTCTTGGTTTCTTTTCAGACAGAAGTTATTAGAGTGTTTAGTACACCTCCCTTGCTGTGCAGTAGGTCCTTGTTGATTATCTATTTTGTATGTATTAGTGGGATGATGGTCACCGCAACCTCCTAATTTATCCCTTCCTCCCACTTTCCCTTTTGGTAATCGTAAGTTTGTTTTCTAAGGCTGTGAGTCTGTTTCACTTTTGTAAGTTAACTCATTGGTATCAATGTGTACGTGGCATCTAGAAGTGGTATCATATGATATTTGTCTTTCTCTTTCTGACTTCCTGCACTTACTATGATTATCTCTAGCTCCATCTATGTGGCTGCAAATGGCATTGTTTCATTCTTTCATGGCTAATATTCCATTGTTGGAAACCAATAATCTTCATAACTTTCTGTCTCAATGGATTTCCCTGCTGTAAATGTTGTGTCTGGCTTCTTTCACTTAACATGATGTCTTCAAGGTTCATCCGTATTATGCTGTGTATCAGGACTTCATTCCTTTTTATGGCTGAATAATATTCCATCATGTAGCTGTATCACATTTTGTCTATCCATTCATCAGCTGGTAGACATTTGGCCTGTTTCTGCTTTTTGGCTATTATGAATAATGCTGCTGTAAACATTTGTGTACAAGGTTTCCTCTGTATTTATGTTCTTAATTCTCTTGGATATGTAACTAGGAGTAGACTTGCTAGGTCATGTGGTGAAGTGTACTCAATCTTTGGAAAAACTACCAGACTGTTTTCCAAAGCAGCTGCATCATTTTACGTTCCCCTCAGCAGTGTGTGAAGGTTCCAGTTTCTCCAGATCCTCATCGACACTTGTTATTATCTGGCTCTTTGATTGTAGCCATCATAGTGGATTTGAAGTAGTATCTCATGGTAGTTTGGGTTTGCATTTCCCTAACAACCCATCATGTTGACCATCTTTTCATGTGTTTTCTGGCTATTTGTATATGTTCCTTGGAGAAATATCTATTCCTAACCTTTGCCCATCTTTAAATTGGGTTGTTTGTCTTTTTTTATGGAGTTGTAAGAGCTTTTGCGTATTCTGGATACTAACCCCTTATCAGATAGATAGATGGTTTGTAAATATTTCCTCCCATTCTGTGGATTGTGTTTTTACTTTCTTCTTAGTGTCCCCAGAAGCACAAATGTTTTTAATTTGGTAAAGTATAATTAATTTATCTATATATTTTTTCTTTGTGGCTTTTGGCTTATAGTGCCATGACTAAGAAACCATTACCTAAGCCAAGGTCACCAAGATTGACTCATATATTCTCTTGTAATAGTTCTATGGCTTTTAGCTTTTACATTTAGGTCTCTGATACATTTTGAATTTTTGTACATGGTGTGAAGTAGGGAGCCAACTTCCATCTTTCACATGTGGATATCCAATTGTTCTAACAATCCTTTTTGAAAAAACTGTTCTTACCCCATGGAATTGCCTTGGAACTCTTGCCAAAAATCAGTGGCTATAAACGCATGGGTTCAGTTATGGATTTACAGTTCTATTCCAATGACTGATCTATCTACCTATCTATCTATCTATCTATCTATCTATCTATCTATCTATCTATCTATCTATCTATCTATCTCCTTCTGCTAGTACCACACTGTCTTGTTTACTGTAGCTTTGTAGTAAGTTTAAAAGCAGAAAGTGTGAGTCCAGTTTTGTTCATCTTTTTCAGGATTGGGTTGGCTTTGTTCTAGGTCCCTCGATTTTCCATATAAATTTCAGGATCAGCTGGTCAATTTCTTTGAAAAAGGTTGATTGTGTTGACTCTGCAGATCACTTTGGGGAGTATGGCCATCGTAACAGTATTAAGTTCCAGTCTATAAGCATGAGATCTCTTTCAATTTATTTAGGCCTACTAAGATATTTCATAATTTTCAGTGTGTAAGTCCTACGTATTTTCTTCTTTTTGATGATGCTCTTCTAAGTGGGTATGCACACTTCTGTACCTTGCTTTTTTCCAGCTTGGGAATATACTTGGAGATCATTTCATACTGATGAGGTCATATTACTTCATTATATTCATATGTAATTCTCTTTTTCAGGGGAATTCCCTGGTGGTCCAGTGGGTAGGGCTCCATGCTTTCACTGCTAAGGGAACAGGTTTCATCCCTGGTTGGGGAATTAAAATCCTACAAGCTGCGCAGCACGGCCAAAAAAAAATTCTGTTTCAGTGGCTTAGTTTTTCATTGTATGTCGTATACTATAATTTATTTAACCAGTTTTCTGTTATTAGCATTTAGATTATTTCCTGTCTTTCATAATACAAATAATGCTGCAGTGTTTAATTTTGTACTTAGGTGATTTTGTACCGGCACAAATAAATCTGGAGGGTAAAGTCCCGAAGCGTATTTACCCAATCAAAGAATTTTGATTCTCTCCTCTAATATCGGCTTCCCTATGTCCTCACACTGCTTCATACTCACACTTCTGATCACTTCCTGGGTGTTCTCATTCTGCCCACCTTCCTCGCAGGCATGGACGTTGTTAAGGTTGGGGGTCCTGTCTACAGGATTGGAGTTGGGGGCGGAGCTGCGTCGTCTGTGCAGGTAAGTGGGAATAGCTCAGATGCCGACTCCGTGATGTCTCCAGGCCCCATGCATGGGTGGGGTGTGAGCTCCCAGCCCCCCTGAGCTGAGGTATACCATCTGTCCTCCCAGGTGCAGGGAGACAATGCCAGCGACCTGGACTTTAGGGCTGTGCAGCGGGGAGACCCGGAGATGGAACAGAAGATGAACCGCGTGATCCGGGCTTGTGTGGAGGCCCCCGGGGGGAACCCCATCTGCAGCCTCCATGACCAGGGCGCTGGTGGCAATGGTGAGAGAAGGGGTTGGGACAGGGGACTGGGCCTACCTCGTCTCCGGCCACGTTCGGTTTAGGGAGAGGCATCGCGGATCTGCAACCAACCGGCCAGCTTTGGGCCCTGCTCTCCACCCACTGCACATTCTGGACAGGCTCAGGGTTAGTTGGTGGAGAGGGTGCAGCAGCAGTTCAAAGAGGGATGCACAGAATTAGGGGCTCCTTTGGAGGCTGGGATGGCCCCTTGTTTGCCCAGTGCTGACCAGGGCCAGATGAGCACCTCTCCCGGAAACCCTCTTACCAGGCAATGTCCTGAAGGAGCTGAGTGACCCAGCTGGAGCCGTTATCTACACCAGCCGCTTCCAGGTAGGTCTCCTCCCTGCCCCTGCCAGTCCCAGCCGGCCCCACCCACCTGCCCCCCACTCCCAGCAAGAACGTGAGACTGGGAGCGCCCACTGACCCTGCCCTTTTGTCCTCCCCCATGAATGTGCAGCTCGGGGACCCGACCCTGAATGCCCTGGAAATCTGGGGGGCCGAGTACCAGGAGTCAAATGCACTTCTGCTGAGGCCCCCTGACCAGGACTTCTTGCGTCGTGTCAGCGCCCGGGAACGCTGCCCAACTTGCTTTGTGGGCACCATCACCGGAGACAGGAGAGTGAGTTGGCCCAGGGAGTCGGCAGCGGATGCTGTGGGTGGACTTGAGCTGCCTGCGAGGGAGGGAGAGCTGTCGTGCGAAAGAGACGAGAGGATGGAAGTCGCGGGGAAGAGCATGTGTGGGTGGGACTCAATAGGAGAAGCCAGATGGGTGGAAAGAGCATTTCTGCCCTGCTTTCTAGAAGTGTTTATTCCCTGCTGGTGGTCCTAGTCTCATTCCCACCGGGCGGTGTCCCTGTGGTCCGCAGATAGTGCTGGTGGATGATCGGGAGTGTCCTGTGGGAAGAGATGGCCAGGGGGATGCCCCCCCAACTCCTCCCCCGACCCCTGTGGACCTGGACCTGGACTGGGTGCTGGGCAATATGCCCCAGAAGGTATGTGGGTGTGGGAGGTTTCTTCCTTCTCTGGCCCTGCCCCTCAGACCACCCTCTGCCCTACGCGGGCTTTGTCACCTGTGCTCCCAGGGCTCCCCGAGGCACTCACCGTCTGCTGCTGTCTGTGTTGCAGGAGTTCTTCCTCCAGAGGAGTCTCCCCGTGCTTCAGCCTCTGGTCTTGCCCCCGGGGCTGAGTGTGCGCCAGGCTCTGGCGCGGGTCCTCCGCCTGCCTGCGGTGGCCAGCAAGCGCTACCTCACCAACAAGGTCCTCCCGCACCCCTGCTCCGCCCCCTCGGCCCTCTGCACCCTTCCCTGTGCTCGCCCACCCCAGGGGACGGCTGTGGGGGCCCGTCAGACCCAAGCGAGACGTGGCAGGGGCAGGGCAGCTGCCCCGATGGCCCGGCCCCCTGCTGTCCCTCCCGAGTCTCGTGAGTTCAGGGCGAGCCGGGCCTCCCTCCACCCCCTTGTCCCTGTCCCTTGGCCTCTTGCCAGCGCCACCTGGTTCCACAGGTGGACCGCTCTGTGGGCGGCCTGGTGGCACAGCAGCAGTGTGTGGGGCCCCTGCAGACCCCTCTGGCCGACGTGGCGGTTGTGGCACTGAGTCACCAGGAGCTCATAGGGGCTGCCACAGCCCTGGGAGAGCAGCCAGTCAAGAGCCTGCTGGACCCCAGGGTCGCTGCCCGGCTGGCCGTGGCCGAAGCCCTCACCAACCTGGTGTTTGCTCTGGTCACTGACCTCCGGGTGAGTCCCCTGCAGCTTCTGCCCCGGAGCCCCAGGCCTCTGGGACGCAGCCACCTGCACCGCCCGCTTACCCCTCCGCCGGTCCACTCCGTTCTCCCTCTCTAACGCGAGTCTCTGCCGCTTCCCAGGATGTGAAATGCAGCGGGAACTGGATGTGGGCGGCCAAGCGCCCGGGGGAGGGCGCGGCTCTGGCTGACGCCTGCGAGGCGATGGTGGCAGTGATGGCGGCCCTGGGTGTGGCGGTGGACGGCGGCAAGGACTCCCTCAGCATGGCCGCCCGGGTTGGCTCTGAGACCGTGCGGGCTCCCGGTGAGGTCTGGGCACCAGAGGTGAGGGGCAGGCCTGCGGGCCCGGGCTGCGCCTCAGTCTCCACTCGTTGCTCCGCAGGGTCCCTGGTCATCTCAGCCTATGCTGTCTGTCCAGACATTACAGCCACTGTGACTCCGGACCTCAAGCATCCTGGAGGGAGAGGTATGAGTGCTCCCCGCTCCTCGCTGCACTGTGTATTCACGGCCTGGTCCTCTGGGGTCTGCTCCGTGAGAGCTGGGCCCCCTCATCTCAGCACTGGGGCCGTGGTGCCTTCCGGGGCTGGTGGCCCGGGTGTCTCACCACATCCTGGGAACTACAGTGAGCATGGCAGGAAGGGTTCTCCTGAGCCATCCATCTCCCCTCACCCCTCCCTGTCTCCCCAGGCCGCCTGCTCTATGTGCCTCTGAGTCCTGGGCAGCACCGGCTGGGGGGCACGGCTCTGGCCCAGTGCTTCTCCCAGCTTGGTGAGCAGCCTCCCGACCTGGACCTTCCCGAGAACTTGGTGCGAGCCTTCCGTATCACCCAGGGGCTGCTGAAAGGTGAGGCTGGGGGGCGGGGCCCTGTGGCTGACACAGGCAGGCATTCACCAGCTGAATGTGTGAGAATGGGGCAAGAGGGATCCGAAGCCCTTCTCTCTGGTTCTCTGAGTGAGCCCACGTTCTCGCACCTGCCCTCTCGCAACTGTCCGGAAGAGGGGTAGGGCTGCCAGGTTTGGGTCCCAAGGCTGCTGAGAATTTTTCTCCTTCCTCCAGACCGCCTCCTCTGCTCAGGCCATGATGTCAGCGACGGAGGTCTCATCACCTGCCTGCTAGAGACAGCCTTTGCTGGAAATTGTGGGATAGAGGTGGATGTCCCTGCCCCTGGGGTCGATGGTGAGGATCCTGGCATCTAGATTCCAGCCTGGGCTGCCTGCCCCACCCTGCGGACCCCATGTCCTATTAAAGAGTGGGGACTTCCCTGGCAGTTCAGTGGTTAAGACTCCGTGCTTCCAGTGCAGGGGATGTGGGTTCGATCCCTGGTTGGGGAACTAATATCCCACATGCCACGTGGTGTGGCCAAAAAAGAAAAAGTGGAGTGTCCCCAGCTCCTCTTCTCCTGCGTCCCTTGCTGTCTTCTCTGGCCCCTGAGCCAGGTGGCGCCTCTGTCCCTGACTGCAGTCCGCTGAGACCTCCCGTACTCCCCAATGCCGCAGCCTCGGTCCTGCGGGCCTCACCCCAGCCCTGATCCCTGCCTATGACTCTGCCTCTGGGTCCCTGGCAGTGCCGCGACAGCCCTGTTACTCTCGCAGCGCTGCCTGTACTGTTCGCTGAGGAGCCAGGCCTTGTGCTGGAGCTGCAGGAGCCAGACCTGGCCCCAGTGCTGATGCGTTACCGGGATGCCGGCCTCCACTGCCTGGAGCTGGGCCGCACAGGCGCTGTCGGGCCCCACGCCATGGTGAGGAAGTGAAGAATGGCAGGCCTGCACAAGGGAGGTCGTGGTTTGTCTCTGCCAACCTTGGAGGGGGCCCAGGGTGGGCATCTTTGCTCTTAGCCCCTGAAAGATTTGCCCCCTCTCTAGGTCCGGGTATCAGTGAACGGGGCTGTGGTTCTGGAGGAGCCTGTTGGGCAGCTACGAGCCCTCTGGGAGGAGACCAGTTTCCAGCTGGACCGGCTGCAGGCAGAGCCACACTGTGTGGCCCAGGAAGAGCGGGGGCTGAGGGAGCGGACAGGGCCCACCTACTGCCTGCCCCCCACCTTTCCCAAAGCTTCCGTGCCTCACGAGCCTGGTGAGGGCGTGTGTGCAGAAGCTTGGCTTCCCCTGGGGAATTTGGGCCTAGGGGGAGGAGCCCAAGGCTTGGATGCAGGGGCCTGCCCTGGACAAGGTGTCTGGGGGGCTGGGGTGGGGAAGTAGCCCTCCGGAACAAGGACACTCCTTCTCCCCCAAGGGGGTCCTGCCCCCCGAGTTGCCATCTTTCGAGAAGAGGGCAGTAACGGAGACCGGGAGATGGCCGATGCCTTCCACTTGGCTGGGTTTGAGGTGAGCAGGGTGCCTGGCAGAGCCGGAGCTGGGCTTTGGGCCATTTGCCTTCTGACACTTCTCGCCCTCCTGCCAGGTGTGGGATGTGACCATGCAGGACCTCTGCTCTGGCGCGATCGGGCTGGACACGTTCCGAGGCGTGGCCTTCGTGGGTGGCTTCAGTTATGCGGACGTCCTGGGCTCCGCCAAAGGTGAGCGTGTGGCCTCTGCCCACTCCCTCCCTACACATTCCTAAAGAGCTGCCTTAGCCCCTTTCGTCCTTGACTGAGAACCAGCCTGTTGCCTCCACGAGGCCGGCCAGGGGAGCGCGAGCGCGTTTGTTCTGGGCCAGACGCCAGCAGGAGGCCTGCAGGTAGCTTCATCGAGGCAGGTGGGCTGGGCAGTGCCATGCCAGTCCACGGGGCACATGCCCTGTCAGAAGTGGGAGCTGCTACTCAGCTCCAGCAGGTTGCTCTGTAGGAAAGCAGGCTCAGCACAGCCAGATCTTTCTGTTTTTCAAGAGAAGCCAAAAATCCCGATTAAATGTTAGGCCACCGAATAAAAAATTTTGAAAATGCTCTGCTGGCTAAGCAGAAAGCTCATCATGGGCCGGCCCCAGCCCAGGAGTTGGTAATACCCGTTTCAAGCAGGTAAACCTGTTTTTCCCCTGGCATTTGCCCCAAGCTCTACAGAAGGGGGGGGGGTCCTGGGCGGGTATAAGAGGGCACGCTGGGACAGAAAGACGACAGTCGGCCCCTCGCCCCCCCCACCCCCCCATTCCGGGTCTCACCCCAGCCTCTTGTTCCCTCCTAGGGTGGGCAGCTGCTGTGACCTTTAACCCACAGGCCGGGGCTGAGCTGAGGCGCTTCCGGCAGCGGCCAGACACCTTCAGCCTGGGCGTGTGTAACGGCTGCCAGCTGCTGGCCCTGCTGGGCTGGGTGGGAGGCATTCCCAGTGAGGAGGTGGCAGAGATGGGCCACGAGTCCTGGCCGGCGAGGCCAGGCCTCCTGCTGCGCCACAACCGGTCTGGGCGCTTCGAGTCGCGCTGGGCCAGCGTGCGTGTGGGGCCCGGGCCGGCCCTGATGCTGCGAGGGATGGAGGGCGCTGTGCTGCCCGTGTGGAGCGCCCATGGGGAAGGTCAGGCTCCGGGGAGGCAGGGGAGGGCGGAGGGCCTGAGGGCAAGGCTGGGGAAGGGGGAATGTCGAGGAGCTTTGCTCTCACATCCCTCATTCCCCATTCTGTTCCAGGTTACATGGCATTTTCTTCCCCGGAACTCCAAGCCCAGATTGAGGCCAGAGGCTTGGCTCCGCTGCACTGGGCGGATGACGACGGGAACCCCACGGAACAGTACCCCCTGAATCCCAATGGATCCCCAGGGGGCGTAGCTGGCGTCTGCTCCCCCGATGGCCGCCACCTGGCTCTCATGCCTCACCCTGAGCGGTCTGTGAGGCCTTGGCAGTGGGCATGGCGACCGCCTCCATTTGATGCTCTCTCCACCTCCCCCTGGCTGCAGCTCTTCATCAATGCCCGGGACTGGACCCTGGAAGCAGGCTGCTGAGCAGGCCGGAGAGGCTCCCTTGGGCCCCGTGGTTTGTACCCGGGGTGTCTTTAGAAGTACCTCATGTTATTTCCAAGTGTGTCTTGGACAGACAGGGACCAAGATGCCAAAAAAAAAACCTCAGCTAATTTTATTAATTTGCCTGCCTTTGCCTTATGCTGTTGGATCTGTTTTCAGTTTTGTTCTAACATTTTTGTCCTTTGTGGGCCTGGGAAGCAACATGTGGTCCAGAGAAAAGAGCCTGCGGTGGGAAGTTGGAATGCATGGGGGGATGGGGAGGGTGCTTCACAGCCGCGCGTCACTCATGTCACTTATCTGGGCTCGGAGGGATGTCCCACACCTCCGTACCTCATCGCCAGGGTTTAGGGGATGGGTGCGGACAAAAGCAGGCCAGTCAGGCCCTCAGCGTTCTCATCTGAAAACCAGCAGACGCTTTCTGGATTCTTCTTTTTAAATGCAGTGCTGTGCTCAGTGTAAGCAGTTGTTGGCAGCTTCTGTAACAGTGTGTCCAGCTGAGTCGTAGGGCTGCCCTGGTTCTGGCCTCTGAACTCAATAGTCCTGATGTTTGCTTCTCCTAATTTAGCAGCTCGCTTCCTGACAGAAGTGGTCATCACCCTCATCCCTGGCACTGAGCCTTTAGTAGGCATTTATTCATTCCTTTGTTCATTCTATTAATGTTCAGTGATTTGCTGCAGTGCCAAGCACTGTCACTGCTGCCAGGCAGTTTATGGTCTGATAGGATTCAAAATAGTATGTGTATGTGGTGTGTGTGTATATATATATATATATATATACACACACCACACACCACAAAGTATTATTCAGCCACAAGAAAGAAGGAAATCCTGCTGTTTGCAACAACGTGGATGGACCTTGAAGGCATTATACGCAGTGAAATAAGTCAGACAGAGAAAGACAAGTACCGTATGACCTCACTTATACGTAGAATCTAAAAATAGCTGAACTCATAGAAACAGAGCCCAGAATGGTGGATGGGGGCAAAGGGGATGTTGGTCAAAGGGTACAAACTTCCAGATGTTAGATGAATAAGTTCTGGGGATCTAATGTACAGTGTAGTGATTATAGCGACTAATACTATATTACATACTTGAAAGTTGCTATGAGAGTAGAGCTTAAATGTACTCACTGGGAAAACAGAACAGTAATTATGTGATGTGATGCAGGTGTAAGGTATGGCGATAGTCATCTGCTGTGTAGCATCAACGCTTTGTACACCTTAAACTCACATAATATGATATGTCAGTTATATCTCAATAAAGCTGAAAAAATTCTCTGTATGTGTTACCATGAGCCAAGCATATGCTAGGCATTTTATATATATCTAAATTATTTTTCATAAGAGTTCAGCAAGGTACTTGATAGGTGCCCCCCTCCCTTTTTAAAACAAAGGGAGAAATAAGGTTAAATCAATTGCAGCATCTGCTTCCTGCTGTCCCGAAGTCACATTTCCGGGAGGCAGCATTGTCAGGGCTTCTTGCTGACAGCTGTCCTTGTTTCCTTCGCTCACAAGACTGTGTATAGAGGCCACTTCCTCATGACTGTCATAACTGTCCTGTTGTACAGCTCAAGTCAATTTGCCCCCTAAATAGCTCAACGTCTTGATTAAAGAAATTTCCCTGAGAATGGAGACTGGACTCTCAGATCCTGAGGGCGCTGGGCCTTCAGGGAAGCGGGAGGCTGAGTGGTGCACTCCTGGTAGAGTAGCCTAAGGAGAGACTGATAAAACAGTGTTAGGTTGTGGCTATGGAGACAATAACCATTTCAGGTCTTTCTCATTGCTTTGCTAACTGACCTGATGCAGGGAAGCCATATATATATATATAATTGGTAATCCCAAATGCACAGTTTTGAGGGCTGATACCAAGTCTTGGACGTCAAGTTTACGAGCACTTGATGCAAAAATAGAAGGATTGCATGTGAAGTAACCTGCTGATCGGCTGTGATAAGTGAATTCACACATTTTGGAGTTGGAGTGGTTTCTGGTTTAGATCACCCTGGCCAAGCAAGACCCACCCTCAGACATTACCAAGACCAAGTCAGCTCAGCTTCTGTTTTTATCCAACCCTGTCCTTGCTGGTCCCTGACCCAGCTTCTATCTCCCAGCCCCTCCCAAAGGCCATCTAACAAACCACAGGCTAGCTCTTTTCTGCCTCTCTTTGCCTTCTTGGGAAACCAGCGACTCTGAAAGCCACTCCATAGCACCTCCAGGTGGTGGCGTTTATTCCAAACATCACCTCACCTTCCTCGGGCCAGGGAGCTGGGGTTTGGGTCCCCTCTGTACCACTCCCAGATTATTCTCCACCCCTTTCGAAGAAAATCTTGCCCATTTTAGATTCATGCCATTCTGTTATCATCTTCACCCCCTGCTCTGTGTTCTGCTGACTTACCCATCACTCCCCGTGGAAGGGATACCAGCTGTTGCCCGATATCTGATTCCCCTTCCTAGAAATAGGACCCTCCAGTATTTTAGCAGGGGTTGTGGCTGCTCAAAATAAAGATGACATCTCCCAGTGTCCTTTACAGCTAAATTCTAATTTCTGTTTTGTTTGTTTTATTTTTTTGGCCATGCCACATGGCATGTGGGATCTCAGCTCCCTGACCAGGGATCAAACTTGTGCCCCCTCCCGTGGTAGCATGGAGTCCTAACCACTGGACTGGCAGGGACGTCCCTGTGACTAAATTCTGACCAGTAGGGGAGAATGATGTATACAACTTCTAAGTGTTCTTGAAGGAAGAGGTGCTATCTGAACTTTTTTCCAGTGACTTCCTCCATTCCACCTCAGCCATGGAATTTTGTCATCACCCAGATCTGCTTCATTTCCACACTCACTTGCTCAAGCACCCTACCTCTGACCATAACCTCCCTTTCTTCCATCACGCATCTTCCTCTTCAGTACTCAGATCTCAGTCATCAGGACCTCCAGCTCAATCACATCTTCCCCCCAATCCATTTCTTCTCTCTTTTTCCCTCCTTATCCAACTTCCAGTAATAGCCTTTCCAATGCTCTTCAACTTGACCCAATATCTTTTCATCATTCCATTTGACAAAATCCCAACCCATCAGCTTTCTCAGAGAAAGCCAGACAACAGGGCAGATTGTCCCATAATAAATTCATTGTGGGACTTCCCTGGGGGCGCAGTGGTGAAGAATCCGCCTGCCAATGCAGCGGACACGGCTTTGATCCCTGGTCTGGGAAGATCCCACATGCCACGGAGCAACTAAGCCCGTCTGCCACAACGGCTGAGCCTGTGCTGTAGAGCTGTGAGCCACAACTATTGAGCCCAGATGCCACAACTACTGAAGCCCAGGTGTCTAGAGTCCATGCTCCACAACAAGAGAAGCTACCACAATGAGAAGCCCAAGCATCACCATGAAGAGCAGTCCCCGCTTGCCACAACTAGAGAGAGCTTGCGCGCAGCAACGAAGACCCAATGCAGCCAAGAAAGAAAGAAATTTATTAAAAAAATACATTAAAAAAAATTCATTGTTACCCACCTATGGGGGAAACAGGGGATGGGAATGAGAAACAGAGACCAAAGGTAACAGGAGAGGGCAGCCCAGTGGAGCAATGGTAATAATATACCGTGAATGGAAGGGGTAGCTCACTACACCCGAGGTCTAAAACAAGACCACTTATGATAACGTCCAAAGTTATCATCCTAAGTCCTGTCCTTTTTTTGGGTCTCATCGGTCAACAGCTCTCTGATCAAATTCTTTGTTAGACATTGGAGGCTTTTTTTTTCTCCCCTTTTTGACTGCACCGCTTGTGGGGTTTTAGTTCCCCAACACTAGGGATTGAAGCCAGGACCCTAGTGGTGAAAGCCGGGAATCCTAGCCACTGGACCACCAGGGACTTCCCAGACACTGGAGGTTCTTACAGTAGCATTACACACCTCCCCTTCTAGCCCAAGTTACTGTTGTCATTTCTTTTTCACCGTTGCAGTCTTACAGTGAACGATGTGTTTCGTTGATCAAAGAGCCGTCTCCTCAGTAGAGTGTAAACTCCATGAGAGCAGGAACTCCATTTCTGCCCTCCACTGTATCCTACCACCTAGCATGGTGCCTGTCACCTACGAGATGCTCAATAAATATATGTTGAACAAATGAATAAATGTGAATGTTAAAATTAGTAAAGGTTGATACACATTTTGTTTTTCCTTAATAGAAGAGTGAATTTAGTGAATTGGGCTTATGGGTGGCTTTGCTTTGCAAGCCCTCAAACATTTCCCTTTTTTACTTCATTTCTCCAGTCATGCAAAGTTACAAGCTCTTGTCATCGTGTCAAATGAAGGACAGTGTATGCATCTGTTGGGGCAGGGGGTGGATGTGGGGAGACAGGGAGAACCAGTAGGTCTTGTCTTTGTCTTAACACCTGCCCGGCAGCCAACAGGGCCTTCGATTTCACAGAAAAAGACACAGCACTGAACTGAACATGTGCTCATCCCTGTCAGCCCAACATGTGCTGGAAGGAGGGCTCTAGGAGAGCCAGGCACAGAGAGCGGGCAGGGTGTGTGTGTGTGTGTGCGCGCGCGCGTGCGTGCAGGGGTCCACATGGGACCCCTGGAGAAGACCACTATCTCCAGAGAGACTCTCAGCCTCTCCAACAGGCCAGTGCACCTCTGGGCATCGCTCTAAACAGGGTCTGGGACACTCTGCCCAAACCCAGGTGCGGGCAAGGCGAGTAGAAAGGAAAAAAGGAAGTGGGCACCAGACAGTTGTGAGCCTGTGGGAGGAGCACGTCTCCCACAGCAGCTGAGCCCTCAGAGGCCCGGGGTCCCACGAGCTGTATTTATTTTCCTAGCACCTGCTGCATTCAAGACCCTGAGGTGGAAATCAAAGAAGTCCTCAGCCTGTTATTAGACACTTTGAGGGCAGCAAACAGCCAGTAGAGCCTCGGGCACTGCTGTGGTCGGGCCTGGGTTAGAGACCGGTCTTGGGCTTCAGGAAAGACCTTCCTGTGTGAGCAGCCCACTAGGAATGCCAGCGACTGTGGGCCGTTTTCCCCCAGGAGGGGCAGCTTTGTGCAGCTTTATCTGCCTGCGCAGGATGGAGGAGCAGCCCGAGGCTACAGAATGGGACAAAGGGTGTGAAACAGGGAGCCCTGCCCCATCTGTCACTCAGGTAAGAAAATTGTCAAGGGCCTCCTCCCTGGGCAGGTGCACACACGGGCGGAGAAAGATGAGAAGCAGACAATTTCAATGAAATATCTCTGAGAGGAAGCTCAGGGTACAGGTGGGAGCTCACAGCAGGGGATGCAGCCCAGACTCAGGATCAGGGAAGGATTCCTGGGATTAGCTGAGACCTGAGGGATGAGTAGCAGCTGGTTACAGGAGAGGGGAGGGAGGGAAAGCTGAAGATATTTGCAAAGCCTCAGAGGCGAGCAGTAAGGCGAGTTAAGGAACTGAACAAAGATGAATTTGTCTGGAACATTAAGTATAATGGGAAACCGGACAGGCACAGTTAAAGGCCTAACAGAACATGTCAAGGAATCTGGATTTTATCCCTAGAGCAATGGGAAACTACCTGAAGGGGTTTATATGAGGGAGAGACAAGATCACTCCAGCTGCAGAGGAGGAAGACAGGAGAGGATGTGGGGAGTCCCATGACAGGGCTTTGCACGCTCCAGGCAGAGATAGTGCTGGCCAGGGCTAGGGTGGTGGCAGTGGAGATGGAGAGAGATGGAAGGATTCGAGAGACATCCTGGGATGCCCCTGGGAAGGTAACCAGGGCAACAGAAGGGACTAGGGAGTCAGCTGGTTCTCCTCACCACTGAGTCCTAGCTCCGCTGACCCCATCTTCACAGCGAGTCAAACTCTTCACTCCCCTAGATCCTTTCCCAGTGTCGTACAGACAGCCCTCCCCACTCCCAAACACCTCACCTGGAGAAGGTTACAAGGAAATGGCTTGGCTAAACAAAGCAGATGAAAAGAGCTAAATTACATGGCACTTTGGAGACTGGGGTCCCGCGGACTCCCAGCGGCACCTTCTAAGAGGTTCCAAGGGAAGGAACGGGGGCACCCCTGCTGGGTTAAAGACACAGATGGCCTGGGTTGCAGCCCGAAGAAACCTCTCCTCACCCTTGAGGCTATGATGGGCATCCCCCTCCCCATAAGGACCCATCAGATTCTGAAATGCGGCGATGGGACCAACCCCCAAGCCCCCCACCGCCACCGCTCTCAGACTCTAAGCAGGTCACCAGGGGATTGTCCACCAGCACACACTACCTCTCCCATCTGACCATGTCCACATTGCCTCCTCCTCCCACTGCTGGAATATGTATTGAGAAACGGGTGTGAGATACAGGAAGGGCACGTTAAGGAGTCAAAACCAGGAGTTGCCAGGACCTAGTCGGAAGAACAGGTAATTCATTCTGAGGGTGCTGGGGATGTGTGTAGCTCACCAGCTGCAGACACAGGGCCTTATGAAGAAATGGTACAGAGCACTGACATACGGCACAGTCATCCCTGCGCTGCTGGCCAAAGATAATTCCACAGTGAAAAGGGATGCATCACAGAATTCCACTATTGGTGAGTGGAGGACAGAGGGTAACGTGCCCAAATTGTGACTTAGGGGCAAGAACAGAAGGCCTGTGTCCTCGTTGCTCTATCCACAATCACACCCTTCAGAAGCCCTATCTGTGGTGTCTCCATTCCTCCATTTTTTTTTTTAATTTTATTTATTTAGGCTGCATTGGGTCTTCGTTGCTGTGTGCCAGCTTCTCAGTGCAGCAGCTTCTCTTGTTGCTCTAGGTGCGCAGGCTTCAGCAGTTGCAGCTCAAGGACTCTAGAGCGCAGGGTCAGTAGTTGTGGCACACAGGCTTAGTTGTTCCACAGCATGTGGGATCTTCCCAGACCAGGGCTGGAACCCCTGTCCCCTGCATTGGGAGGCAGATTCTTAACCACTGCACCACCAGGGAAGTCCTTGTCCAGCTTTGAACTTGCTCTTTACTCTTCCTCCCTACTTTGCGGCTCACCCATGTTATCGCTGCCCTTGCTTTTTGCTTACCTGCCTTCATCTCCTCCTCTCCCACCTCTGCCAGCTCAGTGCAGACCCTCATCACCCCAAACTTGGGATATTACAATGACCTCTTATTCCATCTCACCCCTAACTGGTCTAACACCAACCGGATGTACTATAATACAATTCTGGTAACAAATTTCCAGAGTTTTTAAAGGTTACACTCCATTTACAGACAATTCTGGTTTTTAATTTCGATAGTTGTATTTTAAATAGTTTAATTTCCTTTGTATTCTTATGTATTTTATTTTTTACAATACTTATATTTCCCTGCACAATATATTCTTGTTGCTTTATCCATTTTATTTTCTTTATTTTTGGCAACGCAGCATGTGGGATCTTAATTCCCCGACCAGGGATCCAACCCACGCCCCTGCAGTGGAAGTGGGGAGTCTTAACCACTGCAGGGAAGTCCCCTATATATTTTATCTTACGCATTTAAAAACATTATTCTGAGTAGGGGTCCATGGGCTTCACCAAACTGCCAAGGGGGTGCACGGAAGCAAAACAGTGAAAAACCCTGCTTGGTAGAAATATATATTGTCCTTACTCTTTCCACAGGGACGCTTGACTTTGCAGGTTGAGTCACCTCACTGGTGCGAGTCCATCACTTCCACCTCTTGGTGCCTTCAAATGTGATGGGTGGGGGGGGGCTCTGGGACACCTGTCCCCAGAGCAAAAAAACTGTATCAACTGCATGCAGGGCATTGGAAGAGGGAATGTCCTGGGGGTACAGAATCAATCAGCTGCAGGCCTACTTCAAACCAGTGAGTCAAGAGCTGGACATATACCCTCACACCTTCACGAGGAAAGTAGCTTCGGGCCATCTCAGCCTACTGAGATCTCTCCCATGATACCGGTCATCCTAGCCACAGCCAGCTAGACAAGAAAGTGATCTCATCCATGTCTGGCTATTGGCCTGGAAAGTGGCCAGGCAGGAGAGCTGTCCAAATGGGTACTTTCAGATTGGATGGTGACTAACTGACCCAAGATCCTGTCTCCCGGGAAGTTTGAACTTGAATACGCAGGGAGAGTCAGCTGTTGGGAAGGCCAGAAGAAGCGACAGACACAGAGAAAAAGGTGAAGGGTGAGGGAGAGGAAAGCGGAGTCAGGGGCAGGAACTTGCCAAGTTAGGGTTTCCTTCCAGCTCACTGTCCCAGAGGAGGTCCAGCTCTGTACCTCTGTCACTTCCTGGAGGTCTGCTTCCTCCCATCTGGAAGAGCCCACCTAACCCGTGCCCCAAGAGCTCCAGAACTGTGGGGGCCCAGGTATCCCGAGATGCACGAGGCTCAGAGCAGAGCATGACTCTGGACGTGCCAGAGAACCCAAATGAGGAAGTTGGGGGGATTCTCCTTAGTCTCCCGAATCTAGTCTGACCTCCTCCTGGCCCATGAATTGGCCCCCACCCCATGTGCTCAGTGCCAGGGTCCTGCTCATCTCTATGTCCTCGCAGGTCTCTTTCCAAAGGTTTCCCATCTGCTTGACTGTTCACAAAGCAGACAGAGCCAATATTGCCCCTGGAGGGGTGAGCGGTGGGGGAGGTGGGAGCAGAGGGCGAGCCAGCAGAAATGGGGAGGGAGGGATTGAGAGGTACGTCACCCCCTATGTGAGGGAGGCAGCATGGGGTTGACCCCTGTGACCTGGCCCCCTTGGTTCCCCATGTCCAGGCTCCTTCTCTCCCTCAGGGGGTCTATAACATACCCCTCCTTTTTCTACTTCCTCATGGATCAAACTTAGTCCACTCTCTGCCCCGACACAGATTCAGATTCAACTATATCTGTACTTCCTTTAATCCTAACAATGTTTTAGAGTTGAGGAAATGAGGCTCAGAGAGAAGTCTGATGCTGGCTGTCAGAAGTGAGGAGTCCACTTAGCATGCTCTATAAACAACCTGCAAGTGGCCAACCCTCCAGCCTCACAGCTCCCTGCCATCCATTCCCCACGGCACCCTTGCCAAACTGATATACTTACATTCCCCCAAACATGCCCTCTCATTTCCAAGTCTTTGCTCCCATGCCCCCCTTGGCTAGAATACCCCTAGGCTGCCCTGGTGAATTCTGAGTCAACCTTCAAGACTCAAAGTGTCCTCTGACTGTTCTTTGTATACTCCTGGTGAGGCAGGGGCTGTGTCCTAATAGCCTTTGTATCTCCAGCCCTTTGCTTAAGGTCTGGTAAGATGTGAGACCAAAGAATGTGTGCCCTTTGGCCCCAGTGTCACAAAATTATTAGGGTCCAGAGGTATGATCGGCACTTGGAAGCCAGTGGGTGGGACTGAGACAGCCTGGGACCTGGGACCTGGGACGCTTTGCTGCAGGGCTGCAATGCTGGCACCTGACTCACATCTTCTCCAGCAACAAAATACAAAGAAACTGTATGGGACTAAAAATAACTGTGTGAATGCACAGTTGGGACAAATTCTGGACAAAAGATACAAAAAGACCAAAAAACCCAACGCAGCTTTTGAAGAGCAGGGAGCAAAAGCAGGGGGTGGCAGGGCCTTGGCTTCTGTGATGTCATCTAGACTAACTAGATGCATAACCCCCCTTTCGGGTTCCCATTTCTACAAAACTGCTCCCATAAGCAAACCATTCGACCTCAGGGCTGTCAAGAGGCTCATCTAGAAGACCAGACCTGCTGGAGTAAGTTTGTTCTATGGTCTCTATACACTGATGCAATGTCTCCACACTTGATGGCTGGAAGCAGAGTTGCTGGGTTCAGGGTTTGGCACACCTTTAAGGTAACGTCAGGGGTGTCCATTAGGAGGGCCTGATATCTTATTAGCCTTCCCCCAGTCCACCAATGATGTCCTTTGACTTCCAACACAGATTGTGCCTGATGAGGGGTTAGCACATCTAAGTGTTGTCTCAGGGTGAGCTTGGAAGCCTCATTAACCAACAGGGCTGTGGCTGCTCCTGCCCGCAGGTGGCTGGGCCGTCCCAGGGCCGAGTCCAGTTGTTTTGAAAAGTAAGGCACTGGTCTCTGACCCGGTCCCAGCTTTCAGGTCAGGACTCCTAGTGCTGTCCCTGACCTCTCGTGAACATATAGGGTAAAGGGCTTGTCCAAATTTGGAAGCCCCAGTGCTGGTGCTCTACTCAACTCAGTGTTTAGAGTCTCAAAGGCCCACTGGTGGTCCTTATTCCATTGAAGGGGTTCCCGCTCTCCTCCCTTTAGAGCCTCATATAGGAGTTTTGCTATAAGGTCATAATTTGGAATCCAGATACGACAGAACCCAGCTATCCAGAGAAAGCCTCAGAATTGCCTCTTTGTGGTTGGAGGTGGAAATGCACTAGGTGCTGTTTTTCCATCTATGGGCAGGGCTCAAGCCCCTGGAGTCTAAACAAATGCTAAATATTGACGCCGTTGCTGTGAGATCTGAGCCTTGGTTGGAGAGACTTTATATCCCTTTTTGCCAGGAAATTTAGGACCCTAACAGTATTTTCATCTGAATCTTGTTTGGTCTCACTACTTATCAATAAATCATCAACATATTGTAAGAGTTCCCATCTCAAGGCTCAGTTCCCTCAGTTCCCTTGCTAACGCATTTCCAAAAAGAAGGGGATTGTCCTGAAAACCCTGCGAAAGCACTGTCCATGTATATTGGGTAACCTCTAGGGTGTCAGGGTCCCTCCATTCAAAGGCAAAAAAGATATTGAGAGTCCCGGGTATAAGTGAATACAGAGAAATGCATCTTTGAGGTCCAAAACAGAGAACTCCTGGGCGCTCCCTGGCATCTTGGTGAGGAGCATGTACGGGTTTGGCACCAGCGGGTGGATAGGGATGACTCCCACATTCACTGCTTGGAAGTCTGGCACAAACTGACATTCTGTTAGGAATGGGGAGAATCGGGGTGCTGCAAGGGGATGGGCAGGGCTTAATGAGTCTATGTTTTAGCAATTTGCTGAGCAGGCCAATATAGAAAACGCAGCTTTTGGCTGCTCTGATTCACTGACCACCTTGAGACGACCCTGGAAGGACAAGAAGGCTGGACAGACCACCAAGTAGCTGCCTGGGCCTGCACCTGTTGGACTCCCCGCGGGCCTCTGGCTTTAAAGGATATTATCTCTAACAGGAGTATTCCTCTCCAGGTCTTAACATTATTTTTATTGGGGGAACGCATTTTGCCCTTCCTGGCAACGAGTTATCCCAAACTGTAGGATCTACTTGTTCTCTAACTTCTTGAGAAGCGTCCTGGGGAATATTTTGATGCCCAACAGGTGGGTCATCTGGGGCTACTAACAGACGCATTCTCTGTCCGAATTCTTTACTTCTTTGGACCTCGCCCTGTCCTAAGACTATACTAGCTCCTAACTTATTTAGCAAATCTCTCCCTAGGAGAGGGACAGAATGTTCTGGCAAATACAAAAAGGAGTGATAATAATGGACCCGATTCCGCGGGCAAGGGGAGACATAAACAGCCTTACCTTTGGCTGTCCATCAACTCTCATCACAGGACAGTCATGGTTGCAGGGGGGGACGGCTGGCCAAGTCAGAACGGAGCAGGCGGCGCCAGCGTCCACAGGAAATTTAGTTCTCCTACCTGCCAAATCGGGGCTGACCCGAGGCTCCGCTGGAGTCATGAGGATGGATCGCGTGGGATCTGGACCCGGGCAGGCGCTTGGGCCCCATCAGTTGTTGTGCAGGAATCTCTTATCAGAGAGATTCGCAAGGAACTGGGGCCGGTCGGGGTTGCCCCTTGGGGATCCCACAGGAGGGTGCTCAGGACATTCCCCCTTCCAGTGCCCCTCCTTCAGACACAAGACACACTGGTTTAGGCCCAGGCAGCTTCTTGGTGGTCTGTCCAGCCTTCTCGTCCTTCCAGGGTCGTCTCAAGGTGGTCAGTGAATCAGAGCAGCCAAAAGCTGCGTTTTCCTTATTGGCCTCCTCTGTGACATCTCAGTCGTTATAGACCTTGAAGGCCTCCTCTACCAGGGTTGACAATGGGGTTTGGGACCCAGCCTCAAGCTTTTGTAATTTTCTCCGGATATCAGAAGTGGTCTGGGTGATAAAATGCATGGCCAATAGCGTTTTCCCTTCTGCGGACTCAGGGTCTGTACTGATGTCCTCCCTGAATGCCTCTGACACTCAGCTCAGGAAGACTGCCGAGTTTTCACCTTTTTCCTGTGTGACCTCTTGGACCTTATCATAATTTACAGGCTTCACTGTACACTTTTTCATTCCTCCTGACAGACAAGTAATATAATGTCTCACCCTTGCCCGGCCTGCATGGTATTCATAGTCCCAGTGTGGGTCACATTGTGGGATTGCATCCCCACCCACGTGATCAATGTGGTGGTGCGGGTTGGTGGCCAGTAGGTCATCTGCGGGTTCCCTGGTCTTTCTCAGCATACAGTCCTTTTCACCCAGGGTGCAACAGTGGGCCAGAATAACCATGATGTATTTGGGAATTCTGTCAAAAATTTTTAAAAGTTTTAAAACACTCAGTTGGATAGGATCATAGATTGCTCTGAAACAATACTTATTCCTTGAGCTAAGGTGGGGGAAAAAATCAAAAGTAAATATAGATCACTTAAAGGCACAGGCAATCACACAATCTGTTATCAAAAGCAGCATTCCAGGATAACTTTGTTCCCTTATGAGAGAGAGAAACCAAAGTCAGTCTTGCCTCAGCCTGATCTTCATAAAATCCATTTACCTAATTAAATTTAATCCAACCTTAGGAAATCCTGACCACATACAAAACTCTTTTCTCAATGTTCCTCTTTCACAGACCTTCTGCGGCCATACTTTGTCCCTTATTCTTTCCCCATTCAGAAGTAGCCAGCTCTAAGTGAGACAGGGTGGAACTTGGGTCCCTTTGCTGCAGTGCTGCAATGCTTGCACCTGGACACACCTCTCCTCCAGCAACAAAATACAAAGAAACTGTATGGGAATAAAAATAAGTGCAGGGAGAAAAAAAAAAGTGCAGGGCCTTCCCAGGTGGTGCAGTGCTTAAGAATTCACCTGCCAATGCAAGGGAGACATGTTCGATCCCTGGGCTGGGAAGATCCCACATGCTGCAGAGCAACTAAGCCTGTGTGCCACAACTACTGAGCCTGTGTTCTAGAGCCCGTGTGCCACAAGTACTGAGCCCGCATGCCACAACTACTGAAGCCTGTGCACCTAAAGCCCGTGCTCCCCAACAAAAGAAGCCACTGCACTGGGAAGCCCATGCATCGCCAGGGAGAGTAGCTCCTGCTTGCCGCAACTAGAGGAAGCCTGTGTGCAGCAACGAAGACCCAGCGCAGCCAATAAATAAATAAATATAACTGCAGGCATGCCAATTGGGGCAAATTCTGGACAAAAGATACGAAGAGATCAAAAAAAACAACTGCCACTTTTGAAGAGCCCAGAGCAAAATCAGGGTACTGCGCATGCCCCCTGCACACCACACCGCCTAAGGGATGGGCAAACCACCTAAGCTACCCCTGGACACACCCCTATCCTCACCACATACAAGGAACAAGCTCGCTGCCCTCTCCGAGCCAGCCAGCAAGGGAACCTGTTGTTTGTTCTTGCTTCCCCTTGCTGCAGCAGGGGTCCCAATAAAGCCTTGCCTGAATTTCTTGTTAGGCCTCTGATCAATTTCTATTGATTAAGGAGGGCAAGAACGCTGGTCAGTAACAGGATGGCCTCAGGATGAGAATTCTCTTATTCAGTGTTTGGCTGGGAAGTAAACAACATCTAGAAGCCCTGAGGGTATGGGTGGTCCTCTGGGTTCCAAAATTCACCTTACTGGGTTTATGCAATCGCAGAACAACAGATAATGGGTCTGTTATGCTCTAAACACTCTGCCAGGTGCTGGGGATCAAAGATGAATGGAGCAATTAGCTGGGAGCATACACTTGAGCTGAAAGTTTAAGAACACTCTAAAAATCTACCAAAGAAAAACAACAGTTTATTCCGTGCTTTCGAGCAGGTGTGTGGGGGTGAGGGGTGGGGAACGCCTCCCTCCCCACCCCTCCATCCCCTCGCCTCAACCTCAGTTCCCAAGGTGAAGATTTGAGGGGGATTAGGTGTCTAATCCCCGGTCTGGGTCTTGCTTTCAGGAAGGCGTGAGGCCGCAATCCTAACCCGGCCCCACACACCTGGCCCCATTGTTCCCCTAATTCCCTGCATCCGGCAATTAGCGATCTGGTTGGCAGCTCATTCCCTGTCAAGAGGCCCCGGAAAGTGATATGGGAGACCCTGAAACTATGCCTCCCAACTCGGGAGACCCCACCAAGACGTCGGTCCCTTAGACAAGCAACGGCCCCTAAGGAGGGTCTCAGGCAACACTCTTAGAAAGTGCGACCCCTTTAAAAGGAGACCGGCGGGCGCGGGCTAGTGACCACGAGGACGTCACAAGTTCTAAACCGGTCTCAGCCCCTAGCTGACCCCGCGGTCCCTCCCCGCACCCTCCTAAGAGCTTGGCTTCCGGCAGCAGCTCCGCTGGGGCACCGCCCCCCAAGACGCGGGCGCCAATTGGCCAGCGCGATCGCGGGGCGGGGCCAAATCTTAAAGGGTCTGGAGCCAAGGAAGACCTGAAGGTGGCCGGGCTGCTGCGAGACGCCGGAAGGTGATGCCACGTGGTCCCATGTGGGTTTCTTTTAAATCTTTAATGCCCATACCCTAGTCTCAGGCCCATGGAGCCCACGCGAGACTACCCACTGTTCGGGGGCGCCTTCTCCACCACTCTCCCTCCAGGGGCCATTGACGTAAGGTGAGAAGGCCTGGGCGCCAAAGGAGGCTGACCAGGTGGGTTGCGGGAAGAAGCCAGGGTCAACCAGGGTCTGCCTCGCCTCTCTCCAGCGACCTCCGACCGGTCCCGGACAATCAAGAAGTTTTCTGCCATCGCGTGACAGACCAGAGCCTGATCGTGGAACTTCTGGAGCTGCAGGCCCACGTGCAGGGCGAAGAGGCTGCGCGGTGAGGGAGATGGCCCGCGGCTGGCCAATGGGAGGCCCGGGGCCGAAGGAGTGGGCGGGGCCTGTGGCGGGACGGTTAATCAGGGCGAAGAGAACTCCTAGCGCAACCACATCACCAGAAGCGAGCGACGCTTAGGATTAAGAGATGCTTGTAAGGGGCAGTAGGAAATGCCCCTCTCTGACCCTGCTCCCCCAACTCCAGGTACCATTTTGAGGATGTTGGTGGGGTGCAGGAGGCTAAGGCAGTGCAAGTGGAGGCTGTGCAGCCCCTCCTTTTGGAGAACCTGGCCCTGAGGGGCTGCTGTCAAGAAGCCTGGATCCTCTCTGGCAAGCAGCAGGTAGCTAAAGAAAACCAGCAGGTGAGCGCCAGGGGAGTGTGAGATGTCCTGGAGGGGTGAAGGGGGTGGCCCTAGGGAATGAGGTAAGCATCCTGACTCTGATCCTTTTAGGTAGCAAAGTATGTGACACTGCATCAGGCCTTGCTGCGGCTGCCCCAGTATCAGACTGATCTCCTGCTCACCTTCAATCAGCCCCCGTAAGGAGGACAGAAAGGGCACATGGCTTATGACTGGGTCCTCTGGAGAAGGCGCTTGGAGGGGCAGAATAGGGAGACTGGCTGGTGGGGTCCTCCAAGGAAGTGGGAGTGGGCCAGGGGTTTGGGGTCACAGATAACCAGGTCCTCTGGGGAACAGGAAATGGGAATTTACAAGCCCAAGGCCTGGATGATATTCTCTCTCTATCTGTTCCCCACCCCCAAGCCCTGAGAATAGGTCGTCTCTTGGCCCTGAAAATCTGTCAGTTCCACCCTGGAGCCTGAGTGATTTTGAACAGCTGGTGACCAGTCTGACCCTCCACGATCCCAACATCTTTGGTCCCCAGTAAGGATGCTGTAATGCTGCATGATGCTTCTGAAGGCTTGGGGCCTCTGTTCTGCAAGGGGAACAAAGGACTGGATATATTCCCCTAATTCCTTCCCAGCGCATAAACATAAGACACCTCCTCTATGCAGAAATAAACTTGCTTTATGACCAATATAATCTCTGTGCCTTTGAAAAGTCTAACAGAACACCTGGGTCCCCACAAATTCCCTTTGGTCTTGGATGGTGGAGTTTAAAATTGTGCATGGGATCAGAAAGGACCCAAGGCTGGCAGTGGAGAAAGGGAGGAAATACACTTTGGAGTGACGGGTTCAGCCCTGATAGAGGGGTGTGAAATGTACAGGGGTATGAGTAGGGAAGGTTTAAAGCAACACCCAAGGAAGGGAGGGAAACTATCTCCTGTAGTGATTCAACCCTGAGAAAACAGATGGGGAGAGGGGTTGGCGGTCCCCCTCTGGTGGATGAAAAGTCATCTGGTCAGAAGTCACCAGGTCATAAAAATGGAGTCAGAAGAATCCAAGGAGTGCCGATTTGGTGGAGTGTTGGAAGAGTGGCTGTTGTTATTTGGTGTATGTGTAGTAGAGCGTGCGCAGCTGGTCCCAGAAGAAGAGGGAGAGGATGGTGTGGGGGCCAAGGCGGAAGTAGGAGGCACCTATACCCTTGTACATGCCAAAAATGCCCTCTGTCCGCACCGTCTGCAGCAGAGCATCCAGCCACCCCCGGTACATGAGGCCCTGAGAGGGAGGAAGAGCAGAGGGGAGGCGTTAGTCAGAGCCCACCAGGGGCCTCACCTCAGCAGGCTGCATTTTAGGCTTCCTGCCTGCACCCACAACCTGCTTCCCCCATCCCCTGCCTGCCCACACCCCAGAGCACTCCCTTACCTTGCCCTGAGCATCTGTGGGCTGGTTGTAGAGCCTTGTGCTGACCACATCAAAGGGTGTCATGGCCAGGACCACTGCAATGCCACTTATCATGGCAGCCGCCAGAGCCACCTTCCAGCTCTGGGGTGGAAATATCTGAGGAGGGGAGGGAGGAAGAGCTCTGTCAGCCAGCCAGTCATTCAACCCCTCGGAAAGGCCAGGCCCTGAGCTGGGGGTACAGTAGAGAGCTGGTAACTCAGGGAGCTTGTAGTCCACTAGTGTTAACACTGTGAAGGAGGAAAAGCGCGAGGCCGTGAGGACTCAGGCGCACCAGGGAGGAAGTGACGAGAGAACTGTGGGGAAGTTTTAAAGAGACAGTGATGCCCAAGCCCGCCTGCTGCTCCCTCACTTTGAATGTTGGCACTGTCCCTCTTCAAGCTGAGCCCACTTCGGCTTGCCCTCCCCCACCCACATTCCCAGGGTGGCCCCACCCCTTTCCCAGGCAGTACCTCCCACTGGGTGATGAGGTCCTTGGTGGATGAGAAGGTGCACAGCTGGGTGGAGGAACCGACGACAACTCGGGGCAGGGCGCCCAGGGACCCACGCCACAACCCCACCAGACCATGTTTCTGGCCAATCTTGGTTAGTGCCTGAAACATGCCCTGGTGGGGGCGGGGGGGGGGGGAGACCATGGGGGCAGGGTTCAGTCACCCAGGCGTCAGAGGCTGCCACCTCCAAACAATGCCAAGGATAGGTCCATAACAGGCACCTGATGTCTAGACAACCAATTCCATGTGGGCTTAGAGCACGAATGTGGCCCTCAGTTGTCTCCCAACTCATCCTTCCCTCCCTCGCCACCCCAGAACAGGGCAGGGTGTATGCAAGTGAGGACCTTAGCAGGTCAGGAGAATGGGGCAGGAAGAAACAGGTGCAGAAGCTAGAGGAACTGGGAACACGGGGGAAAGAGGGTCTAGGTGGACTCCCGGGGCAGAGTAGGGCTGAACTGATGCGCTGGGCAGAGCCGTGGCTGGGCTGGGGCTGTTGGGTGTGGGCAGAAAGCTGGGGGCAAATGGGAGAGAATGGGCAGGGACTCCAGCAGGGTTGGAAAACCCTCACCTGATGGCTATACTGGTGCCCCACAGCAATTTCTGTGGCTGCCTGTGCCTGTAGGTGTGTCTTCACCTGGGGATGGAAGAGTATCACAGCCTATGGCCCAGCGGCCAGCCCCCCACCTCAGAGACCCAAATGCCTGACCCCTTCACACCTCCTCTAGGGTGTTGGGCAATGAATAGCCTTCTAATCTGATAATTATATTGTTGTTGCCACTTAACAAATTGGTCATGAGACTGTTGTCCCTTGGCTCCAGTCCCAGAGGATGGATCTCCTAGCACTGCAAGACACCCCACCCTCTTACAGCCTCCTTCCCTTAGGGGTAGGGGCGGGGGATAGAGAGGTTGGGGAATGGCAACAAGTCCCAAGACTGTTCATGTTAGGCAAGACCTGGTGTCCAGCCTCTCATGCCAGCGCCTATTCCCAGATCAGCAGACAGGATTTCCAGCCAGCACCACAAGGACCAGGCTCCCCATCAGACTCTGGGGCAGGTTGTAAGGGGTCATCTGCAAAACTTGCTCTCTGGCTCCCAAGCCCTATGGGGGCATGTGTCCAGATGACTTTGGAGAGGTCACTGTCCCTGAATCTCATACCCTGGGAGTGAGACCAGACTGCCTTTCCTTCCGCAGAACTCACTACCTCCCAATGTCTTTCCAGAAAGAGTGCTAAGTAGGGTCTAGTCCTCGCAATAAGCAGCTGTGTGACCTTGAGCTAGTCACTTCCCCTCTCTGGGCCTCAGACTCCCCACACTTCATTTATACCATTTAACTCAAAGGGGCAGACTGTGGGATGCCTAGGCCTTCCCCTGAGCCCCACACTCGCTGATGTATGTTAATCCTAGTCCTCATCCTCCCCTTCACACATCCACTTCCAACCTCAGTATCAGGTTATGAAGGTCCAGGCACCCACCCTACACCAAAGGTCTGCCCTGAAAGGCAAGACCTTTCTTCTCACCATGTAGATGGGGCTCCCCAAGTAGGCTCCCGTGACCCCAGCCAGGGCCCCAGCTGCTGCGCTGCGGACAGGGCTAAGGGTGCCTTCAGCTGTGTGCAGGTAGCCCCCAGCTTCAGCCAGCCCGTAGGTGCCCAGCCGGATGCCATTCATCAGGAACTGGTATAAGAGGGCAGGGGCCAGGCCCTTCTGCAGGGCCGCCAGGCCATCCACCTTGCCGATGGTGATGAAGGCATGGAAGACATTTCGGTAGTGCCGTTGGTAGGTGCCGCGGGCCTGCAGTTCTCCCTGCAGCTGCATCCTGGTCTTCACCACTTCCAGGGGATTGGTGAACAAACAGGCCCCGCAGGCTGCCAGGCCACTCATCAAGAAGTCCATGGTGGGACAGCTGTAGCAGGAACTGGCCCAGGGTTAAGAAAGTTAAAATGAGCTTCAGAAACGGGGTCAGAAAATCAGGGGAGAGCCTTAGTTCCAGCAGTCCAGGCTGCAGGAGGTAGAAATGTAGAGGTCTGGAGTCAAGAGTGTCAGGGTCAAATGTCAGGAGGTCAAGGGTTAGCTGCAATTTGGGAGTCAGGAGATGGCAAAGAGAGAAGAAATATGAGTTTAGGAGAGGCTGGCGAGAAGGTAATGACAGGGACTTGTTAATCAAGGGATGTGAGGTCAAGGAGGGGCAGAAGCCAGGAGGACGGCAGGTGGGATGCTGAGGATGGCCGGCTACGGGGGCCGGGAGCAGGCGAGGCAAACGCGGAGCTGGGAGACCGGAGCCGGGGAGGAAGGGAAAAGAAAATCAGTAGGTTAAGGAGGGGAAAGATACGGGAGAAGATCCGGGGGCGTCCCCAGGGACAGCAACGTGATGGGGACCGGGGGAGGAAGTCGAGGCTCCGGCCAGGGATGAGCGCCCTCAGACAGCTGCCAGAGCCCGCTGCAGCTTCACCCCAGGTAGCCGAGGAGGCCGGCAGCCGCCCTCCAATCCCTGGAGGGCGGTGCTCAAGGGGGAGCCCCAGCCGAGAGCCTCAGCCAATCAGCGCCGAGCCGGCTCTGCGGCCAATGGGAGGTGCTCCCGGCGACCCTGCCCCCGGAATCCGCTGAGAGGCGGTTGGAATTAACTCTCGCCACCCCGGCACCCACGTCTGGGCTGCGGGCCCGGGAGGCTGGGCGGGGTCCCGGGGAAGCAGAGGTTTTATCCCTGGCGGAGGAGAGGGTGGATCCTGGGTTACTGGACTGGCGCAGAGGCCGAGTGCGGAGGCAGCAGTTCCTCATTAGCTTGGTTGGGGCTGCTCCTCTTGAGGGCAGAGGGCTCTCCTTCTTCACCTTCTATGCCGCGTCATTGCCGGATGGTATTGTCAAACTGCAGATCCACTCCCTCTCGGTTCAGATGCCAGGAGAGCCTGGAAACTGTGGCTCCGCCCGCGGGGCAGGTGGGACACACCTGCTGGATGGGACCCATCTCCTTAGGCTGAGTCAAATATTTGTAGGTTCTAGCGCGGGGGTTCTAGCGCGGGGGCTGCGGGAGCGGAGGAAGGGGTCCTGAAGGATGGCGAGGGAACAAAGTCACATCCCTACGCTCTTCTGATCCTCACAGCAACTCAGAGAAGGCCAGACAGGCTAAGCAAGGCTGCATTTTGATCCCTGGACTTAGGTTACACGGGGCCAGCAATTGGTGGCAGAGGTCCTGAGATTCGGGACTCCAGTCCTTGTTCAGGAGCCTGGTAATGGTTAATTATGCAAGAATTTCTGAGAAAAGAGACTAGGGAAACTAGCTGGGAAGGGGTTGAGGGGAAAGGCTTGGAGGAAAATAAGGAGGATGGGGATGTCTTCTGGGGCGGGAGGCGGAGGCGGGGGCACACCTGTGTGTGAGGCAGCCACCACGCTTGGACTCAGAGCACCTTTGAGTTCCAGTTTGGGTCTTCCTGATTACCAGCTGGATAGCCTTGGGCAAGTTACTTAACTTCTCAGAGCCTCCCGTGTAAAAGGGGAATGGTAATTATCTATTGCACAAACCTGAGTAAAGTGTTGGATTTTTCTCTAGACACTCAACTGTCAGTCTCCCCGTGCCCTTCTGCATCCTGTTCCCACTGCCGTGAAAGTCCTTGCACCCTTATTTTGGTGACTTCCAAATCACTCTTCACCTTGAGCTTCATCTCTCTTGATCCTTGAAGCTTTTTAGCCTCTTCCTTCCTGCTTCGTTCCTCAAGCATTTACCTTTGTTTCTCATTTGATTAGCAGTTGTTTACTCTGCCTCCTCCTCTGCACTGGGAGTTCTTGGATGCCCCTGGGGCTAACGGGCTGAGTCTGAGTTTTATCTCATCCGTGTACTGCTAACTCTTTGAGCCTTTGGATTAGGCAGGAGGGGTGGAACAGATAATGGGGCTTCTCAGGAGAGGCTCTGAGACGGTCCCCTGAAAATTTGCAAGGACTGCTCCCCAAATGCCTCCACCTGCTGGCTGGGATTGTTACCCAAAAAACTGAATTCATCCCTTGGTGAATGTTGAGTCAAAAGACACAACCAAGCCAAAGAGCGGGAGAAGGAAGGATTTGTAAGTAAGGAGAACACCTGGGATCTTTCCCAAAGCAGTGTCTCCCGAACAGCAAAATTGGGGAAGTTTGACGCTAAGGGTATATGCATGCTCGTGAAGGGGTTTGGGTGGTGCATGCTTATTGGTGAAGGGGCTTGAGCATGGAATGGGGCAAAGGTTGCTAGAGTGCAAGCTTTAGTTGATTGAAGTCGCACTGTCAGAAAAATGTTAACATCATCATTCCTTAGCTTCCCCCCCAGTCTGCAGTTTTAGCCCTAGTTACCATCCTCCACCTGCATGGGGGGCCTTGGTTCCTGCAGAACAACTCAGAGATCAGATTTTTATGTATATCCCTTGACGAGGGCTTAGGTATCTGTTTTATCCCTGAATTGTTGCTTCCTGAATGCTTTTCCTTTGTTCCTGCATTCTTGTGTTCCCTTAAGATCATTAATTACTGAGACCTGTTCCAGGGCAAGCACTGTGGCCAGGCTGAGATCACAAACTGGCTTAGGCCTAAAATAGCTTCCCTTATGTCAAGAAAGCCATGTAGAGAGTTGGGAGGGGTGGTGAATTGGGAGATTGGGATTGCCATATATACATTACTAATAAGAAAAAAAAAAAACACATTGTACACTCTAAATATATGCAGTTTATTGTCTGTTAACTGTATCTCAATAAAAGTTCTTAAAAAAAAAAAAAAAGCCATGTAGGGTTCTCTTTCTCCGGGATCCGCTACCCCATCTGCTTATAGGATGAGAGTTCATCATTGTTTTAATCTTTGAGTTTATACCAGTGGTTCTCAAAGTGTAGTCCCTGGAGCAACAGCAGCAGCACCTGGGGACTTAATAGAAATGCAAATTCTCTAGCCCCACCCCAGAACTCCTGCGCTGAAGGGGGGTGGGGCCTGGCAAGGGGTTTAACAAACCCTCTAGGTTATTCTGATATGTGCTGAAGTTTTAGAACCACTAGCTGAAGCCTTTCATTTTTAATATCCAGATGCCCTACAGATAGACGTCTAAAGTGTTATTTTTTAAATACAAGCTTAGTTTTTAGAACAGTTTTAGATTTATATAAAAATTATAAAGGTACTATGAGAGTTCTCCTATACCCCTCATCCTACTTCCCTTATTATTAACGAAAGTCCATAATTTTTCAGATTTCCTTCATTTTTGATTGAAGTTCTTTTTCTGTTCCAGGATTCTATCCAGGAATTACATTTAATTGTCCTATCTCCTTAGGCTCCTCTTAACTGTGATAGTTTCTGAAACTTTCCTTGTTTTTGGTGACCTTGACAGTTTTGCGGAGTGCTGGTCTGGTATTTTATAGAACATCCCTCTCTTGGGTTTTTTTTCTCATGATTGGAGTGAGGTTGTGAGTTTGGGGGAGGAAGACCACACAGGTAACTGCCATTCATCACATTATGTCAAAGGTGCTACTAGATACATACTGTCAAAATGACATCACTGTTGATGTTAACCTTGATCACCAGGCTGAGATAGTGTTTGTCGGGTTTCTCTGTAGCAAATATGTTATATTTTTTCCTCCTTTCTATAGTGCTCTCTGTGGAAGGAAATCACCATGCACAGCCCACATTTAAGGAATGGAGAGTTAGGCTCCACTTCCTTGAGGGAGAAGTATCTACATAAATTATTTGGAATTCTGCCTGGGATATTTGTCTCCCCCATTTATTTATTCAACCATTTATTTGTATCAGCATGGAATCATGGATATTTATTTTATACTTTGAGTTACAATCCAATATACGTTTTTGTTGCCTGAATTGTTCTAACTTTGGCCTCTGAGAGTTCTTTTACTTGATTTCTATGTTTTCTTTTTTTCCCCTGCACCACGCAACTCGTGGGACGTTAGTTCCCCAACCAGGGATCAAACCCAGGCTCTCAGCAGTGACAGCATGGAGTCCCAATCACTGGACCGCCAGGGAACTCCTGATTTCTATGTTTTCTTGACATATCCTCATCAAATTTTTTTTTAATAAAATAATTTCTTTTGTGGGCCACACCGCGGGGCTTGCGAGATCTTTCCCCTACCAGGGATTGAACCCTGGCCACTGCAGTGAAAGCGCTGAGTCTCAACCACTGGACTGCCAGGGAATTCTCTCAAAATTTTTTTTTTGAAGCATTTCTTTTTGGCAATATAATATGCTCCAGGTCTCGTTTTGTGTATTTCCGGCCCCAGTCCTAGAATCAGCCATTTCTCCAAGGAAGTGAAGAATGGTGTTAGAAACCAAATTCTGGGCACTAGCTGTGCTTGTTGCCATTGCAGTGTCATTAATTCTAGACTCTCTCAGCTGGGAGAGCAAGTAAATATATGTGTGTATACTAACCCATGTATGCACCCATATCTATAGATATTTCTGTATGTAACCATCTGTATATTAAGCTAGACATGAGCTTATACTGATATCTTCAACTCTAACCCGTCACTGCATGGATCATTCTATCCACCTCTCTGTGCTTATCTATAAACTCTCCCTCCCACAATGTGCAACCTGGCTCCTAGCATCTGTTCAATTCCAGTATACATGTGTAAGGAGTATCAGAATTGTTCACCCAAAACCCCATGGGAAACCACCTCATCAACTAGAGTACAGTGCTTATGTGCAGTTCCTTTTGCCTTTGGAGACTCCACTCATTTCCAAAGTTACTTAGGTCATCACCCCTGACCCCTTTAGTAAAGTTGTTTCACACATTTATAATACAGTTAGATTTGGTCACATTCTGCATTCCTTCCTGGGATACCCTGACCTCCTAAATTACTTTTTTTAACTTGCAAACGTTAAGGTTCACTCTTTTCTGTAAGTCTTAAGGGTTTTGACAAACGCATTATCATATTATACAGAATAGTCTCACCACCCTAAAAAAGATCCTCTATATTTCACCTATTCAACCCTCCCTGGCAACCACTGATCTTTCTACTGTCCCTGTATTTTTGCCCTTTTCCAGAATAGCATATGGTTGGAGTAATATGGATGGTAGCCTTTTCAGACTGGCTTCTTTGACTTAGCAATATGTGTTTAAAGTTCATCCATACTTTTCTATGGCTTGATAGCTCATTTGATCACTGAATAATATTCCATTTCATGAATGTGCTGCAGTTTATCCATCCATGTACTGAAGGGCAACTTGGTTGCTTCCAGTTTGGGGTGGTGGTGAATGAATCTGCTATAAATATTTGTTTTTAAATCAGTTGAGTTAATAGCTAGGAGTACGATTGCTGAACGGAGTGGTAAGACCGTGTTTAGCTTTGTAAGACACTGCCAAGCTCTCTTCCAACGCGGCTGCGCCATTTTGCATTCCCACCAGCAACGAGTGAGTCACTGCTGCACATTCTCATCAGCGTTGGGTAGTGTCAGGTTGTTTCTTTGTCTGTTTGTTGGACTTCAGCCGTTCTAATAGGTGTATGGTGGTATCTCCTGTTGTTTTAATTTGCAGTTTTCTGATGACAGATGATATTGAGCATCTTTTCATATGCTTTTTGCCATCTGTATAGCTTCCTTTTTCCAACTTTCTTGAGATATTAACATATAATATATACAAGTTTAAGGTGAACAACTTGATGATTTGATACATGTATATGTTGTGAAATGATTACCACAATAAAGTTAACACCTACATCCACTCACATGCTTACCTTTTGTCTGAGTGTGTGGTGATAACTTTTAAGATCTAGTCTCTTAACAACTTTCAAGTACAGAATATAGTATTGGGGTGTTTTTTTTTTTTTAATTTTTATTTCATATTGGAGTATAGTTGATTTACAATGTTGTGTTAGTTTCAGGTATATAGCAAAGTGATTCTACTTATACATATACATATATCTATTCCTTTTCAGATTCTTTTCCCATATAGGTTATTACAGAGTACTGAGTAGAGTTCCCTGTGCTGTACAGGAAATACTTGTGGATTATCTATTTTATATGCAGTATTGCTAATTATAGTTGACATTTTGTACATTAGATCCCCAGAATGTATTCATCTTATAGCTGGAAATTTATACCCTTATATATATTATATTCTTTAGTGAGGTGTTCAGATCTTTTCCCTGTTTGATTGGGTTGTTTACTGTTGAGTTTGAGTTATTTGTGTATTTTGGATAACAGTCCTTTATCAGATATGTGTTGCAAATATTTACTCCCAGTCTATGACTTATCTTTTCATTCTCTTAACTGTGCCTTTTACAGAGCAGAAGTTTTTAATTATATAATAATAAAGTCTAACATCAGTTTTTTTTCTTTCATGGATCATGTTTTTGGTGTTGAATCAACTTATTGCTGGGGACTTCCCTGGGGGTCCAGTGTTAAGAATCCACCTTCCAATGCAGGGACATGGGTTCAATCCTTGGTCTGGGAAATAAGATCTCACATGCCATGGCGCAACTAAGCCTGCACACCGCAACTACTGAGCCCCCACACTCTGGAGCCTGCATGCCACAATGAAGATCCCATGTGCCACAACTAAGACCTGGCGCAGCCAAAATACATAAATAAATAAATAAATAAATATTTTAAAAACACACAAAAAAACTTACTGCCAAATCCAAAGTCACCTATACTATCTCCTATATTTTCTTTTAGAAATTTTATAGTTTTATATTTTACATTTAGGTCTATGAGCTTTTCTGAGTGTGAATGATGTAAGGGCTGTCTTTCATTACATATGGATATCAGTTGTTTCAGCAAGTTTTGTTGAAAAGACTATCCTTTTTGCATTGAATTGCCTTTGCTCCTTTGTGAAAAATCAGTTGACTTAGGGAATATCGCCAATAATTTATCATAACTATAAATGGAGTATAGTGTATGAAAATTTTGAATCACTATGTTGTACACCCAAAACTAATTTAATACAGTAAATCAACTCTACCTCAATTTTTTAAAAATGGAAAAAAAATCAGTTGACTGTATTTGTCTTGGTCTGTTTCCATTGATCTATGTGTCTATTTTTTCACCAACACCATGCTGTGTTGATTACCATAGACTATTATCTGAGACAAGTGTGAGAGGAGTGGAGGGGAAACACAAAGATGGCCCCAGGTCTGAGAGAAGGGGTGAAACCACAGAGAGAGGAGGATGACCGATGCGGAGTCCCGGAGGGCAGCGGGCTGTCCTCTTCTGCACCTCTGCCTGGGGGACCTAGATACATGGCTTCATATTGGCTGCCAGGCCCCTCACCTGAAGTGCTCAGGCTCCACCTGGTGGCAGTTGGACAATCCTCTATCCTCACCTAGACTGGAACCAGTGCAGGTTCCCAGAGCAGGCCAGAGTTTTCTCACTGCCCACTTCCTGATGTAAACCCACGCCACAGGCAGGCTACCTACCCCTAATGGCTTTCTAGACAGAAAAGAAGGGCTAGGTATTTTGTACTCCATGAAGGATTCTATTGGAGTTCAAGGTCTTGACCCTACCAGAGGCGAGTGGGACTCAGCACCACTTTCATCATGAGCTCCTCTCCCATTGGAAGGGGTTTTGTGTGTGTGTGTGTGTGTGTGTGTGTGTGTGTGTGTGTAAATTATGCTTTGGCCCTGCTTGTGTCACACGCTCAGCCCTGAACCAGTCTCGGTAGCTAGGGAGAAGGAAATGTGCTTACTGGCTGCTTCTGGGCCAGACATTCTCCCAGAATGGGCCATGTGGACCTAGAATGATGGAAGAGTGGGTCCCCAAAAGAAAACTAGGTGCTGGCACCAGAAGAGGGGGAATGGGTGGGGAATTGGTTAAAACTCTTGCCGTCCACTCCCCCACTTGCTCAGAAACCTCAGTGCCTGTGTGGCCCTGTCCAGTTGCCCAGGGGGTGGCCTCTACATGTGCCTCCAGCCTCATACCCCTCTTTCCATATCCACTAAGCTACTCTCTCACAGTTCTCCCCTTGGGCCTGTTTCCTCTTCACCATTCCTATACTTCAATGGTCTCCCCAGATGGTCACCCATGCCTTGCCTCTTGGCGTGGCCAAACTTTACCTGATTTTCAAGAAATAGTCTAAGTGCCTCTCCGCCACGAACCCTTTCCTAACAACCAGGTGAGTGACATAAGGACTGACCGAGGGTAGAGGCCGCCTGATGTGGAGGTAAAGGGGTGAGAGAGAAAGACCTAAGGATTCCTCCATCCTTCCAGAAAAGAATCTTCAGGCAAAATTAAGACCAACCACATTGAAGCTTCTAGGGCTACTCTGTTAATCATTTTTATTTTTAAAAAATTTTTATTTTTAAAATATTTTTATTTATTTTTTGGATGCACCGCGTGGCTTGTGGGATCTCCAGTTCCCCAACCAGGGACTGAAGTGCCACGGCAGTGAAAGCCTAGAATCCTAACCACTAGGGCACCAGGAAACTCCCCTTAACCATTTTAAAACTGAAAGTATTTTGTTTTGTTTTTCACAAAGATGTTTACTGCAGCATTCATTGTAATGGGGAACGCTGGAAGCTGCCCAAATGCCCTGCACTCAAGAATGAATTGTAGCCTTTAAGATTCTTGCAGCAGTAAGTGACAGAAACCCAGCTCAAACTAGCTTACACACAAAAGGGAATTCTGTGGCTCCGGAAATCAGGCAGTCCAAGGGGCTTAAACGATGCCGTCAGGCCCCTTCCATCTCTCGGCTCTGTTCCCTCGGGTGTGGGGCTCATTTTCTCTCACTACTGGCTAGTTTCCTCCGTTGTGGGGAAAGGGAAACCGAGACACAGATCGCTCCAGACTTACATTATTCCTGCTTCGTGACCTTGGAGGAAAGAGAAAGCTTCCTTTTCCCAGAGACCCAGGGCAAGACGTCCTGGCATGGGTGACTTGCTCCTTCCTGGGCCAGTCTCTGTGGCCAGAAGAATGGGACCCTGTGATTGACTGAATCTGGTTCTGGTGGCCAGGAGGAGGTTACTGTGGTTGGCCATCTCCCCAGAACCACATGGAGTCGGGGCGCGGGGCGGGGGAGGGGGTATGAAGAGTTTTATTGCTGTTACTAGGATGGCAAAATCTAGTTGATGCAATATTACATTCCACGAAAAAGTATAGTTACAAAGACCATGTTATAAGATAGCAAATATGTATGAAGCAATACTAAGAGAAGAGGGCAGAAAACAGAACTGAAACTGTGCTGGCACCTTTGGAAGACAGAAAAATAGAAAACTTTTGCTTTGTGGGGGTGGTGGAAGAATGTATCATTATATTAAAAATCTTCAGTATCTTTGCAGAAACATTTGTACAATAAAACGTGTTTGTGCAAAAATAATCTGGCGCATATCACATGATATGGTTTTCAGAGCTCAGTTTCTTTTTGGAATCAGATGGGGTATAAACAAATAGATGGTGATTTGTATAGATCCTAAAAGTCATGCTTTTTATCTTTGTGGCTTTGTGGTTGCTTTGAGCAGGGAGCTCAGTGAATCTCTTTGTCAGGAGTGTTAGAACATTCTCAGTGTGGCTCCAGGGAACTTTAGTTCCCCAAAACATGCTAGTCTCTCCCCAACAGGCAGGAAGGTGAAAAGCCTCCAGGTGGGTCTCTGATAAGGATACAGAAAGGACAAAGAAATAAGCTCAGACCAGCCAGAAAGGACAGGTTAAGGTCCACGGTGGGGGGGGGGGGGGGGGAGGAGGGGGGGGATGTGCAGGCCACCTAGTTCCTCTTTTCCTGCCACAGCCCCACGCAGACCTGGCCGGGGTGTTTCATGTAGTACCAAGTGCCAACATGTTTGCAGCTAACAACAGCACTTTGGGGTTAGTTTTTATTTATTTATTTATTTATTTATTTATTTATTTATCTATCTATCTATCTAAATATTTATTTATTTGTCTTTTTTTTACGTGGCTTGTGGGATCTTAGTCTCAGTTCCCCAATCAGGGGTTGAACCCTCGCCCTTGACAGTGAAGGCATAGAGTCCTAACCCACAGGACCACCGGGGAATTCCCCCAAGCTGTGCTGGCACCTTTGGAAGACAGAAAAATAGAAAACTTTTGCTTTGTGGGGGTGGTGGAAGAATGTATCATAATATTATAAATCTTCAGTATCTTTGCAGAAACATTTGTACGATAAAACCTACAAATGTGGGATCTTAGTTCCCTGACTAGGGATGGAACCGGCGCCCCGGCAGTGGAAGTGCAGTTTTAACCACTAGACCTTCACGGAAGTCCCTAAATGTTATTTTTGTAAGTAGTAAAACTAATAAAGACATTTCTATGTTAGTAAAAAGAAAAAAAAAAAGGATTTGTTTGGCTACACATGTGTATCTAGCTTTCTTGATAGGGTCTCTGAGGCACTCTTGTAGCGATTTCCTCTCCCTGAAAACCGAAAAGGATCTAGAGGTGAGGGCTGGGAGGTTAGATGTCTGGTTCTGGGTGTGTCTGTGTGTGTGTGTGTGTGTGTGTGTGTGTGTGTGTGTGTGAGAGAGAGAGAGAGAGAGAGAGAGAGAGATGGGAAACTGGTGGGATCAACAAAACTATGGAAATGGTCTGTAGGGGAGGAGAGCCATGGCAGTAGTGGGCTGTGGGGGAAGATTCAACCTCAATTTGCTCAATTCATCAAAATATTAAGCACCTATTACTATATGCCTGACCTTGCTCCAGAATTTTAGGATGTATCAGTGAACAAAACAGATAAAGATCCTACCTCCAGGAAGCTTACTTTCTTCTTTTTCCAAATCTCATTATTTTATTTATTTATTGACAGGAAGCTTACTTTCTAATGTGTACGTAGCTATAAACATACTATGTCAATTTAATAGTAAACTATGTGGTACGTTATAAGACATGATTGCTATAGGAAAAAAGGCAGGTCAGGAATTTGGCGTGACATTGTGGGTTGTGATTTTAAAGAGTGGTAGGGCAGCCTCATTGAGAAGGTGGTATCTGAGAAATGAGGTGAGGGACTCATTCATGGGAATGTCTTGGGAAGGAGGTTTCCAGGCAGAAGGCACAGCCAGTGCAAAGGCCCTGGGGCAGGCATGTGCCTGAGAGGAGACGTTAGGTGCATTGTTGGTCAGTGAAAGGACTTTGTCTTTTACTCTGAGGAAAAATGGGTTAAAACACATTTTTTTATCCCAGTTTTCTGGCTTTTCTTCTTAATGTCTTGTTTGGAGTGTGTGTGTGTGTGTGTGTGTGTGTGTGTGTGAGAAAGTCTGGCAAAAGCAGGCACCTGGGTATGGGCAAAGGCCCCCAGAGTTCCTAACTCCCTTGTGTCTTCCTCTCACTACCCTCCTTCCCAGGCCGGGGTGTGGCTCATTCCACCCCCTCAGCTGTTTTTATGACGCACTTGGAGCCCTGGGAACTCAGCTCTTCAATCACAGAGCAAATTAGAGGTGACAGGGACCCCTGCCCCCCGCCCCACCGGAGGCAGGACTCCAAGCCAATCAACATCAAAGCCTCCCAGTGGGTCAGAGAGACTCGGGGGCTGGGACCCTGAGAGACAGGGATTGAGAATGGGGAGCAGGCAGGGGGCCCAGCAAATGGCATCCCCACCTGGGGTGCACCAAGATCTCTACACACACACACCACACCACATACACCTCCTCGTTTGACACAATGGCTGGGTGGGGCTGAGGAACTGGCTTCCTCTGCGGAGATCTCAATCTGGATCCTCAGTTCCCGCCCCAGAAACACAGAAACAGACAATCAGGAGACCTGGCCCCGCATTCCTTGCTCCAAGGGGCAGGCAGGACAGGCTGAGAGTAGAAACCGCTTCCAAAAAGATGAAGGTAAATTCAGGGAGAGCTACTGTAGAGTTAGGGAGGGGGAAGCCAGGGTGGGGGTGGGGTCCCTTGGTGTGAAACAATGGGCTGGCTCACCCCCAGGGGACAGGTTTGGTGACAAAGGGACAGGCTGTCATGCGAGGTGTGGGAAAGATGGTCAGACACACTGTCGAGGGACACTCACACCATCCCGCAGCCATCCAGAGGTGTCTGAGCCCATGCCCTACCGCCAGCCCAGCCAGTGCCATTGCCACCCCGTCCTCACCCCCGGCCCCTGTGAGCCCTGGTCCACACAGCCATGCAGACCCAGGACAGAACATGCACATACAGAACAGCCCACTCTCTACACCCGAGTTTCATCCTTTCCCCAGACTCTGTTATCCTCCAAAACCCAGCATTCGGGGTCCCTCACATCTTCCAGAGCCCCAGTGTGCGCATGTGGAGTGTGGTGTGCTTTGGGGGGGGGGGGTGTCCGGTTGGGAGGAGGATCCGATTCCTGTTTCCTGCCCCTACTCACTCAGCCCCGGGAGGTGGCCGAGAGTGGAGAGGACTCGAGGGTGAGTGCTTGGGCCGAGTACCTGGGTCCCTGAGAGAGGCCTGAGTGGGGAGTGGGGGAAGGAAGTCGGGGCAGGTACCTGAGGCGGGCAGGGATCCCTGAGGTGGGGGAAGGCTGGGGAGGAGCTGGCCAGCTGGCGAGGCTACTGCCCGGGTCACCTAAGGAGCTTCCTGCCAGAACACAGAGGCCATTGAGCGGCAAGACTCCCAGTCTACAGCCCCCAGCCCCCACCCCGCATCATTTCTCAAAAACCAGTCTGGGGCCTGGAGGGATCTGACTCTCCTGCTGACTCCACAAGGGAGCCTGGGGGCACCGGGTCTCCCAGCCCTGACCCTGCAGCCTTCTCAGGATTACAGCACCTTCCCGGTGGGAGGCAGTGAGCCCATGCCCCAGCGTCTTGGCCCCACTGGTCCTCACCTTCAGTGTGGTCTCCCGACCACCCTTTAGGCATTCTGGGGAGACCCAGGCTTCCACCAGGGCCTCTTTCTGTGACCAGGTTGGGGGCGGGGAGGCAGGCAGGGATGAGGATGGGGCAGGAGAGACCATGCCCCAGGCCTCCTGGTCTCTTGGGGTCAGAGGCTCCAGGAATCTTCATGGCAGGAAAAGGAGACTAAAAATAATCCGGAAAGGGAGAGTCCGGAGAGAGGAACTGGGAAATGGGGGGCGGAGGGCCTGCTGGAGCAGGGAAATAGTGATGCATCCCTCACGGCCCAGGCAGGGCGGGAGTGCAGGCAGACACACACTGCACATACACCCCACACAGACAGCACAGAACACACACACCCTGGCACCCCATCTCACACCACGCACCACACACGGTGTACTCCACTCTCTCACTGCATGCCCACATATAACACAGACACTCTCAAAACACAGCATCCAGCACCCTGTTCGTGTAGCACCAGAAACACACCGTGTCCACTCATGCTTAAACCGTACACGAACCTCCCCAACACATACTACAGACACAAAACACAATCCATCAGGTAGACACGTAGCGGCTAGACCCCGTTTCCCTTACTGATCTGGTTCTCTTGTACCCCTCCCCCAACCTGGGTCTCTACCCCAGTGCCCCAACCTGGCCTCACTGTCTCCTCTGGCCTCATTGTGGCAGCCCGGGCCAAAAGACAGAGCGAAATGGAGGCTGGGGGTGTCAGGGAGGCTTCAGAGTCCTCAGGGAATGGAAAGAGGAGGGGAGAGAGGTAAAGAGAGAAGACGGTGGAAATGGGAAGGGAAGGGAGGAAGTGCACCCGCCTTCCCTCCTGACTCTGAAATCTCAGCTCATTTGCTTGCAAACATTTCTGCTCAAAGGGCTCAGTCTATTCGTGGGGGCAGGGGTTACCTAGGGTCTCTCATTCTCCCCCCTCTTCCTCAGGGGATGACTCCAGCAGTGTACCCCACGCGCTGGAAGAGCTCAGAGGAAGATGTCAGCTCAGTCTCTTCCTGCAGCAACACCCCCCACCCAGAAGCCCCCTCGGATCATCCGCCCCCGACCCCCTTCTCGCGCCAGGGCCGCCGCGTCCCCGGGGCCCCACCACAACGGCTCCTCTCCGCAAGAACCTCCCCTCACCGCCAATGAGGCACCAACCCCAATGTGTACCCCCATCTTCTGGGAGCCTCCAGCCTCCTCTCTCAAGCCCCCAGCCCTTCTGCCTCCAACAGCTTCTAAAGCTAGCCTCGACTCCCAGACTTCCCCAGACTCGCCTTCCGACCCCCCCAGCCCAGTGTCCCGGCACTCCGTCTCCCCAGGGCCTGCGCCCCGGTCTCCAGTCCCCCCACCCAAACCCTCCGGGTCCCTCTGCACGACTCTGCCCCTGCTCCCCACCACCCCAGTCCACGCCCAGGATGGCTCTGCCTCGGCCCCAGGCACCGTGCGGAGACTGGCGGGCAGGTTCGAATGGGGGGCTGAAGGCAAGGTCCAGGCTGCGGATGCCCCGGAGCCGGGTCCCCCAGGGGGACTGGATGTGAATGGGGAGAGAGAGAACCCCCAGGGCATCCTCACTGGGAGCGGGTCCCATGAGAACGGCACTCCAGGTAAGCCCGGGCTGGGCTCCATCCGGCTCCTCTTCTTTGTCTTCAGGGCTTTAAGATTGGGTACCTTAAGGGGCTACTTTCTCAAAACTGGACTCCATGTTTGGAAAATCTGGTTTTCGTATTTCTGAGGGTTTGAAGAGAGTCAGGGTGGAGGTGATAGGTACCCAGAGCTCTTGACCTCCGTGTTGCTCCTGCTGGCAGGTTAAGGGGAGGGAAGAGGCCTGGGCAGGGTGGGCGTCCTAAGGATGCCCTGTCTCCCACAGATGCTGTGCTGGCCTGCCCTCCCTGCTGCCCTTGTGTCTGCCACGTAGCCCGCCCTGGCCTGGAGCTCCGCTGGGTGCCAGTGGGGGGCTATGAGGACGGCCCCAGGGCCCTCTGCCGGGCCTCCCCGCTGCGGACCTCCCGCTCGCGCCCCAGCCCTCCAAGCCTCAGCCACCCCCAAGTCGTCCTCACGTCCTACCGCTCCACGGCTGAGCGCAAACTCCTGCCACCCCTCAAGCCACCCAAACCAACCCGGGTCAGACAGGACACCACCATCTCTGGGGATGCCGCACGGCCAGATCTCGATCTGCCCTCTGAAGATGGAATCCAAACAGGTACAGGGCCCTGGGGGAGTGGACCTCTGGGCTGGGAAGGGACTGAGTAGAGGTGGAGAGTTCAAAACACCAACTCACTACAACCCCCAACAGGTCCTGGGCTTCTGGTTCCTCCACCAGCTGCTGCTCTGGGGCTGACTGGAGTTGTAGTTTTATAGTAACCGTCTCTGCTGGGCAGGAGGCAGGAGTCCTGAGCTGGGGATTCTGGAGGTTTGTTCTCTTCCACTCTGGGTTCTCTCTTTAGGGGACAGTCCTGATGGCGCCCCTCAGAACGATTCTCCAGCCACCACAGAGGGCAGGTAACGAACACCTCCACCCTTCCTCCTAGCTGAGAGCAGACTAAACTTCGGGTCCACCTAAATCCCATCCCTACAAATGTGGAGTGAAGAAGGGCTGGGCCTCTGGGGACAAGCAGTGCCGGTTTCTAATCCCAGCTCTGTCCCTTATCAGCTGTATGACCTCATACAGGTCACTTCACCTTTCTGGGTCTCAGCCTCCTCACCTGTGAAATGGGGGTAAACATACCAAATACTTCATTAAGTTGTTGGGGTCTGATATTATTGAAGAGCTGGCCCCACAGTAAGCCATTTCAGTTTCCCCACTTTGAGCTTCTATTGAAATTATTGTCCGCGAATCCATGTGGCAACCAGGAACGTCGCTCCTATGTCATGTGGGTCTGTGAATCACTTCATCACCGTTATCAGAGTTACTCTGAGGCCATTCGTTTAGTCGACAAACATTCACTGGAGTTTATTCTCCCGGGTTTTTACTTTGGGTGAAGGGGTGTGTGGTGGTGTTGATGACACAACAGAGTGGGGAGGTGTAAGAGCTGGGTTTGCCCATGTCGAGTTGCACCGAGGCACCCATAGGACATTCCAGACAGTGGTCGTTCCGTGGGAGCCCTGGAGATGGAGGCTTGGAAATCTCCGATACACAGTAGTTGAGATTGCAGGAATGGATGGGGCCTGCTTAGTACAGAGCCTCACATACAACAGGCACATAAAACGATCCAGGGTTTGGTCACGGTCCCTGCACACAACCTGCATGTGGGTTGTGTACCCCCTTTCACTATCATGTGTATCATGTGAATAGCACCCCCTGGAGGTGTGCGCCAGCGGTGGTTCTAAGGAACTCCATCCCTTTCTCTTTCCACAGGGAGGAAGAGGACCTGGAGATGCTGAAGGAGCAGAACTGGGAGCTGCCCCTGCAGGACGGTGAGGGCCTCTGGACTGGGGCCCCTGCCGAGACCATCAAGCAGTGGGGAAGGGTTCTGGGGCATCGAACTTCCTTGATGTGTGACATCTGCTCTTCAGAACCCTTGTACCAGACCTATCGTGCCACTGTGCTGTCAGAGGAGCTGTGGGGGGTCAGTGAGGATGGGGGTCCCTCCTCAACAAGTCCTGGGGAAGCTCCCACCTTCGCTCGGCCCCCGGGGCCTCGCAACACGCTGTGGCAGGAGCTTCCGGCTGTGCGAGACAGCGGCCTCCTGGACACCCTCAGCCCCCAGGAGAGGCGCATGCAGGAGGTGGGCGCACCTGGGGTCGGGCAGGGGGCGCCGAGGGGTGGAGCCTGGGATCTGGGGCCTGGGCTGGCTGGGAGCTGGGCTTTCCACTCCGGCCCTGCTCTTCCTCCTCAGAGCCTGTTCGAGGTGGTGACATCCGAGGCCTCGTACCTGCGTTCCCTGCGGCTGCTGACCGACACCTTTGTGCTGAGCCAGGCGCTTCGGGACACGCTCACCCCTCGGGATCACCATACCCTCTTCTCCAACGTGCAGCGCGTCCAGGGAGTCAGTGAGCGGTCAGTGGGGTGCCCCCTTCTCTGCAAAGCAGGCCTCGGGAGGAAACACTGCTCTCCTGTCGCCAGGCCTCCCCTCCAGGGCCCAGAAGAAGCCGAGAAGCCGGGACACCTGGCTATCTGTCCCCCTCCATTGCCGGTTCTCCCCTCCCCCAGGTTTCTAGGGAAGTTACTGTCGCGCGTGCGCTCCTGCCCCCACATCAGCGACCTGTGCGACGTGGTGCACGCGCACGCCGTGGGCCCTTTCTCTGTGTACGTGGATTACGTGCGGAACCAGCAGTATCAGGAGGAGACCTACAGCCGCCTGATGTGAGTGTCCCAAGGTCACCCGTGCGGGAGGAAGATGGGATGCACGGTCGGGGGTTAGACTAGGGCGGGTAGCGGGGATCGGGCCTCGAGACAGACGCCAGACGCCAGCCTGCGCCTGCTTCTGCAGGGACACGAACGTGCGCTTCTCCGCGGAGCTGCGGCGGCTGCAGAGCCTCCCCAAGTGCCAGCGGCTCCCGCTGCCGTCCTTCCTGCTGCTGCCCTTTCAGCGCATCACGCGGCTCCGCATGCTGCTGCAGGTACCCGTCCTTTTCGCCCCCACCAGCCCCGTTGGAGAACTTTCCCAGGGCCTTCCTGCCTGGCCATCGCCATTTCCCACCCCACCACGAACACAGGAACCCCCTAAGTCAGGACTCCCCTAAGTCAGGACTCCTAATCGAGGCCTCTCCATCCAGGACCCACCACGCCCTACCTGGAGCTACTCAAACGTGTCAGGGAGCCCTCTGGGTGCAGGAAAAGAGCCTCTGGCTAGAGACCTGAGTTCTACGCTTAGCTCTGCCGCTAACCGGCTGAGCAGACTTGGGCAAGTCCCTTTCTCTCTCCAGGTCTCAGAGGGAGAGTGGTGAGTTGTCTCTGAGGTCTCTCAGCCCTATCTTTGATCATATGCCTTCCCAGTGGGGGTGATACCACCCCCGAAGAGGCAAAAACTTGTTCTTTGCGGGGGTGGGGTGGGGTGGGGTGTGAAAGAAGTCTTAAATATTCCAGTGGTGATGATACTCCAAAGGGTCATGGTACCTAAATAAATATACAGAATATCTATGGTGCTAAACTTTGGTGAGGGGGGAACAGTGTGGGCGAAAATGCCTAAAAAACTCCTTAGGGGGGTGATACTGAAAAAAGGGGCAAGAAACACTCTTCTATTGCAGAGTAGAAACTTCTCCCTAAACCAGGTCACTCAATGTGGGGATCTCAGTGTAAAGAGTCCCCAACTAGATTATCAGTGTCTTTATGTCTTTTTCAGCTTTGTTTATGCCCAGTGTCATCAACAACAACAACAACATAATAGTAATGATATTAACCATAATGGCCAAACAGCTCTTGAGTGTCTGTTCTAGACACGGTTCTAAGTGCTATACACCCGTTTGACCTTACCAACCACTGTGTGATGGTAGGAACTATTATTGACCCCACTTTGTAGATGAGGAAACTGAGGCTCAGAGAGGTTAAATAACTGGCCATGGGTCATAGAGATAATAATTGATGGAGATAAACTTCAAATCCAGGCACTTTTAACCCCATGCTATATTGTTTGTACTAACAGCTGTGGTTGATAATTATGAAAATAATAGCAACCCTCTTTTCAGCATTTACTATGTCCCGAAGACTATGCTAAGTACTTTACGTATATTTTCTTGTAGGATCCTCACAACAGGGCTAATAAGATGGTAGGTGGGAGTTATCCCCATTTTACAGATGGGGTAACTGAGACTCAGAGAGGTAACGTGACTTGCTCAGGGTTATGCAGACAGTGAGTGCTGAGGCTGGTCCCCCAGCTCTGTGAACACCCAAATGCCAAGTCAGGCAGGGTCCTCTGAGCTGCAGCCCCTCTGAATCCCAGGGCCGAAGAGCAGGGGCCCAATTACCCTTCTTTCTTGTCCCCAGAATATCCTGCGCCAGACAGAGGAGGGGTCCAGCCGCCAGGAGAATGCCCAGAAGGCCCTGGGTGCTGTCAGCAAGGTGGGAGGGGGATGCTGGGGCTGGGGGAGGTGAGGAGGCGGTAGGGAGAGATGGATGAAAGGGGTGGAAGGGAACAGGGGTGGGTGACTCGGCTCCCCCGACCCAGATCATTGAGCGGTGCAGTGCCGAGGTGGGACGCATGAAGCAGACAGAGGAGCTGATCCGGCTCACGCAGAGGCTGCGCTTCCACAAAGTCAAGGTTAGACCTGCCCAGCCTCCTGGCTTCCCTTTCCCCAAGGTGCTGGTGCTGCGGAGAAGTCAGAACCTCCTCCCTGCTTCCTCACAGGCCCTGCCCCTGGTCTCCTGGTCCAGGCGCCTGGAGTTGCAGGGGGAACTGACGGAGTTGGGGTGCAGGAGGGGGGGTGTGCTCTTCGCCTCCCGCCCCCGCTTCACCCCCCTCTGCCTGCTGCTCTTCAGTGACCTGCTGCTCATCACTCAGCCCAAGAGGTGCGTCCCAGGGAGGGAGGGAGCCCAGGCAGGGGTGGGGAGGAGGAGTCCAGCTGGACCTCTGCTCTCCCTCTGAACTTCCTCTTCCCTGGGCAGTGGGCAGCGGCTACAGGTTCTGGACTATGCCCATCGCTCCCTGGTCCAGGCCCAGCAGGTCCCAGACCCATCTGGACCCCCTACGTTCCGCCTCTCCCTTCTCAGCAACCACCAGGGCCGCCCCACTCACCGGCTACTCCAAGCTTCATCCCTGTGAGTGTGTCTCCTTCAGAAAACACCCTGGAGACCCTCACCTGACCCTCACCTGACCTCTCAGAGTCCACCACCCTCCTCCCCAATCTCTCTCCTCCAAAGCCACTGCCTAAGTGCCAGGAGGATCTCCTGGGCCACCTGTGACCCTTCCCTGTATTCCCACCAGATCAGACATGCAGCGCTGGCTGGGCGCCTTCCCTACCCCAGGCCCCCTTCCCTGCTCCCCAGACACCATCTATGAGGACTGTGGTGAGTGTCCCCTAGAGGGGAGGAGGGAAGGAAAAGTGAGCCTTCAGGGGAATATGGGGGAGAAGCTGAAAAGAGTCTGGGTCCCCCTGTAATGTCACCCACCCCGACCAGACTGTTCCCAGGAACTCTGTTCAGAGCCTTCCACACCTGCCAAGAGCGAGGGACGGAATCTGGAGTCCAGGGCTCCCCCCAAGCACCTACACAAGAGCCCTGAAGGTGAGAGAGTCTTTGACTTATTCATTCAATAAATATTTATTAAGCACCTATGAGGTGCCACTTGCTGTTCTCGGCACCAGTGAACCAAATGCACAGATATTCCTGCCCTGCTGGACTGTACAGCCTAGCGGAGGAGAAACAAAAAATAAACAAGATAAATAAGTAAATGATACTGCCCGAAGGTGATAAGTGCCGTGGCAAAACAAGAATGGAACAGAGTTGAAGAGGTCAGGAGTCCTGGGGGTGGGGAGGGTTAAACGTTTAAATAGGGAGGTCCAGGTGGACCTCACTGAGATGGCGCTGTGTGAGCAGGGAGTGACCTGGTGGAGGCGTTTAGACACGTGGTGTCTGGGGGAGGAGTGTCCCAGAGGGAGGCAGGAGTCAGGCCAGTGTGTTTGAGGAACGGGAAGGAAGCCAGTGTGCTAGAGGGAGTGAGGAAAGGGGGGAGAAGCAGATGAGGTCATAGGGGTAACCAGGACCCGGTCACATGGGTCGTCGTAGGTTCCTGTAAGGACTCTGGCTCTCACTCTGAGTGAGATGAGCAGTCAATGCAGGGCTTGACAGTGGAGGGACCCCAAGCCTCTTTTTTTTTTTTTTAAATTGATTGATTGATTGGTTGATTGATTGATTGTGTTGGGTCTTCGTTGCTGCTCACAGGCTGTCTCTAGTTGTGGCGAGCGGGGGCTACTCTTCATTCTGGTGCGAGGGCTCTTCACTGCCGTGGCTTCTCTTGTTGCGGAGCACGGGCTCTAGGTGCACGGGCTTCAGTAGTTGTGGCACACGGGCTCAATAGTTGAGGCGCATGGGCTTAGTTGCTCCACAGCATATGGGATATTCCTGGAGCAGGGATCGAACTCGTGACCCCTGCATTGGCAGGTGGATTCTTAACCACCTAGGAAGTCCCTTTGTTTTACTTTTGATTTTATATTGGAGTAGAGCCTATTAACGATGTTGTGATGGTCTCAGGTGCACAGCAGAGTGACTCAGCCATACATATACATGTATCCATGCTCCCCCAAACTCCCCTCCCATCCAGGCTGCCACATGACATTGAGCAGAGGAACCCCGACCCTCTTTGATGTTGCTGTTGTTTCCACCTCTATTGGCCTTTTCACCAGTGCTCCAAGGCTTCTCCACTAACTCCCACACCTGCCATGACTCTCAGACATTAGACCCCACTGGGCCTCCTTTCCCTCCTGACCTGCCCCCAGCCCAACTTAAGCCCTTGTTTTTCCTTTTCCAGGCTGGCTGAAGGGACTTCCTGGAGCCTTCCCTGCCCAGTTGGTGTGTGAAGTCACAGGAGAACACGAAAGGAGGAAGCACCTTCGTCAGCACCAGAGACTCCTAGAAGCTGTTGGACCCTCTTCAATCTCCCCCAGTGCCCCCCCACCCTAATGCAGGCTGTGGGGGGGAGGGGCACAAGTTGGGACAGCTAGCAGCCTGGCACAGAGAAGACAAAGCCCATCCATCCATTGGATTCTCTGTCAGTGGAAACGCTACCTCAGTGGCAACCAATAGGGACCGAGCTTCCAGACTGGGCAGCCAATGAGAACAGGGCCGTCTGAGCCCGCACGTGAGGGAGAATGAAGATGGCTTGAGTGGGTTGCCAATGGAGACAGAGTCTTAGTGCAGAGCGGCAAGTGGGTGCTGAGCTAGCTGAGTCTCTGGCCAATGAGTATCCCAGCTGTGCTCACGGCCAAGGAAGAGGCGGCTAGGTCAATGTAGCTGAAAGAGGGCTGCACTGGAGATAAAGTCCTAGGATACAATAGCCAACAGTGGGGACACATCCAGCCAAAGAAGATGGTGATCTGGGCCCAAGAGACCAGTAGGAACCCTGCTTGGTGCTATAGCGACGACTGTCTTGCCTTTTGAATCTGGGAAGTATTAGATTCCATTCCTATGGTGCCTCCTGCATCCTCTAAAGTCACTTCCTCTCTTCTAGAAGAACCCAGAGTTGTGTCTTAGAGAATCTATGTGTGTGTACATATGTCTGTATATGTATCAAGGAAGGTGATTCTGCTGAACATAATATATGTGTGGTCTTGCCCCCTTCCCAGATGATTGAATCCTCTATTTCTCCCCTCACTGCACCCCTGCCCCTCATTTTTCCTATTAGTCTCCTCAGGAAAGACACTAGGTCTGAGCTCCAGAGGAGAATGTGCTGGGTGTGGCTTGGCAGCCAGAGGCCTGAGCTGGGGATGAGAGGCCTGGGTTCTGGGTCTCTTGGAGGCCAGCGTTCCATGACAGCTGGAGGGTGATGTTGTGGAGCAGCCAAGCAGCCTGGCAGAGGAGTCCGAGGGACTGAAGATGGCCAGTAACTGGGGTCCGAGGGCCTGAAGCCTGCAGGCCCTTCTCCTTGCCCAAAGCTTGGCCTCCATAATCCCTATCTGCAGATCCTCCAACCTGAACTATAACCAGCCATCCAGCCTCAGCCTTGGCCTTCAGACTGGCTCTGGGTCCCAGGTTTGAGTGAAGAAACAGGAGCTGTGGATCGCAGGCCAGCTGAGCCTCTAGGGCTTTCTTGCCTTCATCCTGGTCCTTTCACAGAAACACTGGGACAAGCAGTGGGGAGAGAACAGAGAATGAGCATTGCTGCCTAATTCCACCCAGAGCATCTGCTTCCAGATGAGAAACTGCCACCTGCTCCCCCCCCACCCCGGCACGATGCCAGAAGGAGTTGAGGGAGGGAGACAGCGGAGCAGACAGCGGCTGGCGAGTGGGGGCCCTGGCCTGGCAAAGGTTGTCCCTGAGCTAAGCCATCACACCCCTTCAGCTCGCACATGGCAACTTGCCCAGGACAGAAACTGCCACACTGACCAAAGGAGGTGCAAGGACTCTGGGAGACTGAGAGGGAGAAAGGCACTGGCATTTGGCATGTCTGTGACTTTGGAGATTCACCTAGCACAGTGCCTGACATATGAGAAACCCTCAATAAACGTTAGTGGAGCTGTACTGAGGCTCTCCGGGGGAGTGTGTGCTTAATGGAGCAGTGGGTTCTAAATGTGACTTTATTGGGGGTGGGGTGGGGGTGGGGCTGGTTAAAAAGAAATCCTTTGAGAGCAGGGGTCAGCTCTGCTGGGGACTGGGGCTTGGAGACCAGGTGCAAGGTCCAAGAATGTTGGCGCACTGATAGCTCCTGAGGGATCTATGGTGGTGTGGTCGGGGGAGGGCTGCAGATGCTGGGGCAGAGAGCTGCTGCAGGCTGGGGAAGAGGACAGGCAGAGCCAGATATGGCAGGGGACGAAGATGCAGCAAAAAGGACACAAAGGGCCATCATTCATCAATAAAGGTCCTTTACTGACCAGCCAAGCATCTCTGTGTTTAATTCATTTAAATTCTATACCTAGTTATTGAGTACCTTCTAAGTGCCAGGCACTCTCCTAGGATCTGGGGACACAGAGATGAAAAAGACAAGGGTCTTGCCTGCAAGGAACCTACATTCTGGGGGAGCTGGTGGAGGGAAGTTACAAGTAAACAAGACAATAACTAAGATGAGATCAGGTAGCAGTGAGTGCTATGAAAAAAAATACAGCAACGGCTATGATACAGAGTGTCTGTGTTTGTGTGTGTGGCTTTGGGGAAGAACCTGGAGGAGATGACATTAATCTGAGACCCAAATGACAAGAGGTAAACATCTGGGAAGATCTGGGCAAAGAGCACTCTAGGGATGGCAACAAGGGGAACGAAGTCCAGGAAGAGAAGGCAGTGGTCATGGGGAGGGAGCTGGTGTACATGTTCCTTCAAGTGTCCTGGTGCGGGAGTCCCTCCCCACAAACTCCCCTCTTCCTCTGAGATACTCAGAGAGAGACAGACACATCCAGAGAAAGACACAATGCTGCCCATGTGCTCTACACATATGTCCCCTCCCAAGTCCTCACTCCCTCCCCGAGTCCTGCCACTTAAGGAAGCCTCCAAGTCAGAGGTTCTAATATTGGGATAATGGGGAGATAGAGACCAGTTAAGAATTGTTTGGGGGACATAGAAGTATGTAAAATACAACCACGTGTTCCCAAGAGACAGAAAGACAGGGAGGGAAGGGGACCGTCAGGTTTCTTTTATCTCAGAGACTCCTTTCCATTTTGGGGTGAGCTGAGAGTGTGTGTGGTCCTGGAGGGGTCTGCATTCTGCAGGCCTGTTGGAGAGGGTAGAGGGGCATGAAAGAGACAGATGTGAGGGAATGAGGACCACCAGTAGCATGGAGAAAGTGGATGGGAGAAGGAATGGGGCCCAGGTAAGAAAAATAGAGGATATGGAATAATGGAGGGGAGGGTGGGGGGAAGGTATGGGACTTCCCTGGCAGTCCAATGGTTAGGGCTCCGCATTTCCACTGCAAGGGGCGTGGGTTTGATCCCTGGTTGGAGAACTAAGATCCAGCATGGAGTGACTGAGGAGAAATCCTTAGAGCTGCCTCTTCCAGCTGCGTTGCCCTAGGGAGACTGCAGATTAGCTTCTGACCTTGGAAATCTGGGCTATCAGAATTGAGCAAAAGCGCACCCTTCTACTGAGCACCATCGCTGCTTACAAGGGCTGGTATCTTTGCTTGAAACCAAAACACCCTAACAGATACAAAGGCTCACAATATTTTAACAGTGGCTACTTCTGAAGAGACAGTTCAAGATGGTGGAGTAGGAGGACGTGCGCTCACTCCCTCTTGCAATAGCACCGGAATTACAACTAAATGCTGAACAATCATTGACAGAAAGACACTGGAACTCACCAAAAAAGACACCCCACATCCAGAGACAAAGGAGAAGCCGCAATGAGACGGTAGGAGGGGTGCAATCACGTCAAAATCAAATCCCATAAATGCTGGGTAGGTGACTCACAAACTGGAGAAGAGTTATACCACAGAAGTCCACCCACTAAAGTGAGGGTTCTGAGCCCCACGTCAGGCTTCCCAACCTGGGGGTCCAGCAACGGAAAGAGGACTCCCCAGAGAATCAGATTTTGAAAGCCAGCAGGATTTGATTGCAGGACCTCCACAGGACTGGGGAAAACAGAGACTCCACTCTTGGAGGGCACACAAAAAATAGTGTGCTCACCAGGACCCAGGCGGAAGGAGCAGTGACCCCATAGGAGACTGAACCAGACTTACCTGCTGGTGTTGGAGGGTTGCCTGTAGAGGTGGGGGCAGCTGTGGCTCACTGAGGAGATGAGGGCACTGGCAGCAGGGGTTCTGGGGATTGCTCATAGGTGTGAGCCCTCCCAGAATCTGCCATTAGCCCCACAAAAGAGCCTGTAAGCTCCAGTGCTGGGCAGCCTGAGGCCAAACAACCAACAAGGTAGGAACACAGCCCCACCCATTGGCAGACAAGCAGATTAAAGTTTTACGGAGCTCTGCCTACCCAGCCCAACCCACCATCAGTCCCTCCCATCAGGAACCACCCACGAGCCTCCTAGATAGCTTCCTCCACAAGAGGGCAGACAGCAGTATCAAGTGGTATCAACAGTATTTTGCTCTGTGGAAATGAAAACCACAGCCACAGAAAGATAAAGAAAATGAAAAGGCAGAGGACTTTGTACCAGATGAAGGGACAAGATAACACACCAGAAAAACAACTAAATGAAGAGGAGATAGGCACCCTTACAGAAAAAGAATTCAGAATAATGATGGTGAAGATGACCCAGGACTTTGAAAAGAGACTGGATGCAAAGATTGAAAAGTTGCAAGAAAGAAGAAGAATTAAAGAACAGACAAACAGAGATATGCAACACAATAACTGAAATGAAAAATACACTAGAAGGAACCAATAGCAGATTAACCGAGGCAGGAGGGAGAATAAGTGACCTGGAAGACAGAATGGTGAAAATCACTGATGTGGAAAAGAACAAAGAAAAAGAATGAAAAGAACTGAAGACAGCCTAAGAGATCTCTGGGACAATGTTAAACACACCAACATTTGCATTATAGGGGTCCCAGAAGGAGAAGAGAGAGAGAAAGGACCCAAGAAAATATTGAAAGAGATTATAGTTGAAAAATTCCCTAACATGCGAAAGAAAATAGCCACCCAAGTCCAGGAAGCACAGAGAGTCCCAGGCAGGATAAACCCAAGGAGAAACACGCCAAGACACATAGCAGTCAAACTGACAAAAATTAAAGACAGAGAAAAGTTATTAAAAGCAACAAGGTGAGTATGACAAATACTATACAAAGGAACTCCCATAAGGTTAACAGCTGATTTCTCAGCAGAAATTCTGCAAGCCAGGAGGGAGTGGCATGATATATTCAAAGTGATGAAAGGGAAGACCCTACAACCAAGAATACTCTACCCAGCAAGGATCTCATTCAGATTCGACGGAGACATCAAAAGCTTTCCAGACAAGCAACAGCTAAGAGAATTCAGCACCACCAAACCAGCCCTACAACAAATGCTAAAGGAAATTCTCTAAGCGGGAAACATAAGAGAAGAAAAGGACCTACAAAAACAAAAACAAAACAATTAGGAAAATGGTAATAGGAACATATATATTGATAATTACCTTGAATGTAAATGGACTAAGTGCACCAACCAAAAGACACAGACTGGCTGAATGAATACAAAAACAAGACCCATATATATGCTGTCTACAAGAGACCCACTTCAGACCTAGGGACACATACAGACTAAAAGTGAGGGGATGGAAAAAGATATTCCATGCAAATGGAAATCAAAAGAAAGCTGGAGTAGCAATACTCATATCAGATAAAATAGACTTTAAAATAAAAAAATGTTACAAGAGACAAGAAAGGACATTACATAAAGATCAAGGGATACATCCAAGAAGAGGAGATAACAATTATAAATACATATGCACCCAATATAGGAGCACCTCAATACATGAGGCAAATGCTAACAACTATGAAAGAGGAAATCAATAGTAACACAATCATAGTGGGGGACTTTAACACCCCACTTACACCAGTGGACAGATCATCCAGAAAGAAAATTAATAAAGAAACACAAGCTTTAAATGACACAATAAATCAGCTTGATTTAATAGATATCTATAGGACATTACATCCAAAAACAGCAGATTACACGTTCTTCTCAAGTGCACATGGAACAAAAGTTGGTGGAATCAGGCTTCCTGACTTCAGGCTATACTACAAGGCTACAGTGATCAAGACAGTATGGTACCGGCACAAAAACAGAAATATAGATCAATGGAACAGAATAGAAAGCCCAGAGATAAACTACGGTCAACTAATCTATGACAAAGGAGGCAAGGATATACAATGGAGAAAAGGCAGCCTCTTCAATAAGTGGTGCTGGGAAAACTGGACAGCTACATGTAAAAGAATGAAATTAGAACACTTCCTAACACCATACACAAAAATAAACTCAGAATGGATAAAAGACCTAAATGTAAGGCCAGACACTATAAAACTCCTAGAGGAAAACATAGGAAAAACACTCTTCGACGTAAATAACAGCAAGATCTTTTTTGATCCACCCCCTAGAATAATGGAAACAAAAACAAAAATAAGTGGAACCTAATGAAACTGCAAATTTTCTGCACAGCAAAGGAAACTATAAACAAGATGAAAAGACAACCCTCAGAGTCGGAGAAAATATTTGCAAACAAATCTATAGACAAAGGATTAATCTTCAAAATATATAAAGAGTTCATCCAGCTCAATATCAAAAAGACAAAAAACCCAATTAAAAAATGGGCAGAAGACCTAAATAGGCATTTCTCCAAAGAAGACATACGGATGGCCAAGAGGCACATGAAAAGCTGCCCAACATCACTCATTATTAGAGAAATGCAAATCAAAATGACAATGAGGTATCACCTCACACCGGTTAGAATGGGCATCATCAGAAAATCGACAAACAGTAAATGCTGGAGAGGGTGTGGAGAAAAGGGAACCTTCTTGCACTGTTGGTGGGAATGTAAATTGATACAACCACTATGGAGAACAGTATGGAGGTTCCTTGCAAAACTAAAAATAGAACTACCGTATGACCCAGCAATCCCACTCCTGGGCATATACCCAGAGAACACCATCATTCTAAAAGACACATGCACTCCAATGTTCTTTGCAGCACTATTTATGATAGCCAGGACATGGAAGCAACCTAAATGTCCACCAACAGATGAATGGATAAAAAAGATGTGGTACATACATACAATGGAATATTACCCAGCTGTAAAAAGCAATGAAACTGGGACATTTTTAGAGACATGGATGAACATAGAGACTGTCATACAGAGTGAAGTGAGTCAGAAAGAGAAAAACAAATATTGTATATTAACACATATATGTGGACTATAGAAAAATGGTACACATCAACTGGTTTGCAAGGCAGAAATAGAGACACAGATGTAGAGAACAAATTATATGGACACCAAGTGGGGAAAGTGGGGAGGGTTGGGAGCGAATGAATTGGGAGATTGGGATTGCCATATTTACATTACTAATAAGAAAAAAAAACCAAATTGTACACTCTAAATATATGCAGTTTATTGTATGTTAACTGTATCTCAATAAAAGTTCTTATAAAAAAAACAAAAAACAAAATTGTACAATTCAAAAAAAAAAAAAAAGATCCAGCATGCCAGGACTTCTGTGGTGGTGCAGTGGTTAAGAATCCGCCTGCCAATGCAGGGGACACAGATTCAGTCCCTGCTCCAGGAAGATGCCGCGGAGCAACTAAGCCCATGCACCACAACTAGGAAGCCTGTGCTCTGGAACCCAAGAGCCACAACTATTGCGCCCTCATGCCACAACTACTGAAGCCCATGCTCTGCAACAAGAGAAGCCACTGCAATGATAAGCCTGTGCACTGCAATGAAGAGTAGCCCCCACTTGCCACAACTAGAAAAAGCCCCCGTGCAGCAACAACAACCTAACACGGCCAAAAAAAAAAGAAAAAAGAAAAAGATCCAGCATGCCTTGCAGCGTGGCTAGAAAAAAAGGGGGGGTGGTGGTGGCAGGTGGCAGTAAGTAAGTTAGTTTTAGTTTCCCTAAATTCTCTGCCTCCCTTTCCTGAGCACCCTCTGCCAGGCATCAACTTCTATGTGTACAATTACTTCCTCCTGGTGTCCATCATCCTCTCCATCCTGTGTTGCTCCTCCCCTTTCGTGCCCCTCTGGGCTACCTTGTACATACATACAATTTCTGCAATTTCCTTGTAGGTGTGGCATGAGGGCCCAGCATGAGGATTCATGGTAGAAGTCTCTCTCAGTGCTGCCCTGTCTGGCATTCCAGGCATGGTGGCGGTATTCATATCCCAGGTGGTAGAGAGGTACGCTGACCGGCTTGGGGCATCCTGGAGCTGCCATTACCCCATTCCTTCATATTCTATCATGCTGGGCAGGTGGGAGAAACAAACATTTTCACAGGCTTAGGAAAGAGTCCCATGTGTCTCAGACCTGGGGGAGGTGACTGGGGAGACAGGTTGGGGAAGCTGGGCTCTTGTTGGGAGTCTCTCTGAGTCAGTATGCGCTCTGTCCACTCACAGCCCTGCTCCGCATCTTTGTGGCCTCCGTATTTGAGGAGTCGAGGATAATGCAGATGGGATAGTGCACAGACCTCCCTTTGCGCTGGCCCTTCTATGGGCTCTGGGTCAACATCCTTGTGGCCATGATTGCAGGTGAGGGAGGGCTGCAATCATGACCTTAAGCAACAGGTGGGCGAGAGGAGCCCACTTCTCCCCACAGCCCGCTCGTGAGCGTTCTCTCCGCTCCTTTCAGCCCCACCGACCCCTCCAGCCCACTTCCTGCGATCCATTCCACAGCCCTTCAGCCCGGTTCTCTGCCCATCCCTGAAAGTTTTTCTCTCTCCCTCCTTCCTCGCAGGGCTCGCATCTCTAGCCAGCTACAGTGGTATTTGCTGGTTCCTGTTCTCTGGGTTGGCCAGTTCCCCGGGCAGGCACAGCATCCCGGTGCAGGAGTACCTCTCCTCTGACAGCGTCTCCACCAGCAGAGCGAACTCCTGGATGCCGCCCAGTCCTGACTCCCCAGCACGCCCTCTTCAAACTACCCACTCTCCATCCTCCAGCGGCCCGAGAGCCCCCATGCCAGACCAAGGAGAGCAGAGGGGCAGAACTCCCAGAGGATTCACTGGGACCCAACCCCGACGCCCCTCACCCCGGGCCGTGGCCAGGACTCTCCATGGCCCCACCCCAGGCCGAGCTCCGCCCCTGCCCGTGAAGCTGCGCTCTCCCTCTCTCTGCTGTGGACCCAGACCTACTGGGCGAGGAAGGCTTCCTGCACTCGGCCTTAGCACGTCGTCTGGCCGGGCTTGGTCTCCTGCTTCCTCTGCTCGCACGGAGGAATCCTCACCACGTTGAGGCGCAGGCTCTTCGTCTACAGTCAACTGCGCTCCGACACCCCCTTAGCTGGGCCAGTGCTGGGTGCCCCCTTCCCGCGCTAATCCGCCGAACTCTCGCTGTCACCCGTCCTTCCCGAGGTCCAGGATCGGCGTTTAGCTGGTTATCGACTTCGGATCTAACTCGTCACCTCGGTGCTCAGCTCCCGAGCATCGGAGGCGGAACTGGCATTTTCCATGGGTCCCTGCACGCCCCTCTCTCACTGCGAGCTCAGCCTTGCCTTGATGCTTACGCTCAAGCTGCTGCACTTCTGGAGTCCCATCTCATTCTCCTTCCTGCTTCCAATTTTCTCTTTTCTCCCTTCCACTAGTCTGCTTACCTTCCTGCCGCCAGCCCCCTCCCCTTCACTTGGGAATCTGCTTCCCACTCCATCCACCTCTGAAAATCGGAAGCTGCCCTCTGTGGGAGGGGGTTGGAGTTGAATCCAGGTTTTTGTGGGGTCCTTTTTAAGAAAATGAATGAATGAAAAATTGGGTACAAAACTGAGTTTTTATTTAGAATGATAAAACAACTAGTAAATCGTTTTTAAAAGTTGACAAATGCAATGAACATAAAAGTACAGCCAGATCCAGAAAGGGAGGCAGCCTTGAGTTCAGCGGACTCTAAACCAAGAATGCACAGAGACAGCCAGTCTGTGCCCTTCAGGCCCTGGTCCAGAGAGCTCAGAAGCATTTTCTCTCAGGGAGGAAACTGATTCACTTCTCTTTTTTTTGGCTGCACCATGTGGTATAAGGGATCTTATTCCCCTGACCAGGGATCGAACCCATGCCCCCTGCAGTGGAAGTGCACAGTCTTAACCACTGGACTGCCAGGGAAGTCCCCAAACTGATTCATTTATGAAAAAAAATCTTTTCTATTCATATTTGGAGTGAGAAGGAACAAAGTAGGCTGAGAAGAGGTGAGAATCAGAGAGAAGGGCTGACAGGTGTTAGGGAAATGTCAATTAAAACCAATAAACATTTCCTGAATCTCAGCTACGTGCCCAAAACGAAAGGAGGATGGGATGGAGAAAGAGGAAGACAAAGTGGGTTGGGGAGGCAGGGCTTGCAAGACAGGGGTCAGATTCTGACCTGGAGAAGCAAAGAAGCCTTGGATTCAGGAGTCGGAGCAGAGATTGATTTTTCCATTTGGCTAAGAAAGCTGATGATTTTCCAGCAGGTTTTGATTATACCCAGAACTCTTGAATGAGATTGTCCAGATTCAAATGCTGGCTCCACCCCTTATTAGCCCTGTAATCTTAGTCTCTTTGCACCTCAGTATCTTCTTCTGAAAAGCGGTGATCATAAGAGTTCTTTCTCTGGAAGCTGACCCTGAGACAAAGATTTGAATGTGGGTAGTTAGTTGGGAGGTGACCCCATGACATACTGGTAAAGTGTAAGGAAGTGAGACAAGGAAGAAAGTCAAGGGTCATTATCAAGCCAATTACCACCATGGATAACTGGAGCTCAGTCCCACTGGTGAGAGCACCAAATCCTAGCCACTAGACCAGTGGTCAGTGACAAGGCCCTGGCCCTATGGCTTTGCAGAAAAGAATTCCCACAAAGACGGAAAGCAATGAAACAAGTGAAGTGTTTATTAGGAAAACAAAAGTAGCATATATGTGGATAGACACATGGGCAGACTCGAGAGAGAGTTGCGCCCGCCTGGCAGTTTGAATCACTTTTATGGGGCATTTCTTCTGTGTTTCCTTTGGCCAATCATTTTGATTTGCCTGGTTCAGAGATCATATTTGGTATATCTCAGAATTTTCCCATGTGTGCGTGCACATCTGTTAGCCAAGATGGATTCTACTGAAGAGGCCTATGGGTAGGTTTGGCTACTTGGCATCACTCCCCCTCTTTGACCTCCAAGGAGCATTTTTGCACATATGTAGTCAGGGGAGGTCTCCTGACCTCGAGGATGAGGAATATGTGGTCTCTTATATTCTGTCTGGGCAGAGTCCAGCCTCCTCTCTCAATTGTCCTGTTACTCCTGTCTCAGAGTATCTGTCCACAGGGAATGAACTCTGACTGTTTGCCCCGGGGGCCTATCTGTCTCTTGCCTCAATTCAAGCTGGGGAGCTGATGTGTAGTTTTCTTCTTTTTTTAAAAATGTTATTTATTTATTTATTGGCTGCGTTGGGTCTTTGTTGCTGTGTGCAGGCTTTCTGTAGTTGTACAGAGCAGGGGCTACTCTTCATTACAGTGCACAGGCTTGTGGTGGTTTATCTTGCGGAGGTTTATCTTGTGGAGCACAGGCTCTAAGTGTGCAGGCTTCAGTAGTTGTGGTGGGCTCAGTAGTTGTGGCACACGGGCTTAGTTGCTCTGCAGCACGTGGGATCTTCCTGGATCAGGGATCGAACCTGTGTCCCCTGCATTGGCAGGCAGATTCTTAACCACTGCGCCACCAGGGAAGCCCCAAAGTGTGGTTTTCTATCTTGACTAACTCCAACCTCCCAAACCACAAGTGATTTTGTAGCTAATGAAGAACAAAAGTCCTCTGCTCCCTTAGGATCTTTTATGTATTAGTTGTTTCTTTAGTTGCAAGTAACAGGAACCAACTTACCTTCACTTGAGCCATATTGAGAATTTATGGAGGTATCAAAAATTCAAGGACAGGCTGAACAACCTCCACAGTGGGGGATGTGGGTGTTTCCCGAAGTCTGTGAGACAACATCACATGGAATTTTAGACATTCTTGTTTTTAAAAGACTCAGTATTCCCATCAAGTTCTGGGACTTTCCTGGAGGGGAAGATACTCTTCTCAGGACCCTGCTGGCTTCTCAGTCCCTCTCTCTTTGTCTCTTTCGAAAGTTAGCTTCCAACCCCCAAGAGCCCTTTCAGGTAGAGCAGTTTGGTTTCCTGCTCCTCCTTTAAGGCACTTGCGGGCTTACCTTAAGTCTCCCCCTGTTCTCTGCTTTGGAAAAGCCCATCTACCAGGTCTGTCTTCTACTGTGGTGCTAAGCACTGGCAGAAGTTTGAAATGACAGCTCTTCCTTCATCGAGCTCTCTTCCCCACTCTTCCTTGCATGAAGAAAGAACTAACACAAGTATCTTCTTGATAAGAATTATGCCAGCCTCCCTCCTTAGACACAGAAGTCGCTTTTTGCTATTTTATTTTTTTGGTGCCCGCCTCATAAATTTATGGTGAGAATAAAATAATATAATGCACTGAGAACAGTGCCTGACCCACAGCAAGGACTCGGTAAGTGTTAGCTGTCATTGGGCTGGTTGGTTGTTGGTCCAGCAGTGGTTGCTATGGTTATTCCATGTGTACATGATGGAGTCCAAAGGAGCCAGGCCTGAAACAGCTTCTTTCTTCTCTGACCTGCTCTCCCGTTTCGTCCAGACACTTGTCCTCACTCTTGATCATACTGGTTCCCAATTTCTGGACCACAGACTTGTTGCTCTCCTTCAGCATTTTCTTGCGAACTTTGGTTTCATACTTGGACCAGGAGTGCTCTTCTTTTTCAATATCAGTCAGGTCCCAGAAGTAGCTCAGTCACATCTGTAATCTCTTCCAGTTTTTGAGAAACCTGGTAGCCCACAGAGCCATGAAGATGGAGAAGAAGATGGTGGCAGGGTTGTCAAACAGGTGGCTGGCCTGCGCCATTCCACAGGCTGAGCTGAGGTTCCAGTAGTCACAGGACTTGTCACACAGGGGACATATGGTGAAGGCATTCTGCTGGTCACACATCTCTTTGCTGTCAGAGATGCCATACATTGGACGATGCCTTATAAAGTCCCTTTAAAATGTGCTGAGTCTATGAGGTTGGTGGAGTGCTATTTTAAAAATATAATTCTTTTCACTTAAAAAAAAATTAAGGTGTAATTCACGTGCAGCAAAATCCACCCTCTTTAGTGTAAGGTTCTGAGAGTTTTGACAAACGGATATAATGCTGCACTCACCACCACAATCAAGAGTTCCATCACCGCCCTAAGTTCCCCTGTGCCCCTTTGTCCTGAATCCCTTCCCCCACCCCAGCCTCTGGCAACCCCTTATCTGTTTTCTGTCCCTACAGTTTTGCCTTTTCTATAACGTCATATAGATGGACTTATACAGTATGTAGCCTTTCAAGTCTGGCTTCTCTCATTTAGCATAATGCATTTGAGATTCATCCATGCTGTTGTGTGAGTACTTTTTATTGTTGAGTCATAGTCCATTGTATGGACACACAGCAATTGTTTATTCATTCCCTAGAGTGGGGAACGTTTGGGTTGTTGCCAGGTTTTTTTTTTGGCCTCGCCGGCACATGGGCTCTTAGTTCCCCCACCAGGGATCAAACCGGTGCCCCCTGCATTGGAAGCAAGGAATCTCAACCACTGGACCTCCAGGGAAGTCCCTGTTTCCAGTTTTAAATGATTACAAATAAAGCCACTATAAGTATTCTTTTGTTGTTGTTTGTTTTTGGCCATGCCACACAGCTTGTGGGATCTCAGTTCCCCGACCAGGGATTGAACTCAGGCCACGGCAATGAAAGCGTGGAATCCTAACCACTAGACCACCAGGGAACTCCTTCTTGTATAGGTTTTTGGATGAACATAGATTTCATTTCACTTGGGTGCACACCTAGGAGTGGGATTACTGGATTCATATGGTAAGTGTATATTTAACTTTATTAGAAACTGGCCATCTGTTTTCCATAGTGTCTGTACCACTTTGCATTCCCACTAGCAATGTATGAGTTCAGGCTGGTATCCTGCTCTGTGTCTTGGCCAGTACTTGGTATTGTCAGTTTTGCTGTTTTGTTTTGTGTGCCAGTCTATTAGGTGTGTAGTGGTATCTCATCGTGGTTTTAATTTGTGTTTCCCTAATGACTAATGATGCTGAGTATCTTTTCATGTGCTTATTGGCCATTCGTGTATCTTCTTTGGCGAAATGTCCTTTCAAATCTCTTGGCCTTTAAAAAACTGGGTGGTTTATTTTCTTATTATTGTGTTTTGAGAGTTCTTCATACATTCTGGATATAAGTCCTTTATCAGCTATGTGATTTGAAAGTATTTTTCTCCCAGTCGGTGGCTTGTCTTTTCATTTTTCTGCCTTTTTTCCAAGAGCAGAAATTCTTAATTTTGCAGTCACTTCTTGCTTTGTTTTAAGCAGCCATTTTTTTCTTCCTACTAATGTTCAGTTGGTATAGAGAAGACAATGGAATGTCCCACAGAGGCAGAACCAAGAAAGCAGGACACACACCGGCAAGCAGGTCTGCCCATCAACTTCCCATGTGCCCAAAGCCTGAAGGTTAAAGGGTATCCTGCGGGGGGAGTGGACCTAGCAACCCAGATCGCCTACAGTCTCATTCTTTACTCCATGTGTTATCCTTGGCAGCATGGGCACCACCGGGGAGCCTGTGCAAAGTGTGGCACCTGCATTTTAACAAGATGCCTAGGCCAGGAGTACACACATTAGACTCCAAGGAACACCAACATCGACCGGCCCACATGAAGGAAGGATGCATATTTCATAGATGCGAAACGGAGGGAAACTTGCTGCCTGTGGATTCTGGCCGTTGAAATTTCCTAGCAATGCTAGGGGTCTGGGAGTTCACTGCAAAGGAGATTCATGCTGGCGTTTGTACCAGGATGAGCTGGCCTGGGATAGGACTGTTTCTGAGTGTCATGCAGGCAGCAAAGCACATCCACGTGGGCAGTCAAGGAGTGACCAACAAGCCTGTGTTCTCAAGTCCATGTTCCAAGCCCAAGTCCATGTTCTCCAGGTTGGCTTTGCCCATGGGCACAGAGAGGCTATTGTCCTATAAGCATGTCTAAGCCCCTGCCCTTGTGGATGGAACAGGGGGGGCACCTTCCATCTCAGAAAGCCCCTGAGATTCCATCTCCAAGCCCCTGCCTTGCCCTCCATTCTGGCTGCAACTCTGTACCTGTGTAAGCAAGGGATCATTATTTGTTGACTGCCCAGCTTCCTTTCTTTTGGGGGACAATCCCTCCCTTCACCCATGTAGTTCTGGTGGGCTGTCAGTCAAGGCATCCAGGCCAGTCAGACTCTTGGGATTTGGAATCCTGCCCAGGAACAGACAAGGATGGAGGCTCAGGGGGAGCCGGGGGAAAACAGGGGGTAGAGAGATCAGCTCTTGCTAATGATACATCCATGCTCCCCTGGTCTCTGTTTAGTTCCAGGCCCGGATGTTGTGCTTCCCCTTTGAGTCTGTGTTTACCCAGTATCACCCCCAATATGTTCCTTTTTGCCTAACTTAGTCAGTCTGGGTTTGCACTTGCAACCAAACGACTCTCACTGATACAAAACCGTACAAGATAATTGGCCAGGACTTCCCCTGGTAGTCCAGTGGTTAAGACGCTGCACTTCCACTGCAGGGGGCAAGAGTTCAGTCCCTGGTTGTGGAAGATCCCACATGCCTCCCAGTGCAGCCAAAAAGTAAATACATTAAATTAAGTTAAATTAAAAAAAAAAAAGATGATTGGCCAGCACTGCTACTAGCCCATAAGTGTCCTTTGTGCCTTTAACCTTGTGGTTAAAAGGCAGCCCCTCTGAATAGGTGTAGGGGTAGTTGACTTGCCAGGGAGCAACAACTTTGAGATATAGAACAAATCACCTCCTCCAGGCCACTGAAGCCCCCTCGGCCCCCAAGGCTTGCAGAGCAGAATGCAAACTGGAGTTGAGTTCTCACTCACCCCCTTTGCTGTGTGCTCTTGTGCAGTGCCCATCCTGCACAACCTTCCGTGGAGACTCTGTTGTCAGGTCCCCCACCCATCCCTTTGGCTCTTTCTCTTCCTTCCGCCTTCCAGTTTACCTCTTCTAGGCTTTTACTCTGGCAACATCAAGGCTGATAACAGCCATGTTTACTTTCATAGCTGTAAATTAAGTCTTCCGTGCTTTGTCCATCTGTTGATTCTAAAAATTGAAACTCTGTGAACAGTGTTTACCTCATATATTGTGACTGCATAAATATCTTTCATTGCAGAGCTAGTAATCACTAAGTTTATATTTCCTTTCTTGAGGAAATGCTGTTGGACTACTTTTAATTACCTTTTGAAAAATGATATTTTATACATTCACAGGGTTATATGAAATATATGTTAGTTATAAATGAATACCTGTGCACCTAAACCCAACTCAGGAACCGATAACCGATTGCCAATAATGTGTATGTACCAGAGTAACCCTCTCTGTCCCATTTCCCTGTCTCCCCTGAGAAATAGCCACGATTCTATATTTTGTATTTATCATTCCAGTGCTTTTTAAAACATGCCATGCAATTATAATAGTATGTATGCTTCAACGATGTTTTGCTTGTTTGTGAGCTCTATAAAGATGGTATCATTGACTTTCTAGGTGGCGCAGTGGGTAAGAATCTGCCTGCCAATGCAGGGGACACAGGTTTGATCCCTGCCCCAGGAAAATCCCACATGCCATGGAGCACCTAAGCCCATGTGCCACAACTAGGAAAAAAAAAAAAAAAAGATGGTATCATATGTATGGTATAGCCTTCTGGGAGTTACATTTTTCAGGAAACATTATATTTCCAAGATTCTTCCATATTCTTTTGTGCTGCATATGATTAAAAACTTTTAGGGACACCAGGAAAAACTAAACCAGAGCCAAGGAAGAAAACGTAGTCCCGGTGGTCACCAGTTCTGTATGAGTGACGTACCCAGTAGGCCCAGCCCCTCCCCCCCACAACACTGCTCCCTTCTGGTGTAGAACACGCAACAAGAGTTATCCCAACTGGCAGCCGAGGAAGCCAGGGAATTTGCCCACCAACTCCCTATCTGTCATCAGTTCATAGGCCAGCCTCCTGATCCAGGTGACCCTGACCATGGCTAATGGGATGGCACTTGTCCCTGGCAGGGCCAGAGAATGTTGGGCAGAGATGGAGAGGTCTTTGCTCTGGCGGCTAAAGGTGTAAGATGGACAGCCTAGGGTGTAAGGGCTGCGTTTCTCACCACGTGGACCAGAGGAGGAGGTTGGTTTGCAGAGAAATAGCAAAATGCTCAGGGAGGGGACTTCCCTTGTGGCCCAGTGGCTAAGACTCCATGCTCCCAAGGCAGGGGGCCTGGGTTTGATCCCTGGTTGGGGAACTAAGATCCCGCATGCATGCCGCAACTAAGAGTCGGCAGGCTGGGACTAAAGATCCCACGTGCCGCAACTAAGACCCAGCGCAGCCACACACACAAAAAAAGATGCTTAGGGAGCAAGACCAGGGTCCGAGTGCTATGGTCTGAATATCTGTGTCCCCCAAATTCATATGTCGGGAAAGCAACCCTCAAGGTGATGGTTTTAGGAGGTGGGCCTATGCAAGGCTCCACTTTCATGAATAGGATTAGTGTCCTTATAAAAAAGACCCCACAGAGCTCCCTAGCTCCACGTGAGGACACAGCAAGAACTCTGAGACCTAGAATTGGGCTGTCATTCGACCATGCCAACTATGATGGAAGGCACCACGATCTTGGACTTCCAGTCTCCAAAACTATGAGAAATTAAGTTTCTGTTGTTTATAAGCTGCCCAGTCTGTGGTATTTTGTTATAGCAGCCCAAACGGATTAAAACACAGAGGAAGAGTCCTCATAGGATTTGAATTCGTGATTCCAACCATTCTGAGGTCCAGCTCTGCACGTGACCTCACGGTCCGTAATTAACTCCCTTTTTGCTTAAAATAATTTCGGTTCTGTTCCATCATTTGCAGCCGCTCATCTGCAAGGATGCCTGCCAACACCTGTGTGTTTTGCTTCTTCTCCATTTGCTAGTAAAAGAGTGCAAAACAATTAAAACAATAACTTAACAATAATAAGTCCACTCTGGGAATTTACTACAAACCGGAGTGCTTTCTCTTCATTACCTTATTCCACACTCACCAAATCCAGACCAGTATCATCGTCCTGTGTTACCAGTGAGTAAACTGAGGCATAAAGAAGCTACATGGGCACAGGGAGGTCAGCTCAGTGCTTTGTGATGACCTCAAGGGGTGGGATAGGGAGGGTGGGAGGGAGGCTCAAGAGGGAGGGGATATGGGGATATGTGTATATATATAGCTGATTCACTTTGTTGTACAGCAGAAACTAACACAACAACGACAACAAAAAAAAAGAAGCTTTATGGTTCCTCCAGGTTCACAAGACCATTAAGAGGAAGGCCCATTATTCATCCCTCTGCCAGTTGGACCCCAAAGCCCGCGTTCTTAACCACATGTATCACTGTCTTCGCAAAGTTAACCAACTCTGGTGGGATTCAAACTCACATCCCAGATTGGAAAGGCTCTCTCCTTATGAGAATTCCAGCGGCTAACTGAGGTCTGGAAGTCACGGTGACCAAATTTATTTTCCTATACCTTAAACAGGAGCTTAGAAAAATCTCAGTCTGTGTGACACTCCCATATCCCCTCCTCGTCCTATGTCCTTCCCCTTCTGGTGCTGAGGAAAAAAGAAGGGGAAAAGGGAAAAAGAGGGGAAGGAATGGGAACTGTGCACCAGAAGTGAATAGAGGTGGGTGGGGGCGAGTAGGGAGAAGGTTGATGATGCCTGTGGAAGGCGTTTCCGAACGTCTCCCTGGGAACAAACTCCTCTCCCTCCTCCTGCTCCATCAGTGAGCACTTGGGGGTGGGGCTAGGGCAGGGGATGTGGGAAGAGAAAAGGAGACCCTCAGCGACCACTGCTTTTAGACGAAGGGCGGCATCAGGTCCACCGGTCCGAGTTGAATCCCCAGGAGCAGGGTGTCCAGAAAGAGCTGGAGCTGAAGCCGTGGGCCCCCTCCCCCATTTGATGCCCCCCCTCCCCAAGGAATATTCCATGGCAGTTAGGGACCCTGTCCTGCTGCATGGGTTGTTCTCTCCCAGATCTCAGGCCCTGTGGTGGCCACTGCTCTGCCTGATGAAAATATTTAAATGATGAAGGACAACTGACCCTGGCAAAGGAACGGGAAGATGGCGTGGAGGATAGAAGGAGAGTTAGGGGATGCTCAAGATGGGGACAGGGGACATTAGGGGTGAGTTCCCTGGGTCAGGAGGAGGACGCGATGAGCATCAGAAGCCTGGAAAGGGCTGGGAGGGCTGGGAAGCGGGCTGGGAAGCAGGCTGGCGCGGAGGTGAGCCTGGGACAAGACGAAGGGGTGCAGAACTGCGTCTCCATCCCTGACAGTAACAGGCGGGTGACCACGGGCCACCACATGGAGCATGGCTGGGTCTCTCTGCTGCCCCTGCAGTGGAGGATTACACACAGCACCCGCTGGATAGCGCAGGTGTTGGCCTCAGAGCTCAGCTTGATTGCCTTCATCCTGCTGCTGGTCATGGTCTTCTCCAAGAAATGGCTGTACCTCTCGAGGATCCGTTCCTACCAGCACTGGCCCAGGAATGTGAGCACCAAAATCTACGCGTCGGTTCACATGATGTCCCTGGGGCTCCTGCAGATCTGCAAATCCAAGAGCTGTTCCAGTTCAGAGAATGGGAAAGGTGAGACCTTTACTCCCCCATCCCGCCGCAGGGCTCCAGCAAGCCTTGGCCTCATTTGCACCCTGGTATTCTCGTCCCCTCCCTCTGGTCTTCCCCACTTTTTTTGGCAGGTAAGATAGTTCCACTGGCCCTGAGACCCCCAAGGATCATTTTTGCTCCTCAGTCGGGCCAAACCCATTCTCCTGACCCAATGGAAAGTATCACCCCTTTTGAGAAGTTTTGCAGCCAAGTCTGTGCTTACAGAAATATCGTGAGGGGTGTGGACTCTGGGGGCATGTGAATCACTCATCAGTGACACAACTCACTGTTATCCTGGGAGAAGAGCCCCAGGGAGGTGGGGATTTCCTTCCTCGAGGCATGTACACCCAGAGCTTGGGGAGTCCCCAGAATGCTCTCCCCCAGGCCCACTTTCCCACCAGTGTTTTTACCTCTGGCCTCAGGCTTCGCTTTTCTGGGCCAGCTCTGGGTTTCCATGTCTGGTTACCTTGCTCCTTCCTTCCTAGAGTTCTTGCAGCTACTTTATTCCCTATTCTTGGTAATTTCACATCTGCTGTTTCCTCACCTCCCAGGCTTGGCCTCCTTTCTCAGCACTTGTGGAAAAGCAGAGCTTTTGACCCCCCAATTCCACTTCTTTACCTCATTAACATTTTTTTTAAAGTTACACAGCTATTATTTACTTCCATTATGAAAGTAATACATCCTTATTTCAATAAATTTGGGGCAACAAAAGCTATCATTTATTGCACCCTTATTCTATTTGCTTAATTTAATCCTCTATCAACTCTAAGAGCTGAGGATAATTATCCTTATATTACAGATGCAAAAACTGAGAGGTTACCTTGCTTAGGGCCATAAAGCTATTAGATTGAACCACATGACAACCAATTTTTGACCTCTTTTCACCTGCAAAAAGAGCAAATTCATACATATCAACCTAATAATGGCAGGTTTACAATTAAAACGCAGGTGTGTCTGGCTCAAAAACTTATGTAAGCACCTACATGAGTTTTTGCTCTGTAGGCTACTCAAAGACAGTCCCTACTGGCCATTTATTTAGTACTCAGTTTTTCCAGGCCTTATTTATTTATTATTTATTTATTTATTGTGGTCACACAGTGCGGCATGTGGGATCTTAGTTTCCTGACCAGGGATGGAACCCATGCCTCTTGCAGTGGAAGTACGGAGTCCTAACCACTGGACCACCAGGGGATTCCCAGGCCTTTTTTTTTTTAATTGAACAAATTTTGAATGGTTTTTACATAGTTTTATTCATTCTTCATAAATCTTTTAAATTATTTATATTATTTATATTATTTTGAAGTTTATCCTTATGAGCTATAGTAAACATTTCCATATTATGACTACACTATTTAACTTAATAGATTTATCACCTTTTACTTGACTATTTTATTTACCTATTCTTGGCAAATTTATTTCCAATTTCATAGTTGGGAAAAAAGGACCAACAAGGTTTGTTAATCATAAAGTTTTTCTGTGTTTAGTATCCTTTGGAATAGATTTTCCAAAGTGGGTTTAGTGGATCAAAGACTATAACTATTTTAAGGCTTTTAATAAAATTTTCCATGTTGCTTTTGAAAAGTATGATAACAATTTTGCCCCCACTAACAATATATGAAAAGGTTGTTTCATTATGCCTTTGCCAACAATGACTGTTAACTTTCTTTTTTAAAATTTTATTTTATCGAAGTATAGGTGATTTACAATGTTGTTAATTTCTGCTGTATAGCAAAGTGATTCAGTTATACATAGATATATTTTTTTCCACTGTGACTATTAACTTTAAATACATGAATATACAATTTTTTATTAAAAAAGTTGCACAGTTATTGTTAGAAATGCACAAAGTTTAAGAAAGAGAATAAAAGTCACCTAAAGTTTCTCCACACACATAATCACAGTTGACATTGTAATGGATTTACTCCCAGTCTTTTGTGTATCTATATAACATAAATACAAATAAATGTATATCTTGATTTTTATTTTAACAAATATATATTTTTATTTTTTCAAAGTTGTAATCACTCTACATGCTCTGTGTTGCACACTCCACTTTTCAGTGGTAAGCATTTATTTGTATCATGAAATAATTACTCTATAACATCACCTATGTTAAAAATTTGATTATGTAGTATACAAACACAGTAAAAACTGAAAAAATATAACAGATTACATAGTAAAGTGAGCCTCCCACCTTTGGCTTTCAGGTTCTCTCCTTAGTTTCTTCTTAGAGACATTCCATTTGGAGACAAGGATCTATCATATCCTCATTTTACGTGTGGGTACCTTATAACTTATTTAACAAATCTCTTCTTAGACATATAAATAACTCTGCGAAGAAGATCCCTGTACATAAATTTTGATGCATATCTTGGATTCTTTACTTAACATAAATTCCAAGAGGATGCATTGCTGGGTCAAAGGGCCTTAACAATGTAGATTTTGGGGGGACCGTTTGTGCTAGATCACACATCAGAAATGCTGCCCAGGGACTTCCCTGGTAGTGCAGTGGAGAAGGCACTGTGCTCCCAATGCAGGGGGCTAGGGTTCGATCCCTGGTCAGGGAACTAGATCCCACGCGCATGCTGCAACTAAGGAGCCTGCCTGCTGCAACTAAGACCCAGTGCAACCAAATAAATAAATAAAATAAATGTCAAAATATAAAAAAAAAGAAGAAAGAAAGAAAGAACTGCTGTCCACCAGCGGTGTGTGAAAGCACCTCTTTTCTCTAAATCCTTTCCTACACTAGATATCATCCATTTTGTTTGGATCTTTGCTAAACTGATAGATCAAAAAAATTACATTTCATGTGCAGTTCTCGGTGTTGAGTTTCATGTCTTTATGGGACATTCATATTCTTTTGAGAATTGCAGTTCAAGTCCTCTTTCTGGTTTTTCTGTTGAAGTATTTGTTTTCATATGGCTGGGATTATCTCACAAACTCCACATCAACAATTTTTGCCTATTTAACATGTGAAAGTGATATTTTATTGTTATCTCAAATGTACATTTCTTTGGTTATTAACGGGCCTGAACGTTTTCTCGTATTTGCTCATTCGGTTATATTTTGTCTTTTGTGAATCTTTAGTTCATCCTGTTTTCCATTTTCCCTAGACAGTTTTAAGCTGTGGACAAATCACCCAGTTTTTGGAGTGGCCAAGATAACCTTCTGCCTGGGCTTGGGGCTGGGCTTCGTCTTCACCATCTGGCTGCATCTGCCGTACATACCTGGTTTTCAGAAACTGCCCTTCTTTGGCTGGATTGGGACTGTCATGAGCTTCTGTGAAGGTGCCCCCTAGCTCTGGAAAAGGTCCTTAGTTTCCCCTCACCCACATCTTCCTGGTGCTTCTCCCTCTTCCTTTCTTTGGGAGTGGGGTAGGGGTTTTGTGGGAGGTGGGAGAATAGAACTGGTAGTCGTCCACTGAGAACTGAGTTTCATCATTTCTTGGTCACCGGCGAGGTGGAGGTGGAGGGGTTAATTCCCATGAACCTCTGGGGCCCATGCTCTGTGTGCGCTGATGGGAGGGGTGGTTTGTGGCTATAGTTTAGCAGATGAAGAAGAATCCCTCTGGGATTCTTGGGTGAAAAGAAGACCTCTTTGCTTCCTGTCTCCTAGTTTTCTTCACTTTCTTCACCCTCATACTGTTCCCTGTTAATGTCTGGATCTTCGAATTGGAGAAGAATTTATCAATTCCGATAGGCTGGAGCTATTTCATTGGTTGGCTGGTGTTCATCCTATATGTCACCTGTGGTGAGTGGCCTGGAGGGCCCTGGGAAGCAGGGAACACAGGTGGGTCAGGGCAGAGAAAGTGGGGAGGGAGGGGGCTGTCAATCCCCAGGGATAGGTTCTTAGGGACTTTTCCTCCCTTTGGCCTCACCCTGCTACCACTTTCCTCCCACTCTCCAACTTTCCTCTCCCCCATCCCCTTGTCCTTTTCCCAGCGGCCCTCTGCTACTTCAACCATACAAGGTTCTGGTGTCTGATTCTGAGCCATCCCTCTGACACCGTGTCCTCCAGCAGCAGCAGCAGCAGCAGCAGCGGCGGTGGCAGCAGCGGTTCCAGCTCCAAACACGAATCTGTGGATGAGCAAGTTTCCTCGAATACTGTTGTCAACCAGGAGGAAGTCCTGGACCCTGAGTAAAAGAAGGCATCTCTGTAATCGTTTCTGAACTGGCACCGAGTTCTGTCCATTCATCTGAATCCCTCTCCTCATCCTTCCCCCCAAACCCTTGAGTAGGTTGGCCCTCATCACTGCAAGGAATCAGAGAGGGAGGACTTTAGGCCAGCTTTGCACACCTCTTCCTTGTTCCTGCCTTGCCTACAGCTTAGATGATGTGGAATAAATTCTCTATCTCTTGTTTATCATGTCCAGCAGTTGTTGAGACAAGACAACTTGAAGAAGGAGAAGAGAAAGAACAAGTTTGTTTCCCAGTTCTTCCTGTCTAGGGGCCTTTTGGCACCCTTTGGTGCCCAAAGCTGCCCAACCTCTCCCACAGCACACTTGTATGCAGGCAAACACCTCTGGAGTGCTAAGCCTCTTTAAACTTTGTCACCCTAGGCCAACATTTGTTATTAGTAGGTGGGAAGTAATCAGGAGAGAGATATCAGTAATGAACTTGCTGGTTTATTCATAGTGAAGGGTTCATTCATAGTGAAGGGTTCAAGAGCAAAATGGCCCCAGGATAAGAAGTAGGTTAAACAATGAGAGCACAATAGGGGTGTGCGGCTGTACTGGGTGCCCCAGCAGTGATCCCACCCTCCGTGTCCAGCTCAGATGGCTGAAAACTCAACAAAGCCTTGTGCCTGGATACCACCGGCATCAACTCAAACTCTACCTCCACCACTACCTCCATCTCCTCCTCCACCACCACCACCCCTACCTCCTCCACCACCACCTTCTCCTCCAACACCTTCACCACCATCACCACCACCTCCAACATCCCCAAAACCTTCACCATCACCACCTCTACCACCTGCATCTCCTCCACCTTCACCTCCACCACCTCTACCTCCTCCACTTCCAGCACCTCCACCACCATCATCTCTACCACTGCCCCCAAGTTCACCACCCTGATTCTCTGACTGCTACAGCTTTCTACTCAATCTCCCATGTCCTACACTAAAACAGAGCAAGAAAGGAAAACAGTAGGATCAGGCCCTAAGGTCAAAAGGCAAGTTACACACAGACATGTGGCAGCTGGCTTGGGCAGTGCTGTCCATGACTATTGGGATTCAGATATCCTGCACAGCAAGTCTGGCCTCCCATGACTGATCTGTATCATGTGGCGTCCCTCCAGTTAGAGCCATGATGCCAGCAAGTCAGAGGAGTGCAGGGACACATTGTGAGTGGATTGGAGACGTTAAAAATGTATGTGTTACTCAAGTAATGAAATTGAAACTGTGATTAAAAATCTCCCAACAAACAAAAGTCCAGGACCAGACGGATTCACAGGTGAATTTTATCAAACATTGAGAGAAGAGCTAACACCCATCCTTCTCAAACTCTTCCAAAAAATTGCAGAGGAACTCCCAAACTCATTTTATTCAGCCACCATCACCCTGATACCAAAACCAGACAAAGATACTACAAAAAAAGAAAACTACAGACCTATATCACTGATGAATTTAGATGCAAAAATCCTCAACAAAATACTAGCCAACAGAATCCAACAACACATTACAAGGGTCATACACCATGATCAAGTGGGGTTTATCCCTGGAATGCAAGGATTCTTCAATATACGCAAATCAGTCAATGTGATACACCATATTAACAAATGGAAGGATAAAAACCACATGATCATCTCAAGAGATGCAGAAAAAGCTTTTGACAAAATTCAACACCCATTTATGATACAAACTCTCCAGAAGGTGGGCACAGAGGGAACCCACCTCAACATAATAAAGGCCATATATGACAAACCCATAGCAAACATCATTCTCAATGGTGAAAAACTGGAAGCATTCCCTCTAAGATCAGGAACAAGACAAGGATGTCCACTCTCGCCACTACTATTCAACATAGTTTTGGAAGTCCTTGCCACAGCCATCAGAGAAGAAAAAGAAATAAAAGGAATCCAAATTGGAAAAGAAGAAGTAAAACTGTCACTGTTTGAAGATGACATGATACTCTACATAGAAAATCCTAAAGATGCCACCAGAAAACTACTTGAGCTAATCAATGAATTTGGTAAAGTTGCAGAATACAAAATTAACACACAGAAATCTCTTGCATTTCTATATACCAACAATGAAAGATCAGAAAGAGAAATTAAGGAAACAATCCCATTCACCATTGCAACAAAAAGAATAAAATACCTAGGAATAAACCTAACCAAGGAGGTAAAAGACCTGTACTCAGAAAACTATAAGACACTTATGAAAGAAATCAAAGACGACACAAACAGATGGAGGGACATACCATGTTCTTGTATTGGAAGAACCAACATTGTGAAAACGACTATATTACCGAAAGCAATTTACAGATTCAATGCAATCCCGATTAAATTACCAGTGGCATTTTTCACAGAACTAGAACAAGACATTTTACGATTTGTATGGAAACGCAAAAAACCCTGAAGAGCCAAAGCAATCTTGAGAAGGAAAGACAGAGTTGGTGGAATCAGGCTTCCTGACTTCAGGCTATACTACAAGGCTACAGTGATCAAGACAGTATGGTACTGGCACAAAAACAGAAATATAGATCAATGGAACAGGATAGAAAGCCCAGAGGTAAACTACGGTCAACTAATCTATGACAAAGGAGGCAAGGATATACAGTGGAGAAAAGGCAGCCTCTTCAATAAGTGGTGCTGGGAAAACTGGACAGCTACATGTAAAAGAATGAAATTAGAACACTTCCTAACACCATACACAAAAATAAACTCAAAATGGATAAAAGACCTAAATGTAAGGCCAGACACTATAAAACTCCCAGAGGAAAACATAGGAAGAACACTCTTTGACGTAAATAACAGCAAGATCTTTTTTGATCCACCCCCTAGAATAATGGAAATGAAAACAAAAATAAATAAATGGGACCTAATGAAACTTCAAAGCTTCTGCACAGCAAAGGAAACTATAATCAAGACAAAAAGACAACCCTCAGAATGGGAAAAAATATTTGCAAACGAATCAACAGACAAAGGATTAATCTCCAAAATATATAAAGAGTTCATGCAGCTCAATATCAAAAAAACAAACAACCCAATTAAAAAATGGGCAGAAGACCTAAATAGGCATTTCTCCAAAGCAGACATATGGATGGCCAATAGGCACATGAAAAGCTGCTCAACATCACTCATTATTAGAGAAATGCAAATCAAAATGACAATGAGGTATCACCTCACACCGGTTAGAATGGGCATCATCAGAAAATCGACAAACAGTAAATGCTGGAGAGGGTGTGGAGAAAAGGGAACCCTCTTGCACTGCTGGTGGGAATGTAAATTGATACAACCACTATGGGGAACAGTATGGAGGTTCCTTGCAAAACTAAAAATAGAACTACCATGTGACCCAGCAATCCCACTCCTGGGCATATACCCAGAGAACACCATAATTCAAAAAGACACATGCACTCCAATGTTCATTGCAGCACTATTTATGATAGCCAGGACATGGAAGCAACCTAAATGTCCATCAACAGATGAATGGATAAAGAAGATGTGGTACATACATACAATGGAATATTACTCAGCTGTAAAAAGCAATGAAACTGGGACATTTTTAGAGACATGGATGGACCCAGAGACTGTCATACAGAGTAAAGTGAGTCAGAAAGAGAAAACCAAATATTGTATATTAACACATATATGTGGACTATAGAAAAATGGTACAAATCAAGCAGTTTGCAAGGCAGAAATAGAGACACAGATGTAGAGAATAAACATATGGACACCAAGCGGGGAAAGCAGGGAGGGTTGGGGGGGGAATGAATTGGGAGACTGGGATACCAAATTGTACACTCTAAATATATGCAGTTTATTGTAAAAAATAAAAAAATAAAAAGTTAAAAAAAAAAACTAAACACACTGTTACCATAAGATCCCACAATTACACACCAAGGTATTTACCCAAATGAACTGAAAATATATGCCCACACACAAACTTGCATATAATTATAGCAGCTTTACTCATAACTGCCAAAAATTGGAAGCAACCTAAATGTCCATCAATAGGTGAATGGATAAACTGTGATACATCCATACAGCGGAATATTGATCAGTGATAAAAAGAAACGAGCTATCAAGCCACGAAAAGACATGGAGGAAGCTTAAATGTGTATTAGTGAGTGAAAGAAGCCAACCTGAAAAGGCTACATACTCTGTCATTCCAACCCTATGACGTTCTTGAAGAGGCAAAACTATGGAGACAGTAAAAACATCAGTGGTTGTCAGGCATTGGAGAGTAGAGAGGGAGGGACAAATAGGGTATTTTTAGGACAGTGAAACTGTTCTGTATGACAATGAATGGTGGATACATGTCATTTTACATTTGTCAAAACCCATACAATGTACACCACCAAGAGTGAACCCTCATGTAAGCTAGGGACTTTGTTTCTTCTTCTTTTTTTAAATAAATTTCTTCATTTATTTATTGGCTGTATTGGGTCTTTGTTGGTGTACATGGGCTTTCTCTAGTTGAAGGGAGGTGGGGCCACTGTTCGTTGCCGTTGCGGTGTGCAGGCTTCTCATTGCGGTGGCTTCTCTTGTTGCAGAGCATGGGCTCTAGGTGCACAGGCTTCAGTAGTTGCGGCCCATGGGCTCAACAGTTGTGTTAGGACTCGGAGCTTTTACTGCTGGGGCCTGGGTTCAACCCCTGGCCCCAAACTAAGATCCTGAAAGCAGCGCAGTGAAGCCACGCTTGCATGGATTCCTGCTTCTGCAAGCCCAAGAGTTACAGCCCTGTATCCCCACGTTCACAGGTCCTGAGGCCTAAGGACTCGTCACAAGAAGGCAAAGCTGTCTGTCCTCTTAGTGGGACCCTGACGATTAAAAAAATTGGGGGTGGGGGGACAAAACTTCAGACTTACAGGAAAGTCGCAAAACAGTGCAAAGAATTCCTTGTATGTTCTTCACCCAGATTTCCCCAGATGTTAACATCACTACATTTGCTCTGTATCTCTTCCTTCCTCCTTCCCTCCCTCCCCTCCCCACACTCATACACATACACATTTTTTCTTTACCATTTAAGAATAAGTTGTGGGACTTCCCTGGTGGCGCAGTGGTTAAGAATCCACCTGCTAATGCAGGGGATACAGGTTTGATCCCTAGTCCGGGAAGATCCCACATGCTGCGTAGCAACTAAGCTCATGCGCCACAACTACTGAGCCTGCACTCTAGAGCGCACGAGCCACAACTACTGGCCCACGTGCTGTAACTACTGAAGCCCTCACACCTAGAGCCCGTGCTCTGCAACAAGAGAAGCCTATGCATCTCAACGAAGAGTAGCCCCCGCTCGCCGCAAATAGAGAAATCTCACATGCAGCAAAGACCCAACGCAGCCTAAATAAATAAATAAGTAAAATTTAAAAAGAAAGAAAAAAAGAATAAGTTGCAGACATGGTACCACTTTACACCCCCCCACTACTTCGGTGTGTATTTCCTAAAAACAAGGACATTCTCTTCCATAACCACAGTACAAGTCTCAAGATCAGGAAATTAACAATTGACGTAATAATATAACCTTCAGATAATATTCAGATTTTGCCGACTGTCCCAGTGATGTCCAGTATAAAAGAAAATCCGGGATCATGCATTGTATTCAGTTGCCATGTCTCCTTCACCTGCTTTAACTGGAACAGTTTCTCAGTCTTCATCTTCATAACATTGACCGGTTACTTTGTAGGATGCCCCTCCATCTGGGTTGGTCTCATGTTTCTCTATAATTACATTCAGGTGATGCATCTTTGGTAGCAACATCACAGAAACATTGTTGCGTTCTTCTCAGTGCATCACATCAGGAGGCACAGCAGTTGTACAGACACTGGGGATGCTCATTGGATAACCTCCTTACAGTGGTGTCTGCCAGGTTTTTCTACTGAGGATCTTACCAAATCTATTACCCCTGCAAGAAGTCCTCTGATGCAAAGGAGGCAGAATGGAGAGCGTTCACTGGTGAACTGCAAACAATCCTTTGAAACTCAGCTTAAATGACCTTTGTGTGGCTCCCTCACTGAGCACCCTTTAGCGGACTTGTAAATCTTTGCTTTGTCCTTAGCACCCTCTACCATGACCACTGACTTGACGGTAAGCCAGCATGATGCCTGGCACATGGCTGGTGTTTATAAATGTCGCATGAATGAGTGACAGTGATAGGCTAGAGAAGTCGGCGGGTGACGAGAGATGGAAGAGGAAAAGCCAAGACTGATAGATTTCAAGGAGGTTCTCTCCCGGATACAGAGAATACCTGCATCTGGAGTGGAGGGAAAGGGGCAGCTTCCAGGTGTCCGGATTGGCTCCCTCCACTCCACTGGGGGGCAGAGGCAGTGTTTCAGGACTAGCAGGCAGTTGGGTTATTACTGGTGATCTGGGTTAAGTGTTGCGGCAAAATCCCAGTGGTCCCTGCATTTAACACAGCCATTTCCGGGATTCCTGTCACTGCATCAGGAGAAAGGCATAGGGAGAGGTGACATCCTAAGAGGAACAGCAAAGAGGGGCAAACACCTGGTCACTGCATGACCTGTCTGTGCAAAAGGCAAGGAGGAAAGGCTGGTAAGACCTCATCTGCTAGTCATGTCAAGGGAAGTGTCTAAAAGTGAAAAGAAATCCTAGACCAAAGTTCCAGGTGTGGAGAAAGAGCTACTCGACAGAAAGGATGTAGCAGTTCAAATTAAATAGAACAGGAAGATTCTACAAAGGAGACTCGGTCAAGCAGAAGGCAAAATGTCAGGACCAAATTTCAAATGGAAAAAAAAGAAAATATAATTAGATTTAAACCAAAAATTATATGTATTTAATCAATTATAATTTAAAAAGTAGACGTAAGACAAACACGCTTGTAAAAGGCAAAGCCTCCTAGGAAAGCAGAAAGCCATCTGGCTCAGGAAGCTCATTTCCTGCTCACTTTGTTTGCTTGGAAAACACAGCAGAGCAGACCATCTGGGGTAATTGATTCTGGGGTAAAAATGTCAGAACCTGGGTAAACAAAGATTAGTGCCAAGATAACAACAATAAAATGGAACCAGGAACCAAAAAAAGAAACCAAGTTTCAATAATTCAAAGGAATAGAATTCTGGACAAAATTCAGAAGATTCCAGGGACAAAACTATTCTGCCATTGGCTAACTTTTGAACAACACAGGATTCTTACTCTTACATGTCAAAGTATCGCAGGTATCAAATCAATTTCTATAAAGTTTCTGCAAAACAAAAGGAAAGATGTGTAAATTACATATTTAAAAATAGCTCCCCCTCCAAACCTTTCCCCTTAAAATTCTATTGATACAACCCAAAGTCACCAAATCTGAAAAGGTTAAAATAACTGTGCAGAGGTAAACTGACCCACACAGTGTTGAAGCTCACCTTAGCAAACCATGCTTTAATGGTCTGTTGCACAAATGTCCAGAAAGTATGCAGAATAATTTGGAAGCAAGAGTTTAAGTCTGAGCTTCTGAGACACCTCCCCCTTCCTGTTTCAGTGCTAACTAATGACATTCCAATGTGTTGCCTCAAAAAACTTCTGGGAATAGAATCTCAGAAATATCAGAAGAAAATGTTTCTTCTTTCCCTAGAGCTGCAAAAAAGCAGATTCTATTCTACAATATAAGGTTAGTGTTGATAAAGTTGTAAGTGGAACATATGCACTAAATCGTCAATCTCTGAGTCTCCCATCTTCTTTCAAAATATCTACAAACCATATATGTGATAAGGGGTTAATATTCAAAAATTTAAGGAATGCAAACTCAACAGCAAAAAAACACATAGACCAATTAAAGAATAGGCAAAGGGGAACTTCCCTGGTGGCCCAGTAGTTAAGACTCTGCACTCCCAATGTAGAGGGCACGGGTTTGATCCCTGATTGGGGAACTAAGATCCTGCATTCCACACAGCATGGCCAAAAAAACAAAACAAAACAAAAAAGGCAAAGGATTTGAAGACACTTCTCCCAAGAAGATATACAAACAGGCAGTAGGTATATGAAAAGATGCTCAACACCACGAGACATCAGGGAAATGCAAATCAAAACCTAAGATATCACCTCACACCTGTTAGGAATGGTATTACTAAAAACAAACAAACAAAGGCTAAGTGCTGGCAAGGATGTGGAGGAATTGGAACGCTGGTACATTGTTGGTGAGAAGAGAAAATGATGCAGCTGTTAAAAGAGCTTGGCGGTTCCTCAGAAAATTAAAAACAGAAATTAAAAAACCATATAACCCAGCAACCCCACTTCTGCATGTTTATCCAAAAGAATTAAAATCAGGATATAGCTGCATGTCCATGTTCACTGCACCATTATTCACAATAGCCAAGATGTGGAAACAATCTCAATATTTATTGACAGATGAATGGATAAAGAAAATGTGGTATACATATAATGGAATTTTATTTTATTCAGCCTTAAAAAAGAAAAAACGCTGCTGTATGTGACAACATGGATGACCCTTGAGGACACTATGCTAAACCAAATAAGCCAGTGCTGTGTGATTCCACTCCCACTCACAGGAAGTATTTATTGAATTGGTTACAATATTGTTTCTGTTTTATGGCCGCTTGAGACATGTGGGATCTTAACTCCCCCACCAGGGATCAAACCTGCACTCCCTGTGTTGGAAGGTAAAATCTTAACCCCTGGACCACTGGGGAAGTCCCCACATGAAGTATTTAAAATGGTCAAACAGGGACTTCCTAGGTGGCACAGTGGTTAAGAATCCCCCTGCCAATGTAGGGGATACGAGTTCGATCCCTGCTCCAGGAAGATCCCACATGCCATGGAGTAACTAAGCCCGTGCGCCACAACTACTGAGCCTGCGCTCTAGAGCCCGAGAGCCACAACTATTTAGCCTGTATGCCACAACTACTGAACCCATGCACCTAGAGCCTGTGCTCCGCAACAAGAGAAGCCACCACAATGAAAGGCCCATGCACCACAATGAAGAGTAGCCCTTGCTCTCTGCAACTAGGGAAAGCCCATGTGCTGCATCAAAGACTGAATGCAGCCAATAAATAAATAAACAACAACATTTTAAAAATAAATAAAATAGTCAAATACATGGAAGCAAAGATAGAATGGTTATTGCCAGGGGCTGGGGGCAGGGGGAAATGGGGAGTTGTTATTCAAGGAGTACAAAGTTTCAGCTATGCAAGGTGATTAAATTCTAGAGATCTGCTCTACAACACTCTGCCTATACACCTCAAGTTTGTTAAGGGGGTAGATCTCATGTGAAGTGTTCTGACCACAGCAGAAGTGTGTTTGAAAACCAGAGTCACTCTTTCCACTGCATTCCTGAACCACTTGGGGGCAGGTGCGCTCAACCTTGAAGGGCTGAGTGTGTCCTGACCCAGGGCTGCAGGAAGGGCCTGTGGCTTGGAATGTGGCTGGACGAGTGAATAGGCAGAGGGCACTGAATCTTGTGCCGGTGGCAGAAGCCAAGAGGGAGAACCCTGTCCAGCGTGGACCTGGACAGCACTTGCCCACGGTGGCTGCTTTCCTGCCTCCAAATCTCTTGGGGGTTTTTTTGGAGGAAAGAACTTGCCTTAGTTTGACTGGTCATTCTGGGTAGAAACTGAACTCCGTAAACTGGAAGGAAAACAAGCCCCTCCCCGCCACACTCATCCTCTCTCACAAACCTTATCACAACTGGGTTTCATGACCATCACCCCCGTTTTATAGGCGAGCTCTGAGCTCAGGGGACTTGTTCAAGGTTACGTATCAAGTTTACATGCTTGAGCCTGTGGGGGGAAAAGCACTGCAGGATCTTCACTTCACTGTTAAGTGCAATCGTCTGTAGCCCATTCTCCATTTACTTTTCCTAGTAAAACTGAGTTCCATGGGCCTCATAACGGAATTCCAGAGATTAGCCTTAAAAAATGCAAGCCTTCATAATTAACAAAAGGAGCCTCAGAAAGATATGGCAACAGTCCCTCTCTCCTGTGGACGTGGTGGAGAGACATTGTTCTGCATTATAATCTAAGCCAAGCGGAATTCCCTGGCGGTCCTGGTTAGGCCTCCGCCAAAACAAACAAAACAAAACAGAAAAACCAAAACTAAGCCAAATAATCTAGCTGGACAAGGTATCAAGATCTTTCTCAAGAATTGATATTGGAGATTTGTATGAATGTTTGTAACTAGTACTCATTTCTTTTGTTTTCTGTTAAAATAAATCTGCCCTTGTGTTATCTGAACAGGGGGTTTTTGTAAGTCTTCTAATACTTTGGACATTGTTGCCACGCCTCTTATAAAAACTACGTCTTAAAAACCTGTCATTCTGACTGGCGCTGCTATATGGGTAGAACTGTGTTACGCCAAGGACGCTGAAGTCCTAACTCTAGCCCCCACCCCATACCTGTGAATATGACCTTATTTGGAAATGGGGTCTCTGCAGATGATCAAGTTAAAGTGAGGTCATTAAGGGTGGGCTGTAATCCACTATACTAAGGGGACATTTGGACATAGAGACAGAGGCGCAGAGGGAAGACGATGTGAAGGCAGGGAGAAAGTCCTCTACGAGCCAAGGAACACCTGAGGCCACCAGAAGCTAGGAGAGGGGCCTGGAACAGATTCTCCCTCACAGCCCTGAGGGAAGAAGCCCCACTGATATCTTGTGACCTTCGGAACTGTGACACAATAAATTTCTGTGCCACCCAGTAGATTATACCAGCCCCAGGAAATGAAAACTGCTGTCCTGAATAGAGTGTAACCGTTACTGTACTTCTTTATCGGTCAGATTTCTGTTAAAGCAAGACAGCATCACTAGGTATACTTCTCCTCTCCCACAGGAATGGCAGAAAAAAATAAAAACCCTCAAAGAACTTGAATCTGTTTCACTTAAATGACAGCCTTGATCTGATTACAATACCTGTGCACTTCCATCCCACCGCAGCTGCCCCAGGGCACAATCACACGTTTGTTTTTCTTCCGTCTTTAACCTCTGCTCCTCTCCTACTGGTTGCTCTTCTTATTATTAATTTGTAAGTGCTCTTTTAAAAATTAGGTTCTGTGGACAAAGAATGTCACCTGCCGTATCAGTAAACAAAGGATGTTGTGACCATCAAGTCATCAGCCAGTGCAGCCGCCGAGGAGATTCAGGATGGAGAAAAGCAGGACACTGGTCCCTAGTTAAGATGCATATCAAAGGGATAATTTCAATCAGCCCAGACTCTTGCATCTTCCCATACACAGAAAAGTGCTACATTCATTAACATGAGATGTCTGTTTTTTTAAAAAATCAGCAGTAATCTTTTGACATTTGACTACCTGTTTTTTAGGGGTTTTTTTGGTTTTGTTTTTTGTTTTTGGCAAAAACTGCTCTATATCCTGGCTCACCGCTTACCTCTCTGGCACAGTCCCTCAGAGCTATCAGGGAGACTGTATCCTGGGCTTAAGTCCTCAGTAAGTCAGCCGAATAAAACCTAATTCTCAACTTTTAGGTTGTGCATTTTTTTTTCAGTTGACAGTACCTTATGCCTGTTTTAGATATTGCAAATATTTTCTCCCAGCCTGTCATTTACCTTTTTAAAAGGAGTTACTTTTCATAGATATTTAACATTTTTATGTAGCCAAGTATAGTTACCTTTTCTGCCTTTCTCCATTCCAAGATCACAAACATCTCCTATTTCTTTTCCCCAATACTTGTACAGTTTTGTTTTTTTATGTTTAGGGATCAGACCTCATTTTTTTCCCAGCTGGATAGCTATACGATCCAGCACTGTTATTTTTTTTATTGACATATAATTGATCAACACCATTAATTGAACAATACAACCCCTCCCACTGCTGTTGCCTCTTTTATCATAAAATCCTAGATACATGGGTCTGTCTCGGGCTTTTAGTCACATTCGGACTTCTTCTGCCTTTCTTTAGCAGTGGGCGACAGAAATGCGTATGCAAAAAACACGAATGGCCCAGGTGGTGGCCAAGTGTAAAAGGCAGGCGTGGACTGCCTCCTGGGGGTTACCACTTGGTTGTTTACTGAAATGCAGAAATGCGGGGGGGCAAGATCTTCCAAGTTTTCAAGAGGTGCTAGACATCCAGATTTTTATACGAAATCTTCGGTTCTGAAAGTGATGGCAATTAATGTTTTAAATTAAAAAAACATTATGTGGACAAAATATACTTGCTCACGGAAAGCAGTCGGTTCTGTTCCAGATGCTGAAACGCGATCACGCAGAGTAAGGCTGGACGGGGTCTGGGCGTCCACCTCCAGCTCCCTCCATGGCCGACACTAAGGAGCAAAAGGGGAAGGCGGACACAGCAGCTCCGCAAACCTAGGTTGTTTGCAGCCCCGCCCCCGGGAAAGACAGTAGTGTCGTGCCTCATGTCACCTCGCACCCACACGAGGTGACGATGTGCTTCCTGGTTTGCTCCGCAACCAGGAGGTAGTAGGTCAGCGCGGGGGGAGGGCTGGCAACATCAGTCAGGTCGGGCCTCCCAGGCCCTGCTCCCCTGAGTGATACAGGAAGAAGGGAACGTGAGCTGCTGGCCAAGGGCAGAGCAGGATGCTGGTCTCCCCACGCAAGCTGGAAAGTGATACCACCTCCCCTCTAATAATAATGCAGGCTGCCTGGATACCCAGGGTAACACTGTTGAATCAGCAAAGGAATGGCAGCGGTCAGAGATCTCCAACATTCACAAGGAGGGCAAGACGTGCTGGCAGCAAGGACAACTCACAGGGCAGGACTTCATATGCAGCATCTCACTGTCTTCACCACCACCCTGTGAGGCAGGCGGCATTGGGGACCGTTCCTGCCCCTTTCAGAAGGGGAAACCAGCACCAGGGGCAACCAGAATGGTTTGGAGAGGGCTGTGGACATGCAGGAAGAATGAACGGGAGAATAAGGGACTGCAGGCCCTCCTCCTTCCCTGTGTCTATCTCTGCAGGGTCATTTGTTCACTCAACAAATCCTTACTGAACACCTCCGATGGGCTAGGTACTCTCCCTGCCTTGAGAATACAGCAGTGCACGGATCCCAGGAGTGACCCTTCCCTGGACTCGGCACTATGACTCAGACTGGCCTTTGCTCGATTCTTCTCTGCTTGGAGCAGTGACCTCAGGCCAACTTTTGCATTTTGCTCCGGAGTCCTTAGTTGTTTCCCTGCTGTTGGTCACTTCCTGGAATGCGCTGACCTGTTCCAAGAGTACATGCTGTGTTGTGCTTGAAGCATAGAAAACTGGCAGACTCAGACCCAAACCCCAGCCGTGCCTTAATTTTGACCTACTTTTAAAATATGTTTCAGGCAGGTCACACGATAATCCCCGTGGGTGTCATTCTGAGTGGGAATGGTACATCAGGTTTCTCTTGAAGCAGGAAACAGAGCTCAGCTGGTGGAGCAGCCAGTCTCTGAGGCACGTTCGATCAACCTCCTTTCTTCTCATTATTTGTCCTCCATCAGCAACTTTTTCTCTGATGCCCCCATTTTGGGCTATGTGTGTGAGGTGCAGGAACAGGCACTAAATATATGCAGGGCAGTCCCACCAGCTCTACAGGCTTCAGAGCCCATTAGTTCATGTTCGTGTTCCGCAGGCAAATATACTCTTCTACTGACTGCAGTTGGTAGAAGTGTAGTGCCCTAAAAAGATACATCCAAGTCCAAACCCTTAGCACCTGTGAATGTGACCTTACTTGGAAAAAGGGTCTTGGCAGATGAAATTAAGGGTCTTGACGTGAGATCATCCTCAATCAGGATGGGCCCTAAGTCCAACGACATAGATTTGGAGTCCAACCGTGTCCTTGTAAGAGACAGAAAAGGAGCACACACACAGACAGAGGGGAGAAGGCCATGTGAAGACCCACGTGCAGGTGAGGCGGAGACTGGATTTCTGCTACTCTAAGCCAAGGGATGCAAAGACTGCCAGCAGTCACTAGTGAAAGGAGAAAGGTAAAGAATGGACTCTTCTCAGAGCTTCCAGAAGGAACACACGCTGCCCACACCTTGATTTTGGACCTCTGGCCTCCAGAACCATGAGAGAGAAGAGTGCTGTTGTTTTAAGCCTCCATTTGCGGTAATTGTTGGGGCAGCCTGAGATCAGAGACCCGAGTCGCTTTGCCCCTCTGGGCAAGACGAACACAGACAGCTTTCCTGGGAGGGTGGCCTTCACTCCTCTCATCCGGGGCCTTGGCAGCAGTTCCCAGGGGGCTACGTGGTGCGCAGACGCAGGTGTCTGTTTACCAGCAGAAGAGACCTGAGGCCCCTCGGGAGGTGCTGGGCCCTGCAGCTGCGGGAGGAGTGGGACTGACATCCTCGTCCATGTCAGATCGGTCTGCTCCGACCTCCGCCCTTTCTTCCTGCCTCATCCAGAGGCTGCTTTCTAGCTGTTCTTCAGCAATTTCCAGTTCTTCCTCTGTCTGTAAAACAGCCACGGTCTCTCGGGGTAAGTGTGAGGAATAGAGTCCAAATTTGGCTTTACAACCAAACATGGCCTCATATGGACTCTGCTGCAAGGAAACATCAAAGGCCTGATTCCTCACCATCTGCAGGAACCGCAGGCCTTCAGCCCAGTGATGAGAGTGGTTACTCTGCATCCAGGCACTGAGCATGTTCTTGACATCACGGCTTGCTTGTTCCAGGCAGCCCTGGCCTTGGCCAGGGTGGTACTTACCAGGGATGACCTTTAGGTCTGGCCACACCACACTGAGCTCACTGACAACCTGGTTTGTGAACTCCGTGCCACTGTCAGATTCTAACACGCTGGGTGCACCAAGAATTGTGAAAATATCCAATAGGACACCGACCACCTCATGGGCCTGTTTGGCTTTTAATGGCCGTAAAATAGTAAACTTGGTCAAGTGGTCCTGGTAATATAAAATAAACTTGAACTCACCATCAGCATTTGACTGCATGTCAAGGATTTCAACTTGGCATCTGGAGTCAGTGTCCTTAAACGGCACGGGCTTGGGGGCAAGGGCTCTCTTGGGTACTGGGTTCTTCTGGTGGCACTGTTTACACAGAGTCAGATATAAGACAATGACTTCTTTGGTGACATTCCCATATTTTCCTTGCAGCTCCTTGAGCATGCGTGTCCGCCCGCCATGGCCAATGTTGAGATGTGTGTCATGAAGAATGTCAAACAGCTCTTCCTTGTGTACATAATACCGTATTCGAGCTCGTTCTCCGTGAGTAGCCTCTATTAGTTTCTCTGTGCCTTGCACAGAGATCACGTCGTATTTTGCTGCACGGCGATAATCACGCGATGACTTCTTCCCCTTCTCCTTAGCTTCTTTGACTTCCTTTATTGTTTGAAAGTACTTTTCTTTGGAAAATACCTTGCTGTTGTAACTTTTGCTTTCCACTAACTTTGTCACGCTGATGAGAAACTTTTCTCTCATGTTACTTAGCTCCTTTTCACTTAGATTTGAAACCCCAGGGGGATCATTTCCAGCTCTCTGTGGCATCGTGGAGAACTGTAAGGAGGGTCCTAAGAAAGCAAGAAAGAAGAACAAGGTTAAATACACTGACATTTCATCTGGAAGACTTTCCCGCCAAAGTTCCTCATTAATTCTTTCACCTGGGACTTCCCTGGTGGCACAGTGGTTAAGAATCTGTCTGCCAATGCAAGGGACATGGATTCGAGTCCTGTTCTGGGAAGATCCCGCACGCCATGGAGCAACTAAGCCTGTGTGCCACAACTACTGAGCCTGTGAGCCACAACTACTGAGCCTGCATGCCACAACTACTAAAGCCAGCATGCCTAGAGCCTGTGCTCCACAGCAAAAGAAGCCACTACAATGAGAAGCTCACACACCACAACGAAGAGCAGCCCCCAATGAAGACTCAAAGCAGCCAAAAATAAACAAATAAATTTATTTTAAAAAAAATTCTTTCATCTGATTTTGAAGATATGGAAGAAAGATACCTGAGTAATGATATAAAGCAATAACAAAATAAAGATAACTAGAGAGCCCATTGGGATCATTCAAAACCAGAGTATGTCAATAGAATTTTAAATCCGCAAGATATATATACAAATATGTAGTAATTTTCAACTTCAGGTGAACAGTAAATAATAAAAGTGTCAGCTCAAACAGTGAAACCTAATTAACTGGTCTTTGTTCACTGAAGAGGAGAGGATACATGGAAATCCCTAAGGTAATAATAGGCTGATATCTTACCCTCCATTCCTTTTAAAATAATATAAATGGGAGAATGTTGCCAGAAGGTACCACATAATGATAATAAATTGTGAACTTGAAGTTAGCACCAGAGAGGACTTTTTAGCTTTTCCATAATCAACTTAATTTCTTGTGGCTGAAGAGTCTATCCTCATTTTAAGACACTCAAGGAGAAAGCAGTGGGATTTTTTTTTTTTGGCCACACTGCACAGCTTGTGGGGGATGTTAATTGCCCAACCAGGGATTGAACCTGTGACCCCTTGCGAAGTCCTGTTCACTGGACCACCAGGGAATTCCTGGGATATTTTTAAATGATGGCTTTTCCTCGTCGACTGTACACAGGATTAGTAAATGAAGGCTGTCCTTACCCGGGGGGATCATGTTCTCACAAGTGTCCAGCATTGCGCCCCTGCTGCAATCCTTCTGAGAGGCTTCCTAACACTTCCAGTCTTTGGTCACATCCTCAAATGTCGCTGCCTCCTGAAACGAGACCAGCTGCTGCCACAGGGACCATTCTGTCTCGGGTCCTGGGCTCAGGAGCAGCTATAGCAGGACCAGGGAAGAGACAGTGGAGGTACCGGGAGTGACGGCTGCCCAAGTGCACGACTGATATTCAGTCATGCGAATACTGCACAGAAGAAACGATAGAGTAGAGGAAAGGTCTCATATCCAGCAAGATGAGTCCAGCTTCGTGGGTGAGGAAGAGGGGTTTTGTCCTCCTGGGAGGTCTGTAGGCCTGGCCTGCTTTGACCCTGCCTGAGCTGGAGCCCATATATTTCCAGAACGAAGCAGAGAGTCCAAGGGAACTTGAGCACTTCAAGGCCAGGAGACACTTCCAGGCACAGGCTTGAAGGTTCTAAATAAAGGCAGCAGGGCCTGTTTCCAGAAATGGAAAAACTACACCTAGGGACATAGAGATATGTCAGGAGACTCTTATGCCAAAGAGATACCCCAAATGGAGTCCACACTCCACCAAGATTGGAGAATTCCTCTAGAAGAGAACTTGATACTTAGGTGTCTAAATCAAGGTTTGTTAGTTAGAACAACTCCAGGATATAGGATGGTGATGAGGTCAGGGAAAGAGTTCATGTGATGATCACAGAAATTCCAACAATCTTAGGAAAACAAGATCCCCAAGATGCCAGCCATCAGATGAAGAGCTGAGGGGCAGGGCAGAATCCTGAGAAGTGGAGGAAGATGGAAATATATATTTATTTATTTATTTGGCCTTGCCGTGTCTTAGTTGCAGCACATGGGATCTTAGTTGTGGCAAGCAGTTCCATGTGGGATCTAGTTCCATGACCAGGGATGGAACCCAGGCCCCCTGCACATTGGGAGCATGGAGGCTTAACCACTGGCCCACCAGGGACGTCTAGATGCAAACAATTAACATCTCTGAGCAAGAGTCTCAGTTAAGGACCTCCCTGGTGGCGCAGCAGTTAAGAATCCGCCTGCCAAAGCAGGGGACATGGATTTGATCCCTGCTCCGGGAAGATCCCACATGTCATGGAGTAACAGCCAAGGTGCCACAACTATTGAGCCTGCGCTCTAGAGCCCGTGAGCCACAACTACTGAGCCCATGTGCTGCAACTACTGAAGCCTGTGCACCTAGAGCCCATGCTCAGTAACAAGAGAAGCTGCCTCAAGAAGCCCGCATACTGCAATGAAGAGTAGCCCCTGCTCGCTGCAACTAGAGAAAGCCCGAGTGCAGCAATGAAAACCCAATGCAGCCAATAAATTAATTAATTAAAAAAAAGAATTTGGGGGAAAAAAAAGAGTCTCAGTTAAGCTGAGCCTGCTTACAGATCCTGAATGTCCTCCACTAAAAAGGCTTCGAATTCCCTTGTTTGGCATCACTGGTTAACCATCGAACATTCCTGATTCTAAAGACACTACTGACTGTAAAACCACTGACATGATGACAACTTTCTTTTGAGAGGAAAAACTGAGACCTTATATTAAATGAACATACCCAGATTTTTTTTTTTTTTTTGCCACGCTGTGTGGAATGTGGGATCTTAGTTCCCTGATCAGGGATCGAACCTGTGCCCCTTGCAGTGGAAGTGCACAGTATTAACCACTGGACTGCCAGGGAACTGCTCACACATCTAGATTTTTTAAAGGTGAAAAATATGCATTTCAGAATTGAAGAAACAGAATGTTTACAATATGCTCTTTAAGCCTGAGCTCAAGATCCTCAGTGCAAACTGACATTTTAAAGGCTCTGAGAAGTCCTGCAGTAAAAAAAAAAAAAAAAAAAGTTTGTTTCATCCAATAGTCCCATATAATCATTGACATGGGGCTGTTTCCCAAGGAATACGTATTCTCATCCCACAGTCCTTAGAAAAGACTTGAAACCACAAGATATTCAATGGGATCCAGGAAGAGCACCTTCCAGATTTCTAGCTGAAACCAGCATCTCTCAGAAATTGGTTGCACTGGCTGCTTTTTGAGGTCTTTTAGGGAAGTATACAGGAAGGAAAGGCCTCATCTCCATCCTATAAAAGAATGAAGAAGACAGGCTGGAAGTAGTTTATGATCAAAAGATGGAAAAATCTCAGTGTTTAACATGGGAAATGGTCCTTACCCTATACCATAAAAGTCTAAAGCACAGCCCAAGAGCCACATTTGACTAATAGACATTATTTTGGTTAGTCTCCCCAGTGTTTGTTTTTTTTAAAATTTAATGACTTACCTGTATTTACAGACTGGGGAGTTCACATGAAAATCTAGATTTCTGGCTTTCTTGAAAAATGGGACAATCTGGTCATATTGGGAGCTTTGCTGACTGGCAACAACTGGCTGGAGTGGAGACGCAGCAGCTCCCTTTAGATAGTCTACACTGTCTTGTTTCTCAGTCTCTAAGGCAGCTACTAACTTATTCAGCTTACCTTCCCACCTCTGCAGTTAACTGAGTTTTCAACAGCTGTTCTAAAGCAGAATGAAAAAAACGTGGCCCCAAAGAAAGGCGGCCAGCTCCCCAGTGTGACCTCTACTGGTGGGGTAACTACTAAATGAGCTTGTCTAGAAAAAACTGGAAAGAGCTTCCTTCCTCACCCACCTGTGAGTCTTTGCTCTGGCTGTCCCCGACCTGGAATGTTCTTCCAAATCACATCCAGCTCAAATCAGCATCCTACCTGATGCATGCCAGCTGGCTGCCATCTCTCCCTCCTCTAAACAGCCCGCACCACTCACTGGAGCGCTCTGCGTTTTCAGTCGACTGGTTCAGGAGTACACAGCCTAGAAGGCAGGGGCTGAGGAGTCTGCCTCGCGGTATTCCCTTCAGAGGGCCAACGGGTACAGAGCTGAGACAAAAGATGTGTTCGAAGGGCACTGGTCAAACACTTGGCTTACGGGTACAGCAGGGAGGCAGTGCAGAGGTATGGTTAAGAGTCTAGGCTTGGGAAGTCCATTTCTGGCTCTGTCATTCACTGTATAAGCTGGGCAAAGCTACCGAGGCTTCCGTTTCCGCAGCTAAAAACGGGGAAGACACCAGTCTCCATCACTACGAGTCGTTGGGAAGACTCGGTGATAACGCAGATAAGCACTTCGTGCAGTGTCCCCACACGGTGCGCAACACAAACTCCCGATTATTCCTGAAAACCTGGTTCGGGCATCATGTCCCTTGTGCGGCCCTGAGTCCCGCGATCGCAGCCCCACGGCGCCGGGCTCCACGCAGGTTCGGCCCGCGGGTCGGGCCCCGCCCACTGTCCCCGAGGGCCGCCAGCTCCGGTTGGATGAGTGAGCCGGGCCGGCGGGAGGAGAGGCCGATCCGGGTCGCTCTGCAGGAGAGCGAGGCCCGGGAGGGAGAAGGGATGCGCCAGGACCGCAAGGTCGGGAGCCCGCTGCGCCCGCCCGCGTGGGCCCCCGGCTCCGGAAGCGGCTCCGCGCCGACCGGAAGCCCCGCCCCTCGAGGGGCCGCCCGCAGCCTGCGCGGCGGGCGGGGGCCTCCCTCCGGTTCTCCGCCCTGAAGGCGGCGGCGGTGGGGCCCGCCCAGCCCGCAGCGTGCTCGGGAAGCTGCGGTGAGCGAGGTCCCCGAGGTGATCCCTGGGGTCGGCCGAGAGGGCGCCTTGGCTAAACCCGCCACCCACTCAGGTGTCCGGCGGCGGCAACACCGGTCACCGGTTCCCTCAGGTGGCCGTGAAGGGTCCAAGGTAACGGCTCGCCTCCAGCCTCGCAAGTAAACCGCACTCATGGTCCTGCACGTGTAAATGCTTGAAGTGAGGACGGGCCGGGGCGCACAAGTGTTGCCAGCGGTTACTCTGTGCACCGTATCGCTTAATCCTTAAGAGAAACTGCACCTTAGGTGAGCACTGCTTGCTTCGTTTTGGTCTCACAGCGCTCACTCGACATCAGTGCAGAAAACCGGTGGTAAGGGGGGCCCTCGGGTATGCCACCGCACCCTAAGGTGCTAATGCCTGTCGTAAAAGAAAAGCACTATTTTATTAGTCTCCATTTCGGAATAGTTAGAAAGCATCTCAGTGATGAAAGAACGGATGCTCAAAGTTGGTTAAAAAAGCAACTCTCTCTAAACAGTACTTTTCATTAGTGGAATCAAGCCACAGACAAGGGTAGCCTGCCCCTAGATAGCTACCCTAGATAGCTACCATCACCTGTACTTCCCGGAACACTGACCCACTGAAATCTAGGCAGCGGCCCAAAGCACCACACATAAACAGAGACTCTTCATTTTAACAGTTTTTAATGAAAGTTGTATACACGATTACTTTATTCCTGCATCTTCTCAATTGTTTCTTCCTTATATTTGCCCTTCTCCTTTCCTACTTGGCGAGATTTGGCTTTACGTTCGAGGATCTTTTTGCGGTCTTTGTCCAGTTTTAGCCTGGTGATGACTACCTGCAGACAAATAAGAAAAAACAAGTCTCAGCTTTAAACAATTACCAATACAGAACATACAGGAAGGCCCAACATTCAGCCCCACTCCCCACACCTGAGGGAGTGGATGCCTAAGCACTCCAGCCAGAAATGATTTTTTTAATCTCCAAACAAACCTGGCTTAAATGTTCACTAATGCTCAAGCAACAAAGAAGGCAACGTGGCATCAGTGGCTCTTCTCACCTTCTGTGCTTTACTATAAAATCAGCTTCTTTTTCTACTGCAAAATGTTTCAACTATTCCACTCCTCTCATCCCAGTTTCATAAGCTAACCAAGTTACACATTTCTGTTTCTACAGTAACGTTAGTACCACAAGGTTGGAAATTAAATGGAGCCTTCACACAGGCTTCAACCTGCAAAATCTTTAGTGAAATCACAGAACAGACCTTATTCTAACAGATGTCACGAAAGACATCCAGATTATGGTAAGTTTTAGTCTTAGGAAGCAAGGTGAGGGAAGAAGACAGCACTGAATGACGTCTGGAAATACAGCACAGTGACCAAAAGACAGTCTCCACCGCCATGGAGGTCATATCTAACATGAGATGGAATACTGGAGGACGGGGCGGAGTCATATCGAGATCAGGCAAAGCCCCATGGGAAGGGCTATATCTGAAGAGACCTGATGAGGGGGGATAGAAGTGTTCCAAAGAGAACAGCAAGCACAAAAGATTAAGTATTAAACAGGTGTGCTTCTCAAATTTGAGTGTGTCTGGAGGACTTGTTCAAACAGATGCCTGGATCCCACCCCCAAATTCTGCTTCAGTAGACCTGGGAACAGAATGTACAATTCTATGAAGTTGCCAGGTGATGCTGCCGACCAGCAGACACACTGAGCAGCGTGGCTGTAGGAACAGCAAAGAGGCCAATAGACTGGAACACGGAGAGTGGAGTAAGGGGACATCAAGACGTAGCTGGTGACTGGAGATCCGTCTTGTAGGCCATTCTGATGCTAACAAGCAGACAGGATTCTGGATATGTGATAGCAGTCAACAGGTCCTATCGACGGATGTGGGGGATAGAGTAGTAGTAATAATAATGACATTTTGGCTTGAGCAGTTAGGACAGAGCTGCCACACACAATGACAGTAGCAAACTGCAAGAGGGTTCAAGGATAAAACCAGGAGTTTAAACATGTGAGGTCTCAGATACTGATTAGATATCCAAGTCGAAATGCAAACTAGTCAACTGGATATTGAGGTCTGTCTGGTATAAGAGACGAAGATGAATCATAAAGACGGAGAGCAACTGTGTCAAATGCTGCCTTAAGTTCAGAAAACACTAAGACTCTGTCACTGGACTGGTGACCTTGACAGCAGCTGATCGAGTTGGGGGCAAAATAAGACTGTAGTAAAGAACGGGAAAGTCCTCACTCTTAAGAGATATATACTAACGTAATTAGAGGTAAACTGCCATGATGTTTGTCATCCACTGGTGGGTAGGGAGAAGGGAAAGAAAATAGTAGTTGTGAGTTCTAGGTGATATGCAGCAGCTGTACTAGTCTTCTGACTTTGCTATAGTTTGAAGATTAGATTTATGGTGTCAGCGCAAGATCTTAAAAAACAAACTCAGGATTTGAATAGGCGCCAAGCACCTTTATTACCTTTACATTAAACATTTTTTTTAATTGAGAGAAATTAGAGACAGCAATATTGGAGAATTCACATTTAAGTCCAGGACATGAGAATCAGACCATTATCTTCTATTTTGGCTTAGACACCACTATCAATGGGATCTGAGACTCTTGAGCTCCAGATTTCTTCCATCTGCAAATGGCTACCTACTTTGCAGGGCTGTAGATCTGCCTTACTGCTTACTCAATTCTGCTTTAAAACACAGGGTGTCAGCTCCATATCATCTAAAAATTACCCTATGTTCTGGAATTTTAAGATCTAGTCATTGTTAGATTGATCAATCAGCTTACAGCTTTTAAGGAAAAGGTACATTAAATACACATACAGAATGACTGTTAAAATTTCCTCCTCCCCTCTCAAGCATCCTCAAAATCACCCACCTTGCTGGGGTGAATGCCCACATGGACAGTCGTGCCATTAGCCTTCTCCCGCTGCACTCGTTCAATGTAGATGACATATTTTTTCCTGTAAACCTGGACTACTTTGCCAATTTGCTGCCCTTTGTAGTGCCCTCGTACAACCTAAATACAAATTCAAAAGTAAGAGATATATGCGGATAAAAGAACATTAAACTTGTAAATCAGGAAACCTAAGAGTCAGGTAAACATCATACACTTTATTAGACATACACCACCTTCTAATTTTGAAAGAGCTAATCATTAATGGAAATGCGCCAATGGTTCTATCTTTGGCTTCAATTAACCTGCAAATAAACTATGCTCCATGTAAATCTAGTGATGGACAGTGCATCCCTACCGCTGATGATCCACCAGCAGTGCTGGGCTTGTTAAAAGCTTAAAAACGAGGAACAAGCCCACCTTGGTTTTCTGTACCAAGTTGACAAGGAAACTGCCACTCCATCTCAAAAGGAACAAGTCACAAATACTGGTTAACATCGTCCTGTACCCAGGAGTCCCCTCCACTTGCCAAAGTGTTTCTGAACAGATGTTTCTTCCCTGTTGCAGAAAGCAGAGAAGACTGCCTCCCAAATCTACTGGCAATTTTAGCACCAGCACAAGAGTGACAAGCGGCTATTCCCCTCATGAAATGTTGCTAACAGGTAAGTTGCTTTAGAGACTGCTTGAATCTTAGTCACTAGATGCAAGTTACAGCTAAGAAATAGAAATTTTCACTTAAATAGATTTGGTAAAATATTTACTGGTACTCTCAATCATATGAAACTACGGTTCAGTTGTAACTTCTATATCTGGATTTTGATTCAGACACAGAACTGTTTACTGGTCCTCAAATGCCTCTCCAGTGACCAAACACACCCAGAAAAAGATAACCCCAAACTAATATTCTGGTTCCAAACCATCTTTCTTCTGTTTTATTATGACTGCATCTAATACATGGGACAGCTGATTTTCACCGAAGAGTAAAGGTGAAGAAAGCAGCATACATTTTGTTTTTTACTCCCCAGCTCAACTCCTTTTGCTATTCTGTTCTGCGAGCCAACGTCTCAGATGCTAACACTCTCAGAATGCAATCCATCGTCTATGCCTAATGTGCGGGATGCTGGCCAAGATAAGCCCAACACGGCACATACCTGAACTTCATCATCCTTTCGGATGGGCATGGATCGGACGTTGTACTTCTGTCTCAGCTCTTTCGAAAGAGGGGAAGACATAATCTTCCTGCGAATGTGGGAAGGCGCATTGAAATGTCTTTTCCGGTTCTTGCTTCGGTCAGAAGTCACAAAGGGATTGAACTTCATTTTGGCTAAATAAAAAGTTAAGAGGTGTAAACCCTTCAATGACCAAAACCTCACTCAGTTTACAAACAAGTAACTGCAACCATTTCATCTTGAAAGTTTAGAATGCTCACAAAAACTGTCACATTCTTTAACTCCATCAAAAACTGTTTTAAGTGAATTGCTTTACTCGGATGTTTCTGTATCTGCTTATGGAACAGAAGAATGTTCCAGTACCAACACGCCTGTTGTAATTAAACCTTTTGTTCACACTCTCAAACTCCATAACTACTACGTAAGGAAATTAAAACAGGACTTATGTTTCTGCTGAATTAGGACAAAGCAGACTGACAACTCAATTCAAACATAATATTACGTTTCAGACCAACCAACGTTAATCTACGAACGTGAGCGTGAACACATTTAGCTCCCTCCAAAATGAATGAAATCAGGCACGCCACCCCGCACCTGAAAAATGCACAGAACTCGGGTGCAAAAGCCTTCCAATGGGCGAGCGCGGTCTGAAGGTTCCGTACACTTGCCAAATAGCTACCTCGAGACCATTCTTTAAGAAACTACACTGTCCAGACAAGACTCCATCGCCACAGGCTCCCTCCCCTTTAGCTCCCGTTTTCAAGTCCCCAAATCCTCCTTCCCCCTCCTTTCCCCACCCCGACGGCCCTTGAGCTAGGAGAAAAACAGGCCGAGACCATCCTGGCTCCCCTGCCCGGCTGCTACTCGGCCGCCGGAACAGTATCGGGGCCGCCGGGGTCGAGACACAACGTGCCCGTAAACGGATGGCTGCGGATTATACGCGTTGTCCCGGCAAAAACTCACCCACTGGCGCTCCAGCGATGGCCGCAAAAAGGAAGAGATCTACGCGTTGCTTCCGGTTCTGTAAGTTTCCGAGAGATCTCGCGAGGCCGATGTTTCTTGGAGCGAGAGAGGCGCAGAGTTTGAACGCGGAAGGGAAACTGGGAAAGAAATTGGTTACTAGCGTCATCTTGTGGCTCGGAGGGGAACTGCGAGGAACTGCAAAACCCTTCTCTAGGTCCTGGTCCCTCCCGTGTGAGGGAGCTCTGGGTTCTGCAGCTGCGTCCTCTGGGAACGGTGGTTCCCGGGCGAGTGGCGGTGGCTGCTTGGAGTCTGACTGCCCCGGCGGGTGTTGAGGGAACGAGGGGCCGCAGGGACCCGTGTCCCTTCACTCCCGAATACCAGGCGGCGGGTACTCCCTTCGCCGGGAAAGGGCAGGTCCTGTATTTGACCGCCAGGTGGCGCTGCGACTCCGGCCGGCTGGTCAGCTTGTTTACCTGCACCTCCCCGCCCGGGCCAAGGGCGTGGGCCTGCCGAGAGTACCTGACAGGTAACCAGCCCCAGCCCGGCGCCCGCTGCCGCCCCGAAACCGCTGTGTGTTGACCGCTCCGCAGGGCCCGCCCGGGATTCGGCTCCCGCCGGCGAGGGGCCTTCCGAGACCTGGGGCTGCGGGTCCGGCCCCCTCATCCGGAGGAAGTAGGTCTGAACCCGCGTTTCTAATGAGCTCCCAGGTGATGCCGAGGGTGCTGATCCGAGACCACACCTTGAAGGAGCGCGGCGTGAGGAAGCCTTTCCACGTAGAGGACTGTGCCCTTTCCCTAACTTTGCTGCCTGCTCTCATTCAGTTCAGGATCTGATGGAAGCAGGGCAAGGGGGTGCGCGCCCCTGCAGAAGGATTGCAGTGCGGGGTGGACTCCCGCCGCGTGCCCGGCCGCGCACCTGGTAAGGGCTCGGTTTCTGTTGGATGGATAATGCAGGCGTCATGCTAGGGGAAGACTCAGCTTTCCTGATACTTAAGACATAGTAAGCTTGCAGAGTCTTAGGGACACTCTTCCACTCACTGCATTTTTAGTTCCTTTAATCCACCAAATAGCCTTGCGATCCTGGTATTGTTGTCCCGTGTTACAGGTGGGGGCCCTGAGCCACAGAGGAGTGAGAGGAGCTCGTGCAAGGTTACACAGAACCCATAGGTTACAGACGAACCGGTGCGAGCTGGCTTCCCAGCCCCTCCTGTTAATTCCCTGTATGGTCCCGGTTTGTAGGAACCCACCAGGGTCAAGTCAAAGAGTGAGAAACCATATCCTTCAGGGCCCAGAGTGGAGTCAGTCAAGAATATATGTTTTCAAGATTTAAAAACAGTTGTGTTCTTAAATATGCTGTGAAGATACAGCCCCGGATTTTATTTGTAATTCAAAAATTCAGTGAGAGCAGAATTCTTCTGCTGCAGTTTGTTTCCACAAACGTTGATGGAACATCTTTCACAGGGCCAGACTAATGAAATTAGTCCAGGTTTCTGCCTGCAGGAAGCTCATTGTCTAAGAGGAGAGATAAACAAAATCAACAACCACAGGACCCCAGAAAAGTGCTTACTGAGCCTGGTGCTTCAGTGTTTCTGGAACAGAAGAGAACTCTGGGGTCAGGGAGGACCTGGGGTGAAGTCATCCTTGGCTGAGTTTTGAGGAATGTTAAAGTTAGCTCCAGGAGGCAGTGGGAATGGCTTGAGGGAAGGTATGGAGGTGTGAAGCCCATGACACAGTGTCTCCAGGAGCCAAGTCCTTGTGGCGGGCATGAGAGGCCTTCAGAGAGGGGCCCACTGGACTCTGGGGTTGAGCTGAGTTTGATTTGGGTGCAGAAAGAAAGTCATAGGGAGCTGCTGAAGGCTCTGCCTTCATACCTTGCCTTCCTTTCCGGTCTTCACTGTCTCACCCCTTCTCTTTCCTCTTATTGTCTTTACTAGTTTCCTTAATCACCTCTTCTTCGGGTCTCCCCATCTTCTTCCTTTCTTCCCACAAAGGTTCTTCAGCCTCCCCATCATTCTCTGCTGTCACCAAGCCTCTCAGGCATCCTTCCCTGCCTCCCTCCATCCAACACTGAGTCATCAGAATTAAACTCCAGCCCACCATGTGGAAGCATAACCACTTTATACAGTGTGGAGATCGCTGGGAATTGTACCCACAGATGCAGATTACTGCTGGCCTAGTTATAGCGTCGATCTTCACAAGTGTCTGTTGGGCATCACAGCTCCACCCGACATGATCCACTGGCCAGCTGGCCTAGCTGCCCTCTCTCCACATTCCTCTTATGTGTCTTTTTTTTTTTTTTTTTTTGAGTCTTAACCATTGGACAGCCAAGGAAGCCCCCACGTGAGTCCTTTTAAATTGGCTCCTTAGGGTCATTCTGAGGGTGGTCTTTGTGTAGCCCTAAGACACACCAAAGTAGGTATTATCCAGACTTCATGCCTACATCCCTGGACTGAACTTTTTTTCTGGACATCGAACCATCATGTTTATTTGTTCATTGGTCCCTTCCTTCAACCATTCATTCCTTCACTCATGCATCCTTCAAATATTTATCCGGCTTTGACTGTTTGTTGAATTCAGTGCCAGGCACTTGGTATGATCTTACCAAGATCCATTGAGATCTAGCTTCTCCTCAGGGAGCACGTTGTCTAGAAGGAGGAGACGGACTTGTCACCAAGCATGCATTATAAAGTGTCTCGGGAAGGGAGGATGATGGGATGAAGTGGGGGGCACAGCGCAGGAGTGGCCAGTTCTAACCCAGGCAGGGGGTGGGGAGGTTTTACAGGTAACCCTTGAACTGTTTCTGGAAAGCTAGGTAGGAGTTTTCCAGGTAGACAAGGGGGGAGGTGTGTCCCAGGTGGAGAGGAGGGCCCAGAGGCCTGCACCAGCACTGCTTGTTGGAACTGCCAGTAGTCTGTGTTGAGAATTAGCTGTGGTGTTCCTTTGTTCTGGGTTCCAGGAGGATGAAGGAAAGTGGGAAGTTGTGAGGGTGGGGCAAGGTTGTTTATTTTGTGCCAAAAAAGGACATTTGGGTTGAGAAGAAGGTCAAAGGCAGAAGTGGCGATTGCAGAAGAGCTGCCTGAGTCATCAGGCTTCATTGAGGGCAGAGAGGTCTCTAATGTGCACGCCCAGGCTCCTGGCAGCCCTGGCCCGGGCCCGCCAGCGATGTATGGTTCCGTCAGCATGCTCGGTCACCTAGACTCTGTGTGAGAGTTAAAGGTTATTGTGATAGGAGGTGGCAAGGGGAGGGAGTGACTGTGTGAGTGTAAGAGTGTGTGTGGGGGGGTGAAAAGGAGCAGATGCCTCTGGACAAGGGGAGGCAGACAGGAGCAATGGTTTATGTTTAACCTCGGGGCATCCGTCTGTCTGTCTGCCTATCTACCTGTCTATCTATATGTTATCTTCCTATAGTGCCCTGACCCCAGGGTGGTTGCTTAAAACAAAAGATTTTATTATTTAAGAAAGAAAAGGAAGAACAGAGAAGAGGGAATCAAAACAGGGAATACCCTTTCACTGCAGATGGCCCGGGTTCAATCCCTGGTCCAGGAACTAATTTCCTGCAAGCTGCTCAGTGCGGCCAAAAACAAAAAACAAAAAAGAGAGAGGGAAAGAGGGAATGAAAACAAGCATATTAAATGGTGAGGCCCAAAGAAATCCATAGGAACTTAGGAATGCTAAGAGTATTAACTCTTCACCTTCCTTCCTGGGGTGCCTGTTAAGCCTAAGATGTCACACCTCCAACCAGACAAACCAGCCCCACCGAGCCCATAGCTGACACTCCAGAACCACAGGACAAGCAGCCTGGCAGCTCCCGAATGTTCTTGGGGCCGGCTCCTCACCAGGCCACAGGTGTGTACACTGAAGAACTCTTCAGCTTCTAATTTTTCAATTTAATGTTTGAATAATACATACATTTACTTGGTTCAAAAATCCCAAAATACTAAAGGTAAAGGGAGAAGTTCCCTTCCCATTGCACCATTTTATCATCCCCTTCCGCAGTTCATCACTCTGCCTAATTTTTTGGAGTCTTCCCCATTGCTTTATGCACAAATAAGCAAATCAGAAAGTAAATTCTTTTTTATTCTTTTGGCCATGCTGCGTCGCTTCTGGGATCTTAGTTCCCTGACTGGGGATTGAACCCGCGCCCCCTGCAGTGGAAGTGCAGAGTCTTAACCACAGGACCACCAGGGAAGTCCGGGAAAGTAACTTCTTATTCCCCCATTTTCTACACAAATTGTAGTATCAGATATGCAACGTTCCACACCTTGCCTTTGTCCGTCGGCCATTGGATCTTGGAGACTTTCTGAGCCGGTTTGCAGGTCCTTCCTTGTTCTTTTCACAGCTGTGTGATATTCCCCGTGTCTTAAGATGCACAACCAGCCCCCTATTGATTGGCATGTAGGGTTTTCCCAATTCTTTGTTTTTAGGAACAACACTGCAATTGCATAACATGTGTCAGTGCCCCAGTATGCAAGCATATCTATCAGATACCTTTCTAGGAGAGGACTTGCTGGGTCACAGTGGGCATTTTGATAGATAGTGTCAAATTTTCCCTTCCTAGGGGTTTTATCAATGTACCTTCCTACCAACCTCACCTGCTTCCCTCAGCTTGGGCAAAGAGCAGGTTGTGAAACTTTCAGGGTTCGACCAGCTCATAGATGAAAAATGGGATGCCAGCAGAATTGTCATCTGCATTCCTTTCACAAGTGTGGCTGCGTAAATATTTAAGAGCCATTTGCATTTGTGTTTTCGGACTTTTTCATCTAAAATGAATTATCCTAAAAGTCCAAGCTCAGCACTTCTCACATGCATTTGCAATGTGTCTGGAATCTTTGAGAAAATATATACCTTTATTTAAAAAATAGCCTTTGACGTTCTTTGAAAATAAAAGAAGTGCCATCTACAAGTCACTGCTGAACAATATAGAGACACTACAGGTATTTCGAAATTAACTTTTGGCAAACACAACAGAATCTGAAAAGACTACAGTCAGGTCCTCAGAAATTCATACCACTGTTTAAAGCAGCCTGACTGTGGTTAAAACTGACTCAGTAGAGTCTTTGTAAATTTATTTTAATTCCTATAATAAATATTTTTCCCATGAATCCACTTATGTCTGCCCCAACAGCACCTATGTTCTTCTCTAGTCTTGAAAAGAAGCTCTTAAGTGCATTAAATCAACCCTCCCTGTGTCCCAATATCTCTTGCAGGGTGCATCCCATTCCCTAATGGTCCCCAAATGACCACCGCTACAGGCTTTTAGGAACTAGGTAAGAGGCAGGGCACTACTTCCTTCCCCACAGAGAGCAAGCGTTGCGGAGAGAGGCGTAGGTTGCGGAGGGCTCGGCTGTTGGCACACCTGGGCTGTGAACAACCGCCCATTTGAGAAAACAGCTTGAGGTTTTTGCTGGTTTTGACCCTAAAATTAAGATGATGGCCCATGGACCTTAATAAACAGAAAATAGCTGTTCCCAATGGCTCGCTCCTCAGACAAGGCCCAACCTGAGATTTTTCTAGGGTCCTCATCAAGGACCCCCAGCACCGGGGGATCCCCGGGTGATGTGACCTTAGCCAGCGGCTGACAGCACCTGGGTTCCAGTGTTCACTGAGACAGAAACGTCCCTGCCAAGCACAGCTGTTTTCTTCCCCCTTACTCACCCAGCCCTGCCTGGGAATCCACCCCAGGAACTGGCCCAGCGGGTGTGGACTCTAATGAGTGGTTGGTCATGAGGAGGAGGACCTGGGCTGGGAGGGAGGAGGGAGCCCCCAGGGGTTCGTCTGCCCACATAGTTCTCAGCTGACTCAAGTCTCGGCCGCCAGGCTTCCCCTGCACTGCCCGCCTTCCAGGCCATCCTTGAAAACCCCAGGACTCAAAGTTTGAACCATTCTTGGGCCTGGGAGGCTTGGGGAGACCTCTGCCTCTGGCAACAAACTCCTGATTCCTGATGTGGCCTCAGCTCCCCTTTTCTGTTCCTTCCCCCAGGGGTCCCCTGAGATCAGCTTCTCCCTCAGGGAAGACCTTCCGGGCTGGCGATCTGGGGGTGGGAAGGCATGCCCTTGCCCAGCTGTGGGGGTCACGGATGGGGCCTGAGATCCTGGGAGACACAGCTGCCTTCAGCCCCTGCGCCACCCCTTCTGTTTGTTCCTGTGAGCAGGCCGCAGGGCCCTGGCTGGGAGTTCTCAGCTGGGGGAGTCCTGCCCTTGGGCCCTCTCCATCAGGATGTGCCCCGCGCGGAGCCCCACCTGGCCTCAGGTAGGTCACCTGGCAGATGAGGGCTACCCCTCGGGGCCGGTGAGCCCACAGGATGGGGCAGCCGCCCATCTCCCCACCTCGCTGGGTCCTAGCCTAGAGGAAGGGCCAGTATCTGTTGAGGGTACGGCCCTGCTGTTGTTTCTGGGCAAGGGCATCCATCACGCTTTCTCCCCTGGCCCGGAACCTGGAGTTTCCCTTTCATCCAGCCCAGAGCTCCGCTGCTCAGCTCAGCTCTGGCCTCAGAGATCCTGCCTCCCTGTCCATTCTGAGCCCCCTGGGAGCGAGGAGCCCAGGAGATGCCTGCAGTCAGCACCGCCCGAACACCCCTCTCTGCCCCGGGCCACCCCCCGCCCCCAGGCCGCGTGCAGCTGGCTGTGTGAGCGGGCAGCTACCAGAGCGGCTCTCGGGCTGGTGCCCCCACTCACGCCTGCTTCCTCACCAGCAGCACCCAGGGCAGGATGGCGGCCGCCACGGCCACCACGGCGATGAGGGTGATGAGCAGGAGGGCCCGGGAGCGGCAGCAGAACGAGCGGGTGGATCTGGGCACCGGGGAGGCCGCGGAGAGCTGGGCCAGGCTGCGCCGCGGCAGCACGCTGTCCTGCTCCCCCAGGGGCATCCCGTGGCTGCTGATGACGAAGATCTGCGGCTCCCGGGCCAGGCCGGGCGGCGGGTCCAGGGGCAGCTGGCCGCCCTGACTCGGGGCCGGCCTCCACACAGCCTGGGAGAGGGCCAGGGGCGTGGCGGGGCCCGGGGTGTCCGGCAGTGGTGCGGGCAGCAGGCCCGTGGGCACGGCCAGGGTCTGGGAGCTCTTGTCCAGCTTGGAGGGCCAGCGGGAGCTCTTCCTGCTGAGGAAGGTGACGTAGCGGCACACGGGGCAGACGATGGTCCTCTGGACCTGGCCATTCACGCGCGTGGAGAGGAGGTACTTGACCAGGCAGTCATGGCAGAACACGTGGCCGCAGCTCAGTGTCCGGCCGGTGCCCTCCAGGTCGTGGAGCTTCTCGTAGCACACGGGGCACTCGCTGCCCGAGCTGTCCTTGCTCTCCCCTTCGGACATGGCCGCACGTGCGGGAGGGCAGGGCCCTGGCTGTGGATGGGAAGGGCCGGAGTGTCAGTGCCTTTTTCTCCTCCACTCGCCTTCCTGACCCCTCCCCGCCTCCTTCCCTGCCCTCTCCTGCTGCTCCTCCTCGGTGGTCTACCGAACTAAGCCAGGACCCTCAGGAGGAGATGAGGGGGCACTTCTAGAAGGGGGACTGGGAGACCACAACGAGAGATCCCAGCCAGGCAGGGCTCTGGAAGGAGGTGGGTGGCCGGGGAAGGTGTAGCCTCCCTGACGGCACCTCCACCACCACGTGCACACACCTGCAGTCACCCCCTCCCCCCTTCCTGGTTCCATGCCCGAAGAGCAGGCAGGAGGACCCATTTCCCAGGGGAGGCAGGTGGCGAGGCCTCTGTCCAGGCTCCAGTGTGGGCCTGTGCCCAGAGCAGCTGTTTTCCAGAAAAGCCTCTGCTGCTGCTCCGCCTCCCCGCTCGGGTGGCCAACCCATCAAATTGTACTCAGCCCCTGGACTGCATTCCTCTGTGCTACGTGTGGCTGCAAAGCAATGGGGGTTTTGAAAATAACACTCAGAACTTACACATCCAAATGCTGGGTGGCTGGCCACGCAGTCACGTCAGGGAACTGTGGGCTCCTTCCTCCACCCGCCACAGCTCAGTCATCCTTCAGATTCTTCTTAGAAGCCTGCCCGAGGCCACGAGAGAACCTTCTGATTAACCTCTGTGAAGGTAGATTCCATCCTTCGAGGATACGTCTGGTATTTGGAAATGGCCAAAAGTTACCAGGCACCCGGTCCGGTGAGAAAGCAAATGAGTGCTCAAGTGGCATGAGATTGTTTCAAATCAAAGACAGGGAGTCGCCATGATGTAACAGGTGTGTTTCAAACATAATCTGAGCGCTAAGGAGAGGCTCCAAGAATGTTGTCAACAATGGCAACGTTGTTGGATTAAGTACAGTTTCCCAAGGTGATGATTTGGTGGGAAACACCTGTTTGGGTATGTGATGTAGTCCAAGTGTCCTCATTTACCTACGTGTCCCCAGTATCACAGCTGTGTCATCTAAACTCATCTAGAACAGCCTCTAGAAGGACTGTGATCACCTGTTATTGATATATTCTTCCATCAGTGACGTAGAAAAAAAGACCCCTGGACACACTGACAACTAGAACTGTGTAGCAGCCCCCAAGCCTGAGAGATGACATAGTGGGAACAAAATTAGTTAACAGGAGGTACAAACTAGAGGTGATTCAATCAGAAATCTTTTGGAATTTCTCTCCCCTCCTGGCTTGGTTCCAAGTCCATTTTGCCAAATTGAAAACTTGGTCCCATAACCAAGAAAGTGCAAAAATATGCAGAGGTAGGTTAGGGAACTAGGGACCCTGGTGGCAGCACCAAAGCCTTTGCAGGGTTTTCAAGTTTTGGGATCTGAGGTGGTCAGTGTGGCCTCCAGGCTGGGGTGGGGGTCAAGTGCTCAGACTCTGAAGTTGCTTCAAGTCCTTGATGTACCCATTACTGTCTGTATAACCTACTTGAGCCTCAGTTTCCCATCTCTGAGGTGGGGTTGATAATAATAGTACTACCTTCCTCTCAGTTGTCCAGAGTTATTAAGTGAGGTAACCTGTGGGAAGAGTCTGGCACACAGTTAGTGTTCGATAAACGGTAGGTGTCATTGTTAAGGCAGGCCGAGCCCTTTCCCCTCCTAGCATCTGCCTTCCGGCCTTCTCTCTCCTCCCCAGATGTTCCTTATTACGTAAGTGACAAAAAATCACACCCCTGACAGAGGGCAGCTCCCCTCAGATTAGAATAACTGAACAAGATGAGAATAGACTAGATAAGTGCTGGGCAATCGATCATTAAGATGGTGATTCCAGTGTTTCTCAGACATCTTTGTTTCATAACACACTTGCAAATGTCCACACTGGGGTTATTCTCGGGATGACCTTGATTTTCTTAAGCTGACCAACTGCTAATGTGTCCCCCTGCATTTCATAACTCCCCACAAGTGTATGGTGGCAGTTCCATCCATTCATCATCCATCCATCCATCCATCCATCCATCATCCATCCATCCATCCATCCATCATCCATCCATCCATCCATCCAGCCATCCAATTATTCAACACATATTTCTTGAGTGCCTGCTGTGGGCTAGGTACTGAGCCAGGCATTGGCAATAAGCAGTGATCAAGAAAGCCCTTTGTGAAGCTTTAGAGCCTAGTAGACATTTACAAATTTTCTTGAACAGAGATTTTTTTGAAAGGAGGAACAATGGTCCATAGCTTAAGTTGTTTGGGTAACTGAGAAGTAAGGTATCAAGATAGGCAAGAGTAGGAAAGCAGATAAGAGAATGCTAGGGCAAGAAAGGACTTTTAGGGTCATTCAGTAAAATCTAGTTTTATAGGTGAGCAGACCCCGGTCCAGAGATGGGGAAGTGACTTCTGTGAGGTCACCTGGGAAGGGAATGGAGAGGGAGATGGGAGAGAGAGAGATTGATTGGTTGGTTTCATAGATGGTATAGAAATCATTAGAATCAGCTGATAGATTGGGTGAATAGGTATTAGCCAAGTTCGGAAGCACTTTCCTCCTTGGGATGAGCAGGGGGTTGGGGAGGACTGAGTTTGAGGAAAAATTAAAAGGATCTAGGGGATGCCAAAGGCATCCCAGGTCCCCGCTGGTGGCCTCTCTGTGGGGACCTTCCCCATCCTGTGCTTCAGGAGAGGCATGTCACTCACATCTGGACAATGCTACCCGCCCTCCATCGCCACCTTCTTACCTCCCTTTCTCAGGCTCCCTGACGCCTCCCTCCTTGTGTGCCTCCCTTTCTCTTAATTCCATTTCATTCTTCATCCTTGAATTCCTCTTATGGGCCTGACTCTGTGTTGGGTGCTGGAGCAGGGGAGAGGGCAGCTGAAGACACGCGAGGAACATGTTGTGGTTTGGGCACAAACTAGCTAAATAACAGAGCAAGACATCTGCCAAAGTCATCAGGAAATTTTGGGGAGAGGAGGGCTGAAAAGTCTTCCTAGGTGAGGTGGGACCAGTGTCGAGCTAATAATAAATAATTATAACAGCGACTGTTTATTGAACACTAATTATGTGCTTGGCAGTTTGCATCCTTCCTTCATTTCATCCTGACAACAACTCTGGGAGGTGGATATTATCTCCGTTTTACAGATGAGGGAACCGAGGCTTAAGTAACTTGTTCAAAGTCAGGCTGCTAGTCCAGGGCAGACCCAGGATTCGAGGCCAGGTCAGCCTGGCCACGCAGCGCATGCCGTGTACCACCCCCTCTGGCGAGGGCTCGGATGTGCCTCCGTGGCCTTGATCTAAGGGGTAGGTGAAGAATCGAGAGCAAGATGGTGGAATGGGAGGTCCCGGCCTCACAGAATGTTTCTCTACAGAAACACTGATCTAACAACCATCCAGGGATGAAGATACCTCACGACAGGTCCAGAATCCAGTTGTATGTGTTAAATGTGTACAGCTTGTTGTATGTCAATCATATCTCAGTAAAGGGCTTTTTGTTTGTTTGTTTTAAAGGAATAGATGAAGAATGGATGGACTCCCTAAACTTCCCTCCTCAGGGTGACTGTAAACAGAGCTGCCCCTCCAGCCACCTGGGAGGCAGGGGAGGACAAGGGCCAGCCCAGGGTAGCTGACCTCCTGAAGCTCCCCAGTGCCTGGCTTCACCCACTGCAGCAGCCCACCTCAAGGACTGCTGAGGGTTGTCACCAGCCCAGGCAGCCCCCACCCCCCACCGTGGGACAGTGAGCCTGTGAGGCAGAGTCACACCTGTGAGCACCGGCTTTCCCTCCTGGGCTCCCAAGGCAGGGCTTTACTGACGACTTCCCCACCCCTAGACACACCACACACACACACACACACACACACACACACACACACACACACACACACACACACACACACACACACACACACACACACACACACACACACACCCGGCATCACTCCAGTGTCAGTGCAGGACCCTGCCAAGCTCTGACTGGGTCCCGCTCCTTCCCTGCCCCCAGTCCGGCCCCCAGACTCACTTTGGCTGGGACCAGGGCGAGCAGCATCCACCTCTCCACTGGGGCCTCCGCGGAGCAGATCTGAGCCAGCCAGAGGCGCTGGGCAGGCGGCACGTCCTCCTGCTGCTGTCACTGTGACAGCCGCCGCCGCATTTCCTAATGAGTGAGCAGCTCTGGAGGACAGCGCCAGGAAGTGAATGTGGCCCAACCCGTTTGAGACCGGGAGGCTCTTGGCATCGCCCAGGGGTTTGGCCCCTGCTGGAGTCAGGTGATCTGGATGAGGATACTAGGAGTGGAGGGGCCCCCCCTGCCTGAGGAGGAGCCCAGGGATGGGTGCTGGAGACAAGCAGAGGGTCTCACGGTAGAGGCAGTGATCCAGAACCTCTTTGACTGAGGCTCCCCAGAGATGGGTCTCCTCGCCCCAACAATAAGAGAGTCATAAGTCCTTCAGCCTCCTGGACCCACATCAGTGACCATCCCCCCTCCGCCCCCTGCTCCCCTGCCATGACAGAGGGAAGGTGGCAGATCAGCCTCCAGATCTGACAGTAAGGCTTTGCTGTCCAAAGTTATGCACAAGTATCTGGGTGATGTGCTTATGTACATTTGTCCTTCATCTTGCACTCAAAGGGGCTCAGAGCTCACAAGACCAAACACCACGGGGATAAAGAAGGAGGGGGAATAAAACAAACAAAGCAGAAGCACACACCTTCGTGGAAGGAAGTCCCTGATACCATGTAATAGAAGTAAGTTTCAGAACAGTCTATGTGATTCTGTTTATGGAAATGATAATGTGTGATCTTTTTTTGATAAACGCTGATTGATTGATCGCCTGTGTTGGGCTCTCGTTGCTGCACACGGGCTTTCTCTAGTTGTGGTGAGCGGGGGCTACTCTTCGTTTCGGTGCACGGGCTCCTCACTGCCGTGGCTTCTCTCTTGTTGCGGAGCACGGGCTCTAGGCGCGTGGACTTCAGTAGTTGTGGCATGCGGGCTCAATAGTTGTGGCTCACAGGCTTAGTTGCTCCACAGCATGTGGGATCTTCCTGGAGCAGGGATTGAACCCATGTCCCCTGCATTGGCAGGCGGATTCCGGATTCCTAACCACTGCGCCACCTAGGAAGTCCCGTGTGATCATTTTTATAGAGGAAAAATCTAGAAGAAGACACATCCAACTTGCTAGTTGTTATCTCTGGGGGAACTTTCTGACTTATACATTCCTGTGATATTTGAATGTGTGTTTCTTTCAAGATCAGAAAAAAATAATCAAGAATAAGGCAGGGAATTCCTTGGTGGTCCAGTGGTTAAGACTCTGTGCTTCCATTGCAGGGGGCACAGGTTCAATCCCTGGTTGGGAAACTAAGATCCCACATGCTCTGCTGCAGTGTGGCCTAAAAAAAAAAAGAATAAGATAGGAGTCCTTGAGAAATTGGTTTTCTTCTGACAAATGAGGTTCCTGGAACCAAGGCACAGGCAAGCATGAGTGTGACCCCACAGGGTACCTCAAGATGGCCCCTCCCTCACCCAGCGAACCCTGCCCTGGCCCCCAGCCACTTTGAGGCTGGAGTAGGGGAGGATGCACTGGTCACCTTGCCCACAGATGCTGTACCAACTGTTGAGGTGGTCTCTTGAGTTCTTTCCCTAGGAGCTGACTGTGTGGAGACCCAGACAGGCCCAGATTTAGCAAACAGAAATGCAAACTGGGGGATTCCCTGGCTGTGCAGTGGTTAGGACGCTGCGCTAGGCTCCAGGTTCAGCCCCTGGTTGGGGTAAGATCCCACAAGCCATGTGGTGCAGCCAGAAAACAGACAAACAAACAAACAAAAAACAACAATGCAGACTGCCCACACGAATTTGTATTTCAGATAAGCACCAAACAAATTTTTAGTATGTGTGCTCAATGCAGTATTTGGGACCTACTCACGGGTCACGGGGATCAACTGTATGGTGACAGATGGAAACTAAACTTTCGGTGGTGAGCATGCTGGAGTGTATACAGAAGTATAAAAAAAACATTGTATGCCTGAAACTTACGTTATAAACCAATGTTACTTCAGTAAATTAACAAAATTTAATACTTGGGATCTATTTATGCTAATAAATTATCCATTATTTATCTAAAACTCAAATTTCAGTGGGCATTCTATGTTTCATTTTGCAACTCGAGTCCCAGAGGGCTGGCCAAATTTCTCTCCTTTCATCAGCACCTCCAGGGATGCCTTCAGCAGTGTGGCTCTTGACTCTGCCAGGGCTTCCTGGGGTCCCTGAAAAGAAGTCCCAAAATACGCAGCATCAAGGCTGTGCGTGTCCCCCAGGGAGGGGACTGAGCCAGGCCAGGCTGTCCTTAGTCTAATATGATATCGTTATAGGGTAATATATGAAGTTCACGAGGCCCTCCAATTATTTCAACTGGTCCTGCCATGAAGCTTGACTTTGAATATATAAATATTTATTATCACACACACAGAGTAAGTATGTCAGCTGAGGAAACCTTCACTTGACTTTATTTATCAGGGTGTCTCTAGCCATCTAGCAAGTTCCTAACAGAGTAGGACATAGGACTGTTAAGTTTTGACAGTCAGAGGGGGATTTGACAGCAGGGAGCACAGGGAAAGTGAGATCAGGGTGTGAGCATTCACAAGGTTGCTTTGTGCGTTTATGTAAAGAGAAAGTGCATGTACCTTTGCGTAAGTTACTTAATCCCTTTGTCCCTCAGTTACTTCATCTGAAAAATGGAGGTGATATTACCTACTCCATAGGACTGTGGTGGTTAAATGAATGGATGCAAATAAGGTGCCTGAGCCTCCTGAATGGGAGAAACTACTTGCAAATGCTAAGACCGATAAGGGATTAATATCCAACATATATAAGCAGCCCATATAACTCAACATCAAAAAAACAAACAAACAACTTGATTAAAAAATGGGCAGAAGGGACTTCCCTGGTGGTCCAGTGGTTAAGACTCCCTGCTTCCACTGCAGGGGGCATGGGTTGCATCCCTGGTCGTGGACGTAAGATCCCGCATGCAGTGTGGAGTGGCCAAAAAAAAGTTCAGAAAAGAAAAAAAAAAAAGTTCAGAAGAACTGAACAGACATTTTTCCAAAGAGGAAATGCAGATGGCCAACAGGCACGTGAAAAAATACTCAACATCGCTCATCGTCAGGGAAATGCAAATCACGTGTCCGCCCACCCGGTTGCAGGGGGCCCTGCTTGGTTCCAGCCAGCTCAGAGGCTGCTGTGGGGGCTCAGCTCATTTGCACTGCTTGTGAATTTCCTGCGCTCACCTCCTCCCCCAAGGCTGCCCATGCCTCTGAAATCTCATCGTGTCTTACCTGTTCCCTTTGTCCCATCCCCTGGGCTCGCCCCCCATTATTACATAACCTAGGGCTGCTGGTAGCACAGGGGAAACCTGGGGCCTTTGAACAGAAAACAAAGACTCAGGCCCTGCCAGGTCACCTGGCTTGGTAGGCAGACAAGGGCTGCTCTCATTCCCAACGCATCCCCCTTTGTCCTCAGCCCCCGCAGCTCAACCTGCGCGCCAGTACGCAGCAGCCACAGAGCATCTTCACAGATGTTCCCCCTCGTCCCTGCCCTCCCTCTGAGGACTTCGGTGGCTCCCTACTGCCCTCAGTACAAAGCCCACCCTCCTCAGCCAGCACATGAGGCCCTCACTGCCTTTCCCAGACTGTGTCCGGACATCCCCTTGCCCTTGGCCATCTCACGCCAGGCAGTGTGGCCAAAGTGCTGGATTTCAGTTCAGATCCCTTGAAGGCCTTGGGTTTCTGGGGGTCTATGATTTTTTGTTTTTCGTGCCTATTTTTTTCCCCCTGGAATGCCTTTCTACCTCATCACCTCCCCCGGCATCTTTATCTTTTGAGATCTTGAAGGAGGGGATCCTAACTTATCTCTGTCAACTCCTGTGGGCCTGGTGGCTATCGACAGTGCTCAAGCAATCGAAGTGTTTTTGTTGTTGTTGTTTTGGTCGACTCATGCAACATGCAGGAACCTGTGTCCTCTGCAGTGAAAGCATGGAGTCCTAACCACTGGATCACCAGGGAATTCCCAATCAATGTTTGTTAAATGAATAAAATGTAACTTCTCAAGCCTAGCTCACTTGTATGGGGGGGTGTGTGTGTGTGTGTGTGTGTGTGTGTGTGTGTAAAAGGGAAGTTTGGGCATTCCGTCATTCTACTTTCTATTCGAAACGCCTTTGGAATCCACACCAAAATTCCGCCCCCCCAAAGTCACAATGGACTGAGAACCTCCAGTCTGGCTGGAAACAGGAGGATGAGCCCACCAGCAGGGTAGAGCCTCACTTAGCCACTGTACACCAATGCTGTCTTTGAAAAAGCATGGTCTTGGGCCAGTTCTCCAGGAGGTGAGTCTGGGAAGGGGAGGGAAGGTGGGCAGGGGAGGAGGGAGGGACTTGTGAAGGAATCGTGGCTTTTAAAGGAGGAATCCCCTCGGGAAAATTTAATCTAGTGGTTTGTCTTGGCAAATGTTGCCACATCAAACTACCACTACGCTTGTTTACTTGATTTTTCTTTCAAAACAAAAAAACCAAAAACCAAAACTGAGCCACATGTTAAACATCAGTATTTACTCTCATCTCATTCTGTGAGATCACAGGCCTGATGCTCTAATTATATTTTTAAGAAACAGCAAAACGAATACCATACTGTTAAGCAAAAAAAAAAAAAAAGCTTCGCTTGTGATACCACCGGAAGTCGTGGCGCGCAGGGACCTTGGCACACGCTGATCTGAGACGTATGAATGGGGTATGACGACCCCCAGGTGGGGAACCACAGAGGCGCGGGGTCTCAAAGCCGAAAGAGGCCACTTCAGGACTTCTCGAGGCTGAGCCCGAGTCTGGCTTTCAATGCTTGAGAGCCCACTGGACCGGAAGCCACAGAGTGGGATCAACCAAAGGAATCCTGAGAAAAGGAGAAAAACATCTTGGACTCGAGGATGAAACTGGCAGGACGGACGGTGACTGGAGGGTGCGGGCTGCCGGAAGAGGCAGAGGGCAGCAGGGGTGGGGCAGTGGGCGAGCAGGAAGGCTGAGTCACGTCCCAGATGCTCGTGGGCTGCCTCCTGCAACTCACCTGGGCTGCGTGCGCCCGCGCCCCATTCCCTCCCGCCGTCGTAAAACACTCAGGCCCTAAATCGCTAACTGCCGGGCGCAGAGATGCTCTGGGACAGGTGGGGGAAGGGAAGCACGGAGATTTGTTCGCCGGATGGGATGTGGGAGGGAAACCTCTCCCCACTTCCTGCAGGTGGTGGCCGCTGCAGGAGAAAGACTGCTTGAAATCAGCGTTTGTTGGAGGATTTTCTGAGGCTTCACTTGTCATCCCAGAACTGAAAGCCTCCCTGACAGCCGAGAGTTCTCAATGCTTGAGACAGGTAAGGCCAGGACCAGGGACAGAGTCAGGAGTGGTGGGGGGGGGAAACATTGTATTTTTTCTGATTATAGAAATAGCACTAGTGTTGGAAAAAAGTGGAAATTTCATAAAAGCACACACAAAAAAGAGAAACATAAATGGTTAGGACTCCAAGCTTCCACTGCAGGGGGCAAGGGTTCAATTCCTGGTGGGGGAGCTGGAATCTGAAAGCTGCAGAGTGTGGCCAAAAAAAAATAATAAATAAATAAATAAATAAAAATGAAAGTGTAAAAGAAAATTTATTGGGGATCACAAGATAACAACTGAAAAAAATCATATCCTAAAAGTATTTATTTAGCGTGACCCCACTTATTTTTTTCCCACTTATTTTTAAATCATTACATATTATAATTATACATTATATAATATATAATTATTTTTAGCATAGCCATATAGATATACACACATATGTATAATATATATAGGGGCTGGAAGAATAAACACCAAAATATTTATAATAGTTATCTGTAGAGGTGGTATAGAGCTTATGTTCTTATTTTTCATGTGTGCTTTGTGTATTTTTAGGGTCAACAAAAAAAACACCAAGATTTTGCAATAGAAAACACTTATTGCAGAAAATTTTACAATAGAGGAAAACTGGAAATGACAAATATCAATCAATAGATTAATTAAACGATTACATCCATGAAAAATGAGAGTGTCTCTTCTGGAGAAATAACATATTTCAGAGCCTCTACAATTTTTCATTCTGCCCATTATCCAACATTTAGCAAAAGTTAGTAGATATACTAGAAGACAAGACCAAATGAACAAAAATCAAGAGAAAAAAATAAATAGCAGCAGACCCGAAGGAGAAAAGGATTCTGGTATTATTGTACATGGACTCTAATACATTCAAGAAAGTAGATGGAGAACTAGAAACAATTTTTTATTTTTTTATTAAAAAAAATTTTTTTACATTCACAAATTGGTTTAATTCACTGGGGAGGTGGGTATAAATACAATCTCATTGCTGTCATCCTTCACTCCACCACCTGCTCCACTCTGTTTTTATCCCATATCTCATTTGGCTCACGGGAGATGTCTAGCCCAACAGTAAACTAATACAGAAATGCCTTTGACAAAGGTAATCATCTCCAATTATACTATTATAATAATTATTGCAAGTTTTAAGTTTAATTCATTTTTTGAAGCAATTTTTTAAAAGAACCAAGTGGAAATTCTAGAATTGAAAAATATAATTGCTTAAAAAGAGAAAACTCTGTAGATGGGTTTAACAGCAGGTTATTATTATTATTATTATTATTATTTTAGCCACACCATGCAGCTTTCAGGATCTCAGTTCCCTGTCCAGGGATTGAACCCAGGCCACAGCAATGAAAGCACCCAGTCCCAACCACTGGACTGCCAGCGAATTCCCAACAGTAAGTTAGATATAACAGAAGACAGGATTAGTAAACTGAAAGATAGGTGGGTATAAAATATTCAGGCTAAAACATGGGAGTGGGAAAAAAAAGATGGAAAATACAGAAAAGAGCATAAGGGAATATGCAATGTGATATAAAGGTCTAAATACATTTAATTGGACTCAAGGAGAGAGAGTGACGCGTTCAGAAGCGATAGGTGAAGAGTTACTAGAGAAAGCCCGTGTGCAGCAACAAAGACCAAACGCAGCTGAAAATAAAATAATAAAATAAATCTTTAAAAAACAAAACAAGACAAAACTTTACACAGTGAGCTTGAAAAGAAAAAAGAGGGCTTCCCTGGTGGTGCAGTTGTTGAGAGTCTGCCTGCCAATGCAGGGGACATGGGTTCGAACCCTGGTCTGGGAGGATCCCACATGCTACAGAGCAACTAAGCCTGAGTGCCACAACTACTGAGCCTGCGCTCTAGAGCCTGTGAGCCACAACTGTTGAGCCCACATGCCGCAACTACTGAAGCCCATTCGCCTAGAGCCCATGCTCTGCAATAAGAGAAGCCCAAGCACTGCAATAAAGAGTACCCTGTTCTCTGCAACTACAGAAAGCCTGCGTGCAGCAATGAAGACCCAATGCAGCCAATTAAATAAAAAATAAATAAAATTTTAAAAAATTTAAAAAAAGACACATCATCTTCAGAGAAGCAATGGTAATACTGACAGTTCATTTTCAAGATAAATGATGGAATCCAGGAGACTGTGAAAGTCAAGGACACATGTTATAATCTTTTAAGGACTGAAAGAAAATAGCTGCCAATCTACAATTTTATACAGAGAAGAATATTCTTGAAAAATGAAGGTGGGACTTCCCTGGTGGCGCAGTGGTTACTATTCCCCTGCTAATGCAGGGGACACGGGTTCCATCCCTGGTCAGGGAAGATCCCACATGCCACAGAGCAACTAAGCCTGTGTGCCACAACTACTGAAGCCTGTGTGCCACAACTACTGAAGCCTGTGTGCCTTGAGCCAGTGCTCCACAACAAGAGAAGCCACCTGTACTGAGAAGCCCATGCACCACAACAAAGTAGCCCCAGCTCGCCGCAACTAGAGAAAGCTTGCACACAGCAACGAAGACCCAACACTGCCAATAAATAAATAAATAATAAATAAATAAATAAATAAACAAATTTAATAAAAGAAATGAAGGTGGAACAGAGGTTTACAAATGAAAACAATTCATTGCTGAGAAAGCTGCACTAAAAGTGCTACTAAAAGATGTTCTTTTTAAAAAAATTTTTTTTAATTTTTACTGGGGTATAGGACGTTCTTTAGGCAGGATGAAAATGATCCCAATGGATGCAAAGATGCAAGAATGAATGAATGACAAGAAAAATTCATGAATATTGGCTGTATATAATAATAATATCTTAAGTTTAAAAATGCATGAAACATTGAAATACGTGACAATAATAGCCAAAAGCAGAAGGAGGATAAATGGAGTTAAATCATAAGGTTCTTGTATTCTCCGGGGAGTGGGATTGCTTGATAACCATTAAAATAATAATGAAAGAGTGTATAATTAGAATAATGGGAGAAGCAATTATTTTAAAAATCAAAATCAAAGGAAGCTAAGAAAGGTTTAAAATAGTGACAATTCTTTAAAAATGTCTTTGACTGATTATATTTCTTCTGCTTTGAGCTTACCTGTATCTTTTGACCAGTATTCTGTTTGGATGCTTTCCTTCTCTTACTGATTTTAGATGGATTTAAATATAGGTAAATAGTATATATCCATGTGACTGTTGCAAATACTTTCTCATAGGGATCAGTTTTAAATCTTTGTGCCTTGTTGTAACCCTAAGGGCCTGGTTTCACCACTTACTTTGATGTTAGTGGAAAGAGAAATGGTCAAGTCTTACGCTTTAACCCCTGATCAATTGAACTGAATTGAGGTCAAGGGACAAAGCAAACATGAGGTGCTGCATTATTGTCATTTAGAGAGTAAGGAGTTATCTGAACCAGTGACGGGAATAACGAATGGTGAATGTTGATGGCTAAAGAAGGAAGAGAAATAAACCGGGCTGGGGAAAAGTACAAACATCGCCAAGAGAGGGCTCAGCCGCTGCAGACTAGTAGCGGCCGCTCTGGGAGGGGGTGCCTGGAGCAGAAACATGTGATGCATAGTTACTCAAGACCAGCAGGTGGCGCTCTACAGCCGCCCGATGGCTCTTCCCGACGTAACAGAGTTCAATCAGATTTTGCTTGAGCGCCTGGGAAGTGGAAACTGAGGCCCGGGGAGCCTCGGAGCTCTAACTTCTTGACTCTGTGCTTCCTTCAGAGGCAAAATCCCCAAGATCTCGAGCGCTGTGGGGTTCTTTTTCTATGTTTGCTTTGCCTGTGGGCGGCTGTATTGCATCATCCTTTCAATTCAATTTAGACCAGTGGCTCAGACCTTGACGAGAACATCAATCTCCTGGTTTTTCTGTGAAAATGCAAATTCTAATTCAGGCGAACTGGGGTGGGGCCTGAGGTTCTGCATTTCTAACAAGCTCCCTAGTGATGACTCACACTCGAAACTTAGAACATGCTGACTACAAGGTCCCTTCTCTGTGCCACATGGGAGGTGGGAGAGGTTACAGCTTCCTGGAGTAAAATTCTGCTGAAATGTCTACAGGTTAAAGTTGGGCCAATTGCGTGATGTCTTTGGGTCTCAGTTTCCTCATCTGTAAAATGGGGAATAGTAACAGCCTTTACTTAGAGAGTTATTTGAGGGTTAAAGCAAGATATTGTATGTAAAACACTTAGCACAGTGCCTGGCACCTAGTAAGCCTAAGTCTTGGGGTCACACTCAGAAGTATGGAGGTGGACAGCCCTGGTGCGGTGCTGTGTTGGAGGGTACAAGAGGTGAGGGGCCATATCAGCTATCAAGATATCTGTCAAAAAAAAAAAGATATCTGTCATCTGAAAAAAAAGGGGGACCAGGGAGCTGAGGACAGAGCCAGGAGGAGGGCAGGTCTTCTGATCAGGTTATAAACTTAAGGCTGCTTTGGAGGGAGTTTTAAGTATGCTACAGGCTATGCAGGCTTCCTTCTGGAAATGGGGGCGGGGTGGAAAGCAGGGTTTCTAGGCAGCTTGAGCTACAGCTTTCAGCATACTCTCCCATTTCACATCTTTTGGGGCTTTAGGGATTGTGAAAGGAGCTAAGAGGAGCCAAGGATCACCCTGGTCCTGCCCTCCTGCAAGGCTTTGCCACAGCCTGCAAAGCCATTGCTATGGCGACCTCAGCCCAGATGCCTGAATTTACCGAAATACTTTAAATAGGGTGGTGTTTCCATAGCATCTTTTTTTGTTTACCCAGTACTGAAGTTCTGTATCTTAACAGCTTTACATGTAATATTCATATGTAAAAAGCTTTAAGTGCTTTTCTCCAATTAAAAAATCTAAAGAATTCAACAGTAAGGCATTCAATATTTTAAAAAAGAACAGATTTACAAAATGTGCATATTCTATCATGAAAACTCTACACCAACATTATATACTTGGAAAAAAAATACAAACAGGATGTATTACAAATTTATTAAGGAATAACTTAGTTCACACCATGCAATAAAAAGTACATTGATCAAGATACACAAGCTTTTATAGGTTCTAAACTGAAGGACTTTTTTTTCCTGCAGAATCTTCAAAAACCTGTGGCACTTAAGATTTGTTAGCCTTTCTACTGAGAGGTAAATTATACACAATGACGAAAAAGATTAACAGGCCAGTTGTCTATTAGGAATCATTCCAGCTTTGCTCAACAATGGCCGAAACTCTCATATTCTAGTTTATTTTCCTGCTACAGCTGTGCTGCCGGCTTTTGGCTGGACTATTTGGATTCAGTTCATCCAGCAGAGACTGAATTGATGTTGAGATAGAAGATACATCCTACGTTGGACTCCATCAATTCTGAAGGATATCTAAACATATGCTACCATCAGTGTATACATTTGGGTGAAACATTTTGGATAAAAACCTAAAGGTGGTTTATTTGGATATTCTTCAGAAAATTCTATTACTAGTTTAAAAGTACCATCTTCAAAGGGTGTCCCTTCTGGTCCAAATATAACCGCATTGCACTGCATGATGTTTTCAGATGGGGCGCCACTGACACCCACAGGTGGGTCCTCTTGCAATTGCTTGCTATCCCACAACAAGCCGCCTCCAGGCTGGGGTTGACATGCTCCCCAGCTGCCCCCAGTCAGTCTGAAAGCATCTTTATTTATTTATTTACTTATTGATTGATTGATTGATTGGCTGCAATGGGTCTTTGTTGCTGCGCACCGGCTTTCTCTAGTTGCATCAAGTGGGGGCTACTCTTTGTTGCGGTGCTCAGGCTTCTCATTGCAGTGGCTTCTCATGTGGCGGAGCACAGGCTCTAGGCGTTTAGGCTTCAGTAATTGTGGCACACGGGCTCAGTAGTTGTGGCACACAGGCTTAGTTGCTCCGTGGCATGTGGGATCTTCCCCAGCCCAGGGCTTGAACCCGTGTCCCCTGAATTGGCAGGTGGGTTCTTAACCACTGCGCCACTAGGGAAGTCCCTCCATAGCACTTTAAAGGCCTACAAACACTTATGGACTAACTTCTAGTGCTCTGCTGGACGCTTCCGGGGATACAGAGACAAATCCATGCAGCCCTTACCCTCTCTGGGTGACCTTGGGGAGATAAATATTACCAGGGGAAGGAATTAGCAGTGAAGGGCCTCAGTAGCAATTCTTAGCAATGGTGCTTGTCCTACAGGATGGGACTCAATGACACACAGGACCTGCAGCCACTGTGGAGGCGAGAGGTGTTCGGGGTGATTCTTCTTACCCCAGTGGTCTGATCTGACAAAGACTTAAGGAGTGGGTCAGATTTGGAGAGGCAGAAAGGAGGGGGGGACTTCCTAGGTGGTGCAGTGGTTAAGAATCTGCCTGCCAATGCAGGGGACACGGGTTCGAGCCCTGCCCCAGGAAGATCCCACATGCCACAGAGCAACTAAGCCCGTGAGCCACAACTATTGAGCCCATGTGCTGCAACTACTGAAGCCCATGCACCTAGAGCCCGTGATCTGCAAGGAGAGAAGCCACCGCAATGAGGAGCCTGCGCACCACAATGAAGAGTAGCCCCCACTTGCCACAACTAGAGAAAGCCTCTGTGCAGCAATGAAGACCCAACACAGCCAATCAATCAATAAATAAATTTATAAAAAAAAAAAAGAAAGGAGGGGGTATGCCAGGGACCACTAAAGGATGCACACGTTATCTCATTTAAGCCCAAACAACGCTGTGAGCTCAGTACTGGCGTTACCTCCATTTCATTTTGGGAAAATGCAGGGACACACAGCAACCTGTTCAAGGTCTTGGCGGTAAAAGTGGTAGGTGAAGGCCATCTGACTTCAAGTTCTTTCTCTTAAGTACCACATGGGTGCTCTGCCAGGTTCTGTGCATCTTTTCTTCCCCTCACCTTTGCCCTCCAAGCACAGGGCTGGAGACACACATGCATCTAGTGGAAACGGGGAAGCTTGAAGTTCTGGCTAAAGAGTTAGGGCTTGAATTTCTTTTTTTCCTTCCCCAGCCCTGAAGTCTTGCTCAACAACAGCTGAGCGATGAGGCTGGCGAGGTTGCCTCACTTCTTGAAGGCAAGCCCCAGCCTTCCTGGCCCGAACCCACTTCCTTTCCTTGTGCCTCTTTTGTCAGAAGGTGATTCTCACGCTTCCTGTTGATTTCTACTTTGTTTCAGCTGCTTCAGCTCCGGCCACTTTGTGCTGCTGTTGATCTGATCAGCAAGGCCTGGGACACAGGACCAGGTACATTGGGATGGTGGGGAATTGGGGGGTCAGCTTGGACAAGGTCTGGGCCAGGTGAGGGCCAGCTGGCAACACAGCAGAGTGTGTGTGGGGGGGGGGCTTCTGGTGGGCCCTCTACATCCATGTGGTGGGGGGACTCAAAGGCTGAGGTCAGTTTGTGAAGTTGGCTATGTCCCTGTGGGCGGTGATACCAGGGGTTGACTGTGGTGGTTTCCTGAAATCACATCATCTGCCCCCATCCCCCTAAAATCCCATCACCTTGATTTGGTTGTGTATTACCTGCTGTCCAGGTAACATTTCTCAGGGTTGCAGAGAGACCTCCTTGGGATCACACGGGTTTATCTGGAGTTGACTGAGACACAGCTGGGGTGATGCTTGTAATATTGCTGAGCTGATCGAGCTGGGGCTTGTGATTGTCTTGGCTTCTTGTTTAACTTAATGGCAAGTCACTTTCCTCTGTACCTGTTTTCTGGTCTACACGGTCGCAAAATGTCTCTATTTTGTGGGTGTTTGTGATGTTTTAGCAGGACAATGATTGTGAAAATGGGTGGGTTATTTTTTTTTTATTTATTTATTGGCTGCATTGAGTCTTCGTTGCTGCATGTGGGCTTTCTCTAGTTGTGGCGAGTGAGGGCTACTCTTCATTGCGTTGCTTGGGCTTCTCAGTGCGGTGGCTTCTCTTGTTATGGAGCACGGGCTCCAGGCATGCGGGCTTCAGTAGCTGCGGCTCATGGGCTCAGTAGTTGGGGCTCGCAGGCCCTAGAGCACAGGCTCAGTAGTTGTGCACGGGCTTAGTTGCTCTGCAGCATGTGGGAATCTTCCTGGACCAGGGATTGAACTTGTGTCCCTTGCATTGGACTTGCAGGCGGACTCTTAACCACTGCACCAACAGGGAAGTCCTGTGAAAGTGTTTTGTAAACTGTTTAAGATGGCATTCTCAGGGTTTAAGGTTACTTTTATTTCATTTTCTAAACGGAACTAGACACCTTTTTTTTTCTGATTATGATAGCTGGTAAAAATCCAAACAATGCAGAGAAAGCGAAAATTTTTACAGAAATCCAGCCCCAACGATTACTGTTGACACTTGGTGTACAGACTTATAGACTTAAAAAAATTACAAAAAAATTTTTTTAGTGTGTTAAAGTATACATAACATAAAAAGTACCATTTTTAAGGGTACAGTTCAGTGGCATTAAGTACATTCACACTGTTGTGCAACCATGGCCACCTTCCATCTCCAGAATGATTTTCTTCTTGTCACACTGAAACTTTGTACCCATTAAACAGTAACTCCCTATTCTCCCCACCCCCAGCCCAGGGCAACCACCACTCTACTCTCTGACAATGTACCTCTTGTAAGTGGAATCATACAGTATTTGTCCTTTTGTGGCTGGCTTATTTCACGTAGTGTAATGTCTTCAAGGTTCATCCATGTTGCAGCAGGTGCCAGAATTTCCTTCCTTTTTCAGCTGGATAATACTTCCTTGTCTGTATACACCACATTTTGTTTATTTATCATCTGTCGATGGACATTGCTTCCACCTTTTGGTTATTGTAAATAACGCTGCTATGAGTATGAGTGTGCAGGTATCTGTTTGAGTCCTTGCTTTTAATTCTTTTGAGTGTATACACACAAGGGGAATTGCCGGATCATATGGTAATTCAATTGTTAATTTTTTGAGGAATCTTCATACTGTTTTCCATTATTGGCTGGTCCATTTTGCATTCCTACCAGAAGTGCACAAGGGTTCCAATTTCTCCACATCCTCACCAACACGTGTTATTTTCTGTGCAGTGGTATCTCACTGTAGTTTTGATTTGTAGTTCCGTAGGGATTAGTGATATAGAGCATCTTTTCATGTGCTTATTGGTCATCTGTAAACTTCTTTGGAGAAATGTCAGTTCAAGTAGTCGTGGTTCACAGGCTGTAGGCATGTGGGCTGAGTAGTTGTGGCACACGGGCTTAGTTGCTCCGAGGCATGTGGGACCTTCCTGGACCAGGGATCAAACCCGTGTCCCCTGCATTGGCAGGCAGATTCTTAACCACCGCGCCACCAGGGAAGTCCCCATTTTACATTATTTTTAATTGTAGTAAAATATACATAACATAAAGTTTATCACCGTAACCACTTTTTAGTGCTCAGCTCAGTTGCATGAAGTACCACACATTGTTGTGTAACCAGCTCCACCATCCACCTCCAGAACTTTTTCATCTTTCCAAACTGGGACCCTGTACTCATTAAACGCTACCTCCCTATTCCCCCTCCCCTCAGCCCCTGGCAGCACCATTCTAGTTTCCGTCTCTAATGAATTTGAATGGAATCATACAGTATTTGTCCTTTTGTATGGGTCCCACATTTTTCCTTATTTTGGGTGGCATACATTTTCCAACATGTAGAAGTTAAAGTTTTTGAATTTTTGACTGTCTGAGGAATGGCCTTTATTCTATCATTATACTTGTTTAAGGGTCTGGCTAGATTTAGAATACTGGGTTGGAAATAATTTCCCCTCCTAATTGTATAAGCATTGTTTCATTGTTGTCAAGCTTCTGGTTTATTTTTGAGAAGTCCTATGGAATTCTGATTCCTGATCCTTTGTATGTGACCTGGTTTTATGTCTATGGAAATTTTGAGGATTCTCTCTTCATCTCTGAGGTTCTGAAATTTCATTTGTGGGTTTTTGTTTTTAATTTTTAATTTTACAATGTTGTGTTAAGTTTCAGGTATACAGCAAAGTGATTCAGTTATACATATACATATATCCATTCTTTTTTGGATTCTTTTCCCAGTAGGTTATTACATAATATTGAGTATAGTTCCCTGTACTATACAGTAGGCCCTTGTTGATTATTTTACATATAGTAGTGTGTATATGTTAATCCCAAATTCCTAATTTATCCCTCCCTGTGGGTGTTTTTTGATTCATGGTGCTGTATACTCAGGAGACCTTTCAATCTTGGCATTCATGTTATTCAATTCTGGGAAAATTTGTGGACTTATTATTACCTTAAAAATAATTTCTTCCTCTTTATTTTCTTTCTTTCTTCCTGATGCTCTTCTCATTTGGAGTTGGACTTTGGGGTTTATCCTCTCATGTTCTTGCTTTTAATCTCCTATTTGGGAAATCTGTCTTTTGTTTCCTTTTGGGGAAGTCTTTCTCAATTTTATGGTCATACTCTACAGCTGAATATTTCTATTTCAACCTTCATTTAAAAAAAAGGTATTTATTCTCACTCCGTTTGTAACTCCATGTTCTTATTTCATGGATATAGTATCTTTATTTCTCTAAGGATAAGTATTAACGTTTTTTCTTTTCCCAGCTTACTTCTGCTCCCTGCATTGTATTTATTACTCCTGAATTTCTTTTGTGTTACTTTGTTCTATCTTTCATACTGGAGACTTTCTCAAATGTTTGGTAGTTCATAGTTGAATGTTCATTTTGATGACTAGGGAACTAGAAGCTGATTGGAGGCTGTGTGTGTGTGTGCGTGTGTGTTTGGGGAGGTGTGGGGGCTCGTTGACTGTTGGGCCTCTCTGAGCGATCAAGTGGGCAGACCAGGCCATGTGGTTCTGTTGAGAAAAACTCTCTGATCTCCTGCCTGGAGGGTACAAGCCAGGCTGCCAGCTTTCCGGAGGGTCACTAGGGGAAGGAAGCTGGGGTCTCATCATTGGACATGCAGCCTTTGAGGAATCCTGCCTCCCTCTATCCTGCCTCCCTTTCTAGTGTATAACAGCCTTGCCCTTTGGTGCCCAGTGTCCCTGGGTCTGGAGCTCCTCTGGTTTAGTTTCTATGGAGGAGCTTCCCCCTCCTGCTGGGCAGGGGGAGAGCTAAATGCCTTGGCTGGTCAATTACCTGGGCTGTGAATTCCCAGTGCTTTGTAAACACCTTGTGCCTTCAACAGCCCTTCCTGTTTTTGGCCTCACCCCACCCCGCCTTCTGAGGTCGCTGGTACCCCCAATTCCTGGGCCTTTCTGTGGTTCAGAGGCAGACCCTGCTTGCTTCCGGGTGGCATTCAGTTTCCAGCCTTCTCTGATGTAATCCGTCAGCTGCCATTCACCATTCTGCTTTCTGTCTTCCAAGACTCTGTTGACATCTTGTCTCCTCTCCCGTACTCTGGCCTAGTGGGTTTGTACCTTTTAAATTTCTGTCCTTTCTTGTAATGTTTCAGGAGGAAATGGAAATATTTGTATTCAGTCCATCATGGTAACTGCTGTGGTTATAGCATTCTCACTTGGACCAGTGTTGTTTGAGAGTGTTGGCTTCCTCACACTGTTACTAGCACCGGGTGTTATCATTTGTTTTATTTTTTTATTTTTATTTTTATTTTATTTTTTTAAGAACTTTTATTGAGATACAGTTAACAGACAATAAACAGCATGTATTTAGAGTGTACAATTTGGTGTCCCAATCTCCCAATTCATTCCCCCCCAACCCTCCCCGCTTTCCCCACTTGGTGTCCATGTGTTTGTTCTCTACATCTATGTCTCTATTTCTGCCTTGCATTTCCTCTTTCATAGTTGTTAGCATTTGCCTTATGTATTGAGGTACTCCTATATTGGGTGCATATGTATTTATAATTGTTATCCCCTTTTCTTGGACGGATCCCTCGATCTTTATGTAATGTCCTTTCTTGTCTCTTATAACATTTTTTATTTTAAAGTCTATTTTATCTGATATGAGTATTGCTACTCCAGCTTTCTTTTGATTTCCATTTGCATGGAATATCTTTTTCCATCCCCTCACTTTCAGTCTGTATGTGTCCCTTGGTCTGAAGTGGGTCTCTTGTAGACAGCATATACATGGGTCTTGTTTTTGTATCCATTCAGCCAGTCTGTGTCTTCTGGTTGGTGCATTTAGTCCATTTACATTCAAGGTAATTATTGATATGTATGTTCTTATTACCATTTTCTCAGTTGTTTTGTTTTTGTTTTTGTAGGTCCTTTTCTTCTCTTATGTTTCCCGCTTAGAGAAGTTCCTTTAGCATTTGTTGTAGGGCTGGTTGGGTGGTGCTGAATTCTCTTAGCTGTTGCTTGTCTGTAAATCTTTTGATTTCTCCATTGAATCTGAATGAGATCCTTGCTGGGTAGAATATTCTTGGTTGTAGGTTCTTCCCCTTCATCGCTTTAAATATATCATGCCACTCCCTTCTGGCTTGCAGGGTTTCTGCTGAGAAATCAGCTGTTACCCTTATGGGAGTTCCCTTGTATGTTATTTGTCGTTTTTCCCTTGTTGCTTTTCTCTGTCTTTAATTTTTGTCACTTTGACTACTATATGTCTTGGCGTGTTTCTCCTTGGGTTTATCCTGCCTGGGACTCTCTGCACTTCCTGGACTTGGGTAGCTATTTCCTTTCCCATGTTCGGGAAGTTTTCAACTATAATCTCTTCCAATATTTTCTCGGGTCCTTTCTTTTTCTCTTCTCCTTCTGGGACCCCTATAATGTGAATGTTGGTGCATTTAACATTGTCCCAGAGATCTCTTAGGCTGTCTTCAGTTCTTTTCATTCTTTTTTCTTTATTCTTTTCTGCATCAGTGATTATCACCAGTCTGTCTTCCAGGTCACTTATTCGCCCTTCTGCCTCAGTTAATCTGCTGTTGGTTCCTTCTGGTGTAGTTTTCATTTCAGTTATTGTGTTGCATATCTCTGTTTGTTTGCTCTTTAATTCTTCTAGGTCTTTGGTGAACTTTTTGATCTTTGCATCCAGTCTTTTTTCAAAGTCCTGGGTCATCTTCACCATCATTATTCTGAATTCTTTTTCTGTAAGGGTGCCTATCTCCTCTTCATTTAGTTGTTTTTCTGGGGTTTTATCCTGTCCCTTCATCTGGTACAAAGTCCTCTGCTTTTTCATTTTCTCTGTCTTTCTGTGGCTGTGGTTTTCAGTTCCACAAGACGAAATACTGTTGATACTGCTGGATACTGCTGTCTGCCCTCTTGTGGAGGAAGCTATCTAGGAGGCTCGTGGGTGCTTCCTGATGGGAGGGACTGATGGTGGCTCATTTGTTTTATTTTTATTTATTTATTTGGCTGCACCACACGGCTTGCGGGATCTTAGTTCCCTGACCAGGGATCAAACCCATACCCCCTTCAGTGGAAGTGCACAATCCTAACCACTGGACTGCCAGGGAAGCCCCGTTTTAAACTCTGCTAATCTGATAAGCAAAAAAGCAATATCTCACTGTCATTTTAATTTACATTTTAAAAGTTATTAATGAAACGATTGAGGAGCTTTTCACGTGTTTATTGGCCATTTGTATTTCTTCAGTGAACCACTTATGTTCATTGCTCATCTTTCTACTGGAGTAGAATAATTGTTAAATTGTTAACATGGCCAGCTCAGGAAAGGGGTTTGTGGGCCATCCCTTATTTTCCTGTATATGCAATCTCAGAGCATAGGCTTCAGAAAACAGCAGTCCTTAATGACTATGTCAAGATTTCATGAATTTTTTTCTCCCTTGGATTATAAAAGTAATATGTGTTCACTGCTGGAAATTTGGAAAATACAGATAAACACAAAAAAGAAAATATAAATCACCTAGAGATAGCCACCAGTGATAAATATATCCTTCCAGTCTTTTATTTTTCCTCCTCTGGGTAGGTACTTATAAAAATAAAAGTGGACTCATTTTATTCTGTATTTATGCTTTCAACTTACTAATCATAATTTGTTTTCATATTGTTACACAGTGTTCTGTGACATTATCATTCATGGCTACCCAGTATTCCACTGTGTGGTTATATACTCATTAATTTTGTCAGTTCCCTTTGATGGACATTTAGGGTCTTACTGGGTTAAAATTTGCATTAACAATTTCCTCTTTTGATGATGACCCCATCTAACCTTGTTTTCCACTGTGTATCTGCTTAGTAATCTCTTTTTGGGGAGAAAAGGATGAAGGTAAACTTTAATCCTTTTATGGTTAAATTATTACTAATTCCAAATTAATGAATACAGACTCATGGAGATTTCCTAGCACTTTTTTTTTCTGTGGGTCAGAGGGAGAGATGGGGAAGGGTCACTCTGGGATTCTCATTAGATTCCTCCACAGCTTTCAATCAGAGAGAAAATGATGAGGGGCAAAAGCACCAGGAAGGAGAGATGTATGTAGTGATGAGAAGAAACAAGCTGATCAGGCAGGCATCTGAAAAAATCATCCAAGAAATAATAGCTTAAAAGAGAGAGAACCTGGGACTTCCCTGGTGGTGCAGTGGTTAAGAATTCACCTGCCAATGCAGGGGACACGGGTTTGATCCCTGATCCGGGAAGATCCCAAATACCGAGGAGCAACTAAGCCCGTGTACCACAACTACTGAGCCCATGTGCCGCAACTACTGACGCCTGCGCGCCTAGAGCCTGTGCTCCACAACAAGAGAAGCCACTGCAGTGAGAAGCCCGCACACCGCAATGAAGAGTAGCTCCCGCTCGCAGCAACTAGAGAAAGTCCGCACACAGCAATAAACACCCAACGTAGCCCCCGCCCCCCCCCCCCCAAAAAAAAAAGCGAGAACCTGAAAGAGCAAACCAGCCTGGGAGTTCTCAAGCTCTGAATTCTGTCCCTGAGTCTGCCACTAACTGTGTGCCCTTGGGCAGGTTGCTCAACCTCTCTGGTTTCCTCATTGGCATTCCTCATCTCAAGTAGATTTCTAAGTTCTCTTGTATCTTCTAAGATTCTATAAATACAGACTTTGTCACACTGGCTATGTGATCCTGGACAACTTGCTTAACCTCTCTGAGATGTGGTAGTCTCAGCTATAAAGTGGGAACACTAATAGCTACTTCATAGGGTTGTTGTGAATGGATGTGTGTAAAGCACTTATCATAGGTCCCGTCCCAGATGAAGTATCCAATAAATGAAAGCTATTTTTATTGCATGCCAATCGTTATGTAAGAGGAGGACAATTATATCATCCCACACCCTGTGTATGGAAAGGAACTCTGTCTTCTTAAACGCCATTTCCACGTTCAGTCAGCAGCTGGGACACATGCCAAGGGGCACAGTACAAAGTCACCACTGGCCACGGACCTCACTTTGCAGTGTATTCTTCCCTGGGACCTGGATGCTGTCCAGATGTGGGTCAAGTAAACACCTTCTGTTCAACACAGATAAGTAGGATGCGTGAATGTTGGTTCACAGGGGAAGCAATAGGAAACCCCACTTTCCAAATATAAAAAACCCGTGAGTGTAGCAGAAGGGGATCTGAGCCCTAAATGATATGAATCACCAACACAAGGATGCTATTAAGAAAAAGCTGACATCCTTTCAAGCTGTGATTAATGAACATGGAGACAGGAGGAAGAAGCTGTGGGTGTAGCTGCAGTTTTGCTCTTTGCTGCTGTGCCTTCTTGGTCAGGTCACCCTATTCTGTAAAATCAGGAAGCTGGATTCTATTTTTGTTCCCCAAAGGACAGTCTGTGTACTACTGGTGGCACACACAGTGATGTTATGTGGTACAGAGATGAACATTTGACACCATTTTTTTTAACTTTTTATTTTATATTGGAGTATAGTTGATTAACAATGTTGTGATAGTTTCAGGTGTATAGACATCTTTTTAAAAATATATATATATATTTAATAATTTTATTGGGGTATAGTTGATTTACAATGTTGTGTTTCAGGTGTACAGCAAAGTGAATCTGTTAAACATATACATATATCCACTCATTTTTAGATTCTTTTCCCATACAGGCCATTACAGAGCATTGAGTGGAGTTCCCTGTGCTATACAGTAGGTCCTTGAACATTTGACATCTTAAAAGTCATGTATTTAACTTATGAAATATTAGGGAAAATACAACTAGCAATCAATTCTATAATTTCATAGATATGATTGTTTTTTTAAGTTCATTTTCTTAGAAAGTGATCTGATTCAAAGAAAGATTCAAAGATAAAAAGCAGAAATGGCGAATATCATAAAGGTGGTAAAATTGGAGCATCAGATATGGTAGGCAGAATAATAGCCCCCCAAAGATGTCCAGGTCCTAATTTCCAGAACCTGTATGTTACCTTATATGGCAAAAAGGACTTTGCAGTTGTAAATTAAGGTTTTTGCGATGGGGAGATGATTCTGTCAAGAAAAACTCCGTGATCTCCTGCCTGGATGGTACAGGCTGTTGGCATTCTGGGAGGCCACTGGGAAAGGAAGCTGGGGTCTCATCATTTGATATTCAGCCTTTGAAGTATCCCCCCCCTCCCTCTCTCCTGCTTCCCTTTATATTGTACCGATTTAGCCTTTCGCCCTGGTATGCCCAGTGTCCTAGGTCTGGAGCTTCTCTGGTTTAGCTTCCCCAGGAGAAGCTTCCTCCTCTTTCCTCCTGCTGGGCTGGATTATCTGGGTGGGCCCAACGTAATCAGAAAGGTCCTTATAAGAGGGTGGCAGGAGGAGTCAGAGAAGGCGATGTGATAACAGAAACAGCTACTGGAGTGATGTGGCCCTGAGCTCAGGAGCGCTGTGGCCTCTACAAGCTGGAAGAGGCAAGGAACTGGTTCTCCCTGGAGGCTCCAGAAGGGACCAGCCTGCCAACACCTTGATTTTAGCCCTGTACGTCTCATTTTGGACATCTGACCTCCAGAACCGTAAGAGAATCAATTTGGGTTGTTTTAAGCATTAAGCTTGTGGCAATTTGTTACAGCAGCTCCAGGAAACGAATACAGCAGACATTAGATGTACTTGAAGTGGCTTATTCTGCAAGTTCAGCAATTCCCGGGGCACAGCAAAGGAACTGGCAGGAATGAGACTGTCCTTGGTCACTGGTCCCCACCCATCTAGGGCAGGGCTGCCCCTGCATCGCATTGGGCAACCTGGCCAGGGAGAGGTAGGGTCTGAGTGCCCCCAGGAGGGTTCCTGGCACCTGGATGACAGGGTAGGTCCTGACTCACTGGCACTGTCAACAATATCATCTGGTCCAACCTGAACATTTTACAGATGAAGAAACTGAGGCTCAGAGAAGGGAAGCAAAGTTGTCTGTGTTGGGGCTGATTGGGCGGAGAAAAACAAACACCTGAATCCCTAAGGCGGTGGGAGGGAAGAGCCGCAGCAGGGCAGGACTGGATTCTCACACCAGGGTGGGGAGCCCCGAGAAGGGGTGGGGCTGCACCTTTGGCTCGCGGCTGAGGGTGGATCTTGCCACCCTTTGATCACCTCCTCTGTGTGTCTGGGCCTCTTGCTTTCATGCTGCTTCCTCTCATCTCTTTTTATCAGGGTTTTAATAACCATCCTGTCAACAGAAGACTTTCGAAAATTGTTGAAACAGCAACATGCTTGAAGAAAGGGTTTCCCTGCTCCCCGCTTATCCTGCCCCCAGCACTTTCATTAATGTCTTCTCTTCTGCCTGGCCTGCATCCCTCCAAAGGGATGCTTATTTGCTTTTCATAGAAGGGACATCGCTGCTGTGATTAACAGCAAACCTGGGCTGTTTTATTTCTGCATTTCAGCATTTATGAATCAAAATTGGCCTCTGTGGCCAAGAATCTCCTGAGTAAAGTCCTTTCTCCTAATTTTGAGCAGAAAATATTTTCCATGTAAAAGCTCCCAAAACCCCCTTGTAATGTTCAAAGTGGACATCAAGGCCTGGGTTGTTATTGCACAGGAATAGATGAAACTAGTGTGAAATTTCCTCTGAGATCCCAAGGACTGTCATTTTACCATATTAGGTTGTACTTATAAATGGTCAGGGTATTGCTCCCCTTATTTAGACAATGGTCACCAGACAAGTGACCCCTGGAGAAGCAATCCTTACATTCTAGATTACCTATAGTTGACATCCCAGGTGGTTCTACCAAAGTCCCAAATGTCATTATGTCATCAGTTAATGGATGTGTAGAAGATACGACGTTGAAAAGATTGTAGGGTGGAAACTTTACACCTGTGGAACCAGCACATGCATGTTTACAGGAGAGAATAACATCAGATTGAGCTAACTAGCGAGTCATAGCAGAAGGAATGAATTCTTTTTTTTTTTTTTTTTTTTGGCCACACCACACAGCTTGCGGGATCTTAGTTCCCCAACCAGGGATCAAACTTGTGGCCCCTGCAGTGGAAGCATGGAGTCCTAACCACTGGACCACCGGGGAAGGGAGTTAATTATGATCTGTGCTATAGAATTGGGAACCCTCCCACTGAAGCTCACCGACGCCTGAGTGCCCAGGTATCTTGTATCTGCTGGAGTGAATTGGCTGAAAGGCTGGATTTTAAAATGGTCCTGAAGCCACAAACTTAGGAAAATCATTTGGAAAGAATTTTGAGGAAATGATCTTGCTTTGCTAAGTTTGGATGCATTATTATTTTTTTAAAACTTAAAAAATTATGCAGTTTATTTTTGGTTAAAAATACAGAAAAGAAACAAAAAAGGACAGATGCGAGAGAAATACCTGTGATCTCACCTCCAAGAGATGCCCACTGTCAACATCGTTTTGGTGTCTATCTTTCTAGACTTTTTCTATGTAGAACATATTTATGTATTTCTACCTTTAAAAAGTCGGATTACATTATAATTGTTGAGCTAACTGCTTTATTCATCTGTTTCTTTGTTAATGTTCTTTCCTACCATCATTGTTACCAATTATCTACTATTATATTGTGTGGCTATCGCATAATTCCACTTAACTGATCTTCTCATCTAGGTTGTTTCTAATTTTTTTGCTAAACAATGCTTTGATGAACATCCTCATGGATAAATCTTTGCACACGTCCTTCATAATTTCTCTTCATGTAAATTCCTAGGAGAGGCTAGATCGTAAGGGCTATACATTTCTGGCTCACACCACTAAACTGCCAGGAAAACTCACGCATAAGGGCACCCTCTTTGCACCATACACGAGAGTGCTGGCTCCTCTGTGTTCTCGTCTGCACTTTGTAGTCTGATGTTTTAAAAATCTTCTGTTTGTTGGATGAAACATGGAATCCCTCCTTTGCTGTGCTACTTTGAGTGGTTTTGATTTGGAGCAAGGTGGAACGTGATATGTTTGTCAGCCCCCTGTGTTTTTCAATTTTGTCAAATGCTCATTTTTTAATAGGGGAGTTTTTTAGGAGAGTTCTAAACGATAAAAGTGCTTTGATGAAAGAAAGAAAAAGGAGAAAGAGGGAGCAGCAGAAGAGAGCAATGAAAATAACTCAGAACTTAAGAAACATTCACTGGAAGTCTTTTTATTCACTCAACCAATGCTAAGGGCCTACCACACACCAGGTGCTGCCTTAAATGCCACCCTAAATATAAAATATTGAAAAGTCCTGGCTCCTTTTTTCCTCCTCAGTGCTTATCACTGCCTGACATGCTAATGTTTCTTTATCTGTTTTTGGTTTCCATTCTTTCCCTTCTTTTCTGTAAGCTTGCTTTGTTCCCTGTTCTATCTCTGGGCCCTAGAACTGTGCCAGGCACCCAGTTGTATTTGTTTAATGGTTGAATTCATGACCTTTCATTCCTGGTGACTTTAACTCATTGGGTTACTGGTAATGGGAATTTGGCCGAAGTTGCCTGATGACAGTCAGCTCAGGTTGGTAAGAAACATTCCATTTCTTTGAAGCGCTGTCATATCTGTAGAATGGTTTGGGAGTAGGCAAAGTGGGTGCCACCCTGTCTGTGCAAAGGTGTATGAGCAGATATTGCTTCTGTCTGGGGACTGTCACACTGTTTATGTAGGTGTGATGTCAACAGCCCTTGGGGTTGCCAGGTGTTAACCAAATTAGCAATTAACAGCATCACACCATCCTATCCTGTGGAGGCGGCTGTCACTCTGGAGTGGGGGTAGTGACCATCAAGGGGCTAGGGTGGGGGCCAGGGATGATAGTGAAGCTTGGGGGAGGGGAGGCTCTGAAGCCAGGAAGCCCAAGAGGCTGCAGACAGTTCCAGAACGGGAGGGAGTCCACAGTTCAGGTAGACTTCTGGGGAAGAAGAAATGGGGCAGCTCCAAGAGATTCATGGGGGCACAGCAGGATATCTGGTTTCATCCATAGGGAAAAGAGACTCTGGCAACCTCAGTTCGTCCCCCTGGATGAGGACAAGGGCCCTTGCCTTCCAGCTACCCGTAGCCAGGTCAGGACCCTGGCAGGAAGGCCTGTTGCAGGCTTCACCTAAATTGTCCTCATTTTTCTCACCTGCAAGAGCTACTTTTCAGCAAACTACACCTGGAGGCCCTTAGAGGCCAAAGCACCCTGGGAGGGCCAGAAGCAGGCTGCAGTTTCAGACACCACAAAAAAGGGAAGGAACAGCAAGGAGGTTTGGAACCTAAAACCCCTCATAACAAAGTCATCATTCCCACTTCCTGCCTTTCTGTTGACTTACAGCCAACGGGAGTGTGAAATTTAGGGGATGCATTCTGATGGAAGAGCTAAGGTTTGGGAGCCTGAGCTGCTTTGGGTAGTTGGTCAGCACCATTTGCTCAAGAAGCTACCGAAGATGCAAGAAAGGCAACAAGTAGAACGTTCTTTTCCTTTTGGTACAGGGATACCCTAGGCTGAGCTGTTGATGGCTGGCTGGGGAGAGGGTTAGGGACCCACCAGAAGTGGGCATTTTATTTTATCGAAGTATAGTTGATTTACAGTGTTATGTTAATTTCTGCTGTACAGAAAAGTGATTTTTTTCATATTCTTTATGAAACCATTATGGTTTAATCACAGGATATTGAGTAGGGTTCCCTGTGCTATACCATAGGACCTTGTTATTTATCCATTCTACATATAATAGTTTGCGTCTACTAATCCCAAACTCCCAATCCTCCCTCCCCCACCTCCCCTCCCCCTTGGCAACTACAAGTCTGTTCTCTCTGTCTGTAAGTTTCTGTTTCATAGATAAGTACATTTGTGTCATATTTCAGATTCCACATATACGTGATATCATATATTTGTCTTTCTCTTTCTGACTTACTTCACCTAGTATGATAATCTCTAGGTCTATCCATGTTGTTGCAAATGGCATTATTTCCTTCCTTTTTTTGGCTGAGTAATATTCCACTGTGTGTGTGTGTGTGTGTGTGTGTGTGTGTGTGTGTGTGTGTGTGTAGAGAGAGAGCGAGACAGCACATGTGCTCATCTTTTTTATCCATTCATCTGCTGATGGACATTTAGGTTGTTTCCATGTCTTGGCTATTGTGAATAGTGCTGCTGTGAACATAGAGGTGCACAGAAGTGGGCATTTTTGAATCTGCTGTGAACTGGTTATTACTCATCTTGGAAGGGAAATTTACCATCTGGTTGGAGGCATTCTGTAGACCACCTAGCAAGTCATTCATCCAACCAATATTTACTGAGTGCCTACTCTATGCCAGGCACTATGATGGAACGTAAGATAAGCTTCTCTATTTAAAGCATCTGCACATATTTTTACGTTCTTAATTTCACATCTCTGTTGCCTTTATATAGCAGCCCTTTATTTTAGGGGCCTTGAGAATTTTACGGAGAAGAATCCCATGAACATTAACCTCCATTTTCCCTCAGGGAGCTGCCCCTGCCACACCTTGTCCTCCTATCCTGGTGTGTTTCTTTATAGCACTTGTCATGACGGCACAGAAATAAATGTGTCTATTTGCTTACTGTCTTCCCCATTAGAATATGAGCTCCGTGGGGCTGGGGGCGGGGTGTGCTTTTTATAGTTATGTGGTTGAAGCCCCCCAGGCCTAGAACAGAATAAGCACTAAACCCATAGCTGTTGCGTGAAAGACTCTGTCAAATCACTTCTCACCTCAAGGTCCAAGTGTATATTTTTTAAAAATGAAAACAAACAATTAGTAGTAGTTATTGTAAATTACAAAAGCAAACGATACTGCTTTGGAGAGTGTAAGTGCTATAGACTGGGTTTTAAGTTTGGGGCCAGGGAAAAGTCGTAATTGCCCATGATCCAAACCCAGTTCCCTTGCAACTTAGCATCACCTCAGTTTGGCCGTTCAGACTGGTGAAAATCTTCTATGTGGTAATTTTTCTCAGAATGTGGGGCATTTTCCAGAAAGTGCTGTCAGTCTTACATCTGGAGTTATCGCCACCAAACCGTTGATTCTCTCACTTTCCGCACCGTGTGGCTCGTGGGATGTTAGTTCCCCAACCAGGGGTTGAACCTAGGCCATGACAATGAAAGCGCCAAGTCCTAAGCACTGGCCTGCCAGGGAAGTCCCCCTCTCACTTTCATGGACGCATACTGAATATTTGCTAAGTGCCTGTCGCTGAGGGAGATGTGGGCGATCAACACTGTTCTTATGGCCAATGAGCTCTGGTTCCTTGGGGGGAGGTCAGACACCTCCATGGCTAAAAGGCCGCGTTCAGTAAGTCTCCTGCGAATGATGCAAGGCTCTACTTGAGCTGAGAGGAAGGAGCACTCACTTTGGGGCTTTAGGAATCAGGGAAGGCTTCCTGGAGGAGGTAGCAATGAGTGAGATTTCACAAGGCAGAGAGGAAGGCAGGCTGGCCCTAGGGAGCAGCTGTAGTGCACAGGGCAGGAGAAGTCAATAAAAGGCCCAGAGCGGAGGGGAACTGTCCGTGTGGGGCACACAGTGGAAGGTCTGATGAGACCCAGCTAGGTAAACTGCAGGAGGGAGACAGAAGTGGATTGGAGTTGCTTCGGGAGGACCTTGAATGCAGGGGCAGAAGACTGGAAGTGTATTTATTTGAGAGTTTATGAAGGGAAAGTCTTTCGGGTTTGGTGACCACGTGTGTGAAATGAAAGCTGGGGAAGGGGATAATTAAGGGTGAGTTGACAAGGCCGTCATGCCTTAGTGACTAGGGGAATGATGACACCCTTGACAGAAACATGAAAACCTTTTTGGAAATTTAAATTGGGGCAAATGGAGAATCTGTTTGGGGTTTAGATACGAAGAGCTAGAGGTGGTGGTGGGACATCTCATGGACGTATCCAGCAGGCCATTAGTAAGCAGCTAGCCATCAGGAGTCCCTTGCCCAGCCTGATGGATGCCCCTAAAGCTTAGCAGACAACATTGGCCAAAGAAACATGGAGAGAAAAACCCCTTTGATTATGAAGTGTCTGCTCCTCTGATTCAGCAGTTACACATGCCCCGTCTCCTTAGACTTTTCGTGGCAGGCCTGTGTGCACCGCACCATCTTTTGTGACTGTGTGAAGTGGCTGGAGTCCACATTCTCATTAGCTAGAGTCTGCGTTAGTATCCAGACCTCTCCTAAGGCAGCTGGTCAACCCCTCCTCCCCAGTGGTGGAACCTGGTCTCTGTTTCCCAGATCTCAGAGTTTGTGGTAGAGAAGATGGGATGCTCTCAGCGACTGTAACATTGACCACCTTGGCTTGATCCAAGAAAGACCTTGGATTGGGACCCCTTCCTAATATTAAGGCAGAGGGTGGGGCAACCCTCACTCACCTTTCTACCTTCACAAAGCTGATTGTATTGGGTTGACCAAAAAGTTTGTTCTGGTTTTTTCGTAACATCTTATGGCTGCCTTCTGCCTTCACCTCCACTTTATTTTTCCAGGATGGACAAACTGCAAGCAGGGAGTGGGGCAAAGGTTGCTGTTACTTGGGAGAAAACTCAACCAACACAGAGGAAGGAGATAAGTACAGAGCTTTGATACCTCTGAGAGCCCTGCTAAGCAAAGCACAGTCCTGACAAACACCAGTTCTGGGCCCAGGCTGTGTGGGAAGGGTGGTGGCCTGGAAGATGACGCCAACATTTTCTGCAGGGCCTGGCCTGCCATTAGGTGAGTCAGTGTGTTTCCCAGGACTTCAGCCAGGAGGCAGGGACCAGCGCTGCAGCCTTTATTCTTTCCTTTTGGGGTGGGACTGCTCTGTCTTGGCACCAGATCCACAGGAAGGCCTCCCTGCTTAATCACCTCTGGGGCTCTGCTTTCCTGGCTGAAGCTGTGTCCTGGTGGATGAGATCATAGGGTTCCATGATGTCCCAGGTCACTGGGCTTGGACTAAGACCTGCCTGGATTTAAACCTCAGCTCCCCTGGGCCTCAGTCTTCCAATATGTAAAATGGATGTAATAATTTCAGTCTCACAAGCTGCTTGTGAGGAAATGTATGTAAAGCTCTTAGCACAGGGCTCTAGCCCAATAAATGGGCGTTATTAACAGTCCCCTTTCTAGAGTTAGACAATCCTGACTAGGTGGGTTTGAACCTTGAGTCCTCTTTTTTCTAGTTGAGTGACCTTGCGCGACCTCGTCTTAACTCTTGGTCTCCTCATTGGTAAACTGGGAATAATAACAGTATCTATCTCACAGGGTCATTGTAAGAATTAAATCACGCAAACCAAGCATTGAGCACATTTGCCAGTACATACAAATGGTACAACAAAACTGAACTATTCTTTTTATAATTATCTTGATCTTTTCAAGGTGCCATCCTTCCCCCTTAATGACTTCTTTGATTTTCATTGATTTAGACACCTCTTAGAATCTATCCTGCACTGTTCCTGTTCACATCCATGCTTTCAAAAACATACCTGGACCTCCCAGGCTCACCTTGTTGTCACCTTGAGACCTGTCTTACACATTATTGTGTCCAAAAGCCTCGCAAACCCAATCCCAAGAGCACTGACATCAGAGAGAATTACGTTATACATTACACAGCAAAAGTTCCTAAAATTGTCTTAAAAGCAGCTCTGTTTCTTCAAGTTTTCACTTCCTAAGTAGCTGCCCACCATTCTCCTCTTTCCGAGCCGGTTCCCTCCCTACCCCTCCCCAAATCTCCTGCGGGGGAATATGTATAAATAAAATGGAATCTATCAGTTGGGGGCGCCAAGGGAGTGAAAACACATACACACGCATATTTACACGAATAAATATATGCTTAGATATATACAGGTGGAAATATTTATATTCCCTTGGCGCCCGCAACGAGTCCGGTCATTCAGTCAACAAATATCTGAGAGCCCACGCTGTGTCTGGGACCAAGCTATCCGACGGGATAAAAAAGGAATGAGGTTCCGGTTCTCATGAAACTTACATTTTACTGGAGGAAGACAAGAAGTAGTATAAAATTTCAGCTAGTGGGAATGCCGTAGAAACAACATAGGTCTTTGTGAGAGGGAGTGATGGGGGGGCTAGAATACGCCCGGTGTTCTATTGGGTGGTCGAGGTAGACTCGGAGGTGAAATCTGAGCCGAGGTTCTTCTTATAAACGGGAACACTGAAACAGACACTTGCAGGACTTAGTGGCTGAAAACCGGGAGTCAGGGTCTCACCCACGGTGATGCTTTCCCGAACGCAAGGCCATCTCTGGGAACCGCGAAGGTTGCAAACCACACGCGGCGTGGCCCAGGGCACCTGCGCAGACGGCCGCCGCCGGCTTGACGTCAGCGCGCCGGGCCCGGCCCCCTGTGACGCCACCCTCGCCGCAGCCCCGCCCCGGCCGCCCGCGCGCATGCTCAGAGCCCCGCCCCTGTGCGTCACAGAATGGCCTCGGACACCCAGGCAGCTCCTGACGTGTCGGGGAGGAGCCGGGCGCGGAGGTTCGCGGAGTGGAGCTCCGGGCTGCGGAGCCGAGCGGCTGGGCGGGCCTGGCCAGGCCAGCGGAGCGGAGACGTCGGTCGAGCGGCGGCGAACATGCGCTTTTGACACGTTGGAGGTGAGCCTGCGGTGCGGCGCCGCTCCCGAGGGCGCCGGGCCGGGCCGGCGGCGCCGAGGCCTGTCCCCGGGGAGCCTGCCGGCCCGGGGGCTGTGTCCGAGGCCCCGCCGGGCCGGCCAGTCGGGGGGCCGCTGTTTCAACCGCTCTAACTGCTCCCTGCCCGCCCTGGTCCGAGGTGTGGCCCGCCGCGGCGCCGGGAAGGGAGCGAGCCGGGCGGTCTCCGGAGGATGTGGCCGCGTCCGGGGGTGGGGTGAGGGGTGGCGGGGACGGAGGCCGGGACGTGGCACCGCGGGCCCGGGCGCTGGTGCGCAAGGAGCGGCCGCGCTGGAGGTGGCAGCGGCCGCCCGGCCCTCCCCCTCCCCCATCCCGTCCGCCGGGAGGGTGGTTCGGAGCCGGGCTGGATTTTGGACTCTCCCCGCTTGTTTCCCGCGGGGGGCGAGAGCGAAAGTAGCCCGCCTTGGGCTCCGGTGGCATTCCCGTGACTACCCGCCCCGAGCTGCTGATCACACTTCTTGGAGTTCAGAAAAGTGTCACCAAACGGGTTCGGGTTGCTTGTGGTCGCCTGTTTTGTTTTGTTTTTTTTTGGCTGGTAAGCAACGAAGTAATCCTTTAAGTTTTGCCAGGGAATTGAGGGTTCTTTCACTCCTGATAATTTCATTACGTTTCTGTAGCGCTTGTACACGTTTCAGAACACACCTGCTATGTTCTCTTTTACCCTCATTACCTAGTTAGTGGTTGGGCCTGATTCTTTTCTCCCCATTTGAGGGATGGCGAAATTGAGACCAGGTGGGTTGGGGGCTTGCTGTAGATTTCTGCTGTGGTTTCTACCAAACGGTGAGGGGCTTCTCTTGGTTCAGAATTTACATCTCCCGGCTTGGAGTTCTGGTTTCTTTTTGTGGGATTTTTATAACCCTTCTCAGCTAGAAAGCAAAGTAGAAAATTTGACTTGCCGGAAATATACCAGAAGTTAGTAGGAGATGTATTCAAATATTTTTGAGCAGACCTACCTAGGATAAGAACTTCTGCTTAGTTATAAGAGAAATCCCACGCTGGAACTTGGTCATAGTTGCTGGCTTATTATTTTGTCTGATAAGTTGTGTTGCTTTTAATCCATTTATGAAATAGGGTGAAGGCTTTGCTAAATCATGAGGTCGGTGGGGGTAAAATGCAGCATTAAGTCATGTGTTGAAGGGAATAAAGGGGAACTAAGATATCTCCAACGAATCTTTATTAAAGTTATAAAAATTAGAGATGAGAAGGAACAACAGAAAAACCTTTGGCTAGCCCTGGTAGCAAGTTGACTTGGTCCAGACAGAAATCTTATGAAGCAGTTGTTCTGTTTTGGCTTTCTTAATTAAATAAATTGAAATTGGATGAGGAACTCTTTCAGTAGAAGCCTCAGTTTTTACTTAGGTCTTGCTTTCATGACATCTCCAAAACTTATTTTTATTTTCATTTGAAGTCATGCTGCGATAAATTTGGTTACTAAAGCCTAAAATTACTTCTGACATAAGTTTATGAGCACTTCATAAGGTAGAAAAAGAAGTTTGATAGTCAGGACCAGAAGAGAGACCATATTTATGATTGACTTTGCAAAGTTTAAAATTTTGTAAATGTCACCTTTGGGAGTAGAAGAATATTGGTAAATAGATATCTGTTATCTATGGTGAGTTCCAGAAGAACTCTTCCGGTCTCATTAGTCCATTTTACAACTGTTAACAAGGAGGCAATATCATATAAAATGGATTTTCTTAGCTTTGCACAAAGAATAGTTTCTTTGTAAATATAGCATTTGGGACAGGCAGTTTCATACTCAAATGAGTTGATTTGTCAGTTGCTGGATGTCTGAAGGTCGCATACAGTATGATAATGCCCCTTGTAAAGTTGTCATACTTTTGGGGTTCCCACTCCATCCCTATGAGACATGGTATTGAGGGAAGATTTGGGTAGTGGGGAAGAGTATATAATTATTTACCTTCATTTCAGCTTCAGAAGATGTAGATGTGTCATTAAAGCCTGTCTTTTTTTTTTTTTTTTTTTTTGGATATAGCAATACAGTTTTCTGATTGGCTAACTTTCTATAGTCTAATATCTCCAGTTACATAGTTTCAAATAACACAGTGAACACATCCTCCTGCTGTAATTTGAAGCAAAATGAACAGATTGTCTTTATAGGCCCTGAGAAGGTCTTTTGAATATCTGCAGTGGCAGCAGATTTTTGTTATTTGTAAAAAATCCAGTTTTGGGAAAGGATAAGTCTGGTGAATAAAATTAAAGTGATAAAGCTGGATAATACCAATTAGGAAGCAGTAGAAATGAGATGTGACCACAAAGAAAGAGCTTTTTGTTAATTTTTTAATCTGTCTCCTCAAGGCTATTCCAAAAGAGGTTTTAGGAATGTTTTCAGTAATGGTGGGATCACTGAAATATGCACATAGCTTCCAGAAGTGATTAATTTTAAGGAATCATTTGTATGTTTTAAATTCTGAAGCACATTTATTTTGTGGTTATATTTCAAAGGTCTGCAACTGAATGACCAGTTTTTAAAAATAATTTCATGAAATTTATGCTGCGTTTACTTTGTGCCAGACTCTGTACTAAGTACTTTGAAATATTAACTCACTTAATCTTCATAACAACCCTATTTTAATTATTATCCCCATTTTACAGGTGAGGAAAGGGGTCACTGAGTGGTTAAGTAACGTGCCCAAGGTCAACTAGTGAGTAGAGAACTGGGAGTCAGACCTGGGCAGTTTGGCTCCAAGGGTCTGAGCTCTTAACTGCTTGGCTGTGCTGCTCTTACCACTTATTACCTTGTTAAGTGGTTTTAATTGGTTTGTTTGGAAAAGCTGCTGGTCATTTTAATAAAAGGCTTCTGGCATAGATTACTGTTTGAGGGACCAGAAAGCAGGTTGTAAAAGTAGCCTGTTAATTAGAAAAATTGTAGTCAACATTCAGTTCACGTAAGATTCAGCAAGAACACAGAAGTGTGTGTGAAATAAAATTACACATTAAAATAATTTGGCTAGACTTATTTGACACTGAGCTAAGCAAGTAGTTGGACAAGGAGAATACAAGAAATGGAACTAGATTCTTGAGAAGTTTCACATGAAAGGCTATTTAAAACCTGAGTCACCAGGGGACACTGATGGAAAAATTGATAGTTGTATAAAGAATATGGCTCCATTCAAGAACCAAAAAACAGGGATAAATGGATACTTTATAGTATACCCAGAGGTGTAAACAGTGAGATTCCTCAGGGAACACTACTTAGCTAAGCACTCTTCAAAGTAATGACTGCTGTAGGTCCTCTGATACTGTATAAGTGGGTCAACAGCAACAACAACAACAAAAAACAGCCTCACACAGAAAAGATTCAAACTGGGCATGTGGATGATACCATCTGTAGATTAAAACAACCCTAACCCTATTTGTACAAGGGTTGGCTTCACATTCAAGTACATTCAAGTAGATGTTAGATGCCAAGGGAGGCATCTGGTAGTCATTATGAACTTCCATAAGGACACTGGTCCATGGACCACACAATCACCAGCATCATCAGATGCTGCATAGTAACAAAAGGAGTACTGGAAACATTATTATGTACTTATTTATTTTTGGCTGCATTGGGTCTTCATTGCTGCGCCTAGTCTTTCTCTGGTTGTGGTGAGCGGGGGGCTACTCTTCATTGTGGTGCATGGGCTTCTCAGTGTGGTGGCTTCTCTTGTTGCGGAGCACGGGCTCTAGGCACGCAGGCTTCAGTAATTGCAGCATGAGGGCTCAGTGGTTGGCAGCATGCAGGCTCAGTAGTTGCGGTGCATAGGCTTAGTTGCTTCACGGCATGTGGGATCTTCCCAGACCAGGGCTCGAACCTGTGTCCCCTGCTTTGACAGGCAGATTCTTAACCACTGTGTCACCAGGGAAGTCCCTGGAAACTTTAAAAGTATCCTGCCCATGACTAAAATGTTGACAGGCTGAAGTAGCCCCAGTCACTCAACTCTGGAAAGGCATGTATATAATCTCGAGAAGGTCCAGAGCATAATAACCAAGATATTTAAGGGACTGAAATGGCTGCCATGTGAATATAAAGCTGAAAAGACAAATGTTCACTTTGAGAGACCAAAGCTGAGAGGTATTATCATCAAAGTCTGCAGAATTAGGGTCTAAAAAAGAACACAGACTTGTTCACCAAATCCGAGAACCTTAAAAGGGAGCAAGACACTAAATGTATGGTAAATTTAAGACCAAATATACTGTGTTGTGATTTCTGTGGAGTTTCCAACTTGCCTTTTTTCTTACTGACATAAGAGTGAAAGTGTAAGAGTGATGTGCTTTTACCACAACTTCAGATTTATGCAGCTTCCCAGTCATGTCTGTTATGTGGGATTCCTCATTTTTCTCAGAACCATCCATCTGGGCTGAGTGACTCTCTGGGAGTGGTGGACTAGGTTTCATCTTGAGATGTCTCTGCAGTCCTGGGTTGGAGTCACTATTTCCTACACCCTGTGCCATCCAGGTCTTGTTTTTCTCTATTCTTTTGTAGCTGTCTCAGGAAGTGTGTGGGAGGTAACCCTCTTGAGTTCTTGTTTGAGAAAAAAGTTCTCTCATTTCCTGAATTATCTGTTTCCTCTAGTTTCAGTAGGTCCTAGGATTTTCTTACTCATGCTGCTGGCTTTTCTCATTTGTCTGGTGGCTCTTGGTTGTCTTTTTATATTTAAGAATTAAGGGCTGGACAGTGGTTATTTTAGGTAGCAGGTGTGCAGAAGTATCTCCAAGGCTCTCCCCAGTAAGTCCCATCAGCTCCCTATTCAGTGATGTGGAGCCTGTGCTGAGTTTTATGAGTGACTGTGAATGTGGCTTGACATGCCTCAGACTGATAATTTTGTCTAGCTGAGAATGATAGGTTTTGTAATCCTGATTTAATACATGGTAGTGTGTTGTGAGGTAGAAGTAAACTACCCACACATCTTTTTGCTTACACCATTTCTGAAATAGGAATTTCAATATTAATAAAGGAAAGCAGTACTATGAAAGCAAAGAGCGAATAATTTTAAAAAAAGATAAGTCAGATTCAAATATCGAATTTCTACTGTGTTCTACGTTTCTGGTGATGCAGAAGGGATTTATAAATAAGACACAGGTCCTGCCCTCAGGAACTAGCTGGAGAGACTTAACCTTTCATCTTTCTTCAAATGTTTCTTGTTTAAGATAGCATAGTAGCAGCAGAACTTTGCTTCTTGTGTCCCTCAGATCTTCACAAGATTTTGCAAAACCCTAATTTATTGATTGTATATGAGAAACAGTATTTGAGCTGCACATTGATACATGGTTGCCAGTGTTCCACTGGTGAATGTCTCTCCAGATTTGAGGACCAGTGCCCATGAGCTTCTTTAGGGCTGGATTCATAGATTTCAGATGTAATTAACTTTATTATTATTATTATTATTTTTTTTGCATTTTGGGAGAAGACCTTATGTAGAACATTCAAGGGACACAGTGATTGTTGCCTCACCCCAGGTGCTTCTCTCACGTCTTCTGTAATTATATCTTCAGCCGCGTTGTCAAGGAGACTTAGGCAGTGAGTCTGGGGTTTTTGATACCACACGGTGATGCCCTTAACTGCTTTGGATATTCTTTTGAAATACAAATACACCTTTTGCTACTGGGTTAGCCTCATCTTCATTCACGTCTTACTACAAATTAAATTACAGTTACAAATAAGATTATCCTTACATGTGGAGAAATTGAATAGGAGTTGGGAACTTTGATGAAGGGATAGGATTATAAAATTAGTGAGTATTATTTACTAATCAGTATACATTCTTGAAGAAAAAAGTCAGCTAGTATAATCCAAACCCTTATTAGACGAAAAAACTGAGACTTTAACGAGATTTAGCAGATTGCTTAAGGAAAGTAATGGCAGAATTGGAACCTTAGAAGCCAGTCTTAACAGGACTCCTAACTCTGTGGGGTTTACATTTTAGTAGGCTGTCATGCTATAAGGGTATCTTCAAGGGTAGAATAACAGACAGAAGTGTGCCAGTGTAGGGGTAATAAGGTTAGAGGAGTGTGCACTTGGCACGCTAAATGTTTATCCAGCACTTAACAACGTCTGACACATTGTAGGTGCTCAGTAAATGTTTGCAAGCACGATTTACTTTCTCTGAGCAGAGTGCTATGTTTAGTGCCATGAACAGATGCAAAGTAAGTCAAGGACCCATCTCTTTTCAGAGAACTCTTAGGCTGATTGGTAATTTAAGTTAATTGGAAGATTGATTAATATGCCAAAAGTGATAACAGGCGATATGGTCAGGAAGGACTTGGCTAAAACCAGAAAAATCGCACTAGGCCGCAAAGGGATTACACTCAATGTGTGTAGTTACATTTTAATTTTATTCGGCTAGGAGCTGTCCTTGTTTCTCTTTGGTATACCTACTCTCAGCCTGAAGTTCTATGTTTGTTCTTGTCCATGTCTTTCCTAAACGTTCATGAGTAGTGGGTTGTGCTGGATGAATTCCATGTTCTCTACAACTCCAAGTTTTTATTAATTTACTTTTGAAGTTGACCTTGAATTCTTGCTACCCACTATGGCTTAGGTTCAGTCAATTTTGGTTTAATTTAATAAATATTATTGAGTATCTGCTGTTGTGCAGGCAGTGTGCTGGGGTTGAAATCCGTAAGAATGATACGCAGTGTAATAGGGGGCACAGAGGTATAAGCACGTGCATTACTGTGTGATAAGTATGTTCGTGAAAGCATATTCGTGGGGGTAGCCAAGAGTGTGGGAGATTTTAGTGCTGTCTGGGTGAGGACAGGAAACACTTTCTGGGAAATATGACAGCTAGGTTAAAGGATGAATAGGAGCTTTCCAACTGCACAAGGAGGGAGAGCCATGCCAGGTAGGAAAATATCCAGACCTGAAGCAGAATGGTGCATTAGGACAATTTTGAACAGTATTGCTGGAATATAAAGTAGGATGCTTGTGGAGGGGGTTGTAGGAGGTAAGACTGAAACACTTAGGCATGAATCTAGGACAGGCCCAGCGTCTTTGGGCCGGACAATCAATTAGGAATTTTAGGTAGTCAGTCCGAAGGCAAGGTTAACGAAATAGATATTTTTTTCACCCACTCTGAATCCCTTGGGAGAAGAATTGAGATGAAAGAACATTGAAGTTGGAGGATTAGTGGACTTATGGAGGAAACTTGGGACTTAAAAGATAATTAACAGGAAATTTTTAGAAATGTAATAGTAGTAAATTATTGGGAATATGATGCCTGATCTCCTTACAAGGTCACCTGGCATAAAATGTTCCAAGCAGGTGTTTTGAAGCAGTTGTACAACAGAGAAGGGCATGCAGTAGTAGTAACTCTGACAGTAGGCTTGTTTTCTGTCACCTGATTCCCAAAAGATCAGTTAGCTGTAAACCAGCTGCAGGATGATTCTGTGCGGCCAGCTCCCCAGAACCTAGTGCAGCCACCAAAAGTGCTTCACGTGGCTTCAGTGACTTTGTTCATCACCTCCTCTCCTGACGCCATCCGCAGTGTTGGTGGTCCCTGCGAGTGGGGCAGTGAAGTGATGTATGTGCCTGAGTTTATTATAATAGTTAACCACTCTTAGAATCTTTTGTGTTTGACTCCCTCCAAAATGCTGCAGACTTAGTGTTGTCCTAGATTTTATACTTTTACTAAGATTCCTGTGTTCTCTATTAATTTATTTTTGTCTTTAATATTTCACAGGCTTTCTTGATCATGGATGGTGAAGATATACCAGATTTTTCAAGTTTAAAGGAGGAAACTGCTTATTGGAAGGAACTTTCCTTGAAGTATAAACAGAGGTAATGTTGAAAAGCACCCTAAAAGTAGGAGAGGGCTTTGGAATACATAATCTCTAGTTTGTGCCTTTTTTTTTTTTTTTTCTAAAAAGCTAAATTTAGAGTTTCCAATATAGGATTGGGATTCTAGAAATAGTCATAACATTGCTTGTATTTAAATAATATAAAAATGTCATAAATCCTTGTATTACTTGAATTATTAAAATAGTAAGAAAACTGTCATTCGTGATTTCTTCTGGTAACTTACCTCCTTTTATAAAGCTTATTACTGCTCTTGGCCATCTTTGACTTGGTTGGTGTGCACTGATTCTGCCTCATCATTTTAGTCTTCTGGAGATACTGATAAACTCTCCAGGGCTCCGTAGGGCAGACATTCTTCAGGCAGGTGTTTATCAGTGTCTGGAGCCAGCAAAGCTTTGAGGGAGGGACAAGGGCTTCAGGGGAATGTGGAGCATTTTATAAAATCTCAATTATTTCAATTAGTTGGGAAAATTTTAGATAACCTTTTAAGTACCAAAACTTAAATTTCTTTTTAAAATGGAATCTTTCTAAAATATGTATACATCTTCCTACTTTGGCTAACAGTTTACTAAGACTTACCAAACCTTTTATTGCTGCTTCACTGTTATTGCTGCAGCCAGTTATTGTATCACGCTAGTGGATGTGGGAGGCATGTGTCTGTGGCAGGGGTTCTTAGTCTTTTTGGGAGGCGTCCGTAGACTTCCCCAACCATAGATGCCTTCATAGGTTGGGGAAGTCTACGGATGCCTTCTCAGAATAATATTTTTAAACGCATAAAATTAAATAATAGAATTACAGAGGAAACCAATTATATTGAAAAAAACATGTTTAAATGTTAAACTAATTTGTGGATAGTAATATGTGCTTCTTTATCAATACGTTAAATAAGAAAGGGGAATGTATAAAATATGAATCCTTTTGAGGCTTATAACTTATTTTCATTGAACCCTGAATATAGAGTGAGAGATGCAAAATAGACTGCCTTTATTGTTTAGTATATTTTATGGTAGCATAATGTTCAGGCAAAAATTATTGAATTGATACATAATCATCTTCAGGATGATCCTTGTGGTTCCTACTGTAACTGATCTTTCCCACTTTGTTTCTGATTAGCTTCCAGGAAGCTCGGGATGAGCTAGTTGAATTCCAGGAAGGAAGCAGAGAATTAGAAGCAGAATTGGAGGCACAGTTAGTACAGGCTGAACAAAGAAATAGAGACTTGCAAGCCGATAACCAAAGACTGAAGTATGAAGTGGAAGCATTAAAGGTAATTGTGTCAGTAGAAGCTGATGTCTCCTATGCTGGGTTTTATTAAAATGAGAAACACATTGTTTTAGGTGGAGCTTGAGAGCAGCAGGCAACATAAAAATGTAAAAAGGCCTAAAGTGAATTTCTGACATAAACTATTTGCTTTCATGGAACCAAGGGAAAGGTGGTTTAGAGCAGCGGTCCTCAACCTTTTTGGCACCAGGGACTGGTTTTGTGAAAGACAGTTTTTCCACAGACTGGGGTGGGGGCTGGGTTTAGCTGGTAGCGGGAGTGATGGGGAGCGGAAGATGAAGCTTCGCTCTCGCGCCGCCCACCACTCACCTCCTGCTGTGCAGCCCAGTTCCTAACACATCCAGACTGGTACTGGTCCATGGCCTGGGGGTTGGGGACCCCTGGTTTAGAGTTCAGGAGTTCACTTAGAAACTCTACAGCTGTCATTTTTTTAGCTATAATGTTCCTAGCTGTAATATGTTGTAGTTCTGTAATTTTCAAAAGCTGCCTGATTATTTGTTTTGACAGAGTTCCTCATTCTGGTGTGGTGGTGGTGGTGGTGCTTTAAAACTATCTTTGTGTGAAATACACATTTATTTCATTATGGTTCATAGTCCCTTTAGTTTTGGAGTTTAGTTTTTAAAAATTCCATTCTAATAAGGAATTTTCAGGAGTGAAGGACAGACCCCCTTTGCCGCTCTTCATCACATGTCTAGGCCAAATGCCTGGGGTGTTCCTGTGTCTGGGCAGGGAGGTGAGGTTGGGCAGGTAAGGTGTAGGGAGTTTGAACTCTGTCAGTCAACTTCTTTGTGCTGACCTTGGGTTGCATTCAGCCTACCAGCCTGGAAGTTCCCCATCAAGATTGAGGTTTCTAAGACAGCAATTACTGTTTTATTTCTTTTCAGAGAGATCATTATTAGATTTCTTTGAGAGGAGATTGACTAATTTTATATGAGTTAAGGCACTTGGAAGGAATGTGTCATTGTTTTGTTTATTTGTTTGGTTGCACTGGGTCTTAGTTGCAGCAGACAGGCTCCTTAGTTGTGGCATGCAAACTCTTCGTTGCAGCATGCATGTGGGATCTAGTTCCCTGACCAAGGATCGAACCCAGGCCCCCTGCATTGGGAGCTCGGAGTCTTAACCCCTGCACCACCAGGGAAGCCCCTGTGTCATTGTTTTTAAATATTGTAAAAAGGAGAGAGGGATACCATCAATTCAGATTGTGGGTGAATTTCTTTGACCATTCTCCTCAATCCTGCCCCTTACTTGGGTTACATCCTTTGTTAAAGAAAACTGTATGTTAATGACACATGCTTTCCTTCCTATACCCACACCTTCAGGAGAAACTGGAACATCAGTATGCACAGAGCTACAAGCAGGTCTCAGTATTAGAAGATGATTTAAGTCAGACTCGGGCCATTAAGGAGCAGTTACATAAGTATGTGAGAGAGCTGGAGCAGGCCAATGATGACCTGGAGCGAGCAAAAAGGTAAGTGAATGACGTGCATTATGTTAGAATAACCACAGCTGGCGATCAGTGATTAAAATTTGTTTTTAGGCTCAACCTAGCGCTTAGATCTCAGTCCGAGAACATTTCCTTTTGGTATTTCATGTCACCTGTAATTCATTACATTGAAACTTACCAAGAATCCTTATCTCCCCAGATAATGCCCTTCCAGGCTTTTCTTTCCATTTTTCCTTTTTCCTCCTTCTTTCATATGCCATTGTTGATCCTGTTGTTTTTCTGTAAAACATGTCTCATCCATTCCTCCGTCTTCCCTCTGTGTTCTCAGTGCTGTCATACTTTTTGAAGGTCCTCACATCTTATACCTGAATCCTGCAGTTAATTCCTAGCTGATCTGTCTTTAAATTTTCACTCCTTTTTATTCTCTTCTTTTTTAATACCAATGAATTTTCTCAAAATAATGCTTTTATTACGATTTTGCTGAACAGCCTATAGTAGCTTGCCATTACTTTGCCAAGATTTCATATGTCTATAATTAGTTGTTTCTTAACCATTCCAAACTTAATTCCTCTTACTTTACAATTCTTGTCTGACATTTCTTTCCGTAATATTTGAGTGACACTTAAATGCTTGGCATGATGCTAGAGTTGAGGATATAAAGATAAGCTAGCCATGGGGCTTCCTAGGTGGCGCAGTGGTTAAGAATCCGCCTGCCAATGCAGGGGACACAGGTTCGATCCCTGCTCCAGGAAGATCCCACATGCCACGGAGCAACTAAGCCCGTGTGCCAAAAAAAAAAAAAAAGATAAGCTAGCCACTGCCCTTGGGTGTGACAGATAGGGACAAAAACTGGTACAAAGAGTGTACAAACTGCTCCAGGACATAGAGAAGGGCTCTGCTAAACTACCCTGCAGTAACTGGGGAGGCTGAGTCTGCAAGGAGGAGTAGGTGTTAACTGATGAAGCAAGAGATGCGAAGGCAGAGAGGCAGGAAAGTGCATGAGGTGTTAATAATTTACTTTGACTGACGTGTATAAAGACAGTATGGCCAAACCAGATGAGACTGGAAGGTGTTTGGGGCCAGGTTGTGGAGAACCTTGTGCTCGGCTGTGTTTGAAAGTCATTCTGTAGGCAAAGAGGTGCTCTTTAAGAATTTTTTAAACAATGGAGTATTATCAGATTGTGATTTAAGAAGATAATATTGAGGAATTGAAAGTAGGGAGGAGGAGATGTGAAGATCATTTAGGATTAATCCAGGTGATGGGTGAAGAATTAAGCGAGGAGAGTAGAAGGTTAGAGGAGAGCAAATGGAATCGAGAGGCATTTTGACAGTTGACAGGACTTGGTAAAATTGGACATGGAATTGATAGTTCTAACTTGAGGTTAGGGGATTTTGTTTCTGTAGCAGGTAGCACCTCATGGGTAGAGGGCACATGGTAGGTGCCTGTCAATGTTTGCTGAGTAAATAAGATGAGAAATACAGGAAGAAGAAAAGCGTTGGTAGGAAGAAAGTAAATTGAGTGGGACTGTGTTTTTAAACAAATTCTTAATTTTTACATACTCTAAAACTATTGAAATTTTTCTTCTTGAAAATGTGTGAACTATTGATTCATCTTTAAAATCCAGTGGGGAGATATGAATTGTGTAAGTAGCCTTCCTTTAAGAAACTTTAAGGGGTTTAGATAGGAATTTAAGGGAAAAGAATATATTGAATGGCCTCAAATGATAGTAGAGACATTAAATGCACCAGAGTTCAGAAGGGGGTGAGATCATTCTTTTTCAACTGAGCCAGGCTTTCTAGGTCAGGAAATGGCATGAGATAAGCTGACAGTTTCCTTTTGTAGTAGCTGTTTGCACGTTATTTTTTTAATTTGTGGACTCTAATTTTTTGTTTTTAGGGCCACAATAGTTTCACTGGAAGACTTTGAACAAAGACTAAATCAAGCCATTGAACGAAATGCATTTTTAGAAAGTGAACTTGACGAAAAGGAATCTTTGTTGGTCTCTGTACAGAGGTTAAAGGATGAAGCAAGAGGTAAAGTTTATAACTTAAAGAATATTCATTACCTTACTGTGCCTAAGCCAGAGTGCTAAGCTAGCTTAAGGGTCAACTCTTTAAAGCTGTACATTTATATGTTTTTGTCAGACACTATGCTAAGTACTTTTAATCTCTTAACTCATCATCAACTCTGGGAGGTAGGTATTATTTTCCCCATTTTCTAGGTCAGAAAACTGAGGCACAGAAAGTTTGAGTTTTGTCCAAGGTCTTACAGCTTGTCGGTTGGGATTCAAACCCTGTTCTGTGTCCCAAAACCTTAACCACTACCACTGTGCCTATACTGCTTGGTTTGTTTGGATTTTTTCCTTTTTGCTTGTACCTGAATGATTTTGTGTTATGCATGTAACAACATTACATATGTGTACATATTGCTGTATATATATTATACAGATAGTGAATATATACTTTCTTTTAAAAGTCACCCTCCCTCCCTCTTTTTTTCTTTTATGCATGTTAGAATGTACAGTATTGTAAAGAAGAAACTAGAAGTTGCTGTCAATCCGTTTATCTTGAGAGAACCCACTAAGAATTTGGTGTGTTTCTTTCCTGTATTCCCTGTGACCATACATAAACATACCTGTATATTTTTTTCCTTTATATAATTGTAATCATGTTATATACATATATATACTTGTCCTCTTCTCATTTTCCACTCCTTAATATAGTGAATATAATCCATACCATTAAAAAAATCTTTTGAAACAGGTTTTTAAAAGTGTATGATATTATACATATTATATGGGTCCTTTATTATTGGTGGTTAATTTTTTGCTATAAATAGTACTGTAAATGGGGTCCTTGTACATAATATTTGGGAGTATCTTTAATTTTCTTAGAATAGATGAGACTTGGCAAAGGATATGTGTCTTTAATGGTTGTAACAGATGCTGCTAAACTACTTTTTGTTTATTTATTGGCTGTGTTGGGTCTTCGTTGCTGCACATGGGCTTTCTCTAGTTGCAGTGAGTGGGGGCTACTCTTCATTGTGGTGTGTGGGCTTCTCATTGTGGTGGCTTCTCTTGTTGTGGAGCACAGGCTCTAGGTGCATGGGCTCAATAGTTGTGGCTCATGGGCTCTAGAACACAGGCTCAGTAGTTGTGCACGGGCTTAGTTGCTCTGTGGCATGTGGGATCTTCCTGGGACAGGGATCGAACCTGTGTCCCCTGCATTGGCAGGCGGGTTCTTAACCACTGTGCCAGCAGGGACGCCCCTAAATTACTTTTTTAGGTAGTTGGTAACTTTGTGTTCTGGCAGTGGTTGAGAATGCCCTCCTTACACTGTTCACTACTATTGTGAATAATAAAAATAGATTTTAAAATTATTTAAAAATGTATTTGAAAGTTGAAAATTGATATCACCTTGTTTTTAATTTGTAGTTCTTTGGTTACTGCTTGTGAAAACTTTTTGTCTAATGTTTACTGGCTCTAAAGATTTTTTTTTCATGAGTTTTCCTTTTTTGGGGGAGGGTTTATTCATCTGAAGATGAATTTATATAATGTATAAAATCTCATAATTTATATAATGTATAAAATATTAACTCTGAATCCTATTTATTTACTTTTTAAAAAAATTATTTATTGGCTGTGTTAGGTCTTTGTTGTTGCATGTGGATTTTCTCTAGTTGCGGCAGGTGGGGGCTACTCTTTGTTGTGGTGCGAGGGCTCTAGGCTCGTGGGCTTCAGAAGTTGTGGCATGTGGGCTTAGTTGCTTTGCAGCATGTGGGATCTTCCTGGAGCAGGGATCAAACCCATGTCCCCTGCGTTGGCAGGTGGATTATTAACCACTGTGCCACCAGGGAAGTCCCTGTTTATTTTTTTTTAAATCAGGGGAAATTAGTGTCAATTTTATTTATTTGTTTATTTTTAGTTGTGTTTAGTCTTCGGTTTTGTGCGTGGACTTTCTCTAGTTGTGAGTGCGGGCTACTGTTCACTGCAGTGCATGGGCTTCTCATTGCACTGGCTTCTCTTGTTGTGGAATACAGGCTGTATGTGTACAGGGTTTGGTAGTTGCAGCATGCGGGCTCAGTAGTTGTGGCTTGCGGGCTTAGTAGTTGCAGTGCATGGGCTTGGTTGCTCTGTGGCATGTGGGATCTTCCCGGACCAGGAATCGAACCTGTGTCTCCTGTGTTGGCAGGTGGATCCTTAACCACTGTGTCACCAGGGAAGTCCCCCCCTATTTATTTTTAAATTTACAATTCTGGTAAAAAAAAAAAAACAAAAACACAAAATTTACCGTCATAACCATTTTTAAAGGTACAATTTAGTAATGTTAACTATATACACGTTGCTTTGTAGATCTCTAGAACTTTCTCATCTTGCAGAATTGAAACCCTGTGCCCATTGTACAAGAAATACCCATTTCTGCCTTCCCCAGTCCCTGGCAACTGCAATTCTGCTTTCTGTTGTGTGACTACAGTAGTCCCCCCTTATCCGTGGTTTTGCTTTCTGTGATTTTAGTAACCCATGGTCAGCTGCAGTCTGAAAATATTAAGTGGAAAATTCCAGAAATAAGCAATTCATAAGTTTTAAATTGTGCACCATTCTGAGTAGCAGGGTGAAATTTTGCACTGTCACGTTCAGTGGACGTGAATCATCCACTGGGATCTTGGAATATATCCTCCTCAGATAAGAGGGGACTCCTGCACTTCAGATCCCTCATATAAGTGAAATCATACAGTGTTTGTCCTTTTGTGACTGGCTCATTTCACGTATCGTATGTCTGTAATGAACATGGATGTGCAAGTATCTCCATGTTCTGCTTTGAATTCTTTTATATATATATATATCCAGGAGTGTGGTAACTTTGTATCTTGTTTTTAATATAAGCAAGTATTCTGTAGGTCAGTTGCATAACTGGAAAAGAAAACATTAATTTTTGGTTAAAAATTCAATATTTGAAAACAAGAAAACAATTTGTAACTATTTTGACTACTTCCTTTCTAAAACAAAATATTTCATAGGATAATTAGTAAAAAAAATGCCAACCCATTTCAAATGACAAAAATGCACCTTATTGATATTGTAATAATCCCCAAACCAAATCATCATTTCAAAATAAATGCTAATGAGTTGGTAAAGAATATTTTTGTGTCGAATATGTTCACTGTGAGTTCTGCTTTGGACTCTGCCTATTTCTTTTTGCACATAGACATAAATAATTGTTAAGTTTATAGTATTTTTAAATTCTAAATGATCATTTAGACAGGGTTGTCATTTTTATTCCCCTGGAAATAAAAATTATTAAATAGGAAATTCATTTTTAAGAAGTAGTAATTTAGGAAGAATGTCTTTATGGCATTTTATTTTATTTTATTTTATTTTATTTTATTTTTTTAATGCTTTGTAAAGCATGAAGCTTTACTTATTTATTTATTTATTTTTTCTTGGCGCACAGGCTTAGTTGCTCCGTGGCATGTGGGATCTTCCTGGAGCAGGGCTTGAACCTGTGTCCCCTGCATTGGCAGGCAGATTCTTCCCTTTATGGCATTTTAGATGTGACTTTGCTTGATGTATATGCTTCCTCTAGTGACTGTTAATATCTTTGCAACATTTTACAGATTTAAGACAAGAACTAGCTGTTCGGGAAAGACAGCAGGAAGTAACTAGAAAGTCGGCTCCCAGTTCTCCAACTCTAGACTGTGAAAAGATGGATTCTGCTGTCCAAGCATCACTGTCTTTGCCAGCTACTCCTGTTGGCAAAGGAACAGAGAACAGTTTTCCTTCACCAAAAGGTTTGTAATGTCTTTTCTTTCTGAACCTATGGTTGATTATCAACTTAAGAGGCTTTGCTGATGTAGCTTAGGTTTAAGCAATCATTTTAGCTTAAAAGTTGATTAAGTCTAGCACTGTGTGAAGCAGAAGGGATTGTTCTGCTAGGCCACTCATACGTAGGAAACAGTGAGGTGAGGGCTACATTTAGGACAAGAGCAGCTTAATAAATTGAAATTTTAAAAAGTTAAAAGTTTTTAAGGAAAGTTTATTTTTTGATTATAGCAGTAATACGTATTCACGTAGAAAAATTTAAAAGAGAAAAAAAAATCCATCTGCAATGTTCTTAAAGTCAACTATTATTGATACTTTGAATTTTTTTTTCTATTGTGTGTGCTTTTTTGTATTTTTGCCACCTTGTTACAAGTTTGGGGATCATATTTAAATGCAGTTTTATTTATTGCTCTTGCCACTTAACGTATCATGGGAGACTAGAAGCCTTTATACACAGAAAGTACAGAGACTCATTGAGTAACCATTCAGACTCATCTAAGATTGGCTTGGATGGATGTGTCCATTCTATGACATGCCTCAGTAGCTGCTGTTTTCATAGGTCCGTTCAGAGTAACAGTGTGAAGGGTACATGAAGAATATGCCTTTTGCCATCAGTCAAGGTGTTTTTTTAAATTCAGATAAGCAGAAACATGATTTAGTAGCCACTGGGTAGAATATTAAGAATGGAACCCTGAAGCTATTAATTGAGATTTATTTAGTTTTTGCAGCTTGCAGTCATATTTCAGCTACTTCCACTCTCCTATGCTTTTCTTTCCCCCAGTGGAAGCTGTCTTTCTTCCCACCCTTTTAAAAAATATAGGATTTTATCTTTCAGAGAGAGATTAGAAGGTTTCTGTCTGGACAGTTAGTGCAGCTAGCGCTTCATATTTGCGCTGCCCAATACAGTAGCTACTCAAATGTGACTATTTACATTTTTATTAATTTAAATGACTTAAAATTTAAAATTGTTTCTAATTGCGTTGGCCACATTTCCAGTGTTCAGTAGTCCTTAAATAGATAATTCACCCTGTTGTCTTTTTATGAGGTGAGGTAAGGTATGTGAAACTTCTGTATGGTTATGTTACTGATTGTACTGGTATGTGCTGAGTTTGCTGCTGAGAATACAGAGCAGGCAGTGTATAGATGACAGCAGTCATCTGAAGCACCCATTTTTCAGAATGGCTGCTTGTGTATTTGAGGACCTTAGAATTACTAGCATTTGAGAATTAACAGTTTTGTTTTTATGTTACCAGCTAGAATTATGCAGATAAGTTCTGAAAATTCTTTAGCTGAGCACTAATCAGAATAGTCTGGAGCCCCAAGGCAGCAGCATCAGGACATGGAGTTTGCTCTGGCACGGAATGAAGATATGTCAACCCTGAGGCAGTTATATTTGTCCAGACAGACAACGTTTTTAGATTGGAACTGATAGCACAAACTTTTACTGACCTAGAAGCTGTTGTTTCATGACAAGGAGGTCAGTACAGACACAGTGAGAAGCCGGAGGTTAGAGAAATCAATGGCGAGATTGAAGAGCTGATCTGTATGAAGTGGTACAGCTCTAATTGCATTTTATTGATAAAATGCCTGTTTCCAAAAAGTATTTAAGGCAACCTACCATAAAAGTACAGCTTTAAAAATACCTGAAGTATAAAATTTGAGGGGAATAGGGGAAAAACAAGATCCAGAAATCCCTGCCCAAAAGAGCATAGCAGTTTATTTGTATCACATTAAGCACCTGTTATATGCCACGTGTTACTCAGCATGCAGGGAGGACAGTGGTGAATAACACAGTTGCTGCCTTCAGTGCGACGATGTTCTAGAGGACAGGGATAACAGCAGCAACGAAAGCGTGTTGCATGCTGATTGGTACTCCGTAGAAAGCAGATAAAAGGAATAGCTAACATTTATGGAGTACTTACTGTGTGCTAGGCATTTAAAAAATTTGTCGACGAATTTAAACTTCACAACAGCTTTAAGAATGAAGTGCTGTTACTAGCCCCCTTTCACCTGTGGGCGCTTAAGGTCACACAGTTACTAAATGGCAGAATGAATGTGTATCTAGCAGTTCAACTCCGGAGCTCTTAACCATCATGCTTTAATATCTCAAAAATAAATTGAAGAAATGTGCCCGACTGCAAGCTGTTGCTGAAGAGCATGAAAGAAGATATGAATAAATATCATGCTAAATACCAGGATTCTGAATGGGAAGCCTTAATTTAGCGGCAGTATCCCACTTCCCCCAAATCAGTCAACAGTTTAAATTTTTAACGGGAATTCCCCCAGGCGGTCCAGCGGTTAAGACTCCGTGCTTTCATTGCTGAGGGTTCCAGTTCAATCCCTGGTTGGGGAACTAAGATCTTACAAACAACGCAGCACAGCCAAAAAAAAAAAAAAAAAAAAAAAAAAAAATCTAATGAAAATCCCAGTAGGATTTTTACAGTTTGGAAGTTGTTTTTAAAGTTGCTCTGGAAGAGTAAATGTGCAAGAAGTCAAGAAAAGTTTGAAATAGGTTAATAACAAGAAGAGGCTTTGCCCTTTAGGAAATATATTTTAACACTATAATAACTAAAGCAGCATATTTCTGGTGGAATAGACAATTTAATGGAACTTGAAATGTATAGGGGATTCGGTGTGTGGTTTTATCAGTACCATTTCAGATAAGTCTTTTTCACTAAATGGTATTAGGACAATTAGATATCCATTTGAAGGGAAAAAATTTAGATATTTGATGAGTTACAAAATCTGGTAGAAAGTTTTTTAGAAAAACATTAGGAGAAAATGTGGGGAACAGTTTTATTATGTTGTGGTGAGGAAGCCCAAGGCTTCCCCCCAAAACACAAAGTTTAAAAGATGAATGTCACACTGGAAAATACAACATGTATAAGAGAAAGGGTAGATATCTATTGCCCTTGCAAATTAGTTGAAGAAAAGACAACCCAGTAGAAGAAAGTGTAGAGGATAAACAGATGACTTCCTGAAAGAGATTCAAATGACTCTCTGATTAAGGAAATAAAAATTAAAACAAAGTGACTATCAAATTAACAGGAAAAAAGATGTCTAATATATACTGTTGATGAGGTCATTACCGTACAGACTGCTGATATTGGCACAACCTAGAGAGCATTTTGGTGGGATATTAAGGTGAAAATATGGGTAAATCCTCTGACTCAGCAGTTCTATTTTTAGGAAGCTTTTCTCCAGAAATACTTGTCTCCCTGTTTCAAGGGTATGTGTCCTTTTAGCATTGTTTATAGTGCTGAAAAATTGGATATAATCTAAACATCCAGTGGAGATATGTGTGGTGTCTGCACTTTATACTTATCCACAGTTTGGAATACTGTATTGATTTTTCATTGAGTGTATTTACGGCTTTGTAATATCAAACAAAATCCAAATGTAAAGGGAACTGCAAGAGTAATCACTCGCCTTTTATCTTTCTCTAGCTATACCAAACGGTTTTGGTACCAGTCCACTGACTCCTTCAGCTAGGATATCAGCACTAAACATCGTGGGGGATCTCTTACGGAAAGTAGGGGTAAGCATTTAATTATTTACCACTAGGTGTTTCAGCTGCCAAGGAACTGAATTATTTCTTAATGTGAAGTGGGGGAAGAAAAAAGGATACCTTTCTGTGGTAGAGGCTGTAATTAACTGTAATTAATCTGAGAAGCAAGAGCACCCAGTGACCAGCTGAGACGTAAGCACCTCCAGGGCTCGGCCTCTCTGGCGCTTCTGCAGGAGGCCCCTGCGCTTAGCTCCCAAGTTCCCCCGGTCCTTCTTTGTGCTCCCCCTGGCCGGTTCTAAAACATCGCGACTCCTTCTTCCTCGAAGGCTGTGTGTCTCATACCGCCCTCTAAGCCTGTTCTTTGCTCTGCCTGCTGTCCTCCTGGTCATCCCCAGGCTTCTTCTCTGTGGGACTTCTGCATTGGCTCGTGACATGACTTTCTGCTCTTAGTCATGCCCGCCTTACTATTGCTAGGTCCCCTCAACTCCAGTGCCATCTCCTTGGCTCTAACCTTGCATTCCAAAACATTTCAGCTTTTGGAATATTAAACTTGGTTTTCTGCTTGTTCGGTTTTTTACTCTGTATAGTACCTACTCTTTGACCTTATCAACAGCAGTACTTTGTTTTGATTTTTTAGTCATCTCTTGCTTTCACTTTGTTCCTACTCATCCATGATCCACGAATCACTTATTCTGTCACTGTTGACTCATGGTCTCTTTGGCCACGGAGGAGACCTGTAGCCTGGAGCAGTCAAGCAGCTGGACATCTTTCCTGCATCCAGATCACTGGAAACAGTTATATAACCTTGTGGGTTTTTAAGCCATTATAAAGTTAGCATTTCTAGCATAGTCATTTTCCTTTCCTGTTTCCCTCAGTGACTTTTATCTCTTTTCGATAATCTACCCCTGAAACTTCCCACTATCCACTGCTCCTTCACTTATTTCTGTGTGTGTCTCTTTCCAAAAAAAGCAGAAATTGCATTATACTTTATATAAAGAAGAAATGGGAGGCCAAGATATAAGGTCCTATGATTACCTTTTCTAGCTTATAAGATTATTTTCTGACTGTCACATTAAATCTGCATTTTCAAGTTACTATGAAAAGTAATGTGTACAAATCATTCATACAGTACAAAGAGTAATCTTCCCTCGCTCCTAACATAATCTTTTTTCAACCTATTTGTTGTAAGAGTTGTGTTTTAATAGTTTAACCTATTTATTGTAACCAAAACTTGAAATAATGCGCTTGCTTTTCAGTGTCTTAACAACTGTAAGCAAAAAGATGAAGGATTTAACTTACATCATCCTTATTTTTAATTTTTTGTTCTTCTGTTGGTTATTTTTATAACTTTAACATGCTTAATTTAAACCTGTGTTTCTGAATTTGTTAGACTGTATCTCAACTCCCTGTTGTGTGTGTGTGTGTGTGTGTGTGTGTGTCTGTTCCTTCTTGAGCTCTCCATTGGTTGGTTCTGAACGTTAGTCAACAGCACCTAAAATATCATGCCCACATATGTATTACTTACTGCATAATCACAGAGGAGGAGCTGGGCGCTAGGGCTGTTTCACTTGTGCCGCTCAACAGATATTTCAAGCGCTTTGTTCTTTACCTATTTACTCAAAATCATATTCGGTTTTTTCATATTCGTATCATAGCTGACATGTATGCCTTTTTTTTTTAAACTTTTTTTTAAATTGGCCATCTTATTTTCACTGCAGAACAATTTTTACAAGATCATAAGAAAATAAGTAAAAAGAAAAAAGCTCTTAAAATCCTGTCATTTCAACAAATTCAACCATTTTTATTTTTAAAAATTACATTCAGCCTTTGTTTGCATATATAATTTGTATATCATTGGATATTTTTATTATCATGGTTCTTAGCATTTCTAAGTACCTTTCTTTTCTTGTGGAGAGAAGAAACGTATGCTTTCTTTGCTGTATTTTTTAATCTTCTGGCTTCTTATTCGCTGAGTGCTCTGATCTGCTTTTAGGGCTGCTGCACTGCTGTCACCGAAGAATTTCTCTTCATTATACTCTTGGGTTTGTTCTGCCTATTCCTGGACCCCATGTTGCCATCTTTCTTTGTTCCCTGTTTTGCTTTAGTACCTTAAGTAATTTTTTTGGAAATGGTGCATGAAAGTTGACCTTGGAGTCCTTGCATTGTTTACCCATTCAGCTGACAGTTTGATTTTTAAGGTGTTATTAGAATTTTTGGTCTGCTGTTATCCACCAGCTCCTACATAAGTTTATGAATATTTTGTTTTCTACTTCTTTGCACTACTTTGTCCACTGACTTCACCTGGAAGTCTCATTCCCACTCTTGCATGCTTTTCCACTGAGAAATCAAGCCCATCTATTTAAACTTTGTTTTCCTCTCTTCTTTTAGTACTCTCCTGTTATTACCTCTGTTTGTGGCTGTTCTTCCTTTTTATCTCAGTGGTGAAAGTATCACATTCCTGCCCTGGCTAATTTTGTCCCTTTGTGCTTTGGATCTCATTCCTTCCAGCCTTCTCATCTTTATGTCTCCTGTATCTTCAGACTTTTACTATATATTTTAATATTTATATGCAATATTTATGTATAACATTATGTATTGTATATATATACTTTATGTCTAATATTTATATGTTATATATATACAATTTTTTAACCTTAAAAGCAAAAATGAAAGCATCTGTTCTTTCCTCTTACCCTGTGTCTCTCTTCAGCTGTCATTCTAGTTCTCTCTTCCTTCCCAGCCATGCTTTTGAAAGCATGTCTCCGTTTATTGTTAGCATTTTTCGATGGCGCACACACTCCCCATATAGCTGAGTCTGGGCTCCGTTTCCTGCTCACTCACTCACATCTCACATTGCTCATTGATGATCTCAGTGCTGTCACATCCAGTGGATGCTGTTCTGTCCTAATTTTACTTGAAATATTCAGCACTGACTTTTTTTTTCCCTTTTGTAGTGCCTTCTTTCCTCTGCTTTTCTGATGCGTGTCACGTCTGCTCGCCTTTCTGCCCATTCCTCTTTGTCATCGTGTTGGGTCTTCATCTGCCCACCCTTTTGGTGTTGACTTTGCTCAGAGTTCTGTCCTTAATTTTCTGATCTTCACAACCATGATTTCTTCTCCTGCTTGGTGTGGACATGGTCTAAATCTTGATTTCTTGGCCACTTTTTTGAGTGCCAGACCCAGTACTTGCATTAGGTTGTTTCACTGACGCCTCAGACACAACTTGTACCTGTTAATGATAGATTCTCAGCAGATATCAGAACGAATGAGTGTCTTGAATATAGGAAATTAATGGCTCTCAATTTTTACTGTGTATGTGTCTATTTAATAAGATGCTGAAAAAGTGCTTATTCAGAGCTTATCCTACAAGATCACTGCGTCTCTTCCTTTCATTATTTTACCAAGTCATGGTACTTTTGTTTTAAGAAAGGAGAAGAGAAAGAAGTTTGTCTGTTTTTGTTGCTGTTTCTTAATAGCTCTTATTAAAATTATGGGGGGAGGGTTCTCAGAGTGGAGTATGTTATCTGTGGCTTTATCTATGTATTTCACATCCCTTAGTGTCATGGATAATGGGAGTGGACTATTTTTTGTCCTTTTTTTCCCCCGTGGGTTATATCTGTCTTGTCCCCCCCCCTTTTTCTGAGGGGATGGGGGAGGGGTTTGATTTGGTAAAGTGTTTGTGGGAGAAGGGGAGGTGGTGATATTTGTGTGTGATGGAAATTGATGAGGAACTTATGTTCTCTCCCTGTCATCTGTTGGTTTGTAGAGCCTGCCTGGCACTGGCCAGGTGTGGTGGTGACAGGTGCTATGCAGGCCCTCAATTTAGAGATAAATGCTAAAGGGCTGGTGTCATTTTCAGATGAACTTTTAAATTATAGACAGTGTGTGTGCTTTGTGTGCTCTCAGAAGCAGAATAGCATTTAACTTCATGTGAGGTGTTGTAAATACCTTTCTGGTACAGTAAAAGCAACTAAACTGAAGCCCTAAAGAGAGAATTGGCTGCTTGAAAAAATTTTCAAGGGATGTTTTTGTATTCTCTATAACGCTTGCTCCCAACACACACGCAGACACCCAAGTAGCCACCTAACAGCCTGCAACTCAGAAAGAAAGTGAGTAGGGCCGAGAGACCTGGGGTCCATCTCTGCGCTGTGCCACGTTCTTCTTAGTTGTAAGGCGAGGATTATACCTGTATCCCTCAGTAATCTGAGAGAAATCAATATTCTGAGTTCATTAGAAAGGGGGTCAGCATAAATATTCCCTCTTTCTATTAGAAAGGGGAATAGTATGGCTTAAACAGCCACCATTATCAACTGAGTCAGTTTGAATCTTGAAATAGAAATGGTTTGAAATGCAAATTTTTATGTGCAGCTACTGTTTTGACAACCAAATCATTCCTTCTTCCTTTTGTAGGCTTTAGAATCCAAATTAGCAGCTTGCAGGAATTTTGCAAAGGACCAAGCATCACGAAAATCCTATATTTCAGGGAATGTTAACTGTGGGGTGATGAGTAGCAATGGCACGAAGTTCTCTCGATCAGGGCACACGTCTTTCTTCGACAAAGGGTAAGTCTTGGGAATTCTAAATGTTAACTTTTTGGGTAGTGAAGTTGCACATTATTAAGTGAGCTTATTGAACTTTGAAAAGATAAACTCAGTTTGATAAACCTACCAGAAGTATTATCATTCAGATCTCAGGAGACACGAAGTCTGTTGTTGTCTTCTAGTCCCCATGGAGTCTGTTGCCCCGGGAACCCTGACTCTGAAGCTTCTGTCCTGGGAGGCAGACTCTTGAAAGGCAGCCGTGTTAGGCTCTGGGGATTAAAGGTGACTGTTATATGGTCCTTGTGCTCAGGGTGCTTGCAGGCTAGTAGACTCTCGGCAAATATTTGTTAAGAGTAGAAGAGAACATGATGGTCATGTATGTGTAAACTCTTCAACAGACCTTTTGTCTGAAGATTTTAGAAAAATATAAAAGCACTGCATCAAGTACATTTTAGGAGATACAAGTTTTGTATGGTGTGAAGATGTTTTTGGGGGAATTGAGAATTAAAAGAAAACTGTAAGATTAAAACAGCGGTACATCCTTAATGCAAAAATTATTTCAGTTGGTACAGAGTATATAAAGTGAAAGTAAGTGCTTTCTGTTTTCACACTATTTTTGCATCCTTAGAGTTATTCCTAGGCATGTAAAATCATATTTTTATGCATCTGCTCTACACTTTTTATTAAAAACTTACAGGATACTTTAAATATTGCTCTGCAGTATGCCTATGGTGACTTATATTGCCAGCATCTTTCTGTGCCAGTACATACTGTTCTACCTCAATTAAAAAAACAGAAAAACCAACAGAACGCTACATGGTTATACACTTGTATCGGTGTGCCGTAGTCTGGGTAACTGGTTAGAATGTGTCGTCTGGGATGCTGGCTGTGTGGCTTAAGGTAGCTGGTCATGGAGCAGCAGCTGAGGCAGCCAATGGTCCCTCGCCACTGTCTCTGCTTTGAGTCATAGAGGCCACTCGTCCTTGTTCTGGGAAAGCAATATAGAAAGTTTCACAGTTTTCTTAAAGGAGCTTTTATTTTCTGCTTTCCTCAGTGATGGTGACACATTTGTGGAGGCCCTGATTGGACACATAATCTGCTCTAAAAAGCTTTTTGTTGTTCATCCTTGTGGAGTGGAGTGTTCTGATTTCCCTGTCTCCCTTAAGAGAAGTCTCCCTTGAAGTATATGTATTTCATTAAGGAGCACATTCTAAAATAATATATAAATTAGGACTTTCTTTATACACATTTCATTAAAAGCACATTCTAAAATATCAACATATAAATCAACTTTATTCTAACTGTTGGGGCTCCTCAGTGGAGGTAAGAATAAAATTTAATATTCCTCAGGTTTAGGAGTTTTAGGCAACCTTGAGGAGTGGCATTTTTATACTGTAATGGTAAGTGGAGTTAGTAGATAGATTTTTTTACATTAGAGATGACATTTCTCCAAAACAATACAGGAAAAGTTTAGGGGAAGTCTTCATGAGTGTTGGAAATAGTGCTAATTATTTTTTCCTGCAACTTATAATTACCTCCAATAGAAAAGTTATGAGTCTATCTGGAATCATATTTCTTCATGGGCCTTGAGCACCTTATGATGTGAGAACCGGCAAACCATAGATGCATCGGGTCGGGCAGATGCCTTTGCAAAAAAAGTCCTTAGAACAGTCCCGATGAAGGAGGGGTAACGTTGTCAGTGTAGGCTCACTGCTCTGGCTCCCTTAGGCCCCTGATGCAGAGCACCAGGGCAGCGATTGCCCGGAGAGGAACCCAGTCGTAGGTGGGGTGGGGGTGGGGGGGGGGCGGGCGGAGAACTGGGTGTAACCTGAAACCAGGAGGGCGCCCTGCGATGGAGCCCTGTCCCTGAGGCGCATCCTAGGTGTAGGCGGAGGCTTTCCGTCCTGAACTGCATCTGGAAATATGCTTCTTGATAGAAATAGTTACAGAGACACTTAGTTTTGGTTTAAATAGTACAAAATTTTAATTGTGCTGTTTCTATTAAGAATGAAATACGTTTTTGTGGGCTGGCCTTTTCTCAAGTATTTCGTTTATATGATAAATGGATTGTATATGCACACTCAATATTAACCTATTATTGCTTGAGTTATGTTTGTCTAGTTGCCATCTTCCTGAGGATAACTCTCGTGTGGGTTTTGCTGTGTTCTTACTTCCTTGCTGCTTTGCTGTGATTGGGGCTTCCTTCGGGCCTGCCTGGCTTTTTACCTCTCGCCTTCCTTCCTGCTCACCTAGTGATTAGATAAAAACCATGATGTTATATACCTGCTGCAAAAGGAAGGGGTAAATATCCCCACTCCCACTCCATTATTAGACCTGGCTCGTTAAAAGAAAAAAATGCCAGTTCATGTAGAAGCGTAGCTTGTAGTTTCAGCATGAGAAGAAACTTTCCATTTAAAAAAAGCCTTTGGCTCTAGAACTTGCCTGCCCTGCCTCTCACTCCTAAGGAGTCTGTCTGTAGCACTGTTACTGTAGTTTTCCTCATGGTCCTAGGAACCTGCAGGAGCGTTGTTTGGGAGAGTTTGTCAAAGTTGGTTTGCGTGTGCGTGCATGTATATATGTGACTGTACACGTATACGCTGTGCCCTCCTGCCTCCCTCAGAATCTTGAGATGCAGTGAGGCCTTACCACATAAACATAAAGCCTTATTGTTATTGTGTTATGGGATTTGAAAATATTTTGTAAGTTCTGGTTGGTTGAGGGCTTCTTGGAGTCAGGATATTATCTAGTCTGTGATCACTTCAGCGGTTCCTAAAAAGTGGGTTGCTGGGTCTGCTTCCCTGTTACCGCTCTGTTTCCTCCAACCACTACCAGCCCGTTCATATCGCTCGTCCAAAAGGACACCAGTTCACATGTAGTCCAGTCATTTGAGTTCTCTCAAAAATGTTCTTTTTTTCTCCATAGCTTTTATTTAGTTTCGTATGTATCGCTTGCCCTAGTTTTGTAAGCCAGTCTGATTTTTTTGGGCTGTGTGTAGGTGAGCGTAGACTCATTTTGGGGCACGGTGTGAAAATGGTATTTGTATTACTGCTTAACGTTTTTTCCTTTTTTTTTATTAGGCAAGAAAAAGTCATATTTCCCACGTTGTTCATGGGTAACTGACCTTGTTTGCTGTGCCCTTTCATTCTTAATCATGGTGTGTGGTGGAAGACAAATTAACATTAACAGACTGGTTTTACTAACTGCATGGGGCTGACTGCTTTAACCAACTTCCAGCCCATGAGTGAGCTTTCAAGTTCCTGTTTGATTTGACTGTGTACCATTATTATTGGTTCAGTTGTGCAAAACAAAAACAAGTTAGTCGTGGTGGTCCTGGGGCGGTGGTGAAGAGCAGGCCTGATGGTTCTCTGATACAGGGGAGAGGGTGGTAGAGATGACATCAGCAGTCTGGGGGCGGGGTCACCGCCAGGCCCTGGGACCACATTTGACTGCCTCCATGGGCCTGGGGTGCTTCCCGTTAGCCAGTGTCTTCTGTTTTCTCAAAGTAACACTAATGATAGTGGATTCTTGCTATGTGGGGTCTCCCCTCTGCGCTCACGCGTGTGTTCCCACAGGACCATGGCGTGGTAGATGGGGGCTTGTGTATAAGGTCTGCCTTCCTTTTGAGGAATGAACATTTCAGTTTGCAGAGCCTGGGCCGAGGCCTGGAGCTCTGCTGAGCTCCTGTTTCTCCATCTGACTGGTGAGACTGGGGTCTGGAGCACCTGCCTGCTCTCCTAAATGAGCTGCAGCCTACATTCTTCCTTTTCGCTCCTGCCCTCTCGGGCGTGCCTGTCCCGCTTTGACAGAGTCAACCCCCGTGCTTTCTCCGTATAGTGGTGAATTTGAGCAGCTTCTAAGTATGCATTGGTTCTTCCCCTCTTTTACTTCTGTTGCCATTTACAGTCGACCTTATTAGTTCCTTGTCGTAGCTGGGTTCTCTCTTTTTCAGACTCTTAAACTAGATTTTTGTGGTATGATGGTGCAGTTTCCTAGCTTCTGGACCCTTTTTTGCATAGATGTTTCTCAGATCTGTGTCTCCATCTCTGCCCGTTTTTTCTCCATTCAATCCTGTGTTTTCCGCTGGGACATGTCCCTTCGGCTCTTTTGCTGCCCCCGAAACCAAATGTGGTGAGTATGGAGGTGTTTCTTCTCTTGGAAGCCTTTCCTCAGTGCACAGCTTTGCAGTTCCCTCACGGGGCCTCACCAGACTGATAGTCCTGCCTCTAGGTTCAGCTGTCTCCTTCCTCCTGGCCTTTTACTTGCTACTTCTCAAAGAGAGGTGCTAGCTAAGACCCTGGGGGTTGTTATTCCCTCTCTCTCCCACTGAACTTTCAAATCCAGAATTCCCATTTCCACCCACCCAGAGAAGCTGCGTATGGAATTTCTTGTTCTCCTTTTATATTCTGTATTGCGCTGCTCATTCTTCCTGTTAGAGCTGACCTGCAGTGGGAGCACCAGCGTGGTTGCTCACTGGAGCGGTCAGGTGTTCCTGGGCCGGGAGGAGACTGGGAAAGGATAATGGCCTGGGCATCTGGAGGCAGCTTATGGGCCCAGCTCCCCATTGATGGGCTCACGGGGTGAGCTCAGGTGAATGGCTGGACTTTCTGCTTTTGTTACCTTGGCAATGTAACAATGGGGATGAACGTGATATTCCTTAGGGGTCCATCTAGCTGGAAAATGTAGGAATCTCAGTACTGCATTTGTACGTGGAGCTGTCCTCACGTTTGCTGCTTTTGTGCGCCCTGTGGAACAGTGTCCGGTTCTTCTGGGCACCCAGCAGTGCTCCCTTCTGCCGAGTTTCGGGGACTGTCTCTAGCCTTGCCTGCTGCTATACTGTGTGAGGCTGGGAAGCTGGTGTTCACATGTTTAAAGCTGAAGCTGTCTGTGAGGCCTGCCTAGTTCTCCCTGAGGTTCTAGGAGAGGCAGGCATTGGGGCTCTGAGACCAGGCAGACAAATGACAGACAGATGGCTTATTATGTGAGGACTACAGTGGCATATGGGATGTGGCTTCTGTCTCCAGAAGAGGCACAGGCACATAGCCTTGGGAGGATGGAGAGGGATGATTTAAAGTTTTCAAATGTGACGAGCTCAAATATCAGACCTCCCCAACCCACAGAGAAAAGAGAAAGTTCTGAGGGTGCATCACCGAGGTGGGAACATGGACAACAGGGAGAGACTGCACTTGTCAGCGCCCCTCCTGTTGCTCTTGGCCTGTCTGGGTAGCTTGATTTCCAATTCGAAATCTCTACGTGGGTTAGTTTCTTCGGATGTTAACTGTGTCTTCAGAGTAGTCAAGTCTCTTTGCATCCCTGTTTATCCATGAGATTACCCTCACCTCTTCAGTGTATGAAACCGTCCTCTTGATCTTGGTGGGGAATGTGTGTCTGGTTTTTTTTGTTTTTTTGTTTGTTTTTTTTTTTAAGAGAACCTCTGTCCATGAGTCTACATTCAACTCCCTGGGCCCCTCTGATGAGTAGGCCGGTGGGGACAGTGGTGGGCAGTCTGGCCCCAAGTTGTGAGTGGGACACATTTTCCTAGGAAGTTTTTCAGTATGGAAGGGCTGCAGGGGCATCCTGGGAGGGGTTCCAGGCCTTGCACTCACTCCCTCACTGCTTCCCATGGCTGTGCTGCCTGGTGGCTGGGGCTGGGGTAGGGCTGGGTCCTGGCTGCAGGTGCTTGTGCTGGGTGCGGCTGGTGTCTCACGAGTCTGCAGGGAAGCCTACCCGTCTGGCTTTGCTTGCTAAACAATTTTTAAAAAGTTATTTTTCTCCCTCTTATTTAAGGTATTCATGTACATTGTAGGAGATTTGGAAAACAATAAAAAAGTACAAAGTATTGATAGTAAATAAAATTTATCCGCAACTCAGAGGGAAGAAAAGTAACCACTGTTAAATTTTCCTTCTATAATAAATGTGAGAGAGAGCGTGTGTGTGTCCCCACGCATTCTAGATTTAGCCGTGTGATAGTTATGTCTAGCTGTATGAGGGGCTGTAGTGCAGAACGTATACTACTTACTTTTTTTTCTTCATATCATTGAGCATGTCTAGTTTGGTAACCTGCTGCTTTTTCCACCTAGCGTTAATTACATTTGGAATATTTTCCATGCTGTTAAGAACTCTGGAATGTGTTTTTAATGGCCTTATGATATTTCATTGTTTGTTTGTGCCCTTTTTTATTTAGCTAGTTCCCTGGTGGTCGATGTTTAGACCTGCTCTGTTGGGAAATAAATCAGGGCTGTGGCTGCCTCTGCCGGTGTGATGAGGGTGCCGAGAAGGGAGCAGTAGCCTCATCACCGCAGGACCATGGGGTCCTCAAGTCTCACTGGGCCCTGCTCTCCAGGCAGCGCTCTCCCTTGGGCCGGGAGGAGGAATAGTTGTAGCGAGCAAATGGATTTCGCTGTGTCTCGAGTGATTTTAAATGACAGTCTCTCTTTCTCTTCCCCTTCCCTTCTGTGCTCTGGTCACCCCCACAGGGCAGTAAACGGCTTTGACCCGGCTCCTCCTCCTCCTGGTCTGGGCTCCTCGCGCCCGTCGTCGGCACCGGGTATGCTGCCTCTCAGTGTGTGAGTGCCCGGCCTCCAGGGGGGCTCCTGCCCTCCTCCAGCAACCCAGGACACCCACGCCTCACCCCTTGGTGCCTGGGCCCAGCTCGTGCCCCTCCGTCTGCCTCCCCACGGCTGGCAGAGGGCAGGCTTCATGCAGTGGCGGCTGCCGGGCCCCGCCCAGCCCCAGGACTCCGCGCGATATCAATACTGGCTGTTTTCTCTTCTCGCCGTAGTGCCGTTGGTTTCACATGATTGCACTTTTGTGGGTCACAAGGTGATACATACGTGTATTACTTGGTCACTGGATGCAGAAGTACCCATTCATCACCCCTGCCTCCTAGCCCCCACCCTGCTCTACTGATAGGGTTTAGTTGTGTTTAGGACATTGCAGATCTTCTAGAAGTTCTCCCCCAAATCAGGTCGACGTGAGTGCTCCTCCTGAGCTCCCACCCAGCATCTCCAGTGCTCATGACCATGTGTCCCCTGCCTCCACCTCCCACAGTTTGGGCCAGTTGCTGGCGAAGAGTCAGGAAGGTCACTGAATTAGGGAACATTTTCTGCACCTTCTGGTTTTACTTTTGCAGTTATCATTCCGTAGACTAGCCTCCCAGAGCAGCAGACGCCTGCCTGAGCCCAGGTAGCAGGAGCTTCCGGGGCCTGGGCACCCACAGGGCCATGCCCCTGCCGTCTCCTCCTCCTCCACGTGCCTCAGACTCGGGGTAGGAGGTAGTGGCAACCTCCTCGCCAGCTCTCTGGTCTTTCAGTTAAATGACACCTTCAGAACGTTTTTGTTTTGTCTTCAGAGGGCCGGTCCAGTCGTGTTAGGAAGGGTTGAGTGGCCTGATTCCAGGGGCCAGCCGGTGCCAGCTCCTGGGGGGCAGACTGACCGTAAGTGATTGTCCCTGTGCATCCTTTGATTACTCTCATGCTGCATTTACTGTTTACATTTGTTTTATTGTACATAGGTTTGTAAACATTATTGCCTAAGATATTTGTATATAACTTGGGCTTTGTAGCTTTTATTTATTCAGAACTCATATGGCATGTTAAAGACTTATGATGGTGTCCTACTCTGGGCAGCTGTATAGGATCATCATGTGGTTAAAAAAATAATTCCCCTCAAAAAAATCTTTTAATGTGGAAACAATAAATTTCACAGAAAAAAAAAAGGATTGAAGTTGCTTTATTGGGTTTCTGCCATCCTGTGAGAGAAGAGCTGGAGTTGCAAAACCAGGTTCAAATGTCACTTGTGCTCTGACATGGGACGCCGGGATGGACAGCAACTGCGGAATAGGGCAAAGAAAATTCAGGCATCCTCAGGATGTGTCTGATGTACTGAGCAGGCATTCTCATGTTGATTCTTTTTTAATTTATTTATCTTAAAAATTGAAAAAATTTTAAGATGTTTATCTTTAAAAATTGAAGTATAGTTGATGTCCATTTTTACACAAGTTACAGGCGTACAATGTAGCGATTCATAGTTTTTAAAGGTTATATCCCATTAATAGTTCCTTCAGAGTACAGGCTGTATTCCCTGTGTTGTGCAGTACATCCTTGTGGCTTATTTATTCCTCATGCTGGTTCTTGACACTGGTTTCTGCTCTTAGCTGTGATTTCCAGGAGCAGCTTGAGAATGGCCCTGGCCCCATGTGGAAATCTGGAAGGAAGGACCTGGGCTTTGAGGGAGGCAGCACTTGGAGTAACTGTGATGGGTCCAGGAGCTGGCCCTCCTGCTGGGCTGCCTTTCATGACACGTGCTGGTGTTCTGGAATTAGAGATTACTTGGATCTGGGCTTCTCTCCTCATCCGTCAGGTTGCTGTTAGCCTTGAGAGAAGGTGCCAGATGTTTGGTAGCAAGAGACGGGGTGACTGGACTTGAGGAATAAGTAAACTGGGGGTCTGTACAAATGTGTCAGATTCTGAGAGCTGCTTATAACAAAGAGCAAAAGCGGAATAGTTTGTAGTTTTAAAAGTGCATGTAAATGAAAAGAGAATCCAGTTCCTAAGTGAATAGGAAACATTAAGATAGGATATAAAGGTTTCTTCTCCTGTCCATTAGTACACAGGCAGGAATAGCTTCTGTTTGATGTTCCTGGAGATTTTGTCATAAGCTGGCTCACAAGAGACGCTTGTCCTGTGCCGTGCTCAGCTCTGCTGGCCGAGCAGTTGAAGAGAAAACTCCAGCTCTCTTACTGATGGGCAGGCTCCCAGCTTCTTTGCCAGTCATCAGTGGAAGGGTGGGATTAGATTAGAGGTTTCGAGGTTTAGCAGACCTCTTTGTTTAAGCAGGAATCCCAAATCTAAAACGTAACAAACAGAGCTACTCTAGTTAAAGTAAGGATGAGTTCTAGAGCTTGAATGCTCGTCCTTGGGTCCCCAGCGATTTCTTGGTTCCTCTCCGGCTGCACACCCGGGATTATCTCGCCAGCTGTTACTCAGACGATGGCTGGGAGTGGGGCCCTGGCTGCAGAGGCCCACGTGTCACTTGCTGATAGCACCACTGCTTTGAGTCCAGGAGAGCACAGGCCAGGTCCGTGAAAGTGCAGAGTGTGCTGCCGGGCTTATTTCTGGCTCCTTCAGACTCCCACGTAGTTTTGGTTTTTTTATGGCTGCAGCAGCCCTTGGCATATGACCCCCTGAGGAAGCTGGTTGATTCCCCAGGCCTCTTTCGGCTTCCTGTGTGGGTTCCAGATCTTCCTCCACTTAGAGTGGGATTACGTCCTGATAAACCCATTCATTGTAAATTGAAAATATCTTAAATTGAAAACACTAACCTGCTGAACATTGTAGCATAGCCTCCCTACCCTAAACGTGCTCAGAACACTTAGACATGAGCCTGCAGTTCGGCAAAATCGTCTAACACAAAACCTGTTTGATAATAAAGTGTTGACTACCTAAAGTAATTGAATACCGTACTGACAGTGAAAAACCGGGCGGTCGTCTGGGTTTAGAATGGTTGTATTTGCACTGATTGTTGACACTTGTGATCGCGTGGCTGACCAGGAACTGCCTGTCCAACACTGTGAGAGCGGATTGGACTGCATGCATATTGTTAGCCTGGGAGAAGATTAAAATCTAAAATTCAAAGTATGGTTTCTATTGAGCGTATCGCTTTTGCATCGTGGTACAATCAGGAAAATCTTCAGTCAAACCATTGTAAGTCAGTGACCGACTGTATCTGGTACAAAATGCTGCTTTGTACTTGCTCACATAGAGCATTTGCTACCTGGTATGAAAGGTCTACACACTGTTTGCCTGCCTAGCTAGAGGTCCTCTGAGTGGGTTCTCTTCCTAGGGCTGCTCCACTGCCACGTTTGCGCGGCTCTCACTGAAATCTCTAGGAATGAGCCGTCCCCTGTGCTGGCTCCACGTGGCGGTCTCCCCTCCGTGGAGGGGGCTGATCTTCCAGGTGGCAAAGATCAGCTTCTTGTCTCTAGATATTTTCATCTCACCACCCATTCCCATCCCTTGCTCCTGAAACATCTTCCTGCATAAAATAGGAGCCAGCTGAATGGCCAGAAGCCATACCTCACCCACACAGTAAAGAGCCAGAAGCCACAGCTGGGGTGTCAAGTCACAAGGCAAGCGACAACTAGATACAGTGAGCTGGAAGCGGAATGAGCTGGTTTTGCCTCAGTTTACGGAAGGGAAAGTGGGCCCAGGATTTGGGTGACTGGCCTGAGCTCACATAGCTGGTTCTGGGAAAAGCCAGGTTTGGAAAGGAGCCCAGTGTCTTTTTTCTGCTGTATTCACTACCTTGTCAAGCTCGAGGCCTCGCCAGCCTCTACTGTGGCTCGTGCCTCAAGAGGTGAGCTGATTTTGAACGCTTGGAAGTGATGTGCCTGGGGGTGCACAGCCTTGGCAGCAAGGGGAATGTGGCTCGTCTCCCCTCCTCTCTCAGTCCTGTGTCTGTTGGGGTGTTGACTCTGTTTCTCTCAGAAGCTGTCTTGCAGACGCCATTATCATGTGCCAAGAGCCAAGGAAGAAGCTGGGACCTCTGGGGGGAGGGGACGTGACCTGGGGTGGAGCAGTGGCTTTAGGGAGCAGCCTGTAGCCGGGTCTCTCCTGCCTGAGAGTAGACTAGCCTGGCTGCTGGGGGGAACAGGGCCCGAGGGGGAGTGGGTCCAGGCCCTCAGTTGTCTGCAGTTTGCCTAGAGGATGTTAAGATAAGCCTTTTCTACATTCTTTTACTTCATGGGTTGTTTTGCTCTCTATATTTGCCTCAAAGTTTGAAACAAATTAAGAGCACTAGCTTGGCCTTTAAAATATAAATGTGTTACTTGATTGCTTTCTAAAAATGAGAGTGGGGGCAGGAGGCATCTTTGCAAATCATCTTCCTATGACTTAGAGCATCTTATCTAAAAACTGGTCCCATGACTGTTAAAAATATGATGTATGGGAATACAGTAGCCCTTTATTGATTCTAAGGGAAAACAATCTCTAGTAAATATTAATGTAAGAGACTTCTTTTATAAGATAGTGAAGATAGTGCCTGTGAAGAGGCAAATTTGAAAACAGAACGAAGCTTACGGTGCTGGTGGTGTGCCACGTGTGGTTAGGATTTGGAGTCATGGTTTATCCTGCTGCCTGTCTGCACCCACAGTTATGTTAGGGCTTCCTGTCAGCTCTGAAGTCTTCACCAAGGGAAACTGAGCAGCTGTTTCACTTGTTTATTTGTGGGGTGTTTTCTAGTCAGGTATCATGTTTGCTGGATCATGAGGTGCAGGCGGAGGCCTGGGATGGGGGTGCTGGGCTGGCAGGACTGGGCAGGTTTTCAGGCACACGCATGGATCAGCAGTCACGTCTGTATGAGGCTCAGAGCCGGTAGCGGGGGGGAGGGGGGGAGGGCAGCAGATCCCACTGTCACCTAGAATTTAGGGGACTGGGTACACTTTTACATACTGGTGTCACCAAATTATCCTCTAACTCTTGAATCAGTCTAACAGTGTGATAAGCTGTAACAGCTCTTCATCTGTGTTACTAAGAACAAACAGTCTCAATAGCGCTAATATAAACATCTGACGATAGGGAAATGGCATGGTTAGGATGACTTATCCGCTGAACAAGAGGCCATAGAGCCACTGAAATGTAAGTGTGCAATCTGCTAAACCATGGGAACGGAAGTGATGAATGCGAAAAGGACACAAAATAGATGAACATGCAATATCAGCTTTATAAAAAAAAAAAAGGGAAAAGATGAAAATAGTTTACTGTTTGTGGGTTTTAAATTTTCCTGTAAAGTTGCTCACATTTTTAAAAAATTGAAGTAACGAGACTGATTTTCTTTCACTGCCCAAGTTGGCCTTGAAGACTTGTGCCGAGTAGTTCTAAGATTTGAGCACGTAGCACAAAGCAGGGGCTCCCTGACCTGCCAGTGACCCGGCTGAGTCACACGTGGGGAAATTTTAAAATGCAGATTTCCCCAGGTTCCACCCCAGCACCAGCCTAGCGAGGGGAGTTCCGTATTTCATGGACTCTCAAACGCCAGCAATTACAAGACATACCTTTACTTTGTAAACCAGTAAGAAAAATGTGCCAGCTGGAACTATGAAAACGCTTATTATTTAGGCTTTGTATTTATTGAAAGAGCTCTTTTAGACTTATTTATGCAGATTCTCATCATATCACAGTTAACTCGTATACAAAAAGGAAAATGTGAGCGATACTCCTAGAATGTGAGACACTCCTGAAACTTAACATCGTGATTCCGATGTTCTGAACCATGTTTTGACCCAGAGTTGTCCTTGTCCGTGTTTTCCCAAGCAGTGTCGTCCTCCGCGCCATGACGCAGCACTTCTGAAAAGCATATTCTGCTGCTGGTTCCAGACTTTTCTTCTGAGCTGCTGATACTCACTCTACAAGATTTGATGCTGGGCTTTACTGACCCTGCCAGGAGTCAGGCAGTGACAGCCACATGACAGCTGCCCCTTCCTTAAGGTAGACTGTGAGATGTGTGAGTTTACACATGGGAGAAAGGGAGCATCTTAGCGTCCGTGCAGCACGGTCCTTTGAAGGAGGCAGCACTCTGCTTGGATGTCTCAGGCAGACCCGGTGTTTTAATAGTCTATGTCATGTTACATCTTGAATAAGGCTTCATGACGTCCAGTTAGTGGGGACAGAGTCCGTTGTTGGGCTACTTTGAAAAAAGTAAACAGACCTCACTGCTATAATGCATCAAACACGAATGTGTAGTCTTGGTGTTAGGGCTGAAGGATATGTTTGTACTTTGTGCACATGGTACACAGCACTGTAATTGCAGTGAACGTTGTCTTTGGAAACTGGCATCATCATGTCAGTATAACCTTGTAGAGTGTTTCTTGTTAGATTTCTGGACAGAATTGTATAGTTTTCTGGATTCCCAAATGACAGGTGGCTACACAAGGAAGTAGACTGCCCGGTTGGTCCTGTTCACAGGATGTAGTATTCTAGCAAACACTCCCCTCAGCAATGGGGAAAGTTCTTGGTGTAGATGTTGTCCCTCCCAGAGTGACTGGGAAGCCTTTGTAGATGGGAACTCCCCTTAGGTCTCAGCCGTGGGCTTCACCCAGGCCCGCCTGAACTAGGCGGGGAGGAGCCATCCTCTCCACTTTCTAAAGAGTCCAACCTATGGCCTGTTGTGACTTGATTTTATTTTTTAGGGGTGAGGCAGGAAGTGGTGGTTCCTAGTATCTGACAACTGTGAGCTCTTTTCTTACCCAGTCTTGACAGACATGTCTGTTGTCATAGCAACATTGGCTTCAGGAGGAAGGGGCTAGTGGGTTAGTGATACCCAGAGAGGCTGGCTATAAGAATTTGGTCTTCCAGCTCATTTCATCTTAGTTGAGGTTTCCAGGGCTGGGGAAGATTAGTGACAGAAAGGAAATGTGATAGGGCACTCGTCTTTCTGATGTCAGAATATCCAGGACAGTCAGGCTAGGAACAGGTGTTATCCCTACCAGAGTAATTTAAAAGTTCTTAGAATGTCTGCATTAAGAAGAGCAGACGTGGCAAGGGCAGACAGAGCATTTGAAGTGGCAGAATGAAAAACCCGAACAGAGCTCATCGGAACTTCATTTCCACAAAACGCTCAGGCTTTCCCATGTCTTGCCAGAGCCCCTCCTCACGACGGACCCAGACACCTGGGGGATAGGAGCTGGCCAGCTGCTTTGTCTTTGACACTGAAAGCTGTCTTCCTTGTACTTTAAATGTTTCATGAACTGCCTTAGGTTATGAAGCAGTGGTCTGTTTAGTGCAGAAAGGTCCCTTCTAGTTAGCATCTTTGTGGAATCAGGAATTAGACTCTGTTCATGTAGATTACATGTTTCTCCTGGTAGGCTGAGTAGTTGGGAAACAGTGTGACATTAACACCAGTTCAACCAGCCAGCAGGGAAGGATTCTTTGAGAAAAACAAGCCTCCGAATTCCACAAACCCCTGGACTGAGTTATTGAACGCAAGGGTGAGAACACACTTGAGACACGGTAAGTGCAACTCACCTTTTGTCTCCTATGGTAGTGACACAGGAGAAGGGGGGCACTTTTGCCCATGTTTCCCATGCCCACAACTGCCAAGCCTCTCGGGTGTACAGTTCAGACCACTGAACCAGCCTGACCCGAGCACGTCACGGGAAGCCCCAGCATTCCCCACATGATTGTGTTCCCCTAGTATTTCTCTCCAGCCCGTCCTAGTTGGCCCACAGCTGCCGTTGGATCTCACCACTGAATCCTCCCAAAAGCATTTTTAATATGCATCCTGTCTGAAAATGTAGTCTGAAACTTCTTGGATCTGTAAAAAATAATCTAGTACTGAGCTTCATTGGTCGGTGACTGAAGCCCTCCTCAGGGTTTCACCCTGCAGCCCTGGCCCACTCCCTTCCCCGTTACCAGCTGTGGCTCCAGCTCCAGCAGCCCTTTCTTTCCTGATGGGGCTGCACATGGAGGCCAGCGGTGAGAACAGGATCTGTCGCCAAGACTGCCCAGAGAATTAGCCTGTCATCCGACAGTTTCTAGGAGTGCAATGCTCTCAGAAGAAGCAGCCTGGCTGTCAGCATTTTAAAGTCTACGTAGCTTCCAACCTCTGATCAGATCACAGGTGGGAAATCGAGAACAGAAGGTGAGAAGACATTTCACATTCACATGATTATTCTTGTTTATTGAGGTCTGTTTATTCTCAACGGGTGCTTTTTCCTCCAAGTAAATAGAGCAAGGCGTAAATATCTATAATGAATAAATTTATTGTCTTACAAAAATCATTGTCTAGAAATATGGGAATACAAGAAAAGATATTTGCAGTCAGGTGTCTGGTGGTCAACAGCCAGTACAATTCATAAAGGGGGGAAACCAGAGATTCCAAACCCACATGACAAACTCTTCCTAACAGATGTTAAAGCTTTCAACCCAAAAGGTTTGTGTTTTCAAGCATGTTGCAGAGGATCAAGGATTTATAATTAACACTGATTCATTGTCACTGAATGTTTATAATACCACTTTGACTAGAGGTACATGATATGAAGCACAGTCAGAACTTAATACATTAAATTGTTACAGAGGCAAATAATATATTGAACGTTGTCTTAGTACTGTAGTGTCTAAGGCACTTTCTGTAATGTCAGTTTGATTAACTATCAACCAAAAACAGAATGCTAAATGTTCACTGTAACACTGTCCCAAGGGGAGGGGAAAGGAGAAATGAAAAAAGAGTCACATCCACTGGCATGTCAACATTCAGGCAGGTGGCATCTGTTCTTGAGGTTCTGTCAACCTCACTGACAAACTTGGAACAAGTCTCGGACACAAAACCAATATTCCCGTTTTGGGCTCAAAGCAGCGGCTGAATTTGCAAGGTCAGCATGAGAGGCTGGCTGGCGAGGGAAGGTACCCCCCCCTAGCTTCTGCTCAGGGGCCTGCAGCTGCTTGCTCTGGAAGCGAGGAGCACACCGGCGAAGCCAGAGGCCTCAGGAGGCCATCCAGAAGTCGCGTGATGCTGCCCCCGGGGCCTCAGCGACAGCGTGGCCACCATCCTTCCTATGCACAGGCCTGCCCTGGCCAAGGACAGTTCACGTGAAGAGGTACAGGGACACCACGACTCGAGGGGGAGGGGCATGGCCACCCCGCACGGATGCTGCTCCCCCAGCCCAGCCCGCCCTCCTCATCTCGCCAAGCCCCTTGCCCAGCTGCTCACTGAGATCGTGTTGATCATTAGTTGAAGGAAATGAGAGCTACAAGTGCAGTTTAGCTTCCACGGTGTTCGAAGAGAGCCGACGTGGCTGAGGAGGCAGGGGCCACATGAACACAGAACTAAGGTGGCTGTCCGTACAACAGAGCATGCAGAGCGACGGGGCAGCCACCCCGGGGCTGGCAATGGGGTCTGGAGGTTGTCTGAAAAAGGGTTCTCTTCTTAACATGTCTTATAAAATGGTCTCTCGATGGATATATGGAAAATAGATGCAATGACAAGGCGATCTGTTTAATATGTGTAGGTTTTGTGTATATATATAAAAAGGGGAGCAATTGTACCTAAATCTGAAGCAGGAGACAGGTGTGTAGGCCAGAAGGCCTTAAGACACAGTTGATCTCTCAGGAAGGAGTCTCGCAGTTCGCCAGTTCCCCAGATCTGCTGCAGGAGCCCTGGGGCAGGGGCGCCGGGTTACTTCCTGCATGTCCCGCGGGATCGCCTCCACCGGCTTCCTCGGATCTACTCGCACTGGGGCGGCTGCGTCTCGTTGACGTCACTGGTCTTACTTTCTGTGTCGTCGTCCGACAGCTCCAGGGAAGCGCCCTCAATGTGCAGCTGGCGGCGGCCAGACCGGCTGGAGGAGAAGCTGATTGGGCCTCCTCGCCTGGAGAGAACAGAAAGCATGTGGGCATGACCACAGCACCATGTGGCCGGCAAGTTGTTCAACCACCTGACGCTCAAAACTTCCACCCCCTCCTGAGGACACTCCACCCGGGGTGGTGGGCCGATGAGGACCGGCTCTGTGCTTTCCCACCTCTCCCATACCTGCCTGTGGAGCACCATCCGGGGAGGGCCCCGGGGGGGGGCGGGGGGGGGCGCCGGGCTCTGCTCCCTGCTGTCCCCAGCGGACACAGGAAAGCTCTACCTGCTCACCACCAGCCAGCCTCTCTCCAAAGGGTAGAGAGTAAATGCTCTATTTAGGCTTTGTGGGCTGCCTAAGGTCTGTGTTGCACAGACCTTATTTGTTTTGTCTTTTTACCACCTTTATAACGTAAACGCCATTCTCAGCTCCCCGGCTGTACAAGAGCAGGAAACAGGATCCGGCCCATAGGTCACGGTTGGCCGACACCCGTGCTAAGCTGTCCTTCTTGGGGAGAAGGTGTAGCCGCTGCTCCCTGTGTTCTGCCCTGGTGCACGTCCAGCCCAGCGTGGGCATGAGGCATGGGCGGGGCGGGGCCTCTCCTCACTAGGGACACGGACAGTCGCCGCCTGGCTCTCCAGCCTTGAGCTGTATGTCTGCACAGCCCACCGGGAAACAAGGCACAGACGCGTGGGCCTGCTGCTCCTCCGATCTCCTCCAGGACTACTGACGGTCAGGAATCCAAATGGGTAAATGGGCAAGAACAAGGAGCTGGACAGGAGCCTGAGAAATCCACCACCCCCCGAGCCCACGGACGCACTCACCGCAGCCGGTTCTTCAAGGTGCTGACCTCGCGGCTCAGGCCCTCGTTGGCCTCGGTGGCATCGTCCAGTTCCCGCTGGAGTTTGCGCCGAGACGCGTTGGCACGTGTGGCTTCTTCCTCTGCCTCCTCCAGCTGCCGTTTGAGCTGCTTCATCCTGGCATTGGCCTTCTCCATCTTGGGGGAGTTACACAGAGCAAGTCAGACCAAACTGGTGAATCCAAATTCCGTTTCGCTGCGTCCACCCTGCCAGCCACGTGGGTGCACACATGAGTGTACACACACACACACACACACACGCACATATACACGTGCGAGTGCGCTGACACCTGAGACTGGGGACCAGCCTGCCATGGTCAGCAAATTATGCTAAAGGAAACTTTTAAGTAAACTTAAAACCCAATTTTTATCCCCGAGTTTTCTGCAGAAAAAACGACAGTTTAGGATCTTCACATGAGTGACCTATGGGATTGTGAAAGGTAACGGCTGTTCCCACAAAATGCAGAAGAGCCACCAATATGGACAGTATCCAGGAGATGCTGCATTCACCTTACACCTCCTTTCAACATGGCCGTATCAACATTCTATTCTGATTCGAGTAGAAAGCCACTATGGAAGACCCGACGCGAGAACTCAGCCCGCCCACCGGATCACCCACTCCTGAGCCGCAGAGGCTGGCGGTGCCCTGTGGGTCATGCCACCCAGAACTGCCCTGGGTGTTGCTAGGCCCTGAGCGTGGGGGTGGGAAGGGAAGGCCAGGCTGGGTGCCCGACTGGAGCAGGGGAGGAAGAGGGGAGTGTCTGGGCCAAAGGCAGTGGATCCTCAGCTCCATCCACGGCGGCAGGTCTCAGAGAGGAGCGAGAGCCAGTGGGAGAGCACAGCCCCCAGGCTACAGCCAGCCACAGTCCTATCCGCACATGCCCTCGACAATGAGAAAACAGATGCCTGGACGCAGACGAGGAGGACCCCTCGGGTCCCACATGCAGTACATCTGCTTTCTCTTCCCTTTCCATCCAGCACCTCCTGCATCCACCCCTCCATCCGGCCAGTATTTAGTGACTGCACACTACGCCCAGAACTACTCTAGGCATTCAAGAGACGGCAGTGGGTGAAACAGGCAGAAATCCCCACACCTGTGAAGCGTCCATTCTAGTGGAGGAAACATGGTAACTTTAAGGTCAGTCCAGGCCTCACCCTTCAAGCCTTCCCGACATGCTCTCACCCACCCTTTCTCTGTATCTGGGGCACTTGGGGGTACTCGTGGGTCAGGGCCGTGTCCTAATCACCACTGTATCCACAGTACCTGGGAGTGACTGGCAGGAACAAGGAACAGCACATGTTTGTTGTTAGAATTAAGAGTTTCAAACAGCGCTTCCTGATTCAGCGAGTCGAACGGTAACATGGTTGGTCCCGCGCCTGTCTGCTTGCTGCAGCATTTAGGGTGGAAGACGTGTTCCTCCTGCCCTGCCTTCTCCCCTCACCTGTTCTTTATACTGATCGGCATGTCGGCGTTCATCTTCGACCTGCATGAAGATTTCTTTCAGCTTCTTCTCGGTACGACGGACTAGTTTGTTGGCGGCGGCTCTTTCCCTGTGAAAATGATCAACGTGTTAGTTTTCACAATTCTTGAAATGAAAAAAAATTTTACGTCCTTTTCTCTGGAAGATGACATACGTTAGAGTTCTTTCCAGGACCTCTGTATCCCTTCTGGTCAAACTATGGCCTGCCTTAATGTATTCTAATGCTGACAGGTAGAAAAACTGCATTATTCCTTCCCGCACAGGTATTAGTCACTTTATTTAGCAATCTACCAAAGACCAAATGTCACATACAAGCTACCTGTCACTTGAGTGTAGAGTTTTTGAAGACAAAGACTCAATTTATTAAGTGACTGTTTCGATTTAAAACTTCCTGACTACCTACTAAGATGCTAGAGCAGCTGACACTGAAACAACCCCCCACCCCCCCCAGTTTAGGTAGGAGTCAAAGCACCATGTTTCTAGACAGGCCTGCACGCTCACGTGAGGCAGAGGTAACTTATTTGGAGAACTCCACTGAAAACAGAAAAAGTTCTTTTGTTCCTTCACAAATGGTATGCAAAAATGGATAATGATGGAGTCGGTTGAAAGGGCGAGTCATGTTAATTACAACTAACAACAAACAAGCCCTTTATTGTTATATTTGAGTGCAGGGGGATGTCTGAGATGATGGGTTGGGGAGGACGTTGGCTCTGAGCACAGACCCTGTATTTCTGGGCCCCAAGCTCCCCAACAGGAGGGTGAAGTTGAAGGGCTGCTCTAGCTCTGGCAGTCTGTGATTCTATTCTAATAGATTTGTAAATGCCTGCCAAAAGCTGTATTGTGCAAATTCCTCATACATTTCAGAATGGTTTATGACAACAGAATGAAAACCATTGAGCAATCCCTTCCTAAGGGAGAAAAAAAGCTTGTATTTTTGTCATGTTGCATTTCTTCCCTGCCAACAAATTGTAGCATTTTATGTGACGCCACCAACTTGGGCAATCAGCTTTGGATAGAGATGTAAACTCTGGCACCAGGAAGTCACGGGGCACAATATGATTAGCCCTCAGCTGAGTCTGGGAAGAGCTGACAGGCGAGCCCAGCATTCTCTGAGGGCTCACACCACCTTCTCTCTGGTTCCCTGTGTTCTTGTCATTCGTCCCCTGCCAAGGGAGCTCCCAATGGGACAAGGGCCATGTCTGTGTCATCGCTGACTCACAGGCCATAGCAGAGATGCTGTAAAAACCTGTCTTTGCTTTATGGCAGCAAAAACCTCTTACTTGGCTTCCTGCTCAAGCTGCTCCTCCAGCTGCCCAATCTTGGCTTCCAGGGCTGAGATGGTGGCCTTGAACTTGGACTTGACAGCACCCTCCAGCTCCTGCAGCTTGGCCTTCAGCTCCTTGTTCTGCCGCTCCAGCTGCTGGCGTGCGTTGTCACTCTTCTGGGCGGCGCTGCGCTCGGCTGCCAGCTCTGCGTTCAGCGTGTCCACCTGGAGAGGAGATGCGTCAGTTGTGCGGGGGGCGGCGCAGCCCTTCCCGGGACAGCCGCTGTGTACCCACCTGCAGTGTAGTCTTGCGGAAGCGGTCATTGAGCAGTTCCATGTTGCTCTGCTCCTCTTCAAGTTCCTCCTCCAGCTGTGCAATCCGGGCCTCCAGACGCCGCTTCTCGTCCAGCAGCGCAGACCTGCCGGGAGCAACCGCTTAAAACTGGTCTCGACCATGTGGGAAGCTCCTGGAGAGAGCCTCCACCCACTCTGCTGCTGGCAGCTGAGCAGCGTTCTTGATTTTTCTCTTTCCTCTGGTCCCACCCCAATCCACCATGCCCTGCTGGTTACGCTTCCAGACATGCCACCCACTTCTCTCCAGCCCCAGAACTGCCACCCAGGCCAGGCCCTGTCTCTCGCCTGGACTACTGTGTAGCCTTCCAGCTGACCGCTCTGCTGCCTCTCCAGATCTTCTTAGCAGCCAGTGTCAGCTTTAAAAGTGCAAAAAGATCCTGGCATCCCCTAGCTTTTCTAGTGCATGGAGATCAAATGCCAGGTCCTCCTCATGGCGTGCTAGAGAATGACCATGATGAATCCTCAGTACAGTAATTAAATGGAGAAAGCAACCTCTTAATTGAAAAAAAAATTTTTTAATGAAAAAATGAATCCAGAGAAAGGTAAGTGTAGGGAATCCGCTTGTCAGACCTAACAAATCTGAAGGTGAAGACTTGCACTGCAAGGCGGTACAGCCTACGGAAACCAGGGTGGTTCTGAATGTCTTTCCTGCACACTTGTTACAGGTGTGACTGGCACAGGGAGTTGTGACCTGCCAGGGTCCTGCAGCCAGCCAGGGGCTGAGGCAGCCCAGAGGCTCAGCATCTCGTGCTCATCTTCCCAGACTTTCAGCTGATGAGCACACCAACAACTGGCTCCTAGCTGCCAGACGACCCCCCAGCTGTCAGTGCATGGGCATGGCCCAGGGGAACGGGCCACAGTGCCCTGAGGACCAGTGGGGCCGCCGCTGATCTTGAGACACCCGCCCCTTCCCACCTGTTGCCAGGAGACTCACTTGCCGGAGGTGCTGTTGGCGATCTCATCTGCCAGCTCGTCTCTCTCCTGCTCAGCGTGGCGGCGGGCACGCTCAGATGAGGCAAGCTCCTGAGTAAGTTCAGACTGTGGTGTAAGCTCTGGCCGATAACAGTTCCCTCAAATGTGAAAGCCGACAGTGCCTGGAGGCTACTGCCACCTTGCTCGAGACACTAAGTGTGTCTCAAATTGCAATTAGATTTGAGACATTACTAATCAGCTTCTCTGTCTGTAGCCAGGTAGAACAGTATCAAAGTGTGACCACTTTGTTTGCCCAGCTAAAGCAATAAGATGGTCCAGTACCATATTACACATGGATAGTGAAATTACACTAGGCTACAAAGATGCTAAAATATATTTATCTGGTCTTAGAGAAATTTCAAGGGCAAATATTTTTTAAACAAATGGATGAATGAGTAAATAAACAAACCTCCTACAATTGAATAAGTAAATAAACAAACAAACCTCCTGCAATTGAAGGATTTCTGCTTCCAGACTCTTCAGTTTCTTTTCACTCTCTTTGGATTGAGCAAAAATCTCATCCCGGGATGCACGAGCTTCTTCTAATTCACGTTGGTAGTCCTTCATCTGAGCCTAAGATTAAATAGAAAGTTTTGGGGTAGTGTTCATTCTTAGCTTTTAAACATATTTTTCCAAATTATAACGTATGCATTTATTGTAAATATAAAAGTATGTGGAAGTGACAAAAATAAGACAAAACATTCAGGCCAATGTGAACATAGATGTAAAAATCCTCAACAAAATAGTAATCAATAAAATCCATCTACATATTAAAAGAATTATACATTGTATATATTTATATACCATTATATCCCACCATCCAGGTGGGATTTATCTGAGGAATGCGATGTTGATTTCACATCCAAAAATGAATTAACTATATGATCATCTCAATAAATGCAGAAGAAACATATGACAAAATCTAACACCCTTTCAATATAAAAACAATAACCTGAAGGAAACTCTGAAAAAGGGCATCAATGAAACACTAACAGCTAGTATCATACTTAATGGTCAAAGACCGAACACTTTCCCCCAAGATAAGCAATGAGACAGGCATGTCTGACCTCACCACTTTTGTGCAGCATTGTAATGGAGATTATAGTCAAAGCAATTAGGCCAAGACAAAAGACATCCAGATTGGAAAAGAAGAAATAAAACTAGCTCAATTTGTAGATGACAACCTTATATGTAGAAAAATCTTAAGGAATCCACTAAAAAACCATGAAAACTAATAAATGAATTCAGTGAGGCTGCAGGTACAAGATCAATATATAGTCAGCTTTCCCTATCTGTGAATTCCACATCTGTGGATTCAACCAATAAAAATATTCCAGGGGAAAAAAAATTCTCAGAAAGTTCCAAAAAGCAAAACTTGAATTTGCCACATGGGCAACTATTTATATATTGTTTACCTTGTATTAGGTAGTATTATAAGTAATCTAGAGATGATTTAAAGTATATAAGAGGATATGAATAGGTTAAATGCAAATAATACACCATTTTAGCAGTGTACTTAGGATGGGAATCATAGACCTTTTTTTTTTTTCCTTCCTTTTTTCTTTTTGGTGGTGCTGCATGGCATGTGAGATCTTAGTTCCTGGACCAGGGATCGAACCTGCTTCCCCTTCAGTGGAAGCACAGTTTTAACCACTGGACCTCCAGGGACGTCCCAATACACCATTCTATATCAGGGACTTGAGCATCTAAGCATTTTGGTATCCATGGAGTGGGAGGGACCTGGAACCAATCCCCCTCGGATACCAAGGGACGACTGTACAAAAATCAGTTGTATTTCTATACACTAACTATAAACATTCTAAATATTAACAAAGCAATCACACTTAGCATCAAAAAAGATAAAATTTAAAGTATAAGACTTTAGCTAAACTATAAAATAAAGCCAGAAACTATAAAATAAAGCATCACTGAAAAAAATTAAAGAATAACTTAAAAAATGGAATGACAGCCATGTGCTGTTAAGATGGCAGTGCTCTCCAAATTGATCTGAGTCAACACATAAGAATCCTAGCTGGCTTTTGGGGGGTGGGGTGGGGCAGAAATTGACAAGTTGATCTTAAATGGAATTCCAAGGAACCCAGAATAGCAGTCATGAGAAAGAAAAAGTTGGAAAAGTCACACTTCCCAACTGCAAAACCTACAAAGCTACAGTGATCAAGACTGCGTGGTTCCGGTGGAAGGACAGACAGAGATTAGTGGAACAGAACTGAGAGTCCAGAAATAAACACAAGTCTATTATCAGCTGATTTTTGAGAAGAGTGCCAAGACAATTCAATGAGGGAAAGGATAGTCTTTTTAACAAATGGTGCTGGGACAACTGTATCCGTATCTGAAAGAATGAAACTGGGTTCATACAGCAAACCATGTAACAAAAGTTAACTGAAAATGGATTTAGAAAAAGAGCTAAAAGTATACAACTCTTAGGAGAAAACATAGGACTAAATCTCCAGGACCCTGGATTAGGCAGTGGTTTCACAGGTAACAAAAACAGAAGAAACAAAAGAAAAAATAAACTGGACTCCATCAAAATTAAAGACTTTTGTGCTATAAACGATATCACTGAGGGAATGACTAGATGATCTAGAGAATGGAAGAAAATATTTGGAAATTGTGTATCTCCTACGAAACATCCAGAATATACACAGAAATGTTACAACTCAGTTATTAAAGGCAACGCAAAAGCTTAGCACAGGATTGAAAGACATTGTTTCCCATATATGATACTGGCCAGTAAACACATGAAAAGATGTTCAACATCATCTGTTATTAGGGAAGTGCAAATCACAACCACAATGAGATACCACTTCATACCCACTGGAATAGCTATCATTAAAAGATGCACAATAGCAAGTGTTGGCGAGGACGTGGAGAAACTGGAATCCTCATACACAGCTGGTAGGAATGTAAAACGTCGCTGTGGAAAGATTGGGCAGTTCCTCAGAGTTCAACGGAACTACCATGTAACTTAGCAATTCCACTCCCAGGTGTATACCCAAGAAAACTGAAAACACACATCCACACAAACACATGTGAACGTTCACAGCAGCAGTATTCACAGCAGCCAAAAAGTCAAAATAGCTCAAATGTCAGCTGAGGAGTGGATTAATAAAAAGTATGGTATATCCAAATGATGCAATACTGTTTGGTAATAAAAAGGAATGCAGTACTTATTTATGCTGCAGCACGGGTGAACCTTAAAAACATTATGCGAAGTGAAAGAAGCCAGTCACAAAAAGCCACATATTGTAGGGTTCCATTTACATGACATGTCCAGCATAGGCAAATCTGGAGAGACAGAAGGGAGGTTAGTGGTTGATGAATGCTGGATGTGGCAGAGACTGTGGAGTGACAGCTAATGGGCACAAGGTCTCTTTTAGAGGCAACCAGAACGTCCAAAATGAGACAGTGGGTGATGCTTGCACAACCCTATGAATATACTAAAAAAAGTAAAAACACTATAAATGGGTAAATTGTATGGTGTGAATTATATCTCAATAAAGCTGTTAAATAAAGTCACAGTAATATAATTCATATCCTTTGTAATTAGCTGGTCAAAATAAAAACCTTCGTATTTAATTAGCTTTTTCAAAGAGTATAAGGAACCAAATAAGTTACTCATAAACCCATTATCCAGAGATGACTTTTCCTTGTAAACGTCTTTTCTAAGTGTGTATATCTACATGTCTACATGCAGAAGTTTATACACGTGTGTGCTGAGTTACAAACTAAACTCGCCTCCCTACACTGTACCTTCCTGTGTCACTACATACGTATCCCCATCATTTGAATGGCTGGCAGTCCACCTACATTTAGATTATTTCCATTTTTGCCATCATAAATAACACTTAAGCTCCGACCTTTGTATGTAAATACTTGTCATAGTTTGTTAGAATAAATTCTCAAGATGTGGAATCGCCAAGGTCAGAGGAATGGAAACTTTCTAAAGCTTTTGTCCTAACAAACTTCCCTCCAGAGAAGCTGTGCCTACTTATGTGAGAGGGCCCATCACATCCTGCCATTACCGTGAGTTACTATAGCAATCACGTTTTGTCACTGTGACAGGGGAAACCAGCACACCACCTGAGTAGCAAAAGTGATGATGCAATCAGACAGAAAGGATGGCCACAGCTCGCGGCACGAGCAGAGGGAAGCTGACACCACCCTCCTCTCAGTGGCTGCTGTGTGCTTAGTTTAGCGCCAGACACTGTTCAGAGCCCCAAGAGCTTGTCTCCAGGCGACCGTCCCCCCCGATGACTCCACCCCACCCAGTGGGGCAAGCACCGGCCCACTGTAGACACTGGAGCTGCACGAGCCATCTTCATGGCCGGCGGCCCTAACCCACAGCCAAGGGGGACAGCTACTGTGCTCCCTGCAGCAGTGACATGGCGACACTGAGCCCACTGCCAAGATGGCAGGCTGGGTGCTGTCCAGAGCCCTTCTCCCAGCTTCACGGGCCACGCTGTGCTTGATCTCAGTAGGGCCCAATGACACCCACCATCAAAGACTGACGGCTGGCTGCCCTTACCTGAAGTTTGCGGAGCTGCTTGATCACTTCATCCCTAGCTTTGTTTGCAGCCTCGATTTGAGCTTCCAGGTCCTTCAGGTCTATTTCCATTTTCTTCTTTGAAGCAACAGCAAGGGCCCGCTGTTTCCGCTCATCCTCCAGCTCTGCCTCCAGCTCCCGCACCTGATGGATGGTATCGGGTTACTTCTGGGCAGACCCAGCTGTGCTCACACACAGGATAGGCACGTGAGGGTTTGGGTTGCTCAGGAGAGATGCTCTCTGCTACTAAGCAGTTCGTATTATTAGCAGTTGAATTTGTACAGAGATCTTTAAACAACACCACCTGGTACAAACCATTTCCACTGACTACTGCCAGGGTACGGAGGAGGCAGAGCCTCTGCTCTCAAGCTCACGGTCTAGGTGATGCCACAAGATTGGGAGACATGAGACAAACTCTTGGGGAAATTCCCTGCAGGGACACTCCAGCCCCTGAGGAGGGGCCCACGGGCCGGAAGCAGAGGTCTTGGGCCAACACCACATGGGCGGGCAAGCCAGTCTGGATGCAGACCCTCCAGCCCCAGTCAGGCCTTCAGATGACACACCCTGTGCTAAGCCGATTCAGAATTCCTGACCCACAGAAACTCAGTTAATGGGTGCTATTTTAAGTCACTAAGTTTGAGATAATTTGTTATCTAATGCAACAAATGACTAATATTAGTGGACTGAAAACAACAGAATTTAAAGCAAAATTAAATATATCCCAGATCTAAGACCTGATACCACAAACTCCAAGGGACTGAGAAAATATCCACGATTTTTAAAGTAAACTTTTAAACCAGAAGTTTAACATGCATTCAAAAAAGTATCTCAGTAAAGCTGTTAAATCGTAAGTGTCCAAAACACTTTTTAAAATAAAAAAATGTAAATGAGAGTTTTCCCTTTAGAGTGGTTTAATGAGGACATGTGATCTGCCCTTCAAAATACCCTGAATCACCTTGTCAGGCATGTATCGATTCTTCCCTTTACTGACACTTGTAAGGCTCACAGAACTTGAACCTGACTACATATCCCTGGAGATTCCACTGAGGGCTTTTCAATGGATACCCTGGCTTGTAAGTAGCAATGATATTATCTGAATTTCTCAGAAATCAAAACCAATTAAATTACACTTTAAAGAACAAAATTATCAAAGGACCAAATAAATTAAATTTTCTCCAGTTAATACGTTCTAATGCGAATGAATAAGATATTGACCCAAAACCAGGCTTTGAGAACAAACAAATTCCTGCTCGGGGGCCACGCTTCCTTGACCTACTTGTTTAATGAGCAGCCGCTTCTTTTCCTCGTTCTGCTCGTCTCTGGTTTGCAAGTCCCTCTCGAACTGGGCCTTCATGGCCTGCATGTTGACCTCCAGGCGAAGCTTGGCATCTTCTGTAGCCTGAAGCTCGTCTTCCAGCTCTTCCAGCTGGGTCCTCATTTCCTCCACCTGCTGCTCTAGGGCCCGTTTGGATTTTTCAAGTTCATGAACCTAGACCACGGGAAGCACAGGGAGGGGATGACCCTTGGTGGAGGGACAGGCGAGGACAGCAGTTCCTGTTTTACAGGCGCCCCCACACCCACACGCACCCTTCCCTTCCCCTCCGGCTGCGCGTGTCCTCACTTCAGCGCACACCATCTGAACGCCAGGCCTGACCTCTTCATTCACGTGTGCCCTTACAGTCGGCCAAGTGCTCTCCCATGACCTTGAAGTCGAGAGATCTTTAAAAGCCGATGAACAATAAAGAGAGTGTGATGTCAGGGGAACTGCCTGTTGACTGGCCACTGGCCTGCGGTCTGTGTCTAACAGGTACCATAGTACATTCCTCTTGCTGTGGAAAAGATCATTTGTATTGAAAATGCACATGTGGAGACTTTTCAACATTAAGATGTGTGAGGCCTGCGAAGCAGGGTACAGTGAAAAAGAGGTTTGACCCTTCTCTGGACAAAGATCCCCACCACACGCATCTACCTAGCTCTCTGTGCCCAGCGCTCTGCTGGGGGCTTCCCCCTCATGTCCCCTTTGCTCCCGGAGACAGCCCTCAGGCAGGTGTGTGCAGGTGCTAGTCTTATGTGTCCCTTTTAGGGTTCATGGCCATGTCAGGTCTCGTGCGGACAGGAGAAGACAACATGAGGAAGGCCTGTGTCTCTCAGTGTCCAGCACTTCACAGGCACAAAGGAAATGTTTGTGGAATGAATGTGTGACTGTTGCTTATTCTAGAGAAAATACGGAACAAGAAAATGGAACCAATGGTGGAATTCTCTCTCTACATTTTACTATGTAATCCTGGCCATTCCTACTCTAGGAGGCCTCTTCTCATCCACAGGGCTGGTCCCCTGGGCACCAGGCTGTAGGAGACTCAGCAGGAAGGTAGGAATGTCTTCCCTCTCTTATGATGTAGCCAGAGTGTCCATGTCCCAGAAAAAATGATACCTTTAGAGAGAACTTTATGCTTTTCAAAGCACACCTACAGCAGCTTCACGAAACAGGCAAGTATCATGTCCATTTGACAGAAGAGGGAACTCAGGCTCAGAGAGGCTGGATGGGAGCTGGGGGAGAGTCAAGCCCTGCACCTGTTCTGACCTCCAGGCCTGGGCTCCCATCAGTATCCTCAATGCCTCATACGTTGCAGGAGGGGCACAGGGCAGCTCTTGGGGGAGGCGTGTGCAGAGGGAGGATAAGCCAAGACACCCCAAGTCCACTTCGCTGTTGGGCTGGGCCTTCCCAGAGTCGTCTGCTCCCCCCGAGGGCACCGGTCCCCAGGGGCACTCACATTCTTGCCCACGTCGTCCTTGGAGCTCATCAGGTCCTCCATGTCTGCCCGCAGCTGCTTGTTCTGCCGCTCAAACTCTTCCTTGGCCTCCAGGGCCTCCTCGAGGGCACGGGCCAGGGACAGGGCTTTGGTTTCCTTTTCTCTGGCCTCTGCTTCGGCCCGGTCGCGCTCTTCGGCGTAGCGGCCAGAGATGTTCTTCTCTTCTGCTAACAGCTACAGGGGGTGGTGTCGGGAAACAGTAAAACTTGATTTCAAAAGCAAACACAGGCTCCTGTCATTTGCTGCCTGCCTGACTTACTGCTAAGAAGAGAGTGCCACGAGATTACGGGTGTTCTGTTTCCTTCTCTACGCTGCTCTGCTTTTTCCAATTTTGCTATAAATATGTATCGCTTTTAAATAAGAAAGGATTATTTTAAGTCAAAATGGCCACAATGAGGGCTATGCCAGGAGGAAACGTGTGGCGCCGGCCCTGGTGCCTGGGGTTGGCAGCGTCAGGCACCCACCTGATCGAACTTCTTCTGCTTCTTTTCCAAGTTGGAGACGATCTGGCGCTGGTGGTCCAGGTCCACCAGCAGGTCGTCGAGCTCCTGCTGCAGGCGGTTCTTGGTCTTCTCCAGCTTGTCGTAGGCCAGGGCCTTCTCCTCCAGGCGCTGGCTCAGTGCCTCCACATCTTTAAGGAGCTTCTTCTTGGCTTCTTCCAAACTTTCAATTGTCCCCAGGTCATCATCTACTTTCTTCTTGGTATCCGTCAACTAAAGAAGAAAAGATCAATATTAAAGAACTCAACTGGACATCATACTTGAGGAACAAGGATAAAACTTGTTTTCAGTATTTTGTGAGAAGAAATAATATAAATCAATACTACGTGATTCTGCTAGGTAATACTATGTGACACTATGAATCTTAGACCATACATTTCTTCACTGACAGTCGACAGTCTTAGTTAGGGTCTTTATCTTGCTCCCAACACTATAACCAGCATAGGATCAGCATTTGATTGGTCAAAGAAAAAACACTTACCAGGCTTCACTTAGTACAAGATCCAATTAACTGTCCCAAATGGAGCTGAAGCCACCCAGCAGGGCAGGGGCGTTAGCTGCTAAACACACACATGGAGGCCACACACCTCCCGAGCAGACGCACGCACCTGGGCCTGCAGGGCCAACACTTGCTTTTCCAGGTTCTTCCTGGCCTCCTCCTCCTCCTCCTGCTGCTCCTGGAGGCTGCTCTTCTCCTCCTCCAGCTGCCGGATGCGACTGCTCAGGTTCAGTTTTTGGCGCGTCTCCTCCTGAAGAAGCTCCTGTTTATTTTTATAAAAAGTCAGTACTCAGGTTACGGTAATCACCCGAACCACAGTGCCTCTGGTGAAAAAAAACAGCCGCAGTGTGTGAGAAATACCCAGTGATGTTAACAGACAAGCGATTCTGAAACACACGTGATCATTTAACAAGCGCCCTTAATACACTATTGCTTTAAAGTTGTTCAGGAGGCACCTTCCTGGAGGTCCACTGGTTCGGACTCAGTGCGTTCCCTGCCGAGGGCACAGGTTCGGTCCCTGGTTGGGGAACTAAGATCCTGCAAGCCGTGCAGTGTGGCCAGAAAAACCAAACCAAACCTGTTCACAAGCGCTGGCAGCCTCGTGCCCCCAGCGGCCCAGGCCGGGGGCCTTCGGGCTGCCCTTTTCCCACATCTTTCATCCCTTCTGGAGTTCCTTCCTGTTTGTCTTAGGTCATTATTTAAAATGGCCAGCAATGCACGAGTGTACAACAGGACCACCGCCTGGTGCACCACACCCCACGCAGTGCCCGGCTGGCCAGAGCTGCCTCCCAGGAGCCCACACGCCCGCCAGGCACAGGAGCCACGGGCTCCAGATATGAGCTCAAAGGCAAGCTCCTGAGCATCAGGACTGGTTTTGGTGCAAGATGATTGAAAATTAAAGCAGAGCAGAAAATCAGGAAGAGGTGATTAAGAAGCAATTCTGGAATTAGCATGTTTCACCAACTCAGATCACAGAAACTGTAGTTACTGTTAAACAAATACCTGTGTGTCCTGGAGTTGCGACTCAAGACCGGCTGCGTCCTTGGCAAACTTAATACCCTTCTTCTCTGCTTCTTCTAGAAGAGTTGAGACATTATCCAATTCATTCTGCAAGGAGGAGTGAAAGGTCAGACTCACTTCAGCAGTAGGCAGAGAGAGAAGAGCGGTGGTTCTCGACCCTAAATGCACACGAAGCGAGCACACGGCGGGAGGAGGGGTCCACCTGAACCCGCTAACCTCAGCTAAGGACCGCCCCCCGAGGGTCTGCTGCCCCCACCAGCGCCCACATGAGCAGGCCCTGACCCAGCGGCCAAGACAAGCCCACAGTCACCACCTACAGCCAGCATCACGTCGGCAGAGCCCACACACGGAGGGGGTTCCCCTAACTGGCTTGCTGTCCTGTTTTTTATCATAAAGAGACAAAAATTATACCAAATCCTCTGAAAGAGTGACTGCTGTCCTATGTGAGGAGGCTCTAAGATCAGCAGGTGTTTTATTTTAATCCTTTTTCACACTAAGATGGATCAACTGTATGCTGGGAGCGGCGGCAGGGCACGAGTATAATTTGTTTTCACAGAGAATTTGCAAACCTCATTACAGAGATTCAAAGCAGTTTAAATTCTAACAGTCACAGTCCGTAGTTCTTGTAAAGCTTAAAAAAAAAAACTGGTATTATACGCTTACCATGACTATTTAGCTATTTCTTGTGGTCAGATTTTATGAATCACGTGGTAAAGACAATTTTTTCTGTCTCGTCTTTAATTAATGGTAGCTTTAAAACACCTTCCCCCCAGAAATCCCCACGGCATAAGACCTTCTATGTTTCTTGTGGGGACAGTGGGTCTTAAAAGGGGCAGGAGGTACCCTTCGTTCGGGTTTGTCCTCTAGTCACGTGAGCTAAGGGGAGGGCACGTGGAGGACGTATCCGTACATGTGACTCAGGCTGATGCCACTTCTGCTCCTCCTCGTCCTGGCAGCACCCTTCAGAGAGCGCCCGCCTCACCGGTGTCGGCAGCAGTAGGGGGGAGCACGCCGGCTGCAGCAGAGCCCCGCCGCCTGCCGTCCGCTCCGGCTCCGCGACCTGCCAGCTGAGTCCAGAGGCGGGTGAGCGTCTCAAGCCCTCACCTACCAGACTCACCCGGAGGCGCCGTGAGCTTTAAGTGGGAGAACAAACACAGGGGCCTGCTGTGTGCCTGGGGCGGCCCGGGTGCCCCCGAATGTCGGTCCCCTCTCCCTCCTTCCCCCAGACGCCGGGGCGATGTCCGGGAGAGGTTTTCCAGGCCCACCTGTAACTTGTTCGCCTTCTCGGCCAGTTCCACCCTGAGTCGGTCTCCTTCCGAGACTTTGGCGTGGAGCTCCTGGACCTGGGCGTCCAGCTTCTTCCTCTTGTGCTCGGACTCGGCCTTGACCTGCTGCAGCACCTTCACCTCGCATGCCAGCTCCTTGTTGTCTGTCTCCAGGCCCTGCTTGTTCTTCTCCAGGTTTGCTTTGAACTAGGGGAGGGAAGGGAGAAACAGTTCATTGGCGGTTGTGTAACAAAGGCCACTGCTTTGGTATCTGGAGAACCGTGCCGACCCGGAGTGAGCCTGCGGTCAGCACCTGATGCGGGAGGGCAGGAAAACCCCTGCTGCTCTCCCAGCGTGGAGATTTCTGCGGGAGGAGCACCCAGAACACGTGAAGAGGAGGCGCAGCAGGGCCTGGTGACTTCCGGCAGGCGAGCGAGAGCAGGACTTCCCCACTGCTCAAGGTTTTGAGCGGAGCCATCAGGAGAAAGGGGGGTATCAGTGAAAGGAGAGACTGAGAGGAACAGGACTTGAGGCCACAGCTGACCCAGCCAGTTCTTTAAATAAAACCCAGGGCACGTGGCTCTCCCAGGCCAGCCCCGCTTTCGGAGCGCAGCCCCGCAGGGGCGCCTGGTTGCCCGCCCGCCCGCCCGCTGCCCCCGGCGCGGCCGAGGCCCTTACCCGCTTCGCCTGCTCCAGCTGCTCCGACAGCTCCTCCAGGGCGCTCGCGTGTCTCTGCCTCATGTCCTGGATCTGAGCCTCATGGTTCTTCGTTTCCTCCTCGAGAGCCTTCTTCAGCTCCGCCACTTCTTGTTCACGTTTGGTACTAGAGAGACATACGTTTAGAGAAGGCAGCTCAGAATTAGTCGGCTGATTAAATTAAGCACACATTTATAAAGTCCTGCTTTTGTCTGAAACTGCATGGATTCCTCGGATTACTGGACGTGCTACTTTCCCGTAGGCTGGCGTGTCTGTTACTGTGACATCGGGAAAGCTTCCAGAACCAGCACGACCCCCATTCCACACGCGACTTACAGTCGAGACACAGTGTAACGTCCCTCGTTCAGACGTTCAGGGCAGCCTGTCTGTATCGTAGGCCAAGTACTGCTTAACACAAGATGCCAAGACGCCTGCCATGGAACCAGCTGACATTTCAATAAAACTGGAAAAGGGTAAACCCCCAAGAGGGCTGGTAGAGGCCAATCAGGCAGGACACTGCACCCCAACAAAAGTGGGGCTGAGCACCATCTTTAAGCGCAGAGCTTAACCCTGAAACCAGTGAGGTAAATGCCGCTCCTGCTAGGAGCCGCAGCAACACCAAGAGTTTAAAGAGCAGTAACTTTCCAGTAACGCTGAGGCACAGCTCTGGCAGATCTGCTCTAAAAGCAGTTAGAACAGTGACATATGCGGACTGCTGTGTGGACACCCTTTCCTCTCTTTACAAGGAGGTGAGGTCTAGGGGCTGAGCCAGCTGTGCTAAGAGAAAAGGGGCCCCAGTGGCTGCCAGCTCTGTGGTCGCAGGTCACCAGACAGCAGGAGTCACTGGAGTCTCGGTGTGCAGCCTGGCTCAGCCACACGCTCCCTGGAGGTGAAAGGCACGCGGTGGTCTGGCCTTGCCCCCTGCAGCCTTCCCCGCAGAGGCAGGGGTGGACGGTGGAGGTGGAGGGGGCACTGGTGCCCAAGTGTCAGCCCCACAAGGCAGAGACTCCACAGAGGTTTCCTCAGTTCGCCCCAGCGGTGGGAACTTCCATCTACCCGACGGCAACACCGTTTCCTGACGCTGAGCTGCAGGCCATCCGACCCCTTCACCAGCAGAGCAGGCAGTGCTGTGTTTGGGCACATCCATGGTTCTCATAAATAGGCACATACTGGGCTTCCCTGGCTTCCAATGTAAGGGCAGCGGGTTCGATGCCTGGTTGAGGAACCAGGATCCCGCAAGCCATGTGGCGTAATAAAAAGGAAAAAAAAAAAAGCAAAAAAGCACGTATCACTGGTACTTTTTTTTTAAGAAACGAGTTGAAGGGAAGAAATGAGCAGAACCTTTTTTTTCTACCATGGTTGAAAGCCCAGCTGAGAATGCCTATTTCAACAAAGTCTAGTTCAGTGGTTTCCAGATATTTAAAAAGCAGGCATTTTAAAGAGGAGACCAGGACTTAAAACTGCTAAAAGCAGAGTTACTCTGTGGGAGCAGGGAGGCGCCTCCAGCCCGCGGGCGCAGGTGGGCTGTGCGGGGGGCAGCCTCCCCGCTGCCGGGAGGCCCCGTCTGCTCACAGGCACGTCCCTGCCACGCCGTCGGGCTCACCTCTTCCACCTCCTCAGCACCGAGCACTCCCGGCCTTGCACCCGGTGGGCACATGCCCCCCCCCACCTGCCTTTGTAAATGACCTTGACTGTCCCAGCCTCGTTCCAGGCTTCACCTCCATCCCCTTCTCAGGGATGGGGTCCCCTTCCCACCACTCACACCCTGGGACAGGCGGCAGGTGTGAGTGTGCGTGAGTGTGCATGTGTAAGTGTGCATGAGTGTGTGCGCGCGTTCGCACCTATGAGCATGCGCTCGCACCTATGAGCGTGCACCCGGCCAGCTGGGGTCTTGAGGAGGGAGGAGCTGGTCAGGAAGAGGCCAGTAGGGCTCTCAGGCAGCCCCCCTGCCTGCCTGCTGCTCCTTGTGGTGGCTCTCCCGAGACTTCCTGTGAGTCGGCTCCGGCTGTGCCGTCGTCACCTTCCTCTTGCCTGCGCCCGGTGGCTGGCTCATCTGTCACGTGGGTACCTGCAACTCACCTGTCCTCTCATCTTTCTGGACACGGGCCTCCTTCTCATCTGTTTCCTCACCACTGTGCACCAGACCAACTGCTGCTGCCAGGAGATGCCCGACCACCTCTCTCCTCCTGTGTCTGTCTGTCCCCTCTAACCCTCTGGTCCCTGCCCCCCCTTCTTGATCCAGGTGTAACTCTCTCTCCAGCCCCCTGTGTGCGTACCTGGGGCTTTTCTGATCACATCTCCCTCTGCGCACCTGGCTGTGGTCCATCTACCTGCCCTGTGCTTTCTTTCCACCTAACAGCCCAGTTGGTTTCTAACCACCAAGATTTTGTTCCTCTTCCACTTGCCACTGTTTCCAGGAGGGGGAGAGGATGCTCCAAGTGCCAGCGTGAAGGAAGACGCCCCCCTCCCCGAGGACAAGCACCTCTGCCCCGCCCCCCACTCACCGCAGTTCCTGCTGAGCGGCCGTGGTGTCCAGCGTGTCCTCCAGCTCCGTCTTCAGAGCTTCCAGCTCCTCACTCAAGTCCCTCTTCTGCTTTTCCGCCTTATTCCGCGAAGCCTTCTCGGATTCAAAGTCTTCCTGCAGCTCCGCGATCTGGGCCTGCAGCTCTCGCACGACTTTAAGCGCGTTGTTCTTGTGCAGCGTCTCATCGTCGCCCCTGCGAGACGCCCAGGCACGGGAAGCGCTCAGAGTAGGCGCCCAGGGACTCTCCCCACGAGGAGACCCGAGACCCCCCCCCCCTCCAGTCCATGGCTAGGAGGCCCAGAGTGGGTATGAGAATGGAGCCTAGGTCCTGTCCAAAAGGCTAATAAGATTCTCCATGAAAAGGTAGGACCATCTCACTGTAATAATTATAATATTGAGAAACTCCCTCTCAAGCAAATGTTCTTCTAGTTAGAACACTGCTCAAGGTAGCGGTCTCGTCCATCAGAGTGGTTCAAGCCCACACCAAATCAGCAAATTCAAGGTTCTTGGAACAAAGTGGAAGCAGACCCGCCACCTTCACCACCCTCCACTCTACGCTTTCTCTGTCCTCTGGTGCCTCTTTCTGCTCACCTGTGGTTTAATGTGGGTGGATGTTCTGACTGGGGACAGGTGGGAAGCTGGAGGCGAGGGAGGGGAGGCTGACACATGGTAGTGGGTGAAGGACTACAGCTCTGGGCTCCAGCCCCCACCTCCGTAAGTGGCCAAAGACAGACCAACAGTGACAGAGGCAGAGAAGAATTTGTTACAAGATTTCCTTGATTGTAATAAATTATAAATTAAACTCTGAATCCTATGACTATGCAGCCAAATAGTTATTCTTTATAAAGAAATGAAATAGTAGGTGTAAATGTGTTTACTATATATGGCTTCCATCCTGTAACTGAATGGTTTAGGACTGAACGGCAAATCATGCTAGAAAGGGGCTGGCAATCATTTCTGAAAAGTGATTTTCTTTAAAGTTCTAAATCATATTGAAATTCATCTGTAACGTACAGAAACCAGAACATGTGATATGGTTAAAACCATTTGTGCTGGTGTGAATTTCCAAGGATTTCATGACATGACTTGTGATGTTAAAGTGTAAATACCAAGGAGGATTGATGAGATTTTCTGGCTGCCCTGACACAGATGCTCCCGTCTCCCAGCTTCCTGTGTCACACCCAACGACAAGGGAGCCACGAGTCAGTCTCCCGGGCTCTCGTCTGCTCCCAGACACGAGACAGTGTCGGGAGCCCCACACAGCCGCACATCCAGTGCAGACCTGGCCAGCGCGCCCTGCAGCTCCTCCTCCTTCTTGGCCACCTGGATCTTGAGCTCGTCGATCTGCGCCTGGAGCTCAGCGATCTGGTCCTGCAGGTCTGTGGTCTCGCCGTCCAGTTTCCTTTTGGCCTTTTCCAGTTCCTGGCGGGTCTTCTCCTCCTTCTTTAAGCGCTCTTTAGGGCAAGATCCAAGAAGCCTTTCAATGCACTGAATGTCACTCCACACGGACAAATTCAAAATATAAACTTGAAATGCAAAGTTGAAAATAAGCCACTGTATTCTAAAGCATGTCGCTGCCTTAATATCGTCCTGCCAACCACTCAGTCATCTGAAACCTGTTAAGATCAAACTGAAGGCGTGATAGATTAGTGGGAGCATGGAATTTTCAGGAAGAAACTGGGAGGATTCCAAGGATGTCCTTCCATGGGGAGTGGGCCCCCACTCTCAGAGGCGAAGCGACCTGGATCTCGAGCTGTGCCCGGGTTTGCAGAGGGCTGGGCAGAGGCCGGGTGGCATGTGACTGCTGTAACCCTGCTCCCCTTTAACTGGGAGTCCCTGGTTTGAACCCAGACTGCAGCGCCCAAGCCCTGAGGGTGAGACGGCAGAGTGTGGGCATCTTTCCCGCCCTCCCTCTGAATCCTGCAGTGATTCCTTAATTAGCGCCAGAGATGCTTTCCTTCTCACACTAGCCGCATAGGCCCATCAATCAGCTGAGAAAAGGACAGGCCCACCTGCTTTGTGTGCACTTCCCGGAAAAATCACCTATGGGTAGGAATGGCTTATGGAAAGAATTTCATGCTGACAACAAGGACAGCAGAGTCCTAAATACTGTTTTAGAAATCACCCATTTTCTCCCTGTGATAAAAGACCTCGAGAGAGCAGGGTGTTAAGAGCCACGCTCTTCCTCCTCCAGTGGCAATGCCAGTCTCCAGCTGCTGGTCAAAGGGAAGGTTTTCTGTGCTCTTTCCAACTTCCGCCCTCTTTTCTTATTTCTCTTGCAGAAGGCAGTGATTCATTTTGCAAAAATCCTAGCATTTGCTGACATGACTTGGGCCATCCGAGTGAGACACTGCCACCCTGCACAGTCTCCTGTCCCTGCAGGTTTTGCGTCAGCAGCTGTCCCTCTGTGAAGGGAAACCTAGGCACCTCAACGCAGCATTTAGATAAAACACGTACAAATTCAATGGCCCAACTTAATTTAGATCCACCAAAGGGCACTGTATTTTACCACAGGACCTAACTTTAAAAAGTAAAAGTTTAAAGAGAATGTAGTGCCATTCCATCATAAATACTTGGTGACTCTAGGCAAATAACAATACCACAGGACCTCCCCCGCGGTCCAGTGGTTAAGACTCTGAGCTCCCGATGCAGGGGGTATGGGTTCGATCCCTGCTCAGGGAACTAAGATCCCACAAGCCATGCAGCAGGACGGCCAAAAAACAAACAAACAAACAGAAAAGCCAGAAACCCCAAAAAACAAAAAGACAATACCACATAAACGGTCTATTTTTTTTTTTTTTTTTAATTTCCGTTTTGGCTGCGCCACGTGGCTTACAGGATCTTAATTCCCCAGCCAGGGATGGAAGCTGTGTCCCCTGCAGTGGAAGTGCAGGGTCCTAACCACTGGACCGCCAGGGAAGTCCAAAGAGTGTTTTAATAGTTGAACTGAAACTGACGCGTGATCCCCACGTGCATTTTCTATTACCGCATGTTCTGATTTAAGTAAAATCTAAAGGCTCACATGCCCCAGTCCTAATATTTCTCTAACCCCAAACACTAACCTTCTAAATCCGAGATCATCACTTCTTGCTTATTCCTGATCTTGGCCAAGTTTTTTGCCTTTTCTTCCTCTTCAGCCAGCTGAGAGGAACACTCAGCAATGCGATCTTCCATGAGTTTCTTTTCCTGGATAGGAAAAACAGCTTCAGAAAAGGCATTCAAAATGATAACTGGGTTTGGTTATTACTTAGAAAACAAGTAATATTGACAGTGTCTCCCCCAGCAGATCGTATATTCCAAAAAGGCAGGACAGGTAGGCTCACGACCTTCCAGAGCTTGGCCCAGCGCAGGCCTGCAGTTCCACAGCTGGTGCTGAATTGCTGCCCAGATGGGGACAAGTCGTCGGTGAGGGATCAAAGGGCACAAAACGTGCAAGTTAAATCATCTCAGGGATTATAAGGATGTTTGGTGGGTTAAAAAAATTAAATAGTTTCTCTCTTTAGAAATCTATACAGACTATAAATCTATAGACTTAGAGAGAAAACTGAGTAAATGAACCTGACACCTCCTTGAGAACTTTCTGTTTGAAGCCGCCTTCGGTGAGAGCATCGACACAAGTGTTTTCCAGGTTCTAAAATCAGCTCTTCAATGGAAATACTCTCTTACTTTGATAAACTTGGAATTTTGGTCCTCGAGAAGCAGAATCTCCTCTTCCATCTTCTTGATCTTGGCCTCTGCCGTCACCTTCTCCAGCTGCAGTTTCTGGCGAGCCCCCTCCTCCTCGTCCAGCTGCTCCTCCAGGTCCTTGTGAAGAAGCACACGTGGTCAGTCTCCACACTTGCTCTATGAGACTCTACACATGCTAACAATCAAGGCATGCAGGTCAAAACCAAATACCAATTTTCAATTTTCAAAATGGCGGGGATATTTTTAAAAATATAAAATGTAACTGTGAAACAGACACTTGTGTCCACTATAGGTTAATAAGTACAAAGGGGGCCAGTCCTTCTGGAAGCCAACAAGGAAAATGCAGCAGGTTTGAAAAAGAGCGTTTCTTTTAAACCAGCAATTTCAGGAAAAGTCACAGATGTGATTCATATATAAAAGGCCTGTAGCAAAGTGTCATTTATCGTACTGAGGAACTACAAACATACTTCAAAGAAGTCTTGGTAATTAAAAGTGGGTAAATTTGTAAAATGGAATAACATGTAGTAATTAAAATCTGTATTTTAGAATAGTAGTAAGTAACACAGGGAAATATGATAATATAGCCCAACTATGTCAAACACATACTCATTCTACTGTGTATGTTTGGCCAAAAGAGAAAGAGAACTCAGAAACAACGATGGAAATGGTACAGGTCGGTGAGGAAGGGCTGTCTCAGGTCAGGCGTGCTGTTCACGACATGAGCGTGTCACCAAACTGGGTGGGATTCCAGCGTTTACACATGGCTTTACTACAACACGCTTCTCTTTTTTTGGTACCCTATGTTACTGTAGCTAATAGACATATGCATTACAGAACAGGGCTGTCACATACAAATCAATGTGACCCTTTGGTGACTTTAAGAATCTTTCAAGGGTAACTGGCTAAATAATTTATCACGGTCGCTTTTGGAATGAAACCTCTGCACAGGATTACGTTTTTATTTATTGTGAAAAACTTCACACACATGTAAGCACACAGGAGCACGGTGCACCTGACACAGGTGCGTCAGCCCCAGCCTGACAAGCACCGGCGCATGGCTGATGCCATTTCCCCTATACCCCCCGCCCCCCTTGTGCCCCTGCGCTATTTTGAAGTGAATCCCAGACACTGTGTTTAACCTGTGACCCTTCGGGCTCTGTCTCTAGAGAGGAAGACCACTTAGGAACACACTCATTTCTTTGAGCTGGGATCCAAATGACGCTCACACGCTGCGACCAACTGTAAGACCTTTAAGACTCCTCTAGTCTCTAGGTTCCCCTAAATTTCTTTCTCCTTTTTCTCACCATTTATTTGTTAAAAGAAAAACACAACAAAACAAAAACCACAGGTCATTTGTCCTACAGTTTCCCGCAGTCTGGATTTTGTCCACTGCATCCCTGCACTGCACACTCCACACTCCTAAGGTGACAAAAGCCGTGAATGGAACGGTGGGTCCAGCGTAATTCAATTAATAAATGAATCCACATATACCTGTTCAGAAATATATGCAAAAAAAAGTAGGGACAATGGGAGGACGGGTGGGAGAAGACTTATAAGTGCTATTTTGTATTCTCTGGGTATTCTACAGGAGTCATTTATTCGTGTTACAATCAGGAAGTTAATATTAAAAACAAAACAAAAACCAAAAACAGTTCTAGTAGTTTTGGTTGAAAAGGAGACAGATCAGAAATCCCTGAAAGCCTCACAGGCAGGGGGGAAAAGAAAGGAAAAAGGACGTGAGACCAACAAGGCTGGATTCTCCCAAGGGCCGTGCAGTTAACATAGAACCTCAGATATTCCATAAGAGGGAAAAAAACCTAATATTTAATAATAATATTACCATAAATATTTCTATGATGTGTTTGAATTTACAATGGAGATAGTAAGATAACAGTGCAAAACCCCAGAAGTTAAAAAGAGTCTAGAGTAAAGGTTACGAAGATAAAAAGTACTAAAAAACAAAACAAGCAAAAAACAAACAAAAAACCCCTGTTCTTACAAGGAAATGCTTGTTTCCTAAAGAGAGTGATGCACACATTTCATGTGAAGTTGTTAAAATTTGGAGCATAAAAAAATAGGCTGGGGAGACTGGAGATGACTTGGGGGGCCTTCCCCTACATGAGTAAAATATTATCACTGAAATGAGCACACGTTCTGAGACAAAGAAAAAATCAAAATGGGAAAAGAATTTGAAAAAGAATGGATACGTGTATAACTGAATCACTTTGCTGTACACCTGAAACTATCACAACATTGTTAATCAACTCTACCCCAAAATAAAATAGTTAAAAAAAAAAACACAGAGAAAATCAAAACTGTCGATGATACCACCAGAACACACTATTGTTAAATATTATTCTAGATCTTCTGTATATTCCCTTATAAAAATCACACATAAAGTTTGTAAGTTATATACTTTTAGAGCTTACTGTGAATGCTCTTTTGCAACTCTCTTTATTAATATCTTATGACTACCCCTAGAAATAAACATCTTTTTTATTTATAAATATATAATATTACCATAGTTTAAGAATCCCCTGTTGTTAGATAATTAGTAGGCTTCCATTGATTTATGCTTAGAATAAAGTCCTAGAACTAGAATTGCTGGATTAACGTGTACTTTTTACAGCTTTTGTGATATTTTACCAGCCTGTTATGGGAAATTGGAAAGCTGTTTGTGTTGAAAAATGGAGAGGGTCCGGACAACTTATTATATGGGGTATTTTCCAAGGAAATAATATGATATCTTTTGTGGTTTTGAGAAATGTCTGAAATGTTTGTGCTTTGCAAAGATAAGCTACATGATGGGGAAAAAATTAAGGGAGAGATCTGGAAGAAAAAGTTTGGTACTGGACCACGGAGGCAGATACAGACACCCTGACACTCAAGGACATATCGGTCAGGTTGGGGTGGCTCCAAGGAGCACGCGCCCCAGGGTACGGGCACAGTCGCTGCTGTCTGGATCACTCTGCGTATTCAGTCACAGAGAGAACTGGGCTTCATGCGAGGGTAGCTGGATCTCAGTAAGAAAGTAGCTTCCAGGAAGGGCTAAGTGTTTTATTCCGATTCCTGGCCACCTCCTGTGTCTGTGCTGAGCATTTCTTACGAACCAAACCAGCCCCTAGGTGCCTAACAACTGGAGTGAGCTGAGGGATTATTAATAACACAAAGAACACACTTGGTGCCCACAGACCCTGGAATGGTTCTACTCTGAGTCACTTTGCATCCTATCAGATGCCATATCAGAACGTAAAAAAGAGTCCTATTCAAATAGCAAATCTGTGTTTGGGGAATCTGTTACGTGTGTGCTCTGAATGCTGGTCATCTTTGAAGGGGGGTTTATTACTGAGGCTCCTTTGCCCCTCAGTGGACACAAGAATCCAAACATGCTGCATCTATTCACTCAACAGATCCACCTGGGAAACCCAAACTATAACCCTAAGTGAAAACTATCATCGGTACCTGAATATGTGCCTGCATTTTCTTCTTTTCATTTTGGAGGATTTGGTTTCTTTCTTCTTCTTCTTCAACCCTAGACTCCAAGTCATGGAGAATCTCTTCTAACTCCTGCTTCTTAGCAGCAAGTCTCGCCCTCATCTCTTCTGCTTCAGCGAAGAGCTCAGTCTCTGCCTGTAGCTGCTCTGCGAGGATATTCTTCTCTTCCAGCAGCTGCAACACAACAAAGCGTCTGGTGCTGCACAAGGGACAGTCCCTGGGGCTCCAGTGGTCAGTGCGCGCCACCAAACTAACCAAACTAACATAACGCCACTGGCAAGACTTTCAAATATATCCTTGGCTTTAGCAAAATAAGCTGGGTGGACACATTTTTCATTGCTTCTGTTGTCTCATGTTACCCTGAATAATACACATTAAATTCATGCTATTTTAAGAACTCCTATTCTTAATATTAAAGTAATTCACAAAAGGACCAAAAAATAGGAGGGAAAGTATCATGCAAATGCTATGAAGTTCATGGTGACAGAAGCCGTCTGGTATCAAATGATAGTCTGGCCTTATCTGTTAAACATTTTGGCATTGAACACATCAGTCCTATCACTGCCAACGACAAACATTTCGTGAGTCTCTGCTCTGTCCGTGAAGCACAGCTTCCTGAGAATGGGATGTGGACTCAAGACCACCGTGGCTTGAGAAGAGGCAGGTGGGGGCCTTGTACTATCTCATCCTTTTACTTTTTTCTAGGTCCCTTGTGAGCAGTCATGGGAAGGTGCCAGTACCAGGAGTCTCACTGGTGTTAAACGCATGCCTGACAGCAAACGTGATCACCTGCGTGTCCAAAGGGTGACAAAGGCAAAACGCGAGAGGTCAAGCTGATTTCCATTCATACAAACCCAATGCTTGGCCTAATATACCTGCTACCTCTATGCTCAAACGTCTACGCTTTGGAAAGGAATGCAAAATACACATAAAATACGATGCTGTTTATTCGTAATTCACCCTGCCGGCTCCTATGGGCGGGAGCGCTCATCTTTGTCCAGGGCCGCGCGGGGACGGGCGACCGGTACCTGCTGGTGCTTCCGCTCCATCTCTTCCAGCTCCCCCTCCACCTTGGTCTGCTTCTCCTTCACCTTCAGCAGCTCTTCATCTTTGGCCTGGAGCTCCTCCTCTTGCCGAGTGACTTGGAGGAGCGGCTTCACCTAGGATGACATTGAACACGGATGGTCGCTCCCCCCTCCCGGCTCCTCCTGGTGGCGCGCGGTCCCGGGGAGCAGGCGCCCACCTTGGTGAAGACGCGCCACCACTGCCAGTGCCGCAGCTTCAGGTACGCGGCGCAGTTGCGCTGCAGCACCTTCAGGGCACTCAGCTGCTGCTGCTTCTTGGCAAAGGCCCTGAAGAAGAGGAAGGAAACCTAGTTTGTTTGTTTTGCTTTGCTTATGAACAACACACATCACTCCTCACAGCTCTGGAGGCGGGGAAGCCCGGGATCGCCGCCCCGGCAGACGCACGGCTGCTGAGGCCCCACTTCCTCACGGGGCTGCCCGCTGTCGCCGCACCCCAAAGGCCCCGCCTCCACACGCCATCCCACTGGGGATCAGATTCCAACGTGTGAACTCTGGGGGACACATTCCGTCTGCGGCGAGTAAGAGAGATCTGCGTGTTGACAGATGCTGTCACAGGAGACGTCCTAGAGGCACACGTTCGTGGTGGGCTGGGACGGGGAGCGGGCCTGCTCCGCCGACCGCAGTGTGGGTCGCGGGACCTGGCACTTTGTTCACAGATGCTGCCGGAAACCTCCCCTGCCAGCCGCCCCCAGACGCACACGTGCGCGCGCGCGCGGGGTGAACAAGGCCCTCCCCTCCCCTTCGCCGCACTCGCCATCGCTCCTGCCAGCTGCTCTTTTCTTTCTGGATCTGTCATAGGAGAAACATCCCTCCCCCTGCCCCTTTCTCAGGTACCCTTCCTCCTCCTTCCCGCCTGGACTGGACCTGGAGACCGTCATGTTGACGCCTCTCTTGCAGACAAAGGCCCAGAGAAGCCCTCCGTGCGGACCCACGATGAAGCAGAACCCCAGTCCTTCCCTGTCTCGGCCCCTTGTTTGTGTCCTTGTTTAGAACGTGAGTCTGCTTACCCGGCGCCGGGTCCCGCAGCACAGGGGACTCACGTCCCACGCGCTCTCACACTGCCAGCTCCAAACACATGCTCAGCACGAGCACACACTCCAAGCATTTAATTCATGATTTCCCACTTACTTTCTGGCTAAATAACCTCTGCAAACGGCCTGGAAGAAGATAATGATGTCGGTAATTTTTAAATCTCTTTCTTCCTCTAAGTGTGCCAGAACTCCAGCTCTGAAAAATATCTTGCTCTGTCCAATCCGGTACAAGTTTGGGTCCAACTCTAATGCCCGGATCTGCGAGAGAAAGAGTCTGCTTATTATTTTTGCTACAGGAAAGATTGTCTTGACAGCCCATGAACCAGAAAAATCCAGAACTTACCATTCGTTCACAGGCCTGTTTGCCATCCATAAAACCCTTAGGGATAGCATTTGGAGTCAGGATCTCGTATCTGTAAGAAAAGCAGCCAAAAAGCCATTTGTAAAAATTTGTGGAAATGTTTACCTACTATGAGTTCTGCTTTCTCTAAGAGGCAAGAATGTGATGGACAATCATGGCAAATTAAGAGTAAAGAAATGAGGGCTTCCCTGACTGTGCAGTGGTTAAGAATCCACCTGCCAATGCAGGGGACACGGGTTTGAGCCTTGGTCCAGAAAGGTCCCACATGCCGTGGAGCAACTCAGCCCGTGTGCCACGACTGCTGAGCCTGCGCTCTACTGCACGCGAGCCACAGCTACTGAAGCCCGGCTGCAACGACCGAAGCCCACAGTGAAAATGCAGTTAATTCTCCCAGGTCAGGGACCACGGTTAAGAAATTCTGGCAGAGAAGAATCAAAAGTATGGTGATTTTAGAAACCTTTTGTTTTTCTTACTTCCCACAAAATGTCCACATCCCTAAGATGCAAGGAGAATCTGGCTCTTTGCCTGTTGAGTCACTGTCAACTTGTAGGCATTTATCAGATAACAGAAAAGGCTGTAAGAGCAACGCTTGGAGGCCTCTGTTTAGGACATGAGGAAGTTTCAGGGTGCCTTGAAACAGTGCTGGGCTGGGTGCACATATGTTCACTGACCTGCACACTTGAGGTCTGTGCGTTTACTGTGTGTGGGTGACACTCCAAGAAAATAAATTTTAGCACAAAGACAGTGGCTGTGTTAAAAGATGACTCCTGGCTACTTCATCCAACTTTGTATTTTGGATGCCAATTATGTTCCCTTTTCTCCTATCAATAAAAAGTGAACATCTACCAGCCCGTTTATCACACACTGGGGCCATAATAAGGGTTTCCCTGAAAACCTGTAGGGACTGGAACAGTTTTTCAACTAGATTCCCTCTGGAACAGTGGGAGAATGGGCTACTCTTTGACCTGCAGCCCTGTTTATTTTCTGGAACAAATGCTGTCATAGTTGGGAACCTGGTTTCCAGGAGCAAAGATGGAAAAGGCAAACTAGCCTAACAAAGAAAATTAGGGACTTCCCTGGTGGCACAGTGGTTAAGAATCTGCCTGCCAATGCAAGGGACACAGGTTCAACCCCTGGTCCAGGAAGATCCCATATGCTGCGGAGCAACTAAGCCTGTGTGCCACAACTACTGAGCCTGCGTGCTGCAACTACTGAAGCCCGTGCACCTAGAGCCCAGGCTCCGCAACAAGAGAAGCCACTACAGTGAGAAGCCGTTGCGCCACAATGACAAGTAGCCCCCACTCGCTGCAACTAGAGAAAGCCTGTGTGCAGCAGTGAAGACCCAACACAGCCAACAAATAAATTAGTAAAATAAATAAAATCACATGGTAGACTTTAAGATAACTGTGGCCCATCATATGTTTTCATCCATTTCTACTGCACACTGATCTTCTCCCTCTTGTTTTTTTCTTAATTCTTTTCTAATCTCTCGTATTTCTTACCCTACTTTACTAAAAGGACTGTAAGAACACACACACCGGCACACAGTGGGAAAAATAAACACATACACAGATGTATTCATTGAAGAAAAAGATGGAAAGAAATGTCCCAAAGTGCTTTTAGGAGTCACACCTGAAATAATTTCTATTTACTTTTAATGTATTTAAAAATTTTCCTAAAGAACATACATTATTCCTATATTTAAAAAATCAGTTTAAAAAAGTTATGTTTAAATCCCAGGTAGAACTGTCTGAGTGAGTGAAGTGTAAGCTCCCAGCTCTCGGTGTTTCCTCAGGGCCCGGGGCCGGGAGCAGTCCTTGCCTACACCCTGCCTCTTGGTAAAGCAGGCTCTCAATACTCCCCGACCAGCCGCAAAGGTAATAATGATGACCCCTTCCCATGTGAAAAGAAAACAGAAACTCTCCAGGGAACAAGGAGAAGCCTTCCCTCACCATCTCCCTGTCTGACTCTCACTCAGATACGCTCTGATGCCCCCGGGACGAAGGTAAAGGGGACAATACCTCTGTCTGAATTCCTGGAAAACGATCCGGTTGGGAAATCCCTGGCGACAGATCCTGATCCCTTCCAGGACACCATTGCAGCGAAGCTGATCCAGCACCAGGTGCGGGTCCAGTTTTCCAGCCTAATCGAGCAGACACAGGGCATTTCAGAGCTCCCCCTGCGGACCGGACCTGGCCAGCGCTCAGCGCCCGTGCCCGCGCCGCGGGGCACGCACCCGCTTCTCGTGGTTGGGGATGATGCAGCGCACGAAGTTGGGGTTGGTGTTGCGCAGCGTCGCCATCAGCTTGGTGAGGGACTCCTTGTAGAGCTGCCCCACTGTGCGGAACATGCCCTTCTTGGTTTTATAGGCGGAGCCAAAAGCTGTCTCCGTCATCCCCGTGACTTGATCCAGACCCACGATCCGGTCCACTGGTGGAAATAAAAAAGACGAGGGAAAATAAGCCGAGTCTAGGTCGTTAGCAGGGAGAGAAAAGACAGAGTGAGTGCAGCAGCACAAGCTTTGTGGGACAAATGATAAGAGATGCCATAGAGGTAAGGCAGTCAGCATATTTAGACACTGCACAAGCCGTGGAACCAACAGCCACACACTCCAGGGCAGGATACTGTAGTGCTCTGATAACTTTGTACCACATACCAGCAGGTGCCTTCCGCTGCGCTAGTTTCAGGAACTCACTGCCTTTGGTAACATTTGCCTGTTACGTATACAATTATTTGGTAAATGAAAGATCCTTGGGGCTGGCATTATTGATACACAAACTGACACTGTGACAAGTCTCAAAATAGGAAATGGCTTCTAAAAATGTATGCTAAAATCTATGATTGGACAACGCAAATCCACTTAGTGAATGTGCTCAGCCATTAGGGACCAGGGGCGTCTCTTCTTGGTCATTAGATTTCCTACGAGAAAAAGCCAACGAATGCAGGAAGATTAGATCACATCAGCTCAGGTGTTGAGGAAGGAGTAAGCTTCAGCTCTCTCCTCAAAGCACGGAAGACACTCACGAAAGGGCAAGGACACTACATCGGAAGGAGTCTTCTGAAAAAAATCAGTGCCTGAGCTGAGGTCAACGATGGTTAAACCTCCCAGACACTACGCTCTTATCAGAGCAGCTGACGGTTTCCACTGTCTGCAGACCTAAGGCTGCCGGTGAGGGGATCACACGCAGAAGCCCAGCAAGTGCACCAGCCGCCGGGCCAAACATGTGGTGCCTGACATGCTCTCATTTAAAAAAATCTGATGAATGAATGAAACACGCAACCGAAATATTTTTTTTTAAAAAAATCAAAATATCAAGTGAACTACCCCTATCAAGGCCCTCTTCGACCCTAGCAGTCCCCACCGTTTCTCTCGTTTGCTCCCCAGGGCAGAAAGCGTGCGGGGACCTGGCACCACGTGAAGGGCTCTCTCAGCAGAGCCTCAGTCTTGATTCCAAGCCTTGATTTCCAGTGGGGGTTTTTATGGAAGAGGCACCTGTAGCCCAGGAGGTGAGGGAACCTGAGTCACGCAGGCCTTCTGTGGAAGCTGCAAGGGTGGATGACGCCTGCACACGACCTACTCTTTCTCCTCCGTGACGCCACCAGACCCCAGGGTTCAGGTCGAAGCTACGTCTGCTTGTGCCCCTCGGGGACCACCATTCTCTCCTGTGCCTTCCGCCTGTCCTTCCTCACCAAGGCCGCCCTGACAATGAACTTCTGTGACCCTGCCCACCTCTGTCTCCGGCTCCCACACTTGCCACTCCTCATCCTTCCCTCCAGTCTCTACGGGCTCCTAGGCCACCCTCCACCCCTGCCCGGTACAGCGCATGCAATGACAGGCCCGGGGTCCGGCTACTTGCTGCCCATCACAGCAGCATTCTAGAGAGACTCCGTCCGTGCCTGGCTTCTCTTGTGGCCCATGAACCCACCTCTCCCGCTACCTCCTCTCCTGATGACGTCTCTTCTGCCTTTTCTACACATCACATAGGGCCCAAACGCAGCTCACCTAAAATCCTTTCCAGAAAAAAGCAGGACACACGTGTGGGCAGACATCACTTGACCTTCTGCCTTCCTCAAGCTCCAGTCGCAGCCTGGGCGATCTCATTTATGCCTCTCCCTCCTACACCTGACCTCCCAGCACCAGTCACACCAAACACCTGCATTCTCCTGTCCACTCAGAAGTCACAAAGCTGCCTCTGCCTTCCACAAAGTGCTTCTCATGTCTGCTTTTCCTCATTATTACCTCCCTCTAACCTAGCACGATGTCTGGCATATAACATGCTTGATACATATATGTCAGCAAGTAAATGAAGTAAACATTAAATGCTTTCATGATTACAAAGAGTGAGAAATGGACTGAAAGGAAAGAACAGGATGCTATAAGAAGGATGCAGTTAGAGAGCTCTCTGGAGAAATTACATTTAATGCCTGAAGGGTGAGCCAGTGGGGAGATCACTGCAGGTGGTGGGGACAGCAGATGTGAAGGACCAGCGGCGGGAAGACGTGGAAGAAGCTGGGGCCAGTGAGGCCTCCGGAGTGAGGACGGGAGGACACGCAAGCAACAGAGAATGGGCCGGGGGAGGGGTCGGGAGCGGGGGTGACCCATATTGCGGTCCAGGCTCTAAGAGAGATGATGTAGCCTGAACGTGTAAGATCACAGGGGAGATGGTGGAGAAGGAAGATTCCAGATGTATTCTGGTGGCAGGATTGAGTTGTTCTGAGGATGAACTTGATATGGAGAATAAGGAAGAGGGCCAGGGCAAGAACTCCTGGGATCTGGGCTTGAGCAGGTGAGTGGCTGGTGGCACCACTGGGAAGATGGGGAGAGGAGGAGGGGTCTGTGGGTAGAAAGATGGGTCCAAACTCTATATAAGTTTGGGGCGCCTGTGGGACACTGAGGCGGAGATGTCATGTGGACAGCGGACAGGCTGCTGCGAAGAAGAGAGGTCCAGGGGAGAAAAGGCAGACGTGGGAGTTGCTGACTTGCAGGCAGTATTTAAAGTTATGGGGCTGGATGAGCCCCCTGAGGGTGAATGAGCAGAGACAGGGGTGTGGGGCAAGCCCCAAGGAGCTGGGGCAGGAGGAGGAGCTGGAGGAGAAGGGGCTGGAAGAAGGGATGCCCAAGGTCAGTGTCCTAAACTGAAGCACATTCTCCCCGTCCCTCCTCCGCTGCGTCCAGTGCAGACGCGGCTACTGGTTACTCAAGCCAGAAACTGGGAGTCGGCCTCGATGCCCCTCCCACATCCAGCTGCTGATTTACCGGAACCAGTCAAGACAAGCTTCCCGAGTCTTCAGTCCATCCCTCCTCTCGGCTGCCCTGGTCTGTGTGACATTGCCCTACACCTGGTTCCCTCCTCCGGCCTCACTCTCCCATTTCACCCTCCACCCCTGCAGCCACCCTGCACTTTCCAGTTATACCTTTGGTCCCAGTGTCATGATTAACAGCTATTTCTAAAACTAAGCAAAGTTATGTGCTCCCAGACTTAAAATCCTTCCATTTCTCCTACAGCTTGTAGGAAATGGTCCAAATAGTAGAGCACAGGGATGAAGAACTCCACCCAGAGAGTCAGAAACACCTGCCACCCACAAGCTGTGTCATCTTGGGTCTAGTTACCAAACTTCACCAAGCCTCAGTTTGTTCCTTTGCAAAATGGAGCCAAGGTGACCTACCTCACAGAAACAAGGTGCCTGGAAAGCATGAAGTGCTTGGTGATGGGACTTCCCCAGGCACCTTCCCTAAATGCCAACTCTCAAACCAGCTGCATTTTCTCAAAGACACAAAGCTCTCAAGTCTCCATCCTTTTCTCTCCCAGGAACCCCGCGCCCCCTTGTAGCCATCCTGGCAAACTCATAATGGCTTTTAAATCTCCACCCCTTTCCCTGCCACCTCTTCCCATCCACCTGCCTCCAGCCTAAACAGGCCACTCCCTTCTCTAAGTTTCAAATCACACATGCCAGACCCTGGGATCTACTCTGTTCCGTGGATACTCCCCCTGGACTGAGCTTCCAGCATTGAACACACACAGGGGCCCGAGAGCAGATCCCTGGTGTCCCTGGACCCCTCTGATCACCAGCTCGAACGGTTCCTTCTGCCTTCCCCATGTTCCCATGTTGGCCCGAGCAGGGTCCCTGGCATATTGTAATTTTTTAACAAATATCCACTGAATGAACACAAAATGATCCACAAGAACAAGTCACGCCCATAACAAAAAAGGAGCACCACGCTGACTCTGTGGGGATTCAGCTGCACTGGACCGAAGCTGTTTCCCCGCAGGGGCAGCTCTTTTGCAGCGCAGGACGGCAGGGACCCACGATGCAGCCCTGAGCAAAGATGGTTTTTTTTTTTTTTTGGATCCTTTCCCATAATTCTAAGACTGCTTTTTTTAAAAAAATATTAAACAAAAAATCATAATGAACCCAATTTTCAAATTTAACTTTAAATGATTTGGGCTAATCATGTAGGATTTCACTCAAAAATCAAGACCTACAAAAACCTATTTTAAAAGAACATTTTCTTGTTGAAAATGGTTATAGTAGGAATCAGAGAAAGGTGAAAAATGCAGACAAGATGCTAGCAGCTTCCTGAAATGACCTAATATTCTAAGACCTAATATTGCTACTAAAATCTCAAAGTGTCTTATGGCCCAGGGTTTCAGGGTAAAGAGTGGCTTTGTTTATTTTCCTGCTTCTCTATCTGAGGTGCCAGGAAAGGCTGGTTAGGCTGCTTGGCGGGCACTGCAATTCAGTATTTGGTGGCCCTGTAGCCTGTTAAGAGTTCAAAGTATTTTATACTAATAACTAATCAATAAACCCCACGTGGACAGCTCTGTGGACCTGCAATCTCTAAGGGTATATGCATAGCTTAAGAGAAAAAAAAATGCAACTGTAATCATCTATCTCATAAAACTGCCATCAACAGTTTTACGTAAGGAATGGTATTGTCTAGGGCCCTTCTTCTAGCATTCAGTCTCAGGAGACAAAAGAAATATATGAGATTTTTGTGTTCTTTCAAACTGTGCATGGGCTAGTGCTATTATTTCATTTGAAATATTTAAGCCAGTTCTTCAGGAAATCTGTCTAGTTAATACAGACAGTCTGTCTAGTTAATATAAACCAAAAAGAGGGGGAGAAACCTATCTGAAGTTTAACTTTAACACCTAGGGCACAGTGATTAGGAACTACATCACACACCTCTACCCTGCAGAGGCTTCCAGTCCCCGGCACTGGGCCAGGCATTTACACAGACCAAGACAGTTCCACTCTACGGTACACTACAACGTTCCTAACAGTTAAAAGGGATTCCGAAACAAATATTTAACTGCTATGAATTCCCAGAAACAATCTTAACATCAAATAGTCTATCTCCAGCCTACCCCTATTACACAGTAATAACAAATTTACGGTGGTTACATAACTGGGTCATAGAACCAATCCGTTAAGTGTTCTAGAGTATTTGGGAAGTTTTAGAAAAATTCCAGGAAGTTCAGAGGTTGATAAGGGAGCATGTGATTTAAGGAGAAAGCAATCTGCCTTCTCCCAAGCACCAGGGTTCTGACCTTGGTGACCTTGAATCTGTCTCCTTTACCCCCTCCCCCATCTGCACGTCCTACCCCTGCAGAGGCCAGAGTCTGGGCACACAGGGAGCCCACTCCTCCTGACCGTGTGCCCTGCACGGCTGTGCTGCTTCCTCCCGCTGGCAGGTCCCATGAATATGATTCATGCCCACGCCGGGCGGCACGGCATCACTGCCTGTCAACGGGGCCTGGGGCGCTATCAATCAGAGGACCTGCCTGGAATAATGGCCAAGGAAATAAACATTTATTGATTTTCTCTGTTTTTTAAATAATTACAACAGCAGCAGCAACAAGGGCACAAGAGCAGTTACAGCAGCTGAAGAGGCAGCCGCGGCAAGTGCAAGGGACAAGTGCTTGCGGCCACGCAGCGTGCACGCGGGTACCTCCCGGGCCGGCGCGGGCTCGCGCTGCCCCGTCAGATACTCGTGCTGACCCTGAGAACGAAGCGTCACCGTCCCCACTGGACCCTGGGAACTGGAGGTGCTGTCCCTGGGAGCTGCTTCTCCTTGAGCTCCCAACTCTTGTTAGGACTCAAGATAAAGAAGTAGGAAGGAATAGAATATGCAAGGACACTAAAAACCTTCACCCACTGAACACAAAGACAATGAAACTACACACAGAAACCGGATCAGACCTACACCAGAGTCTAAAGGGCACTAAAAACAGAGGGTAGGACCGGTGGATATAATCTACTCAGAGAGCAAATGACCACCATTTTATCAGCCGTGCTACTGGATTCTAATGACTTACTGAAGAAAAAAAAAAAAAAAAAAACTGGTTCAAAGCCTTTGAAGACAGAACATCATAATTTCTGTTCTGCCAAGAAGGAAGGTAAGAATTCCGGGGCTATGAGATGAAGGGCGACCCCCGTGGGGCAGCCCTCCCGCAGCCAGGACTGAGCTCTCCTTGCTGATTCCCAGTCCCAAGTGAACTGCTGCCACCACGTTTCTAGTGCTGCTTCTACAAGAGACTGAGAAGGGTGGTGGGATCTCCATCGATGATTGAAACTTGCTTCACTTACTTCTCACACTGTCTCTGGTGGTCACCCTTCCAGATCTGTCAGCTGCCATCCAGCACTCCTGGGGGTTCAGAGAACCTAAGGGCACTTACTACACTGTGAAGGACGTGCCAGGTGTCAACTAGCGTGAAGGCATATTACACACGACTGTCCCTTCGACACAGTTCGGATCAGGACCAAAGCCACAGACCGCTGCCCGCATCATCACAGGCCCTTTTAGTCTAAAAACCCTGCCTACAACTTTGAGGTTAGGAACCTGCTTTGCTAACTCACTGCATCCTCCCTTACGAGTTTATCCCAGGAGTTCCTATGGTTTACAGCAGAAACTTGTATGACCGCCTTATTCTGCCTCTAGGAATTCTGTTCCTTTCTCTCCTGCATTTGTTCTTTGATGGTTCTGGAAACCTTTCTTTACCGCCATCTCTCATTTTTATCCTTAAAGGCCTGCACCTTCTTCTGTTTTCCTAACGTTATGACTACACGTAGAAGCACAGGGTCCGCGCTAGCTGTGTGTCATCTCATCCACAGGCGCCCACCACCTCAGGGTGTCAAAGGCCACCACGATCTGATCCCAAGGATCCTCTTCACCCATCGTCTTCCGAGAAATCACTAAAAATTCTAAAGCCTATGTTTTCATTTAAAACTCGTTACCCCTCCCTGGGGTTTGAATCCATAAGCACATGTTCAGGAGGATATTTTTGCTGTAGAAATATCAATACTACACACAACTTCAAAGACCATCTGTGGCCATGGTGGATGGAAGGCTCTCCAGCAGGATGAGAGACTGAGACCCTGATATCCGGGTCACCCGAGTGATGCAACCAGAGGCCACTTCACGAGAGAGATGGACCAGGCACGTTTCCAGTGCCGGGGCGAGCAGACGGGGAGAAGGGAGCTGGCTCCCTGCGGGAATGGTGTCGTCCAGGGTGGCTCTGTACCGATCCTGCAGGTAGAGAAAAGCACCTGGTCCACAGACCCCGAAGATCGTGGTCCCACAGGAAAGAGCATGTGTGCTGCAGGAGAGGGAAGGGCCATGGGGGGAGGATGCTGCACCTGGGAACACCCACCTACCCATCCTCTCCCTCCATGACTTCATGGTGTGCCCGCTTGGAGCCAGCAGTGGGGGAGTGATGGGGGCTCCCGGGCTGGAAGTCTCTTAACTGATTAGAAATCCAAGAGTTAGAAGAATGAATTTAAAGAAGGTGCTCTACTTTGGGAGAATGTCCAAAAGATCGAGTGCTGACCTTTTAACAAAGCACAAGTCCCAGGCCGACCATGAGCTTCAAACTACCTTCTAGCTCTTTCTCTCCCCAATTCCTCAACACTGTCATTACCCCCCAAGGCCAAAGATGACTGACTGTGAAGATTTCTCCTGTGAACAGTCATCCTAGCTCACAGAGCAACCTTCAGCATAATCCCCCCCCCCCCACCCCCTCTTCTTTCACAGCAGGTGAGCTGGAACTGAGAGTGGGAATCTGGGATTAAAATGGGCATGTCTCTTTAACATATTTTTAAAACACTTTTGAGATGGATTTGGATCTCAGCATTATGTTCCAAAAATCATGAAGGAAATTGTTTATAAGATGAATTTGACTTTATCTTTGAATTTTTACTACTTGACAATTTCACTAAACAAGTGGAAGGTTACATGATCTTCATTTATACTAAGCTCTTGGAAGGTCTCTTTGCTGTGATTAGGCTGTATTCCTTCTTTCTACCTATTTATTTATCTATCTATATATGTATCTATCTTTAAAGTACAGCTGATTTTACAGGTTAGGCTGTATTTTAAACAGGGCTAAGAATTCAAACCATAAGGCCCAAATATGTGAAGTTCAATTTCAGGTTCAAGGCACAGGTTCTAAGGCTCCACTCTTCGTATCAACGTGCACGTATCAAGCCTTGTAGATAGTTTCATGGTTTTCAGTTCAAAAGAAAAAGCCAAGTAGCCACATAGGCACATAAATTCCAAAGAAAAGGCATAATGATGAGAGCAACATACGTGAGATAATTATGTAATTATTTGTTTACAAAATGTTAATGACTTGAAAAAAAAAAAAAAAAAAAAAAACCTGAACCTTCTCCTTGGAGTTCCTTAGAGTTGAAAATTTAAAGGAAACTCAAAGACAAAGGAGATATTATTCGGCAGATCAATTCCTAACGATTCCCTTAGAGGACTGTGTATCAAACGGCACTACTGGAAAAGGTCGTGACAGACCTTTTGCTATGCGGTGCTTACGGGCTACGCATAAAAGAAGAAGCGATGTGTAGGCAGTAGCGATTGGATCGTTTATGCGCTCACACAGTTGCCTTGAAGGATAATAAAACTGAGCATGAAATGAAGGTTCATGCAGGTCTATGAGCAAAACAAAAACAAAAACCCGGACACCAGCCCCCCGCCCTCCCCGGCCACCCTGCCAGGCCCCCCCCCGCAAGTTCTTCCTCTGGGCTGAGACCCCTTGTGTTTGAAAGACCTACAGGCTTTATCCATTCACCTGGTGGCTCATGAAGACCAGAAACACTGTCATAGAAAGAAGCTCTCTGAATATTCTGAATCTCTAAGGCAGAGAAACAGCAAAAACAGGAGGACAAAAGGGCAAATACACAAACACTTCAGTTAGTGTGAAAGACATTTGACATCACAAGTCAACTTTGCAATCGGGCTACAAAAGTGGCTCGTCCAGGGCAGACCCCATGCAAACATTACTGTTTAGAGAATTTGCACATCTGGATAAAGTTCTTTATAAAATAAATTTATAAGACCGGATCATTTCCAACTCCAGGTGTGAGCATCATATCATATCAATGTCAAATGGTTACCCCCATGTAAATGCAAGATGAAATTTAAGAGTAATAAGGTACTATTTGCATTGTCTTTCATAAAATTATCTTGCAATTAGCACATCTGAACAAGTAAGTTAGATTACTCTGGAAAAAGTAAATATTAGTGGCAGTTACTGTCAAAAAGTCACACTGCTGTGTAATTTCACTTCCAATCCAGATTTTGGAAATATAATTTACTTCACATACAAATCATGACTAGGTAACTACCATTAAGGTAAATAAAATTCTACTGTAGCAAGCTCTATTGTATAAAATGGTAAAGTAACTTCAAATCATAACTAAGATGACACTTATTGATCATACCGCTGCTGATGAAAATATCATAGGAGGCACATTTACATGAAAATGTAATTTCTAGGTCTTTTTTCCCCTGTGTGTTAGCCCCAAGAAGTGGCAAGAAATTGTGTGCAGCTGGTAGAGAGAGCCCAAAACATCTTTTAGCAAAAAGCAGGGCACTATCAATCTCTAGGGCAGGGCTGCCACCAATAAATCTTATTTCTCCTGGTTTGGCCTGGAGAAAACTCTAACACAAAGTTTATTTGAACATGAAATGTTTTATGCTCAAGGCATTGCACCTTCACAGGCAAACTATATTCATACATCATGTACTCATACATTCACGGTCAACTGCTGATTTTCTGCCTTTGCACTGATGTGACTGTAAAAAGAGAAAAATAATCACGGTTTTCCAGGACTATTTTCTTTTCCTAGAGAAGCAGCTCCCCTTCTCCCAGGACATCTCTACGTCCGGAGTGAGCATGCTGAGTTCTCCACCCTACGGCCCTCTTCAAACTCCTGTGCCTGAAACTGACCTCACGCATGAAACACATGGTCCTCCAAATAGGACAAGCCTGGCACTGGGCTCTGCCTGCCCCGCCCCCAACGGTGGGGCACCTCTGAGAGCCTGTCGCTCAGATTAAACCCAGTAGCTGTCCACCTGAGCTGACGGATGGCAGGACTTCCTGCTAAGAGCAGAGATATCAGGAGAGCGAACATGCGGGGTGACACCGGAGGGGATGCCAGGTCACACCATGGGGAGGATTCCACTCAGCCTATCTGGACAGAAGTGGCCACACGTGCTTCCAAGCTGCCCACGTGGCGAAAGGCAAGGGCCCCGCCATCCATGCGGCCCGAGCCTCAGGCCAGGCCAGGAGGACCCTGCAGGCCGCACGCCTCTCCTCTCAGAGTTTCTGCCATCAACTGAGTGACTGTAGTTAGTCCATGAAAAGCACAAGAAGGCAGGTAAGGGCTCTCCAGACAGGGTCCTCCCTGCACCTGTGACACGGGATGTGCATCAGATCGCCGCTGCACCTGCAGCCCCCACCTCCACCCCGCCCGCCAGGTCTCACGTTCCTGAAACTCCTGAGCACCGCTGCCAAAGGCCCTCCCGTACCTGGACGGCGAGGCGTGGCGTTAAAGGAGGTGGCGGAGGAAGCCGGGGCAGAGGCTCCTGGGTCCCGTCCCCCCTCTGTGTGCACCCTGAGTTTCCAGCTTGAGGGAAGCCCTGGGCGGGCCCACACCCGTTATGGTTCCAGAACCCACCTCGCTGCTGACCGCGTGGGCAGTGCAGGGTCACAGGAAGGGGTCAGGGGCTCAACAGGTCTTTCCCACAATATTGTTTTTAGTTAAGAAGTGAAAAAAGGAGAGTCAAAAGCGGTTCACAATGTGAGAACCAGTATGGAAGCCCAGGACCTGCTGTCATGGTTCCCCAAACACCTGCTTCTCTCAGCATTCAAAACAAAGAGAGAAAGTCCGTTTCTGAGACTTTAATGGTGAAACGCTGGTTTCCTCTGTTCCTCTTCTCCTCGCTGCTCTTCCATGCCCACTGCTTCTGTCCTCAGTCACCCTGCACTGAACTCCCGCTTCCGGGGTCTTCACCCTGACCCACCGACAAGCCACTGCCCGCCGTACTTCTTCAAGTTCACACTGTGTTTCGGCCTGGCCTGCAAACCTACCGATGCCGTTTAGTCAACGAAGTTAAATCCACCCGAGGGCGGCCACCCGACGGGTCCCTCCGTCGCCGGCCTCATCTCCTGCTCACTCTCCTCCTGCCCCAGCCTGGCGCTCAAGCTCCAACGGGACGCCTGCTCTAGGAGGGGTTTTCACTCCTTCTACTGCCCCCCCCACCCCCGCCCAACGTCACTTCCAAAACTGCCAGCCACCCCTCGATGAGTGAGTCTGCAGAAGCCTACACACCCTGAACGGTTAGGGCCTGGTCAGGACGTGGGTGGGGGAGACCACCTGGCCCTTAGCATGCGCCTGGGAAATGCTGGCTTTGTTTTTGCAACAAATGATTATTTTCCAAGGACAAGGAAAACTGCCTCCTCCCGCAGGACATCTAACCTTAGCAGCCCAGGAACACGGCAGGCCCCCCCGCCGCTGTTCACGCGGCATTCATCTCAGGCTCTGCGACACTGAGTAGCCTGTCCACACGTCTCACTTCCTGTGCTCTGAGATCTGAGCGGAGCCAGGAGGGGCGGGCATGGTGACCGCCGGGGCAGCACACGGATGGGCTCCTGACCGAACGCAACATTTCTCACGGGCAGCGGTACTCCTTCCTCCTCTTTTTGGGACGTTTCTCGTGCACGTTTCCCACTGACCTGTGCTGGTCTTGCCAGCCCTTTGGGCCTGGTGGCCGGCAGAGCTCAGGGTCCCTTCTTCCACGCTAGATCCCTTTCTCAGACCCACTCTCTTCACTTCCCAGCGCGGGGCCGAGAGCCCTCAGCCGCGTGGGCACGGCAGGTGCTGCCTCAGGGCGCTCTTCTCCCCTCGGTCCTCACGCAGCGCCCTCAGCTGACCGGGTCGCCGCCAGCGACGGTGTGCACACAGCCGCCAGGGGCAGACCTCCATCCAGCTGGACGGGGACCAAAAGCTTCTGTGTTCCTTGCAGGAAACCTACCCTCCTCTCCCAACCCCTCCCTGTATGCGGGCTCACGCACACACCTCTCCCCAGGACACGTGTGTTCGCATCTGGTGTGCCCACCCCCGCCGGCTCCCTCGCACTTGTCAGAGCCGATGGAGGTGACCTTGGCTAGGCCGTCTTCGGTATGGTCACCACCCCCTGCCCACTTTCTCTGTGGTCATTCTTCTCTGTCTCTTTCCTTTTGCCCGACTGCCCTCAGCCTTCTGATCCGCTTTCTGGGTTTCCTTCTCTCTACCTGAGAAGACAGCTAGATGGCAAGATCTTGAGGTGCTAGAGAAAAGCAGAAGTGAGGCAGGTAACGGACAAGCCTGGACTCAGGGTCAAAGCCTAGGCCGGGGCAGATCCAGAGCTAAGGTCCTGCCTGACCCGAGGCCAAGCCAAGCCAGGGGGACAGCCAGGAGGAGACGTGCAGAGGGAGCTAAGCTCCAGAAGCTGCTGGCCCCACCATGCACACGCACACACAGCCGTTTTGTTCTGCTGGTGCCAGCAAGACCTCCAGTCTACGAGACCATCACCTCCAGTCTACAAGACCATCCCCGAAGCCTTCCCCTGAGGTTCACATACACAAAAGAACTCTGAGGACTGACAGAAATGAAAACAACTGCTCCCTAAGCAGATGGTCTGAGCCTCCTCACCAGCCACTGTGCGTGTGTGTGGGGGGCGGGGCACTGGCGGAGGATGCGGCTCAGCTGACCAGGCCACAACACACAGAAGATACACACGGCTTCTTGGGTTTTGCATTTCATCACCCCCAGGCTACAACTGGCATTGGGACCAGGATGGCCTGAGACCAAAGTGTAGGTCTTTATGGCCCTGCTACTAGAATGTTCCCACAGCACCTGACCTCTAAGAAGGCAGATGGTCTTGTTACCCAAGTTTTCTTAAAGCGGGTGAATTCCGATACAACGGCAGCCCTGCTCTAGGGAACACAAAGAGCTTTAAAGTAAAACAATACATACACACCTAGATATAAACGAACTGTATATAAGCCTTAATTGTAAAAGATTCTGGCCAAGCTTGATTACAAGCGCAAGCACACTCTCACCGTCCTTCCAGAGCTCCGCCACGAATCTGTCGGAGGACTGGTGCAGGAGGGTGGCCACGTTGTCGTTCAGGGGGTCCATGTTCTTCATCAGCCACTCATCCGCCTTGTAGTCCACCTGCCGGGCCAGAGCCGGGCGCGGCGAGAGGGGAAAGACAAAGACAAGAAACGTTTTCAGCCTTAACCAAAAACGTCCGCGGAAGCCCCGCCCAGGTGGAGGACGGCAACCTCGCGCTGAGCCCACGATTCCTGGAGCACCGCCCTGTTCCCTCCCCACCCACCAATCAGAAGGAAGTCACACACCCTGCAGCCCTCACCCCAAATTTTGCCTGTAAAAACCTCTCCCCCAAACTGCTGGGGGGGTGGCTCGGGGGGGGTTTACTCACCAGCCACGCGTGCTCCTTGCCTGGCCCCGTAACAAACCTCTCTGCTCCCCCCGCCCACCCCAGAAGTTCATAGAACAACCCAAAAACTGCGCTGTCTGGAGGGCCACGCACTTGCCGCATTTATACTATATTTAAGGGTTTACAAACGTATATCCGCACATTTGTGACGACCTTCATCAAATGCAGCGAAACTCTGAATGGAGTTCTTTCACTCTTACCTTCCCTGCATAATGAATAATGCAAAAATCAGCTTTGTCTTTCAGTTGACGAGGTTTCTGAAACTTGGAGTGGGACCCTTGCTCTTGAACTAGTTTTTCAACAAAGGTCTTATCTGTGGCTTTAGGGAACCAGCACTCTTCATCCAAAAGGGCCAGCACGCCGGGAGGGTTAGCCTGATGACAGAGGCAAGGAGAATTGACACGTTTTGCACATCACTGTGCACACAAGGATGCTTTCCCCATTGGGTTTGGCAGTTTAACTTCCAAAACCATCAGAGCTTCATGAAGATCTATGGAAATCAAACTGCTAGGATAGCAGGTAACGGCAAACTGTAACATGATGCAAACGCGGAGATCTCAAACTGCTCCAGAAGTATGGGTAAGAAGATGGATGAGTACTGTATTTCACGAACTTATCAAAAACTAATTCCAAGCAGATAACTCCCGAAAAGCAGCACATAGAAGACACCAGAAAGGAACTGCAAGGTGTAGGAACCGAATCTTTACATTCGACGACTAGCTGGATAAATTATCTATAAATCCTCAACTAGCTGGGATGCTTCAGACATTTTACATCCTAGCCAATTTAAGGTTTCTGTTTAAGTGATGATTAAATAAAAATGAGCATTCCACACTTGGTGAAATATTTAAAACTACTGTTAAGTAGAATATATGGAAGGTGATGAAATAATTTATCAATTACTTGGTAGGAAGTTTCTTTCTGGGATGATGAAAATGCGGTGGAATCAGACAGTGGTAATGGTTGTGCGATCTGTGAACATGCTAAAACTCACTCAATTACATACTTTAAAAGGGTGACTTTTAGGATAGTGGGGAAAAAAAAGAGCTCAGAGGTCGAAAAATCAATGGAATGACCTTCTTTTTTGGAGGAAAGTGGGGTACATGTGAAAACTAAATGAAATATTTAAACAGTGCCGGCCTATTTTATAGTGCTTTGGAGACGCTGCCATACTGCAAGGATGGCAAGTTTCTGGCACAAGACTGAACATCCAATTCTAGGGCAAAATATGAAATCAGCCTTTGGAATAAATCTCTAGGATCAGCTTTCCTCAACTCATAAGGCCTTTACATTTACTGGAGAAGAGCGGGCTCTGCACAAATATTGCTTTAAAAGTAACAGGAGGTTCTAGTTAAACATGAATGAAACAATGTACCAATGTGGTCAGAGGAAGGCAGAGGTTAAGAGAACACCAGCAGGTAGAAGCAGCTGAGAGAATCCTCTCCTCCAAAAGCCCACCACTGAGACCCTTAACTCCCTGGCTGTCTAGGTTGTGGCTCCTCTACCTAAAAGGATTTGCAGGGTTCAGAGCTGATAAAAGAACCCTATAATCAAAGGCAACTTTGCTTAGGTGATCCTAGAGAAGAGAGGGTCCAGGGTGGCATTTAACCCAATTTACCCCACTCATCTGACAACTTTGAGAAACGAAGTTCTGGATTAAGATAAGTGAAGCACCCATCTTTCTGCCACAATTTTTACATTTTTAATCTCTTCCAATGAAAATATTTCTAAATTCTGAAAGAGGAGCCCAAATATAATTTAATCTTCTCTAAAGGACCCTGCGACAGCATGATTCAGAAGAGCCGTAATTGTGTCTCCTTTTTTTTTTTTTTTTTTCCCTACTTCATCTTTCAATGTTGAGATCTCTGTTGTCACTTTTCCTTTTAATTGAGGATTTCTAAAGAGCTGTAAGTTTGGGAGACCATGGTGTGTCTCATGGTCAGAGTATTGTAAGAAGCCAGGCGGGGGCTGGGTTCGCGACAGACGAGGAAAGACGCCCGGGGCAGGCAGATGCCCCTACACAGTCGTTTTTAGGTATTTTCCTTCTGGAAAATCTGTCCTCACTCTCCATTTTGAAAGGACCCTCAATGGAATCATAATCCCCTATCATTCTATATGCTACAGGTAAATTTCCTATGATTATAAACTTTTACAAGATTTTGAAAAATCTTATAAAAAAGCAACTTTGGGGCTTCCTAGGTGGCGCAGTGGTTAAGAATCCGCCTGCCAATGCAGGGGACACAGGTTCGTTCCCTGTGCCAGGAAGATCCCACATGCCACGGAGCAACTAAGCCCGTGTGCCAAAAAAAAAAAAAAAAAAAAAAGCAACTTTGTACTTATGAGGATAAGCTTTAGTTATCCCCTAAGAATGGATTTGCACAACCAACTAGACGTGGGGCCCCTTTTTCCCCTTGGACCTGTGCCCAGTGGAGACCCAGTAGAGCCTTGACACGTGCCGAGGGTTGGAGTGAAGGTACCTGCAGCGGGCTGGGGGCGGGGAGGAGGACCACGGCGGCCAGCACACGGCGAGGACAGGACACGGTCACGAGAAAGGACAGCTCAAGAAGGGTCTTACTGGTGTGCTGCTCACTTTTCAAATGGGTATTTCAAATGGGCATCACTTTCCTAGGAAATTTAGCCTAGAAAATGATCTCAACGCTGATGAGACAGGATCATTCCCAGCTCAGTTTATGGCAAGAAACAACTCCAGGCCCTGCGTGGGCAGGGGCCGCGCGCCAGACGGCGGGGAGATGGTCTTACGGGCCTCTCGATGAGGTCGATGCACGGCTGCAGGTCCAGCCCGAAGTCGATGAAGTTCCACTCGATGCCCTCGCGCTGGTACTCCTCCTGCTCCAGGATGAACATGGTGTGGTTGAAGAGCTGCTGCAGCTTCTCGTTGGTGTAGTTGATGCACAGCTGCTCGAAGGAGTTCAGCTGCAGGTGCCAGCAGAGCCGTGTTCCAAACGCGGGAGGGAGGGGAGGGGAGGGGAAGCAGGGTTCATCAGTCAGCTAGTTGTCCGAAAGGTCACGAAGAGCTACTAACCAGGTCCCGACTACCCTCCTGAGCCCACTGAATGACAGTGACTAAACTGAGGGGAGTCTCTCAATCTCCATCAAATACTCACGCACGCGCGCTCACACACACACAGAGCCACAGCACGTGACTTCTAAGCTGAAATGAGAAAATGATAAACTCAGTGTGCTGAGTTGCTACAAATAAAACCGTTTTTATTAGTGAATGGTTAATGAAGAGACATGAATAAATGAGAAAGAAAGTGAGAAAAAGAGGAGAAACAAAGGGACTGGGAAGGCCGGAGGCCGAGGAGCTCAGCGCATCTCTGTGAACTTTGAGGGTCTACAGGACAGGTGGGCCGCTGTCCCCTCTGCTCCTTCCTCAGCACTGGCTCCAGAGTGAGTTAAGGAAAACCATGTAAAAAATAATCTTTTCATCCGTCACAGGCATTTCTGTTTCCCTCTCCGTCAACTCTGCCATTTTTCTCGTGTGCTGCTGTGGATGGATGAAGTGACAGGGACAATTTGCTTACAGCAATCACCGTATGTGAGAAGTACTCAGCCTTTTTTGTGCCTCCATGCTGTCCACACAAGTGCCGTGGGCCCGTAAACAACCTCTTTCATTATGAAAAGTGACCTTCAATTAGGGAAGGTTTAATCAAGCTCCAAGGAATAGATTTATCGTCTGAAAAAGCCATTCCAATCTTCCCCGGGAGGTGTTACACTCAGGGTTTTAGAATGAGGTCACACTAGGAGGGCGGGGCCGCTTCTGCCCTGCTCAGCACTGTACTTCTAGTGGCCCACGTCAACACGTGCAGAGCGCCTGATGGTGCTTGGTTATGTTTACGTGAATGCATTTTGCTCTGCCTTAAGGTCACGAGATCTCAGCGTTCTATTTAGCCTGAGCTGCTACATGTGATGGTATTTTCCTTTAGTGTATTTCTACTTGTCTTCCATATTCGAGCTACCAACTATATTTTAAAACAATCAATTTTTAAAATTGTTATAAAATTAAAAATATACAGAGTGTTGCACTCAGAAGTCTCACTCCAAACACCCACTTGTTCTCCTATACTCAACCACTGTCACCTATTTCTTTTGATCCTTCCAGGAATAGTCCATGCACTCCTAAACGTGTGTTAAAAAAGTTAACAATGTATCTTGGAGCCTGTAATATAAAGCCACCTCATTCTTTATAATGAGCTCATAGTTCTCTACTACATGGATATATATCATAATTAAGCAAACCAATTTCCGATAGGGAACATAAATCTCCTAACGGTGGCCATTTAGGCTTCTTCCATTCTCTTCCCATGACAAATAACGCTCACTAAACAATCCTGCAATTTTAGTATCTAAAACACCTTTCTACTGTCTGTGTATATTCAAGTCAAAACCATACTTCTGAAGTTCTACAGCTTTATAATGTTTCATATCTTTTAATATCCTCTTCATTTTTTAGTATCTATATTTTTATTAATTTATTTTTCAAATTAGTTTTAGAAGCAGGTTGCCTACTCTTTCTCTACCCCTTAAAATTCCTCTTAGTAGGTTTTAAACAAGTATGTTCACTTTAAAGATAAATTTGGGTAAGAGTTACACCTTTACGATGCTGAATTTTCTCATCCAAGAACGAGGTATGTTTTTACATTTCAAGTCTTTCATTTTTCACAGCAGCACTGTAAAGCTGTCTTCAACTAAGTGTTGCCCAACTCTTAGATTTATTCTTAGGTATTTCATTTCTTTCTTTCTTTCTTTTTTTATTAATTTTATTTATTTATTATTTTTGGGGGGGTACACCAAGTTCAATCATCTGTTTTTATACACATATCCCCGTATTCCCTCCCTCCCCTGACTCCCCCCCACCCTCCCTCGAGTCCCCTCATTTCTTTCATGTCATCTCTTGCAGCTGCAAGTGGGGGTCTTTTCTTTCATTATACCTTCTGATTGTTTATACATAGGAAGGCAACGAACATGCAATTTGCACACAGCCACCTTTCATGAAATCAGTACATGTTAAATCAATATATGTTAAAGCAATCTCTTATAGTGGCAGTGGCAGTTTGTGGAACAAACTGATTATACCAGTAACAGCTCAGATTTTATGAGGACAGACTTATAATCCAAAGGGGTTCATTTTAAGACAAGACAATTCAATACTCAACTGGACGAAGTAGCACATTGATTCCAAGAAGTATCTAATTTAGTATTTGTGCCTTGCTATATAATCAGTCTATCAAAGGAGACAGAAGTTATATATTTTTAGGAGTCCAAAATTTTATCAGTGTTTTAGCAAAACCACAACAGGTATGTGACTACAAACCTTTGATGGTTGATGGTGTTTGGAGACATTTAGTCAAATTAATAATGAAATATATTGAAATCCATCAAGTCCTGTGGCTGTATCTTCATTCAGAACAGAGACCGTTATCTTTCCTCATTTCTTGATCTCACAAGGCTGCTCGTGACTCCTGCCCAAACCACTGTCATCTGGCCGCCAGGTGACGGCAACGCCATCCTCCAGTCTCCCCGCTTCTGCTTTTGCATCTCACACTCCATGCCTCCAGCTCCTCTGCCCCTTTGTAAGCTATGTCTAGTCCCACTGGCCTTCTAGTAGTTTCTAACATCTGACAAATTCTCTCCCACACAGGACCACTGGACCGACTCTCATTACACTGGGGCGTCCTCCCGAGGCCGGGGGTTTCTCGTGCTGCAGACACACCTTCCACAGTGGGTCTCCCCAGTTCCTTCTATCGCACCCCCCCCACTTCATTACTCAAAATTCTGGGAATTTAGTGATTTTTTGGGTTACTTAATGTTTGACTCTCTGCTAGAATGGCAGGGACTGTACCTATTTATCTACCATGATACCCCTGGTACCTGGCAATGTAGCTGGTACAAAGGGAGCCTTAAGTGCTATCTGTTAAAAGAATGAACAGAAGGAAGAGCAGGAGGGAGAGTGACGTACCTCAAAAATCTCAAATCCAGCGATGTCCAGGATTCCGATGAAAGACGCCCCTTGCCGTTTGGTCCTGTCCAGAGCTTTATTGATGCGGTGAACCAACCAGCGGAAGAGCCGCTCATAGGTAGCTTTTGCCAATGCTTCTACTGCAAAATCTGCCTGTAATTAGACAACATCAGCCTTTTATTCTGGAAATGATCTCAACAAAACACTAACAGCTGTTCGATGGAGGGAGTTTAATGATCTACAGTGCCCTCCAAACCCTAAAAGAGCAGATACTGCTTAATCCTGTCTGAATTTTACACATCAACAGAGGGTATCAGTCCAATTAAATGTGAACTGGAGATAATCAGGACAGGAGATGGGTGAAGAGACCTAGTAAAAATGAACTCCCCCCTCTGCCCCTGTGGTCCTGTGCAGCGCATCTGCCCAGAATCCACCATCAAACAGTGAATCCCACTCCTACATTCTTGGCGCTGTCCCCCCACTCCCTCTCGCTGGGCGGGATCGGGAGGTACACGGCTTTGTCCTCCTGGGCGATTCATCTACCTGGAGGAAACTCAAGGTGATATTTCAAATTTCCTTTTCTTTTTCTTTTTTTTTTTTTTTACAAGTCACCTCTAAAAATTTTCTGAGCGAAAATACTCAATTAGTACCAAGAAATATCCATATAACAGATCTTTTATTGATTCAGTTTGTTACATGCCCACTGGAAGGTCTAACGACCATGGTTCTCGCTCAAACAAATGTGTGATAACAACTGATGCCAAACTTACCTGTTCTTTGGTCTGGGCTTTCTGCACGTAGTCTCGGCCGACCTTGATCCGGGGGGTGAGAATAGCCCGAGTGAACTCCATCACATTCATGCCAAGAAGATGGCACAGTTTCTGTGCAACTAGAGGGTAAAAGGTCTCCTAAATACGAGGCTTCTACTTACGATCTAGTTACAATATAGTCAATAAACATTTGAAACACCTTAGTAACTCTCAAATTGTATTAGGACGTTAAACGTTAAGTCTTAAGGTTAGACAAGTTTTAGGTCTGATGAAAACTACCTTCATTCTTTCAGATTAACAATACTCACCTTTAGGCTGTAAGAGGTGATTAGTCAGCAATGACTTACTTGGGTAGTTTACTGCAAGTTACTAAGTCTTAGAAGCCACGGATAACACGCAGAATAGAAAAACGGTGGTTACAACAGTTTAAATCATCATGTTACCAAGATGACTTGTCATGCCCACACAGTGGTCCTAGTGATATTTTAGTAGGCAAGAAACCTAAAGGTTTTAAAAGTAATTATTTGATGACGTGGCTCACATGAAATGCGGCTAATTCTGTTCCTGCTGAATCTCACCGGCATTAGGGCACCCAGACCCCAGCAGAAGTTCACTAAATCATTAAGGTTCAACAAGGGCTCCAATTATTATAGTAAATGTTTGATAAGTGTTAACATAATAAAATCCTATAAGGGTAAGCACATTTTGAATCATGGTAGAGGCATAACCAAGTTCTTTCTCAAAGATGCACTGCCTCGTACCCCCCCCGACCCAGGTGAACTGTTGGGACCCGAGCAGCACCCCTGGGTGGCAGGGCAGGTCGTGCCTCAGAGAGCACTTCCTTCGGTTAGTGACTTTTATCAACTGCCCTCCTCAACCCCTACGTCCTGGCTCCTTTCAGTTAATGTACACACGTATGCTGTGTGTATGTACTGGATGGGAAGTTGAAGAATCAAAGAAGGAGAAAAAGCAAATTGCCTACACTCTCTTGCTTTGTATCACAATAAACATCATTTTAGCAGCTAAAATATATACTTTATAGTGTGGTTACAGCTTGGTTTACTTTCCTCTAAAAGGAAAACAAGTTCCCTTATAAATCGCATCACATTTTCTACTTCCAAGCCTTATTATCCTCTTATCTGCCATTTATGCTTTTTTTTAAAAGGCCATCATCAACCTAAAAGGTAATAATTTGCCGACCTCTCTCTGAACGCCCAGCTCCAAGGAGGAGCGCGTGCATGTTCCAGCATCACCGGAAATGGAAGCACTCATCCCGACTGCACCCTGCGGTCATTGAACACGTGCCTCCAGCCTCCGTCCTCCTGCAGATGGGTGGTTAGACCTTGCAGTCTGTTTTGGTTTTCACTTTTGTTTTTGAAGCAGCAGTAATGACCCTAATTTCCCAATTCTCGCTTGGTCTGTTTGTTTTTTCAGATTTTATCTAGTTTTCAAACTGCCTTATATCCAAAAGCCCAATAACTAAAATGTGCTCTTCCTTTTGGTTCGTTATTATGTTTTTGATAAATTTCTGTGACTAAATGTATTTTTCTCTTTCAAATCTGTGGTGCTTCTGGGACTACAGGTAACAGCTATTTGCTATTTTTACCTTATTCATCTTGTGGGGGGTGGGGAGGGTGTGGATGAGGAAGGATGGGCTGTAGAGGGGTTGATATGTTAATAATTTTACTTTTAGTACTATAGATGATAGCGGATTTTTAAAAACGCCATTTTGGTACCAACATGTAAAAACGCCATGGAAAATTAATGTATAATAACATATTAATAACCTGATGAAATAAGCCAGTCACAAAAGACAAATACTGAATGATTCCACTTCTACGAGGTACCTAGACTAGTCAAATTCATAGAAACAAAGTAGAAGGCTGGTTGCTGGGGGAAGGGGAAATGGGGAGCTGTTTGTTTTAGAGTTCAAGTTTGCAAGATGAAATTCTAGAGACTGACTGCATGATAATGTGAATATACATTACTGAACTGTACACTTAAAATGGTTTAAATGATACATTTTGTTATGTGTATTTTTACTACAATTAAAAATTTAAAAAATATTGATAACCTGAAAAACTCTGGTAAGAGAAAGTAGAAATATCACCAACACTAAAAGAAATCCAAGGGTATATGCCCACTTCAAGCCCTTATTTTTTGATCCTGAGTATCAGACTGAAATATTTACAAATGAAAGAGCTGGGATCTGCTTCAAAATAACCCAGAAAAGGGGAAGTAGAGGTGGTATGAACAAAACACGACAGGCCCTGAGCTGGGGATCGTCTGCGCCAGGTGACGAGAACGTGGGAGGAGTTCCCTGCACTCTTCTCTCCCCTCTTACATGTTTAAATTTTACTGTAATTAAAAAGCTCAAACTCTTACACACTGCCACACCGCAAGTGTTAATTAACTACTACTACCTAATATAGATAATGATTTGAGAAAAATTATTTATAGACAGTTGTAATTTTTCAAAGCTTCTCATACAATTAGATTTATTTTCATTACTGTTGACGTAATAAACAGCAATGAAGCAATGACCCTGGAGCCATTTTAGCTTTTTAAAGAAACAGTTGTTTTTGTAAATGAATCAGGAAAGGAAAAAGAAGGGAAGAATGGAAAGGAAGAAAAATAAGTTAGGAAGAGAGAAAGGAAAGAAGAAAGGAAGAAAGAAGGAAAAGAACAGAGCAAAAACAAAAAGAGGGGGAAACCCTCGCCATCACGAGACATTTCCAGACTTTCGGGGAAATTTTCAAACGCCATAGTCTGTAGGGTCGTATGAAGAAGTAACAAATCAACACCATTAAAAGAGAAAAACAAAACCAGCATTATAAGCTAAAAGTTACCTTAAAATAACAAGTAGAAAACCCATCACATGATATTTTAAAAAGCAGAAACACACTTGGCTGCCTTGTCATTTCAGAAGGGTGATCTGATCCTCTTCTACCTCTGTCAAGGTTTTTAAGCAAAGTCACACTAATACACGTCTTGCTCTAAATCTTAAATTGCTCGATTTTAAGTATTACCTAACCATGTGAAAGCTATACGGAAGAAGGAGGCCCAAATGTCGATCAAAATACGTTGACTGATGGATACATTTCATGGTCCTGGAAATCCAAAGTGCTAAGATGAGGTGAAAAGGCTTTGTCAGGAAATGGTGGTCATGAGGTGTCCGGAGAGGGACAGGTCCCTTAAAAGGGTTATACAGAATTAGATTAATATTGGTTACAAAAAAGAAGGCCGATTTCCAGGGCGGCGAGTGTGATCTATGTCAGCCTTCACTGGCCACAGTGGGTCCTGCGAGGCAGGATAACGTCCTCGGGTGATGAGGCATCCGAGTCCATACAGAGACTCCTCAGTAATCTTTCGTCTCCAGACCTTCGGAAGCAGACCTCACAAGGCCTGCAAACACATTTCACGGTTCGCATACTTCTGTTCTTGACCAGTGTGCATTTTAATCCATTTTCAATATTTAAAAGCTTGAAGATTGCATATTAAAATCTAGGTTTCCACCTTTCTTTGAAAAATCAATTCTGGTTGGCAGTCCTGGGCCTATCCTCCTGGCAAAGAGGAAACTGGCTAGAACCCAGCAGCTGCAGCTCCCTTTCAGACTAGCCCTGTGCTCTCTGCAGCCGGTTTCCCCTCCTGCCCCCAAGTCCTAACGCCCTATGGCTAAGGCAAGGTCTCCACTGCCACGTCTCGCTCAGCCTGCACCCCATCCTCTTCCCTCCTTTTTGGAATCAGACTGACCCTTAAGTAGGCGCGTGGAGTCTCGTGGGAAATACTTCAGGAGGGCTTTTGTGGTTGTGTTGCAACATGTTTGTGGAGAGCACAACAGACACAGAAACAGAAGTGAAATCAGTATTCGTCAGTTTACCTGTATTTTCTGGCATGGAGGCTTGATCTGTGTTTCGCTCCTTTTTGAAAGAAATATTTCCAAACTGCAGCACTGAAGATACCACTTTAAGCATTGCTTTATGTTTGGTATAAAAAGAAAAAAATTAAGATACTGCATCAGAATGTAACAGACATATTCTAACCTATTTTGTGCTAAAAATTAAGGTATATGAAACTTTTCAGTAAGATGTGTCTTAGGATTTCATAAAATTATAGGCAGTTTCCATTAGTTTCTCAATCATTTTCTAGTTGAGGTTATTCACCCCCAACTTATAAGTCTTACGAAAACTGAGTATCAGACTCTTATTAGAGAAGTCACACGTACACAGGATCTCTTCGTGGGAGAAGCCCATTATATGCATTGCTTCCATCGTCTCCTGAAAGTTATCTTTGTCTTGCTGGCCCGGGATAGGAATATAGCCATTGGAGAGAAATCTGTAGTTATTAAATCCTTCCAGGAGCAAATCAGCTGAAAGAAAACATAATGGAACACAAGGTAATTAACAGGCACCAGCAGAATCAAGCACACCCGCACCTTGCAACTGGCCCCACACGACAGAGGAACATCTAACCCATCACCACCATGTACTCTTCCTTCCTTCATATGCTCATATTACATACACAGACACAGACAGCTCTCCATTATCTGTGCAATGAAGGAAGACGATGCAAACAGCAAACACCTCAGCAGGGGCTTCTGGGGACAGTGGTGTGCACAAGGTTATATTTGAAATCAGATAGCTGGGATATGACGTCAATCTTCCAGATAGATAAACTTTATTGTTTTCAGATTTAAATATTTTAGGCGTCTTTTCAGGGAAAGTTTTCAAACCCATACATTATGTTCCTACCTTAGCAAGGAGTTTACAGCAAACACTATGAGGTCAATATGAAGACTGCATGGGCTTAGATAAAGACTTCGATGTGGAAGGTGTAGAAGATGAACCAGGTAAATCCTAAGCCCAGACAACGCCCTGAAACCCTTTCTCCAAGTCAGTCTGTTTAGTGGCACATCTGCCTTTGAGAATGATGTCTGACACAGTAATAGCCTGACAGGGTTTTATAACAGACACCCCCACGGACTCTCATACTTCAGGGGGCCCTGAGTCAGACAGAACTTAACTGACTCCTTCAAGAAATGTATTTTTTTTTTAAGCTCTTTATTGGAATATAATTGCTTTACACTGTTGTGCCAGTTTCTGCTGTACAACAAAGAAGAAACGTATTCTTAAGAGCAGAAGCACGGGAGGGTGGGGGGGGAGTCGCAGGAGGTAGGGGGTATGGGGATATGTGTATAAACACAGCTGATTCACTTTGGTGTACCTCAAAAACTGGTACAAGAGTGTAAAGCAATTATATTCCAATAAAGAGCTTAAAAAAAAAAGAGCAGAAGCACATTTTCAGGAGAGCTTAAAATACTAAAATAGACATTTATCCCTATAGTAGATGTTATCATGTGCTTCTAGCTTTCTGTGTAACTGGCTCTGCTGTGCAGAATTTCTCCTGATCACTCCCATCCTTTAATTCTTATTTACATCACATTTAGCTTCCACTGGGTATTGCTTGCTTGCTTTTTAAAAAAAATCTCCTATTAACAGTTTTTTGTTTTGTTTTGATTCTTTACTACTGCAGAATGCCTGCCAGTCTGAAAGCCTGAGGGTTTTCTTCCCTTCAGCGTTACCTACTGTATAACCTTGAATTTTTAGTCTCTCATTGGCAATTACTCTACTAATTTGCTGCTTTTTTTTTTCTCCTTGCAGGTCTTTAACTAATTTCTGGGTTTAATGCTTCCACAGATGACCTGTGGTTAGCAAAAGCCTAGACCCCAGATGAGAAAAGTATTATTGGTTTTTATATGTCTATTGTGATATCGAGATAATATACATACTAATTCTAGAGAAGCAGCACTGACTTTGAGACTCAGAAGAAACTGGAAAGTTGTGCATCTTCTCCTTCTGACTCAGCAAAACTTCTGACCCAGAACAGAACTTTTTACCCTGTCCAGCTTTAAACTTCCAGTTTTTCTGATTCACACAGTAAATAAATAAAAATCCACACAGGCTCTTTCTAGCACTACTGGAAGCATAACATACATTCAGTTGTAAATCTAGGAATACACACATTTATTCAACTTAATTTTATTAAGTAAATTTACTTTTTCTTACTTATATATTTGTAAACGTTGAAACAGAACTTGTATGAAAACGATCATTTGTCTTCTAACAAAATTATTTTAAAAGAAAAGAAACAAAAGTACAAAAGATAATATAACACTACTCATATGCCTTCCACCTAAAGTACTTATCCGGTGGTTTGAAATTCAACTTCATTTTCATAATTTAACCAGCTAGGATTTTGGTGTGTGTGTATAAAACTACTGTTTCCCAAAACTGTTCTCTTTCTCAAAAACAAAAACAAAACAAAAAAAAAGTACTATTATAAAAGATATTCAACTGAATATAAAATAGTAAAAAGCTTTGTAACTTACACTTCAGATGCTCTCCTGCTCCAGATAACAACTGGTAAAAGATATGAAAAGTTCGCTCATCTTTTGCTTGACGAACGGCACGAGATTTTTCCAGAAGGTCTGAGCAAAGGTGGTTAAGGGTGACATTGAAAAGATGGTCCCCTGTCAGTGTCTGTATACATTTAATTCATAAAATGTTTTTTTTTTTTCTGAAATATATTGACTATCCTGCAATGAACCATTCTATATGATTGAATTCTGTAAGTAGAAAGACAAAATACATGCAATTTCTATTTCTCATTAATCTTTTAGAACCTCTGAACTGGGAGGAATTTGAAGGTCAGAGAGCTCCCGTCGCCCCACTCCACCCACCCTACCTCTGACTTGGGTTAGGTTCAAAGAACACAGCTCTACACAAGGAGCTGTGACATGCTATAAACAAGTGAAGCCAAGGTGTCTGAGGCAGGAAAAGCCTTATAATAGCAGAATTATTATCGCAATTCCACAAATAAGGAAACCAAGGCACAAAGAAATTACTCAAGGTAACACAGCTAGTAAGTGGTAGGCGCAGGTATCAAAACTTTGCTGGACTCCAAAATATACGTGCAGAACCCCTGTGCCACACACGAGCCCCCAGCCAATGCCTGCGCGTGGGAACACCGCAGCCCACCCGGGTACTGCGCGCACACCTGGGGCCTGTCTGGGCTCTCTGCGCACAGTGCCTGGTGCTCCTGGCATGTCTCTGGGTCAGAGCAGTCACACTGGGCTCTCCGAGTCTCAGTTTCACTGCTTTGCGGGAGAACTGCCTCCTTTCAAGTAAACCTTCCCAGGGGTCACCAAGGTGAACTCCGTGTGCACCATACACTCCAACTTTCACTCAGACTAGTCCCAACACATCCTCCACATTCGCTGAAAAGTACATCCACACGAACGATGCTCCCCAAATACGAAGAAACTCTAGATCTGTTCACCTGTCGTTTTCAAGTGTTTCTTGCGTATTCTGGCTCTGGGTATATTTAGAGACATAAAATACAGTTCTGAATTAACAGGAGAAGTTCGCTTTACCCCTCACCTGAGGGATAGAAACAAGGTGTTTCTGTCACCGGAGAGTGTTTAACAAGGAGCACAGGATTGTCACCTGTATCTTTCCTAACTGGCACATTATCATTCAGCATCATTTCTACTTCTCTCTTTAATCAAAGTAATTCTTTACACACCTATCATTCTTTAAGGCCACTCTATGCATGTGACATTTTTTAAGACTAGTCTATGTATTTGACCTTTCTTGCCTCTAGTTTTATTCTGCTTAATACTAACTGAAACTACTTCAACTCTATTCATTAATAAGATCTGTTTCAATGGGACATGCTCACCCCACTAGTAGATGGTAAAAAATGGGCTAACACAGCAGTAACTAAAGATGTTTCAATATAACGGTATCCACCTCAATGTCCTTACAGCACAAAAACACTTCTTGGGTCGAAGTACAGGTATCCTCACCTCAGTGGGATCCTTCACTTTCCCAGCCATGTGACCAGATCGTGACCTGGTGTTAAAAGTGAACAACAAAACACCACTCTGGAGTTCCCATTCAGTAGCTGAAGGTATCCGAACAAGTCACAATCTCTCTGGGCTTAAGTTTTATCTTCTGGCTGATGGGAGAGGTATCACAGAGAGCTGCCACGAGGCCATAGGAGGATGAAATCATACTTCATTTTGAATAATGCGATTATGAAAAAGGATACATGTTTCGATGTTGGCCCCAACGATATAGCCAGTTACATCAAAGTTGATCCGAATAAACTTGCCCTGAAAATAAATTACAAAGAGAAAACTGCAAATAAATTAAGGACACAGGAGATCTGTACACTACAATAAAACAATAAGCCAAAGCACCCTGTCATGTATTCATGAAATGCTTACAAAACTGGATCTTATATATTGCCTCAAATAAGAGAAAAGAAAAAGCCCCAACAAATTTGTTTTTTTAATGTAGGGGTAGGATAGCTTACTCTCTTCGACATAATAAAAATGAAACCCTAACCACTTAGAACTTTTTAAAAGCTCTTATAAATAATCTGAAAGATTTTAATAGCTTTAAAGGAACACTATATCCAGCCCTATAATGCTAGACTTGAAAAAAAGTGAATATAGATGATTTCCTATAAAAAGAGAAACCCATTCAAGCAAAAAAAAAAAAAAACCAGAGAAAACTTGAACAGACCATAATCACAGAAAATAATAAAATAGTTACTCCTTTAAAAATGATAGGTTGGTCTTAAATAGTTTCATAGATTCCTAGAGAATATCTGATTGCCTTACTACATAACTGTTTCAGGGAAACAGAAATTAGTGATTCTTTCGTAATTCATTTTATACAGTTATCATAACACCGAATATCCACATTAGTAAAGATATCATAAAAAAGGGAAAGCAAAATAAAAGCAAATATCTTACTTATAAATATAAAAGGCCAAATTAAATACTTTGCAAAACAAAGGAGCATAATTATGATCAAGAATCCCAGGACTGCTAAAGACCGGCACTGGCGAACATACTACAGTTATTCACCACAAGGAAAGGCCAGGGATCGGAGGGTTTTCTTTATGGAAGTGGACAAGCAGATTCTAAAATTTAAGGGAAATGAAAAAGATCTAGAAAAGTCACAACAATTCTCAGAAAGAGGACCAGAGCTTGAGGACTCATACTATTGGACTTCAAGAAGCTATAAAATTATTAAGACAGCGTAGTGTTGGTTTAAGGACAGAGATACAGATGAATGGAGCACAGTCCAGAAACAGACCATGCATGTCCGGCCAGCACTTTGACAAAGCTGCTGAGGTGATTTAACAGGGAAAGTACTAGTCTTTCAACATGTGGTGCTTGAAAAATATGCAAAATGAAACAAAAAGAACCTAGACCCTTACCCACACCACATACAAAAATTAACTCAAAATAGAAGACAGATCTAAATGCATGGGCTAAAACTATAAAAGAAAACTTTCTAAAAGAACTTGCTAAAGAAAACAGAAGAGGGCTTCCTAGGCGGCGCAGTGGTTAAGAATCCGCCTGACAATGCAGGGGACATGGATTTGATCCCTGCTCCAGAAGATCCCATATGCCGCAGAACAGCTAAGCCCACATGCCACAACTACTGAAGCCCACACACCTAAAGCCCAGGTTCTGCAACAAGAGAAGCCACGGCAATGAAGAGCCCGCACATCGCAAAAAAGAGTAGCCCCCGCTCGCCGCAACGAGAGAAAGCCTGTGTGCAGCAGCAAAGACCCAACACAGCCAATTAATTAATTAATTAATTTTAAAATTCTTAAAAAAAAAAAAAAGAAAACAGGAGAAAATCTTTATGACCTTAAGTTAGATAAAGATTTCTTAGAATGCAAAAAGCATAAAACACACAATAAAAAAACTGATAAACTGGATTTCATCAAAATTTAAAAGTTGTTTTTCAAATGACACTGTAGAGAAAACTAAAAAATGGAAGAGAGAGAAACTAGACCGGCAGAAAATATTTGCAAAACATGTATCTGACAAAGGATTTTGTTCCCAGAATACATAAACAATTCAGTATGTAACAACCCAGTAACAAGATAAACAATCCAATAAAGGGACTTCCCTGGCAGTCCAATGGTTAAGATTCTGCACTTTCAATGCAGGAGGCGCGGGTTTGATCCCTGGTTGGGAAACTAAGATCTTGCATGCTGTACGGTGCAGCCAAAAAAAGCAAAAGCAAAAAACAAACAAAAACAATAACAACAAAAAATTGGATGCAAGATTTAAACAGATACTTCATCAAAGAAGATACATAAATGGTCAATAAGTATATGAAAAGATGCTCAATATCATTACTTATTAGGGAAATGCAAACTAAAACTGGCACAGTGAGATACCACTACATATCCACTCCGTAAAATTTTTAAGAAAGACCATCAAGGACTCTCATACAACCCTGGAAAGAATGCAAAATGGTACAACCATTTTGGAAAACAGTTTGCCAGTTTCTTGTAAAGTTAAAAAGTTACCACATGACCCAGCAAGTCCACTCCTAGGTGTTGACTTAAGGGGAACGAAAGCACTGTCCATAAGAAGCCTTGCACGTGACCATCCACAGCCACTTTATCCTTATTAGCCCCCCCAAAGGAAGCAATCCAAATGTCCATCAAGTGTGAACAGATGAAGAAAGGGTGGTATAGTCACACAATGGAACACTGTGGAGCAATAAAAACAAACAAGCCAGTGATACACCCAACAATGTGGACAGATCTAAAAAACTTTGTTTACGTCATGATTCCATTTACTTGACATTCTAAAGAAAACAAAACTATAGTGACGAAACAGACCAGTGGTTATCAGCGCTGCAGGTAGAAGGAGGAGGCTGACCGTGTCAAGCTGAGAGGAAACTTTTTGGAGGATGGAAATATGCTGTCTCTGGATCACGGTGCCAGTCACAGATTTATACTCATCTAAATCCATCGAACCATACACTTGAAAGGGGTGAATTTTACTGTATGCAAAATCTAACTCAATAAACCTAATTTTAAAAAGTGATCAAGGGAGACATACAGAGTGAAGTAATAAAGGGAAAAACAAATATCGTATATTAACGCATATATGTGGAATCTGAAAATCTGGTATAGGTGATCTTATTTCCAAACCAGAAATAGAGACACAGGCACACAGAACAAACATATGGATACCAAAGGGGTGGGTGGGATGAATTGGGAGATTGGGATTGACATATACACTATCGATACTACGTATAAAGTAGATTAACTAATGAGGACCTACTGTAGGCTCAGGGAACTCTGCTCAATGCTCTGTGGTGGCCTAAAGAGGCAGGAAATCCAAAAAATAGGGGATACATGTATACGTACAGCCGATTCACTTTGCTTTACAGTAGAAATTAACACAATATTGTAAAGCAACTATACTCCAATAACAATTTTTAAAAAATGATCAAGGGAGATATCTTAGGAGTCCTCAGATAAATGCCATTTTAAAAAATATAATTAAACATCTATTCCTTAGATTTACAGTAAACATGTTAAATTGAACGTTACTTCCTCATGAAGTGCTGATTTACACTCTTCCATTTGTGTCCCCACTCCACTTGCCCATTCTTTTACCCACGACTTTAGGACTCTTCTCACCTCTCCAATGTTATTTTTTCAGTGTATAAATATTTACTTTAAGTAGAAAAAAATGATAATATGAGGTAGAATATTTATATTTAAGGAGATAATTTACTAAAGTCAAGAACTCATATGTTTTGCTCAATATTATAAGCATTCGATAAGAATTCATCCAATTTCCCAAATTTAATAAACCCAAACCAAGCCAGGAAAACGGTGAAAAGAGGTCGTATGTGGGCAAGTTGGGGAGAAGGTTCCTAACGCTGATTTCCACGAGTGAAGTCTCCCTCATGTACACACCAAGGAGCTGCCTCCCCCCTCCTCCCGGTTCTCCCCTTCACCATTTCCAAAGTGTCCTTCAGACTATCGCCCCAATCACCAAAATGTAAATATTCTGTCTCATATTATCTGAAAGCCTTGCTCTGCACAGGAAATGCATGGCTAGTTTGATACAGCTAAGGTATCATGCCACCATGATAACAGACGTGCATTCCATCAGGGGTCTGCTTCAGATGCGGCTACACCCCCAAAGTGTTCAAGAGGGAAGTGAAAAACACGATTCCTGGAGGAAGCAAAGGCATTTTGTGAAAAACAGCCTCTTAGCACCTCTCACACAGTCGTGGATAAAGTCACTCACTACATTTATAAATTATCAAAACATTGGCTAAACCAAAACAAACTCTGGACATGGGTCTAACATTTGTAACTGAGTATATGTGGACAACAGAATAGAACATGAAATTGGAAATGAGGATGGTGACACCAATACCAGCAACGCCCTCTAGCCTAAAAGCTGATCTTGTATCACCGAACTTAATGAGGTGACAATTTAAATTCCATCAGACTGTCATGCAGATCCACCTTTAACAGGCTGCTGGTGAGGACCGAGCAATTTCTTCCACAGAGAACTTGTTCATTACTTAAGTGTCACGAAATAAAAATGACAATTTGCTTGTTTGGTTAGTTTTATTTTATGTGGGGAGAGAAAGTTTTGTTTGGATTTTTTTTTTAAAGTGAGAAAAAACTTTTCCTCCTTCTCAGACAGGCTCTTTAAGTATTACTTTTATACAAATAACCAGTTTACACAAATAACACGGTTGCAGCATTGAGAGATGCTGACCCAGTGGCCCCCAACTTCAGTAAAACCATGGTGGTGCTTTTTCAGCACCTGAAGAACATGGCCTGGGCACGTCTGAAGGACTGAGAGGTGCTGCTATGGGTACAGAGGAAGGATTCCCAGAGACGGTCCAGTGGAGCTGAGTAGTCTTATAGTTTATCAAGTAGATCCGTTAGCTTCAAGCTAAATAGTAATTTAAAGGGAGGTTCTATGCTTGTTTATTTTTAAGTTCTCTTAAAATAAAACTACTACAGAGAGTAGTAGTCCATGATACACTGCAGTCTGATTTCAACCCCTAAGCTATAAGCAAATCTACTCCATTATTTTCAAAATTACAACATCCTGGGCTAACAGCTGTTCAAAGTGGCAACTACAAGCGCCTTTATTCCCTCCCGCCAACAGGTTCTCACTTCCTATTGCCCTTGCACTGTCAGAATGCAATCCTGGAAGAACACCTAAAACCTCTGACAGCCCACCCTTGTTAAAGAGAGGAAGACCTTTTTCACTCGTAATTAAATAAAACATTTTCATGTTTAGATTTACAAGCACCAATTAGAATGGTCGATCCAGTGAATCTCTTCATTTCTACACAATTTATTTACTTCCAATCACTTTCGTTTACAATTCTGCCTTCAGCATTTGTCCCCTTACAAGCCATACTGGATAAATGCTGTTCCACAAACATCACACAAGACGAAATAACAACGTCACATGGCCATTTAGTAAAACCAGAGGTCCAGATTCCTATTACAAAATTCTGAGTGAGGAAATCCTTTCTGTTGAGTGACTAACGTGGATGCCAATGGCATTTCCTTTTTGTCTTTAGAAACAGATTGTTCTTGGGACTTCCCAGCTGGTCTAGTAGTAAAGAATCCACCTTCCAATGCAGAGGATGCGGGTTCGATCCCTGGTCAGGGAACTAAGATCCCACATGCCACAGGGCAACTAAGCCCATGTGCCACAACTATAGAGCCTGCGTGCCTCAAGGAGAGAGTCTGCATGCCGCAACTACAGAGTTCACGTGCTCTGGAGCCCGTGCGCCACAACTAGGGAGAGAAAACCTGCACGCCACAACTAGACAGAAGCCCATGTGCTGCAACGAAAGGTCCTGCATGCCACAACTAAGACCCGACACAGCCAAAAAAAAAAATAAAAATAAAGATTAAATAAATAAAATATTAAAAAAAAGAAATAGATTGTTCTTGAGTTTGAGAGAATTTTAGGCTACACCATTTGAAGACTCAGTCAGAGACTTACAAAAGCAATGTCACATCATTAGAGTCTATAGCTCTGCCTGTCTTTTGCATTCATCTTCTTCTTTTCTTTATAAATTTATATATTTATTGGCTGCATTGGGATCTTCATTGCTGCACACAGGCTTTCTCTAGTTGTGGCAAGGGGGGCCCACTCTTCATTGTGGTGCGCGGGCTTCTCACTGCGGTGGCTTCTCTTGCTGTGGAGCACGGGCTCTAGGTGCACGGGCTTCAGTAGTTGTGGCTCATGGGCTCAATAGTTGAGGCACACGGGCTTAGCTGCTCCAAGGCATGTGGGACCTTCTCAGAGAAGGGATTGAATCTGTGTCCCCTGCATTGGCAGGCAGAGTCCTAACCACTGTGCCACCTAGGAAGTCCCTGCATTCATCTTCTGATTCATCTAATATTTGTGAAATGTGTTCCTCTGTCACTTTACTTCTCTTTGCCACTATGGTTGAAAACTTCTGATTTTTTATCTATGTTCACTGAAAGTTAAAAGCAGACTACAAAAATGCTGTCTGTACTGCTCCTTCATACCTTCTTGGAAGATAATGCAATTCTTTGGACAACTCAATAAGCAAACTAAGGGTGATGCGACAGGCACTGTGACAGCATCCTTCGAGGCAATCCCGATCTTCTTATTACTTTAGTTTAACATTGTTGGGAATAACTGATGAGTAATGATGACTCAATCTCAAGGAGGATGAAATAGCAAAGTGTTACAAAATACAGAAAAAATAAGATCACTAAAACCCTAAATTTTTCTTAGATTTATAAAATGGTCCAAAGGACTCATATGGTAATTATGAGAGAAAATGAGTTTTATTCTGTTTTTTAAAAATAAGTCAATTTTGTTCCTGTTTTGTGGAAGACCCTTAAAAAAGAATAAACTTCAAAAACTATCAGTCCTTAAAAAACAGAACTGCTCAAAAAAGAAACTCAAAAACTAAAATCAGGTCCTGGTGTTATAATGAGGACTAAAAGGCTTCACAAATTTTAAACAGCTGTATCATCTATACACTATTTCACTGAGTTAATAAAAATTTACTATTTTAAGAGAGAGTAGTCAAGACAATGTTATTACTTCAAAGCTGCAAAGATTACACTGCCAATACAACTGCTCAGACACTTTTTCAAACTTCTCATTTTAACACTGCAGAAAGGTTAATCAAAATCGTATCATATCACCTAATTCTTACTGAATATTTCATTAAAAATTCATTATATAGCAACATAAACCTTCAAATTTCACTAACGTCTAATTTATTATATATTTATCTACATGCTGTTTAAGATTTCAACTTCTTATACTGTTTCCTATTCCCTTTCCTTTATCACTTTACAGTAGAAGCTCAAAATGCATCAAACAAAAGAAATTATTTGGACAAAAGGACAAAGTTATCACACGGGTAATGGTGAACTCTAATAACTTTAAAATTTTAAATTGAACATTATCCATTTTATATTTGGTGAACTTACTTCTCCTTTACTTCATGGGAAAGTACAAACTGAAAAAGGAAGTTAGATTCAAAGGAGAAAGTTTTGGACTTCTGAACAGGTAATCTAAAAAGAAACGTCCCCAAATAACTGAGACACGTGATTGCTTACTTGGATAAACAAGTAAAGTCACCAACACACATCTGATTTGCTCACCAGTTCCCTAGCCAAATTGGTTCCCTTTCCTTTTCGTAACTGGCATCCGTAGTTGCTCGAACCATTACAGCTAGTGCCGGAGGAATATCTTTTGGCTAAAGGAAAAGGGCCAGGCAAAAAACAAATGAAAAAAGAGGATGGAAGGAGAAAGCCCACATGTGGGAGGAAGCAGAGTAGACGGCAGTGTCCCTCCAACCCCCCAACCTGAAAAGAAACCAGGAACTCCGAAAACAACCTACTTGGTGACTGATAAATCTTGGTTCTATTTTAAAAACACTTTAAAAAAACAAAAAAACCTTATAATGTTGAAAATTATCAACTCTGTACGCTAAGTGATATTCACGCTCAGCTATTTTACAAGACCTACCCAAGTATCAATACTTTGACAACAACATAAAAAAGCAAAAGTTCTGAACCAAGAAGAAATGCTTTACTGAATATCTCCCAAACGGTCTAGGATTTAAATATTCCCCTTAATGTTGGACATCCTGGCAAATTAGGTAAGAGGCAGGCCAGGGGATACGCAATCACTTCAGTGTTAGACAGTCTTGGGGTGGGGGGAGGGGGGAAATAAAACCCATAGGTTGAAAAGCTTTTCTCTCATGTATATAATAAACACTCTTTCAGAATTAACATTTTTATTAACATACGAATCTAAAATGGAAAACAAGCAGAGTTTTACTTTTAAGTGGGTTTGGGTCCTCTAACCCTTTAAACGTGATGTGAAGAAGCTTTCACTGAAGTCGCTGACCCTGCAGCTGATTCCCATGTAGGGTCAGATTATGGTACTCAGAGTATTCAACCAGGATTTCACCAATAAAAACAAAAAATAAAGGAAAAACCAAAAAAAGGACAAGTACACTATGTATTAATGATGCAGGATGCATTTTGATGCCACGCACGTTGCTTCTCAATCCAAGGACAGCTAAGACAGCACGTTACTTCAAGTCTGAACAGCAAAGACGGCTGCAATCCTCTCTTATGTAAAAAGAAACTGTTAAGAATTTCACCCAAAATGTGCACTAGGACAACTTGGATAATTTGATACTATCAAGAAAATGAGAAGAAAATTAACTGAATTTTATTCCTTCTGAATCAACATCGACTTTCTGGAACTTTTTCAGTGGGTGGTTACGATGTATTATAGCAATTAAACCTAGATTGTTAGCAACTTACTAGGGGGACAATGCAGGTTTGTTTCATGCTCTGAAAATACTTCCCCCCTTCCTAATTTGGTATTTAAAGTTGTTATAAGATCTGTAATTTACCTGAAAACACATTAGCTTAGATAGTGTGCTGTGTGTGTGTGTGTCAGTTTGCTCCAGGAAAAATCTCCACTCTGGAGGCAGCTATTTGCCCTAAATGGGAAAACCCTTTCGGGAAGTAATTAGCTAGGATTTAATCCCAAGGCCAGATGGCTATTTTAAATGCTTCAGCTATCTTAATCTCCAAACTACACCAGAAGCTTTGTTAATTAGTAAAATGAGTTTTCTCCTGAACTAAGTGGCCTTGTTACTTAGTAAAATGGCTATTAGAAATTCCTGGGGAAAAATGAGCGACATGAAGAGCCATGGACTGATTGGAAACACACAGCCGGGTGTCCAGGCCACAGCGAGCCCCAAGGGCTGCAGGGCTGGGAGGGCAGCCGCTGATTCAGAGGACGGGGGTTGCCTGGTGCAGATCGCATTCTGTCTCTGATGCTGTTACGTGGGCCTTGGTAAATCTCTACGGAAAGGCTCGGTGAGAATAAAGACAGAGCAGCGACTGTGTTCAATTTACCCACAAGACTGTTTTAGGTGCCTGCTCGCTAGTACCCGTGAGGGTGCAGAATCCTGACGTGCTTCCACGGTGACCTGGCAGCCGAGGGGTAGGGAGGCTATCTAGAGGCTTTATCTGGCTCTGATAATTAGAGGCTAATTAGCTACCACAAGGTACATAAAATTGGGAATTGCCAAACTGGCTTAAATCTTTGCAAAGGAGAAAAAAAAGAAAAAGAAGAAAAAAGGAAAAGATCGGCGAATATGGAAAGTGATCCCTACTAAATAAAACTTTCTGAGGGAAGATGTATCTGCTGATACAATCATTTTGAAATTGAAGTCCCTGTTTTTAAAGTTTCATTACAAGAGATTCATTTTACGTAAATCTCCTCCATCTGGAAAGCATTTTACTTCCCCATAAACAGAGAGCTGGACTAACTGTGAACGATTATTTTCATAAGGGTAATGCTCTCCCCTAAAGAATCCCCTTTAATACAAACCATACACTAGCCATCTTTGAAAGAAAAGATATTCTTCAGGAAATTACTCGTCTATATCAGATCAAAGAAATGGAAACAAATGGATTTTAAAGTTTATGGAGTTGATAGTTTCAAATATTTTCACTGCAGGCATGTGGCTTGTAAATAATGACTGCACGGAATTCCTCTGTACACACAACTCACCTTTTAACATCAAGTCACTCTTTCACAGTCTGATGTCCAACACCAATCCCAACCCAAGGCCTGGCCTGGCCATGGAGCCAGTGCCTCCCACGTACCTTCTGTCCATGCTTCTAAAACTGGGGCATGCACACTACAGAAAACAGTATGGAGGCTTCTTAAAAAGCTAAAAATAGTTACCAAATGATCCAGCAGTCCCACTCCTGGGCATACATCCAGAGATGAAAACTCTAATTTGAAAAGATACAATGCATCCCAATGTTCATAGCAGCACTATTTACAATAGCCAAGACATGGAAGCAGCCTAAGTGTCCATCAACATACTCATCAACAAAAACAATGGATAAAGAAGATGTGGTATATATTAATAGAATACTACTCAGCCATAAAAAGGAATGAAATATCGCCATTGCAGCAACATGGATGAACCTGGAGATTATCACATGGTGTGAAGTCAGAGAGAGAAAGACACATACTATATGATACTGCTTACAAGTGGAATCTAAAAAATAATACAAATAAATTTATTTACAAAACAGAAACAGACTCAAAGACATAGAAAACTTATGGTTGCCAAAGGGGAAGGGTGGGGAGGGATAAATTAGGCGTATGGATTAACAGACACACACTACCATATATAAAATAAACAAGGATTTAGTGGGGACAGCACAGGGGACGACATAGGTTAATATCTTGTAATAATAACCTGTAATGGGAAAGAATCTGGAAAAAATAGATGCATGTAATTGAATTACTTTGCTGTATACCTGAAACTAACACAATTTTGTAAATCAACTATCCTTCGACTAAAAAAAACCGAAAAACTACAACAAAAAACCTGGGGCATGCATATTCTCAGAGAGCCTGGCCCATGCAACACGCCCCCTGCGCTCAACTGTACATGATGGCAGGTCGTCAGAAATACATTAAAGTTAAAACCCAAATGAAGGTGAGCTCTGTGAGGCTGCGGACCTTTGTTCTGTCCACTGATATATTCCCAGGGCCTAGAGGAGTATCTAGCCCTTAGTAGGCAACCACACTGTAACTGGATTCCACAAAGACACACACCTGCTAAGTACTTACACTCAGGATCCGCAGAGCAAGGTGGACAGGGCCCCTACTGTCAGAGACCTTACATTCTAGCAGGAGAGGGACCACGGATCAGCACAGGCTGACCACAGACTGTGCTAAGTGCTACGAGGGAAAGCAGAAGGGCCCTGGGAGAGAGCACACAGACGGCTTGAGATGACGGAATTTAGAGGAGGGAGGAGGAGGAACGTGGACAGATTTGAAACGTGCTCTGGAGGTGACCCACAAAATTCACTGCTGGCCTGGACACGGGCCATGGGAAAAGGCTCAATCAAGGATGATTCCTCGGTATTTCGTGTTTCTAGGTTTTGTTGTTTTTATTTTGTTTTAAGCTTAAGCAACTGGGTGACTTAATGGTGACCTAAGAAATTTTGAACAAAAAAGTTCCATCTGGAATATGTTAATTTGAGAAATCCACTAGACAGCCAACGGAGACAACAAGTAAACAGCACAGCGTCCGGCAAACAGTAGGTGCTTAATAGTTAACAGAAACGCACAACAAAAAAATCTAAATTTTGTAAAATTTAATTCGAAAATGAGTCTACACGGACTACTCTCTAAGCCACAGAAGACTGTGAAAGGGTGTTTTAACTAAACGTGGAATGCGAGTCGATCAGCGGAACTAACTACTTCACTATTTCTTACGGACCCACTAAAGTCAACTTCTTGTTGTATTGTGCAATTAACGTCTTATGATAATAGGAGCTGGCTACTAAACTCTTTCTTTAAAAGAAAGACTATACTTATCAACATAAAGTTGACTTTCTAAGAATTAAAGCTCAAAGTCAATAATTTAAAGATACATTTGTTTCTTGGTTGAATGAATAGCTACGTCTAAGAACACTGCCTTAATCAAAAATCTTTTCTAAAAAGAGTAGCTTTAATATATTAGATTGAGCATACTTAATGATGATTACTCAGTAGTACAAGCACTTTGAAAGGTGGAACATCAGCTGAATCAGAGTTTGTTGAGAATTTACAGTGAATGGGTGATCCTTGCTAGAATCAGTCTTACTAGGAAACAATCTAAGAACTTCTTCCCACCAGTAGAATGTAAAACAAGGTCCCACCAGAATTACTTATATCAACCTTTGGAAGAGGATGTATCAATAACAAGCACTGAGGAGACTTAAGTACAGTAATTGCTTTGCAAATGAATTTCAAAAAGTGATTACCTTAATTCAGACTACCATTTAAAGGAACAAACTAGAGCAGAGTTTCTCACCGTCCACTTAACTGACATTTGGGGGTAATTCTGTCTGGTGTGGGGCCTGTCCTGTACACTGCAGGGTGCTCAGCAACATCCTGGCCTTCACCCATGAGACGCCAAATGTGGGATCCCCAAGGGGCCCCAAATTGAGAACCACTGATCTAGAGTAACGCAAATTACAGGTTACCAATATGGAAATCTAGTGATCTGTGGTAGCCAGCTTCCAAGATGGCCTGAATAACCCCCACCTTCTGGTCCTCCGCCAGCTGCCATGTCATGGGCAAGCCCCCCTGCAGAGTGGCCACTGAGGTGTGGAACCCGAGGAAGCTGGGAAACTCCTGCAGCCTCAGCTGGCCTCCAGATGCCGTGGCGCTAGCCCGTCACACGGTGATGACCACCGCACGGGAGACCCCGAGCCAGAACCAGCACACAGAAGCGCTGAGACAGTGACTGTTCTATGTCACTAGGTCTTAGGGTAATTTGTTACACAGCAGTAGAGAACTAACACAGAATGACACGTTTAATCCCTCCCAAACACAAAAACCCCAGCAAATGAATCCTTACCACTTAGTAACAGAATCACTGTATCCTTAACCAAAGGACACACAAGACTGGTTAGGAGCAGTTTATCTTTTCCAGGCAAAAATGAGACAAATGGGCACCAAATTCTTTCTCTTGAATTTAGAGAGTGGGGTTTGCCAGGGCAGGGGGAAGGGGGATGATCAGAATAGACTGGTAACTTGATTTCTGTGGTAAAATAAAACATTTTCCACTAAGAAGTCCTTGAAAAGCTTCAGGGAGACTCACATACCAAAGCCGGTAGCTCACTGGGCCCCCATCCCATGACACAGCCGCTAAACACAGGGCTTTGGGGAGAGACGGTTTCAGATTTAATTGTGGCTCCAGCTCAGGGCTGATCATCCACAAGATGACGGAAACTAGACGCAGCTCAGTTTCCCCAGATCCAAGGTCATGGCCATGCTTCCCACTGACACGGCACATGTGTTACCCCACTTTGTACAGAAAAGGCTAAAATAATTACTAAATGAATCTGCATAAGTGAATCTTCAGATTTTTATCTTACTAGGAATAAATAATATTCCAAGCAAATAGGTCCGCACTCCTCACATAACTTGGAAAGTCGCTTGCACTTCCGCTAGCTCTGACGGTGCTGTGGGCTGAACTGTGTGCCCACCCCTCCCCCTCCACAAATTCATATGTTGAAATCCTAACCTCTAGCAGTTCAGAGCATGACTGTGTCTAAAGAAAGGATCTTCACAGATGTAATTAAGTTAAAACGAGGCCACTCGGGTGGACTGACTCCAACATGACTGGGGTCTCATAAGAGAGAAGAACGGACACAGACACGCAGAGGGAAGGCCACGCGAATTCACAGGAGACAGCCGTCCTCAAGCCAAGGAGAGAGGCCTCGGAAGAAACCAACCCTGCCAACACCTTGAGCTCAGACTTCCAGCCTCCAGTGGTGAGAAAATACATCTCTATTGTTTAAGCCACGCGGTCTATGGCGCTGTTACGGCAGCCCGTTAAGGCGTACAGAGGGTTACCCGGTTACCTTTGTATTTACTGGGTCCTCTGTGAACTTGTGGCCTCTCCTAATCACAGAAACCACATCATCAGAGGATTAACGTGCAGACCACGACTTTACATTCCCAGAGTAAAGACTGTCACAGTGACCCTGATTTCCAGCAACTGCCCATCAAGGGCAGTTAGAATTGAAGTCTCTGATTCTGGCCTTCCTAACTCTAACCAAGATGTTTAACACCAGAGGAGGGAGGGAAAACATAGAAGTAACTCGAGTGACTTAAGTAGAAATAACAGAAGTTGAATGACTGCTATGAAACTGTCAACTCTGAGAAGCTGGCAAGGGGAGGACCATGTCCTGTAAGTAGCACTGATCCGGCTGTCACTCGGGATGACGTCCCCAGGCTAGCTGTGAGAGCCGGTCAGGCTGAGGGAGAAAGTAAAGCTTTCAGTGAATTCAGAGAGTCGAACGCTGAGAGGAAGTTTTTAAAGAGGGTGACAGCAGCGACAAATTATTCTGAGGTCCACATCACACAGAAACAGCAGGTACCAAGAGAACAATTTACCACATCAAATTCCAACTTGGCTTGTTGAGTGTTTCCTGTGCCCAGTGCTGTGTTAAGTACTCAACACGCATCTCATTTAATCTCCACGCCAACCTCATAATTACATATCATCCCCAATCAGAAATGAAGAACTAAGTTCAGAGAGGTTATATAATTATACATCCTTAGAATAACACACACCTATATATATATATATATATATATATATATATATATATATACAGTAAACATATTTAAATTACTTTCCCATTTTTTCCCTTTTTCCCCCTTTTTCTTGTGCTTTTTAAAACATGACTACTAGGAAAATTTTAGTTACATGTGACTTGCGCTACATTTCTATTGGACAGCCTGCTCCACACCACATCTATTCAGAAGGAAGGGACTTGATGTGCTTAATTATAGTAGACATTTAACTAGAAATCTGAGGAACTGTTAAAGTTTCTCATGCTTTTAAACTTACAAAACGAGATGAGTTATCATTTTTCACAGTCTTCGCGTTTCCAAATGATTCCAGAATTGGATTTGCTTGCAAAAGCTGCCGTTCAAGTTCCCCCTAAAAGATATTACACACACACAAATAAAAGCAAATATATGTTAATCTAATATGTCTATTCCAGTTCTCAGGGAAAAAAAAAAAGCAAAACCACACACTGCCTCTTTTCCTCAGTTTTTTTCATTTTACTTGTCATCCAGCAAACTTTGTTGTTGGCTTCTTATTCTTGGTCTTATGGGCTCTACTACAGGAAAAAAATTAGCATCTATCATGTGCTCACAAGAAGAAAATGTCACATGAGCAGAGATAGTAAATTTAAGGACAGGGCACATAAATTAAGTGGAGAATTTTTAAAATAAACTGGTTTTCATGAAACAAAATTTAGCATGATACTTCAATTAAGAACATATTAATACTTATACTTCTGCTTACTTCTACTTTGCCTTGTTCCCAAGATTTAAGGCAACAAATTCTAATAATTTCCACTGTACTGGTAATAAGACTTGCCATTTTTCCAAGGGTTTCATGTAATACCTTAATGATGTAGACAGGGCAATGTCCTCATCTCCAATTTCAGGGATGACAAAGATGGCGATACTCCTGAACTCTTGCTCAAATTTAAAAAGCTAAGTGTTTCGTATTTGCTATAATGTATGCTTTTCCAATGTCCTTACTTACATGCAAATAAGCTATAAAACAGATTTTACAAACAAAAGATGTACATACATGAATATGTGCTTTAATCATGAAATACAACTGAAGGCTGCATGGGAATGCCTGAGGCCATTTCTGTGTCCCTGTTATGTAATTTCAGAACTACACTGTAGGACTTACATAAATCTGCTCTTTCCAAACACAAATCTTACCCCTATAATATTTTTAAATCCCCACAGTATACTAAGACTGAAAGAAAAAAAAACAGTTAGCTACTGTGATTCTCTAAGCAAAAAAGGAGTACAAGGAAGCTCACAACATTTTGAAATTAACGGCCACTTGCCACGTGATGTGTTACGCTATCAACTACAAAACCAGGAACAAATCTATGCCACACATGCAGTCTCAGTATCTAACTTGGGTGTGGCTGGACGTTAGGCGGTGAGGTTCACCCTGGTGAAAGGGTAGGGAATGTTCCTGAAGCACGTGACCCAGGCAGGGGCTGAGCTCTTACACATCTGCTCTAGAGCATCTATCTGGATTGTCCAGGTTTTCCCAGGTTTTATCTACAATTGTGCTCAACTGAAACCACTCAGGGACTAGTCCTGCCACGTGAACGTCATGACACGGCATCAGCGCATGTGCTCGGCTTTAAGGTCCCTGTATAGGAGACCTTCCCGTTTACGGACTTCAACACACCAGACTACTGCTGATGTAAATCTTCCTAAACACTCCATGTCATCCCAGCTTCTTAAATATGGTATCCTGAACCAGTTTTAACGGCTGAGAGTCATCACCAAGAACGGCAGCCACCGTGTTGTGACGTAGCAGAGTGCCTTTCCCCCGGAGGTCAGTGTTCACAGCCACCACTGTTCGTGATGAACATGTCTCGCAAAGCCCTTGGTGCACTGGCTCTGCAATATGATTTGGGCTCTAGAATCCCTTAACCTCACTTAATCTGTGTGATCAGGGTGTAGAAACTGTCAGAAAAACCCAGACTTGATGAGTAGGGCATTGCCTTTACCTGACACATCTACAGCTAGATCAAGGAATTAGAATACAGATTCCTTAAAATTACACACTATCCTACCAAATCATAATAAAGATACTTTCAATAATCTACCTTTAAAATATTTTCCTAAACTTGGAGGTAAAACAAGTATTGTATACTTCATTTTAATATTACCTAGACATGGCTTCAAGAATTCTTTGGGTCAAGTTTAAAGAGTCTTTTCTCCTTAGTGTGTGTGTGCGTGTGTGTTGCACACACGTGTGTGCATGTGATCCACTGATCCTGATTCCATTCTTTCTTCTGTTGGCTTAAAGGCACTGGCTGTATCCCCTGCATGAGGTTAGTCAGTATCACGCCAAAATGATGCTCCGTGAATGTCTGCTGAATGGATGGGTACTCAGAGGTCTGAAGACATACTAGTAGTATTTTGGGAGGGGATGGTGGTGAGCCAGAGGTGGCAGTAAGATTTGGGTTAAGGGTCCTCAGTCACTGTGGTAACTACAGACTTGGGTCCCTGCTATGGGGGCCGCTATGTTAACAGGAATGTGGTGGTACTTCCCTTCCAATGGATTTTTGACATCACTGAAACCAAGTGAAGATCTCAAAAACTCATAAATCAATCACAAAGGGCTTGAAAAAAAGCTAATATTATAAAACACACAAAAATGATCTTTAAGTAAGAAATTACTGCTAAATTTGATCATTTCCGCATTGAATAATTTCACATTTAGATAAACAGTGCTAACAGCTCTCAACCAAATTATGAAGCCATTTACAAACCATCAAGGGGCAGTGACGAAATGCTAACCTTTCCGTTGGAACTGGACGGGCAATGTTCCCTGTTTCTATTCTATACGGCAACGAGAAATGTCACTTGGGAATATGGGGAAAAGAAATCAGCGTTAGCTATTTAATTTTTAAAGTTCTAAGTATTTAGAATTCTATGATGCTTTAAAGGTTTATCAATCATGATGAAAACTATATCCTTGTGTTTATTACATAAGGTATTATATACATGTGCTATGTGACAGATGTAAGATGGGCTTGAAACTGGTAAAAAATATATACCTCTTTCAAAACTCCAGTTCAGCCAGCAAGGTGACTGGGGCTGGACTCTTGCTACCCCTTGTAGGTCTGACGGGCAAAGCTGCAGGCGTCCCACTGACCACAGAGTAGGGCTGGAAGCTGGCGGCAGCAGCCAGTCACCTTGTTGAGAACCAGACTCTGATCTCGACTGGCGGGGTCTAATTTCTGTGCTTGCTACCTGCTGTCTATCATCTTTTGTCTTAGTTCAAGGCAGTTTAGACCAGTAGATACAGAGTCATCCGGAAGCTGCCATCTGGATGTGGATGACTCGGGAGTCAGCAGGGAGGTGGGCTGCCTTGAAGGGGTCATTCCCAGGTGATGGTCAAGTTTAAGAAATTAGTCGTCCTCAGATCTGCTTTGAAATTGCACCGTGTCCAGGCTTCAGAGTGGCCCTGACACTGTGCCAGACATCGAGGGTGTGTATCAGTGACCTACATGAGGGAACATGGTGCTGGAGTTGTACCTGCAGGTGTCCGGGGCATTGAGCCAAACAAGGACTCATTTTGTTATAACAAGTTTACAGGTCAATGTTTTACTTCTTAAATATTGTGACCTTAGTTTTGAAAGTTTCTTATATTTGTTCACATTTCTACAATGAAGATTAAGTTATAAGGTAAACATAAAACAAGTGATCACTTCACACTGCTAGGATGCGGCCTGAATAAAAAGACAGTGACAAGTAAGTGTTGGCCAGGATATGGAGAAACCGGCGCCCTTACATTGCTGGGAATGCAAAGTGGTGCAGCCTCTATGAAAGAGTCTGACAATTCCTCCAAAGGTTAAACAGAAAGTTACCAGGACCCAGCAATTCCACTCCTAGGTATACACCCAAGAGAAGTGAAAACGTAGGGCTACATGAAAACGTGGACACCGCAGCGTTATTCATAATGGCCCCAAAGTGGAAATAATCCAAATGTCCATCAAGTCATGAGTGGATAAACAACCTGACAAACAATGTAACGGGGTATTATTTGGCCATAAAAAGGAATGGAGCACTTACACATGCTCCAGCATGGGTGAACCTTGAGAACATTATGCGAAGTGCAAGAATAGTCACAGAGAACCACGTGTTATATGGTTCCATTCATGTAAAATACCCAGAATAGGCAGATTCAGAGAGACAGGAAGCAGATTAGTGATTTCCAGGGGCTGGGAGGACAGGCGAGGTGATTCCTAATAGGTAAAGGGTTTCTTTCTGGGGTGGTGAACATGTTCTGAAATTGACTGTATAATAATTGCCTAAATCTGCGAATATACTAAAAAAAAAAAAAAAAATACCCACTGTACTGTACACTTTAAAAGGGCAAATTTTATGGGACATGAATTTAAACCTCAATAAAGTTGTTTGGAAAAAAGAATGTGCAAAGAGACAAAGAACCACAAAATCAGGAGCCTACAAATGACTTCCCCTTTATTTTTACAATTCATGCTGCTGTGCTAGCAGTTTATACAAATGGTTCCTGGGAATGCGAGTAAGTTTTGTCTATAAAGTTCAATGTAAATTCAAAAACCAGTGACATCAAACCAAGAGAAACACTGACCTTCCAAAGTATAACCATTACTTTAGGGAAGCCATCCTGAAAATGGGGTGAGGAGGTCACGCCTAGGGGCACCCAGGGCTGTGGGGACAGAGTTCTCGACATGACCCCCCCCCCAGGGTGTGACCAGTCCCTGCACTCAGGAGTGTCTCATGTTCCTCAGGGGTGCTGGGGAAGAAAAATTGAGAACCAGCAGTCTTTTCATGTTTCTAGAAACATGGCATAGCTACCACTGGACTAGTATTACAGGAACCTGGCAAAAGCAGCGTGGAAGATTCTGCGCAGAATGAGCACATGCAACAGGACATGCAAATCAGTAACGATGGTGCAGCACGGCCCAGAGAAGCTGACGCCTTCTTGGAGGGAACCTGCTTACAGGGGTTGATCTGACCCAAAGTAAAATCTAGGGGAAGGCATGCTACTCACATACAACAGAAATCCACTCTGTAGTTTAAGAGGACATCGAAACAAAATGTTAATGACAATGATTTACGTAATCCACAGAGGACTTGGGAAACCTGAATCTGCGGGTTAATTATTTAACACCATTTTGCTAGTGATCTAAGTACATATTAAAAGGTCATTTAGCATGGACTCCAAAGCACAAAGAAAAGCTGGTCTAGAGAGGTCTTTAACTGTCAAAGAAGCCTTTAAATATCATCTCGGATAACAATTATTTCACTCATCCTCCCAATGCGTGTCACTGGTCTGGTCTGTGGCTAAAAGCAAAAGGACATCCTGGGCCTTCACAGGTACGGCACAGCTTTAGTGTCTGCGAATTTAAGGATTCTAAAAAAGATATCTGAAAAATCTCAGTAGCTGGGACTATTCCTTTAGATGCTTTTGAGCGTTTCTTTATATTAACATGTCATTTTCATCTCATTTCTTGCTTTATACTTGCTTTGCACCACTACGCTTGTGGAAGCCAGACGTTGCTAGGAATGGGACGGCCACGTACAGACGCCCCATTCTGTCCAAGGCACGTGGCCCAGCTCTGCCCTCCCTCTCCTCCCAGGTAGCCGGAAACGCTCCGGTCCATGGGTTTTTCACGTCTATGCTCTGTGGGGCTAAAAGGCGGGCATCTGATAGTTAGGAAGAACGACATTCCTCTACTACTTGCCCTGGATAAAGAAGATTCTACATTTATATATTAAATACAATGAGGCTTTTGGGTTGAAAAACACTTACTGGGCCCTACAGTGTTAACAGATTAGAAATTTTTAAGGTTGCAGCTTTTAAAGCTGCAGCCCCAAATTCAAATTTTAATGTATGGCATGAAGTTAGGTTTCCATGTGTTTAAGAAGTATTAAAGTAACTCCACCTGTAATTGACACATGAAACCCTAAATTTATGGGCTTCATAAACATATGGTTCAATGTCATGACAAAAGGGTAAATATTAAAATTCCTCTAGAAAACAAAGGTAAAGCAAAATGGCATGCTGCTTCTCAGGAAAGAATAAGCCTCAAAGCAACACAATTTCAAAATTAAATATTTTGCTCACAAGATTTCAATCAGAATTAATGGTATTTGTTTCTAGCAGAGATTCAATCTAAACACAGAAATTGGTGCAAACACTGAAAACTAAGAAGCATAAAGAGAAGCACTTGCCTGGTGTTTCACTGGTTTGGGTGATTCCTGCTGCTCGTTACAAACAGACAAACGCAAACGTTAGCAAGTTCGGGCCTTTCCCTAGCAGTAAAGTCACATCCAAAGCGCCAGGTCAGCGTGCGGCTTAGAACGGTGACCGCTGGCGGGGCTGGCGTCTCTCAGGGAGGGTGGACTACCACTTCCGTGAATCTACAGGTCAAGGATAACGGACGTTCCCATTCTAGCCCCCTTCCCATCATCAGCTCTCCCCAGATTTCTACCCTCCCCTCAGGCTGCTGCGGCTGGCAGCTCTGGAAGTTCAGAGAGGACCGCTGAAAATACCTGAGGATCTTCTTTTGGTGGAAACTAAGAAGTCCTCCTACGCACTGCTCACCGGTTTTTAACAATCCTTACTACAACTCTGCAAGAAATCAGGCTTCGGGCTACAACCGTATTTCCAGTCTGCCCTGTTGGAATCGCTAGTTACTAGCAACTTTCTGATGTCCTAGCTCCCTCCTTGCTGGGCAGGGGGTGGCAGAGACAAGGGCGCGGTCCATTACAGCAGCACACTCGGTGCGCGGGCTGTCTTACTCTTGTTTCTGAAATTACAAAAGAATAAATCTAAGGGTTTTAAAAAACAACAGCAGAACAAAAACTTACAGGAATATTGTGGTCCTTTCGTCCTTTGTGTGAAGAAGCGACATGAGCAAGGTACTGAATGACCTTCTTAGTATTTTCTGTCTTCCCGGCACCCGATTCACCCCTGGAAGAAGTATTAACATAGACTGCTTTACAGAAAGCGTAGCACACACATTCCCAAACTATAATAGACAAAATTAAACTGAGTTGGAACAAGAATTAGTAGAAAGTAAAAAGAGAATAAGTAGAGAAAAAGAAAAAACAAAAACAAAACTACCACCAGTAGTTGGAAAATTATTATTTTTAAACGGTGTAAATTAACTCAAATTTTTTTTTGGTAGATGCCGGTAAGAGGACAGAGGAAGATGTTCACCACACTTTTTTTCTCCTTGGAATTGGGGGCTCCTCCAGAGACACGAAGTTTGTTAGAATGTTTGTGAAGAAATCCCTCAGCACCAGAAACCTATCCAGCACTGGAAACTGAATTGCTAAAACAGTTAAATAAAGGTAACTTAATCCAAAGGAGCTGCACGTAACTCTTGGACGCCCAGTGATGACCGACAGCATCTTCACGGCCACTGGACGCCCTCTTGGCTCACCCCTCAGGCCAGGCCGACGTGGTTCTCCCCCATGGACCCACGCAGCAGCTTGTACACACCCATGCACACATCTTCACACTGGTCACCAGCCTCAACCGACGGAAGGAGGAGGCCCCCTGCATTTGCTGATTTGTGTGTCTGTGTTGGTTTCTTTTCAATCCATGTAACCTTGTACAGTGTTGACACACCGCCAGGACATAATTTGTAGAGAAAATGAATGAGTACTATGAATTTTGTTATGAACTGGGACAAATGCTATCACTTCCTATGGTTTCTCTTTTCAAACAAGGCTGGCACATTTCCAAGGTTGCTTTTTATTTCTACTCAGTACTAAGCTTGAAATTCAGGTAAGCTGCTAGCACACAGTGATGCCTGAATTACTACCTCTGTGATCAAATATTTAAGGTTCCCCAAGACCTGGGCAAAGCAAACCTATCTGGACAGTGAATAAAATCTCAACTTGGATTAAAATAAAAAACTGTAACATCTAGGGGCTTCCCTAGTGGCGCAGAGGTTAAGATTCCATGCTCCCAATGGAGGGGGCCAGGGTTCGATCCCTAGTCGGGGAACTAGATCCCACATGCCACAACTAAGAGTTCGTGTGCCACAACTAAGAAGCCAGTGAGCCACAACTAAGAAGCCAGTGAGCCACAACTAAGGAGCCTGCCTGCCACAACTAAGACCCAGTGCAACCAAATAAATTTTTAAGAAATTGAAATATCTAATTAAATTATTTTTCTAAGAAAAAGAAAACAAACAACAAAAAACACCCCAGGAACTCAAAAATGTTATTATACACATGGCCAGCTAGTACTCCTCTAAGCCTGTTTTATTTAAGGCTTGAAAGTCTATTTTTTCTAACAAACTCTGACACTTTTTTGAAATTGTACTTAGAACTGTGCTATTTGAACTGTCCCCAACACGAGTTTTTCTGTAGGTTTCCTGGTTGCATTACCTTCCTTACTCTCTGCACCAGACACCACCGAGGGGCTGTGCAAAGGGTTCCTATTGACCAGCTAGTTGTATGGCTTTGAGTAAGGAAATTAACTTCTCTGGAAATCGACATCATTGGTAAAATGTAGGAATTGGATTAGACCCTTTCCAGCTCCAAGATTTGATGATTCTAGATACAACCCACTTACTGGTGTCTAAGAATATTTTATATATTAAGCTTATTAACCACCATCTACTGTTATATTAAAAACTGTCCCCTTCTGGGACTCTCCTGGTGGCACAGTGGTTAAGAATCTGCCTGGCAATGAAGGGGACTCGGTTTGATCCCTGGTCTGGGAAGATCCCACATGCAGCAGAGCAACTAAGCCTGTGCGCCACAACGACCGAGCCTGTAAGACAACTACTGAGCCCGTGTACCACAACTACTGAAGCCCGTGCACCAAGTGCCTGTGCTCCACAACAAGAGAAGCCATCTCAATGAAAAGCCCGCACACTGCAACGAAGAGTAGCCCCTACTCACAACTAGAGAAAGCCTGCACGCAGCAACAAAGACCCAACATAGCCAAAACAAACAAACATACAAATAAAACAGTCCCCTTCTTTGTTTCATCATCTATGTTTAATATCAGGTACTCAAATCTACCAAACCTTCTATTAAGGTTTCTGCCTGCTATTCAGACTTAAAAAGGCCTTTTCTGCACCAACATTATAGCCATCTATACTTTCATTTTTATATCATCTATATTATTAAATCCATCTATATCTTCTTCTAGGACTTTGATGGTTTCCCTTTTTATGACTAAATCTTTAATTAATCTGAAAAAAAAAGTATGGTCTAAGACTTAATCTCATTTTCCCCTCAAATGATTCAGCCCACATCCCAATATCAATGGCTGACCGAGACATTGATTACCCAGTGACCTGAAATGTTATCTTTACCTTACACCTATGACTTATTCCAAAGCCAGTACCATTTTGCAGTAGTTTTGAAGTATGACTAACCAGAGCACCCACCGTCTTAAAAAAAAAAAAAAAAATCAAGTAGTCTGAGGTTTTTTTCAGATAAAACTTCAAATAGTTTTGTTCTGCTATATCCCTCCTCCATCTCTTCCCACCCGCCACCCCCATAAAAATAGTCAGAATTCTGAGTTAAATAATATACCTGCTATTTTTAGGAGAAATGATGGTTTCATCTCTGTCTCAGTTAAATTCTGAATTTCTCTAAGTTCAAAACAGGTAAGGACCATGCTTGTCTTATTCATCGTTTAAGTCACAGTGCCTAGCATAGCAGGTGCTCGCTGAGTTCTGTTGAATAAATGAATATAGGTCCCATACAAGTTTATTTCTAGGCTCTATTTGATAGTTTTTGTCCTTGTTATTAACTTCGCCACCATTATATTTTCTACCTGGCTACCACCGGGACACAGACAAGGTAATGATTTTCATTCATTCATTTATTCAACACATTTGCAAATCAACTTCTTTGTGTTGGACACCCTCTTAAGTGCTAGACATAGAGCTGTGGACACAGTCCCTGTGGAGCTCAAGATTAGAAGAGACATAAAGTAAACAAGAAAAACAAACATGATGATTACAGGATGCGAGAAAGGCGACAAAGGCTGAAAGGGAAAAGTCAGAAAAGCAAAGGACAACTCCCTGGAGATGCGATGTGGGGAGGAGCCTCCAGAAAGGTGAGCAGGAGCAGGCAAGAGGGGGCCTGGGACAGAGCATCCAGGCGGACGGAAAGAAAAATGCAAAGGCCTCAAAGCAGAAAAAAAGCTCGGTGTATCCCAGGAAGTGACGGCCAGAGTGCAGGATTCGATATAAATAACCAGCAAGGCGGACAGTGGCAGGAGGTACTGCCCAGGTGGGAAGGGGTGGATGTGATGTACCCTGGAGCCAGGGGAAAGAATCTGGATTTTATGCAAGTGTAATTTTGTAAGAGCTATGACAGTGGTTTTCTTTGTTTTGTTCTTGACTTCATTCAAAATAGCTAGTGTTTCAAGCTAATAATGATGTTGGCTATTGGTTTCAAACATATTTTTCACTATGCTAAGAAATGAACCTCAAATAGTCTGATGACTTGTCTTGAAAACAGTTGTGACTGGTACTCATCAGCTTGGCTTGCCTCTGTGGTTTCTCAGCTAACCACTCTCAACTGGACATGCTTCAGTGTGTCCTGAAAGCATTTCTCCCCTGCCTGTTGCACTTATTCAGCTGTACTTCGACACCCGCCTATGAACTCTGCTACACTTTCCATATTTCAGCTCTAAGGTACCTCTGTTAATAGAAATATTGCTTCAAAGATAGATGTAGTCCAATACTTTACAGTTAAGGTCCCAAGAGGGGAAAAAGCCTTACACTTCCCACCCCAAAATGGGGATAATAGCTTCTGATACGTAAGGTTGTTGCGAAGAAAAAAAACACAGTCCATCTAAAGCATGTAATTAGTATTCAATAAACGCTGGCCATTACTGTCCACTCAGCTGTTCACCCATCATACAGGAGAGACTCTGAGTTACTCAACCCTAAATTACTTTATAAATCTACAGTGTTAGTAAGGTGATTAAGAAGTGGGCCACAGTTTCCTGGTGACCTACCTAGATTCAAACCCCATCTACCGCTTTCTAGCTATGGGACTTTGGGCAAGCTACTTGGCTCTCTGAGCCTCAGTCTATACTCCTTTAAAATGAGATCTGGTTACTTCACAGGACTGAGATAAGGCATGTAAAGAGCCTAGCATGGCACCCGGCCAGAAGTTTCCCCATACATAGCAGTAGTGGTGACAACTGTGACAACAGTCCACAGTGCTGATGAGGAAATTGACAGAAGTGGGGACTTCCCTGGTGCCGCAGGGGTTAAGAATCCGCCTGCCAATACAGGGGACACGGGTTCGAGCCCTGGTCTGGGAAGATCCCACATGCCACAGAGCAATTAAGCCCGTGCGTCACAACTACTGAGCCTGCACTCTAGAGCCCACGAGCCACAACTAACTGAAGCCTGAGTGCCTAGAGCCCGTGCTCCACAAGACAAGCCACCGCAACGAGAAGCCCACGCACTGCAACAAAGAGTAGCTCCTGCTCACCGCAACTAGAGAAAGCCCGCACGCACAGCAATGACGACCCAATGCAGCCAAAAATAAATAAAATTAAAAAAAAAAAAAAGAATTTGACAGAAGTAAAAAGATGATAACCTCTGATTTGAATACGAAAGCTGTGCCAGGATCAAAGGAATATCATTCTTAGAAAAAAGGTTTTTCTTTAAGGGGAAATGGCACATCTGTCCCAGATGGAAAAGGGGGAATTAAAGCAACTTGAACAAAAGTAAATGGGCAAGGGAACTACAAAGAAAACTCGGCAGACTCCTCGCGAAGAAAATTAGGAGAATCCTCAAAGGATAGCAATGGGCCAAGCCCTCAAAGAGTGAAGAGGACAAAGGGAATCCGACCTCATTTCCACCAACCAGACAAGCTCTATCAATGCAGTTGTTCTCTACTGTAAAGGGCTGCTTATTTCATTGCTGGTCTCTGGGACACAAGTGCAAGGTTAATGGTAGAATAGAACAGGCAGCCTGCTGGTGGGTGCCTGTGTCTGTTGCGGTACCTATGGATGTAAAAGATCAGGAGTTTCTAACGTGAAGGTATTTGTGTTTTCTGGAGATGTCTGTGGCTTTCACTGGCTTCTTAAAGGGAAATGCAATCTAAACAATAACACAGAAAGCCCGCAGTGGTAAGAAGCAGTGACCCAGATCATTAACACATGCTCAATTCTGAGATATTTCTCTGAATCCCTTCTGGACTGTGGGTATTTCCCCAAAGCGAACCCTCCTTTCCCAGATCTTAACTGGTTTTGTTTTTATTCTCTCTGGATATTTGTAACATCAAATCCAGTCTAGCTTCAAAAATACCCTTTGCCTGAAGTTCTTGCTTTAGATAACCTCAATTTGGAAAAATATCCTTACATAAAAACATATAAATATAAATATATATAGATAGCATCACTTATTGACTTCGTACGCTTTCAAAACTCCATTCTATTAGAAAGCAGCTTGCTAGGAAGATCAAGGTAAGCTTGGGTTCCAGTTCTCTGTTAAACACTAATACCAGTGAGTGTCAGCTGTGGATACCGTGGTGTGTAAATGGAGGTAATGGGGGTGTTGCGGACTCATGGACATAACATTTGCAAAGATGTTAGTTCCTTTTTCTGGAACATTTGCCTGGAACATTTTAGACTTCTATTTACAAGTTGATTTGCATACTCTCTCTCCATAATACAGCTATTGCTGAGAAGTAGCTAAAATAATCTAAAAATCTGCAAAGTTTTAAGACTTGAGGACACCTAAAATAAGAGTCACTAGAAAAGCAAACTGATGTCTGGAGAAGCTCACCGTCTGCCTAAGGTCCTGGTAGAGCTGGGACAAGAAAGAATACCAGCTCCTATCTGACAGCACAATGGTTTTTTAACTACAACACACTTTTGAGAGGAAGGTACAGAGAGTTCCCATATAACCCCTGTACCTACACACCCACAGCCTCCTCTGTTAGCAACATCAGCCACCAGGATGGTACATTTTTTATGTAGGATGAGCCCTAAATTCGTAGTTTACATTGGGTTCACTCTGGGTATTCTATGGGGTTTGGACAAATGTATAATGCCTTGTATCTACTATGATAGTATCATCTAGAGTATTTTCACTTCCCTAAAAATCCCCCATGCTCTGCCTATTCAGCTCCCCTCCGCCCCCTACTCCGCTGGCAACCACTGATCTATTGATACTTATCTCCATATTCTGCCTTTTCCACAATGTCATCTAGCTGGAATCATACAGTATGTAGCCTCCCCAGATTGGCTTCTTTCACTTAGCAATGTGCATTTAAGGCTCCTACATGTCTTTTCATAGCTTGTTAGCTCATTTCTTTTTAGCACTGAATAATATTCCGTGGTCTGGATATACCAGTTTATCCACTCACCTACTGAAGGACATCTTGGTTGCTTCCAAGTTTTGACAATTATGAACACAGCTGCTATAAATTCATGTGCAGGTTTTGGTGTAGATGTAAGTTTTTAACCCTTTGGGAAAATATCAAGGACTCTGATTGCTGGGCCATATTGTAAGAGTATGTTTAGTTTTGTAAAAAACCACCAAGCATTTTTGAAAGTGGCTATACCATTCTGCATTCCCACCACCATCTAATGAGAATTCCTGTTGCTTCACATCCTTTGCAGCATGTGATGTTGTTAGATGTTCCAGATTTTGGCCAGTTTAGCAAGTGTGCAGTGGTGACGTGATGTGGAACATCTTTTCAGATGCTCCTTTGCCATCTGTGTATCTTCTTTGGTGCGGTGTATGCTAAGGTCTTTGGACCATTTTTTTAATTGGGTTGGTTCCCTACAGTTGAGTCTTTTAAGAGTTCTCTGCATATTTTGGACAACAGTCCTGTTGCAAATATTTTCTTCCAGTCTGTGACTTAACTCCTCGATCTTTTGACAGTGTCTTTTGTAGAGCAGAAGTTTTTAATTTTAATAGTCTAGATTATCAATTATTTCTTTCATGGATGTGTCTTTGGTTTTGTATCTCAAAAGGCCATACCCAAGGTCACCCAGGTTTTCTCTCATATTATCTTCTAGAAGTTTTGTGGTTTTGCATTCTACATTTAGGTCTCTGATCCATTTTGAGTTCATTTTTGTGAAGGGTGTAACATTTACGTCTAGATACTTTTTTTTTCTTTTTTTCATGTGGATATCCTGTTGTTCTAGCACCATTTGTGCTAGAATACAATCTCTGCTCCATTGTGTTGGCTTTGATTCTTTGTCAAGATCAGCTGGCTCCATTTATAGGGTCTATTTCAAGGTTGCCTTAGCTACATAATCAATTCTATTGATTTGGTTAGCTTACACCTTTTAAGGTATGTTACTTACAGCAAGAATCAACCAACTGTTTGAAATCCAGGGTGGCTTATCATCACCACTTAATGTAATATTTGTATAGGACAAAAAATTCCTTAACGACAATAATATTCTACTGTCACAGCCTGATAAAAGGCTGATGTGAAACAAGCATTGTTTTACAATTGTCACATTATATACAAACGCACTTAAAAGGAGAAAAACTAGAGTTAATGGCAGTTAGAGCCATAAAGTGTAAGCAGAGTAGTCTTTAAAAGGGGGCTTAGAGAACAGAGAAATTTCTGCACTGAGGGTGACTATGTGAATTTTAATTATAATGAGAAGGAAAGTCAACATGAGGATTACACTCTTAGCAGGATTTCATTCCCAGTTAACGGGGTGCTCTCCCATGATCAAGAAGTCCTTGCCGGGCTACTAGGATAATGACCAAGCAGGGGGCTTGGATTCTTAAGTGGGAGCTCACATTGCCTGGCCTGAGTCTGCAGAAATAAAGGCTAGTTGGGGAGCTACATAGGCAGATGAGACCAGAGGATAAAGTTACATGTTCACCCTTTTGGGAGAGAAGTAAATTAGAGAGTAAATGACTAAAAAAGAAAAGCTTAAAGAGAAGCTAACTACTTAAGTATTGATTTTTTAAAAACTTTGCTTCCAATTGTATTTTCTCTTTGTGATACCTTTGTAAACATAGGTACTTAATATAAAATAACTACTAAATAAAACTGGCTAGTTATTCTCATACAGACAACTTAGCTTCACCTGTGCACTAAATGTAAGATGGCCCTGGTTACACACTCCTGGAGTTCTTCACTTGGTGGATCCTCAAAGGCACCAGGGAACATATCATATTTTCTCAAGTCTGGGACACAGTGTTTCACATTTTCATTATTTCTCAAGCACAACGTAGCTTTTAACAGATACAAGCATGAAAAGCTGTTATTAACTATCATAACCGTAATAACTAAGAATTAAAATATGGTGAGGCTAAAAGAAGTGGAGGTAGGAGTTGGCTGGATACAGGAGAGAACTTTCTGGGGTGATCATAAAGGCAATGTCCTCTATCATGATAGGAGTTTAGGTTACACAAATAACGCAGCACACGTATACTTAATATTTGTGTATTTCATCATATGTAAATTTTATCCCAAAAGATAAAGATGTAAATACCAGACTTTAGTTAATGTTATGTATGCTGAAGTATTTAGGCGGAAGTGTGCAGATGAAGGGATTAACAGCCCATCAAAGTGGTTTTCAGTTTAAACTGAAAACATCCAATCAGCCGTCACAGAAACAAATACCATCTAACCTTAAGCAGAGCCTCCAGAAAATACAGCTCCCATAGACCCCTATCCCAGGGAGTTTCCAGATTGGGAGAAGTCTGACCCTTAGCACCAGGAAGTGCAAGTTCACCTGTGCACTAACATCATAAAGCCCAAGAGAACCCTCTATACTTTCCCCTAGAAGCCCAAGTCCTCCTACACCACCCACCCCCTCTTTGGTTAAATTTAGTATTTAATTTTTGGTTTTCAGCAAGTTACTCATCAATGAGGACTCCCACACGCATGCGTAAATAAACCTTGTCTTTTCTCCTGTTAGCCTGTCTACTGTCAATTTGCAGACCCCCAAACACAGGACCCAAGTTGGAAAAGTCTTCCTCCCAATACAAACAATAAGATGGATTGATAGATGGATACAGTCATGAACAGACTGATATATAATAAAGCAAGTATAGTAAAATATTAATGGTAGGATCTAGGTGGTAGATATATGGGTCTTGACTGCAAAATTCTTTCAGAAAATTCAATTAAAAAAAAACAAACATGATACTGATGACTGCTACTTTGTATCCATGAAGAGATAACCAGCTGCTAGGAGACTTACCTCACAAATCCAAGCCTATCCACTGATGCAAACATCAGTCTAAAACAACAGTGACCATCTAATTACATGCCTGTAACGGTCACTTTTGGTGACATGAGTAAATCAGTGCTCCCTAACCTTTGGTTCTGTCAGACAGCAGGCACTCCCTCCCACAAGCGTTTCCTGCTTCCAGACATTTCAAACAGTCCTTCTCCAAAATGGTCATCCAAGCTCCCAAACCACCCAAAGGGGAGAGGTGTGTGTCCTGCACCTGGTCCCTTGTGTATTGCATGCAGGGTCACTGTTACTGTGACACTGCAGACAGGTGACACACAAGTTCTATTCCTCTCTCGCTCATGAGCAGAACAAGGCAGCTCATCTCATGGAGCTTCAGGGACTAGATTCTCGGGGCGACCTCACCCTATTAACCAGTGCTGTATAATAAAGAACTGCTGGACTTTGTTCCTGATTCCTGGAAGGGAGCCTCTAGGTACCTGGAATGTCTTTGTTATTCATGGTGGGTGCTTCAAGAGCTCGAGGATGGGGAGCAGCCAAGCTGAAAGACCAAATGGATGGTTAGAGGTTTGGGCTTTAAACCATGTGACATGAGCCTCACCTCCTGGGAGGGGAGAGGGAGTGGACACTGAATCCATCACACCTACATAATGAAGCCCAATAAAAACTGTGGACCTCAAAGCTTGGATAAGCTTCTTGGGGATATACGTTGATGCACTGGGAGGGGAAGTGACCAGAGGATACGGCAGCCGTGCCTTTGGGAACCCCCAGCCCTCACCCTCTGTGTCTCTTCTTTTGCCTGGCTCTGATCTGTCATTCCAGAAAAGTATTGAATCTGAGCGGCTAGTGGTAACCCCCAAACATGTAGCTATTTGGCCAGAAGCATGGGTGGCCTGGGAACCCCTGAGCTTGTGGCTGGTGTCTACCAAGCCAGCCCACGTGGAGGAACCTGCCCTGGGAGGTCAGGGTCAGAACTGCTTCAAAACAGATAGTTTTAAAAAGACATCTGTAGATCACGTTCTAAATAACTGACTTTTTGGAAGAATACGGCCAACAAAATTAAGTAAATTAAGCAAAAAAGTGGACTGACTATTCTAGAATATAGAATTAAAATGAAGAGATGTAAGGAATGCAAGCAGTGAGACCCTGACAGGATTTAAAAGAAGAAACATGTTGAGGACTGTTACAGAAATTAGAATATATAGGACTTCCTAGGTGGCGCAGTGGGTAAGAATCTGCCTGCCAATGCAGGGGACACGGGTTCGATCCCTGCCCCAGGAAGATACCACATGCCACGGAGCAACTAAGCCCGTGTGCCACAACAATTGAGTCTGTGCTCTAGAGCCCGTGAGCCACAACTGTTGAGCCCATGTTCTGCAACTACTGAAGCCCACGCGCCTAGAGCCCGTGCTCTGCAACAAGAGAGGCCACCGCAGTGAGAAGCCCGCGCACCACAATAAAGAGTAGCCCCCACTCGCTGCAACTAGGGAAAGCTCGTGTGCAGCAATGAAGACCCAAAACAGCCAATTAATTAAATAAATAAATAAATTTATAAAAAAAAAAAAAGAAATTAGAATATGGATTGTACGTGAGATGACATTTACTGAATCACTGTCAATCTTCTCACATGTGACAATGGTCTGTGATTACGTGGGAATGCCTTGATCTTAGGAAATGCCTGCTGTGTATCTAGGGCTAAAGTGTCAGGATGTCTGCAAACTTGCAAATGCTTTGGGAAAAAAAAAAGTGCTGTGTGTGTACAAAGACAACTGACATATTTAAGTGAAGGGTATACATGCACTTAAAGTACCATTTGTTCAACTTTTCAGGAAAATTCAGGTTTGAATTTTTTAAAATAAAAACTTGGGGAAATGCATCAGCAAAGGTTAAAAAAAGGGGAAAAATGAAGAAAATGTGGTAAAAATTTTAAAATCATTGAAGTAGGGGATGGGCATACAGGGGTCACCAACTATTCTTTTTTTGTGTAGGTTTGAAGTTTCAAAATAAAATGCTTTTATAAAACGGTATCAGAAAGGTTGTACCCTTTGAAGACGCACACAGTATTCACAAGTTTCTAAAACTTCCTAATTTGTACTTAAGCCTGTTTCCTTGGTTCCTACTTAATTAAGAGATGCATGCTTTTGTTTGCATTTTTATCCATTTCCTAAGTATGTTCAGAACAGCATGCCAGGTTCTCAGGGGATAATTAAAGAGCAATGAAGGCAAGTCACAGTTCCTACCTGGCTGTCTAGTTGTAAAACGACACACATGAACTAAACGGGTAATGAAATGCAGTAGATAAGGAAAAGGGCCTGAGGAGGAGAGATCAGTGTGGGCTGGAACCGGCTGCATTGCTGGGCATATTTCGTCCCTGGAGGGAGAAAGAGGCTCAAGGCAAGGAAGTCGGCCAGGACCCACCAAGACGAGGCAGACAGCAGGTGCTGGGCGGGGCTAGGATGAGACAGGAAAAATCTGAAACGAGGCGACAACCAGAAACAGGGACATGAAAGAGACCGGGGAGTCACAGCACAGGGCAAGATTTAAACCCTGAGTCCAGAAAGTGTCGAAGATGGAAAGGTTAGCGGTAGACACGTGTTGTTTGTATAGGAACAAAGGTTAATTTTTACGCATGTTGGGTTTAAACTGGCACGTATTCCCTACTTCACACCTTGTGCCCCAATTTATCTTTAACTGCCTGACAGCACTTCTCACCTGTTGTCCCCTATACCTGGAAGGGTCACTGATTCTTTAAGAAGCCACGAGGGATTGTGACCTGGCTGTGTGGCTGCCCACCTGAGCTAGAAATCCCCTAGAAGCCAGTAAGGACCCGTCAAGGTTGCTGCCTCCCAAGGGCCCAAGTCCCCCCTCTATCCAGCCAGGCGCAGAGATGGACTCTGTTGGGGGAGCCTTCAGACTCGCACCCCCGCCAGCCTTGTCCACCGCCTCAAATGTAGTTCCTCTGGTCACTTTCATTCTTACCCTCTGCTCTCATACTGTTTTCTTTCTCCCGACCTCAAACCCACTTCCTGCTCCTGCCCCTCCTCCTTTCCTCCGTACTGTCCGGGCCCCCTATTCCACCGTGTGCAAAGTCACCCACGTTCTCGGTCTCCTCACTGAACACGTCCCTCTCCACCAGCCTTCCTCCACATCACACACCTGTGTGCCCCCACCCCCACCCACAGCCATGAGTCAGGAAGAAAGCCAGGGCATCCTCCTCACTCTCCCTAATGCCCAATCCAGACCCTCCTGTTAGAAAAGCCCCTACCCCTCGTACCCACCTCTCTGAGGTCACATACAGCAGCAGTGGTGGTTCTGACACTTGGATTTATTTTGTCTAGTAAGATTTAAAAAACAAAAACCTCCACTCACATGTCAAAAAAAAAAGCACATAAAAAAAAAAAAGGGAAGGGTCTTATCTTAGAATAAAGGACATTCCTCTAGGTGAAACACTTTAGCTTTATGAAGGGCTCACGGGAGGCCACCGTCCTCACGCCATCACTCGTGTGTGTGTGTGTGTGTGTGTGTGTGTGTGTGTGGCCAAGCCCCTCCTCTCCTCGTGTGAGTGACTCACTCCCAACCCTGGGGCCCCTTGGCTCCTTGACGCCCTCAACCCCGATGACCTCCTGCTCCCTCTCTTCTTCAGCTGCCCACTCCCGTGGCCACATCGAGGTGTTTCCATCTCATCGTCTGCGGCCACGCTGCCTACTCTTCCTGCTTCTGCTATGGCGTCCCCAAGAGGACCCGTCCTCTGGTTCTGACCTGTCTCCTTCCTATCAATCGCTCCTTGTTTGCCCGTACTCCAGGATCCATCGCGACCACTTCTCTTGCCAGTGTCCTCAGGACTCTCATTTCAGTGACCCCCATCTACAGCCACCTACAAACACGGTCCCACCTTTCACTGGATTGAATCTGGGTCCATTCCAACACCCGTGTGGGAGACAGCCCACAGCAATGGCTCCAACTGTTTCACACCTTGCTGTACTTACCCCTTTGGCTAGTGTTTCGCACACTGACCTCGGCCTTGGCCACGTGTCTGGCTTGGGAATGGGGCGGCAGCAGGTGTGCACAACCCTTATCCACCGGCGCTTGCTCTCCGGCTGCTCTTGGCACCCCGTCACCGTGTTAAAACCAGGGCTAGCCTGCTGGAGGATTAAAGGACCTACCAAGGCAGCCCAGCCAACAGCCAGCCAGCAACACCCACACCCACCCCCACCGCAGGTGAGACAGCTCAACCGGCCCGGCTCTGGCTCTGCAGGAAGGCCCAGCTGAGCCCAACCCAACTGCTGGGAAAACTGCTTTAAGTCATTAAGCGTCAGGGTGGTTTGTTGTTTAAAAAAAGCTAATTCGTATAACTCAGAGGGCTAAACAAGGCGGGAAGAAAATGTACACAACAGAGAGACCAGCACCAGCTATTTCCATTTCCCCATCCCCTCCTTATTAACACCAAGCTTCTGCTTCATGGGAAAGAGAAGCCAAGGCATGGGAACTTCCTCAATTCCCAGCCTCCCAGCCCCCCGACCCACATCAGGCCCCACTGCCTCCCTGGCCCTGTCACTCTAGAGGAGCTGTGTCCCCCCAGGTCCCTGCCCAGATGCCCACACTGTGCCCTCCGCACCCTCCCCGCCCCTCCGTCTCTCTGCCCTGCCCTCAGCTCCCCCTTCAGCATTTACTTTCTCCCACATTAAACACCAATGACAACAACAAAAGTCGATTTCTTACTATGGCTCAACTGCTACAATCTTCACTTTCTTGAGCTCTTTGGAAGCAGTAGGCCTACACCTGGCTTTTGATGCTTTTTTACACTTTTTCACCCTGCCGTCACTCCTCGACTGCCATCTGGCTTCGACCTCCCTCCCCACCCCCAGTGCACTCAGTCGACCACCGCCAGCCTCCTGCTCCAGCGCTAAATCCCACGCACGTGTTTCTGTATATTTTGGTCAACCTCAACGGCGTCTGACGCGCTGACAGCTCTTCCCCACCCCTGACTGTCGCCCCTCCTGGGAATCCCACACTGAGGCGACCTCACTCACCGCGCGGCTGCCGTCACCCAGGCTGCCAGCTCTGCATTCCGGGCCCAGCTCCGACTCCATATCCACAGGGCCAATGGCCTAGTGACAGCTCCACTCAGGAGAGCCACAGGCACCTCAAAGCCAACGTCCTCCACCAAACTCCTCGCCTTCCACCGGAGAACCTGTTTCTCAACCTTCCTTCGTTGCAACCCCAGCCTCTCTGAGCATCTTTCTCAGGCCGTAAATCACCGAGTTCAGCTGGGCCTGTCTCCTAAACTTAAACCCCACCCTAAATCCACCCACTTCCCTCTGGGTCCATGACCACCTCTCCACCTTAAGTCACTTCCATCCCTCGTGTAAGTAATTCCACAGCCTCCCAACCGGACTCCCCCGTTAACGCTTCCCCATGCATCCTCCCCCGCTGCAGCCAACGCGAGAATCTGATGGCTTCCTGCCGTGGATGTTGTTTTATTCAATCCTGACTCTCCAGAACTTCACACAAAGCACACAGGCACATGGTAATCAATACTACTTCCTGGGTGATACCGGTAAACTCCTGAAATGCTGAAATGCTGAAATGCGCAGGAGGTCAACACTTGGACAAAGATGTAAGTTTCACAGATTAGCCTGATGAAATGTGTGAAAAGCCCATTCTGACAACCAAACAGTAACAACAAATTTAGGCAAGTTACATATCTTAGTCTTAAAACAACAACTGCAAGGTTTACATCAAGCTCTTAAATTACTGCTCTCCTTTCCCCCTCCCCCCATACAAAAAAATAACCCCTTTTACTTTTCAACAGAATCGAAAAGAAGTCTGAATGTTCAACATTTACTTACGTGCAAAGAATTGACTGGTCCTCACGATCTACAAAACAAAACAAAACAAACAAAAAAAGAAAGTGACCATTTGCCTGGTTTTTAAAAAATCTGATATAATAAAGTTGCAGTGATAGCCTCTAAAATACTAGTAACTCTGCTCCTCTCAGGCCAAGTTAATTCTTCCCAATCCTATTATATATTATACAGCCAAGTTGATCATTCTCATGCCAGATTCTCTGGGGCAGGTAACACTCCAGGCCCAGATGACTTTATATGCCTAACCAACCTGGACTCTCGCATCCTGCTGCTCAACAGAGTCGACTCAGGAAGGTTTATAAAAAACGAGCTCCCCAGAGCCCACCTCCACCTTCAGGGGGAGGGACTGAAAACCCCTGTTAAAATAGGTTCCCCAGGTGATTCTGGTGCAGGGCCAGGTTTAGAAACCACTGCCTTTCAGGAAAACCCACCACCAGAGAGGAATCATTATTAATTTGACCTTAAAGGAGAAAAAGAAAAAGCATCAGACACTGAGTGTAAAATAAGATTGAAGGAGGATAAACATCTAGATGAGGTTTAACCACTGTCTCAAGTCAGAATGTTAAATACACCAAAAATAACGAAAGGACGTACGATGAAAAAAACCTAACGTGATTTTAAAGTGATGAATGACAAGCATTCATACTCAGCTCAATTTTTCAAATGGAAAGGTGAGACGCAAACCCACGCACGGCCCAAGGACAAAACCACCTGTGTAGGATGTGTGGTTTCCAATCACTTACGAGCATCATAATCTCTATTTTACAGCCAAGAATGTTCTTTGAGGAAGTTAATCCTTCTGTCACACAGCACCGGGGGACAGGGATGCAGGTGAGAACCCAGGCCTGCCTACCTCCAGCGCCTGTGTCCTCAACACACCTGACCAAGGCTGTCACTGCCTCAAAAGGAGCTGCAGTCACAGGGGCCCGGCCCAGGTGGCATTTCTGTCGCTCCCTGTGCTGTGCTTGCTTTTGCATCAGAAAAGCCATCAGGTGCCCAATGAAGATCTCACAGTAGTTCAGGCATAGAGAACTTCCATCAAAGAGAAATGAGGAGTTGACTCACCATGCCATACTCTTTTCATATAATGGTATTAAAAGAAACAAATCCATTCATATATTCTACGTATAAACTGAGTTATACCAAGAGCATAGTACTGCCTGACCCCTTGAGCCTAACTTAATTCCTAATAGCTCCTGACCACGGTTCTCTCCTTCCTTCTGGCTGCCATGGGCAACACCCACAGCACACAGCTGACGTCTGCCCCTTCATCTGTTCACGTTCCCAGGGACGGGCCACACCCTTTCCCCTGCATGTCCGTCCCCGGCCACAACCACTTGGATCATCTCCACCTGCCTTCATGCTCAGCTCAGCTGTATCTCTGCTACGGAGCCTCCCCAGACCCTCTTCCTCACCGTTTCCTTCTTTTGACCATATTTTGGAGTCAGACAAACGATACTGCCAACTGCCAGCCCCACCAGCATGTGCTGCCTGAGATCACAGACTGTCTTGCTTCTTTATTCCCGGAATGAATGGTCAGCCCTCCGTCTACTGAGAGAATCCAGTGCAAGGAGCCAGGCCGGGCGCTGGCAAGACGCCAGGAACTGGCATCAGCGATCCTCGTCCCAGCCCCGCCACAAACTGCCCACGTATCTATAAATGAGGCATTGATTCCTTGCTGGTTTCGGGCTCTTCACCTATAAAACTAGGATTTTACAGGTTTCTGCCTATTATTCACTCTAAACATGAACCCTCACACCCCAAATTCTCCTGATCTGAGCCACGTCTCTAGAACTCCACTTAGCCAAGTTCTTAGGGCTTTGCTGAACTAGTTTACACATTAAAGAAATCAAAACATACACCAAAAACTAACCAAAATTAAATCGCCTCCTAATTTATGCGGAAGGGCTTTCTTCCTGCATCTGGACATGCTGTTAGCATTGTGTGAAATTTGAGATCTTCACAACCGCAATCTACCCTTCAAATCTATTCCATTCTTCTTTCACCGCATGGCACGGGCACCCCACCCCAACAAAGCAAAACAAAAGAACGCTCTTCCAGCCAGACCCATTTGTTCCTGTCATGTCTGTCTGGTCTTGTGCCATCTTTGGGCCTCAGTTTCACTATCAGCACAATCAGGGGTGAGCTTGGCAACCTCCAAGACTCTCTCCATATAACACTCTCCATGTAACACTCTGTAACTGAACTTCTCCTCCCTCTGCTTCCCTGAACCCTCTCCATCCTTCAAGGACCAACTTAAGCACCACAACAGTGTACAGTGAACTTTATACTCTAAAAACCTATAAATGTAACCAAACACAGCCTTGCAGTGACATTTAAGGGAAATAACTTTATGGTCAAAAATGCAACTAGCCTTCTAAAGAGCAGAGACTTGTTTGATAGCTCAGTTATTTTCCAAAGCGCCTTCCAAAAAACACATACGGAGGTACTCAATAAATTCATGTTGAATTAAATCATATTTTCAACAGTGAAAAAGGTTTCAAATCAGTGACCTCAGCTCCTACCTCAAAAAACTAGAAAAGAGCAAATTAAACCTAAAACAAGTAGAAGAAAGGAAATAAGGGAAAGAAATCAATGAAATGGGAAACAGGAAAAAAAAAAATCAGTGACCAAATGCTGGTTCTTTGATATTGATGAAATTGATAAATCTCTAGACAAAATGATCGGGAATAAGATACAAATTACCAATATCTGGAATAAGAAAGAGGAAACCACTACAGATCTCAGAGATACTAAAAAAAGATAATAAGGAAATATTAAGAACCACTTTCTGTCCAAAAATTTGAGAACTAAAATGAATAGGATAATTTCTCTAAAAGACATAAACTACTGACGTTCACTCAAGAAGAAACAATAACCGGAATAGATGTAGAAAAAACACTCAATAAAAAACAACATCCATTCATGAGTAAAACCAAAACCAAAACCAAAAAACTACACAAACTAGGAATACAAGGGAACCTCAACAACTTGATACAGGGCATCTACGAAACACCTACAGTTAACATCATCCTTAATGGTGAAAAAAACTGAATGCTGTCCCCCTGAGACCACGAACAAGACGTCTGTTCTCACACCTTTTCAACATCACAAAGAAGAAAAATAATTAAAAGCATTTGAAAAGGAGGAAATAACAATGTCTCTATTTGTAGAGGACACGATTGTCAATACAGATAATCCAAAAGAATCTACCAAAAAACCTTCCAGAATAAGTGATTTTTGCAAGGTTGCAAAATATGTCAATATATATTTTAAAAATAATATTTCTACATATTAATATGAACAACTGTAAATTAAAAATTTCAAAGCTCCATTTAAAACTAAAAACATGAAATGCTTAGTTATTTTAAGGTCTATGTTGGATTTAAATCTAACAAAATGTGTACGATCTATATGCTAAAGACTGCAAAACACTGATGAAATAAAGACCTACATAAATAGAGAGATAAACCATGTTTATGGACTGGAAGACTCAATACGGCTGTCAATTCTGCCCTAATTGTTCTATAGATTCAATGCAATCCAATCAAAATGTGAAGAGTGAGACTTTTTTTAGAAAATGACATGCTAATTTCTATAATTTATATTGAAAGACAAAGCAATTAGAATAGAGAAAATAATTTTTAAACAAACGATGGTGGAAAATACACTACTTGATTTCAAGATTTACTACATGGCTATTATAATCAAGACAGTATGATACCTGCAAGAGGACAGACATATAGATCAAAGGAATCAAGGATCCTGACAAAGGCAATCCACTGGAGAAAAAAACTGTCTTCTCAACAAATGGTGCCAAGATCAAACTAGAATCCACAGGCAGAACGAGGAACTTCAATCCATACCTTGCACCATACATGAAAGTTAACTCAAGATGGATCACAGATTGAAAGACTGAGTGAGAAAAAATTGCAAATCACTTATCCAACAAAGGACTTGTAACTAAAAAAAGAATAAGGAATTCTCAAAACTGAATAAAAAACCATCCAATTTTTTTAAATTGTCAAAAGATTTGGACACTTCACCAAAAAAGACATACAGGTGGCATATTCACATCAAAAGGTGTGTAATGTCATTAGTCACCAGGGAAGTGCAATTTAAGACCACAATGAAATACTTAACACTACACACTTAGAGAGACTAAGATTTAATTAAAAAAATGACAATACCAAGTACTGACAGGATGCAGAACTGGAAATCTCATCCATTGCTAGTCAGGATGAAAAATGGCACAGCCATTTGGAAAAGAGTTTGGTAATTTCTTATAAAGTTAAACATACATCTACAATGCGATCCAGTAATCCTGCTCCTAGGTATTGAGCCAAATGAAATTAAAATTTACACTCACAAAAAACCTGCATACAAAGGTTTCTAGTGTCTTAATTGTCAAGAACTGGAAACTATCCAAATGCCCTTCAAATGGTAAGTGAATAAACAAACTGTGGAACATGCATCCAATGGAATACTACTCAGAACTAAAAAGGAGTGAAGTTCTGGTAGACGATGCTCGAATACACTGTGTTGGTGAAAGAAGCCACACTCAAAAGGCTAACTTGTGTATGATTACATGACATTCTGGAAAAGGCAAAACTATAATGACAAAGGGAAAAAAAACCAGTGGTTGTCATGGACTAGAGGAAAAGAATGAGTATAGGAGCGTGTCGAGATTGGGGGGAAGATAGACCTGTTCTAAATCTTGACTGTAGTTACACAACTACATGCAGTTGTCAAAAGTCAAAGAACTATACACTAAAAAGGCTGAATTTTACTGTATGCAAATGATTCCTTAGTATGTTTAGCTTTCCCATCCAGCAACATGCCTCTACATTTAAGACCTTTAAAAAGTTTTGCAATTTCTTATTCAGGTTCTGCCTATTTTTGTTTACTGCTAACACATATATTTTTGGCTAAAGGATAAGTACACCTTTAAACTTATCACCCAGTGAAATCACTGTTTCATCCTTTCACTAACCCTTTCACTCTGATGTCCGTACCCTCTTAGTTTTCTTCATAGCACTTATCACTACGATATTGTCTTTATTTTCTGGTATCTTCAGTGAGATAACAGTTCTCTAACACAGTCACTAGAAAGGTTTTCCTACATTTTACACCTCTCAGGGTAAGGAGCGTTACTGTCTCCCACTGTTTGTATTTCCACATTATAAGATTCAATACACAGATTCAACGCAACTATAACTCATTATAAAACATTCCTTTTTGCGACACAAAATAATGCCTTTTGTCCCTGTTTCTGCTGTGACGTCTACTTTAGACTTGAGGTAATTTTAACTGATTTTCCCTTTTTGTACCCATTTGGCCAAGGAAATGCCCGTCACTGCACGGCTATTATTTTTCCACTTTGAGACACTGCTCTTGTAAGGGGCGTATGATTATATTAGGCTCTGTTATTTATAGTGGGATAAAAGTATTTATATTTACTGTATTTGGTGTTACCTGTTTTCTGACCTTTGGAGGCTTTCCTTGGTGTTCCTTTTAAAAGATGGTTTGTTTTCCTTGCTTTTCTTTCTTCTAATGTTAGAAACATATCCAGTTTCAACATTTTTCAAAAAGAATCCTTTAACCTACATTTTAAAGGTTCACATTTTGATGTATATCAATCCTAGTCTTAAAATACTTATTTGTAAAACAAGAGAGGAGTAGTACATGTGCTTATTATACTAGGGCATCACTCGGTGTGTCACACATCATTTCAAGGCAGCTGCTCAGGATTCCACTATATGTGAGCCATCCTTTAAGTAGTTACCTATTGGTAGAACAATTGGTTATTTCCTGTGTTTCTCAGGAAGCTACCGGAGGTTATTCTCCATCCAAAATAATAGCATGTGGGACCCATAAGTTAAGAAATACAACCAAGGAAAGAAGCAAGGAAGACTTCCCTGGCAGTCCAGTGATTAGGACTCCGTGCTTCCACTATAGTGGGCACAGGTTCGATCCCTGGTTGGGAAACTAAGCTCCTGCATGCCACGAGGCGTGGCCAAAAACACAAAAACAAAAGAACAAAAAATAGACAGACCCTTTGATCCAGTAGTCCACAGAAAGAAGCAAGGAATTTCCAGGGTGCAGGCGAAGGTAACTGTGAAGAGCACTAAGTACACATTAGAGGATAAAGGGTCCCAGGAGGTATGTCTCCAAGGGAGGAAAGACACTGAAAAATTACTTGACACATCTGTGTGTTGAAAGAAGACTGGTAGTTCTATCAAATCAATGTTGGTAATTGCAAAACTACTCTGTTCCCCAATATGGGAAAATCACTAACCCCAGGGAAAACAGCAAATTGTGTAAGAAAGGAAATGTGATCATAGGAGAAACAATTTAAATGTTGAATATTAAAATGCCAAAAGATGTTGATTTAACTTCTATCAGGAAGATGGGGGGGGTAGTTAACTCTTTTTTCACAATAGGAAGTCTATAGAAAACACCAGAAGTTAAAAAAAAAAAAAAAAAAAGACTATCATAAGCCTGTTACTTCTAAATATGTACATACACAAGAAGAAACACAAAATATGATTTCCTCTTTAGAGGGAATGGGCAGGGGTAGGACAGGTATCTCGTGTTTTTTTTTTCCCAATAATGTCAGCCTTGCTGTACTGTGTGTTTGCCTGTTTATCTTCCCGTATTACTTTTCTTTTTTTTAATATTTATTTATTTATTTATTTGGCTGTGTTGGGTCGTAGCTGTGGGCTGAGGGATCTTTTTTGGTTGCAGCATGCGAGCTCTGCATTGTAGCATGTGGGATCTAGTTCCCTGACCAGGGATAGAACCCGGGCCCCCTGCTTTGGGAGCACGGAGTCTTAGCCACTGGACCACCAGGGAAGTCCCTTCACGTATTACTTTTGAATAAAAAGTAAAAAGTTATTTAAGCACTCAAAGTTCTTTGACAATTTCCGATCTTGATGTTATCCAGACTACTGCATTGTTTAATGGTCTAAAACCATTTAGATAACACAGGAATTATCTAGTCCTTGAGATGTGATAGACTTCACCGCTAAAAATTATATAGCCTTGTGTCTTTGAGACATAAAGGTAATCTCTGACAAACTTTACTATTTCTCCCACTGGCACTGTTCTAAGTAAGTTTTCCACCTTATTTTGAGGCAATTTTTTTTCTTTACAGTGTTATAAAACCTTTAGCCTTTCTGATGGTTCTCTCTTCTTAGCCACGCTTGCTAAACACTTGTCTATTTTACGGTCTTTTCATAAAACCAGTTCAAGTTTTGACTTAACAATTTTATGTTTTTCCTCTTGTTTAGGTTCATTTCATGTTGTACTTTGTAAAAAACTGAAGTATAACTGACGTAACATTATATTAGTTTCAGGTGTACAACACAGTGATTCAATATTTGTATATGCTGCGAAATGATCACCACGGTCTTAACAACCAGGCTGTACTTTTAAAGAACTTTTGTGTGTGTGTGTGTGTGTGTGTGTGTGTGTGTGTGTGTGTGTGTGTGAAATGACACACATAAAAGCTCATGAGACAATACAGCTTAATAAATTATCATAAAGTTGTCTTTTATCTACCTTGTGAGTAAAAGGCTCGTCCGTAAATTTTTGTTCACTAATAAAAATATTTATAGCTATGAATTCTTTCTCAAAGCAGTTTTTGCCATGAGCCATCATTTTTTTACATGTGATATTCTGTTGTGGTTAATTTCAAAAGAATCTGTAACAGCGGTTTTGATTTCTTCCTTAACCAAAAAATCCACATAGATGAGTGGTTAACAGCAGCAAAAACAGCAAGAACAACTCATTAAGCAACACGCCCACAAAACACACCCAGGTGGAAGTCTGTGAATACCTTGTCTTACTGCACTGTGGTCAGAGAATGTGGCCTGATCTGAGATTTTTTCTTGGTGACTTAGCATTGAAATTACAAGCCAAGGTTGTAAATGTTCTTCCTGCTTGACGGGCAGAAGTACTGTATATACAATTTCCAACTCAAGCTTGCTAAATTGTGTTGATCACCTCCTTCTTCTTTTTAACAGAAACCTCGTTTTATTTATCTTATTTTATTTTTGGCTGCACCTCAGGGCTTGCGGGATCTTAGTTCCTCGACCAGGGCTTGAACACGGGCCCCAACAGTGAAAGTGCCAAGTCCTAACCCCTGGACCACCAGGGAATTCCTCATCACAGTCTTCACGTTCTCATTTTCCCTACTCATCTCACATTCTGCAAGAAGCACATTAAAGCTCCTTCTATAACTGTGGGTCACATTTCCCTTGTATTTCCAATAGCTATTGTTGAAATATGTGACTCAATGTCAATGCTGTAAACGTAAGTATTATCTGACCCTACTAGCAGGTTACGTCACACTGTTTCTCTCTCAAATCTCCGATCTCTGCTCCTTCCTCCTCACTCGCAGCTGAGACCTTGCTTCGAGTTTCCCTGAATCTTCACAAGTTCCTACCATCAACCATATCTACCCATCGGCTGGCAGATGCTTTCAAGAAACCTGGCTGTGAAGGGAAAGAGACGATGGAAGAGAGAACTTTCTTTTTTAAAGTAACGGGGAACACTTTAGCCCATTTAATGCCAACATTAGGAGCCTGTAACAAGGGCGGCAGAAGACAATCAACACTGAGCTTCCTGAGACGGACCCCTGGGAGCGAGGTGCCAGCTGCACCGGTGAAGGAGCTGGGAAGACTGGCCTTTGATAGCAGTGGGCGCAGCAGAGGATGGTTTGTAAATCTGGCTGAGGAAGCTGCGGCAGCTCCTCTCTGGTGGTTTCTAGTTTCTCTGTGGATCAGGGGAAAATGCCATCAGCTCGGGGGGATAGGGGGACCCAGGCACCCAGGGAGCTGAAGTGGGCAGGGGTTTGAGACAGTCATTAGGGAGAAGAATTATAACCTTAACAGACAATCAAGGAAGGATTAGCAAACAATGTTCTGCGTGGAATCTGGGCTCGTGGTCAGGAAATAACGGAAGTATCAATCTGTTTCACTGTGTGAACAGAAGACTCCAGAGGCATCAGCGACCCAAGTAAGAGCCTTAAAAAAAGACAAATATCTTCACTGACCCAGGGTGACAATTTTGCCAAACAAGCACAGTATAAAGAACAAAGGGACAGGGATGCAGGATATTGACAGAAGACAGTTGAAACCACAGACTATGAAATCTAACTACAAGAGGAAGAAAGTCAAGGCAGTACTGACAATACACAGGGGAAAAGGGGGACAACGCATGGACCCAAGATCTACACGGAGCAAAAGAACACGATCGGGAGGCTTAATGACCGGACTGCTAAGACGGAAGGATTTTGCAATAGAATTTCTTAAATACTATTTGAAAAATAACATCATTTCAGAAGCTGGCAAATTCTAGAGTGTCAGTAGCGTAAGTGAGAAGAAGATTAAGGATCTGAGAGACCCAGGGGCTGGCTGACTAGGAAGTAACACGGGGTTACGGCAGGGCAGGGAGGAAACAGCAGGGCAGGGAGGAAACAGCAGGTCAGGGGCTGGACCCACCAAGGAGGGAGGAAGGGAGGAAGGAGGAGAGGAACCTGGAAGGAAGCTGCTACAGTGATGAGGGCAGGCAGAGGAGGGGCAGTGCTTTCAAGGGGTAAAGAGGAGTAATGGTCCAGCAGATGCAATGGTCCAGGGAAGGACACTGACCCCACCTCCCAGCGCACAGGATCTGAGTGGAGGGGCCACTCTCAGGGGAAAGCCAAGTCAGTTAAAGCCCGGAGGCAAAGAAAACATTTGATGGAGACATTGAACACATAGGGACGTTTGCACGTCACAGACTGGGAGTTACCTAAGGCAAAAATGAAAAGAGAGCATTATGGAAACGAAGATGTGACTGGCAAACAAAAGAACAAGGGGATGTGGATTTCATTCTAAGACTCCAGGAAGAAGGTAGAATCTCAGGTCTTAGATACTCATGGTTGGCGGATTAGGCGGCCCCTGCAACTACTGTTATAGCAAAATTTGCCTTTACATCTGTCTAGGTCAACAGGAGGCTGGTGGTAGTGTTGGCTGCTACTGAGTGGAGGCTGGCTGGGGTGGGCGGCCACAGGGAGGCATCGGGGCAAAGCAGGAGCATGAGGGGTTGGGGGGAGACTCTGGGATATTAGTAGTCTCAGGTCCCCTCACATGATCACACACCGGGCACAGGTCTCAGTGTTGCTGTGTTCAGTTTCTAACATGTAAGGCAGCAAATGAGAAGTCTGAGCCTGCTCACTCCCTCTCCACCAAGACCACCTGGTTTCGCTCTATCCTTACCACGCTGTGATGGGCCAGGCACGCGTCTCCTTTCAGGATTCCTGCCTGGCACTCTCAGTTTCAAGAGTCAAGTCTTTCTCCAGCTCTGGTGAACTGTTTCAAAACTATCACTTCTTTCAGGGCTCCTGAGAGTCTAGATGTATATTCCATGTTTCCTACTCTTTCTGTCACAATTTCCATCAGTGTCTTTTTTCTGTGCATCCTGGAAGAACTCCTTGAGTTGGTCTTCTAATTCACTGCTTTAGTCCAATTATGTCAATTCTGCCATCCCATGCTTTCAGTGAGTTTGTGATTTTTGCAAGCAAGCTTATGTCCAAGAACTCTACTTTCATTCATGCAATCAATGAATGAATGTAACTACTATGCACCAGGCACGCTCTGCCCTTTTTTTTATTTTTAAACAGTCCCACTGTTTTTTTGTTTTTGTTTTTTTTTGGTCACGCCCTGCGGCATGCGGGATCTTAGTTCCCCGACCAGGGATTGAACCGTGCCCCCTGCATTAGGATCTCGGAGTCTTAACCACTGGACTGCCAGGGAAGTCCCTCTGCATTTTACTGATGCAATATCCCCTAGAATCTAAAGTTAAGAAAAAAAATTAAGCTCTTCTGTTTTTTGCATTAAAAAAACAAACTCTGTTCAGTAGGGCCGTCTGCTCCGAATCCTCCACAGGGTCCCCTGTCTAGCTGCAGGCTCTCTTCCGAGGCCCACTGACGGCTGGCTATTTGCTCACATTTGTCACTGAAAACCTAGACGGATGAGCACTGGTCGCTGATCTGAGCTCTGCGAGCAGTTGCACGCTGTTGACCGCTGTCTGACTGCTCTTGCCAACGTCCCACCCGACTGTGTGTGTCCCATACCAGCAGGTAGCCCCGTACTTAGAGAACGAAATACAGTGGAATTGGTTAGAGTGGGGTTTTTTTGTTTTTATTGTCTGTTTTAAATTATTACATAACCAAAACGATCAACTAATTCTTTTAACTTTCACATGGAAGTTCATGATTGTGGATAAGAATGTGTCGTGTTGCCTTGGTTTTGAATCCTTGTTCATACCTCTCATGATCTACATTTTCTTGATCAAGGTATTTAACTTTTTGGGCCTCAGCAAAATAAGGAAAGTAATTCTATTTACCTTATAGGACTGTGGTTGTGGGTTAAATAATACACATAGAGCATGTAGCCCTGCGCCTGGCACACCATAATACTCAGTGCAGGGCCACTCTCACATTAATGGTAACATTAATAACGCCACGTAGTGGTAAGCCACTTCTTCCTCACACTGTATTCATATAATTGGTCTGGAAACCCACGGTGGGGCATTAACATTTATCCCTGTTAACTATTCTATTAGAGTCGATTCACCATTCAACCTGTCAAGAGCTTTTGAAAATTCTGTTTCTTTTCATCAAATGTGTTTGTTTTTCCTCCCAGTTTCCAATCATCTATAAATTTTACGGGCATGCACCCTACACCTTTAAGTATATTGATTAGAATGTTGGAAAGGGCACAAACCCCTCTGTCCACACCCCGACGCCTGGCCACCCTCAATCATTAATCAGCATCTCAGGCACAACTTCGCAGCATCCAGCCACGAGATCATGGAATGCCACGGAGAAGGCCTAATTCTCTGGTAACACTGTCTACTGTATTTCCCTTCCTACTCAGCCTAAAGTAACACGAGGAATATTTTCAGGCTGTTTCTATACTATTACCAATAGATTCTAGAATCTTTCCTGGCAGGTATATTAAGCTCAAAAGTGTGGAGCTTCTTCCCCTTTATAAAAATTAGAATTAGATACGTGAGCCCATCACAGCCTTCTGGAAACTCCCCCTCTATATAATACTTCAAAGAAAGGGGGTCAGTAATCTCAGTGGTGAGGATGTATCTGTTTAAACGAGGAAATATGGATTTAATCAGAGGAGGAGTGTCCTTTGGCCGATTTCTTCTCCCATATAAGGCAAAGTTTGCTCGTTCATACAAATGCTTTTCTGCACATAAAGATCATTCTTCTTAATGGAGACACACAGACTCAGACACAAACCAAAAAGCTGATGACTCTTCTTTCTCCATTATCTGACTGCAATTTGTCACCGTCATGGCCATTTCTTAACATTCTTTGCCTCTGAATCTGAGAAAGGGTTATTAAATTGAATCTTTTTTTTTTTTTAAAGCCTGAGCTCATTTTGGATTCTGAACCTCTTCTTACCCATCTATGCCACTATTCTAGTCCTGAAGCACTTCCTGTTTGCCTCCGAGGACCTGGTATACAAGGAGCATCCAAATGCTACCTGAGAAGGAAAGGGGTGTTAACTCCCTCCCGCTACCCTTCAGACCCAGCACCAGGCAGCCTTTCCAGGACCTGAGATCTGATGACAGGTGGATGCAGCAGACTCTGTTTCCTGAAGAAACTTGTAGATCTTATTATACTTTACAGAATTCATTTTTTAAAAAATAAAAGGAGAGAGAGGGAGAGTTACTACAGAAGATTTCACAGAGCACTAGGAAGTCCCACGTTTAAATGCAGTCTTGCTGACAGGTCCTACTGTATAACAGAGAGAAAATATATTCGATATCCTGTGATAAACCATGATGGAAAAGAATAGGAAAAAGAATATATAGGGGAGTTCCCTGGCGGTCTAGTGGTGAGGACTCGGCGCTTTCACTGCTGGGGCCCAGGTTCAAACTCTGGTCAGAGAACTGAGATCCCACAAGCCACGTGGCTCGGCCAAAAATTAAAAAAAGAATATATATATATGTATAACTGAATCACTTTGCTGTACACCAGAAATTAACACATTATAAATCAAACTATACTTCAATAAAATTAAAATTTTCAAAAATTTAAAAGGAAAAAAATAAATGCAGTCTCGTTGAGCAATAATGTTAAAACACACTCAAAACCGTCCATTCTAGTTTTCAAAAAATAGTTCCTCCATAAACCATTGTGTCTGAAGCCATAATTCCAACGAATGACTTCAAATTTATATTTCATTCAAAATCCAAAAAGAAAACAATCAAAATCCACCAACTCTACACATGCTGTTTAACTTTTGTTGTGTCCTTTCTCATGCATTTATATAAGAAATATTTTTTATAATCTTTCTCTCCCTAATGATGCATCCACCTTTTCCATTATACTTCCCGTCGGCCCTTCCTGTTGGTTTTAAAACCTAATGTGATAGAGCTTTGATCATACTGGCTTGTGGTGGAGATCAAATGTATCTAAAAACTAGATGCTTAACAGAAAAATCACCATGAAGCATTTATGCAGCAACAAGCATCCTTACCAGATGCCTAAAGAAAATGGCCATATTGCCCAGTCTAATCTTAAGAATTCATAATTTTTCTACAATAAACATCTATTACATTTCTTTTTAATCTTTAAAATACCTTAAAGCCCTCTGTAGAAAAGACTGAGACATTAAAAAAAAAAACACACCCAGATTACACCTAACAGAGTCTGAGCAGTATCCTAACACTTCTGGTTACCTTGGAGCATGCATCTGTAGGCAGACTCAGATATGGCGTAGATGTGTGGAGGCATCTCGTGACGCTTCTTCCCTCTGTACATTTCAATAATATTCTCAGAGTAAATGGGAAGATTCTTGTAAGGGTTTATGACTACACAGAAGAGTCCAGAATAGGTCTAGAAGAGAGAAAAATAAAATACAGTGTTAAAAACAAACAACTGTATATACCAACAGGATCCGATCAGGAGATAAACCACACAGTAATTTTGAACAGGGGACCTTTATCATCTGCACAATTAATCTATCCCTAAAATTAAATCTCGCCCATAACGGGCATTCCAAACCACAAGCAGTTCTCCCACAGACAGTCTATTAAGTAGTACTTTCCTAGATTCAATTCCCTCATCTGTCAAATGGAAATAATAACATATGCTTCATGGCTTCACAGGGTCATTATTCAAACATGTCATTTGCCTTTTCACACTCATTCTCTCACGAGTGTACGAGGTATGAAAAGTTCATTAAGGTAGTTTCAGATTCCACGTTGCAATATATCCTTTAAAAAATACCGATGGCCAAATTTGGGTACAGTATCAAAAAAGAATACCCACAATTATCTGGATAGGTTATTATTAAAAGACTTTTTTTTTTAAGTGTAAAACTTTTTTACTCTTCTAATTTTTCTGCTTTGGAAAATACAGGGGTTTTTTCATAAAAATAATTGATGTCAACTTACAGGTTTATTTTTAAATGAGTTAATATTCAAAACTTTTGTTTTAATTTCTAAAATTAAATGTTTTAGAAATAAACAGTAAATATTAAATATAACACATAAACCAAAGCTCTTTGGGGGCCCTCAGTACTTTTGAAGAGCCACTAGTCTAGAAGATAAAAACCTTTGTCATCAGTAAGGTAACCACTACTCAGAATTAATAGCAGGCGCACTTTTGCCTTTCGGGGTTTGTTAATTCACACGGAATGATTTCTGAGAAATGACTCTGGAATTTATGGAAAAACAAGAGTGGTTAGGATTGCTGCCAGGTGCTCTGGTCCTGGCGGGGCTGAAGGCACCTCAGCTACACTGGGAAGCAGACCCTTTACTGCGGGTGACTCTAAATCTAAAGGCAAGAGGTCCCCAGAAAAGGCCGAGGACCGGTGGTGCTCAGCTCCCCAGGGACCACGGAGGGGGTTCTAACCTCAGCTGTGCTCAGCGAGGCTGAAACCCTCGGCAGCGGCCACCAGGGGCCACTGTCGAGACCACTCTATTCTCAACGCCACAGTTAACGATGCCGAAAGGAGAAAGGGAGCCAAAAAAAGCTGAAGCGCTCAGAGCCCCGTCTCTAGCTGTACTCCTTTATCTCGGCTTCCCTCCCAGCGGAGGCTTGAATGTGGAACACACTTCCTACCTAGATCAGCGCTCGCGAATAAGACAAAGGCAAGCAAGGGCCCGGCCCTGAGCTCACTGATGTGGGCTGTTTGCCTGATTTCTGAACTGACCAGATGGACTCCGTCCCTGCTTGCCCGAGGCCACAGTAATTACTTGCCCCTCCCTGGCTGATGGCTGGGTCTGCAGCCGTTGGCTTTCTCACGTCCCGCATCACACCCCCGAGAACCGGGGTTGGCTCTCAGGCCTCCCACCCAGCAGCCTGGCACCTTCCACCGACTAGCCCAGGCTCTCTCTGCCACCCACAGGACAAAAAGGCAATGAGAGACAATAAAACAGAGGTTTCATTAAGGGTGAGAAAATTAAGGAGAGACAATCTCAACATTTTAATTTTTGTTTGTTTGTTTTGTTTCTTGGAACTGCTTTATTGAGATATAATTTGCCTACCATAAAATACACCCATTTAATTTATACAATTCAATGTTCTTCAGTATCGATATATTCACAGGCCTGTATACTCATCACAATTTTACAATCTCTTCTTCACTTCAAAAGCATCCTGGGGCTGTCAAACCACCCATTTCCTTCCTCTTTTAACATCTAAGCAACCAAAATCAACATTTTAATTTTCTACTGAGTTTAATTTATACATAGTAAATTTGACAAATCATAACTACACATCTCCATGAATCTCTACTTTCTATTCAAAAATGAGATAATAGCTCTATCATGAAGGTACACTTCACTTTCTTTTGTAAGAGGCAAATAATTACAGACTGGCAAAAACAAAAACAAAAACAAAACAAAAAACACTCCAAGGAAGTTAAAATATGCAAATTTAGTTTCACATCCCATAGCACCTGTGGCATGGTACCAGATCCTGACAGTGACACATTCCAACCTGTGTGTCTACCATGTGTTGGGGACTTTTCTGAGGACTAGGATTACAGAGATGAGTAAGTCTCACAAATATGAACAAGTCATCAAAAAACAAGGTTGAATAATCATCAGTGTCCTATGCTTGCCAAAGAGGAGCAGAAATAGAGGTTTAAGTGGGAATACTACACTGGAGAGCTAAACTTCTATCTCGAAAATTAGCTCAACATTGGGGTCCTGCATAACTGATCACTGAACCAGTACTGTACCACTTGTGTCTTCCCCAAGTTACACGGTAGAAGGGTGCTGTGTTGTTAAAATAATTTCTCTGGAGGCCTTAAGTTCAAATTAAACTTCATTATTATCTGAAGACACAAACAAGATATTAAGCACCCTCAAGAAACATACACTCTAGGAATGAAGACAATAAAGACACACTAAATAAACAAGACACAACATAAGGCACTAAAGAGAGAGCGGTGCGAAAAGAGAAAGATGAACAGGTCTTATAAACAGAGAAACTCTGGAGTGAAATACATGACAAACCCTGGGCGCTGAAGGCATGGCCATCCTGTCAGAAACAGTACAACCAGGTACAAAGTCCAGACCTAAAGGGTCTTTGATGTTCTTTTTTAAAGACTATTAGGCCAAGGGGACCTCCCTGGTGGTCCGGTGGTAAAGAATCCATGCTCCCAATGCAGGGGGCCCAGGTTCCATCCCTGGTCAGGGAACTAGATCCTGCATGCATGCTGCAACTAAGAGTTCTCATGGCTGCAACTAAGACCCAGCGAAGAGGGAGGGAAGGAAGGAAGGAAGACTATTACGTCAAAAGGAGAGATAAAGGAATTCCTACTAAAATAGTAAGAATGTAAAACTTGGTAGCAGGGTAAATCCGCGGCAGAGTGAAGGCAGTCTAGCTGACAACAGTTTGTTCCATGGAAGGTGAGAGAAAAGAGCCTAGACAGGCAGATTTTGTCCTCTGTAGGTGATCAGGCACCAGAGTTTCAGGAGAGAAGAGTGATGGAAGGAAAGAGGTTTTCCTGAAACAGTATAAACCTGGCGGCCATATGGAAAAAAGGATGAAGGGGCAAGAGGTGGGAAGCAGAAGGTGGAGACATCTCCAGGCACAGAAACAGGCCTGCAGGAGAGAAAAGCAAGACAAAAACGGAGCAGGGATGAGTCATGGAGAAAGCGGGCTGCAGACTCGACAGCACTCAGGACTCTGAACAGAGAAAACCATTTCAAGGCGGGGGTTAAAGAGGACTCCAAGGTTGTCATGCTTTAGAGATGGAAAAGGAAAAACCATTTGATTTGTGGGGAAAGATAATGAATCCCCTTTTAACATACTGAGACTGTGGCATGTTAAAAGGAGATTCACTACAACAAGGGAACCCAGGAGAATGAACGTCTAGTTGAACAGTTGGAAACACTGGAATCCTACAGCCATGAGAACATTTTGAAGAACTGCAAAGCCTTGAAGAAGAAGCTTGCAAAGGCTTTAAGACACCAAGTAACAGTTATTATACACTCTACCTGAAAGAGACATACAAAAATACTACCACAAAAAAAAATAATCGAAATTTTCCCAACACTCTATGCTGCTTTATGTCTCCAGGCTTCTACATATGCTGATCACTCTGCCTGGGATGCCCATCTCCAGTCCAGTATTGCGAAATGTTACTCATCGTTTAGGGTCAGGCCTCGGTTTAAGAAAGCAGGGATATGTTGGGACTTTCCTGGTGGTCCAGTGGTTAAGACTTTGCCTTCCAATTCAGAGGGTGTGGGTTCAATGCCTGGTCAGGGAGCTAAGATCCCACATGTCTCTCAGCCAAAAAAAACAAAACATAAAACAGAAGCAATACTGTAACAAATTCAATAAAGACTTTAAAAATGGTCCACATTAAAAAATATATATACATATATATCCTTAAAAAAATAAAAACGGGACTTCCCTGGTGGTGCAGTGCTTAAGAATCTGCCTGCCAATGCAGGAGAGACAGGTTTGATCCCCGTTCTGCGAAGATCCCACATGCCTCGAAGCAACTAAACCCGTGTGCCACAACTACTGAGCCTACGCTCTAGAGCCCTCGAACCACAACTACTGAGCTCATGTGCTGCAACTACTGAGGCCCACGTGCCTAGAGCCCATGCTCCGCAACAAGAGAAGCCACCACACTGAGAACCCGCACACTACAAGGAAGAGTAGCCCCTGCTCGCCGCAACTAGAGAAAGCCCGCACACAAGCAATGAAGACCCAATGCAGCCAACAAGAAAAGAAAAGAAAAGAAAAGAAAAGAAAAGAAAAGAAAAGAAAAGAAAAGAAAAGAAAAGAAAAGAAAGGAAGAAAGGAAGGAAGAAAGAAAGAAAAGAAAGCAGTGACATGTATATACATTATTACTTCACAGCTTTGAAGGATTAGAGAATTATGAAGCAGAGGCAGGTACAGATGTCAGTGCAATGGAGCAGGTACAACAGTCTCCTATCAGGAACAGGGGATTGAACTGGGAGCATCACACAAACCTTCAACCCCAACCATAGCTCTCAGAAGAAATTAGACCTCCACCCCAAAAGGAAAGGAAGAGAAGAAAGAATAATTCGCTCACACCGTTTGCAAACACCACACCTAGATAAAATTCACACGTGTATTTAAAAATAACAACTACCCCATGTAATAAAGGGAAGCTCATTATCCAGAATATTCAGAGGGAAATGACCTCTGGACGCTCTCTACAAAATACCCTCAAAGAAAACTTTAGATGTATGGTTGCAACAGAATGTAATAGAACATGGACTCTTAAGGAAAGATAAAACAAAGGTAAATAAAAGAAAAAGAAGGTACAAAAATAAAACCAATTTAAAAAATACTTCGAGGGAAGATGAACACAGAGAGCAGAGAAAAGGATAACTAAAATATTAATCACTGCTCCTTAGTGAGAGAAAAGGTCAAAATTCTGTGAAAAAAACAATAATCAAAAATAAATGAGGAAAACTGTGTGTGCCGGTGGGGGTTGGGGGGGAGCTGTCATACACACTGAGTTAAAAAAGAATTCATCAAGCTAATAAACACAGAAGGGGGACTTCCCTGGTGGCAAAGTGGTTAGGCATCCGCCTGCCAGTGCAGGGGACACGGGTTCGATCCCTGGCCTGGGAAGATCCCACATGCTGCGGGGCAACTAAGCCCGTGCGCCACAACTACTGAGCCTGCGCTCTAGAGCTCACAAGCCACAACTACTGAAGCCTGTGCGCCCTAGAGCCTGTGCTCTGCAACAATGAGAAGCTCCCACATCACAGCGAATTGTGGCCCCCGCTCACCGCAACTAGAGAAAGACCAACACGCAGCAAGGAAGACCCAACGCAGCCAAAAAACAAACAAATAAACAAAAAAACACAGACGGAATGATAACATCAGACCATCACCATTTTGCTTCCTAATGAAATGACGGGTCAGGACAGCACCCAAGGCCGGAGCTAAAGCCCTTAAGTGAGGGCAGACACTCCCAAAGCACAAATCAGGCTGACAAAGCCCAAACTGAGCCACTGACCTATCTCAACATTGCGAAGTGAGAGGCAGCTGGCACCCTGTACCTCCTGAATCTGAATCTGATCAAGCCTCTGCATCCCCCACCAGTATACACGTGGCACCACAGGAACGCAGTCAACAAAATCCAGACTACAGGAAATTCAACGGCACAACAGACCTTGTTTTTTAAAAAAAAAAAAAAAAAAAGCCACTCTGGAGGTGGGTAAACACCCCAGGTGTTCAGCTGGGACCCTAACTATTACAACTGAGAGTTTAGAGTATACCAGAAATGGATCAGCCCAAAGCCCAGTTGGGAAGGATATAAATCCCTGACTGATCAACACGTGCTCGTCCCCCTCAATCTAACTGTCTGCCCCGAGCAAAACTCTAGAACGAGCTTGATGTCATCCAGAGCCTCAAATTTATTTCACGATTTCTTACATACAGTATTTACCACATAAGGTGAGAGTTGTGACTAAAATCCGAGATAATATGTGGGTCCCCCGTGAGTCTACTTTTATTGCCTTGTATTGTTATCGTGGACAATAATATGCTCAAGTAATTAAAAGACATGACTGAGGTTAGTAAAATTGATAAACCTCTGATGAGACTCATTTTAAAAAGGGTGGAGCTGATTATCAGTATCAGGAATGAGAGAGAACATCACTGCCAATCCTACAGGAAAAAAGAGAGTATTATGAATAACATTATGCCAATAAACTTAAAAATTTACAAAACTCAATTATCAAAACTGATACCCAAAATTTTTAATCTGAAAAATTCTATACCTATGAAAGAAAAACTTCCCCACAAAGGAAACTATGTCATTATTTTAAAACGAAATAACATCAATCCTATCCAAACTCTTCCAGAGAAAATACAAAGATAAAATATTCCCTGATTCATTCGTTTTATAAAGCCAGTGTAATCCTGATAGCAAAATATGACAAGGACATCATAAGAAAGGAAATTTTCAAGTCAATATCACTTATGAATATAGATGCAAAAATTCTAAACAAAATACTAGCAAACAGAATCTAGGAATCCAGTAATATATAAAAAGAATACTTCGTTCTTGCCAGGTTAGTCCAATACTAAAAAACATAGTATATAATTCACCACAATAACAAAATAACCATAAAATCACACTATCATCTGATCAGAAGCTGGAAAAACATGTGATAAATATCCAATCAGTATTTTTAAAAATTCATCCATGCAGGATAAAAACTAGGAACAGAAGGAAACTTCCCTGAATCTGCTAAAATATTCAAAACAAAACAAGTCATTCCTAATAGTGAAATACTGAAAACTTTCCCTCTGACATCAGGAATGATACAAAGATGCCTCCGACAACCATTACTATTCAACAAAGGTTTGCTGAACTTCCTGGACAATGCAATAAAGCAATGTACGAGAATTGGAGAGGCAAAAATAAAACTGTCATTGTTTGCAGACAACATGAGTGTGTTCAATACAACATCCGAAAGACTCTTCAGCTAAACTATTATGATCAATAAATAAACTCAGTAAGGTTGGTGAGTATGAAGTCAGCATACAAAAGTTAACTGTAAAAAAACATGGCAACTGTATTTCTACCTAATGGTAACAATTTAAAAACAACACTTAAAACACCACTTAAATAGCACTAAAAAAAAAAAAAAAAACACCTAAAAATAAATCCTACAAAAAATAAATCCAACAAAGGATGTACCCGGACTCTTCAAAAAAACCCAAATACCCTAAAACGTATTGAGAAAAATTAAGAACCAAATAAATGAACTAGATGAACAGCTATTGTAAAGATGTCATTTCTCCTCCAAAATGATCTACAGAATCAGCAAAAACCCAATAAAAATTCCAATAAGGTTTTGTGTGTGTATGAAAAACTGACAGGTGGGTTCTAAAACTATACTGACATGCAAAGTACCTAACAACCAAAACAATCCTAAAGAGGATTGTTACAAATGCGAGAACTTACCTTACCGGGTACCAGGCCACAGTACAAAGCTGTGTAATCAAGACGATGGGGTATCAGCCCAAGGATAGGCACACAGACCCACGAAACAGAGCAGGGAGCCCAGCACACATGTATGAGCATCTGATTATGACAAAGGTGGCCCTTCAGAGCAGTGGGGAGAGGGCTGGGTTTCAGCAAGTGCCACTGGGTCAACTGAATAGCCGTTTGGGGGAAAAAAATTAATCTTGCCCCTACCTTACACCATATGCAAAGTTCAATTCCAAATGGAACTGAGGCTGACCCTAAGAAATAGATCATAAAATTCCTTTCTCCTCTGGCTTCAAACTGAGTTAGGCAGCAGGAGACTGAGGGTGGGGGGAGACTGAAGTCAGGATGTTTATCCCCCAGGCTCCTCCCTGCCATTTGTTTGCTTCCCCCTAAAGGGGGCCACAATTCCTACCAGGAAGCCCTCGCCACACAGCATCCTCTCCCAGTTGAGGTAACAGCTCTTTGCTCCTTTAGAGATCAAGGTGGGTCCAGGGCTCTCAGCCATCACTAATGCTGGGATACTGCAACATTTCTGCATTTGTTTTCTAAACTCTATTCACATGTTTGTAAATCGTCCCCTTATTAAATTCACAGAATACCTAGTTAGAAGGCCTTCTGTTTCCTGCTGGAATCTGACAAACTTAGGCATTATCTAGAAAAGCTGAAGATATGAGTTAAAGATATGCATGTCCTAAATCACCTAGAAATGCCACTCCTAGTTATACATCTTTTAGAAAGCCGTGCTTATGTGCACCAGGACGTGTCCAAAACTGTGCACTGAAGCAATGTTTGTGCAATAACAGCCCCAAACTAGAAAAAAAAAAATGTCCAAAGACAGTTGAGAGGACAAATAAATTGGGTTAAAAATCTTACAATGGAACATTACATTCCACAAAAAGGAATGAAATACTCAAACTTTTACAGTTCAGGGCCCTTTACCACTCTTAGAAATTGTTAAAGATCCCAAAGATGTTTTGTTTTACATATTTTTATATAAATATGCAAAGATACATACATAGTTTTTAAAGGTGTATTTCTTCATTCAAAAATAACAATAAGCTACATTTCTTATGAAAAATAACTTTTGTTTTCCAAAATAAAAGTGAAAAGACTGGCACAGTTCTATATTTACAAATCTTTTATTGTTTGGCCTAACAGAAAACACTCAATTTTTCTTAATAGAAAACAATGTTGTTTCAGCATTCAATCTATTGTGATGTTGTTGCGACTGAAATACATAAAATCAGCCTTACAGTGATATTTAACCGGAAAAGGGAGGAGTAGTTTAACAGCTTTTTCATGTAATTATAGATATTCCTCTTTGATACTACACCAAAACTTGACAAGTGAGAATTTCTTAAAGATTAGATGCAATGTAGCATCTGACACCCTGTCAATGAACTTCTCATACTCTGTTAAACACATCAAATCAACTGGCTAAGCCTGTATGCTGAATGAATCTTTTACCCAAGCATGATTTTGTAACATCATGTACACATCATCTGGAAAACTTTGGTTCAATGAATTATGCAAGTCTTCCAAATGATGACATTTCACACTATATGACATTTTTAAAAAATCACATTCATTAAGATCACCATCTATCTCATCAGGAAGGTTTTAAGTATTGACAAGCTGTCAAGTTCACAGTGCAGATGAAAATTCTAATTTTCACGCGAAAACTCAAATTTTATCATTGTCAACAAATATATCCCATTGTTTTCTTTAAAGTGACAGGCTCACTTTGTTCATTTTCAAGAAAATGTCTGCCAAATCCCCCAGTGTGAATTAACCATAGCTTATCTATCAGCCATGCTATTAAATAAAAATGGTATTTTATTTTAAAAAAGTAGCAAGTTTAGTTTGCAACTCAAATTGCTACACACGTGCTTTTTTTCAAAGCGACCGGCCTAGTTCAGTCCGAGGCAGAAGTGCTTTAGGTGTGTTTCATCTCATCACACAGAATATTAAAAGGATGTGTTCTCAAGAGCTGAAATTTAATAAACTCAATCATTCCTCCTGCTTCATCAAGGACATTCTTGAGCAAAACCAGACTAGCATGACCACCAGTACAGTTTGGGGTCACTGCCTTTATCCACAACAGGGTGTCAGCAGCTTTCCTCCCCACTGCTTTTCCACCACCAGTACCAATGTCAACAGTGAAAGGGGAAATAAAGTCTTCAATTATCATGAAAATAGTTTTGACCTCGAGGATTCCATGAAAGGGTCTTAAAGAAACCCTAGGAATTTGTAGCGTACCCTTTGAGAACTACTGAATCACCTCAACACAAAGTAATATGGGTGAAACTTAAAAATGTAATGCTGAGCAGAAATACTGACACAAAAAAGGTATGCATTATGAGATATATTCATATAAAAATTAATAATAGGCAAAACTAAACTGCATTGTTAAGGAATTCATACTCAGGTAAAACACACTGGGAGATTTTAAGACATGTCTCCATAATCAACAGACCAAGAAGAAAAAAACCAGTAAAGTTTAAACATGATTTAAAAGCTCTGTCTAATGGCCACATATAAAACTCCACACCCAACAATAACAGAATACACTCTCGTAAAAACTGAGGATATGCTACATGAAGCAAGTCTCAACAAAAACAAGGACTGTTATTATAGGGGCTATATTCTTTGACTAAAATGCAATGAATTTAAAAATCAGTAACACCAAGATAACTTGAAAACCAACATTTAGGAATTTTAAAAGTATACTTTTAAGTGATTCATAGGTTAAATAAGAAATAATAGATGTTAGAAAATATTTAGAACTGAATGATAAAAATACTACATGTCAAAATGTGTGAGGTAAGCTAGGAAGTAGTAGAGAAGACATTTGCAGTTTTTAAGTGGTTTTATCAGGAAAGAAGATGAAAATTAATGACCTGAGCAGCTGGATGTTGGGGAGATTAAACCCAAAGAAAAAATAAGGAAATAACATAACCAAACCTGTTAGTAACCTAACTTGCTTAAATGAACATACGTTATATCTTATCTATAGAAATATGTCCCAAAGGTCCTGTCCAAGTTATTGTAGTGTCTATATCATGGTACCTCATCTGATCAATTTCAACTGCCTGGGAAATTGCAAAGCCCAGCACACCTTTCACTCAATGCTTAGCAGCCATGGCCGTCTACAGCCCCACTCTCTTAGTAGGTTTCTTTAAAGTCGAGCACTCCAACATGAATCCTCCGTAGGAACCCTCTCTCCACCCCTCTACTTGAAGGTATGATCCTTCCAAACCCTCACCGCAGCTATGACTTTAGCACTGCCAAGAAAAAACTCAGATTCTCCTTCTGTAAAGATCAGGGGACCCTGCTTTGAAAAGAAACTCAAAAATTCATTCATGTTATCCCTTAGTTAAGCTGGAAAACAAAAACAAAAAAAACAAAAAAAATCAAACTCAACAAAAGATACTTGCAAAGTCTTAGAATTATCATGAGGAATAGCTACAAACAGACCAAACTGTCTTTTCCTTCATCCTTCCCTTTTACCCACAGCCTCCTTCCCCTTTTTTTCCTTCCTCTCTCCTCTGTGCAGCAGCCCTCAAGGGCTGGGGAAGAGGGAATGGGTATCAAGGAGAAGACAGGCTCCCCTCCACAGTGCAGTGCTCCACCGCTCTTTGGTTGTGTCATCACATTTCCAGCCCTTCACAATTCACTGCACCACATATCATTCAAAATTGATCCACCTCTCAAATCTCAGATGTCGACATTATGATCTGACCACAATCTCTTAATTTCCCAGTTTTCTCAGCCCCTCTCTCCACGCTCCTCTCCAGACAAAAATGCGGCCACCTTACACGTTGTGTTGTTCAGTCCCAGCGGGGCTCCCAATGCTGCTCTCCAATTGTTCTCTTATCCTTGTCTTCCTCCCCTTTCCAAACCTTACCCGTTCTCCTCAAGCCACCTTCCCAACCCTGGTGCCTCTTACTCTCTTACTTTGCATCCTAACTCACAGAGAAAAAAATAAAATAAGAGACCATCAGGCTTGATTCAAACTACTTTGGCAAAGGTCATGAATGAACTACTCATTCTCAGATGTTCTCACGGTAGCTCCCTCCTGTCAGTCAGGTTCCAGCTCAGATGCTACCTTCTCAAAGAGCCCTTTCCTGACTGCTAGGGAAAGCCATCCCATAATCCTGTTCAAGCACGTACCATGAACGCAGGGATTTGGCCCAGCCTGTTCCCCACACTCTCCCTAGCACCTAGAACATAGCAGGTGCTCAGTAAACATCCACTAAATACACTAATTCTATGGGAAAACGACCTCTGCTTTGCTGAAGTTCTGAAGTACGCATGAACATCAGCAGCACACCCTTTACCTAAGTCAACTTCTCTTTTCCAAATCCAGACCATTACACTGTCAACCTCTCTCTACTTCTCTTCATCCCAAATCTGCCTTCTATCCACCCCACTTTCTTTATTTTTTAAATTTATTTTATTGAAGCGTAGTTGATTTACAATGTGATAATTGCCACTGTACAGCAAAGTGATTCAGTTATACATGTATATATATATACATCCTCTTTCATATTCTTTTCCATTACGGTTTATCACAGGATACTGAATATAGTCCCCTGTGCTGTACAGTAGGACCCTGTTGTTTATCCATCCTATATATAACAGTTTGCATCTACTAATCCCACACTCCCAATCCCTCCCTCCCCCCACCCCCCACTCCCCCTTGGCAACTATTGGTCTGTTCTCTATGTATGGGAGTCTGTTTCTGTTTCGTAGATAAGTTTATCTGTGTCATATTTCAGATTCCACATATAAGTGATATCATGTGGTATTCGTCTTTCTCTTTCTGACTCACTTCACTCGGTATGATAATCTCTAGGTCCATCCATGTTGCTGCTAATCACCCTGCCTTCTTTAAATCATTGCCACTCATGTCTGCCATCCCTTCAAGCCTCTTTCGGCATTCCCAATTCTTCCCGTATCCGGCTTGCACCTCCCTCTCAACCTTATCCCGTATTATTTTCGGGAACTTCTGTATGGTCAGCAACATCATCAGTGACTGCGACATATGTGTCAACTGCTAACCACAGGACAACCCCAGCCTCAATCTCACCCTCAACTGTTTCCTCTTGAAAACCTCAGCATTCAGCTTTCCCACTTCCCTGTACCCAATGACCTTGGTCTCGCTCTTCACTGAAACCTCTAGGCTTGCAGCCCTGCCACTTTATACCCCTGGATACACACTGGATTTCCTACCAATTTGCGGTCTGTATCCTACGATTCATGCAACTCTTATTACCATATTAAACTCCCTGGTCTTTCTGCCACCCGCTCTCCCCCATCTTACTAGGCTCTAGAGCACCACTACACAAAAGTCTCAAATACCATTTTAACATATTTAATTGCAGATTGGATTATTTAAAATTATGTGTTAAGATTTAAAGCAAAGCAAGACTTGGGTAAGCAAGGGACAATCTTTCTATCTTTAATAGAAACAGTCGTGTTAAACAGAGAGTGTGAGTACCCCCACTGATCAGGACAGCATGTATAATCTCCATTAATTCCCAGTCACCACTTCACATGACTATTTAGCGGGCATACTTACGTAGATAAGTCCTGAATAGTAACGATCCTTCAGATTATGTAAAACAGAAGCTTCATTCAAGCATGTCAATTCTGCCATATCCTCCACCTTGGAAAACTTAGGTGGGTTCATCTTCTGAATATCATCTTTGTTGACCATTGCTTTCTTGCCGTTCTCCGCCAACTCCACCATAACTTCATCTCCCCGCTCTTCTTTGATACTAGCTGCCTCGAAACCATGGCGTTCTGATGGAATCCACACAAGCTTTTTTGCCGTCCAATCAGCCTGAGTGGCAGGGTTGTAGATGACCGCCCTGTCCACAAAGAGATACCTCTCTGGATCTTCAAGTCCAGTTCTCTGTGCCATTGTAAACAGGAGGATCCCAGAGCGATCACCTCTAAGAGAAGAGGAGGAGGACAAAGTCAGATGTTTAAAAATATACTATAGTTCACAAATTTTACTCTTCTAAGAAACTTAAAACAAAAGCTTTGGTAAACAGAAAGCATGAACTTTGAGTGAAGGAGCTGGGGTAACCCTCTCCATGGCTGCACTAACTCGGTTTCCAAGGTAAATTTCAGGGGTGACCACAAATGATGACTCTGGTCATCTGAGGACCACTTAAGATGTAGCCTCAGTCACTGAGGGCTGGAAGACAGGCAGGAGGGAAAAGCAAAGTTCCAGCTTGACCCTTGTTTCCTCTTCATCTCCTATTTCACCCTCGCCACAAATTAAATAGGGAGTTAAGAAGGGAAAGGAAAAGGAAGAAAAAGAAAACAGAGATTCACGATAAAAGGCCCATGGAGTGGTGCTGGAATTAGTGTGACCACGAGGATGTAGCTACAGAAACGCACAGTGGCTGCCAGCAGAGCAAACCTTCAGGTCTAGAACGGGCCTCCCATTCTACCTTCAGACGACAGACTCAACGTTCTTCCTTACAATCACCCCAAGCCAGCCCCCTGCAGCTTCTCTATGGCCCACGTGGTCTCCGTGGGATCACGTGAGGCCACAGAGGATGAGCGTAAGGTGACGTCACACCCAGCCTTTCAAGTATGTGATGGGGGTTGTTCAGGTCTCCACTCCCAGGCCTGCAGCTGCCACCCTCCGCTCCTCTCCTGCATTCCGTCCTTCCGCGGGACTCACCCCTCCACTCTGGATTCTGCCTCTAAACAGGCTCCACGTGTTACGCCCCTTTAGCGTGTGGGGCCTGGAAGCAAACAAAATATTCCAGACAGTCTAACCAGTGAAGAACGAAAAGGAACTGCTCACACCTTAGGCCACACTGGGGAAAGCACTGTTTCTGTGACTTTTATAATGAAAGTATCTCAAGACCTGAGTGGTTTACTGAGCCCTCGTTTACTGCCGGCTCACAAGGAGCTGTCAGCGAAAGCTCCACACACGGTCCTCAAAGCTACTTGTCCTCTTACACTTGTGCGATCAAATGACAGAATTTCACATTCGTCACTCACCTTTCTGATGTGACTCATCATTCCTGCCTGACAGCATCTTTCTGGAATCCAACACCATCATTAAACCCTTTTGTTATTACTCCAGATTGCAGGTTATTACATATCTCATTCAAATCAACGCAAGAGGCAAGTGAGTGACTCCTCTTGCTCCATCAAACCCTCCCAATTTTCCCCTCTCCCCAAAATAAGGGGGTTACTCGTAGACAAGAGGATGGAAGGCTGCAAGGGAAATCAAAAAGGTGTCCAAAGTCGCCAAGAGGTTCTTAACCTCGAGTCAGACAAAGTTCAAGCTCCATGAAATCACTGAAATGGTCTAGAAACACTGTACAATTTTTTTGTATATCTGTGCTTTTCTGCGGGGAACACTCATAACTTTCTTCTGGTTCTTAAAGGGATCTATCTTTGTCCTAAAAGATTCAACACTAATAGTGGGTGCAAGATACTAGCCCTTTCAGCCCCAGAAAGAATGTACTAGAATCAAATAGCTAAGGTTCTTCAGAAACTAGTTGTTACAACATAAAGGATTACAAACACTCACGCCCGGGAGCATGGTTCTCCAACTTCTGGCACGTGCGTCAGCACCACCTAAAGAGCTTATTAAACTACAGACTGCAGAGCCCCATTCCCTGAGTTTCTGGGGTGGAGGACCTGATGATTTGCATTTCTAACAAATTCCCAGACATTGCTGAAAATGCTGGTCCTGGGACCATACTTTGAGAACCACTGCTCCACAGTTCTCTGGTTACCATGGCGAACCACTGTTACTACCAGGTATTTGGGGTAGAAAAAAAGGTTGAAAAGCAATGTTTTAGACTAATAACCTGAGGTAAGGATATGCTAACATTTTAGGGAGTATACACTTGGATAAAGCAAAAATCACAAGACAGAATAAAACAAACAAAAATCACAAAACATGTAACATTAAAACTTCTACCGACAGAACTGCTAACATGCTTTCTAACTAAACTCGCAGTCGCCTTCTTAGGCATCCACGTGGGAGACGGCAAGAGAGAAAATACGCATGCACACAGGCATCAGTACGTTCTGAAGAATGGCTTCAAAACCGCATCGCCTCTCCGCGCTGCACTAATCAGACTGGTAACAAGTCTTCTGCCTAACCAACCTACACACACTACCCACTGCTAGGAAGAGGATGGCACTGAAGTGGGAATCATCCCGGACGAATGTGGATACAGACAATGGGACACACACTCTGCCTTAAGAAGGACAGTCTCTTAAAAGGGAAAATATCCAACTAGAATAAAATATGATAACAAGTTACTTTTACTCTTATTAGGTATAAACTGTATACCCCATACAACGCTCCGGAAACCGTCTTGCTGCCTGTAGGTAAACACACACTTCTTTCATTTTACGTTGCGCATGTAATTATACGCTTAGATTTAGCAAGTGACTATAAATTAGGAGTAACTTAACAGGTCATTTCTAGGGCAGGTCTTTTTTCTTTTTTCTTTTTTTAAGTAAATTATGGATTTAAAAATTATTTGATCGTACAAAAGTGTAAAGCAATTATATTCCAATAAAGAGCTTAAAAAATTATTTGATCAAATCAACACATTTTTAAATTTATCAGTATGATCTTTTTCTAGGTGGGGAAACACCTATAATTTAAGAAAAAAACCCAATAGATCACAAAAGTGTAATTACAATATGCTCCCAATTTTGTGGGGGAAAATTATATATTTTTTTATTTGTCTGTTTTTGTTTTAAAAGGAACAAATAGTCATTGGGTCTTCACTGGGTAGGGGGGTTACAAACTACTACCTTTTACTTTTCCAGAGTTTTCTACAACTAACTAAACACTGCGCAGATGGTTTCCTGTCCTTGCTATAAGATGAGCTTACCCTCTGGTCCTCAGGAGGGCATCTATATACCTACTGATCAATATTACACGAATGGTCCCAACCCTCAGAGTAAGCTTCAGCTTCTCCTCCAACACCAAAAGCCTACCATTCCTTCAAATCTTGACCCAAATGCCACCCTTTCAGACGTTCTTTTCAAGTCAACCTGGCAATTTAATCCTTCTCCTTCTCCTAACATTTTTTGCTGCTCTTCTGGCATTCTTCTCTCCCTCCCTTGCCTCTGCACCAGAGGACTCGGCAGGTAGTAGGTGCTCAAATCCTTGTTTAGTTGAGTCCCTGAGGCCAGCAAAGATATTTTGTTCATCTTAACTCTTCACTTGGGGTTGCCAAATATGCTGTATTTTCTTTTTCACTCCATTGTACATTTGGTACCCAATCTTGATAATGCTGGTATTTAATAGGGAAACTACTCCCAAATGCTTTGCCTTGCAGAAAGGATAATACTAGAATTGTGAAAACAGCAAATACTGTTGTTATATATCACTAATTATGGCCAGGCACTAGTCTAAGCAGTTTACGTATATATCAACTCTTAATCCTCACAACAGCCCTAGGAGGTAGGTACTATTAGTATCTTCATGTTACAGGTGAGGAACCCAGGATCAGAGAAAGCCAGATACGGGCCGGAGGTCACAGAGCTAACAAGGAGCAGAGCTGGGAGCAAACTCAGAGCTCAGCTCCAGAGCATGTGCTGCAAGGATGGGAGGTGAGAAGGAGAAAAATCTGAAGGGCATGTAGTACACTGCCTCTCCATCAATTATCAATTATGGCTTCAAGAGTACAGGCTCAAAAAAAAAAAAAAAAAAAAAAGAGTACAGGCTCAGGGCTTCCCTGGCGGTCCAGTGGTCAGGACTCTGCGCTTCCACTGTGGGGGCCTAGGTTCGCTCCCCGGTAGGGGAGCTAAGATCCCACAAGCTGCCAAAAGGAAAAAAGAAAAAAAGGAGTACAGGCTCAGCCAATGAACATACTGGCACCATCTGGCAAAGGCTTTCTATTTTACAGAAAAAACTACCTATGTTGGGGAAAAAAAGGAATAAATAGGAACCTCTTTGCAACAGACAGACTCTGAAGGTTCTTGATGTCATCTGAAATGACTGCCTAATTATAGTTAAATCATTTATCTGTGCACAAATTAGCCCCCTACAGAGCCAAAGCCCCATCTCCTTCATTGGTTTTTAGACACACACCCCTGGGGCTCCATCCCCGAGGCCATGTTCTACTGTTAATGAAATACCACCCAGCAAACTGCCTCCCAGCACCTACTATAGGTATAGGCACAGGAAAACAATTGTATGAATATCCTGCATATAAAAAGCCAAACAAAAATGATGGGTAAGTGACCCATGATAGCGCATCTCTCTAAGACAGATTAAACTAAAACAAAACTGTCCCAATTTGTCCCAACCTCGCTACCACTGAGGTCACTGACACTACAGAGACCTGCAAGTCTGTTCATTTATTAAAATTCTGTTTAACCAAATGAGCAGAAATACAAACTAAGTGCAAAAGGACACTATTGCTATTCATGGCCCAAGCCACCTCTGCGAATATCTTTACACCGTGTTAAATGTTTCTGAAACGTGGAGCCAACATCAGGAATTTTTATTCTTCCTATATGACAACAAAGTACATAAGCCGCTGAAGCCTATAGTCTTTCACCGTACAACGTGCCCTTCAAAATTTCCTCCATCTCACCTTCCACCCAGCCTGTCTTCACTGAAATGATTTCCCTAAGGAGCCCAAATAAAAAGCCAAGCTCTCGAGGTCACATCCCTTTGCTGCAAAAGCTGGTGCTATATCGCACAATTACACCATATGCTTTCTCCAGATAAGGACGGGGAAGAACTGAATTTAAGATGCAGAAGTAAGGAGAGGCATAAAATGGCCACTTTTCCAGAATCCCTGACAGACAGGGCATACTTAAACATCAAACGCATGGAACTGAAAGGGCAATTAATCAAGGCGGATTGATGAAGGAAATGAAACAATAAATAGATTAAAGTTTTCCAGAGTGAGATACTATCAAGAAAAATTAAGCTTGACTCAAAAAATCCTCAGTTTCAATGTTAAAAAACAAAAGTCTCAGCAAAGCTGAAGTATTATATTTGGTATTATATTATCCAGCGAAAACAGCAGTCTTTGTTTCATTTGCAGTCGGGATCTACCCCGCCTGCCTTCCCCTACCCCACCCCATCCCACCCCACCCCCTTCCATCAGCCGCAGTGATCTTGAAGGGAGCTGCAGAGGCCCTAAGGAACAGAGATAACGGTCACAGGCAGAGGCCACGTTACCCCAAACTCACCATCTGAGCTCAGACCCACCGAGTCGCCAACCTCCTTCCCAAGGCCCTAGTTCCCAGGCAGGCCAGGCTGGGGGCCCCGCCGGTCCCCGGGCCGCATCCGCCCACCGCAGGCCCACAAAGCCCCCGCGGACGCCGGGACTGCGCGCCTTCAACTTCCCTCCGACCCCATTCCAGGCCGATTTTATGGGATCAGGGTGTGACCCCCCCCCCCCAACTGCAGAAGGCCAGGAAGAGACTCCGCGGCGAGCCATGCCCAGATCACTTACACAATAAAGGGAGCCCGAGGCGAGAGCTGACCCTCCCCCCGGCCGCCCTGCTGCAGCGCGCCCCCGCCACATTTCCCGCCTCGCCCCCCCAAACCGCCCGGGCCTGGCCGGACGTCCACCCCCGGGCCCCAGAGCGCCTGGTAGGACGCCCCCCTCCCGCCCCGCTCTCCCCGGACCAGCGGAGACCGACCCTCCCCAAGCCGGCGGCCGGGCTCAGACCCTCACCCGCCGCGCGCTTCCCCGGCCGTGCGCAGCCCTGCCCTCCGGTCCCGCCACCCCGCAGGTCCCGGCGCGCCGCCCGCCTTCCGAGCCCTCGGCGAACCCCTCACCGCGCTCGGGATGCCGGAGCCGGCGCAACCCACCCAGCAACCCACCCAGGGGCCCTCCCCGTCCAGTGCCCCCCCTCCCCCAACCCGGATGGCGCTTTCCAGCGCGCCCCAGGACTCCCTCCCCTCCTGGGAGGCAGGCACAGGCTCGCGGGACCCCCGGGGACCCCCACCGGGGCACGAGGCCCCCCGCCCCGATCCCGCTCGCAGAGTACCAGGTCCGCACATGCCCACCCGCAGCTCTCCATCCCCAGCCCCCCAGGGGTCGTCCTCCCGCACACCCAGGCCCTAAACCCTTCAGCGGTCCCACTCTCGAGGACCTCATTTCCCGCCCCTCCAGGGGTCTCCCCCCCCCAGTGGGGTCCCGTTACCCACCCCCCCCCCCAAGGTCCTTCCTCGCACGAATCTACGGCCCCCGCAGCACAAACCCTCCGCCGAGAGCCCCTTCTGTCTCCGCCAGCTCCCGCTTCGGCTCCGTTCCTGTCGTCCAGGGCCGCCCAGGCCCCCAGCCAGGGGTCCTCCCCTCCCCCACAAACAGGCCCCCGGCCCCCGGCCGCCGCGCTCGGACCCGGGCAGCCGCACCTCTCACCTTCAGCCGAAGATGGTGGCGCCAGCGCACGTCCCCGGCCGCGACCACAGATCCGGCGCCTCAGTCCCAAACCCACCGCTGCCTCCGCCGGGCTCCTTTAGCACTGCTCCTCCGGGCTGCCCCACCCACCCCCACCCTCATTGGGCCAGCTCCACGCCCGTCACCACCTCCCCCAGACCCACTGGTCCGTTTGCGCGCCCATCTCCAAGGGAAGACGTTAGCAACCAGAGCAAAGCTACCTTCCCGAGGGCCGCGCCCTCCACCCACCTGAAACGGTGTTCATTGGCTCCCGCTCCCGGCCCAGGCCGCCGAGACCCCCAGCTCATAGGCTGAGCCGCACGCCCGTCAGAGGTTCCGGGAGGTGCGGCCGGGGCGGTCGCCGACGATTGGCTGGCTCGGGCGGAGATGGACAGCTGAGGCTGGCCGGGCGCCCGGCAATCCCGCGGGGCGGCGGGTGCGGACCCCGCAGACACCTCGGCCGTGCGGCCCGCGGGGCAGGTGTGCGGCAGCCGGAGCCCCGAGTTCCGCCTGGACGCGCCTCGCCCTGGCGTCGGGCCGCCGCGGCAGCCCCGTCGAGCGCCTCCCCACCGCCTCTGCCTGTCGCAGGCGGCGTGTCCCGCAGCGGGACCGGCTTCCACCGCGGAGTCGCGGGCCCCCGCCGCTGCCTGCAGGGGCGGGGCCGGAGCGCGGTCCAGAGGCCTTACGTCACCCCCGGGGCTGCCGGGGAGCGGGGGTGGGGGGGGCCGGCGGCTCTGCGGCTCACCTGCAGTGGGGGAGGGGAGGCAGGGCCCGGGCGGCTGCTCTGCCCATGCGCTCCGGCTCTGCAGCTGGGGCCCCGGCTGCGGTCGGCGATCCGCGCTCCCGCCCCTGCCGCGACCCCGGGCTCGGGCTGACCCTCCCCGGGCCCGCTGAGCGCCGGCCGCCGGACAGCCTCCTCCGCTGCTGCGGTTTTGATGTTTGCGAGGGGAGAGGCCTCCCTACCCAGACTCCTGGCTGGGCTGAGATTCCAGAAAATTGAGAAGCGAACCCGCCTTGCAGAGAAGACTTGGGGAAAAAGACTTCACCTCATTCTTTCCTTCGTTCGTTCGTTCATTCATTCAATAGAGCGCCCTACGTGAGAGTGGCTATGAGGAGTTGCCGCAAGGCTGTCTTATACCCCAGGGCCTGTTAACTTTTCAAAGACCTTAGAAAACGTTTGAGACCTGAAGGGAAAAAAAAGGCTCCAAAATAAGGAAGGGGAACCAGAAAAATCAGCTAATCAATATTTAAATGTCTGCAATATCTAGTCAACTGCAACATGACTTAATTATAAATATAATAAAGTTTGTCACAAGGCTAAAACGATTTATTTTTACAAAAACTGAAGTTTATCAAAATCTTTTCAAAAAAAATTTACAGCGAGATATAGTTATTTCAGACTTCCCTCCTGGTGCAGTGGTTAAGAATCCGCCTGCCAGTGCAGGGGACACGAGTTTAATCCCTGCTCTGGGAAGATCCTACATGCCAAGGAGCAACTAAGCCGGAGCGCCACAACTACTGAGCCTGTGCTCTGCAGCCCACGTGCTGCAACCACTGAGCCCGAGTGCTGCAACTACTGAAGCCCGTGCACGCCTACAGCTGGTGCTTTGCAACAAGAGAAGCCACCACAATAAGCAGTTCGTGCACGGCAACGATGAGTAGCCCCTGCTCGCCACAACTACAGAATGCCTGTGGCAGCAGCAAAGACCTGACTGCAGCCAAAAATTAAATAAAATAAAAAATTTTAAATAAAATAACAAAATTTAAGAAGATATTATTTCATGTCGAATATGGGCATATTTTAATATATACGATATAAGTGGCTAAGCCTAAGAAACTTCCAGTCTGATAAAAAGTGAATAAAGCAAAAAAAACCAAAACAAGGCAGGAAATGATAAGGAGGGGTTGGTGGAATTCAGAGACGATTTCAAGGCAGCTGAGTGCAGAGTGCTTCCTGGGGAAGTCTGAATCAGGTCCTGTATTGTCCTTTGTCCTAGTGCATCTGGTCCCCCACCCCCACCTGCTTGCTGGAGAAACTGCCCCTTGTCCAGGTGTCTTGTGACTTGGCTCCATGAAGTCTGTCCTTAATGCAACCTGCACACGGAGTAAAGTTAACAGTACATACTATGTGAAGAGTATTCCTCTTCTGAGTTAAAAAAAAAACTTTTTAGGGCTTCCCTGGTAGCACAGTGGTTAAGAATCCACCTGCTAATGCAGGGGACATTCCACATGCTGAAGAGCAGCTAAGCCCATGCGCCACAACTACTGAGCCTGCGCTCTAGAGCCTGTGAGCCACAACTAATGAGCCCATGTGCCGCAACTACTGAAGCCCGAGCTCCTAGAGCCCATGCTCCATGACAAAAGCCACCGCAATGAGAAGCCCGTGCACCACAATGAAGAGTAGCCCCTGCTCGCTGCAACTAGAGAAAGCCCATGCACAGTAACAAAGATCCAACACAGCCAACAAATATAAATAAAATTAATTAATTTTTAAAAATAAATAAAATAGCAAAGGAAAATCAATCTTTAAAAAAAAACGTTGTTTTAACTTTTTAGAGAAGACCAAACACTCCATCTGCAACTCCTGAGTCTCAGCTGTGCCAGCCACTGAAGTCATTTCTGAACGCACAGAGCATTCACACACAAATAGCCCCGTCAGCCACCAAGTCTGTGGTTTCCCATAATTTTTTTTTTAAACAAACTCAGTGGACCATCAGAAGAGGAGGGCAGGAAGCTCACCAGAATTCAACATCACAAAGATGTCAGTCTCAATGAGAAATCAATAATAAAGAGACTGTCCCTGGGCATTCCCTGGCAGTCCAGTGGTTAGGACACTGCGATTTCACTTCGGGGACCTGGGTTCGATCCCTGGTCGGGGGAACTAAGATTCTACAAGCTGCGTGGTATGGCCAAAAAAACAAAAACAAAAAAACAAACAAAACTGTCCCCAAACATATCTCTAGCCATGGCATCTCTCCAGCCCTTGGGCCCTACATTTTCAACTGTCTGCTAGATGTCCCTACCTGGATGGAAAGGCAACTGCAAAAGCTGGAAGTCCCAAACCTACTTTCCTCCCACTTCTACTTCATCCCTCCACCCAAACTCTCTTTCTTCCCAACTTTCCTTTGTCTGTTAACGAAACCAGCCTTGAAATCTCTTTGATTCTTTCCTCTCCCTTCCCCCCCGACATCGTGTCCCCCTCCACCTCAATCATCCAGCCAGCCAGGCACTTCTGACTCCAGTCTCACCCCATGTAGCTCCATCCCAGAATCTGTTGCCATTTTGATCAGGAAAACACAGGATTTAGGATCACATAGACCTGGCTTTGAATTTGTCTCTGCCACTTACTAGAGCTTTAATCTTTGACAAATTTCTTAACTTCATCTCTAGAAAGAGGATACAAATATACATCTAAAGGACTCATTCAACAAGTATGTAAAAGGATGATTTACTGGGGGAAAATGGCATTATGAATATATAGATTGAAAACTGTCCTTTTTCTCCCCCTAGTCTACAAGTTCATTACAAAAGAGTGAGAAATCTTTGTCCTCTCTCCATCGTAATTTTTGCTGGCAGTCTAGGCTGCTTCCCACCCCCCCCACCCCCAACCCCCCACCAAAGAAAAAGGTCACAGACCATTGTTTTGCAGAGTCTAGGTCACAAGTCCAAACTCATTCCCTTAGGGCAGTTCCAGCCCATGAACCTGTTTTGTTCTAAGCTGTTTTGTTCCATCTGTACAGGGCTGATATGAAGCTTTTTTTTTTTTAATAAATTTGAGTGAATTCCAACATTTAAAAGTCAAGAGCTATCCAACATCATTAGCCATTAGGGAAATGCAAATCAAAACCATAATGAGATACCACTTCACACCCGCTAAGATGACTATAATCAACAAAGCAGACAATAACAAATGTTGGCGAGGATGTAGAGAAACAGGAACCCTCAGTCATTTCTGGCAGGAATGTGAAATGGTGTAGCCACTCTGGAAAATAATTTGCCAGTTTCTTAAAAGTTAAACATGAACATACTATGCAACTCACAATTCTATCCTTCAGTATCTACCAAAAAAACAAAAACAAAAAGGAAGATATATATGGACACAAAAACGCGCACACAAATGTTCGTAGCAGTATTATTTATAATAGCAAAAAACCAGAATGTTCACCAACTGGTGAATGGGTAGACAAAATGTGGTACCTCCACACAATGGAATACTGTGCAGCAATAAAAAGGAGGAAACTACAGATTCATGCAGCAACACAGACGAACCTTGAAAAGACTACGTTCAGAGAAAGAAGGCAGAGAGACCACATATTGCATGATTCCACGTACATGAAATACCCCCCAAGGCAAAGCTCTAGAGACAGAAAGTAGAATAGTAGTTGCCTGAGGTAAGGGCTGGGATGAGGGAAAGGAGGATGGCACAGGGATTAACAGTAAATATACATGTTGGATCTTAATGTGATGACGCAAATGTTCTAAGATTGATTTATGGTGACGATTACACGACTGGATAAATTTCCTAAAAAGTCACTGAATTTTATACTGTGAATTACATGATTTGAAAAATATACCTTAATAAGTAATGTCTTTTAAGAAAAAAGAGTTTTCCATTGAAAATTGAGATTTCTGGCTTCCCTTGAACAACAAAAAAAGGAAAATCTGGAAATTTAGCACCAATTGGCTAATCCAGCACCAAATGAGCTACTGCTCATTTTTAGACAAGGCTTGTGTTCTGGAGCACGCCTCAGTCACCACTACTCCCTAATGTCTCTTAAAGTCGACCTGCTTTGGCCATTGACATTCTCTGCCTGGTCTTTTTAAGCATCTACTTATGTTTTCAGTCCCTGTCATGCCTATTAAGGGATTTCATGTCAGATCATTCCAGAGAGATAAGAGGAAGGGTGGTATTTCTGAGTTGAAGAGCTGTTTCCCTGACAATGGGTGAGAGGTAGAAGATTTGGGGTGTCCCTGAGAAGGGGCCACCTAGCAGTGGTAGGACTTTGCAGCAGAGGCTACTGTATTCCCACCTCACAGCCCACCCAGGACAATAATTCCTGACTGATAGGAAGAATCGGTGCTCAATTGTGGCATCTTGAAACAGAAGGAGGAGGAGTTAAAAACAAAACAAAAAGCCTCTAAAGAGCTGAGAAAGAAGGAATCTTCCAGAATTTTCTTGGGCCCCTTATGCTCTGGAGTTTTGGGGGAAAAAGACAAAGCCAGAAGAGTTTCCTGAAAATGACTAATTTAAGACTTCTCACCAACCACGCAGGATGAGGCTAACTCAGATTTAATTTGATTTAGAAAAACAAAGGCACGATAGTCCTTGCATCCTGCTGTCTTATAGCAAGTGGTACGTGTGACAAATGCTTACTGTCTTTTGCATCTAGGGATTGTACCAGGTGCTGTGGAAATGCCTGTATCCACAGGCACGGTCCCTACCCTGAAGGGGCATCCAGTCTAGCCGGAAAAAAAAGCAAACAGGCAAATAATTGTAAGAGAGCAGGGGATTTTTATCTGGAGTCCACGGAAACCTAAAGAATTCTAGGGGTTTTATAAAACCTCTGAGATTGCATGCAAAATGTATTGTGTTCTTCACCCCATCCCATCCTACCCCCCACCCAGGGGAAAAGACGTACGGTTTTTAGTGGAGTCTCATAGAGGACTCTGATCCAAAAAGGTTGCAAGGATGCCATATAACATGATACGTACTACATTATGGGAAGTATAGCAAGACCTAGGGACACATAAGAGGGACATTTAACCCAGAATGGTGGCAGTGGTGGGCATCAGGGAAGTTCCAGAAGGTCTTCTTAGAGAAAGTAATTTTAAAAGTATAATCTGAAGAATAAGGCGTTAACCAGACAAAGAGAGGAGGAAAATACTTTCAGAGAAAAAGAGCCCATAGAAGAGAGAGTGCAAGGGCTTTCCAAGCTGAGAAAGAAGTTCAGAGCAGAGCAAAGCTACAGCAAAGTACACAAGCGTGGAGGAGTGTGAAATACGGGACTGGGGAGGTAGGCAGGGGCCAGACCGTACGTGTAAACCATGAGGCAGAATTTAGATTTTATCCGTAGGACGGGTGAATATGGGAGAGTTTTCATTTGAAGACTAAAATGACCAGGTTTGTGTTGTGGAAGGATCCCTCTGGTCATAATATAGAGAATGACTTAAAGTGGGGGTTGGGGGAGGCCAGTTAAGAGGCTGCTGCCACAAACAATCCAGCTGAGAGATGATGGTGACTTGGTCTAAGCAGCCTGGAAAGATGTGATCAGACTGTGGTGATTGCTGTTGCAAGGATTAAGTGAGATATTTAAAGTGCCAAGCCAGCGCATGAAGATATTAAAGTGCCTCGAATGTGCATGAGGATATCTACAAGTGCCTAGCATAGTATAAGTTGATTCCCTTCCTCCTTTTTTCTCATGGCCTCTTGAATTAAAAACAATCTCTCACTGTATCCTGTACACACGTTTATAAAAGCACCTATAGGACTTCCTAGGTGGTGCAGTGGTAAAGAATCCGCCTGCCAATGCAGGGGACGCGGGTTGGAGCCCTGCCCTGGGAAGATTCCACATACCATGGAGCAACTAAGCCCGTGTGCCACAACTATTGAGCCTGTGCTCTAGAGCCCATGAGCCACAACTATTGAGCCCATGTGCCACAACTACTGAAGCCCATGCGCCTAGGGCCCATGCTCCACAACAAGAGAAGCCACTACAATGAGGAGCCTGCGCACCACAATGAAGAGGAGCCCCCGCTCTCAGCAACTAGAGAGAGCCCATGTGCAGCAATGAAGACCCAACACAGCCAGTAAATAAAATAAATAAATAAATAAATTTATAAAGCTAAATAAATAAGTAAATAAATAAAAGCACCTATAAGAACTTGTATGTTTTTACCTCCATCCCTGTATCCTCCTTCGAAACCAGTGCTGTCCAACAGAAGCAGAATGGGAGCCACAATGCAAGCCATGTGTGTAAGTTTAAACTTTCTAGGGGTTACATTTTAAAAGCAAAGCAAGGGCTTCCTAGGTGGTGCAGTGGTTAAGAAACCGCTTGCCAATGCAGGGCACACGGGTTCAATCCCTGCTCCAGGAAGATCCCACATGCCGCGGAGCAGCTAAGCCTGTGTACAAAAAAAAAAAGTAAAGCAAAATAATTGAAATTAATTTTAATAACATATTAACCCAATATAAAAAGAATATTACATTTCATCATGTAGTCAATTTAAAATATCACTAATAATTGGACTTGCCAGGTGGCGCAGTGGTTAAGAATCCACCTGCCAGTGCAGGGGACACGAGTTCGATCCCTGGGCTGGGAAGATTCCACATAACATGGAGCAACTAAGCTGGTGCGCCACAACTACTGAAGCCCGCTCGCCTAGAGCCCGTGCTCTGCAACAAGAGAAGCCATGGCAATGAGAAGCCCGAGCACCCCAACGAAGAGTAGCCCCTGCTCACTGCAACTAGAGAAAGCCTGTGCGCATGCAGCAACAAAAGCCCAACGCAGCCAAAAATAAAAATAAAATAATTAATTTTAAAAAATCACTAATAGAATATTTCACATTCTTTTGCTTGCGCTGTTTAAAATCCAATGTGTGTTTTGGACCCACAGCACATCTCATTTCAGACTGACCACATTTTAAGTGCTCAAGAGCTACATGTGGCTGGTGGCTTCATAGTGGACCCTACAGTGCTAGACCGTAAACTCCTTGCAGGCAAAGCCAATGTTTTCAGCTGTATCCCCAGGAACCAGCTCAGTGCTTGATACAGAGCAGATGCTTAATAAATGCTTGTTGAATAGAAAGATGGAAGGAGGGATGGATGAGGAGATCCCTTCCCGCTTTCCAGGTGTCATTTCAGCTGAGCCTGAACCCCAATCAGGACTGTAACGCTGGAGGATAGTGAGCTGCAAGGGCAAGGATGCAGGGTACTGAAGCACGGGCAGGTAAAAGTGATACCGGGAAATGGTGGGAAGTAACAGCGTTTGACTAATGAACGGAATACTTGCTGCAAAAAGGAAGGTGAGACGTGATCCTGGAGGTTCCTGGAGGTTCCTGGAAGCTGACACTGAACTCTATACACATCTGGGGATTCCCAAATTTCCATCAGTAAATATTTAAGGAACAAATGAAAAGAGAGGTGAGAGGATGGGGCAGCAGGAAAGGGACAAGGAAGCAAAAAGAAAGGGAAATATTAGCAAAGTGGTAACAACTGCTGGTGTGAATGCTGGCAAATAACAAACAATAGGCAAGTTTCTTCGAGGGTCCAGGTCGCCGTGACGGAAAGAGGAGCAGGTCACTGGAGGCAAACAGCTGGAGAAGTCTGAAGTCTGGTTAACGGTTCGAGATGAAAACAGGGTCATTGGTCTCAGAGTATCTGTGGTCCCTGGTGCATCAGACCTGGTGGGAAGGTGGGGAGTCACGTTTTGGTGCAGAGAATCCCAGGTTGAAATCAAGCCTGACTGCTATTACATGACGCAGCATTATTGCCACGTCGGCCTCAAGGAGCCTGGCCTGGTTTGCATTGGCCCTACTCGCCAGGTGAAGAGAAAATCAAGAAATTGCCCTGGATTTGCTAAAAATGGATATGACTCTCCAGGGTCGGGGCGGTGGGGGGCATGGGGACAGTGTGTGGGAATCTCATTGGTGGTTGTTTTAAAAATCCAAATCAGTGTATTCGTTTTTAATTAATTAATTTATTGACTGTGTTGGGTCTTCGGTGCTGTGAGCGGGCTTTCTCTAGTTGTGGCAAGCGGGGGCTACTCTTCATTGCGGTGCTTGGGAGTCTCACTGCGGTGGCTTCTCTTGTTGTGGAGCACAGGTTCTAGGTGCGGCGGCTTCAGTAGTTGTCGCACATAGGCTCAGTAGTTGTGGTGCACAGGCTTAGTTGCTCCGCGGCATGCGGGATCTTCCCCGACCAGGGATCGAACCCGTGTCCCCTGCATTGGCAGGTGGATTCTTAACCACTGCGCCACCAGGGAAGCCCAAATCAGTGTATCCTTGAAAGACATATTTTAGCAAAGGCTTTTTTGGTTGCTTAAAACGTCCTGCCTGGTGGGAAAAGACCTTTAAAAAAAAAAAAAAGAGTGGATGTATGTAGATATATAACTGATTCACTTTGCTGTACACCTGAAACTAACACAACATTGTAAATCAACTATGTTCCAATAAAAATTAAAAACAAACAAACAAACAAACAAGAACACATCTTGCCTGGGAACTCCCTAGTGGTCCAATGGTTAGGACTCCGAGCTTTCACTGCCGAGGGCCCAGGTTCAATCCCGGTCAGGGAACTAAGATCTCACCAGCCACATGGTGCAAACAAACAAACAAACAAACAAATCCCTGCCTGATATTGGGTACATACTTAACCTCTCTGAGCCTTCATTTACTCTTGTGCGAAACAGGGATAACAATACCTACTTAGCAGATTGGCTGCGAGGCTTAGATACAGCAAGGTAACATTTGTAAATGTCTTGGCACAAATCAGAGGGTTCTTTGTCACCACTCTGCGGGTCATCAGCAGTCTCATCACCCTCATGACAGCACATATACACAGCCTCTCAGAGCAAGCGTACAGTGCTCTTCCATTATTTCCTGTAGATGTATGTTAAGAGTGTTGTTCCCGGCTTTGAGTTTTAAATGAAACATGAAGAATGCAAAACCTGTAGAAAAAATCACTTACGGCTACCAAAGTTCTTATGAAAAGTAAATTAAGGGACCTCCTAGGTGGCACAGTGCTTAAGAATCCACCTGCCAATGCAGGGGACACGGGTTCAATCCCTGGTCTGGGAAGATCCCACATGCCGCAGAGCAACTAAGCCCGTGTGTCACAACTACTGAGCCCCTGTGCTGCAACTACTGAAGCCCTTGCACCTACAGCCTATGCTCCACAACAAGAGAAGCCACTGCAATGAGAAGACTGTGCACTGCAATGAAGAGTAGGCCCCACTCGCCACAACTAGAGAAAGCCTGTGCACAGCAACAAAGACCCAACACAGCCAAAAAAAATTTATTTTTAATTAAAAAAAAAAGATTTAAAAGACATTCAACCAATTGCAATGAAACCTTTTTTAGGTCCGGATTCAGGCAATCAAACAAATTATGATTCATATGTGTGTGAGTGTGAGTGTGTGTATACATATATATAAAATAAAATTTATGAAACTAATAGAAATCTGAATGTTGACCAAATATTGGATAATTATGAATTATTGTTAATTTTTTATGTGTGGTAATGGTATTGTGGTTATACAACACTAAAGAGTCCTTTTATTTTTGAAATGTACACTGAAATATTTACAGAGGAAAGAATCCAGTGTCTGGGATTTACTTTAAAATGGCATAAAAGAGGGGAAGTGGAGAGGGTACAGATGAAAGGAATTTGGCCATAAAGCTGGGTGATGGAGTTTATTATCACTTCTCTTAGTCAGTCAGGCTGTTGTAAAAGAATTCCATATAATCCATGGCTTATAAACAATAGAAACTCATTTCTCACAGTTCTGGAGGCTGCGAAGTCGGAGGTCAAGGTGCTGGCACACTCAGTGTCTGGTTCCTGGTGTCCAGATGGCAGTCGTCTGACTGTGTCCTGATGTGGCAGAAGAGGGAAGGAGCCCTCCAGGGTCTCCTTTGCAAGGGCACTAGCCCCACACATGTGGGCTCCACCCTCATGACCTGCTCATCTCCTGAAGGCCCCACCTCCTAGGTGTTAGGATTTCACCATACGGATTTTGGTCCCCCAAATAACATCCATTCCATTGCATTACTAGTCTCTCTACTTTTGCATATCTTTGAAATTCCCCAATAACACAATTTTAAAATTATTTCTGTTGATATGATTTCTAGTGGAAGGGCTAGATTCTAAGGGAAAGGAAGTGAAATCCTAGAGAAAATAAGAAATTCCTCAGCGAATTCCCTGACGGTTCCACAGTTACGATTTCATGCTTTCACTGCCAAGGGTCTGGGTTCAATCCCTGGTTGGGGAACTAAGATCCTGCAAGCCTTGTGGCGCGGCCAAAAAAGAAAAAAAGTTCCTCGTCTTGATTTTCACAATCTTGCATAATATAATCTCAACCTACCTTCCCAAATTTATGTCTACTTCCCCTTCATCACAGCTGTTTCTCCTAATAATCACCTCTCTTTGGCTTTCTCTACCTGCCTTGTTTTTTTTCTGGCCATCTTCTCCCCTTTGCTTATGCTATTTTCCATTGGAGGGCCCTTTCTCCACAAATCCACCTGGACAAGTCCTCCCAGGGGACTTGTGTCAGAGAGTCTTGCTGAAGCTCTTCAGTGTGAGAAACACCACCCGGGCAGCTCAAGCAAAGGTCCTCGTTCTCCTCAGCTTAGACTCAAGTTTCATAGCTGTGCAGCGTTTCTGGCACATTCGGAAAGGGTGGTTCCTGCTCAGCCCTTAGATGTCCTCCTGAAAGGAGATTTCCCAATTTCCCTCTATTGAAAACACTGAAGGGTGTGAGCCCACTGATAATAACACTACTTTCCATACTAGATATGTGAAAGTTGGCTGGCGGGAAACAGAGGACAAGCCCAGGAGCCCAGCTTTCTCAAAGGAGCTCTAGACCCTGCATCTGCCCTTCAGATGAATGTGTGGGAATCACAGACTCTAGATGTCAACAGGTGGAAGAGACTTTAGAAGTCGCCTAGTCATCATTTCACAAATGAGATACTGAGTCGGGGACTTGCCCAATAGCACAGAGCAAATCGGTGCCGAGCTAGGACTCAGCCCCAAGTCACCTGCTCACTCTCCATCCAGGGTTTTCTGCGTGTCACCATTGTCAGCCACAGCAATTCTGTGGTGCGCCTACTGTGTGCTGAGAAAAAGAATACAGAGCATCTCAGGAATGGTTGTAGAATTCAGAAGATGCTTGTGTGTTTAGGTGGGGGGCCGAGGGAGGAGTGGGGAAGAACTCATGGAAATAGGGCTGGTTCTCAGCTTGGACAGAAGTGGGGAGAGGATGCCCCAGGGTATCAAGATAATGGAGAGATAGATCTAGAAGCCTGCGGGAGATTTAGGTAAAGGGATGCCCATTCTTCCCCCAAAGCATCTATTCACGAATCATGGAGAAATCCAATTACTTTCTCTTCCCCACAATGCCTGACAGCCTGTGAAAACGTCTAAAACTTTTTCCAGGTCCCCAGCTGAAGGGCAGGAGGCTCTTGGCTCAAGCTAAAGCAGGTAATAGATAACATCCAGAGCAGTGATTAAACAGAGATGCTTTGGAGACACAGCCTGAGTTCAAATCCCAGCTCAGGAGTGACTTGACCTTGGACAAAGTCAAGTCCTTCCTACTTATCCAGGTCATGACATGAGCTCAGGAACTGCTGTACATAAAGTGATGAATACAGTGCCTGGCACACAGGGAACTGCTTAGTAAACGGCAACTGTTATTCTGGAACTTTGCTTCTCTGTCTTCTCTGTCAACAGGAAGTTGGCCTAGAGACAAATGAGCTCCCCGGAACATACCTGGAGTTGAGACCTATTAAAAGTTTCTCTCTCTTCACGGCCACATCTTTCATTTCGGGGAAAATCTGGAAGAGCTAAATTGGGAATGGAAAATTTGCATCCGACGAAAGGTATGTGCAAACACATGTTTGCAAATGAGGTCAAAGTTTCAAAATACTCCTCCTCTGACACATGAGTCAAGCCCCACACAGTGGTCTTACTATTTACCAGGCATGACGGCACATTCTCTCCGCGACTGATAGGGTCGTTTGCCAGGAGTTATATTGGAAGGAGTTACTCACTGGAAAATGTGGCTGCATTGCCCAGACTGAGATCTGAACTTCGACTTCCAGGGATTTCACCCAAAATAAGCTGAATTCCTCAGTTATAACTGTCAAAGAAACACAGCCAAGGAATCTGCGTGCCAGACCACCGCCAGTTCCTGCTGGGAAAGTGCAGGTCCAGGTAGGGGATGCTCACGGCCATGAGCAGGAGAGCACAGGGCACCGGGCTCGTCTGACCCTCGCGGCATTTAGTGACTGCCCGGGACCGTGGCCAATTGGTCGTCACTCATCCTTTGATTCAGTTATCCCCTCCTCCCCCAGCAACTATTTTATGATCACCTAATAATAATATCAGACAACTGCTCAGCGCTTCTTGTGTCCCAGGCACTGTGCCAAGTGCCTTTCACGCATTATCTCGAGTCATCCTTCCCACAGTCCTGTGAGTAGGTACTACTGCAGAGCAGTAGGCCAACCACAAGCGAGCGGTATGGGGAAACGTAAATGCTTTATTTTGTCTGTAACGCATCGGGTCTTCTTCCTGAGTCCTCCGTCCCCTCCACTCACGGGTGATGGGGGCGGAATGAACTGAGTGGCTCATCCAATGGAAACCGCTGTCTGATCTGATTATGTAAATAGTCCTTTTAGGTAATGCTCAGTGTCTCAGATCACCTGCCTCCCCAGCCCCTGCTGCTATTTCCTCTCTCTCTCTCTTCTTCATTGTATTGGAGCAGGTGGAGGAGGGTGTATGACCCATTCCACCCTGTGGTTGAGGCAAGTCTTGGAGTTGCAAGAGTTGGAGTTCCCTAGAGTCCCCTCTAGGGAATGTCCCACATTCTCTCATTTGATATCTTGGCCCACACCATTCTCCTCCTCCTATTGCCTCCCCGAGAAGACCATCCTCCTCAACCCGGCTTTCAAGTCTCTCCCCGCTAGGAGTTGGATTCCCACCTTCCAACTTTCTCTCATGCGTTTCCAATTTGTTCAAGACCCAGCTTAGATCCAATTACACTTTAACAAGGCCTTTATGGGCACCAGAGCCTGATCATTTCCTATCTCTGAACTTCTGGAACCATTACATCTGGCGATGAATTCTGTACTCCTCTGAGATCTCTCTTTCCTTCCTGTTTCACAAAATTACTTATATCGTTGTTGTTATTTAAGCTTCTAAGCTTCTTTGGGGGCATGGCTGATGCCTCATGTTTTGTTGAAAACCCACCCCCCCCCCCAATCTAATCCAGAATCTACTACAGAGAAGGACTGTTGTTGTTCACAGACAAAAGATTCACATTCCCAGTATATTAGGAGCTTCTAAAAATGGAGAAGAAAATTACCAGTAACACCACAGGAAAATGAGCTAGAGATATGAATAGATAATTCACAGAAAAAGAAATGAAAACAGTCCTTAATCTTATGAAAAAAATGCCCAAACTCGCTCCTAATAAGAACAATAAAAATGAAAACTACACAGATACTATTTCCAACCTATCAGATTGGCCCAAACTCAAAAGTTTTACAACACACTCTTGGCGAGGTGGGTGCAGAAACAGGCACACTCCGCATTACTGGGGAACCATAGCTCATTACGCAAGAGTCTATCGCCTTTGTGCTGGGAGGAAGGATTTGATGAGGTAGTTTATTTGTCTCTGCTTGAACCTGAGTGCCTTCCATGCTTAAATCCTCCCTATACTTCAAAGCTGTGTCCAATGTTGACATGGAGAAACCCTCCAATGTTGGCAACAGCATAACCTACACACGTTCATGGCATGGGACACAGTCATCATGGTTTCAAGGCCAGGGAGCAAGAGACAAGATGTATTTCCCTGGTGCCTGAATGGTGTGAGTGATGAGAGAGGGTGTTTAGGGCCCTGCATCACTGCATGCCAGTGCTAGGTGCTGGTGGACGAGTGTCCAAGGCACCCATGGGTTCTCTAATAAGTGTACTGTTTGTGTTTGTGGTATGTGGAGGCCCCTAAAGCATGGATTCTGGAGCAGGGACCCAGGGTGGGAATCCCTTTTACCGAGTTCTAAGGGAAGTTCTGCTTTGGGGTCAGCTCCAGTGAAAAGAGCAAGGTGGAGAAAAGTGTGTACAGAATATAAGAAAGGATGTATTTTTTCTTTTTTTTAATCACAAAAGTTAAGCCATTTTTTTAAAAGTATCTATAGGGAGACAAAGGAAATAGGGTAGAGACCCGAGGATAGAAGCTGGGCTTCTCTAAATATACCTTGTTTGGTAGATATGACTTTGGAACAATGTAAATATTTATATAACTATAACAAAATTGAAGTTTAAAAAAGGGTCTTCACTAACAACCTAAAGTAAGTGAAAAAAAAAAAAATGAACCCAACTCTTTATCCAATTTGAGGCATAACCACACAGAGAAAAAGGATTCCAAGGGACTTGAAAGCATAGAAACTTGAGTGCACACTCCTAGTGGGATAATCCCAAGGAGGAAAAGAACTGTGGGAAGGAAGGAAGGAAGGAAGGAAGGAAGGGAGGGACGGAGGGAAGGAGGGAGGGGAAAGAACTTTTGAACCATCTTCAGTAATCATATTGCTGGTGACAGGGTTGATATTGCTATTCTGTTTTTTTTTTAATTTATTAATTAATTTATTTTATATTTATTGGCTGCATTGGGTCTTCGTTGCTGTGCACTGGCTTTTTCAAATTGTGGTGAGTGGGGGCTACTCTCACTGGGGTGCTCGGGCTTCTCACTGCGGTGGCTTCTCTTGTTGCGGAGCACGGGCTCTAGGCGCATGGGCTTCAGTCGTTGTGGCTCACGGGCTTCGTTGCTCCGCAGCATGTGGGATCTTCCCCGACCAGGGCTCAAACCCGTGTCCCCTGCATTGGCAGGCAGATTCTTAACCACGGCGCCACCAGGGAAGCCCAGTATTGCTATTCTGACTCTGTTATGTGTACCCCGCGGGTTAAAGCTGATGAGTACTTCTGTTATATTGTCAGGAACCAGGCTTTTCAGTGTAGGAGAAAGCAGCTACATATGTATTATAAGACAGATGAGGTTAAGGAAATACTTTGCAGTACCGTATTTGAACTGGAATTTAAGCAAGAATTGATGAAAATATTCTGTCGTTAAAAACACTATTTCCTACCTCTGCCCGAGGAGGAGGCCTAGAAACAGTGGGCACCCCTAGAGCAATGAGCACCCCTAGTGGCTACATACTGTGGTCTACGAATGCTATCTCCCCCTAACAGGACCAGGGCTCCTCAGGGAAATGGCTGAGTCTAGGTCTGACACAGGAAATACACAAGATGAGCTTGGAATATCTTATCACAACAGAAAGCAAGGAAACAAAATATCAAAAACTACCAAGTTGTGACAAAAGGACACAGGAGCTAATTTGAAGAGGCTCCTTCTGGCCAAAGATAGGAGGCACAGCTTGAGTATCATAATGGTAACAGTGGCAATGAATTGAAACATGGTACATGTGTTTAAAGACATGAGCTCACCATGATTAAAACGAAAAAGCGAATTCATGGCCTACTTCTGAAGAGGGCAATGGAACAAGCTCATGATTTTAAAAACAAGTAAACAGACGTTTAAACAACAATCAAGCATTTATCTCGCCTTTCCTATATAAACTGTACCTGCAGGATAGCCAAAGAATTGACAAAGCAAAAGTTTTCTCTTTATAGAAGTATTGCAGTTAATAAACAACAAAGGAAAGGTAGAATTGGAATGTCATTGCTTTACAACCCCCTGCAAATATTGGGTCTGGACAATAATCATTAGTGGATGGTAACATCACAGAAAGAACCCCCCCCCCGCCCCCGACATGGGTCCCCTGGTGGAAGTACAGAATCCAACCTCTGAGCGGTCCAAAATAAAAAATAAATTTAAAAAATCAAATCTAAATCTGATTGAGCCTCTAGATCTCACCACTAATTTATCAGAAATACAGAGGAGAGAGAAACATAAAATATCACCACAGGAAAGCAATCAGAACAATTCAGATTGTGGGAAAATTTAAAGGACAAACAACTTGATTTCTTCAACACTAAACTGCAAAGAAATTAAAAAGAAAGGAGAAAGAGGTGGAAGAGAGAACGGTGGGTCAAGATCAAGAGACAAAACACATATTAGCAAACAATATATGGACCTGATTTAGAACTGGATTCAAACAAACTGTTTAAGAAATTATATATATGTAGAGCAACGGGGGGATCTGAATACTCACTAGATGTTTAGTAACACTAAGGAATTACTATTAATTTTTTTGGCGTGACAATGATATTGTGGTTTTTTTGTTGTTTTTTTTTTTAAAAAAGAATCCCTATCTAGAGATAACATGCTGATATATTTAAAACAAAATAATATGATGTTGGGAGTTATTCGAAATAATCTGGGAGGAGGAGTGGGTAGCATTATTGTTAAAACAAGACTGTCTCTGAGTTAATTGTTGGAAGCTGGGTGACAGGTCATGGTGGGGGAGGAGTCCTTGAACTATTCTCTCTTTTGCTTATGTTTGAATTTTCCATAATAAAAGGTTGAAAGTAAATAAGATTAAAACGTGTTTTTAATTACAAAAAAGGTGCATGCTTTTTGAAAAACATTAAAATAATACAGGAGTGTAGAAAGTGAAAGGTAAAATCTCCTTAACCGCCTGACCCTTGACCTCAGCAGTAATCACTACAAATGGTTCAGTAGATTCTGTGGTAAGATTTTGTGTCACTGGGACTTTGCTGGTGGTCCAGCGGGTAAGACTCCACACTTCCAATGCAGGAGGCCCGGGTTCGATTCCTGGTTGGGGAACTAGATCCCACACGCATGCCGCAACTAACAAGTCTACATACTGCAACTAAGAGCCCACATGCCGCAACTAAGAGTCCACATGCTGCAGTGAGGCTCCCTCGTGCCACAACTAAGACCCAGCACAGCCAAAATAAATAAATAAATAAACTTTTTTTAAAAAAAAGGTTTTGTGTTACTGCTCTCAGACGTTGTCACTATGATGCCCTGAGGTGGGAATGCACTCCCTCACACTGTTGTGCTCAGGCTTAGCCAGTGAACTTCCTCAACCAAAGAACAGAGACGCTTTAAGGGCCAGAACATGGTTTTCTTTTCTGTCATGAAGTTCCAGAAAGTTCAGTCCCAGAGGAAAGACAACAAAGCCACAACCAGCCCACGACACCCTGGTGTACATAAGTAAACCTTTATCGTGGCAGACACTGAGATTTTTACAGTCATTTGGCACTGGGACACAACCTCACCCATCCTGACTGATACAATATCCTTGCAAGCCTTTCGTTGCACATCTATAAAATAGTTTTCTCCACGAATATTATACATTTCACTCTTCAATTTGCTTTTTGTTTTTCTAAACTCAGTGTAACATGGGCATTTGAGTCTACTTTGAAATAAAACCAGTCTGAATTTCCAAAGGCCCCAAAACAGTCTCCTAAAGCCAGAAACTTCTGTTTCTTTAAAATACAGGTCAACAGGGACGTTCCTGGTGACACAGTGGTTAAGAATCCGTCTGCCAAGGCAGGGGACACGGGTTCAAGCCCTGGTCCAAGAAGATCCTACATGCCGCAGAGCAACGAAGCCAGCAAGCCACAGCTACTGAGCCCATGTGCCACAACTACTGAAGCCCATGTGCCTTGAGCCCGTGCTCTGCTACAAGAGACGCCACTGAAATGAGAAGCCCTCACACCACAGCAAAGAGTAGCCCCCACTCATTGCAACCAGAGAAAGCCCACACAGCAACGAAGACCCAATGCAGCCAATAAATAAATAAATAAATATATTTAAAAAAAATACAGGTCAACAGAGAAGTTCTCCAGAAAAAACCCATGTGGGAAGTAAGCTGAGTGGGTCAGAGTGTGAATTCCAACATCAGAGCCTCCTTGTTCTCTGAGTATAATTGGCAGTGGATTTGCACGATTCCACGGCTTTTCCTGCCCAAGAAAGGCAGGAAAACTAAGAGGCTGTTACAGTGCCCATCTTTCTCTTTGTAATCTTATAGGTGCTGCCTGTGGTTGGAAGCAAAATCCTGGATTTCCTCAACAGCTTGGAGTCAGAGGGCTGTTACTGCGATTATGATTGCAATTGAAGTGCTGGAAGAACTGAGTGTTTTGTTTTTCAGTTATATTATCAAACTCGAATTCCAATTGGCCTCCTGGGCTCCCTCTGTCTGACAGTGGCACCCCCATGCTGCCAGGTCCACACACTGGAAACCTTCTTTCACTGCCCAGACCACTAGCATATGAGCTCCAAGGGGATGGAGATCTGTTTTGTTCACTGCCATGTCCTCAGTGTCTGCAACACTGCCTGACACACAGTAAATGCTCAATAAATATTTCATGAGTGACTGACTCGAAGTACTTGCCAAGACCTGTGACTTCTCCCGCTGTAATTCAGCTTCCACCTGTCATCATCCCTCACTCCCACTGTTATTACCTGCGGTGGATTAAAGACAGCCACTATCTATGGACGATGCTCCCACTGACATGTGGGGGTATGTCCCCAACTCTTGAACCTGGGTGGCTTCTGTGACTACTTGAACCTAAAGAATATGGTAGAAGTGATGGATTTAAGAGGCAGGCAATTTCCACTTCCTGTCTCTTGAAACTCTCACGCTTACAGCCCTGGGCTGCTGGACAGGCTCTGAGAGACTACATGGAGAGGGAGAAAGGCCCAATGGAGACCAGCCTTCCAGCCATGCCTTTCAAGCAGCCAGACAAAAGAGCGATGCTCTCTTGGACCCTCGAGACCATCTCAGTCGACCAGCTGAATACTGTTGAGTGACTCTAGCTGGGTGTTCTGTCAAACAGAAGAATCGGGACTTCCCTGGTGGTGCAGTGGTTAAGAATCCACCTGCCAGTGCAGGGGACACGGGTTTGATCCCTGGTCCGGGAAGATTCCACATGCCGCAGAGCAACTAAGCCCGTGTGCCCCAACTACTGATCCTGCGCTCTAGAGCCCGCGAGCCACAACTATGGAGCCCATGTGCCACAACTACTGAAGCCGGTGCTCCTAGAGCCCATGCTCTGCAGCAAGAGAAGCCCGCACACTGCAATGAAGAGTAATCCCCACTCACTGCAACTACAGAAAGCCTGCGCGCAGCAACAAAGACCCAACACAACCAATAAATAACCAACCAACCAAACAAAAACCAACCAAAAACAAACAAACAAACAAACAAACAAACAAACAAACCAGAAGAATCATTCAGCTCAGCCCTGGGCTGATCCACACAATTGTAGCTGAGTCCAAATTCCTGATCTCCATGATTGCAAGATGTGGTACGTCATTAAGTTTGGGGGAGATTTGTTGATGCGGCAATAAATTACCAGAACATTACCCTGCTGGGGACCCTATCACTTCTTACCTGGAAAACTGACTCCTACATTCAGTTTCCTGCCGTTCCAACCATGCTCTATACTGCTCAGTTTGTTTTCCTGAAGAAGCTGTGGGAGTCCTGTTTTTTTGTGTTTGTTTGTTTTTTAAGTTATTGTCAACAGGATACAGCCCAATCTCTTTAGCCTGCTCCCACTGGCCTTCTAAGATCGCTCTTTGAATTCAGCTTTCCAAGTTCTCCTATTCCTCCTATTATGTTCCAGCCAAATTCAATCTCTGGTCCACACCCTCGACACCCCATAATTTTTATTTTGTTCATACACTTCCTCCTTCTGGAATGCCCTTCCTTTCATCCATGTATGTTCACATCCTACTTGCCTTCCAAAGACTTCCAAGAATGTCAGTTTCCCTAGTGGACGTAATCTCTCTCTCCTGAATTTCCACATCATTTGATCTGGGGCTCTCATGCAACATACCCTTTTTCTGCCTTTTTAATGTTATAATTTAAAACTAGGTCTTTAACTTCCTCATAGACCAGGGAATCCTGGGAGACAGGGTTCACATCTTATTTACTTATTACCAAAACTAGCAAAGAACTCAGCTCTTGGTGGATCCTTAATAAATATTTGTTGGACAAACAGGAGGTTAAGTGGGAGAACAGGTCAGATACGTCTGCTGGAACCATGTCACCAGGCATCAGGTCCTCTCTCCATTTCTCAGCTCTGTTTTCTTCTGTCTTGGTTTCTTTTAGAGTCAGGCTCTGCCAGCTGGTGGCACAGATGGTCCCTCGCAGCCTCATACTTACACCCTACCACTTTAGCACCCCGCCACTGAAAAGGGTGATTCTTTTTTCCCAATAGTGCCAGAAAAAGTCTAGGGATGAGGACTCACTAGACACACAGGAGGCCTTTCTCTGAGCCAATCACTTTGGCTCTAGCCAAAGGGATGGACTGTCCTGACTGTCCAGTTCTGGGTTTTCAAGAGACCCCAGGAGCTAGAGCTGGAGGTGGTGGTGGAGGGAAGTATCCTAAAGGAAAATGATGGGCTGTTAACGGAATGGAAGTTGGATAGGGAAGACAAGAGATTCCACCCCACCCGTCCTGGGAGGAGAGACCAAGATCCACAGAAAATGAGTGCTTTTCCTCAAGCTTAGTGTTAGGTGCCTGCACTTTACCGAACCCTTTAAAGAGAACTGTGCTGGGACTTCCCTGGCAGTCCAGTGGTTAGGACTCCGTGCCTCCACTGCAGAGGCCTGGGTTTGATCTCTGGTCAGGGAACTAAGATCCTACGAGCCGTGTGGTGTGGGCAAACAAACAGATCTGTGCCAACCAGGTAACAGGGTACCCAGGCCCATGACAGCTCCACTCCACTAGCTCTGCCCCCTCCCCCATCTCTGCTCCTTATCCAAATCATCTTCCATTTGTCTCTGATTTGTCCATCCTCACCAGTCATGCCTAACTGTCATCTTTCCTGGCTCCCTACCCCTCTTAGCATCCATGAGCATGAAACACAAGACCTGTTTAATGCCACTTCCCTGCCCGACCCCACCTGTACCACCACCACAGATTTACATCCTTGGCCTGCTATTGGCCATCAGGCAGAAAGCCAACCTGAACAATAAAGAGACAGAGCCCTGATGATATTGCTTGAGCTCCTGAAGCCAGCCATACCTGAAGCGAGATCTACCTCTGTTGTGGGTTAAAGGGTGTCCTCCAAAAAGAAATGTTGAAGTCTGAACCTCTGGCACCTGTGCATGTGACTTTATTTGGACATAGGGTCTTTGCAGATATAATTAACTTAAGATGAGGCTGTACAGGTGTCCTTATAAGAAGATGGGAGTCCTTACAGGAAGAGGAGAAGAGACATAAGACATAGACACATAGGGAGGATGCTATGTGATGACGCAGGCAGAGATTGGAGTGCTGTGTCTACAGCCAGACACCAGACACGAGAAGCTGAGAAAGGCATGGAAAAATCTCCCCTAGAGACTCCAGAGAGGGAGAAAGCTTCTAGAAGGAACAAACCTTGCCAATACCTTGACTTCAGACTTCTAACTTCCAGAACGGCGAGGGGATGTTTCTGTTGTTTTATGCCACTCAGTTTGTGGTCATTTGTTAGGGCAACTCAGAAGGAAACCTACACTATTCCTATGTTTCTCCTTTACTCTCACACTTCTGCCAAACTCACAATACTTCTGACCCCAGATGTGTGAGCATTTCCCCACACCAAGAAATTCTCTGACACCAGTAGTGTGTCCTACAATTCAATTCAATTCTGACACTGTCTCCCTGGAGAAAGCATCAGATTCCATGGTTTAAGGGCTCGGTCCTACAAGACTGTCCCCACTCCCACGTCAGATACCAATTTCAAGTCCAGGTTGTCACCTGAGCTTCCAACCAACTGGCTATAGGCCAGAGGTTCCAATGACTCCCTCCTTGAGTTAGATTAATTTGCTAGAGCAGCTCACAGAACTCAAACATTTTACTTTCTAGATTACCAGTTTATTATAAAGGGACATAACTCAGGAACAGCCAGCTGGAAGAGATGCACAGGGCAAGTGGGGAAAGGGCTCAGAGCTTCCGTGCCCTCTCTAGGCAGCCACACACTACCAGAATCTTCACGTGTTCCCCAATCCGGAAGCTCTCCAAACCCCATCCTTCTGGGGTTTTACGGAGGCTTCATTCCATAGGCGTGAGTGATTAAGTCATCAGCCACTGGTGACTGGACTCAATCTCTAGCCCCTCTCCCCTCCTTGGATGTCAGGGATGGGACTAAAAGTTCCAACCTTCTAGTCACACAGTTGGTTCCCCTGGCAACCAACCCCCATCCTCAGATGACTTAGGGGCTTTCCAAAAGTCACCTCATTAATGTAACAAGACACCTTTTATAGCTCTCATCACTTAGGAAATTCCAAGGGTTTTAGGAGCCCTGTGCCAGGAACCAAATATACATTTCTTATTATAAATCACAATATCACCGCAGCCCTAGGAAACTAATACACCTTCTCATTTTTTTCCCATTTTGTGAGCCAATGAATTTCTTGGTTGCTTAAGCAAAATTCTTTCTATTACAGCTAAACTCCTGAATCACACGTGTTACCTAGTCTATGTACTAAGGATGCAACGGCAAATTAGACCCTTTTTTAAAAAATAGGTTTTTTAAGGTTATTTTTGCAGCATTCAATTCCACTCCCTATGTTTAATATAAAGTATATAATAGATGGGGGGAGGGGTTGGTGGCTGTTTTCTAACCAAGAGTTGTCTAGCCAATTCATTCTGCAAATGTTGTGTGCTCACCAACTATAGTTTAGTGGTAAATCAGTCAAACTATACCTGGCATCGCCTTTTCTTTTTTTTCTTCTCTCCCCTCACCCCCTGCCTCTAGCAACCACCAATCTTCCTCTGAAACTAAGAGTTTGTGGGTTTTGTTTGCTTTTAGATTCCACATATAAGAGAGATCATACAGTGTTTGTCTTTTTCTGCCTTATTTCACTTAACATAATGCCCTCAAGGTCCACCCATGTTGTCACAAATGACAAGATCTCATTCTTTTTTTATGGCCGAATAATATTCCATATATATATATAATCACAATTTCTTTACCCATTCATCCATTGAGGTACACTTAGGTTGTTTCCATATCTTGGCTACTGTAAATAATGCTTCAATGAACGTGGAGGTGCAGATGTCTCTTTGACCTAGTGTTTTCATTTTCTTTGGATAAATACCCAGAAGTGGAATTGCTGGATCATATAGCAGTTTTATTTTTAATTTTTTGAGGAAACTCCATACTGTTTTCCACAGTGGTTGCACCAATTTACTTTCTCACCAATAGTGCACAAGGGTTCCCTTTTCTCCACATCCTTGTCTCACATTATTTCTTGTGTTTTTGATAACAGCCACTCTGACAGGTGTGAGGTGATATCTTGTTATGGGTTTTTTTGTGGGGTTTTTTTGGCTATACCATGTGGCATGCGGGATCTTAGTTCCCTGACCAGGGATCAATCCCATGCCCCCTGCAATGAAGCTGAGAGTCTTAACCACTGGCTGGCCAGGGAAGTCCCTTGTGGTTTTGATTTGAATGTTCCTGATGATTAGTGATGTTGAGCATCTTTTCATGTAACTGTTGGCCATCTGCATGTCTTCTTGGAAAAATGTCTATTCAAATCTTCTTCCCATTTAAAAAAATTTTTTGTTTGCTTGTTTATTTGTTTAGCTATTGAGTTGTATGAGTTCTTTACATATTTTAGATATTAGTCCCTTTTCAGTATATGATTTACAAATATTTTCTCCCATTAAGTAGGTGGCCTTTTCATTTTGTTGATTGTTTCCTTTGCTGTGCCAAAGCTTTTTAGTATGATGTAGTCCCACTTGTTTATTTTTGCTTTCATTCCTTTTGCTTTTGGTATCAGATTAAAAAAAAAAAATCATTGCCAAGATCATGTACAAGAGCTTACTACCAACATTTTCTTCTAGGAGTTTTATGGTTTCAGGTCTTACATTCAAGTCTTTAATCCATTTTGAGTTAATTTTTGTGTATGGTGTAAAACAGTGGTCAAGTTTCATTCTTTTGCAAGTGGCTGTTCAGTTTTCCCAACACCACTTATTGAAGAGACTGTCCTTCCCACATTATACATATTCTTAGCTCCTTTGTCACAAATTAATGACCATATATGTCTGGATTTATTTCTGGGCTCCCTATTCTGTTCCACTGATCTATGTATCTGTTTGTATGCTGATGCCATACTGTTTTAATTATGAGCACTTTGAATGTGGTTTGAAATCAGGGAGCATGATGTCTCCAGCTTTGTTCTACTTTCTCAAGATTGCTTTTGCTGTTTGGGGTTTTTTTCAGTGGTTCTGTATAGGATGGAACCTATATGTTCTATTTGTTCTTTTCCTTCGAAAAATGCCGTTAGAATTTTTCTAGGGATTGCATTCAATTATGTTGAGGTACTTTCCCACTTTACCCAACTCATTGATGGTTTTTATCATAAATGGACATTGAATTCTGTCAAATGCCTCTTCTGCATGTCCCTACCTTTGAGTATTCCATCCTGCAGCACTAAGCCCAGCATCACTTAATATCACTGGGGCCAAAACCAGTGAGAAGGACAAGAAGAAACCCAAAGCCATACTGGGAAGGCAATTTCTTACCCCTGATTAATGAAAGTAATTTATCACAAGCACAGTTCAGACTCTAATCAAAAATCCGAATGGCTTCCCATCCCATACAAGATAAAGGCCAAACTCCTTAGCCGGGCACTCAGGGTGCCAGCCTGTATTTCCATCACCTCCCACTATACTTGGCTCCTTCTTCTCTCCGTCCTTTGTCCCAGCCACATCAAATTACTGATTATTCCCCAAGGACATCACAGACTTCCCAAAATTGTTACATTCACTCATAGTAGCTCTGTCTACACATAGTCCCTTCCTCCATTGCAAAGTCCTACCCATCTATATTGGTTTCCTGGGGATGTCATAATAAATTACTACAAACTGGGTGGCTTAAGCTGACAGAAATTTATTCTCTCCTGCTTCTGGAGGCTATACATCTGAAATCAGGGTGGCAGCAGGGCCATGCTCCCGCCAAAGGTTCTAGGGGAGGATGCTTCCTTGTCTCTTTGTAGCTTCCGGTGGCTGCAATAACCATCAGCATTCCTTGGCTTGTAGCCCATCACTCCAATCTCTGCCTCTGTTGTCACATGGCATCATCCCCACCTGTGTCTGTGTCCAAATTTCCCAAGAGGACACCAGTCACTGGATGGGGACCCAACCTAATTCAATACGATCACAAATCTTAACTTGATCACACCTGCAAAGACCTGATTTCCAAATCAGGTCACATTCACAGGTATGGGGGTTAGAATACAAATAAATCTTTTCAGGGACCATCACCCTTCAAAGCCCAGCTCAAATGCCACTTCTTGCAGGAAGCCCTCATCACCTGCCTACAGCATGAATGCCTGGTACTCCCAAGCTCTATGAAGCCTTATCCCATTTGGCCCTGCAGTACAGACCTTTAAACTTACTGCCACTCATGAACAACAGGACTAGGATTCAAAATCTGTCTGTATGGCCCAAAGACCTCGAGCGGGCAGCGCCTGCTTTACTAGTCAGAAAATAACCTGTAAATGTCTGTCATTTTGAATTGAACTGATAAGGAGAAAAGTGATAAGGGAGAGAGTAGCTGTAGGGCACATGCTGGAATGGCTTTTAAGTCATTAAAAAAAAAGAGAGAATAAAGTTAAAACTGTCTTAATAAGAACTGAAAGGTGATCACAAATCTCTCTATTCCTCTCCTGCAGCTCTTTTGCCTCAGTTCCCCACTTGCAACAGTCAGAGTCTTGGTCTCTTGCGTGCTCTAGATCAGAGAGTTTTGAAAGCCTCGGAGGGACCAAGAAGAGTCTTTGAGACCCAAGAATGGCCCTTGTCCGGTGGCTGCAGTGGCCTCGAGGCTCAAGGACAGTGAAAAATCCCCCTCCCTGTGATTCCATGACAGCCTCCAGCTACAGACTCTGACCGCGCAGTTGAAAACCCCAAATCCAACGCACACCAGGAAGACTGTCTGTCTCTCAATGGGATAGTCTTGGTCCCCATGGTTCTGCACAGAAAACTGGTGGCCAGTGACTGGGCCCAGGTAATGCTGATCCGAACACTAAGAGGAAACAGCCTGCTGGCCCAGAGCCCAGCCTCACTCCCTCCATGATCTCAGCACTTGACACAAGCGGAGCTACTGCAGCCTGCTTGGAGACAAGAATAACATTGCAGTGTCCTAGTCATCCTGAAATAGCTGAGGAATGATCACCCAGTACCCTGACGCCTGTCTTTCGGGAGAGACTTTCAGAAATGGCCCAGTAAAATGCAGCTTTACTTATTCCTCTTCATTAGAATGTTTCAATCAGACAGCAAATCAGGCTTTGGGGCTCAGGTTCCAGCAACCTTTTCATTAGGGTTCCTCTCTGGTGTTTTGGTAGCTCTTGCTGAATTGGGCAGCTGACGTAGGGACTCTTCCTAAATCAGGGTCCTTGAGCAACTGGCCTCTTTGGCAAAACTCACAAAAAATTCAAGAGGAAAAGAAAGTACTAAGAACAGTCCTTATAGAGCACTTCCATGGCCTGATCAAGCACTATTTTAAGCACTTTACGTAGGCAGGTACTGCAGAAGACTGTATTATTGTCCCAAATATTCTCTGCTCTTCCTTATGGGAGAATTATCTCTCCCCACCATGCTGACTTCAAGCTCAGCCAAGGAAATGTAAGCAGAAGTGACAGATGCAATTTTCAAGAACAAGCCTTAAGAGCCAGTGCATGGATCCACCATCAACCACTCTTCTCCTGCTGCCCTGACACCAGCGATGTCTCAGAAAAGGGCTGTTCCCTCAGTCTGGTCCCAAGGGGAAGAGCCAAAGCCAACCTATGATAGACACATGATACGAGCAAGGAATAAACCTTTCTTAGTGTCAGCCACTTAGTCTTTGGAGCTGTTTGTCATTACAGCACAACTTAACCTAAGCTGACTATTAACCTCATTCCCATTTCACAAACGAGGGAATCAAAGTACCCAGAGACTGTGCACTTTGCCTTAAAATGTCTTGTTTCTTTCAAAACTCCTTTAGCTGGCAAGATTCCCATGTACGCTCTGTTCTTCTTCATTTTCCATGGAGGTGATTAAGAATAAGCAGCAGATCATTTGATCCCCAGGAGGTAGAAGAGACCGGGTAGATAGACATACAATAAAACATAACTGGTTATTGAGTGAGCTGGACTGATTGGTATGCAAAGCAGGAAACAACTTTGTTCCACACCAACGTCTTTCAGGAATTAATAAACAATTTCGTCATTAGAGATTTTAAAACTGAGATCAAAACTCCAATCTCTCAACCATTTGAAAGCTTCTCTTCTGCCCCGCATTTGGAAATCTGCCATGGGGGAGAAGGTCATGGTGGTTTTCTGATTTCCCTCCTAACCCCTTCCCCACTCACCTGACTGCCTTAGGCTCTTGCAGAATTAGGGTTGGGGACGGGATGGGAGGGTAAGAAGCAGGAGAAGCCTTACTTGGTTTTAGTGCCCTCTGGGTGTGGCAGGTGGTCAAATGCTTATGAATTCCCCAGAGTCTCCCACTGGGGACATCCCACAGCACCAGTTTCTGGCCCAGATAATATACTACCTGGCTAACCACTTAGGACCAGTTTCTGCATCCAATTGCTTTCTGCTGCAGGCAGAAGATCCACTTACATGGAATATGGCTTTACTGAGATACAATTGGCCTACAATAAACTATACATGCTTAAAGTGAACTGCTGGTAAATTTTGACTTTTTTTTTTTAAATAAAATTTTTATTTTGAGATAACTGTAGATTCGCATGTAAGAAATAATACAGAGAAACTCCATGTACCCTTTACTGTTTTCCCCAAGGGTAGCATCTTGCAAAATTCTAGAACAATATCACAGTCAGGATATTGACATTGATACAGTCTAGATATAGAATATTTCCATCACCACCAAGGATTCCTCATGTTGCTCTTTTATAGCCATAACTCCTTTTTAACCCCTGGCAACCACAAATCTGTTTTCCATTTCTAAAATGTTGTCATGTTAAGAATATTACATAAATGGAATTATACGGTAGTATTTTGAGATTTTTTTCACTCAGCATAAATCTCTGAAGATCCACCCAACCTGTTTCATTTATCAATAGCCAGCTCCTCTTTATTGTTGAGTAATATTCCACGGATAGTATGAATAGCGCACAAACTAGCCGTTTAATCACTGAAAGATATCTGCATTATTTCCAGTTTTAGAGTATTGCAAATAAAGCTGCTATGAACATTTACGTGCAGATTTTTCTGTGAACAAAAGTTTTCATTCTCTGAGATAAAAGCCTGGGAGTACAATTAATAGATCGTATGGTAAGTGCATGTTTAGTTTTTTTTTTAAGAAACTATCAAATTGTTTTCCAGAGTGGCTGTGCCACCTTATATTTTCACAAGGATCCAGCTTCTCTGCGTTCTTTCCAGAATTTGGTGTTGTCACTATTGTTTATTTTAGCCATTCTCATAGGTGTGTGGTGTGATCTCACTGTGGATTTAATTTGCATTTCCCTCATGGCTGGTCATGTTGAACGTCTTCTCATGTGCTTATTGGCCATCTGTTTATCTTCTTTTGATAAAACATTTGTTTCTGTTTTTTGCCCATTTTGTAACTGGACCACTTTCTTAAAAAATATGGGGTTTTGAGAGCTCTTTATTTTACATACTAGTCCTTTGTCTGATACATGGGTTGCAAATCTTTTCAGCCAGCCTATTGCCTATATTACTATCCTGTTAACAAGCTATTTCACAGAGCAAAAGTTTTTAACTTTGATAAACTTTAATTTACCAATTTTTACTTTTAAGGATCTTGCTTTTGGTGTCAAGTTTAAGGGCCCTTTACCTAGTTCTAGATACCAAAGCTTTTCTCCTGTTTTTTTTTATTTAATAAGACTTTATTTTTTGCTGGTTCACTTTATTTTTAACCCTTTATTAGAATATAATTGCTTTAACCTGTTGTGCCAGTTTTTGCTGTACAACAAAGTGAATCAGCTGTATTTATACATATATCCCCATATCCCCTCCCTCCTGCGGCTCCCTCCCACCCTCCCTATCCCAGCCCTTGAAGTCATCACCCATCATCGAGTTGATCTCCCTGTGTTATGTAGCAGCTTCCCACTAGCTACCTATTTTACATTTGGTAGTGTATATATGTCAATGCTACTCTCTCACTTCATCCCAGCTTCCCCTTCGCCCCCCACCCCATGCCAACAAGTCCATTCTCTACATCTGCATCTTTCTTCTTGCCCTGTCACTGGGTTCATCAGTACCATTTTTTTAGATTCCATATATATGAGTTAGCATACAGTATTTGTTTTTCTCTTTCTGATTTACTTCGCTCTGTATGACAGACTCTAGGTCCTTCCACCTCTCTACAAATGAGTCTTATGTTTTAAATTCAAGTCTGTGTACTTCAAGTTGAGTACATTTTTGTATGAAGTTTTGACTTCCGAAGAGGTCCACTGAACCAAAGATCAAGATGATGAACCTTCCATCATTCCCAAAAATTTCCCCCGGGGGCCCCCAGTGATTCCCCTCTCCTGTCCCTCCCCCACCCTCAGGTCACACTCACCTGCTCTCTGGCACTAGAGATAAATTTGCATTCTCTACAGTTTTATATAAATGGCCTCATTCAGTCCGTGCTCTTGTTTTGGGTGGGCTGCTTTCACGCAGCACCATTCTTTTTAGCTTCATCACGGAGTTCCCCTTCCAGAGACCTGAAGCCTGGCCACCGTCCACAGGACCCGTGGGAAAGTCCACTCACCCATGTCCTGACACAATGCGAGTGCAGCCCGTTCCCAGGCAGCTGCCCTGAGTTGCTCCACCTTTATTTCCCAGGTGTGGCAGGTTTCCGTGTGAGGCCACTCCCGGGGGACCGTTCAGGCTCTCTCAGCACCTTGGCTTGAGAAAGGGAAAGGCACCCCTCCCCGCCTTTGCACTGCATCCTGATGATCTGGGGGAAAACCTTCCCTTTCCAGCCTCCTTGTGGAACTTCAGCTTCCCCTGCACGGCCTCCAGCGGCTGATGCCCTGAAAGTCCCCTGCTCGGTCTGGGGCATCACTTTAGTGAGTTGCGCAGAGATGGTCTGGAGCCTTTCTTGAGAATACGTGGGCACCTAACATCCTGTGTTCTCAGCGTGGGGGCCTCAGGGAAAATAGAGACAACAGGAAGAGGTGCACATTAATACCCTGTATAATCACTTGGGATGTTAAGGGACACCCTTGCATAGAAATGTTCCTATAAGGGTTCTGCACCCAATTCCAACGTGGGTGCGTTTGGTGGGGGAGAGGCTCCCCACACCAGCAAGAAACGCTCCGACACCAGCTGGGTGTCCTACAGTTCTACTCAGTTCTAACACTGTCTACCTGGAGATAAAGTCCAATTGCACAGGTTAAGGGCTCTGTCCCACAAGACTGCCCCTCCCCCACCACTTCAGACGCCAACAGAAAGCCCAGGTTATCAGCTCTGTGCTTCTGATCCACCAGCTATAGACTGGAGGTTCCAGTGACCCCCCTCCTTGGTTTCGATTACTTTGCTAGAGCGGCTCACAGAACCGACAGATATTTTACTTTCTAGATTACTGACATGGCATGTCGCCTGCCATATCAGTAAAGGATGTAGCCGAGATCAAGCCACCAGCCAGTGCAGCTGCCCACCTGTGCACCCCGAGGGGATTCAGGAAGGAGAAAAACAGGATACTGACCCTCCACAGTTAAGGTGCATATCAAAGGAATGATTTCAAGGAGCCCAGACTCTTGCATCTTCCCATACATAGAAAAGCCTTAAATGCATTAACGTGATGTCTGCTTTCCCTAACTTAACAGTAATCTTGCGACTTCCCTGGTGGCGCGGTGGTTGAGAATTCACCTGCCAACGTAGGGGACATGGGTTCGAGCCCTGGGCCGGGAAGATCCCACAGGCCTCGGAGCAACTAAGCCTGTGAGCCATAACTACTGAGCCTGCGCTCTAGAGCCCTCGAGCCGCAACTACTGAAGCCCGAATGCCTAGAGCCTGTGCTCCGCAACAAGAGAAGCCCCCGCAGTGGGAAGCTCGCGCACCACAGCAAAGAGTAGCCCCTGTTCGCCACAACTAGAGAAAGCCCGAGTGCAGCAACAAAGACCCAATGCAGCCAATAAAAATAAATAAATAAATTTATAAACAAACAACAAAAATTAGTCTTTTGATGTTCCGACTACTTGGGTTTTTGTTGCAAAAACTCCTATATATCCCGGCTTCCCCCCCTTATCTCTTCAGAGCAGTCCCTCACAGCTATCCGAGAGGCTGCCTCCCGGACTTAAGTCCTCAGAGAGTCCACTGAGTAAAACATAATTCTCAGCTTTCAGGTTGTGTATTTTTTTTCAGTTGACAGACATAACTCAGAACTCGCCAGATGGAAGCGGGCAGAGGGCAAGGTGTGTGGGAAGGGGGTGGGGCTCCCGTGCCCTTCCAGGCACCACTCTCCCAGACGCTCCATGTGCTCACCGGTCCAAAAGCTCCCCAAAGCCCCTCCTTTTGGGTTTTTATGGAGGCTTCACTACAGAGGCTCCATTGATTAAATCACGGACCACTGGTGATGGATTCACCAACCCCTCCCTTCTCTGGAGGTCAGGGGGATGGGACTGAAAGTTCCAACCCTCTAATCACATGGTTGGTTCTCCCAGCAACCAGCGCTGGCTGTAGGTGTTTTCCAAGAGTCTCCTTATTCATATAACAAAAGACACCTGATCATGCTATTCACAGGCCATTCTAAAGGTTTTGGGAACTCAGTGCCAGAAACGGGGTCAAAGACCAAATACATATTTCTTAGTATCAATCACAACATCACAGACTCCAACCCGGATGCCTCCAGTTGAATCTGTAACCCAAGTATCCCAGACGTCATCAGCTTATGAGTTCACGCGCTGTCCCAATCAGAGTAGCCAGGGCCCCAGCCTCCTTGACCACACACTTTTACCAGGATCCTCTGCAGGTTTTCTAGAACTCCAGATGAAATGCCCACAAGACCTACACATCTCTCCTGACTCCACCTTCACCTCCATCAGCCCTGAGATCCTGGGTCACTCTCTTACTCTCCTCTCCCCAGGACCCCTCCCCCATCTAGAGCCCAACTCCTCTGACAATGGCGAGCCCTCCCAGACAGTCTGGCTTCACCCCAGCAGGGCACAGACCCCTTCCTCAAGTGCCCCCAGCAAGGCTGAGCCAGACTTATTTCATATTTAATACTGGAAACTTGGGGGTAACAGAAAAAAAGATAGCATGGAGGGTCTTCACAGAAGTTCCCTTCTTAGGGTTGCCAGATTCAGCAAATAAAAATATAGGCTGCCCAGTTCCATTTGCATTTCAGATAAACAAGAAATAACCTTTTAGGAAGTCTTGTGCAATATTAGGAACCGTGCAATAGTTGAGACATACTTATGCTAGAATATTATTTGTTGTTTATCTGAAATGCACATTTAAGTGGTTGTTCAGCATTTTATCTGGTAACTCTGCTCCCTTCTGGTGTCTTTCAGTTGCCCTTTCAGGGCAACTGAACGTGTTGTCCACTGCACAATTCAACTTACCTCCCACCATGGGAGTATCCTGAATACACCCTCCCTTCCCGGGGTCCAGGCTTCTCCTTCCTCAAGGCTCAATGCCCAAGAAGGAGTTTTCCCCTAGGAGAGCCTAAAGTCCCTTCCAAGTCCCTATTTTGGGTCCCAGGATGACTGACCAGGGGAGCAACCACTCCTTGCAGAGGAAACCCACCCACACTCAGAGGAATGTGGTCTTGCCCTCTGCCCCGAAAAAGGGCCTCAGAACAATATTCTGGAATCAGCATATTTCCTGAGGTCTTAGGTTGCATGGTTGCTCTAGAATAACCTGGCCTGGGGGAATATCTGTGGGAGAGTCCAGGTTGCCTCAGGCCGTGCCTGGCTTGCTGCCTTTAGGGGACTCCGTCTGCCTGCAGTGAAGATAAGGCTCCAGGCAGCTTTCCTGGACCTTCCGATAACCGCTCCCAGTCTTGGATGAGACCACATCACACATCTTCCCAGAAGAAACAACAATTTTAGAAACCTCCGTGATGCAGCTCCGCCTACTCCGTGATGCAGCTCCGCCTACAGGAAGACGCTCTTTACTTTATCATACAGAGAACCAAACCTCCCCATTTGGAACAGGGTGACACGGCTACTTTACCTTTACAGAATCAAAGGCCTACTAAAGGTTTTCCCCTAAATCAAGGCCAAGATCCCAGCCTCTGCTTAAACACGAGGACAGCCTGTGCATTTAAAACGTTGGTTTCTCCTCCAAAGAACCACCAAACTTTCATAAAATCTAGGAGTCCAGTCTTAGCCAAGCCCTCACCTGCTCGCCCCTCCAGCCCCGCCAGTACGCACCACCAGTGACTCATCCAACGGACAGATTTTAAATCTTTGAATGCCTTGCTAGGTTTTTTGGGTTCAAAACACAGTGATACTTCAATTATGCAGCTCTGCTGGCACCACATTCTTCAAAAACAAATGAGTTTTCCAGATAACTGAAGCTTATCTTTACAAAAAGCAATACTTTGTTGACTTTAGTCATTTTGACTGGAATCTGTCAAAAATGTCACAGCACAGTTCTATGTCTGCTGTTTTTAGTTTTCCATCTCCTTTGTCCTCCGGCTACCAGATGGTTTAACACTGCTGCTAACACGTCTGTCTGTAGCGGCTCCCTCCCCGGTCGTGACTTGCTGTTGAGAAGGATGTGCTAAAAAAGAGTGAATAGAATTTCCGGGTCTAAAGGTTTTTCTCACAAATAAAGCTCTTGTCTTTAGCGTGGGACTTAGTGAAGGTTATTCCAGGGGCTCGGAGGGTTTTGTTTTGCTTTGTGGCTTAATTTTAGATTTTCATCATTCTGAAAGGTTAAGATTTCTTCCCTTCCGCATCAGTGAGATGGATGTTATTATCATGAAATCTGCAAGTTCCTTTAGAACGAGCTATAAAAGTTAGAGCCGTTGCTAAGGGAACCAGGCAAAGCTTGCTTAATGTATAAACCTGGCTATTATATTTAAAATTCAAGCAGCAGCCAGAGATGCCTAATGGAAGAGGGAAGACCCTGCTTTTGAAGAAGAAAGTGGAAAATTGCTCCTCTCTCGTGGGACAGGGGAGCTTCTGAGGTTCATCATTTGTAGCCTAGAGACAAATTTCTGTGACTACTCTTTCGTGTTTCTGACAGTAGAAGAAAAGGAAAGGTAACTCTTCCAATAGGAAAGCGAAGAGGAAATAGAGGCAGCCCTCTCTTCCCTCCTAGCGGTTTGGTTGATTTGGAGAAAAAGCAGAGGAAGGCCAAAGCTGTGATACCAGCCCTAGAGATGGAAAGGACAACTTGGAGATACAGACCCAGAAGGAAGGTGAGGAAAAAGCTAAATATCCTTTTTCCCCCACCAAAGGAAACAGGTTTAAAAAAATTAAAATGTTGAGATTGAAGAACAAAGACATTAAATTGTCCCTAGCTGCACGCTATCTCCTTTCCGGACCACTCCCTCACCCCCCACCCTTCCCTCTCCATCCTGGTGTCAGATCATGTGGGAGGAGAACCAAGTTAGGTCAGAGAATCTGCGATTTCAAGAGACAGTCCAGTTCATCACACTCAATTAACCACTGCAGAATCTAAGGCCCACAGAGGTCCTCATCAGGGAGGAATGTGAGCTCGAACTCCTAACCCAGGATGTTTTCTCACTGCATCAGCCACGGCAGGAATATCTCTTGAAAATTCAGGAATTTTCTCACTTAACAGTGCTCCCTCAGACCTATAAAGAGCAATGTTTCCAAAGTGTGTTCCACAGAACAGTAGCCCAAGAGATGCTCCAACAGCTCCACATGTGGGTGTCTACCCCAGACAACTGAAAGCAGGAACTCAAACAGACATCTGCACACCCCTGTTCACAGCAGCACCATTCACAATGGCCAAAAGGTGGAAATGACCCCAGTGTCCATCGATGGATGAATGGATAAACAAAACGCAGTCTATACATACAACGGTATGTTATCCATCTTGAAAAGGACAGAGGTTCTGACATCTGCTACAACATCAATAAACCTTGAGGAAAAAATGCTAAGTGAAATAAGCCAGTCACAAAAGGACAAATACTGTGTGATTGCATTTATACGGTGTCTCTAGAGTAGTCACACTCATAGAGACAGAAAGTAAAGTGATGGTTGCCAGGGGCTGTGGGTGGGGGGAAGAGGGATGAGGAGTTACTGTTTAATAGGTCCAGAGTTTCCATTTGAGGACAGATGGAAAGGTTCTAGAGATGGATGGTGGGGCTCATTGCACAGCAATGTGAACTGACAATGCTGCTGGGTGGTACATTCTGTGGTATGTATATTTCACCACACACACACATCCACACACACACACAAAAGAGATGCTCCACTAATTAGTGGCATCACCAAACAAACCATCCCGGGTCTGAATCCCCCCCTCCCCCCCACACACAGCCTCAGCCCTGGCAAGTCAGTGCACATTCAGTAAAAGACTCCGAGAAGTCCTAAATCAAAGACGGTTTAATTCAATTTAATCAAGCATTTCCTCCAGTGAATAGAAACCCTTTTTATTTTCATGGAGCGCTATTAATAGCCCACATCCTTGGTGCACACTCGGGAAATGCTGATCTACAGCTGCTACTGCTCAAAGCGCTGCTTCTGTCCATACCTCGCTAGGAGCTGCCAGCAGCTAAAAACAGCCCCTGACAGTTACACCTCAGTAATATTTATTGACTATTGGACAATCAATGAGCTTATTAATTGTCCCCATTCTACTGATGAAGAAACTGGGGCCCCAAAAAGTCAAGCCCCCCCCCCCCCCCGCCCAGCTCAAGGCCTCACAAAGCTACTCTGCCAAGACCAGTGGCAGAGTGGAGCCAGACCTCTACCCCAGTTCCCTAAACCCTGGTCTGGAATGTGTCCCCCAACCTCTGTGCTGATCTCCTGCTGCCCCTCCTGGGTGCCAGTGTGTGAGCAAGTTCATGGAAGAAATTCCCAGCCCCAGGGTTGCTGCACAGCAGGTGGGGACACCAAGGGAGCAGAAGGACTCAGGGACTGCAGACCCCAGTCCTGACATCTCAGGGTCCTTAATGCCAGGGTTCCCAGCCTCCATCTTCCGTCTCTCTTCCCTTCTCCAAAATAGGGCTGGGGGCGTTTAGAGATGTCCCATCCCCTGATTTTTCCCCATGTAAGCCTCCTCTGGGGTATGATTAAAATACAGATTCAAATGAAATAAGTCAGACGGAGAAAGACAAACGCTGTATGATCTCACTCACATGTGGAATCAAAAATCAAACAAACAAAGAAACAAATTCACAGAAAAAGAGATCAGATTTGAGGTTGCCAGAGGCAGCGGGTGGGGGTGGGGGAATTGGGTGAAGGAGCAAACTTCCAGTTATAAGACATATAAGTCCTGGGGGATGAAATGTATAACATTATGACTATAGTAAAAAAATACTGTTTAGGTATATCTGAAAATTGCTAAGAGAGTAGATCCTGAAAGTTTTCATCAAAAGGAAAAAAAAATTTTTTGTAATTGTATAAGGTGGTGGATGGTTAACTAAACTTACTGTGGTCATCATTTTACAGTATATATGTATATCAAGTCATTATGCTGTACACCTTGAACTTAGTGTTGAATGTTAATTACATCAATGAAACAAAGAGTGTGCTTCAGTATCCTTGTCTATTAAAAAAACAAGTAAAAATGAAATGAAATGAAATGAAATAAAATAAAATAAAATAAAATAAAATAAAATAAAATAAAATAAAATAAAATAAAATAAAATACAGCTTCCCAGGCCCCTTTCCCCAGAGATTCTCACTCAGTAGGTCTGGGGCAGAACTGGGGAATGGTTGAATATCCTTCACCGTCACACTAAAAGGGATCTTAATAGAACACCCTCTAGTTTAGTTCCCTGTTCCACAGATATTGCAGCTGAGACTCAAGAGGGCTGAAGTGATTGTGGAGGTTCACACAACTACGTTTTCTAACCATTTAAAACCAGACACAAAACCAAAATACTTCTTTCCTCCAGGATAGCTGCAGGTCGGTTAGTTTTTAAATAAAAATGAATCATCCCTGCAAACCTTACCATCCATCCCTCCCTGCCCAGTGGAGACCACCCTTCTCCTGTTCCTTGGGCAGGTCCAGCCACCCAGAAAATGTCCCGGCCGCCATCTCCCTGCTGCAGACCCAACTCTGACTGCAGCCTTGACCCAAGTTGCTTTCTGAGCAGTGATGGAGGCCAAATGGTGTTTGGCTCTGCTTCCCCAGCCCACTTCCCTGTGAGCACACAGCTAGCTCAGGCTCTAACTATGCTGCAACAGGGAGCTGGCAGCCTCCGAGCTCTCCCTCCGACGGAGCCCCCATCTGCCCCCCACCCCCACCCCTCCCCCACCCCACTCCCACCCCTCCCCCACCCCCACCCCCCACCCCCACCCCTCCCCCACCCCCACCCCTCCCCACCCCACTCCCACCCCTCCCCCACCCCCACCCCCCCCACTCCCACCCCTCCCCCACCCCCACCCCTCCCCCACCCCCACTCCCACCCCTGCGGCTGCAGAACCTGCCGCCCCAGCCCGTCCTGGGAGATGGATGAGCGGCGCGAGGAGGCTGGGCACACACACAGCATTCCCGAGTCACTGGCGGGGCCTTGTCAGAGCAGATGGAAAAATTTGAGGACACTCCATTCCCCAAATTCCTTTGCTGAGAGCTCTACCCTGTCCCAGCCTCCACAAGTTAGAGTCTTTTCAAAACGAATTAAAACCCAGCAACTCCCCACCCACAACATATACACCAATTTTCTTACTTCAGGTCCCAAGAGGGAGGAGGTAGCTAAGAGATGGAAAATGGATAGATCACCAAGGGTGTTGTGTCCCCGGGATGGTGGGGGAGGGATGTCTGCCTGGCTTCGCTGGTGAGGTCCCTGCTCCCCAGCAGGAGGGCCCAGGTCATAGCTTCTCTGTTTGGGGGTGGGGAGTGGGTCTTGGGCCTCAGTGTCGCATGTGGTCCTGGGGTTCTTGCCAACCACAGGAGCACGGCTTGGAGTCACAGACCTGGCTTCAAACCCTGGCCTTCTGGCTGCAGGACAGTAACACTGAACCCCTCCGGAGCTATTTCCCCATCTGTAAAATGGGGATGATAGTATCTACTTCACCAGGTTGTGGTCAGAGGCGAGGGGTCAAGTGCTTGGCACAGGGCTGAATGCTCAGTGAATGGCAGTGATGATCACTTCCTGAGCTCTCCCAACACCAGGTCTCCTCTCCACAGCTCCCCTCTGCCCCAAGGGGTGCCACCAAGTACATGGGCAAGGGACCTGGACTGCAGTCATCATGGAGCAAATAATGGCCACCCAGAAATCACTGATTCAATTAAATAAAAATGTGCTCCACACACATACAAAAGTAATAATAATGGCCATGGGGGAGAGAGGTCTTAATTGGTGGGTTTTCATGTAAAATAAACATGGGGGATATAAGAACACCTGAAATTTGATCCAAGAATGTGTAATTTGATCTATTTTGCTAAACTGCTTTCCAGAAAGGTTGCATCAATTTACACCTCCTCACACAATGTAGGAAAACGTCTGCTTCCCTACCCCCTCCTCAACAATGCCTAGAGCAGCATTTTTGAAGGCATTGTCAGATTGATGAATTTTCTTAGTTGTCCTGACTGTTGTATCTGTGATGATAGGTGAGGTTGAAGGCATTTTTCATATTTATTGGACATTTGTGTTCTTTTGTGATTTTCCTATTCACGTCCTTTGCTTTTTTTTCTAGACTTCATTTTTGGTTAAATTACAATATTAATTTGCCATTGATGTATTCACTTATAATCATCAAATACAGAAAAGATAAATTTCTGACTTTGTCTTTTAATTTATCTTATTGTATTTCACGTATTCCAAAGTTTAACATGTTTAGAAACATTTCACTAGAAAGCCACCTTTTCTTTTATGATTTCTGCTTTTGATCTGACTCTCAAGAAGACATTCTTTGGTGATGACCTAGAGGCGTGGGATACAGAGGGTGGGAGAGAGAGGCTCAAGAGGGAGGGGCTGAGGGGAGATATGTATAAATACAGCTGACTCACTTTGTCGTGCGGAAACCGGCACCACACTGTAAAGCAATTGTACTCCAATAAAGATCTGAAGAACAAAAAAAAAAGACATTCTTTACCCCAAGATTATATAAATATTTGCTTATATTTTATTCTAGCACTTTGTTATTTTCTTTCCTATATTTGTACGTTTAGTCCCTCCAGAACAGTGCTGTTTAATACGGTAGCCACAAGCCACAGATGGCTATTTACACGTCAATCCATTAAAATAAAAAATTCAGTTTCTCAGCGCACTAGCCCCACTTCAAGTGCTGAATAACCACAGGTGGCCAGTGGCTACCACACCGAACAGCACAGATATAGATTACTTCCATCATCAAAGAAAATTCTACTGGACAGCACGGACCTAGAATTTATTTTGTGAATGATGCAGAAGGGTAGGGAACCCAACTCTTTTTCAAAATAGTTCAGGTAGTTGGTCCCAAAACATCTTTTGCGTAATCCACCATTTTGATCCTGATTTGAGATGTCACGTTTAAAACATTTATAAGTCTAGGGACTTCCCTGGCAGTCCAGTGGTTAAGACTGCGCACTTCCGATGCAGGGTGTGCAGGCTGGATCCCCGGTCGGGGGAATGACAATCCCACGTGCCGCGTGGCGTGGCCAAAAAATAAAATTACAAAATAAATAGAATAAAACGCTTACAAGCCTAGTAATATATGTCTGGACCCACTTCTGCCCTTCCTATTGCATTGCTTATCCTCCTAATCCCCACCAGGACCACGTGGTTCCAACCACTGTGATCCTGTATTTTAATATTTAGTAGAGTAAGATTTTATGGTTCCAACCACTGTGATCCTGTATTTTAATATTTAGTAGAGTAAGATTTTTTTTCTTTGCTCATTCTTCTTCTTTAAAAAAAAAAAAAAATCCTGGCAATTCTCACACTTATTTTTTCCGGACAAAGTTGACAATCATTTTGTAGTTTAGAGTTGGAGTTATATCTATACAGTCACTCAGCTCATGAAGGGCCTTCCTCTGGCCCCAGTTTTCTCAACTTCCTCCACTTCCCGTCAAACTCTGCGTGACCACGAGACTCAGCTGCTTGTGCTTCCACAGTGTCCGGCTCCTGGAACTCACTCCTCTGGTCCACTTGGGACTTCGGCTTTTTCTCTCAGTTCACGGGTCGCTGATCCGCGCCCCGCCGCCAGGGCAGAGGTAGGTGCTCCCTCTCCTGCTGCACTTTGTACACTCCAATCTCGGAACAATTAACTTGTGATTTTGCTTTTGTTTACAAGTCTGTCTTCTCACCATGAAAAACAATTTGAGGACAGGGACTATGACCTTTCAACTTGGAATTCCCATAACCTACCACAGTACTTTGGCTCCAGGTTGTCACTTAGCAAAGAGCATAACTCGGGCAGCGCTGGCAAAGTTGGCCCTGGCATGCGGTGGATGGCCTTGAACACAGATATGTGTGGGCCTGGAGCTGGCTGGGGCTGGGACAGCGCTGTACTGTGTTCAGTTAATCCGGCAGTGATGCGATAACTGCATTGGAGCCAGGAAGCAACAGAAAGCCAGGAGCTGAGTTAAGAGACCATTTTAAAGTTCAAGGCAGGCAGAGTAAAGGCCTCTCAATAAGGGTGGTGACTGGGGCTTGGAAAGGAGGGGACATTGTTGCAGGATGACGCAGGGTTAGAATTGTCAGGAGACTGAGGGCAGACAGAGCTAAAACTAACAGGATCTTTCTGCAATTTAGTCTCATTGAATTTTCAATATGCTTAAGTGTTTTGTGTCATTCACAGACAGCACAATGAGATTTTACTATAAAATCTAAATGAATTATTATAATGCCACTGATGATTGTTCTAGAACTAGCTGAGTTGCCTCAGTCAAGGCCCTTAACCTCTATGTAACTGCTTCCTTGCCTATAAAATTGGTATGGTCACGATACCTCCCTTAGAAGGCTGTGGTGAGGCTGATGTGAGTTAATATTTGGGATGTGCTTAAAAGCAATGCCTGGCACATAGTAGGTGCTTAATAACTGTTGGCTATTTTATTTTTTAATTAATTAGGTTGTGCCAGGTCTTAGTTGCAGCTCACCAGCTCCTTTGTTGTGGCATGTGAACTCTTAGTTGTGGCATACACGTGGGGTCTAGTTCCCTGACCAGGGATCGAACTCGGGCCCCTTGCATTGGGAGTGCAGAGTCTTAACCACTGCACCACCAGGGAAGTCCCTGTTGGCTATTTTAAAAATTAGCATTCATACATTTCCATGCAGAGAAGCACCCGTTTATCCCTGCACCTAAGGTAGCTCCCTACTCATGACAATGACCTGTGGAGCCTTACTTACATGGGGAACTCATCAAAGTCTTTTTGAAGGATAAAGGCTAACAGGTATGCACTTGGGAAAGAAACTCTCCTGCCCCTATTAAGTCAGGTTTGTTCAAGGCTATCATTACCTCTCTCTGTTAATTGGTGTAACTGGTAACAACTGGTCTCTGTTTCCCTTGAGAGGCAATGCACATGCAGCTAGACAAAGAGTTCTTGGGGTATGCAGGGTGTAGCTGGGGAGGAAGGGCCATGCAGATGGAGAGTGAGGGAAGGCCACCCCAAGTGAGAACCCCTCATGTCCCAGCAGCAGGGCAGGATGCCATTTTCCCACATGGTTCCCATTGTCCACGGAGAGCATGTGAGTTGAGACGGAGGAATTAGAGGCTGAAGCTATCTTGTTCTTCCTGCCCACAGAGAAGGACGCAGGAGGAGCAGGAGGAGCCCCCGTTAGCCAGAATCTGCTACTGCCAGCAGATTTTAAAATCATGAGGGTTCAGGGAATTCCCTGGAGGTCCAGAGGACTCTATGCTTTCACTGCTGAGGCGTGCAGGTTCAATCCCTGGTAGGGGAACTAAGATCTTGCAAGCCACAGGGCGTGGCCAAAACAAACAAACAAACAAACAAAATCACGAGGGTTCAGGTAAAGGCATCTCATCCTGGACATTGCTTAGTGGACTCTTTGACTTCGATGGACCAAGTGCAGCTACTGGCTGTGTTGGCTTCGTTTCATCCATTTTTACCATTCATCCTGCCATCTTGCCCATAAAGTAAGACGTGTGTTTATTATAGCTCTTATAGCTTGGGAGAAGAAAGTGGGCTCTCCCAGGATGTCTGCTACAGATTTTACCATCTTGTTCAGCATAAAAATGAACATAGCATAGTGGATTATTGATTCTTTCCTCTTCCCCAGAACAAGGGTGAGGGTTGACACTGCCTTTCTCAAAGCATCTATGGGTCCTCCTTGTGACTGGGAGTTAAAATGACAACGCCTAAAGCCTAGTCTGTCAAGCTAGCCTGGAACTCTCTCTCTCCATCCATCCACCCTTGCCTTCAGCCTTGTCTGTCTCAGCCCTCCAGGACGGGATTCTGAGGTCTTTGGTGAGCATCGCCATGTTTGTGAGGGGTCACGCTAACAGTTAATGCCTTTGTGCTGGAACAAGGTCTCCACTGTGTCTCTCTGGGTGAAAACAAAAATCCCTGAGACACAGAGCTGACTTCCAGAAAAGGCTCCCGTGCTAAGTCAGCCAACAGACTCCAGAGCTAATCGGAACCAGATGTGAGTTCTTGCACTGAAATATACGGCAGGTCACAGATTTATTTTTTGAGAGCACCTATAATAACAAGTAAAATCATAAAATTTGTTTTCCCTAGATATTTTTTCCTAGTCAACCGAGCAATCTAGTCTGATAAGTTGGGGCTAACCTAGGCCAAAATCAACTTATTTGCTTTGTTAGAATCTGCAGAATGTGTCTGTCTGCAGAGGTGTGCTCTGGTCAGGCCAGAAACAGCTGCCAACATACAAACAGTTTCCTAAAATATCCTGTGAACGCAGGAACGATAAGCAGACTCCATGGGTCTGTGGCTGAGAGGTGGAGAGAGAAAAGCCTGGCTGAGAGGCACGGAGTGAATGGCATTAAGCATAATTCACGTAATGTGGCAGATCCTTCCTGCGTTTGAAAAACAGAGTCTACAAAGAGTTCAGCGGCTGCTGACAATTTTCTCCATCCCGGCATCACTGCCAAAGTTCAAATGCTGGGCTCAAGTCCACCTCTGGGAAGAACAACTAGCAAATTCCCGGGGCTGTCCTTTCATCTAAAGTCTCCTCCCAGACACATTATGTTTTCGGAGACGCCATCAGGCCTTCCTAGGAGCTGATTCCCCGAATAGCTCCCTCAGCCAGGGGCTGCCAACGGTCCCCACTTGGGTCCTGACTCCACGGAAAGCGGCCTGGCTTCCAACCTGGAACGCCAGCAAGCAGGGGCCTCAAGCCCTGTGATCACCCTCTGGCCCTGGGGCATGTGCCTTTACTTACTGGTACCCATTTCCATGCCAACACATCCCCTATTTCCCAACACAAGACTCCCAAGGCCCCCTGGTCATAGTCTCTTTTTTGTGTTTTGTTGTTTTCACATCCACTATTGTCTCTGCCACCTAGGTTCCATTCTCCCTGCTCTTGGTAACAGCCACCCACTTCCAGGTGGAGAAGTCTCTCTCCCAACTCAGTCCTAAGTTCAACCGGGGCTGATAAGACTCCCTCTATCCCCACCATACACACCCCCAGGCACCTTGGGTGGTACACGCCCTAAGCGCGGCCACAGGATAACGGAGACCCTGGTGAAGGCTCAGGCTCAGTGGAGGGTTTGGACTTCAGGTCCTTTCTTTTTGAAAATTCTTTTTTAAAATAGTTAATCCATTCACAGGGTTCCAAAAAAAAAAAAAAGTAAAGAAGGGAAATGGTAATAAAATAGGAAACTATGAGTCTATAAATTTAAAAATGAGTAAATTGAAAATTTGAGACAGCACAGGGTATTTACATAGTCTCCAAGTACAAAATCCTCATTCATTACGAAGGGGAAAAGAGGAACTTTACAGTGGAGAATCCTGGCAGACACTACCTTAAAGAAGTGATCAAGGTTAATGTCATCAGTAAGGGGACAAATCAAAATCACGTGCCACCCGACAGACTGCAATGAGAAAGAAGATTACACATTACTTCTGTGACATTCCTGCCCAAGACGCATAACATGAATTTATTCAAGGAAACATCAGACAAACCTAAACTGAAAGACATTCTATAAGATGACGGGCCTGCATCACTAAAAAGTCTACAAATAATAAATGCTACAGGGACTTCCCTGATGGCCCAGTGGTGAAGAATCCACCTTCCAACTCAGGGGATGTGAGCTCCATCCCTGGTCAGGGGACTAAAATCCCAGATGTTGCGGGGCAACAAAGCCCAAGTGCCATAACTACTGAGCTTGCGCCTCAATGAGAGAGCCCGAGTGCCACAACTATGACTTGATGCAGCAATACATAAATTAATTAATTAAATAAATACAACACACTTTCAAATTGTGCAGCTTTAGTACAAAATTAATATACACTAAAAATAAAATAAAATAAAACAATAAAATAAAATAAATGCTGGAGAGGGTGTGGAGAAAAAGGAGCCCTCCTTCACTGTTGGCAGGAATGTAAATTGGTGCAGCCACTATGGAGAATATATGGATGTCTCTTAAAAAACTAAAAATAGAGCCACCATATGATTCAGCAATCCCACTCCTGGGCATTTATCCAGAAAAACTCTAATTCAAAACGATACATGGACCCCAATGTTCATGGCAGCACTATTTACAATAAAGCCAAGACATGGAAGCAACCTAAATGTTCACTGACAGATAAACGGATAAAGAAGATGTGATACACACACACACACACACACACACACACACACACAGGAATATTACTCAGCCATAAAAAAGAACGAAATAATGCCATTTGCAGCAACATGGATGGACCCAGAGATGATCACACTGAGTGAAGTGAGTCAGAAAAAGACAAACATCATATGATATCACTTACATGTGGAATCTAAAATATGATACAAATGAACCTATTTACAAAACAGAACCAGACTCCCAGACATAGAAAACAAAATTACGGTTACCAAAGGGGAAGGGGCGTGGAGGGATAAATTAAGAGTTTGAGATCAGCAGATACAAACTACTATATAAAAAAATAAACAACAAGGTCCTACTGTATAGCACAGGAAAACTATATTCACTATCTTGTAGTAACCTATAATGGAAAAGAATATGAAAAAGAATACATACACTCACACACACACATATAAAACTGAATCACTTTTTTGTACACCAGAAACTAACACAACATTGTAAATCAACTATACTTCAATTAAAAAAAAAAGATTACTGGCCTGTAATCTATATGATCATGAAGACTGGGGAAATACTAAGAAACTATTCCAGAATGAAGGAGACTAAAAGAGACATGATAACTAAAGGCAACACGTGATTATGAATTGGATCCTTTTGCTTTTATAAAGGATGTTATTAGGACACCTGAATGGTGGAAATGTATCAATGTTAATTTCCTGATTTTGTTGATTGTATTGTGGTTACCTCAGAGGAGATCCTTGTTGCAGGAAATCCACACTGAAGTTCTCAGGGGAGATGAGGCATCCTATCAGCAACTGACTCTCAAACTGGTTTTGGGGGAAAAAAAGGTATTTTTACCATACTTGCAGCTTTGGCATAAATTTGAGATTGTTTCAAAATTTAAAAATTGTTTTAAATTACCTAGTAAAAATTTTGCATCGAATCCCTGACCCCCATCTGGCGAACCCTTCCCAATAACAGGTAACCATATAGCCAGATGTATTCTTTAGAGATTTTCTTTCTAATGTATATATAAGAATGAATAACCCAATGGCCACAACTTAAGAGACACTCTATATATATACAAGGGTCTCTGAATCACAGTTTGCTACAGGATCTTAAAACTTTGCCAGGGCTCCAGACCCAGTTCTAGGTACCTCGCCCCTCACCCCCATAGCTCTTGGGGATGCCCAGTCTGGGGGTGTGGAGCCCCCAGTCTCATGGCTCACCTTACCAGGATGGCAACTTGCACTCTTTGACCTCTTTCTCTCTTCTCTCATCAAAAGTCACACGGCTTTAAGGGGAAGGCAGTTGAGAGAGGGGTGGAGTGGGAGGTTGGGGTCAGCAGATGTAAGCTTTTATTTATAGAATGGATAAACAACAAGGCCCTACAGTATAGCACAGGGAACTATATCCAATAACCTATGATAGACCATAATGGGAAAGAATTTAAAAAAAGAATGTATATATATGTATAACTAACTTTGCTGTACAGCAGTAATTAACACAACACTGTAAGTCAACTATACTTCAATTAAAAAAAAAACAAGAATTACAAAAGGTAAAAAAGAAAAAAAAATAAAAGTCACACGGCTTTGCAGGAATAAAATGATTCCTGTTCAAATGGCCCATCCACCCAAACCACCCACCCCTGGGAGACATATAACATGTCAGAGCCTCATTTGGGGACATTTAGATGTTTTTTTGAGGGTATTTCACAATGGTCAATGCATCCAAAGTTCAATTAATATTGGTTTACTTCAAACAAATATAATCACCAGTGAATACGTTTCCATTCCAAGTAAAGACAGAGAACTAAAGAGAGGCACGGGGCACTATGAGGAAGAGAAAAAGGTTGAGAAAAAATTTCAAGCCCAGGCCCGGCACCACACCACGGGGGTGTCTCCTGGCAACACTGGTCTCCAGTTAATACTTAATGCTCAAAGCTGGGGTGGAAAGAGTGACTTTCTCCTTTCATGGTGGAGTCCCAGAGGCCTTTCCCCACAGCCTCTTCTATAGTAGAGCCTTTTCCTGACCACACCCGCTGTCATGCCTCGTCTTCTCTCAATTCAAGAGCTAACTTATTGTTCCCCGGAAGGAGTGCTGGGAGCACAGATTCTCTCCAGGTGGAGGCCCGTCCGTAGGACAGGCTCTTCACACTTGGTGTTTTACATGTTCTTCTCAGACACAGCCTGTTACTTTCCTGGGGGGGATGGGGGGTGGGGGGTAAATGGTCATTTTATTTATTTAAAAATATTTTTTTTTGGCCGTGCCGCGCAGCATGTGGGAATCTCAGTTCCCCAACTGGGGATCAAACCTGCACCCCCTGGATTAGAAGCATGGAGTTTTAACCACTGGACCACCAGGGAAGTCCCTAACAAAAAAATTTCTTTTTCATTGAAGTATAGGGGACTTCCCTGGTGGTCCAGTGGGTAAAACTCAGTGCTCCCAATGCAGGGGGCCTGGGTTCGATCTCTGATCGGGGAACTAGATCCCACATGCATGAGGCAACTAAGAGTCTGTGTGCCGCAGCTAAGACCCAGCACAGACAAAATAAATAAATTAATTAATTAAAAACAACAACAACAACAACAAAAAACTGACGTATAGTTGATTTGCAAGTTGTGTTAGTTTCAGGTGTACAGCAAAGTGATTCAGTTATATACATATTCTTTTTCAGGTTCTTTTCCATTATAGGTTATTACAAAATATTGAGCATAGCTCCTGTGCTATACAGTAGGTCCGTGTTGGTTACCTATTTTACTTTATTTATGGCTGCGCCGCGAGGCTTGCAGGATCTCAGTTCCCCGACCAGGGACTGAACCCGGACCCTCAGCAGTGAAAGCCCCGCGTCCTAACCACTGGACCACCAGGGAGTCCCCTGGTTATCTATTTCATACATAGTAGTGTGTATATGTTAGTCCCAAACTCCAGATTTATCCACCCCACCCCCAGCCCATTACTTTTTCAGGGCACAGTTCCCCTCTGGGGCCCTGACCATACCAGGCTCCACGGAGGCCTCCTGACTCTCCTGTCCGTTCACGATGCTGTCAGCCCCCGGCTGCGAATGAACTTGGCCTTTCAGGGACCTCGCTCCTTAGGAAGCAGGGTCCTTTTCGTTCAATTATTCATTTAACACATGTGTTTGCGATGCCCACTGTGTGCCCGCACTGGCTCAACGCTGAGGATGCAGGGGGACAACACGATGGTGCCCATGCCCATGCCCCACTGAAGGGCATGGGAGCCAAAGATTTTTTTTTTTAAACTTTTATTGAGATACAGTTAACATACAATAAGCTGCATATATTTAGAGTGTACAATTTGGTACCCCAATCTCCCCATTTGTTCCCCCCCAACCCTCCCCGCTTTCCCCACTTGGTGTCCATACGTTTGTTCTCTGTATCTGGGGAGACAAAGGTTTAAATTTCACATTTACGGGAACTCCCTGGAGGTCCAGTGATTAGGACTGGCGCTTCCGCTGCCCGGGTTCAAACTCTGGTCAAGGAACTAAGATCCTGCAAGCCACAAGGTGTGGCCAAAACAACCCCGCCCCTCCCCCAAATCAAAACACATTTAAGTATTTAATTACAATAGCAGCAAATGCTAGGAAGCAGACATCCAGGGGGCCATGACAGAGCACATGATACTGGAGGTTCCTGACTTAGTTTAAAGAAGGAGATGCCTGAGCTGAGGAGGGAGGATGAGCGGGAATTCACCTGGAGAAGAAGAGGTGGTTGTAGGGGAGGTAAACTTTGAATCACTGAAAAGTTTCAACAAAGAAAGTCATCTGAGCCAACTTATGTTTTTAACAGATCATTCTTAATAAGAAGATAAATAAACCCAATTTAAAAAAAATGAGCAGAAGATTTAAATAGACACCTCCCCGAGGAAGATATCTGGCTGGCAAATAAGCACATGAAAGGATGTTCAACATCATCAGACGTTAGGAAAATACAAATTAAAACAAGAATGAAATATCCCACTAGAATGGCTATCATCAAAAAGACTGAAGACTAAGTGTCGGCAAGGATGTGAAGAAACTGGAACCCTCACTCACGACTGGTGGGAATTTAAATGACACAGCCATCCTGGGAAACAGTTTGGCCGATTCTTAAAAATTTTTGACATAAACTTACCACAGGACTCAGCAATTCTATCCTTAGGTATCGACCCAAGAGAAATTAAAACATACAAAGTCTCTGTCCACACGAAGACTCATACCAACATTTTTCATAACAGCCCCAAACTGGAAACAACCCAAGTGTCCATCAAATGATGGATGGATAAACAAACGGTGATCTATCAATACAGTGGAATACTATTCAGTAATAGTAAGATGACAACATCAGGGACTTCCCTGGTGGCTCAGTGGTTAAGACTCCTCGCTCCCAATGCAGGGGGCCTGCGTTTGATCCCTGGTTGAGGAACTATATCACGCATGCCTCAACTAAGAACCCACATGCTGCAACTAAAGATCCCGCATGCTGCAATGAAGACCGGCGCAGCCAAATAAATAGTTAAATAAATAAACATTAAAAAAAAAAGAATACATCAGTGTGACTTACTGATACACTCTAAAACATGGATGAATCTAAAAAATATTATGCTAACTCAAAGAACCCAGACCACAAAAGACTACATTTTGTATAATTATATCCATATGAAATTTCTAGAAAAAACAAAACTATAGAGACAGAAAGCAGATCAGTGGTTGTCTGGGGCTGAGGGTGGAAGCAAGGATGGACTGCAAAGAGGCACAAAGGAAATCTCTGGGATGATGGCACTATTCTAAAACTGGATTCTGGTGATGGTTGTACAACAGTATAAATTTACTAAAACTTGTCTAACTGTACCTTTTAAATAATTTTATGATATGTAAATTATGCCTTAATAAAGCTGTTTAAAAAGAAAAAAGTCATTCTGGGGTAAGGCACAAAGTTAAAGGTAGGAATTTAGAAAATTGCAGTGCCTTCTTTTGTTCTTTGTTCCTTGGATTCTCGTCTCCAGAACTCAAATCTCCCTTAAAAAACAACCACAAGACCAACTCTCCACAGAAAAAGCCAGAGTAGTAGCACATTCTTGTATACTCTGATACAGCAGACACTGAGACCGGCATGAGGAAATCATTACAATTAACAAGCATTCAGGTTGTGTTGACTTCACAGTTTGTTTAAAAACAATCAGGGGTTCCCTGGTGGTCCAATGGTTAGGACTTGGCACTTCCACTGCTGGGGTCCGGGACAAACAATGATAAAAAACAGTTGGCCTTGAAGATAAAGATAAAACTCCATCTTTGGTGACAGAAAATTATTCCCAACTTTTAAATTACAGCCTCCACTCACATTACCTCAGAGTTTCAAAATTCACAGGGTCTCTTCTCCATTCCTTACACCCCCTAACAGAGAAAGGCACATATTAAGGACCAAGTGACTGAATTTCAGAATGTCTCCATTTGCATCTTCCTTCTACTCTGTTTCTTCTTCCTCTCAATTCATCTTTCCAATGTTTTTCCTATTTTTGGTATCACCCTTTTTTCTCCTGGGTTCTATTATTGTTGGGCTGCCCTTAACAATTGTAGGGCCTGGGCCAAGAGTACAGATGGATACCTGGCCTGTTATATTTCTAAATATTTAGAAACCGCGAACCAAAATGTCAACCTGTTAAATAAAATATGTTCTTGTTTCCTACCTTGACATTTACCTTTGTAACAACCAGGCAGGCCAGGTTTGAATTTAGGATACTCACACTCCTTGGAATATGATGCTAGAATAGGGAAGCTTAGAGAGAGGCTGCCCCATTCCCAGCGCCATGCTGCAGCCCACCATCCTTTTCTTCCCACCCCCAGCTCCATCCCATATCCGGAACCTCATATGCACAACTACGGACACCCCAGCCCAAGTATCCAAGCTCCACCCTACTACACCACCCTCCCCCACAAAGAGCCTCACCTTGGCCAGCATCCCTGAGGCCTTGGGGTGCCCTCCTACTCTGGGGGCAAGAACCACGCTTCAGGGGCTGGAACCAGGGAAGAAGTCATTGTAGTCCCTGGAAATGGAGTTGGGGCCATTTGGGCAGGCAGTTTTGGAGTCGTGGTACTGACAGTGTGGTCTATGAGGGAGGAGGAACATAGGACAAGTCTTCTTGGCCCAGAGGAATCCTTTACCCTTTGGGAGAAGCAGGGCTGGAGGGGGGCCAAGGTAGGTGGCCCTGCTGCCCAGGTCCAAGGGCAGTACTGACTGTCTTGATAAATTGTGTTACAGATTTCCTGATATTCATCCATCCTTGTGATTCTGGAACAAACCCTGCTGAGTCACGGTTTTTTATATACTGCTGGATTCCATTTGCTGATGTTCTACAGAGGAATTTTCCATCCATATTCATCAGTGACATTGATCTCCAGCCCTCTTTATTTGTGCTAACATTGTCAGGTTTCAATAGCAGGGTTACGCTAGTTCTATAAATTGAATTGGGAAGCTTTCCATCTTCTATGTTCTGTAACAGTTATTTTGTTCCTTTTAATATGTGAGGCACTTAGAAAAACATTCTCACTGTAAAAAATTCAAACCACACAGAAAAAGCAAAAATTCCCTCTGACTCTCCCTTCGAATCCTAATCCCCTGCCTAGAATTGACCATATAATCTTCTAAACCCTTTCATTTCCATATATTCATGTACATTTATATAACTTGGTACTTTTTTTTACAAAAATGGGATTAAATTCCACATACTGAATTGCAAGGTTTTGTGTTTTTGTGGTTTCTTCGTTCTCTTTTTACTTAGCAAATTTATGTCTTGGAGAACTTATCATGTCAGTACACAGGGACATATCTCATCCTATTTAAGGGCTACATAATAGTTCAGAGTATGGAGAGAGATATATGTATATATGTGTATATATTATATATATAATTATATATACACATATATATTTATTTAAAATTATTTCCTATTTGAGGGGCATTTAAATGGGTTCCAAATTTTCTTCATTATTATATGCTGCATTGAACATTTTTTCATAGCATTTATTACTGCCTGACTTTATCCTGTTTACTCCTTTGTTAGATTGTTCATTTGTTTATCGTTCTCTCTGCTCCTACTGGAACTTAATCTCTTTAAAGAAAAACCTTTCCTGCTCTGTTCTTGCCGTGCCTAAAACTGTGTCTGGTACACAGCAGGCGCTCAATAAATATTCACTGAATAAGTGGATGAATGAAAGAGCATCTTGGTAAATGGCTCTTTGGGTGTACAGGCTATTGGTTCTTCAGATTAGGTACCTAGAAGTGGAGTTCTCAGTCAAAGGGTCCAGGCATTTAAAATTTCAACAGATACAATCGCACTGACCTCCGGTCTGACTGAGTTATACTTCTACAAATAATATACAAGAGAATTCACTTCTTCACTCTCTTGCTGACATTTGCCACTAACAAGCTTAACCCAATTTATGAGTGAAAAGAAAAGGATCTTACAGCTGTTCTAATTTGTATTTTTTTGGTTACCACTGTCATTGATTCTGTTTTTGTTTCTTGGCCATGTGGAAACTCTTATTTGTGAATTACTTGTTCCTATTTTTCTGTCCCTTTTTCTACTTAGTCACTTGTGTTTTTCTTATTGATTTGCAGGAGATCTTTATTTATTTTGGAAAAAGAATTATTAAATATGTGACCATTATTTCTCCTAACCTGTTGCTTTTGACTTAACTTTGTTCATGTTATCTTCCTAGTCTACAATATCTTCCTAGTCTATATACACATACAGATATGTGTGTGTGTATATATATTTGTTTGTTTGGCTGTGCCACGTGGCTTGTGGAATCTTAGTCCCCTGACCAGGGACTGAACCCAGGAACTGGCAGTGAAAGTGCCCAGTCCTAACCACTGGACTGCCAGGGAATTCCCAAAATATGCTATATTTTAATGAATCAAACTTAGGTCTTTTCCTTTATGCTTTTTCCCCAAATTCGAATCTTGTTTAACATCTACTGGCTCACCTCCGTGGATCATGAGGTGTTTATCACACTCAAGCATAAAGAGTAACCTTTCAAACTGATATTCGTTACTTGTTACACATTATAATTTAGGTGGAATATGGCTTTCTTTATATGCCAAATAAGAGATTCACCCCATGAGCCGAGTGTCAGAGAACATTTTAACTTTTTGCCATTATCTTTCATTTTAGTCTTTCTCTTGTTCACAGGTAGACCCACCAAGGATGAAAATGCTCAGCAGTATGAAGTGAAAGGCAGCTTGAAGGCAGGGGACCCAGAACACAGAGAAAAATGGCCACCTGCGAGGTCCATGGCGGGCAGGCTCCCGTTCTGGGCAGAGGGACTGACGCGCACCACTTCCTTCAGTCCCACCAGAGCCTGGCATCTCCCAATTACCTTGGTCTCGGGGGGACAGGGAGTTAAAACACAGGCTAGGCCTCAGACTTGGTCTGTTGCATTCTTAAAATCAGAGTTGGTCCCCTGGTCTAAACTTTTAAACCAGTAAGTTGAACCTCTTTTATTTCTCTCTCCACATCATCTCAATCTAAGTTAGTGCTTGGGGTTCAATTAAGTATTTGTCAACAACGCCTCCCCCTTCTCCCCCTCCTCTTCCTCCTCCCCCTTCTCCCCCTCCTCTTCCTCCTCCCCCTTCTCCCCCTCCTCTTCCTCCTCCCCCTTCTCCCCCTCCTTTTCCTCCTCCCCCTTCTCCCCCTCCTCTTCCTCCTCTCACTTCTCCCCCCCCTTCCTCCTCTCCCTTCTCCCCCCCTTCCTCATCCCCCTTCTCCCCCTCCTCTTCCTCCTCCCCCCCTCTTCCTCATCCCCCTTCTCCCCCTCCTCTTCCTCATCCCTTCTCCCCCCCCTTCCTCATCCCCCTTCTCCCCCTCCTCTTCCTCATCCCCCTTCTCCCCCTCCTCTTCCTCCTCTCCCTTCTCCCTCTCCTCTTCCTCCTCTCCCTTCTCCCCCTCCTCCCCCTTCTCTCCCTCCCCTTACTCCTCCCCCTGTTCCCCACGCTCCTCTTTCCCCCCCTTCTCCTTGTAGATAATCAGTAGCCCTTTAGACGAAAGCCCAACTATCAGGGTCAGTGGTTCTCACCTGAGGGATGCACAGCAGAATCACTTGGGCAGCTTAAAAAAAATAGACTCCTGGGCTCTACCCTAGATTTGGCGAAATCAGAATCACCGGGGCGGGGCCAGGAATTCTGAAACGTTTAAGATCGCCTCAGGTGATACTGATGTGCAGTGAGGGTTGAGAATACCCCGGTCTTGAAACTTAACATATGACTTTATCCTTGAAGAATAGTTAAACCACCCGAAGAGGATTCTGTCAGCCAATGTGACTAAATTCTAAAGGACAAACGACCCAGTTTCTTCAACAAATAAATGACATGAAAAACAGAGCAGGAGAGTGCCAAGTGTTATAAACGTCACCCAAATGCAATGCGTCGACCTTGTCTGGATCCTGATTTGAACAAACTAAAAATAAGCATTTCTGAGACAATGAGAGAAAACCAAACACAAGCTATCTTATATCGAGTTATTAGCTTTGTTGGATGTGATATTGTTATGATGGTTGTGTTAAAAAAATAAAATCCTTATCTGTTAGAGAGAAATCCTGATGTATTCAGGGTGACATAATGTATCTGAAATTTGCTTTTAAATATTCCAGAAAAAAAATGTGGGAGGAAATGATGAAGCAGGAATGGCAGAGTGTTGCCAACTGTTGAAACTGGGAGATGGGTACGAGGGGGTTCTATCTACTTTGGTATATGTTTGAGAATTTCAATAAGGAAAACACTTTAAAAGAATGACACCAGGGACTTCCCTGGTGGTCCAGCGGGTAAGACTCTGAGTCTCCAGTGCAGGGGGCCTGGGTTTGATCCCCGGTCAGGGGACTAGATCCCACATGCTGCAACTAAGAAATCCACATGCCACAACTAAAAAAGATTCGGCATGCCACAACTAAGACCCAGCACAGCCAAAATAAATAAATTAACAAATTTAAAAAATAATGATATCATCGTAAGGATTTGAAGACCCGGGATCCTCCCAAGTCTGGTTTTCCTGATCCAGGAGGACCCTCACCTGGCCTCTCCCTCTGGCAGGTTAATTTTCTCTGGATGTACCTGATTGGATCAAGAGGCTTTCTACCAGCTTTCCCTGTAGGTCCCTTACCTGCTTCTTCCACCTCGCAGGGACGTGGAAAACTACACCCGGAGGGGTGCTTTGCCACACTTTGCCACTGCCACTCCACACCTTCTGTAATCAGCGCTGGAGCAGGAAGCCTCATCATCAGAGCTTCAGGGGGCGGCTTCCCTCCTGACCTTCAAACCTCGCCTACAGGACCCACGGCAGGAAGAGCTCTGGATGCTGCCCGGAGCTGAGACCCGAACACCCCTCCGGGGAGGGGGGAGTGTGGCATCCAATCAAGCAGGTGAAACAGAAAGGCAAGGTTTTCTCACCGAAACCATCTGAGAAGAAGAGCCAGAACCACCAGGGCCCAGCCTTTGTGGAAAGGAAAGCACCTGGAGACTGGTTTCTCTTTATTTTGTCTTATGAAGTTATCACTTTTCAAACTCCGTTTTCTTGATTTTTAACTTCAGAGTTGTGTGTGTGTGTGTCTTTAATAAAAACGATGAGATGAGAAGGATGTGGACTGCACAGCTATCCCTGCTCTGCCTGCAGTCAGACTGTGCGAGCACCTTGACAACAGGCCCACCGGTGGCAGCTTCCCCTAAATTCAGGCAAAGTATCTCAGAGGCAATTGACCACCTCCTGAACTCGCATGTCTCAAGTCCAAGTTCCATTACATCGACGAAGGTCACACAAGGACAAAGCCATTTCTCTGCCGTCTCCCTCTCTCTCTCTCTCTCTGAATCGCGGCCTCCTGGCTTTTCTCGGACTTGCCAATTCCAGTCACTGCAGCCCAGTTTCCTGGTTCAGGCTGCTTCTAGTTTCACCCCCTCACGACCTTAACATCATCGTCAACCTTCTTCTAAGCTCAAATCCCTCCTCCTTCTGATTTACCTCAAGTGAAGGTGGAAGCTGGAGGTGAGACGGAGGAGACCAGAACCTACATGCTACCGGCTTCCTGGAGACAGGCCCACGGTTCACTCAGCCACCTCCTCTTGTTCTGTTTTGCTTTGTTTTCTCTTTCCTTCCTGCTGGGCAGAGAGGGGTTGCCGTTCTCTCTCAGCTGACTGATGCCCCCTCATCTTTGGGCCAACCTCTATTTTGTGCTCTTAGTCAATGAAGAGACCAGCTTTTTGTTGTTGTTGTTGTTAATATTTATTTATTTGGCCGTGTCAGATCTTAGTTACAGCACGCGGGATCTTCATTATGGCATGTGGGGTCTTTTCAGTGTGGCCTGCGGGCTTCTCTAGTTGTGGCGCGTGGGAGCACGTGCATGGGCTAAGTAGTTGCAGTGCACGGGCCTAGTTGTCCCACAGCATGTGGGATCCCAGCTCCCTGACCAGGAATTAAACCCATGTCCCACACGTTGGAGGGCAGATCCTTTTTTTTTTTAATTAATTATATTTATTTTTATTTATTTGCTGTGTTGGATCTTTGTTGCTGCGCATGGGCTTTCTCTAGTTGTGGTGCGTGGGGGCTACTCTTCCTTGCAGTGCGCAGGCTTCTCACTGCTGTGGCTTCTCTTGTTGTGGAGCATAGGCTCTAGGCATGCAGGCTTTCCGTAGTTGTGGAGTGTGGGCTCAGTAGTTGTGGTGCACGGGCTTAGTTCCTCCACGGCATGTGGGATCTTCCCAGATCAGGGATCAAACCGTGTCCTCTGCATTGGTAGGCAGATTCTTAACCAGTGTGCTACCAGGGAAGCCCCTGGAAGGCGGATTCTTAACTCTCTTAACTGGACCACTGGGGAAGTCCCAAGACGCCAGCTTTGAAACCTACTCCTTGGGAACACACTGGTGGCCCAGTAGTTAGGACTCCGAGCTTTCACTGCCGAGGGTGCGGGTTCCATCCCTGCTTGGGGAACTAAGATCCCGCGAGGCGCTGGGCACGCCCTTCCTCCTCCCCACAAAAAAAAGAAAAAAGAAAGCCACTCTTTGGCAGCCCACGATGGAGGAAGGCAGGGGAAGCATCACGCTGCCTGTGCCAGGATCAGCGAGCCTGCCAAGGGCACTGCTCTGCGTGACCCGAAGCGTCTCCCCAGAGCCTGTCTTGCCAGGTTTAGCCTCAACATCCAGGGAAAGACCGCCAGCAGTGAGTCCCTTCTTCATGTGTGTAAACTAATGGCGGTGCTTGGGCCTCCAAGCTGTGGCGTCCTGGTTCAGCTCCCCCATGCAGTGAGTGGTGGTGGGACCTTGGCCAGACGATTTAACCTCTCTGAGCCTCAGTTCTCTTATCTTTAAAGTGGGCGGAGTAGTAGAACCAAATGACATAGCATGTCTTCAGCACCCGGCATGGTGTGGGTACACAGTAATCATTTAGTAGCATTGCTATTATGTAAACAATCTCATTGGCCCTTCTAGAACTTCTCTACCTCCTGACTTTGTGGTAGAAGAAACTGGGGTTTTAAGACATGCAGAGCATTGAGTAGGGGGCTCTGGCGATTTAGGGCAGAGCCAGGTGGCCTTCCACTTCTGACTTCCAGGCCAGGGTGCATCCTCACCGGCCAGCTGGACCACAGAGCCCCCGGGCAGGGGCTTTGCTTGGGGGACCTGAGGCTGCCCCAGGTAAGGGGATCAGGAGCTGGTGAGCTTGGGTCAGATACCCCAGGAAGAACCAGCCTGTTTGCAGCTGTGTACACATCAGATCACCAGAGAAGCTGGAGGGAACAGATATATAACATCACATATCCGAGACCTACCCCAGACCATTAGGTCAGAATGTACCAGGCCCGGACACCAGTAGCCTGTAAAAGCTTCCTCGTGTTTCTCTGTGTAGCAGGGTCGCGCTCTCGCTCTGTGCCAGAGGCACAGGAATGACGCACTGCTGGAAGAGTCGGTCCCTGTTATCTGGAGTGAATCAGAAGACACAAATCACCAAAGCCACATTTCACTCAGGGTGTACTCTCTAAGGATGCTTCTGCCCACTGTGCGAGAGGCTGCCCGCCTGCCTTCCTCACCCTTGACATCAGAGGTTCAGCTGCTCCTATGAACACCCCCAAGCTTGCACCCACCACTCCACACTCTGCTGAACCTCGCTTCATCTGTCTTTGCTTTAGGATTGAGCCACGGCCCTGGCGGGTAACAGTACCATCACTGATCTGTGATTCTGAAGCTCTGAAGATCTGGGCTGGAGGGGTAAACCTCGGACATCTTGACTGCCTCAGGCTGGAGGTATGAAGTGAGGTTCTGACAGTGGCTTTGGGGGATCACCAATATTTTGAGGGGTCTCGTAGAGTCTCAGGGGTTGGCTTCCTGTGCTTCCATTTTTGCCATCTTGGGTCCCTGGGAAGGCTGGGGCAGCACTCTTGCTTGGCCAGGCCAGCACCTGGCAGGGACAGGTTCTGGGAGCTGGGGCATCTTGTCTGCTGAGACCCCACCCTTCTTTGAATCTGCCCAGCCTCAGGGGCTCATCTGCACCTGGCCAGCTTCACCTGGGCTGGAGCGGTGCAGGCAAGGAGGGGATTTTGGCGAGGGGAGAAAAGAGGCACGTCAGCAGAGGAGGCCCTCTGGGGGTGGCCGGGATGGGACAAACTTCAGGGGGACTATGCGGAAAGAGGCAGGAGAGGGAGGGGGAAGAGGGGAGGGGAGGGTCAGAGGATGAAGGAAGGGAAATAGGCCAGCACATCTCTTTCCCTGCATTCCTCCTGGAATTTCTTTCGTTCCCTTGGTTATAGAAGAATGGCAATTAGCAAATTCAGTAAAAAGAGCCAGAAATGGAGGTTGTTTGCGCATTTGGGGGCCAACACGCATTAGTGAAGGAATGTGAGCAGAACTATATATAACCCCTCTCTCGGCCCACCCACCTGTCCGGCGGGTGAGCGATGGTCTGTTTGTTCTGGGCTGGTATGTAGCTCACTTCACTCTGGGAGCCCACCATCTGGGCCCGAGCCTCTCTGCCAGTAGCTCTCGGTGACCATATATGGCAAAATGATATATGTGATAAAAAGAAGCCAAATTCCCCAGTTGCGTCAGCCCCCAGAGCATGCAGCCTGCCGGGCTCGAAACCCCTTCCAGCCTCGCTCCGCGTCTCCCGCCCCCAACCCTTGCTCCGGAAACCAAAGGGGCTCAGTGATTGGCTGGGGGAGCAGGGGTGGGGGCTGAGGAGGCGGGCCCTCCCTCCCTTAGAAGCCTTCCGCCCCCTCTAAGGCCCAGACTGACTTCAAAGTCCGTTTCTGATGGGGAGGATGATGGCGGAGGGTGTTTGACCCTGGCTTTAAACCAGAGAGATTGGACGTTGAGTGATAACACACGTTCTTTTCAGAAAGCAACCTGGTGTGGTACCAGTGTGTATGTGGGTAGCAGGGTGGAGGGGCACACGCCACCCCCAGTTCCAAAGATAAAAGGAACCCACATTCCCCAACATCCCTACAATTCCCTCGAACCTTACTTAAGCCACTAGGAGAAAAGTTCAGTCTAGATGGCTGGCAGAAACAACATCTCTCTCTCTCTCTCTCTGGCTATGGTATATAATTTCCTTTTCATTTACCTCTCTGCAGGGAGTTCACACGGGGCCTGGTACCAGGCAGGATGCTGGGGCAAGGTGACCAGCACGGGCAAGGTCCTGGCCCTCCAGCAGCTGCCCTGGGCAGAGAAGACGCAGTGGCCACTGCTGCGGGGGGTGGGCATCAAGCCCAGACTCAGGGGCTCAAGGAGGCTCCTGGGAGGAGGTGACACTTGAGCAGAGCCTTGAAGGACAAGCAGCAGTTTGCCTAATAGTGGATGGGGATTGGCACCAGAAACCCTAAGCTGAGGGGAGAGAGCGCGCAGGAGCTAGGTGAGTGCCGTGGGGAGTGGTGAGCTCTGAGGCTGGGAGGGAGCAGCAGCCAGAGCAGCGGGGGTCTTTTCCAGGAGCTTCTAAAGGGTCTGGACCTCTGCCTGTCTCCTCGCCTTGTCTCACATCTGAGCCGGGGACCCCCAGCATGGGCACTTACCCCTATGCCAGGCCCAGCTTTCACACGGATATCCAGTGGTGAACACGCGGACACACACAGAGGCAGGTGCACAGAGACCCGTGCTCACGCCCACCCGCTGCCACATCATGCAAGCAAGGACCCTTAGCAAAAGGGAAAGAAGAGGAACGCAGCACATCCGGGAAGCAGGGGAGAAGGCAGGCCTGGGGAAGGCGCTCTGCCAGGAAGGGGGTCCGTGGGAGTGGGAAGTGCGTGGGCCGCAGGGCAGGAGCTGCTGGTGGTAGGGGAGAGGCGTCCTGGCCTGCTCCGGGCTCCCCTTGGGGGAAGGCACAGGCTGGGCTGGACAGCTGGGCAGCTGGGCAGCAGAGGGGGTGGGTGGGCCAGCCTTCCCCCACTGACAGCATGGGTTTGCAGGGATCAACACTCCCTCTCCGATCCCCCACCCCTCCACCACCCACCACTCCTCGCTGGTGGGGACTGTGGCTCCCCCTTTAGCTGCACTGACTGCAGAAGCTGGGGCACCGGCCGCAGCAGGTGCCTGAGAAAGTCCCACCTTCCAGGAACCTTCTACTGTTCCTGATTCCCTTCTCCTATACATTTAATCCCTTCCTCCAAACTAGATCATTCCATCAACATTTAAATATCCCCTGGGCTCTCCCACTGAAATAACAAACAAACCTTCTCTTAACACGTCCTCTTCCAGGGACCGCCTTCCTTCCCTTCACAACCAGCTTCCTTAAAACGTGTCCATATTCTGCTTTCCTTCACCCCACACTCAGTTCTTACTCATTTCATTCTGGCTTCTCCCGCCATCACTCCACGGACATAATCTTGCCCGGGGTACCAGTGACATCCTAGTTGTCCACATCCTCCTCTTACACGACCCCTCAATCACACGAGACACTGCTGGCCGATCCCTTCATGGACTCACCGGTTCCTCCCCTCTCTCTCTGGTTGCTCCATCTTGGCCCCCTTCCCAGGCTCCCCCCCTCTCTCGGGCTGGTGGCATTTCCGAAGGCCAGGCCCCAGGGCCCCCTGGTCCACTCTGTACTCGCTCACTGGGCAGGTCGTTCATGTTACTTATTTCAGCTCTTCTGTTACTATATATACATCTGTGACTCCTGAGATGATCACTACCCATCCTCCTCTCCTTCCAAAAATACCTGAGGACATCCTCATCCCCCTGGGACATGGTCATGGACACAAGCATAAGTGACACCTGTCACTCAGGACAGAAGCTTTAAGAATCAGTATGCAATTTGCTACGTCTCCTTTCTCTGCCTTAATCATAGTGGAAGCTTGTGTTGAGACGGAAGTTTCATCAGCCTGGCCCCTGAGTGTCTGTGACAAGCAGAGTCTTCTTGATGACCCATTTTGGATATGCGGCCTACTAAGAAAGAAATCTTGTTAATGATGGCGCTGAGATCTGGATTCAATCTACTCACAATGCCTTTGTTGCTTTGGTATCAGGGTACTGCTGACCTCATAAAATGAACTGGGAAGGGTTCCCTCCCGATCTATTTTCTGAAAATGTGTGTAAGATTGGTGTTATTTCTTCCTTAACTGTTTGATAGAATATACATCTAGAATACACACCGATGAAACTATCAGGGCTTGAAGTTTTTTTGGTGGGAAGGGTTTTGATAACAAATGAAAACTCTTTAATAGATAAAACTCCTTGGATTTTCCGTTTCATCTGGGGTCAGTTTTGGTAAGGTGTCATTCATCAAGCAATGTGTCCATTTCATCCGTGTTGTCAAATTGATTGGCATGAAGTTGTCTGTAATATTTTCTTAGTATTCTTTCAACTGTCTTATTTTTATCATTCTTGTTTAATGTCTGCGGGCTCTGTGGTGATGTCTTCTTTTGTATTACTTATATTCATAATTTATTCTCCTCCTTTCTCTGTCTCTTTGATCTGTCTAGCTTGGAATTTACCAATTTTGTTTATGTTTTCAATGCACTGCCTTTTGGCTTTGTTAATTTTCTGTGTGTATGTTCTCTGTGTCACAAATATTTGCTCCTATCATTATTTTTTCCTTCCTTCTCCTTGCGTTGGGTTTACGTGACTCTTCTTGTTCTAGCTTTGAAGTGGAATCTTTTTTTTTTTTTGCTTTCTTTTTCTATTTTTTTTTAAGCTCTTTATTGGAATATAATTGCTTTACACTCTTGTACCAGCTTTTGAGGTACACCAAAGTGAATCAGCTGTATTTATACACATATCCCCATATCCCCTCTCTCTCTCGTGACTCCCCCCCACCCTCCCCATCCCGGCCCTCCAAGGCATCACCCGTCATCGAGCTGATCTCCCTTTGTTATACAGCAACTTCCCACAAGCTATCTATTTTACAGTTGGTAGTATATATACATCTGTGCTACTCTCTCACTTCGTCCCAGCTTCCCCTTTGCCCCCCGCCCCCTCAACCCCATGTCCTCCAGTCCATTCTCTGCATCTGCATCCTTATTCTTGTCCTGTCATTGGATTCATCAGTACCATTTTTTTTTTTTTAGATTCCATATATGAGTTAACATACAGTATTTGTTTTTCTCTTTCTGGCTTACTTCACTCTGTATGACAGACTCTAGGTCTATCTACCTCATTACATATAGCTCCATTTCATTCCTTTTTATGGCTGAGTAATATTCCATTGTATATATATGCCACATCTGAAGTGGAATCTTAAGATCATTGATTTTATATTTTCCTTCTTTTCTAGTAAGCTAAATATTTTCCTGTAAGCACCCCTTTAGCTGTATAGTACAAGTTTTGATAGATTCTGTTTTCATTGATCATTCAGCTCAAAATATTTAATTTCTAATTTTCCTTGGGTTAAAAACAAGACAACAGGCCCCAAATGGAGGTTCTTATGCCCCACGTCACCAAACTGAGCCTTAATTACAGTTTCGGCTCTCCCAGAAATGAAAACTTTTTTTTTCCGGCTGTGCCGTGGGGCTTGCGGGATCTTAGTTCCCCGACACCAGGCATTGAACTTGCACCCTTGGCAGTGAAAGCGCAGAGTCCTAATCACTGGTCCGCCAGGGACCTCCCCAGAAACAAAATCTTAAACCAGCTCGTCAGGCGTTACCTGATCAGTACTGTTGGATAACCTGCCTGGTAGACCCCGGGAGAGTGGTCCTGGGTCAGCAGTGGGGGCCCAGCTGTGGTGTCCCTGATGTGCTGCCCTGGCTGTGAGCCACCTGGGGAGGGAGTGGCCCTGGCGTGAACACCTGAGGGAGCGGCAGCTGGGAGCTGTCAGCCAACTACCTTCCTCGGAAGAGGGTCTCTTGAAGGGACACGTGAGTGGTGCCCCAACGGCCACACAGGCCTCCCTAAACTAGGTCACGCTCCTGTGACACCTACGGTCACGGAACCACGTCCTGCCCTTTTGGAGAACTCACTTCGGTTGTAATGACACCCCTTGGGAGCTTTATTTGTGAGTAAGGTTTGTCTCTCCTGGAGAACAGGGACCTTGAACTTGTTCCCCCGTGCGTCTCCCACGCACAGCAGCGTGTTCAGTGAGTGCTCGTGAGAGAAAGGAAAGAATGAACGTGGTCGGTAACTAACGCAGGCTCTCAGAACCCCTGGCAGCAGCTAGGCCACCTGGGGGCTGCTGCCAACCCCGTGAAATCAGCTCTGTCAGCGAGGGGGCTTGTGTGGTACTAACCCACCTGCAACGATGGATGCTTCTAGAACCGGGATCTCCGAACCACCACAAGTCTTGTCAGTCTTTCTTGGGACGGCACTCTTCACCTGACTTACTCCAGAGATGGTTACAGTTGTGAAAAGCAGCAGAGAAGTCTGTGACTCCCCATCCCCCACCCCTGAAAGAACTGTCCCCAGGAAACAGCTAAGGGTCCCTATATCAGAGGCTTTCATGTACCCATGACACATCCCCTTACTGTCCCCTCTCCTTCCCCAGAAAGCTGCCCTTTGCTCTTTTTTCTCTGAGGGGTTTCAGCCCTCAGTCTCTCAGGGCCATAACATGGGATGAAAATATAGCCTCGTGTTAGGAACACAGCTGTAGATTCGGATCCCAACTGTCTAAGCTGCAGGAAGGACTCTGGGCAAATCACTTAACCTCTCTGAGCCTCATCTTCTCATCTGTGAAATGGAAACAGCAAAAGAGCAAAAACAAAGGCTCTTCTGAAGGATAAGCAGAATGTCTGTAGTGGTGGCCCAGAGTTCAAGGCTCTGAGAAATCCTGGTAAAGCAAACGAGCTTTCCCCAAACTTATTGGACAACAGGTTGGCAAAGCCCAAGCCCACGTGGGACCCCAGTGTTCCATGGAAAGCAATTCGAGAAACACTGCTCTAGAGAATTCAGCTTTTATCTTTAGAATGCTGTGCACCTTCTGAACTATCAGAGATGAGATCCAGCTGGCCATGGCCTCACGCAGAATCACTCTGAGTTGAGTTGTGTGTGTGTGGGGTCATGACTCTGGATTTCAGCGAGGGAGGCTGGAGCTCTCCAGTGCCTTTCGGCACTGATGCTCTGCGGGGATGTTGTGGGTGACACTGTGTGACACTCCTCTCTTTAATGCTAAAAGGACCCTTTCTCTGGTAAGAACTGGTCATGGTCCTAGAGGCACGGCCGGTTTTAAAGCAGGATGCACCCTAAGGTTAGAGGCCCCCTTATTCCACTCTTCATTTCATAGGTGGGAAAACAGGCGTGGCTAGAAAGCCAGGTGACCTGCCCGAGGACATACGGAAGCGAGGGGCAGAGCCCAGAGCTCAGAACCAGCCTCTGGGCTCCGAGGGGGCTGACGTCTCCTTGGTTAGAACCGGGCACGTGAAGGACCGCTCGGCCCGGGCTGGGAGGTCCCTCGGCTCTTGGCTCCGCCTCGCAACATGAATTTATGGGAGGAGGTGAGAGGAGGGATTTTGGCTGAAGGTCAGGGGGTTAACAGGCCTGAGTCCAGAGGGCAAGCAGCTGGGCCCAGGCACAACGGGAGGCCTGCTTCCCCCACTTTCTGGTGGTTCCAGGGATGCGAAGTTAGGGAAGGAACTTGCAACAGATGGACGGGAGATCAGAGGAATCCGGAATGGGCCCGGGGGCCCGGCTCTCAGAAGTGAGGGGGGAATGTTTTCTGCTCCGAGGGAATGTTATTTACAGGGGAAGAGCAGAGACAGGGTCCTACCCGGGTAGACGGGTGGGCTCTGGCTTCCATTTCTTGGCCGGGACCGATCATACCAATTCATGTTTCTAAGACAACTGAGGAACCAAATAGGGACAACACTCAGGGTGATAAGAGGTGTCTGTTGCAGGCTGGGCCAAGCCAGACAAGTTGAGCTCAAACATCAGAAGTTTCGAGGCCAGTTCTAAATTTAGCGTCCAATTTTGGAGGAAGCCAGAATGAGCTCTCCCGGCCTGAAGTGTGTCAGAAGAAAAGACACAACTCCCAGGGAGCAACTAGCACAGAGGGGGCGGGGAGGCCCCTTTCAGCCAGAGATGTTAAGAATGAGATCAACCAGGCTCTTTTTAAAAAAAAAACAACAAAAAAACCCCAAAAACCTCAGTGTCTTTTCAAACTAAGAGCTTTGAAAGAACTGCATGTCACGTCCCCTCTTCCCTCTTCCCTGCTGCTTTTTAAAAAAAATGCATTACTCAGAAAGACCCTCGAAGCAACGCAGGGTGTGTGTGGAGATGGCAATTCAAGCCTCTGCTTCCCCGTCCACACCAGCCCCCCTCTGACCCAGTGGACCAGGCCTCCCGCCCCGTGAGTAGGCTCCTGGCCCCGGGAAGAGGGCGGGTTCCCCTCCAGGATGAGCTCTTTCTGTTGGTTCAAGCCGAGTCATCTCCTCACTAGACAATTCAAGGGCTTGACCCCACGGGTTGCTGATGCCCACGTGCCCCACAGAGAAGTCGCCGCAGCCCCCACTCTCCTGATCCCCACCACAGACACTCTTACTGTGCTTGAGTGGACGAGGGGTCCAAAAGCCTGGACCCCACCCCAGGCCCCACCCTCCTCTTCTTCTCTTGCCCACAGCCCCCTTACCTTCTGCCTCTGCCACCTGCTTTGCTAAGAGACCCTGGAATGTTAAACCCCTCAGAGCCACGGTTTCCTTGTCCGTAAAACGTCAAGATGCCAAGGACCCAGCTCTCTGCCCCCAGGTGTGCTCTCCGGGTAGGTCGTCATCGCTGGCAAGTCTCCCCCCCTTATCGGGCTGCCTGCATTCACCCCACACGTGTGTACGCAGGGCCGGCTCAGTCTCCCTGCTGACCAAGTCACTCTCTTGCTCCAGGCCTTCCCATAGCTGCCCAGGGCCTACAGCGTCAAGTCCAAACAGTTCAGCCTGCTGCTCAAGGGCAGCCACGGTCTGGCCCCAGCCTATGTTTTTTGGCTTCGTTCTTTTACTTACATTTTTTTAATTGAAGTCTAGTTGATTTACCGTGTTGCGTCAGTTTCAGGGGTACAGAAAAGTGATTCAGATATATATTCTTTTCCACTTTCTTTTTATTACCAAATATTGAACATTTTGTAATATAGGACTTAAGCTATACTGGAGGGCCTTGTTGGCTATCTACTTTATATACAGTAGTATGTATATGTTAATTCCAACCTCCTAATTTATCCCTCCCCCTCCCTTCCCTTTTGGTAACCGTAAGTTTCTTCTGTTTGTTGGTTTTTTGGCCGAGAGGCTTAATCTTAGTTTCCCTGCGGGCTCACGGCAATGAAAGTGTGGAGTGCTACCCACTGGACCGCCAGGGAATTCCCCGAAAGTTTGTTTTCTATGTCTGTGGCCTATTTCTGAATTGTATATGTTTATTTGTATCATTTTTTAGTTCCACATATAAAGAATATCATATGATATTTGTCTCTGGCTTACTTCCCTTAGTATGGTAAATCTCTAGGTCCATCCATGTTGCTGCAAATTGCATTATTTCATTCTTTTTTATGGCTGAGGAATATTCCATATATGTATGTGTGTTTATGTACACACACAGACACACACACACACAGACACACACACACACACACACATGGCTTCATTCTTCATTTTTTTTTTGGTCACAGCAGTGAAAGTACCAAGTCCTTACCACTGGACTGCCAGGGAAGTCCCTATATGGCTTCATTCTTGTCTACCTACTTTTTCCAGCAAACAGAGCAATTACTCTCCAGGTTTTCATGTCTCTGGGCCCTCACTCACAGCATCATCTTCTCTGAAACGTCCTCCACATTTCTGCCTGTCTGACCTTCACCCTACTGACCCCGTGCAGCCTAACTGTTAGCTATATGGCCGTGAGCAAGGTATTTACATCCCCGTGTCGGAGTTCGAGTGTTTCCAAAGATGGCCACAGCGACTCCTTCCAGCCTGCGTGCCCTTTGCGATGTGACTTCACCGCGCCTCCCATGTCAGTTTCCCCTCCACCGGGGCCGGCTCTGTGACATCTGTGGACCAATCGATGTGGTGGCCATGATGCAACGTCACTTGCAGCTTCTGTGTCTGCGCTCTCGGAAGAAGAGTAAAGAAGGCCCGGCCACCCTGCTAGAGAGAGGGGTCACGTAAAGGACAACTGCAGTGCCCTAGCTGACGGCCAGCCCGAGGCCCCAGTGACGGGACAAGGCCATCTGGGTCCTCCAGCCGCAGCCACGAGCCCTGCCAATGCTGTGGTGCAGAGAGGAGCGAGCTGCCCCTGCGGAGCCCTGCCTGAATGCCAGACCCACCGGCTCGCTGCAAGAAAACCATGGCTGTTTTAAGCCACTACATTTGGGGGTGGGTGGTTATGCAGCCATAGATAAAGGAAACGGTCTCCTCACTTACAAAATGAGGATATTAATGTTTTCCTGCCTCACAGAAGGGCCGGGAGGATTAAACAAATCAATCCATGTCAAGCACTTCCTGTCAGCACGTTGTAAAGCACTCAATAAATGACAGCTCCTTACAACCTGAAATGACCAAACAAGGCAATACTTTTTCCTTACTCATCCCCAGATGCCTCTCCCAAAAGTGCCTGGCACACAGTGGCTACCCAGTAAACACAGATGAATGTCAAATGCCCCCTCCTTCCTAAGTCTTCCCTGATGGCCTCCACCTGAGGGACATCGATCTCCCTCCGCTGGGCCCCACTGCACTCCCCACAGTGTAAATTTCGTTCAGCCCTGAGCTCTGGCTTGTAGACTGTGAGCATCTCGAAGGCAGTGACCTTGCCCGTAATACATGGGCAATAAATGTTTGCTGAATGAATGAATACATGAATGAAGCATGGGAACAATGCCACCCGCCTTATTAGCCTAACCAGGCTTACTGTAATTTGCAAAGTGGTAAGTAAAGAAGGACTCAGGCACCTTAGTGCTTCCTCCAGAGGAGCGCGTCTAGCTGCGATTCTGCTGCTTCTGTCTTCTGGTCCCATCTGTGTGAACTTTAACCTTTATAGCAGGAAAGAATCCGACAAAGGGCTCCTGGAGGAAGTCTCCCTATTTCCTGCCCTGAGAGCCAGCTGCCCTCACAGACGTGGAAGTACGAGGTGTAATGTCACAGACCTGGGAAGGAAGGGGTGACCCCTCGAGTCCGCTCCCATTGTTGACAGATGCCTGGAGTTCCACTTCTAGAGGGAAAAGAGCTGACTCCTAAGCCGTAATTCAATCAGATATCAGTTTAACATCGCTAAGATTTGCATGGTCCAGAGAGACACAGAAAATGAAAGAATGCAGGATTCCATCTGGTTTGAAGCTCTTTAGCTTTAGATAAAAAATGGCTTGACTAATCTTAAAAGCCAAAGATGCAAAATCAAATCAGGCAGTAGAGTCTCCTGGTAGGAGTGTAACACATCATTTAAATCCAGGTGTCCTAGGCCATGTGGCCTCTCCTTTGAATTATGGGGTCATTGACACAGCAATGACAGGGCAGAGAAGGTGTTCTGTCATCTCAGAAGAGTCAAGAAGGCAATCCCAAAACGATGTGAAATTGATATTATTATAGTTTCCTTGGTGAGCGGGCATCTTTATAGATTTAAAATTCAGTATAGAAAGTTTAAGGGAATCCAAAACATGATATTAATGTTTTTATGTAAAAGAATCTGTGCACATTTGATATTTATGTATTTATAGCTCAATAGGACTTGGCCTACATAGAGTAAAAATCTTGAAATTCCAATTGAACATCAGTAGGAATGGAACTAATTCAGATTTATAATTTTAAACTGAAAACCCCTTGAACTTATAGTATGGGAACATTTAAGAGAACTCAAAGTTCACCATATTTATAAGTTTAATTTATTGCAAGAATAATTTAAATTTAAATACTTGGAAAGGTTCTGTTTGTTAAGTCAGACCACTAAAGTACATAAAAGGAAACCGAACACAATAAATGTTTAAATGCAATTTAAAATGTTTAAGGGAGTTTAACTTTGCAACTGGAATCAAACATTCCACATCTTTATAAAAGTGGTCGTGAAAATACGTTGGACACAAATAGAGTAAGATTTGTAAGCCGAAGCTTAAGGAAGAACTAGGGGTTGTGAATTGTAATTGCAATAAATCAAATATTAATTTTAAAAGTCCACAAAACCTCTGAATCACCTTTGGCTAGAAAATGAGATTGATGGTCATACGTGCCTTGTAGGACTGCTGGGAGGATTAAACGAGACACTGGGTTTAAAATGTTTGACATCATGACTGGTACATGGTAAGCTTTCGATATGATGAGCCAGCAATGATGATTATTTTTCATTCTTCCTTAAAGGAGAGAACAGAAATGTTCTGAGACGCAGGATGGGACCCAGAACACAGGTGATCCACCAGAGTCCCTCTCTGGCCAGCAAGGCTCACCCTCACTTTGTCTGCCTCTCCCCCACACGTGGCCGACTTCCCCAGAGGGTGTTCAGGTCACTATCATGATACCACCCGATGTCCCCTGTGCCAGTGCCCAAGGGAGGCATTTCTCTCAGTTCACTCATCCGTTCATTCATCCATCCCACAAACATCCACTGACGGATGTACCAGCTCCACTGATGTTTGTACCAGGCATCATTCTGGGCAGGGGGGATACTGCCGTGACCACAGATGACAACCCCTGCCCGCACGGAGCTTACATTCTAATAGGGGAGACAGATGTTACACAAAATCAACAAGTAAATTACGTGGTATGTTAGAAGATGACATGTTTATGGAGGAAAATCTGAAGGGCAGCAGAAGGGGCATGCCAGGGGTGGGGACTGCAAGTTCAGAGTGGGTACCCACGGTAGACCCCACGGAGGAGGAGATAGCCGAGCCCTTTGAGCCAAGACATGGAGGAAGTGAGAGCAAATTCTGCACCCAGGGAACAGCAACTGCAAAAGGCCGTGAGATGGGAGGAACGTGGAAGAGCCTGGTGAGGCTGGAGAGGCTGGAGAGGAGTGAGCAAGGGGGAGGGTAGGAGATGGGGTCAGAGAGGTGATGGGGTGGGTGGAGCTGATCACAGAGGGCCTCATGGCCTTGGTAAGGACTTTGGCTTTAACTCTATGTGAAGTTGGGGGGGGGGGGGGCACTGGGATATACTGGACAATTGGAGAAATGTATGAACTGTATATTAGAAATTCCTTAATCCATATTCAGATTTAGGGACGTGATAATCCCTAATAAATCAAAATAAAATTCTTGGGTGTTGCTGTGCTTCAAAGAAACTTGCTAAAATATTTAGAGCTGAAGAGTCACGGTGTCTGCAACTTATTTTCAAATATTAGGCAAAAAAGAAAAAACCCTAGCTAGTGGCAATAGTTATCTATTCCTGAGTGAAAAGTTACCTCAGATTTAGAGGCACGAAACAAGAACACACACACATTTCATGAGGGACCCTCAGATTACCAGTGTTCATTTTTCACTTCTTTACTGTCTTACAAAGTCTATTAATTCAGTCAGTAATGTCAGTTGAGCTCCAATCACGTTCAAGCTACTATGCTCAGGACCATAGAGACCCAAAGATCAACACAGGGCCTTCCGTTAACGAATATATACCTCATTCACTGTTTCCACCCAGCAAACATTTAATGAGCACCTGCCATGCACCAAGCACCACTCTGGGCAACAAAGACACATCTCTGAATAAGACAGGAACTGCGCCTGCTCTCGCGGAGCTTACAGTGAAGCTAGTTACACGACGAACAAGTACGAAAGTTAAGTAGTCATCAATGTAAAATTAAGTAGTGTTACAAAAAATACAATGGGTTTATATCCTAGAGAGTGACTGAGGGGCTACTTTATTTATTTATTTATTGGCTGCACAGCTTGAGGGATCTTAGTTCCCTCACCAGGGACTGAACCCACGGCCCCCGCAGTGGAAGCGTGGAGTCTTAACCACTGGACCGCCAGGGAAGCCCCCCTTGGGCAGCTACTTTAGACTAGGTTGTCAGCCAAGAAAGGGCTGAGAAAGTGAGGTGGAAAAAAAAAAAAAACCAACCAAAAAAACCCCCAAAACTCACGCTTTACCATCTTTCTCTCCCACGATTTCTGAGGGTCAAAAATCTGGGAGCAGCTTCGCTGGGTGGTTCTGGCTCTGGGTCTGTCATGAAGTGCAGTCGAGCTGGTGGCAGGGCTGCAGGCATCTGACAGCTTATCCGAGGTAGGAGGATCCACTTCCGAGATCCACCCCCCCTCCCCGTGGCTGTTGGTGGGAGGCCTCAGTTCTTCCCCAGGCGGAGGGCTCCACAGGGCTGCTTGAGGGTCCTCACAGCATGGTGGGTGGCTGTCCCCAGACTGAATGAAGCCAGAGAGAGACAGAGAAAGGAGGAAGCCACGATGCTTTTTCTGACCTGGGCTTAGAGATCACACACCTTCACTTCTGCCATATTCTATTCTTCAGCAGACGGGGGCTAAGTCCAGCCCGCACACTCAAAGGGAGGGGAAGTCACTGCATCTCTTAGAGGAGCAGACTATCAAAGAATACTCTGTAAACGTGACACCCGAGTTGTTGTAATAATTTTTTTTTTCAGTTGTGGCGCACGGGCTTAGTTGCTCCACGGCGTGTGGGATCTTCCCGGACCAGGGATCGAATCCGTGTCCCCTGCATTGGCAGGCGGATTCTTAACCACTGTACCACCGGGGAAGTCCCTGTAATAACTATTACCATCAGCATATTTAACTCTGCTGGGGGCTCCCATAGACGAGAGGTAGTACACAGACCATCCTCTAACTGGTCCTCAGTGCTCTCTCTGTGATTAGGAGGCTGAGAGGAGCCTGAGACAGCATATTCAGGGAAAATTTGTGGGGAAGGAGAGAAGACGGGGCAAAAGCTTGGCATGAGAACAGCCCTTAACCTCTCCGTTCGTCACATGTGCTGTGCCTCAGGAAGGAAAAGGCTACGAGGAGTTACCTCCAAGTTTTCTGTGATTCCTTCCCAAGGAAGGCTTGGGCAGCATGGTTAGGTGGGGAGCCACGGTCTTCAGCATCCCCTCCTCTGATGCCTCACACATCGCACTGGGTTCGGCAGGCATTCAGTAAATATTTGATGATGAAGATGGTGTTGAAGATTCTCACCCGTTTGCTCTTTGGTTATACGGCTGAGTCTTCCTGTCTGTGTATTCACTTCTGATGCCTGCTGGTTAGTTAAGGACCACAATTCTGATGAGACACTTGGCACCACGATCCCAACTGCCAGGCTTCTCATGAGCAGAGTGAAGCAGGATGATGGCTTGTGGATTCATTCAACCACGAGAATTGATACCAACCAGGGTTCTTGGCTGTCCCCGATCAACAGAAATTGACTAGATGCCAGACAAGAAATTTGGGCAAGGCTTTATAGGGGCCCCTGCTACAGCAGGGGGAAGTGAGAACAAACAACAGGTTTCCTTGCCTGCTGGCTCCCTGGAGGGGGCGGGGGTGTTCCTTATATGGGGTGAGGGTAGGGGTGTGTCCAGGGGTCTGGCCAGATGGGCAGCTTAGGTGGTATTGTGTGCAGGGGGCAGGCACAGTACCCTGATTTTGCTCCAGGCTCTTCAAAAGTGGCAGCTGGGTGTTTTGGTCTCTGTATCTTTTGTCCAAAATTTTGCTCCAACTGCACAAGCACACAGTTATTTTTAGTCCCATACAGTTTCTTTATACTTTGTGGCTGGAGGAGAAGTGTCTCCAGGTGCAAGCATTGCAGCCCTGCAGCAAAGGGTCCCAGGACGGTCTCAGCACCACAATGACAGGAAATTCTTAACACTTCCCATGCCCCAGTTCTGTACTAAATGATGTATGTATATTAATTGGTTTCCTCCTCAAAGCAACCCTAGGAGCTGCTATGATCTCCACTTTACAAGTAAACAGAGGCAAAGAAAGATTAAGAAACATGCCCAAGGTGACAGAGTCTGATTCCAAGAGTCTGGGTTTAAAACCACTAAGCTGAAAGACAGCCTCTTCAATAAGTGGTGCTGGGAAAATTGGACAGCAACATGTAAAAGAATGAAATTCGAACACTTCCTAACACCATACACAAAAATAAACTCCAAATGGATTAAAGACCTACATGTAAGGCCAGACACTATCAAACTCCTAGAGGAAAACATAGGCAGAACACTCTTTGACATACATCAAAGCAACATCCTTTTTGACCCACCTCCTAGAATCATGGAAATAAAATCAAGAATAAACGAATGGGACCTCATGAAACTTAAAAGCTTTTGCACAGCAAAAGAAACCATAAACAAGACTAAAAGGCAACCCTCAGAATGGGAAAAAATAATTGCCTATGAAACAACGGACAAAGGATTAACCTCCAAAATATACAAGCAGCTCATGCAGCTTCATACCAAAAAAGCAAATAACCCAATCCACAAATGGGCAGAAGACCTAAATAGACATTTCTCCAAAGAAGACATACAGATGGCCAACAAACACATGAAAAGATGCTCAACATCACTTATCATCAGAGAAATGCAAGTCAAAGCCACAATGAGGTATCACCTCACACCAATCAGAATGGCCATCATCACAAAGTCTGGAAACAACAAATGTTGGAGAGGGTGTGGAGAAAAGGGAACTCTCCTGCACTGTTGGTGGGACTGTAAGTTGGTACAGCCACTATGGAAAACAATTTGGAGGTTCCTTAAAAAACTACAAATAGAACTACCATATGATCCAGTAATCCCACTCCTGGGCATATACCCAAAGAAAACCATAATCCCAAAAGAAACTTGTACCATAATGTTTATTGCAGCACTCTTTACAATAGCCAGGACATGGAAGCAACCTAAATGCCCATCAACAGATGAATGGATACAGAAGATGTGGCATATATATACAATGGAATATTACTCAGCTATAAAAAGGGATGAGATGGAGCTATATGTAATGAGGTGGATAGAACTACAATCTGTCATACATAGTGAAGTAAGTCAGAAAGAGAAGGACAAATATTGTATGCTAACTCACATATATGGAATCTAAAAATGGTACTGATGAACTCAGTGACAAGAACAAGGAAGCAGATACAGAGAATGGACTGGAGAACTCGAGGTATGGGAGGGGGCGGGGGGTGAAGGGGAAACTGAGAAGAAGCGAGAGAGTAGCACAGACATATATATACTACCAACTGTAAAATAGTCAGTGGGAAGTTGTTGTATAACAAAGGGAGTCCAACTCGAGGATGGAAGATGCCTTAGAGGACTGGGGCGGGGAGGGTGGGGGGGACTCGAGGGGGGGGCCGTCAAGGAAGGGAGGGAATATGGGGATATGTGTATAAAAACAGTTGATTGAACCTGGTGTACCCCCCAAAAAAATAAAAAAAAAAATTGTTGTGAACATATTAAAAAAAAAAAAAACAAACCACTAAGCTGGACTGCCTTGTCAACATGGCACAATTCCCCTTTAAAGCTTTAAGATCTCCAAATACAAGCAGGAGGTGGTACTTAAAATAATATATAAATAATTCAAAGTAAGACCTGGGGAACTAGAAAGCCCAGGTATCACAGAACGCTCAGCAGACAGGAACCTAGGAAATACCGAGGCCAAAGTTTTCAAACTGGATTCTGAAGAGTCCCCGGCTTCCTGGGGTGTCCCAGGTTCTGCCTGGCAGGACGGAGGGAGGTCTGGGGACCCTCCCCACCACAATTCAATCACAGCACCTGGATCTGTTCCACACACACTGTCCCTCTGCCTAAGGTCAGGTTTGCGTGGACCACTGCAGCAGCTCTAGACTGTCGGCGAAATTTATGAAAGGCTCTGAAGTAGGCAAAAATATTACTGTATTTCTTTTCAGTGGTACTGTCTCTAGAGAATCCTTCGGGAAATATCTGATTTTAGAGCGGTTTGACCTTTCTGTTCTTTCTCTTTCTTTTCCATTTTGCAACTCTGCAGAGACAGAAACCTTACAGAGGTGATGAGAATAATTTCTGTTCACAGAAATTCAAATGGATTTTGTACAGGGAAGATGCAATTGACTTCTGCCCTGTGGCGGAGATCATTTTTGCATCTATTAGCAAATTAACTTCAGCGTGCCAGATTGTCTCTCTGCAACGGCTGTTCTTTGAATTTTCCTTTGAACTGTGTTTTACGTCATACTGGTTCTCTCCATTAATGAGCTCGGTAAAAATCTTTTAAGACGTGTCCATTTTACACTTACATGGCAATCATAATTCTACTTAAAAAAAATATATCCTTTAGCGAGGTAGTCTCCCTGCACGCACTTTGGCCTCCCATCCTCTCTGGCACCCCGTTTAATCCATTCTCCACACAGGAGCCAAAGCCATCTCTTCCAAGGGCAAATGTCACCATGCTCCTCCCCAGCTCAACCCTGACATGCTGTGTAGTCTGCTGACAGCCATGCAGCTCTGGCTTCTGCTAAGACACTGCGTGAGTCGGGCATCTTGCAAACAGTGGGACAGACCCCAAGGAAGGAGCTCCGCCCAGGGGGCCCTGCGCCCACCTGACTAAGCCTGGATTTCGCCAGCAGCACTCAGAGACCTGCCTTCCTAGCACAGGACAAAAGAGGGTTTTTAGTGTTGTTTTTCAGATTTAAAGATCTACTCCCTTTCCCTTCCCCCAAACCTCATACCCTGGATCCTAGATTCTGGGCCAAATTGGCTTTCTAAGGTTGTCACTATAAAACAGAAAGTAAATAAATTTCTACTCAGAGCCCAACCTTTGGCCTCTTACTCTTTACTTTTGTTCTTTAGTAAAATCGTCTAGTGCTCTTCAATTCCCTTAGAATAAAACAGGCCCACCCAAAAGGCCCCGTGTGCCCTAGCCCATGTCCTGTCCTCACTCTCTCTGTTAAAGTGACATCGGCCTCCTGACCCATCTCTTCCAGACCCAGAGGCCTCCTGTTTTGTGTTAGGGCTGCCTTACTGTCCCTCCCCCTCCCCCGCCACCTCCTCCTCTTCACCACTGGCTGGCTTAAAAAACACCTATTCATCCAATAAGTCTCTCTGTAAACAGTACACAGCTTCCTCTGAAAGTCTGGGTTGGTTCCCCACCTCCACCCCTTCTACGATCTCAGCACCCAGTACTTCCCAACAGCCGTGCAGTGATAATTATTTAGTTGCTTAACTATTTATCAATATTGGTTTAATCTCTCTCTTTCCCCAAAGACCACAAGCTCCAGGATGCAGGAACCATATCAACTGTTTGCAAATCTGTCCCCTCTGCTCCTCCCAATGCTTGGCACACACGAGGTGCCAATGACCCCACTATCTGTCGACTGACAGAAGGGTGCTGGCACCCAGGTGTGAGGGTGGCGGATGGAGAGGGTGGGTGGGCAGGGCGATGGCACACGTGGGGCTGTAAGTGAATTATGGGTAGGGCTGGGATGGTTGCCTGGTCTCTAATCCATGGTTCAGCCTCCTTCCCTCGAGTTCAGGCAGCCTGTAACTGGGTATTACAGTCATCAGTCTTGAACTGTCCTAGGTCACTGCTTCATCAAATCCTGGTTTTCCGTCTGACTATTTCCTGCCAGCTGGCCTTCCCTTTTTGCTAAGTTGCCATCAATCCCTGAAATGAAAGTGCTCCCAGAGCATCTCAAAATGCAGTAATAGTTCCAGACAGTTTAGCAGTTCCTCAAAAGGTTAAACAGTTACCAGATGAACCAACAATTCCACTCCTACATGTATACACCCAAGAGAAATGAACACCTATGTCCACAGACAAACGCATACAAGAATGTTCACAGCAGCCTTAGTCATAATACCCTAAAACTAGAAACAACCCAAATGTCCATCATCTGGTGACTGGATTTATAAAATGTGGTAAATCCATACAGCGGAATATTATTCAGCCATAAAAAAGCAATGACGTACTGACACAGGCTACAACATGGATGACCCTTGAAGACATGCCAAGTGAATGAAGCCAAACAAAAGACAGCATATTCTATGATTCCATTTATAAGAAATGTCAGGAAAAGGTAAATCCAGAGAAAAAGAAATTACAGTAGTGGTTGGGTAGGGCTGGGGGTTTAGGAGGAAACAGGAATGACTACTAATAGGTATGAGTCTTTTTTTTGGGGGGGATGAAAATGTTCTCTGATTGTGTTAATCACACAACTCTATCAATACATTAAAAACCGCTGAACTGCACATTTTAAATGAGTGAATTGTATGGTATGTGGATTATATCTCAATAAGGCTATTAATTTATTTTTATTTTTTTATTTTTTATTTTTTATTTTATTTTTATTTTTGGGGGGAGCTATTAATTTAAAAATGAAAGAAAGGCAGTAGTTTCTAACTTCATTGGGTAAAGATTCTTGGGAGAATCCACTGAAAGTTATGGACTTTCTCCTGCCCCCACCCCACCCCCCGACTCATGAAAACTCCATATGTGCATGAAGAGAAAAGTTTCGTGAAACAGCAGGAGGCTCCCAGACTGACAGAAACCCATTTACAGCCTCCCTGCGCGGTTGGCTTGTGGCATCTTAGTTCCCCAACCAGGGACTCGACCGTGAGCGAACAAGCCCCTTCCCAGCGGGTTCAGGTCGTGGGCAGGATTCCCCGCAGCCGTGGATCTGAGGTCCCCAGTTTCTTGCTGGCTACCAGCCCCAGGCCACTCTCTGCTCCTGGAGGCCGCCTGTGTTCCTTGTCAGGTGCGGGGCCTCGACAGTGAAAGCACGGAGTCCTAACCACTGGACTGCCAGGGAATTCCCAGGAGAACATGTCTTGATGAAACCACCACAAGTAAATGTTAGGTCAGGTGCACATCTGGAAGGTTTCTTTCCATCCACGCCTTATCTTGGCCTTGGACCACCCTCGTCCAAGTCCCTCCTAGCCTCCTCCCCCTCTTCCTCTTCCTTTTCAAGATGTCTTGACATCTTTTTTTTTTTTAATTGAGGTGTAACTGACATACAACGTTGTATTAGTTTCAGGTGTACCACATAATGATTCGACATTTGCATATACTGTAAAATCATCACAATATGTCTAGTTAACATCCGTCACCACACAGTTACAATATTTTTTTCTCTTGTGATGAGAACTTTTAAGATCTACACTCTTAGCAACTGGCAAATATGCACTACAGTATTAACGATGGTTGCCATGCTAGACATGCCACACCCATCCACATCCTTTCTTGATCAGGGTGGTAGGTACAGTTCTAAGACGGCCTGCATGACCTTCACGCCCTTGTGGTTTCCTCATTCTATGGCAAAAGGGAGATGGGCCTTATCACATAAGCCCTTTAAAAGCAGGGAGTTTCTCAGGATGGTACTGGAAGAGAAAGTCGGAAGGGTTCAGTGAGTGACAATGACTCCATTGCTGGCTTTGAAGGTGGAGGACACCGCACCTGACAAGGAACGCAGGCGGCCTCTAGGAGCAGAGAGTGGCCCGGGGCTGGTAGCTGGCAAGAAACTGGGGACCTCAGAGCCATGGCTGCGGGGAATCCTGCCCACAACCTGAACCAGCTGGGAAGTGGCTTGTTCCCTCAACTCTCCAGCCCCTCCAACATGCTGGTTTCAGCCCTGGGTGCAGAACCCAGCTGAGTCCAAGGGACTTCTGACCTACATCTGTGAGACAGGCAGTGGGTATTGGTTTAAGTCTCCGAGTTTGTGGGAATCTGTCACGCAGAATGGAAAACTAATACAATCAGTTTCGGATCACTGTGCAGCTGGCTTTCCTTCTAGATCCAGCTCGTTTCCTCATAAAATTCCTACAATGGTTATTTACCCCCCAGAAGGTGGAATCCTCACGCCCTTCATGCCCTCGAGCCTGGCTCTTGCCATCCCCAGCTCTGTGGTCCGCAGTGGGAGCTTTCTCAACTTCTAAAAGTTAAAAGTTTCAAAGAGTTAAGCTAGAGGGGAGTGTCGGGGTGAGGAAAGTGGAGGTGAAGAAAGTGGAGGTGAGGCTCACGGCTCTCAGTAGGGGCTCATCCCCTGGGGGAAGGGGCTGCCTGGGGCCTCGTGGGACTCTGCTTGCGGCCCACACCCTGCCGTGGGCACTTCCAATAGCTACTGCTGGATGGAAAGTCCCAGACCAGAGGCGCTGGCTCAGGTGCCTGAGTGATAACCCCTGAGATGGCTTGAAATGACCAGAGGAAGATTTCCGCAAGCTGCCTGAAAGGCCTGGATGTAAGATGTGGGATCCCAGCCTGGAGTCTGAGAAAGGGGTGTGAAGGAGGGGTCAGATCCCAGGAATCGATAGCTAATCCCATAGAAACATGAGCTCTTCAGCTACTCCAGAGACACGGACAGTCACTCTGAAGGCTTTCAGCTCTTTGTTGTAAGCCTTTTCCTCACCAGCAGCTTTGGGACATCGATTGCAGTCTGGGGGCTGTGTGTGTGGCATGCCATATGTGACAGATGTGGGGATGTCCTCCTGCCTGGCTCCTGGCTGCTGGCGGGCTAGGCTCTTTCACGCCTCAAGGCCCGATTCCTCCTTTTTCCTTCCCTCCTTCCCGTGCCTCCCCCACCCCAATCATGGAGAGTAAGTCCCTGAAGCTCTTCCCTCCTCTTTCCTCCCTTTACCCATAAAACACCCAGGAGCCTACTTCCTGCCTCTGCCGATGAGAACCGCTCATTTCTGGAACCGACCAGTTATTTCCACTTTAATGAGCTGGTGTCTGTTCTTGCTGGCAAAACTCCAATCATCTTAACTCCATCTTTTTTTTTTCTTTTTTCTTCCCCACTCTCTCCTGCATCTGGGAGCCCAAATCTCTCTTGAGTGGGCGGTCTTGGGCTTCTCTCTGTGGGTCCAGGGCCCGGGGTCGGCACACTGAGGGGCTAGGGGAGAGGACTGAGGGTCTGCCGTGACCACGGCCGGGCCCCCCTCTGAGGGGAAGCCTCTCGCTTGGGCTCAGGAGAACCGCTGGACCTCCTGGATCGGCTCTGCCCCTTTCTGTGGGTTTGGGAACGAGCCTGTGCATCTGTGGCTTCGCGCGTAATCAAGAAATCTGCCTAGACCCACAGAATTTCTTCTGCCCCCGGGCTGGGCCCCTTTTGAAATCTGAAAAATGCAGGAGTCTCAGAGTGAGTTATACACACAGGGGTAAAGCCACGTGGGTTAGGATGAGCTTGTGTGTGATCACAGGAATTCTGAGTGTGACTCTTCACAATTCCTCCTTTCGCGTCAAGCAGGAAACTTGACACTCCAAGACCGAGGAGCCAGGAAAGAGAGGGGCTGGGGGTGGAGAGGGATGGAGGGAGGGGACCTCTGCCTCCCTGGCAAGGGCCTGGGGCAGGGCTGAGCCCACCCCCACCCCCACCCCAAGGCCTCCCAGGAAGTATGTGCAGCCCTTACAGGCTGAACTTCATAAACACCACCTCACAGATACAGCAGAACACAGTGGGGGCTGTGGGGAGGAGGGGTGGGTTGGGGTAACCGTCGGTCCTGCACCCTTTCCTGCCTCCCAGGACACAGCCCAGGAGGCTCCGAGGTGAGGGGTAGCTATATTAGAGAGACATCCTTCACCCACAACCCTGTTTCTGGAGGCCCAGATAGCTCCTTTCAGGGAGAGACTCTACCCATCCCCCTCTCAGCACCACCCCCAGAACTCATCTGTCCTGGATCTGCGAGATGACCTCTGCCCTCCTGAAACCCAGTCCCCCTAAAACTGAGCTCCCCTGCCGAGTTTATGATGAACCTCTTCATCCAAGACTCTATGCCCTTTCTTGTCCCACCCCCGTTCCCCTCTGGACTAAGGAGGATCAAAGAAAAGGGGGGACTGAAACCAAGCAGGGCCCTGCGGGGCCTTGCCAGTACAAAAGCCCCTCCACATTCCCTGTTTCTTTTTTGTAGAAAAGAGGCTTCCCTCTCCTCGACCTTCCCTGGGTTCCAAAGAGCAGGCTCAAGCAGTCAATGACCAAGACCACAGTCACAGGACCCCTAGGTCCCCCTGAAGGGACACAGAGAACAATGGGATGCGTCTCTTTGAGTTGTTCTGCAGAAGCTATGACCCCCACCCAGGGGATGGTGACTCCTTGCTGACTGCAAGCACACAGACCCCAGACTGGCTGGAACCAGAAGGTCGATGACCGACATTCCCGAAGCATCACCCTGTTACCTCACCACCCACCAATCAGAAGGAGGTCCTGGAGCTGAGCAGGTGCCCTACGACCCTCTCCCCTCCCACTGTCTTTAAAGCCCTTGCCTGAAACCCATCGATCGGGGTGTTTGGGTTTTTCAGCATGAGCTGCCTGTTCTCCTTGCTTGGTGTCCTGCAAATAAACCCTGCCTTTGCTGCAAACACCCGCTGTCAGAGCTTGGCTTTCTGCGCTGCCAGCACAGGAGCCCTGGCTCGGGTACACTCCACCCGCTTCCAGAGAGAAGCCCCTTTGGTGGGGGCCATCCAGCTCCACTCCCCCCCCTCCCCTCACCTGTGAAGCAGATGATGGTTGTGGAGATGCTTGGGGACATGGCAGCTTGGCCAGGCTGTGCTGTATTCCCCAGAGCTCCTTTTCTGGGGTGTTTCCAAGGAGCAGGGGGGTCACAGAGGCTCTGGTGGGAGGCTTGGAGAGCAGAGGCTCCCATGCACTGGCCCTGCTCTGCCCCCTCCCCTCATCCGCGGGAGGCCACGGTTGCAGCTGCTCCTCCCTCCTTGGACCCTCCTGAAGCATCTTAGCTCCTGGTGCCCAGCTCTGTGATCTGGGTCCGGCTTCTGCAGACACCCACCCCTCCCGGCTCGGAGGCCACAAGCACTGCCGTGGGTTTCTGTCCGTCCTCGTGGGCCCAGCTCGTGGGTGTGGATTCCATCTCACTCTCCATCTCCCCCACTTTACGTCTATATTTCTTTCCCAACTACTCCCCGTCCTGGGGCATCAAACTCCAGCATCAGTGGGAAGACAACAAGTTTGCAGAGACTGCTGAACCATCAGCCACCCAGCCTGGGGTCAAAGCCGCTCCTGTCTGTCTGTATCTCCCTTCTGCTGACTCTGCTCCTCTGGCCGCACTGCTCCTCTACAGGTGGGATTACTGATAGGTAGGACCTCACATGGTGGGATCCCAGGTCCTCAAAAGTGTTTGGTTTACCTGGAAGCGGTGGTTCTCAAACTTGAGCTTGCATCTGAATCACCTGGAGGCCTTGTTAAAACCCAGAGGGCTTTGCCCCACCTCCAGAGTTTCTGATCCTCAGGTCTGGGATGGGGCCTGAGGATGTGCCTTTCTAATAAACTCCCAGGGGATGTTGCTGCTGCCGTCGGGTGGTGATCACGAAGGTGAGGGCTGACGGCTGCTGCAGCAGCCTCCCCTGGAGGTAAGGGTCTCCCCTGCAGGGCCCCCAGGATCATAGGGCCAAGGCGGAAACAAGGAGCCGTGTTCAGGCCACCTCCTCAGCCTGCCCTGGAGGGGGAGGCAGCCTGGCCGAGGGAGCACAGGCTGGGGGCAGGCAGACCCCATGTGACTCCCGGCCCTGTCACTGGAGCCAGGGTCCATGGGCAAGTGTCCCACCTGGTAATTCGGGGTAACGGTGCCACACGGTTTTCAACGGGATGATGTACATGAAATATATGCTCAATGAATGTTGCTTTTTCGGTCCAGTCTCTGACCTGCCTTTAGCCACTGATGATCGTGTACAGTGCCGTTGAGCTTTTGACCGCAAGCGCAAGCCTCCACGTTCACCTCCACTCAGTTTAGTTTTGCCAGTTTGAGGCCATCGTTCCAGCTGCTAAGATGCTGTCACCTGGCAGCCTGCCTGCTACTCCTACATCAGCGCTGCTGATACCACACTGCATGTCTTAGCGTCCAGACGGGGCAGGAGAGCAGGGCTCCCTCCTGAGGTCAGGGGAAAGTTCCCAACTCACCGCCTGTGGTGCTCTGACCTGGGAAGCTGCCTTCATGGTTTCTAGTGAGTCCTTGCACCCCAATCGGAAGCATCAATTTAAAAAAAAAAAACAACTGAAGTGGTAAAGAAGGGTCCTATGTACTCACCCCGCTGTGTGTGGCCATGTGGATACTTCCTGTGTAAACTGCAAAGCCTAGGAGACACCAGACCTGGGCATCCTAAGTGACCAGCTTCAAGAAGGGGTCCTTTGGGGGTTCTCCCCTCAGTGGACCCTCTTCCTCATGAATAAACCACCAAAAAGGGAGAGAGAACTCAGGAACAAACTTCTTATAGAATTTAATGTTTTCAGAGACGGGATGGGCTGAGATCTAAGGGGAAAAAACCAGGGATTTCACCAGCAGAAAGGCACAGGGGTCCCAGAGGGCCGGACTGGTCTGGCTGGACAGCAAGGTCACGAGGAACTTTCTCTCTCCCTTCTCTCAGAACATTCTGGAACCATGGCTGCTCCTTAAACCCGGACTTGCTGTTGCTCCTTCTTCTTCACCTCTGCCCAGATGTCTGACAGGTCCTGGATGAACTGCTGGATCTAGCAAGGCCAGGGGACCGCAGTTAATCCCAGCAGGCGACAAGCGACCCATCTAAAAACGTCCAAGGCGTAACCTGCTTGTAAGGAGTCACCATTTCCTGTGACCGACTTCATGAGGCCACTTTCCCTCATTTGACAATTCCTCTAGTTGACACGGAGAATGGGGCTTAGCAGACTAGAAGTGATGAACAGGGAAGGAGTTGGGAACCTCTAGAGGCAGATGCAGTGAGAGGAGGTACAGGTTGACAGCCTAACAGGGAGACAGAGGGAGGATCCTGAGTGGACTTTGGGGCTAGAAGTGTTTAGCGGGAGGGGGTCGGCCAGGGTCGGGGCAGGTGGCTCTCCGCTATTTAATAGCCTTCAAGGAGGTAATCAGCTTGAAACCCAGAACTGAGACTCGTTATGATAATCTTGAGTTATCAAGGGAAGTTTACATTCTATTCACCAACTTCTGTTGTAAAGAACATGCAATCAGTATGACACCGTGGAAAGAGCACAGCCTCGCAAGTCAGGGTCCTGCAACCTAAGCGCCCATCAACAGATGAATGGATAAAGAAGATGCGGTGTGTACACACACACACACACACACACACACACACACACAGAGGAATATTACTGAGCCATAAAAAAGAATGAAACAATGCCATTTGCAGCAACATGGATGGCCCTAGAGATGATCATACTAAGTGAAGTAAGTCAGACAGAGACAAATATTATATGATATCACTTATATGTGGAGTCTAAAAAATAGTACAAATGAACTTATTTACAAAACAGAAACAGACTCACAGACATAGAAAACAAACGGATGGCTACCAAAGGGGAAGGGTGGGGAGGGATAAATTGGGAGTATAGGATTAACAGCTGCATATTACCATATATAAAATAAACAAGGATTTACTGTATAGCATAGGAAACTATATCCAGTATCTTATAATACAGCACAATGGGAAAAATTGGAAAAAAGAATATGGATACATACACGCATAACTGAATCACTCTGCTGTACATCTGAAACTAACACAATATTGTAAACCAACTATGCTTCAATTTAAAAAAAAAAAAAAAAAGGATAACAACCGGGGGTCCTGACGCGGCTCTGGGGAAATCACTTGATTGTTCTGGGACTCAGTTTATCTTTAAAAAGGGAAGAGGGAGAAAAGGTTGGCCTAGATGGCCTCTAAGATCTCAGTCCTACAATTTCTCCTTTTCAAGAATATTCCTAACGATGGGGCTACGCAGACTGTCCAAAACTCTCAACAACCTTGTTAGTTGCTAATACTGTTACCATTACCAACATAATTTCTATTTTGCAAAAGAGGGAAAACAAAGAGTCACCGAATTAGAGTGACTTTCCCAAGGTTACAGAGATAAGTCCAGTATTTCCCAAACTATGTTCTTTAAGTAAGTAACCACCTACCCCAAAAAGGGTTCTGTAGTCAAGCAAGTTTTAGAAGAGAGACTTGGAGAGACTTCAAGGCAGAACCAGAGCAAAGGCACTGTAAAGCCCTGTATTTTAAAACCATCCAATTTCATTTAACTTAGCATTTTCTAAAGTTTTTAGTCCATAGAGTCTGTTCATTTCCCCAGAGGAAACTTACTCCCATCCTGGGATTCTAGGATTTGCCAAGCATGGTTTAGAAAATGCTTCTCCAGACAGTTGGGGCTTTATTCAGAGAAAATAAGCTGGACCTTCACACACAGTATATTGAAAGCAAATTGCAATCACTTTTGCAAAATCACTTTCCCTGAGTGGTACCTTGTTCCTGATTCCAAATAAGTGGCTGCTTTCTGAAGCCCATGTGTGGATCTGCTGTAGGGATGCTGCTGAGAACATCAATCACTGAGTGTCCTTGAAAATTTTCAGTTAGCAGTTAAGTGCTGGGAAAGGTTCACACTCTCTGAGGAAGCCTTATGTTTTCATGCTTTGGTACAAGAACTATGTTTTGCTGTACCTCCTGGTTACCAGGAAGCTCAGAGCTAACGTCTGTCCCTGTTGAACTACTGTCCTTTATAATCCAAGAATCCAGAGTCCATACATCTCTCTCTGGCCTTGACCTTAGATTTTAACTTATATTTTCCTAGGTCCTTATTTTTCACTTTTCAGGCTACTTAATCATGTGTGTGTGTGTCAGCAGGCTCATATCCTACTGGAACGAAGCGAGATATTTAAAAATAACATTTGGGCAATACGAGCAGGTCCTGTTGAGGCAAATCAAGGTTGAGGACAGGAATTCCCTGGTGATCCAGTGGTTAGGACTCGGTGCGTTCACTGCCTGGGGCCCAGGTTTGAACCCTGGTTGGGGAATTAAGATCCCAAATACCACACAACACGGCCAAAAAAAAAAAAGGTTGGGGGGAATAAAAAAGGTTGAGAGGGAGTCTGAGAGATCAGAATTTGGAGTGGATGGACTGTAAGCAATGGTCTGAGCAGGGGATGCTCGGGCAGGGGCCACGGGCTGGAGATCACCACCTCCTGCCCTATCTTTCTTTACAACAGCTAAAGGACAGGAGCCTGAAGATGCCTGGGAGTCCCGAGACCTTACTGCTGGGGAGCGGGGTCTACAAGGTTAAAACTCTTTTTATCATAATGCTAAGATGTTACTTGTCTTTTTTGCTCTTATTCTCTCGAGAGTCGAGAAAGAGTCTACAGGGGCTTTTACCAGAGTGGAATGTTCCCGTAACATAGACTATCATGACAGGCTGAGTGTAGGAGCAGGTGTGAGAATCCACCTGCCCTCCAGGAAGCCAGATATTCTAGGGATTTGTAAGTATCGAATAATGCCAGTCATCCCATAAAATATTTTTTGAGAATATTTTTCATTAAAAATGCTATTGTGTTAATGTGCTTCCTACTCTCATTTTAAAATGAATTAAGTATTTTTAACTTTTCTGCTTGAGTTTCTAATAAGGAAAACATCAATTGATAGAACCCATATAAATAAAAGCTCTTTGGGGGTCTTCAATAAATTTTACGAGCGTAAAAGTATCCTGCTACCAAAAAAGTCTGAGGATCGCTGTTTCTTTTTCTTAAAATATTTATTTTGGCTGTGCCGGGTCTTAGTTGCAGCACGCAGGCTCTTAGTTAAGACATGCGGGATCTAGCTCCCCAACTAGGGATCAAACCCGGGCCCCCTGCATTGCGAGAATGGAGTCTTACCCACTGGACCACCAGGGAAGTCCCCAGAATAAACTTTCTTACAAATTCCCTTTACGGTCTTTGGACTGTTAATAATTCTGCTCTAACAGGCCTTACGATGCAGGCTGATTCTTTGGTTTAAGGAAATCCTATTTCCTGGCTGGTCAGTGGGTGAAATTCTTTGCATTTCATGAGTTTCACCTTTAAAAAAAAAAAAAAAAACAGTGGAAGCACCTCCCAGTCAATTGTTTTTATCGGCTTGTGTTTCATATTCATTCACCAAATACTTATTGAGTGGCTACTCTCTGCCTGGCATTGTTCTAGCTGCTGGGGATACAGCAGGGAAAAAAGCACACAGAAATCCCAGCCTTTTGCAGCCTACTTTCTTCTATTTCATGGCAGAGCTAAAGGCTTTTGCCAAAAGGATAAATAATTAGTCATGGTTCTCTGCATGTCACAAGAAGCATGCCTAATGCATCTGCTGGTGCAGAGGTTCCCAAATCGTGGGATGCGGGTACCTTTGGTCAGAAGTGAGATGATTTCAGGTGGCACAACGGACATGGCACCAAACAGCTTTGAATTATACAGTGAAAAACTTTCCTTTTCAATTTCCTTTCAATTACTTCAAAGAGAAAAATCTCAGAATGGTACTAATATGACTCTGACACTTCCCTGCCCTGGCTGATTCCCCCCCCCCACATAATTTCTTTCCCCAAGCGTGGGCCTCAGTCACAAGCCTTCAGCATCTCACTAGAACTTAATAAGATGGTCTAGGCGCAGCTAATGAATTCAGTAGCGGGTCCCCTGGGGACTGGGGCCAACAGAATCTTAGTGCTAAGGGAGTGGTTCTCAAAGCGTGGAACCCAAACCAGGGAACCCTGCTGAAAACGCAAATTCATGGCTTTGCACTCTGGGGGTGGGGTCCAGCAGGACGCCCCAGCCCCCAGGTGATGGTGATCCTGTGAAAACGTGAGAACCACTACCCTGTAGGAATCACGCTTCCCCTCAACCAATGTTGAACCATCGCGGCTCAGGCAAGCCGGCTGGCCAGCCACTCGGGCCTCCTCTTACCATGTCCAGCTGTTTGTGCGTGTCCTCCAGGGACACGACGCTCGCCTCCTTCAGCTGCTTGCTCACGATCTGGAAGAGGTTCAGCGTTGCCATCTTAATGGTGCCAAGCAAGAGGGTCTTCTTGGCGGCGGTGTTCTGGATGTGTGCCCAGCGAGATTCCTGGGGAGGGGAATGAGGGCGAGGCGTGAGCGCTAGGCCAGGGGTGTGTGTGTGTGTGTGTGTGTGTGTGTGTGCACCTGTGTGTGTGTGTGTGTGTGTGTGTGTGTGTGCACCTGTGTGTGTGTGTCGCTTACCCCCGGCCCCGGGCGCTCACCCAGATGATGACGTCGCTGCGGGCGCGGTCTAAGCGCATCTGCAGGCGCGCCAGCTCGTTGTTGTGCTGCAGGATCTCGTCGTCCTTCTCCTCCTTGTAGCGCGCCAGCCGCGCCTTGGCGCGCTCGATCTTCTCCTGGCCCTCCTGCGCCGACTGCATGAGGTCGCGGTGCATGCTCACCAGCGTCTTGTAGCGCGCGATCACCTCGTGGATCTCTTCAAACTGTGGGGTTGAGCATGGGGTGGGGGGGGCTCGGGTCCCTGCACCGCCGCCCCGCGGGCCCGACCCCACTCTGCGCCCCGCAACTCCCAGCCCGGATGCCGCTGCCTGGCAGGGAGGCCCTGGGCCGAGGTCGAGGTGCCGAGGCTGTGAGGTCCTTGGAGCGCCCCTGCGCTCCTCCCGGGTTGGTATGGGCCGCGGGCCACGTGTCGTGAACACGTGCATCTGGACCCACGGTTCCCGGTCTTGATTGCATGGTATTAGGATCACCTGGGAGCTTTCACAAGGACACGTGCCAGCCTCCACCCTCAGAGCCCTGGATTAATAAACCGGTCTGAAGGTTTCCCAGCTGATTCTAGGGTTGAGAATTGCTGGCAGGGGTGGGGGCTGGGTAGATTTTTGAGACGTCTCCAATCGAAATCATGATCTTATTCAGCAAGAATGTCCCAAAACCACTGAGAAGCCAGGAACTGTGCTAAACGCTGGGGACAGGGCAGGAGATAAGAAAGCCAGACCCTGCTTTTAGGAAGCCTTACAACTTGGGGTGGCGCGGTAGGACAGACAGACAAGTAAATAGTCAGTTACAACACAGAGTGATAAGCCCTATCGGTGACTGGGGGATGGGGCTGCGGCAGACTGTTGAGTAATACCTTCAGCCCTGTGCTCTCTGGTATTTGTTCAGCGGGCGCTGGAAGGGGTGGGTACCAGTGGGGCAGGTGGCTGGCCAGGCTCAGCTGCCCCCTCTGCCATGGTGCAGAGTCACAGGGCTCTGGCCCTAATTCAGCAGAACAGAAGCCCTGCAACCCTCCCTCTCTAGAAGGCACTGTGAGCACCAGCTCCAGGATGCCAACTCACCGCCCAGAGGGGTTTACCAACATGTGCCTTCCAGCCACCCAGGGGACACTCCCTGAGCGCTCTCTCCATCTCATGACATTTCCAGTGATAGATTCGTGTTCTGGGAACTGGCGTTTCCCCAAAACATCCTCTGTGGGCAAAGGCCACTTAACCCAGCATTACAGGAGATGGGGACAGCCAGAAAAGGCTTCCTCAGGAAAAGGATGGTTAAAATGAGACCAGAGGTATGAAGAGAAGATGGCCAGGCAAAGGCAGGTGGGGGAAGCTGAGGAAGTAGTACAGGTAGATGGAACAGCCTGGGTAAAGATGATGGGGTATGTGTGGCACATTCAGAATGAGCAAGAGTGTTTCATATGAATGGCCTGAGTGCAAGATGGGGAGGGAGAGATCGCCCTGGAGAAGTTTAAAAAGTGCCCAGTAAACCCTGAGGAGGGTGGACTTCATCCACTGAAGGAGAGAGCAGAGAGAGAACTTCCTGTCTGCATTTCTGAGAGATGCAATGGTATGCAACAGCTAAAACGAATGGGATACATCAGAGCAACCATGAGCGCTTCTCCAAAACTTGACGCTGATGTCAAAAGGACTCAGGTGCCAGCTTGAAGAGGCTCCCACTGTCCAAAGATGGGACCCTTTGAACATCAGTGCAAAGGACTGAAATGCCAAGATATTGTTCACGATGATGCTGACCACATTACAGGGCACTTTTGGAGGATGTGGAGAACCAACTCATAATCCTGAAGACTGCAATACAGAGTCAGCCATCCTCAGGATGCCACCAGAAAACTATTTGAGCTAATCAATGAATTTGGTAAAGTTGCAGGATACAAAATTAACGCATAGAGATCTCTGGCATTTCTATACACTAACAACAAAAATATCTGAAAGAGAAATTAAGGAAACAATCCCATTCACCATTGCAACAAAAAAATAAAATACCTAGGAATAAACCTAACTAAAGAGGTAAGAGACCTGTACTCAGAAAACTATAAGAGACTAATGAAAGGAATCAAAGACAACACAAACAGATGGAGGGACATACCATGTTCTTGGATTGGAAGAATCAACACTGTGAACATGACTGTACTATCCAAAGCAATCTACAGAGTCAATGCAATCCCTATCAAATCACCAATGGTATTTTTCACAGAACTAGAACAAAAAGTCCTAACATTTGTATGGAGACACAAAAGACCCCGAATAGCCAAAGCAATCTTGAGGGAAAAAAATGGAGATGGAGGAATCAGACTCGCTGACTTCAGACTATACTACAAAGAGTCAAGCATTTAACAAGCTTTTTCTTTAAGGCCCATATAGTCATCAAATGGTTGGTGCAGGGAAGATTCTCTTTACGAAGTCCTTTTCTTTTTTTTTTTTTTTAATTTTTTTTAAAATTATTTTTTGGGGGATACACCAGGTTCAGTCATCTGTTTTTATACACATATCCCCGTACTCCCTCCCTTCCTTGCTTCCCCCCCCTCGAGTCCCCCCCACCCTCCCCGCCCCAGTCCTCTAAGGCATCTTCCATCTTCGAGTTGGACTCCCTTTGTTATACAACAGCTTCCCACTGACTATTTTACAGTTGGTAGTATAAATATGTCTGTTCTACTCTCTCGCACGAAGTCCTTTTCTTGATGGTAGTGTTCTAGCTCATGCGTGAAGAGGGGGGCTTAGAATATTTCCGGCACCCTAGAAGAACCTTTGGCCCCCTTTCAGTCGGTATCTCCCCCCACCACTACCAAGGAAACCAGAATTGTGACTTCTCTCTCCAAGGATTCATTTTACCTGTTTTTAAACATATCACTGGAAGTGTACAGTACATCCTGCTTTACGTCTGGCTTCTTTTGATCAGCATAAAAATGTCTGGGACACCTGAGAGGCACATCAGCCAAATGCAGTGTGGGGACCTTATTGGACCCCATTGGAACAAACCAGCTGTACAAAAGCATTTGTGCAATAACTGGGGAAATTTTGACATCGACTGGATATAGGTATTGTGGCTATGTTAAAAAGAGCTCTTTTAGAGCCATATAGTGAAGTACTTATGGATGAAAAAAATATATCATTTGCTTCAAAGTGGCAGAATTGGGGATCTGACAGTGAGTTGATGATTGTTGGAATTAGGTGATGAGCAATGGCCATTCAGTAGACTATTTTCTCGACTTTTGTATATGTCTGAAATTGCCCACGATACAAAGTTTTTTTAAAAAAATCAATGATTGGAAAATAAGAAGCCATAAAAGGGGCATGTACATACTAGTCATAGTTTATAGATAACTTAACTGTTGCCCCAAATAGTAACAACAAGCACAAGAGAAACTTAAAAATCTGGATGACTGGTTACCTCCAAGGAGAGGAGAAGAAAGGTGTTTCGAAGGGATGCACACTGGGGGTTTCGGTTACCAGTGGTGTTTTATTTAAGGGAAAAAAGGGGCAAATTGGGGAAAATATTCACATTTGACAAAGCTGTGGTGAGTACTTGGGTGCTGCTCTATATTTATGTATACTTCTCCGTATACTTAAAATATTTTGAAAGCAATAAAGGAAGGAGGAAAGAGAAAGAGAGATTGGGATCCCACTGGCTGTAGAATGCCAGACAGGCTGGCGGCTGGGAATAAGGCAGAGCGGAGCTCCTGATCGGGTACATTGGTGGCCTGAATGAGGAAGGGGCAGGGGCTGGATTCCAGAAATACTTAGGAGGCAGAATAGACCAGATCCGCTGATTGATGGCTGTGGGGAGTGAGGGAGGAGGAGGAGGAGGAGGAGGAGTCAAGGATGAAGCCAGAGTGCTGGTGAGGCTGTGGGTGGGGGGCTGTGGGTGGGTGGTCGTGCCATTCACCAGTGCCGGAACCCCAGCAGCAGGGCTGCCCCGGGGATGGCAAGAAGCGGTTGTGGACTCGATACATTAGATGTAGGGCCTGAAGCTTAGGAGGAAGATCCAGGCCAGTGAGATCCAGGCCAGTGTCCTTGGTTCTAAGACACACATTTTAGCAGCTCCAAATTTGAGTTGTGTCTTATTATCTATCTGCTGCTTTAATATAGTCATCTTCCCTCACTCCCCAGCTTCCCCCAAACCCAATTATTAAATGAACATACAGTAGGTAGTACCCTAGGATGCAGGAAATAACAGATTTGGGACGCATGCCTAAATAAATTAGTTTCTATATGGAAATTGCCAGGACTTTTTAAAAAGCCATGCATCCTTTGTCTCCCTGTGCCCCCCACAGGACATGAATTCACACCCAGAGGGCATACCTCATACCTCTCTGCACCTGGTGAGGGGCCCTGCTGGTGTCACACGGGGGCAGGGGGAACACAGGGTGGGTGGCCATTGACATGGGTGACACCCATCAGAGGCCCAGGGAATTGCTCAGGGAGAAAAGTGGAGGGTCTGGGACAAAGACCCAAGGAACTTGAGGAAGAGGAGCCCCAGAGGAGCCTGAGGAGGAAGGGCCAGCGGTAGCAAGAAAGGAGGAGGAGGAGGGAGGAGTCCCAGAGGAAAGGGCACAGATATGTTTCAAGAAGGAGCATCAGCAGTGTCAAATGCTGCGGGAATCTGGGCAGACAGAGGGCAGAGAAGTTCCCTTAGCTCTGGCAACCAGGCGACTTTAGGAAGAGCAGTTGTCAGTGGCCTTGTGGGACCCACAGAAGGGCAGTTAGAAACAAGGGCTCTGCTGCTTACAAGCTGTGCAGCCCTGAGCAGGTTACCTAACCTCTCTGAGCCTCCACTTCCTCCTTGTAACAGGGTGAAATGATGGCTTTCCTCCAGGGACTAGCACAGACTGAGCAAAGCTACACTTGCAGCACCCAGCCCAGGGCCCAGCCACATGCTAAGCGCCCAGCTCTGCACGAGGCTGGTGTTTTCCAGTCTCTCTCCTTTTCTCTCTCCATTTACTCTCAAGTAAACCAAACACCAGGGAGGAGGGGAAGCAGGGAGAGTGTGGGTCCCATCTGACACAGGCAAAGCTGATCGCTGGTACTCCAAAACCAAACCTCACTGCTCCAACACACGCACGTAGACACAAATACGTGACCCAAATAGAGACGGGTCCACAGATGAAACACACATAGACAAAGATACACCACCATGCCCCCACCCTTTAAAAACAAGTCCAGCCTCACCAGGGCTCTCTGCCAGCTGCCCTCCTTGGCTGGAGGCCTCTTCCCAGAGCAGGTGACCATCCCTGCAGAGGGTCCCTGATCCCCCCACAGACCAGGCCCCTGGGGAAGAGGATCGGGCTGAGGAACCCTCCCCCCTGCAGCCCTCCACACACCTCAGAGTTCTCCACCACCTTCTCCAGGTACTTGTTGAAGATGGAGTATTCCTGCAGCTTGGCGCTCAGGCGCTGGTGCTCCAGCCGCAGGGCCGCCATCTCCTGCTTGGCCTTGGCCAGCTCGCGCATGCGCTGTCTCTTGAGTTCTCGTTCCTTGTTGGCCTTCTTCAGGGCCCGGATCCGTTTCTGGTCATTCTCCTGGGGCCGGGGAGGTGGTGCCCGTCAGGCATGGGTCCTGCGCTCTCTGGGGCCAGGCCAGTTGGGCCCCCACAAGGCCTCTGTCCACCCTGAGGATGGACGTGCATGGCCAGGCTGCCCATGTGGAGGATGAGATGTAAGGGAAATCATTTTCAGGGTTATCTGAAGCTGGTTGAGGGGATTTCTATGGACTGAAGTGGGCTGAGGAGGCTGTGAGAACAGAGATTTAATCCAACAACAAAAGGCAGCCTTACGGGGACCAGACAGGAAGTGTTTCTGATTCTGCGGGATTTGGGGTCTGGCCTTCAGAGACATGAGAGGCAGGAGCCCCTGCTTCTGTAGACGTGAGAGGCAGGAGACCCTCTCTTCCTTTCAAAAGCTTGGGCAACCTTGCTGGAGCTCTAAGGAGATGAGCTGGGAGGCGGGCCTAGTCCGGAGGGCCCGGTGGGGTGAGACTGTTCTTCGGGGGATGTTCCTGTAGCTCAGACAGTCACAAGACAGGGACAGGAGATGATGTAGGCAATCCAATGCCCAGAAAGAAAGACATGAGGCTCAGCTGCTACACCTGGGCTGCCCCCCTCCCCCTTCCTTCTGCCAAGCTCTCCTAAGATGAGGGGCAGAGCTCTCCCACTGCACGCATGTGTCTCCTTCCCCCTTCAGGGGCGCCCGTGATTCCACACGGATGGGCATGTGTGGGGGTGGCATTTGGAGGACACGGAGGAAGGCAGCCGGAGGATCTGCATTCTGCCCTGTGGGTCCAGGAGAGGACAGAGGGGCCCCTAACCAGTGGTTTCCAAGTCTAACTGGGCATTGCAGTCCCCTGGGGAAACTTTTAACAATACAGTCGACTGGGCCTGACCTCAGGCCTGCTGAAAGCAAGGAGAGAGGAGGGGCCCAGGATCCGGATCTGTAACCAGCTCTCCAGGATTCTGATGATTTTGGGGAACCCCTCATCCCCAAATCCCCTGCCACCCCAAGCACTCCATGAGCTTCTCTCTGGCCAGAAAGAAGGACTGGACCTCTGGAGAATAATGCCTGGTCTATCAGCTTCCTTTCCCACCTGGTGTAGGCACAGAGAGAGACAGAAGATGCTTGAGAGCAGGACTGCCACATAGCGGAGGCCAGAGGTTACCCCCTGGGGCTGGGCCAGCCCTTCAGGGCTCGGCAGGTGCCGGCTGGAGCTGGTCTGGATTTTAAAGTGGTTAAATCCCCCCTCTCAGGACCCAAGAATAGGGGTTATCTCAGAGTGGACTCCAGTGCCTCGTTCTTCAATGCCCCCTGCCTGGGCCTTCAATGCAAGGATGGAGGGGTAGGGTGACCTGAGGGGACCAAAACCCTGTCTGATTCATCTTTGTATCCCCAAGTGCCTGGCCCTGACCATGGCGCATTCATTCATTCACCATCCATCATTCATTCATTCATTCACTGGATAAACTGTTTGTACCAACTACAGGCAAGGAAACAGGAAACAGCAATCCAGAGGGAGCAGAGACTGACAGGGCAGCAGGAAATTACCAATACAGAGAGCAACAGGAGGGGCACATACAGGGGGAAGCCCCAGGCATCGCCGAGCAGCACGCAGGAGCCCTCTAACCCAGCAGGAGAAGCAGGGAGGGTGAGGAGGCCGAGGAGGGAGAGGGGGAGGAGGGGCACCTTGCTCGACTGCAGAGTGGAGCGCCTCCGCGGCAGCAGGCCACGCCTCTTCGTACCTGGATGAACTGCTCAAACTTCTGTATGTGGGCTTTCAGCTGGGCCTCCTTGACCCCCAGCTCCTCCCAGCGCAGGTTCAGGGTTTCCATTCTGCGCTGAAATGTCTAGGGGTGGGGGGAGCAGAGAGGTCAGGAGGGCCCCTGAATGGGACCTGAGGAAGGCCCCAGCATCCCCTGCCCCAGAGCCCCTGTCCCCAGGTGCCCACTCTCCATCCCATGTCGGGTTCAGAGCAGGGCATCCCAGGACGCTGGTACCGTGAGACTCACATCCTTTCTTTGCTCTGCAGAGGAAACACAGGGCCACCACCCAGGACGCCTGGCTTTAGCCACCACCACCCACAAAATGGAGGGCTGTCCTCAGGCTCTCCCTGAGCCCTGTGGCCCTTCCCGCACCCCGCCCCGAGCTGCCCACCTCCTTCTTCTGCTCCATGGCATGGTGCATGATCTTGGCCTCCTTCTTCTTCTCCAGTAGCCGGATGGATGGGGAGTCTGACTGGTCCTCAATGCTGGGGAACTTCCTGCCCGAGACACAGGCAAGAGGGACCGTGAACTCTGAGCACCTGGGGCAGCCTGGGACTGAGAGGAACCCGTGGAGACAGGCACCCATGGGGAGGGAAGGCAGCCTCCCCCATCTGAGTGAAAGGTGTGCTGAGAGGGAGAGAGGGCCATGCTTGGGAGCAAGCTGGGGCTGGGGGATGGGCAGGACCGGTGCCAGGGTGATTCGGGGTGCTGGGTTACAGGAGCGAGGGGTGGGGGGCAGGTGGGAACCCAGGTGGGCGCGGTGGTCCCAGGCCGTCCGACACTCACTGCAGTAGCTGCAGCAGCCGCTCCCCGTACTGCAGCCGGAAGTACTCTGCCAGATCCTCCTCTTCCATGATGCCCAGGCTCATGGTGGCGGTGATCTAACGGCCCAGCAGCCAGATCTTCACAGTGAAACGGGGGTGGCGGAGCTCAGGGGTGGTGGCTGGGCTTGCTTCTCCCCTCCTCCTGTTCAGGGTCCCACAGAGGGTGGGTGTCTGAGAGACTCAGGGAAGATGGCTGGAGGCTGCCGCAGCTCAGGATGTGTTGGGAAGGTGCTGGGAGATCTGGTTACCTAGCAACAGGTCTCCAGGTTCTGTGAACCACAAGCAGAACCCAGGCTTTGCCCTCTGACCCCTGTCCCCAGTGACCCCACTCCGGCTGGGGTCTGGCTCTCTGCTCCTGCATTTATTCGTCAGGAGCTCTGGGAAGAAGTTCGGCCTGATCTGAGGCCTGATTTGATGCTGGTGCTGGGGCCGGGAGGCAAGGGCTGGGCGTCCATGGTTGAGAAGGGGGGGTTGGTAGAGGCATTTTTTTGCCGGGCAGCCCTGCCCCAGGGGCTCCCTTCTGGGCTCAGGTGTGCGTGTGAGGATGAGGCAGGGGGCCGCGGCTGGGACAGGTGGTGGAGGAGAAAAGAACTGAAGGGAGGTGTTTAGCTGAGGCAGGGGTGGGGGTGGACAGAGAAGCATGGGGCCTGTGGGAGGAGGCCTGAAGTTGAGAGCCAAGCAGTGGAGGAAGGATGTGTAGGGGTGTATGTGCTGGGAGGGGCATGGGGTGGAGGAGGGGCGGGCGCACATAGGCAAGAAGCCTAGGGACCAAAGAGGCGGCCCCCGGAGAGATGGAGGCGGCCCAGGACGATGCCCCGCGGTAGGGGAAGCGACTCAGGGCCAATGCCATGTTTTGAGGTTGGCGGAATATTAAAATATGAAGAAGTGCCAAAATGTGTTCATATAAATGTCAGATGTATTAGATGTCTGCTTTATGACGCCTGCCTTCCTCGATCCCATCAGGGCCTTGTGCGTCAGCTCGTTTGGCCCGAGGTCCAGCGTCTAAATCCGAGATCCTGATTGGTGTGGCGGACACCCTGGGGTGCCTGCCCGGAGGGAGCGGCCGTGACCTCGAGCCGGCCGCTGCGGCGCACAGGCTCCGGGCTCCGCTCGGTTCCCTCCGCTTCCCCCGCCCACGCCGGCTGCGCGGCCCGGCTCCCCTCCGAGTCCTGGATGCCGAGCCGCGGCGGGGCGGGGGTGTCCGGCCCGGCAAGTCCGCCCCGAGGCATTGCCTGTCCTCTGGCGCCCCCTGCTGGCCGCCCGAGCCCGCCCACAGTCCCGACCTGCGAGGAGGAGGAGGCGGCGCGGGGGGGGCGCGGCCCACCCCGCCCTCTCCCATTCTCACCGCCCCGCCCCCCCACCCCCGCCTCACCTCCCGAGCCAGCCCCGCGGGACCTGCAGAGGCAGCAGGACAGCCTTCACCCCACCCAGAACACATCCACCTACCCACCCCCTCACCATCCCACTCCGCCAGGGTGGGCTCTCCATCGTGAGCGCCCCCAAGAAACAGACCCAGCAGGGTAACAAGAGTATCAGTAAAGATTGTCAGCGCCTCAAAGGAGGATGTTTCTCTCCTTGTTAATCCCTAGAGTCTGGCACAGTCAGTTAGCCCGCCCCGCCCCAGGGCTTGTGTGTAACATCAGTCCTTGAGGAGGAGGCTGTTTCTTGAATCACCTGCTTGCCCTGGTATTTTGACACAGCCTTGGTTGCATCTACGAATCAGCTGGTCCAGGGCCAGGTTGGTGCATACAGGCAGCTGCTAAAGGCATATTCTTCTGCCCGTGTACGTGCCCGTGCAGCTTTTCTGTTGCCCGTGTACCTTGCACAGAAGTCATGAGAACCTTCATCCCATCACCCACCACCATCACTCTCTGGGTCTCACTGCCTTTCCCGGAGCTGTGGGTCAAGCTGCAGGGCTGTCTGGGCTTCACAGAAGTCTGTGCTCTCCCCCGCTCCCCTCCTCTTCCCTCCTTGGATGAGCCCAGCTTTCTTACCACCCCTTACCACCATCCCACCCCACCGCCACACACACACTTTTCCATCTTGATATTTGCCTCTGAGGCATCTAGGAAAATCTGATGGGTTTAGGTTGTTGGAAACCAATAGGCATAACATTTTCTGTTTTCTATCCTGTCCCATCCTCCCTCTGAGACAATCGTTTGTTTGAAAAGGGAGAAGGGAAAAATATCAGGAGGAAAAAAGATCTAGGTTAATGTCTCAAAAAATATTATCCTGCCATATAGACCAGCACAATGCTAGATACACATAAAGTACTGCGTGTGAGGAAATCACTTTTTGTCTAGGTGATTTTCCATTCTATATATGCCTTATATTCCATATAAGTGGAATCACAGATAAACTACGCTCTGGTATATTAAATACATTACAAATGGATGTTATGGAAACTCCTTGTGTTGGCCAGCTATGTTGATGTTAGTTGCTGTAACAAACAACCTCAAGTCTCAGTAGCTTACCAAGGTCCAATGTGGATTTTCTCAGTGGGCCAGCTCTCCTGGGAGATTCTCTTCCACGCAGTGAAGGGTGTAAGCCCCTTCCATCTTGCAACTCCATGACCTCCAAGGTTGCTACGGAAGGGAAAGAGAGAAGGGAAAGCAAAGGCCCTTCTGCTCTTCACAAACCCATCGCCATGTAACAAACCGTTCGCCATGTCCATTCACTGACCTCTGGTGGGAACTGGTCACGACTAGCTATTTTGTAAGGAGCGAGCAATGCGGTTTAGCCGTGTTCCCAGGAGCATCCAACCAGTTTGTGCTGTACTTCTGAGAATTAAAAGAATGTTTGGAAGTAAGCCAAAAGCAGAGCTCTATAGAGAAACTAATTGTAGACAAAGAAAGAAAAAAACAAGCCAATCGCAATCTCAAGTATGAAAATCCTTACACCTAAAACTAACACAATGTTGTAAATCAACTATACTTCAATTAAAAAAAAATCTTAATGAAAATATTATCAAATTTAATTTAGTGTAACGTTAAAAGAATAGTTCATCAGGACTATGAATACAAAAATGATTTAATGTTAGGAAGTCTATTAATAAAATTCCATCAATATGTCTCAGGAGAAAAGACTCATGATTGTTGGGCTATATGCCAACATGGCATTGAAATATTCAACATCCATCCTGATTTTAAAAATTCCAAATTATTCGTATACAAAGACACTAAAATAAATAAAAAATAACTGAACCCAGCAGATAACATTAAAATTTACATTAAAGGCATTCTTGTTAAAATTAGAGATACAATAGGTTTTCTTCTGTCACTACAATCATTTAACATTGTTTTGGATGCTATGACTATTGCAAAAAGACAAAAAAATTGTTTTTTTTTCCTTTTTTTCTTTTTTTCATAATGACAGATGCTGTGATCATGTACTGTGAAAATCCAAGAGAATGGTTAATTAGTGAAAAACGACTGGAATTTAATGTAATACTATGCAGTTTATAAGATTGAGGTTGATTTATATGCATAACATGGAGAGGTTTCTGTGATAAATTGCTATGTGACAAAAGCAAGATGCAGAACAGAATGTGCAATGTGTGTGTGTGCACGAGTGCATGCGTGTGTGCACACATGAGGGTGTGTGTATGGTTAAGCACAGCTCTAGAAGCATAGCACCATATTTCTGGGGACAGAATGACATGGGGGTGGGGTGATGGTTCTTTATATTCCTATGATGTTTAATTTTTTTGGTACAGTGACCACATGTTACTCTTGTCATCTTGGGAAAAAAAGATAGAAAAAGATATCCATTTGTATTGGCAGCAACACAAGAAATTCCTAGAAATAAATTTGGAAAGAAATATACAGGATCTTTAAAAAGAAAATTTTAAATTTTTACTGAGGGATGTAAAAGAAGGATTGAGTAGACACTTAAAACATTTCTGAATGATGACTCAATATTGTAAAGAGGTAAATCCCGTCCAAATGGATTTGGGCATTTGATGTGATTGCAATCAAAACCCCAGAGAGTTTTTTCCCCTGAAGCTGGCAAAATAATGTCTAAATTATTTGGAGAATTAGAGCATTTAAAGAAATATTGAAAAAGACTAATGAGAGAATGTCCACTGCTACATACCAAAATGTATTGTAAAGATAAAAGTAGTAAAACAATATATTGCCAGCATCACTCCAGGCAGAAAAACCTCAGTGACCTAAGAGCTTGGGCAAGTAACTTGGTCTAAGACAGGACTGACTCTGTGGACCCCTAAAGGTATTAAAATTCACAGGCTTAAAGAATGCCTCTGGTCAAAATCAAAACAAGTCAAAACACACATCTGGAGGTCTGCTGAGCCCACAGGACCCCAATTTGTGATCCTTAATACAATGAATCAGAATAGAAAGTCCAGAAATAGACCCAAGTTTATGTAAGTATGCATTGTACACTAATGTGGCATTCAACAGTGGAGAAAGCGTGGATTATTCAACAAATGGTGCTAGGATAACTAGCTAATTATTTGGAAAAAAGAAAAACACACATTTATTTTAATTTAAAAATAAGAATCATATATATTTAAGGAGTACAAATGATGGTTTGATGTACATCTACGTAGTGAAATGATAACCACAGTTAGACCAATTAACATAGCTACCTCATATAGTTACCATTTTTTGTGTGTCTGGACCTGAAATCTACCCTCTTAGCAAATTTCCAGCATTCAATACAGTATTATTAACTATTGTCATCATGCTGTATGCTAGATCTCTAGATTTATTTATGCCACACAACTGAAACTTTGTACCCTTAGACCAACATCTCCCTATTCCCCCCAGATCCCCACTGCTTGAACCACCATTCTACTCTTGGCTCCTTGTATTCAACTTTTTTAAGTTCCACATATCAGTGAGATCATGTGGTTTTTATCTTTCTGTGTCTGGCTTGTTTCCTGTGGCATAATGTCCTCCAGGTTCATCCATGTTGTTGCAAATGGCAGGATCGCCTTCCTTTTCGAAAGCTGAATAACATTCCACTGTCCATATATGCACCACGATTTCTGTATCCATTCGTTGGCTGATAGACACTCAGGCTGTTTCCATGTCTTGACTACGTACTGTGTTAATGCTGCAATTAGCACAGGCGTGTAGCTATCTCTTTGAGGTACTTATTTCATTTCCTTTGGCTATATACCCAGAAGAGGGATTGCTGGATGATATAGTAGCTCTATTTTCAATTTTTTGAGGAACCGTCATAGTTTTCCATATCGACTGCACCATGTAACATCCCCACCAGCAATGCACTAGGGTTACAGTTTCTCCACATCCTTACCAACACCTGGTAGTTCTGGTTTTTTTGAAAGCAGCCATCCTGATGGGAATGAAGTGATATCTCATTGTGAAATTATGTTATTTTTGAATTAGAAGGGTAATGAGTGACTATATTCTCATTGTCCAGCATTCAAACAATATTGATACAGCGGGAGCCCTACTGATCCTCCATCCAAACCTGTTTCCCAGAAATGGGCATGTATCCAACAAATCCTTATGTTGAGTACCTGTGATATGCCTGACACTCTTCTAGGGTGGGGATACAGCAGTGAACAAGGTTCCCACTCTTACGGTGATTAAGGGAGAAAATAGGAAATAAACTCTGGTGACTATATCTGGGGATGCTGTCTTCAGGACGCTGCCCCCTACTACCGCCACAAGTGATCGTGGAGGGGTAGGGAGTTGGGACAGAGGAACCAATTCAGTGCCCACAGACCCAGGCACCTCCCATAAAATCTCCCCAACTGGGTTGTTTATCCTCCAGGCCCTGTGGGCCCAGGGCCCAGGGTCTATGAGCTTTCCAAGAGCTTACAGCAATGTTTGAAGCCTGGAAATGATTATTGGCTCTAGAATACAGAAAGGAAAGCACAGAATAAAGAATAAATGTTTAATTAAATGCATACAAACATAGTATTCCGGCTTCATGAATTGTTAATTTTAGCGTTCATACAGCACTTCACACATTTGAAAGTAATCTGTGGATTTGATTTCCTCATTTCTCAAGAATTCCCAATGATGCACAGATTTTTGGAAAAAAAATCAAAGTAAATTGCAAATTAAATGAGTTATTCATAGACAAAAATTTCAAAAGTGTATTTACAAAAATCCTCTCACTCCCCCCCCCCCAAATTATATTTAGCGTCGATGCAAATCATACTTAGTGTTGATGGGAGTGCATCTTTAACCTGTTTGCTGCAGCAGGGTTTAGGGGTGAGTGATGTGCCCGGCAGGGCTGGGTTGCATACAGATGGTCCATGTGGACGGTCACCAGCAGGATCGTGCAAGGCCAGTGGCCTCCCTGACCCCAGCCATCTTTTCATGGAATGGTTCTGTTATTCCATTTTGGCAGTCTGCCGAAGCTAAGGATGGCAGGCCCCTTCAGAGGCCGTTTCAAGGGCCTCTTACAGGGAAAGGATGAGGCAGAACCTTGGCTGTATTCCTCTCAATGACTCGTCACGGGCCAACTCTGACCTTGGCGCCTGGCCCCAAACCTCAGCCTGCTCCGGGGCTTGTCCCTGAAACGGTAAAAGGCTCCCTGCTGCGTTCTGATGCCTCATTTCCCAACGCTGGTGTTTCTGAGAAGTGAATTCCCACTGGTCCAAATGAACAGCTCTGCTAGGCAGCAGCTGAAACCATCCCTTTCCTTCTGACCTTGATGTTCTAGGAGTGTGGCTCTCTTCATCAGGAAGCTGGCCAAAACTCTAGGTCCATCAAGGGAGCTTCTGCCAATCACTGTATCATCACCTCTAAGAAACCTAATGAGCCAGAAGAAGCGTCTCATGCTCTGATCCAAGTTATTTAATCTATTTTATTATTCTCCTTGCCTGGGACTCCTTCAGCACTGACACTTTTTTTTTTTTAACCTCAAACAAGTATTTCAATACATAGTCATCATACTTCTGTCTTCAAACGTGAAACCTGATTTCTTTGAAGATGAAATATTGCCCTTGACTACATATATATGTAGTAAAATATAAAGAGCTACTGAGAGTGGTAAACACTGAATTAGGATAATGGCTTCTACCTCTTAGTGATGGTCTAGAGAAGGTTACTATATACTGGTTATGAGTAACATTTTAGACTGGGCACTGGGCACACAAGTGTTCACTATGTTATTCTGTGTGCTACTGATGTCAGAAATATTTAATAATAAATTAGAAAGAAAAGATTCCTTCTGCTTCCAAGGTGGGTAAATCATATTTGTCATTCTCAACACTCGCTGATTCTCCTCCAAACCTCTTTCCAAACAGTGGTTTTCCCTTTCTCTTGTGACATCTGTCTCTGCCAACATCCTACTCTTCTCATTCCTTGCAACTTGATTGACACTCCGCCCTCTAATCTGACATTCATTTCCGTCAATAACTCTCTCTCGTTGGGTGTCCCCCCACCACCCCCAACTAGGTCTCTTTATCTCCTTGGAAACTGTGTGGTCTTAAAATATCTCAATGTCTCTTCCCTGCCGCCTCCTCATGTACCGCATGGAATCACAGAATTTTAGAGCTAGGACAACTTGAGATCATCTATTCCAAACTTCTCATTACAGAGAAGAAAAAAATGGAGACTTGGAGATTAAATCATCTTCAGCAACACCAAATGAGGTTGACTTCAGATTTTCCACAAGATTGCAAACCAGGAGAGGTTCTTTGCTCCTGTCCTGAGATGCTGCAGAGGTAGGAGGGAGGTTGATGGACACCAGAACCGAACACAAAAACTGAGAAGAAAACCCTAAGGAAACAGAAAGTTGTTGGATCTCTCTTTTTCTCTCTAATGGTAGTCTAGAGCAGAATAGGGCCAGACACCAAACACACACACACACACACACACACAAAACAAAACACAAAACACCCCCCCCAAAAAAAAACAACAAAACAAAAAAACCCCCAAAAATGAGGGCTCAAGCCGTGCCATTTCTCTCCTTCACATTGCTCTGGCAAAATCACAGCACACCCTATTTCCTCTGGCAAGAAAATAGCATTAGCCCAGCGCCAATGTGATGCCAGCCCAGAGCAGTGAGGTGAGGTGGAGGCAGTGTGGGAGCAGTTACAAGGGTACCCAGACTGGACACACCCGAATGTTCCCTCTTCCAAGGGACAGAGTTACAAGAGGGAGGCAGCCCCTGGAAAAGAACAATGTCTGGGGAGGATGTTCTGGAAGATTTACTGAGAAAGAATATTGCCTGGTTGGGAGAGGGAAAGGAGAGTGGTTGCTTTCAGACAGCAACACAGAGACTCTCTGACTGCCTAAGTACACACTGCCAGCCAAGGTCACTGGTGGTCCCAAGGACACATGAGTTCAGAGGGGAAAATAATGAGATGTCTGAGGAGGGTAACTGTTCTAAAAGAAAGGGAACAGACAGAAGAACTTGTACCAAAGGAAACAGAACTAATAGAGGAAAGAAATGAGCATTTAAAATAAATGTAACATCCTCAGAGAGAGGAGGGAAGATATTGGAAACATGAAGCTAGAAGCAAGCATAAAAGATGAACAAATTCAGAGAACGTACTGGATGTGGAAACTGAGTGAAATACTTAATGGATACACTGAATAGCAGATGGATATAGACAAAGAAGAGTTAGTAGGTGGGAGACCATTTTTAGCAACTCTCCCAGAGGCATCAGAAAGACATGGAGAATAAAAGCTAAGATACAGAGGGCTGAAGTAAAAAATAGAAAATCTAAAGGAATAATGGAAATGTCATAAGCAGAAAAAAATGGGGAGGGATGAAATATTTGAAGAGAAAAAATGACCAAGAATTTCCAGAAGAGACCTCAAATTGAAAAAAAGCTCAAATCTAAGAAGGAAAAACAAACAAACAAACAAAAAACCAAACACACCTATACATAGTACAGTGAAACTAATTATTTTCTTTTTTTTTTTAACTAATTATTTTCATCAAGTCTGGGAAGATCTTAATCGTTATTTTTAAAAATATTCTTTATTTTCTTTATTTTTCTCTTCCGCTTCTGGGACTCCTATTATATGTGTGTTGGTATGCTTAATGGTACCCAATAGGTCTCTGAGGCTCTGTTCATTTTTATTCAATCCTTTCCTTAGATTGGATAATTTCTATTAACCTACCTTCAAGTTGCTGATTCTTTCTTCTTACAGCCTAGATTTGCTATTGAGACCCTTTAGCAAGTTTTGCATTTCAGTAATTGTGCTTTTCAACTCCAGAATTTCTATTTTTGTTGTTGTTGTTGATATTATCTGTTTGGTGAGACACTGTTGTCCTGCTTTCCTTTAATTCTCTAGGGATGGTATTCTTTAGGTCTTTATACATATTTGTAGTAGCTGATTTAAAGTCTTTGTCTACTAAATTAAACATTTGTGCCCCCTGGGGTACTTAATGCTGGCTATTTATTTTACTGTTGTGTGGCATATTTTTCTGTTTCTTTGCATGTCTTGTAAATTTTTGTCAAAAACTAGACATTTAAAATACTATATTGTAACAACTTGAAATCAGATTCTTTCTCCCCAGGTTTGTTGTTGTTGCTGTTTTTTTGTTGTTGTTTTTCTTGTTGCTGCTATTTGTTAGTGACTTTCCTGAATTAGTTCCATAGATTCTATATTCCCTGAAGTGTATAGCACTTAAGTTCTCTGTTAACCCCCCCCCCCCCTTTGTCTTAACTTCTTATTTTAAAGTCTGGTTTCCTAGGGTTCACTCCTGGTTCAGTATAATTTAGTGGTAAGCCAATGATCGGTCTAAAGATTTCCCTAAATGTCTTGCTTATGTGTCTTCTACCCTTTTGACAAGGAGATCTGTGTCTGAAGACACACATTCTAAACATCAGGCAGTTTACACAACAGACTTAGCTTTCACTTCCTGAGTACACAGGGCCTGAAGTTCAGTCCGAGGTGTGTGCCTGCAGCCTTTTTTCCAAAGGTCTTTCCTAAGCATGTACATGTGCACAGCCTTCTAGATCCCTAGGAATATGGTGGAGATTTCAAAGTTCCGTGTGGTTTTCTAGTTCTCCAGGGCTTACTTTAAAACTTTTATTGTTGTTGGCCAGGCTTTCATTTGCTCCAACCAAAATCACAACCTTAGGCAGCTGAGATATTGTTAGTAGATCACTATTGTTTTTGGTAATGCCCTAGGGAGACCCACCCCCACCACCCCCAGCTATGAGTCAAATCAAATAGCCATAACACTTTGGGAATGGAGATTTTTCAGGTAGCTTCTAACTTGGAAAAAATATTGACTGTGCTCTAGGAATGTGCTTTTAATGGAGCTGCAAAAGAAATTGCTTTTCTCCATCAGCTTTGAGACTGCTAACCTTTCATGGCTACTGGCCCATCAAGCTGGGGAGGGAGAGAGGATGGGAATAGCCCCAAGTTAAAATGCCATGGACACCACGGTCTTGTTGAAGTTTAGTAGTTTCTCTTGGATAGATAATTTTCAGTTCAGTCAGTGGCTCTGGTACATTTCTAGAGTTCTAAAATGTCTGATTTTAGTTGTATTGCTAGTATTTTTGTTACTTTTATGGGAGAGTGGTTCACCAAGATCCTCATGGCACTATTCTAGAAGTTGATCTCCCTTGAAAGCATGTTTTTAAAAAGTACCTCAGGAAGATGCGAAATGAATCCAGGATAAAGCAGTGAGATCTGCAAAGTAAAGAGGAGAACATACCTTCAAAAAGGGTAATGTTACCTAAATTAACAATGCTTCACCCCTGGTGGGAATATATATATTATATAAATAAATTATTATATATATTCAATAAATAAATATAAAAAATAGATCATTCAGAAATAAAGCTGTGCACTAGACATGTGGCTGGGGAAGGGGCTTGGGTAACTGATGGAGGGAGGGAAAACTGGAGGGGGATGAAATTATGCTGGAGAACTTGTCCTATTTAAGGAAACATACAGATTTGTTAAGCTTAAAAAGCTGACAGAGGGAAGAATAGACATAAGTAAGTGTCATAATAACCTAGGGAGAAGGTTAACCATGAGAAGAGTATAAATGCAATGTATTCTTTTCTACAGAATAATTTCATCTTGCCAATGGAAAGCAGAAAATTCAAACTTTTCAACTCAAGGAAGGCCATTTTGAACCATTCCAAAGATGGGAAGGAGTAGAAAGAAAGTATAGTAAAGAGAAAACACAAAATGAGAAAGCAGAATGAAGTCCTAACATAACAGTAACAAATTTAAATGAGGGTGAATTAAATTCACAAATCAAAATACAGAGACTCTCTGATTGGCCCTAAAAACAAGATGCAATAATACATTTTTTAGTAACAGATCACCTAAACAAAATTGGAAAAATAAATGGTTAAAAAATCCTGGCACATTAAAAAAAGAAAGAACCCCACGGTAGCAATTTTAATATCAGAAGAAACAGAAAATGAATTCAGGGTGAAAAATAACAAAGGAAAAATAGAGATATTATATGCTAATAAGAAATAACAAATCAAGAAGAAATAACAGGGAGTTCCCCGGTGGCCTAGTGGTTAGGATTCTGAGCTTTCACTGCTGTGACCCAGGTTCAATCCCTGGTCGGGCAACTGAGATCCCGCAAGCTGTGTGGCATGGAAGAAGAAGAAGAAGAAGAAGAGGAAGAGGAAGAGGAAGAGGAAGAGGAAGAAGGAGGAGAGGAGGAGGAGGAGGAGGGTAGGGGGAGGGGGAGGGGAGGGGGAGGGGGAGGGGAGGGGGAGGGGGAGGGGGAGGAGAAGAAGAAGAAGGAAGAAGAAGAAGAAGAAGAAGAAGAAGAAGAAGAAGAAGAAGAAGAAGAAGAAGAAGAAGAAGAAGAAATAACAATCATAAACATATACATGCCCAGCAGTGTACCCTCAAAATATATAAAGCAACAAACAGCTAGAATGAGGGAAGGGGGAGGGGTGATATAGGAGTAGGGGATTAAGAGGCACCAACTACTATGCATAGAATAAGCTACAAGGATATATTGTACAACATGGGTATAGAGCCAATGTTTTACAATAACTATAAATGGAGTATAACCTTTAAAAATTGTGAATCACTATATTGTATACCTGTATCATATAATATTGTGCATCAACTATATTTCAATAAAAAAATAAAACAAAACATGAAAAAAATGAGGGAAATGAGTATATGAACAATTATGTTTGGAGATTATATCACAACTCTTTCAGAATATGATACATCAAGCAGATCAAAAATAAGCAGGATAGAATATTTGACTAAGGCAATGAATAATCTTGAACTAAAATATATGTACACAAGTAACTCTTTATACCTAGCCAACAAAGAAAATCTCCAGAAATCACAAAGAGTGACATTGGTTGCATTTTCCAACCAAACTGAAATAAAGTTAGAATTTAATAAAAGGAGAACTCTTCAAAATCCCATATTCCTAGGAAAAAAATTAAAATTATCTTTGGGCTAAAGAGGAAATGACAAGGGAAATTATGAAATGCTTAGAACTGAATTACAATGCCAAGGTTTGTGCTGAATTACAATGTCCAAATTTGTACTAAAGCAGCACATAAGGGAAATTAAAACCTTGACTGCATTTATTGGAAAACAAGAAATACTGAGAACAAAAGATGTTCGAAAAAAGAGAGCAACCTAGTGAACCCACAGAAACAAGAAGGAAGGAAATAAAAATAACGGCAGAAATGAAAAGAGAGCAAAAAAAAAGTGGATAAAACCAACAAAACCGAACACAGGTCCTTTACACACACTAAATACAAACTTCAGAAGAGAGTAAGCAGAAAGGATGGTGTGCAGCTGAGTGTGGGATTTTCTTGTTCATGCTTGCTGCCTTGTGGCTGCAAGATCGCTGTTTCTCCTCCAAGAAAGGGGAAGAGGAGGGGATGCAGCTTACAAAGGAGGCGGAGCCTGCATCTAGGAAAGGTTTTGCTTTCCCCACCTGCAAGGGATGCTGAGAAGGTAAGCATTTCGGTTGAACACAATTGCTGCCAGGAACACAATTTGGGTGAAGAAGAGAGAAGAATGGATATTGGGTAGGCAAGCAGCAGTTTCTGCCTCAAAAACTATAGATCGATATGTTTGAAAACTTGGGTAAATAGGACAAATATCTAGAAAAATGTAAAATTCCATATGACCACATAGAAAACTGAGTGTATAAACACTTGTACATACAAGAAGACTTGCTCTACTGACCTTCGAGCATGACTGGCTTTTACCATTTGTTGAGGTTTATCTTATACACATTGTTCCACAGAATAGAAAACACAGGAGGGAGGGAAAGATGCTTTACTTATTTTAGAGGCTAGTGTAACCGTAATGGCAAAACTGGTTAAGGACAGTGAAAGGAAAGAAAACAAAGTGAACATGAATGCAAAATTAATTAATTAATTGAATGTCGGCCAGTCAAATCCAAGTGTGTTTTTTAAAGTTAATTAGTTAACTAATTAATTTATTTATTTATTGGCTGCACGGGGTCTTCATTGCTGCACACAGGCTTTCTCTAGTTGCGGCGAGCGGGGGCTCCTCTTCATTGCGGTCCCAGGCTTCTTATTGCGGTGGCTTCTCTTGTTGCGGAGCACGGGTCTAGGCATGCAGGCTTCAGTAGTTGTGGCATGTGGGCTTAATAGCTGTGGCTTGCGGGCTCTAGAGTGCAGGCTCAGTAGTTATGGTGCACAGGCCCAGCTGCTCTGAGGCATGTGGGATCTTCCCAGACCAGGGCTCAAACCCATGTCCCCTGCATTGGCAGGCCGATTCCTAACCACTGCGCCACCAGGTAAGCTGGCAACAGTGTGTTTTTAAAAACATAATTTATCAGGATCAAGTAAGGATCATCTAAGGATTCATAGTTAGTTAAAAATCTGAAGTATTGATATATTGATGTAAAATTCATCACACAAATGGAGTAGAGAAGAAAAATCACATCATCTTCTCAATACATGCAGGAAATTGTTGATACAGTTTATGATGAAATGTTATGAAAACTAGAGTCCCTGTCTTAAGCGTAAGTGAAAGAAACCCCAAATGGATTAAAGACCTAAAGGTGAGAGACTAAAACTGTGGATCTAATGTTGAAAAATGTAAGACATATCTTTGTACCTGGAAGTCAGGTGTAGTATATTCTTAAATATGATCCTCAAAACAAATTGCAAGGGGAACAATTTTAAAGTTTGATTACATCAAAATCAAGGTTTCCTGTTCAAAAAGGATACCGGCGACAAAGTTAGCAGATGGTGACAGACTGAACAGAGATATTTCCTGCATGAAAATCAACAAAGGATGAATATCTAGAATGTAGAGACACTCCTACAGCACAAGGAGGAAAAAGACAGGATTATTAGAGAAATGAAAATTAAAACTACAATGAAGTATCACCTCACACAGGTCAGAATGGCCATCATCAAAAAGTCTACAAACAATAAATGCTGGAGAGGGTGTGGAGAAAAGGGAACCCTCCTACACTGTTGGTGGGAATGAAAGTTGGTACAGCCACTATGGAGAACCGTATGGAGGTTCCTTAAAAAACTAAAAATACAATTACCATATGACCCAGCAATCCCACTACTATGCATATACCCTGAGAAAGCCACAATTCAAAAAGACACACGTGGTCCTTCCCTGGTGGTCCAGCGGTAAAGAATCCACCTTCCAATGTAGGGGACGCATGCTTGATTCCCGGTTGGGGAACTAAGATCCCACATGCTGCAGGACAACTAAGCCCTCGTGCCACAACTACTGAGCTCATGCACCCTGGAGCCCAGGTGCCACAACTAGAGAGAGAAAACCCATACGTCACATCTAGAGAGAAGCCCGCACACTGCAACAAAAGATTCTACATGCCTCAACGAAGATGCTGAGTGTCAGCATTATTTTTTTGAATAAAGAATATAAATTAAATAAAGAAAATAAAGAAAAAATTAAAGAAAATAAATTAAATAAATGTTAAAAAAAAGAAAAAAGACAATGCGCCCAATGTTCATTGCAGCACTATTTACAGTAGCCAAGACATGGAAGCAACCTAAATGCCCATCAACAGAGGAATGGATAAAGAAGATGTGGTACATATACACAATGGAATATTACTCAGCCATAAAAGAGAATGAAATAATGCCATTTGCAGCAACATGGATGGGCCTAGAGATTATCATGCTAAGTGAAGTAAGAAAAAGACAAGTATATGATATCACTTACATGTGGAATCTAAAAAAAAAAAAAAGTGATACAAATGAACTTATTTACAAATCAGAAAAAAACTCACAGACTTAGAAAACAAACTTATGGTTACCAACGGGGAAAGGTGGCAGAGGGTGGATAAATTAGGAGTTTGGGATTAACATATACACACTACTATCTATGAAACAGATAATCAACAAGGACTTACTGTACAGCACAGGGAACTCTACTTAATACTCTGTAATAGCCTATACGGGAAAATAATCTGAAAAAGAATATATATATATATACACACACGTATAACTGAATCACTTTGCTGTATGCCTGAAACTAACAACATTGTAAATCAACCACAGTCCAATATAAAATAAAAATTAAAAAGAAGAAAAAAAGAAAAAAGGACACCAGATGGAACACTGGACAAAGATTACTGTGGAAATATGCCCTGTGAGCTTCAAACGCTTTGATTTAACCTTGGCTAAAATTATGGTTGGAACCAAAGGTCACAGACCACAACCTGAAAATCTTGGGAGGAAAATACTTTTGAAAATGCAAGGCAAGATCCTGGCTCACAACCCTGGAGATAGTGTAGCCCGGTTATAAGTCCCCTGAAATCCTTTCATTACCCAAACAGTTCAAATTCATTGCAGGGTGAAGAACGGACCTCCTGGCCCTACAATTGCTTGGGCCTGGAGAGCAAAGTAGCAGCTGCTTCGCTGAAGGAAGGAGACAGGGCCCCCTCCTCCTCCAGTGGAACCTCAAGCTCTCTAAGTGCCAAAGGAGCAGAATTGGGATCCTACCGGCCATCCCAGAACCCTCAGCTCCAAGAGCCAAACTCAGGAAGAGACAAATCCTTCCTCCATTAGACCTGCCTCTTTTACTTAAAAAAGCTTTCTTTAAATTGTGGTAAAACATAAAATCTTAAACATTTGCAAGTGTACAGTTTAGTAGTGTTAAATCCATTCACATAGCTGTGCAACCAACCTCTGGACTCTTTCATCTTGAAAAATGAAAACCCTATACCCATTAGACAACACCTCCTGTATCCCTCTGGCCCCAGCCCCGGTAACAACCCTTCTACTTTCTGTCTGTGTGAGTCTGACCACTGTAGGTACCTCATGCTGTCACAGGGCCAGGTTCGTTTGCCTGACGTGCTGCGAGCCAAATGCCGAGACGCTGAGGTTTGCAGCAGAGAAAGGGTTTATTCATGAGGCCAGAAGACAGGCGAACTGCTCTCAGATCCACCTCCTTGAAGGCAAGGGCCTTGGGGTATTTACGGGATGAAGAAGCAGGGTGGTCTGAGTGAGGTGTGGGGAGCACGGGGAAAGGTGATTGGAAGTAAGAAAAAGGTGAGGCAGTCAGCGTTCTGCACAGGTGCAGACGCCGCTAAGTTACAGGCTTCGTCATGAGACGTATGTTTAGAAAAAGGCAGTGTTTTTCGTTTCCTCCAGCAGGGCATAAGGGTTCCAGTTTCTCCACATCTTTGTCAACGCCTGTTATGTTCTGCTTTTCTTTGTTTCGGGTTTTTTGTCTTTGTTTTTCTGATAGCAGCCATCCATAATGCGTATCTCATCGGTGTTTCAGTTTGTATTTCCCTAAAGGATTATTGATGTGGAGCATCTCGGCCATTTGACGTGTTTGTTGGCCATTTGTATATACTCTTAGGGGAAATGTCTATTCAAGTCCTTTGCCTATGTTTCTAGTCAGGTTGTTTGTTTTTTGTTGTCAAGTTGTAGGGGCTCTTTCTATTCTCTGGATATTAACCCCTTGTCAGATGTAGGATCTGCAAGTATTCTCTCCCATCCCATAGGGTGTCTTTTGCTCTGTTGATTTTGTCCTTTGATGCTAGATGTGCCTCTTTGCAAACTTTGTCCTCCACCTGTAAACCCCATCACCTGTTTCCACGGGTGGAGGTCATGATGGTGGTGGTGGGCCCCAGTTTGGATGTAGTAACGGTACCTGGTGGCTCTTCTCTCCTCTCCCAGGTCACCCTTGCTTAGATTCCTTTAGTTGTAGTAAGGCAAAGATTTCTGGGCCCCAAGTAACACAGAAGAGTTAATTTTGAAAATTTGTTTTGTTTTCTAAATGCTTCTTTAGTTTCTATCCAAGAAAAGGCCAAGCAGATTCAGATACTACCCACACCGCCCCTGGCCCTCTGTGGAAGGCGGTATTTCCTTAAATATCCTGAGCCCCCGAGTTGGTCTCACTCACTAGCTGCTGGGACGGACACAGCCAGGTGTGTTTGCTGCCCACAGCTGGCATGGTGGCCGCTGTTGTGAGGGGGGAAGGCATTCAGATCCCTTTCACAAGTTTCCTTAGAAATGGTGGCCCTGGTGGCTGTCATTTCAGGCAGGTTCAGTGGCGACACCCGACCGTAGCTCTCTCTCCGAATTCACCCCCCTTAGGGCAAGCATCTCACTATTCTCTGATGGAAACCTCGAAAGCCAGCCTGTGCAACCTCCAAGCAAAGGCTTCTCTTCTTCCTGGAAGTCTAGTCTCTTTCCTCGGAAAGGGGCACACAGATTTTGACGTATCTTGCCAAGAACAATAGGAAGAGGCACTGTTTGTCGATGCCATCTGCTTCCGGAGAGAAAGGAAGAGGCCGTATCATGGTGGTATCAGAGGGGCTCAGGATTTTCCTGAAGGTGACAAATCCTCCCATCTTTTTCCATCGGTAGTGGGTGAAGGCTGGTGAGATCAGACTATTTTGTAAACGCTGGTGAGGCCCTCTCTGCTGGCATCCAGACATAAACTGGTGAGACTCGGTGGGTAGCCAGGGTTGGCGGGATGGGGGCTGAGGAGCAGGAGGTGAGGACCTGTGAAGCTGATGTTATTCCCATCAAGGCTCTGACCCCATGTGGCCCCCATCAGCCCCGGGATCAAGTGGTATATGCAGCCACTTGCCCTGTTTCTTTCACACGGACACTGACTCCCACCCACCCTGATCAAGACCAAAGCCACATAAGGGTAGCCTGTCTCCTCAGGAAGAAATTCCAGAAGCTGCTCTGCACTGGCAGGGCCGCTGGTAGCCGTGTCTCTTCCCGGCTAAGTCCAGTGCGAACCCTGCAGCCCTTCCCTCTCCCAGGTCCCTCTCCTGGAGGTGTCTTACCTCTCACTCAAGGCCAGCTCAGCAGTGGCACCTGATCCTCATTTTTTTCTGTAGCTCCCAGCTCCAAGAGCTAAAGGATCCTCAGGGAGCCAGCCTCGCCCTGAACTGGGGCTTTGCGAAGGGCCCGGGACCCGCGTGGCCCGAGGAAGCCAGGAGGGCGCTTTCCCCGTGTGTTTGCTGCCCCTTGGTGGAACGCTTCTGAACTGCGTGCCGACTCTCTTCCTCCCTTCTGGTCCCTGTTTGTGCTCAGCTGACTCAGCTTACGGCCCTCAGCTTATGGCCCTCGCACTCCATGTGGAGGTGGAAAATGGCTTCTCTGGCCCGAGAAGATGCCCTCGCCCCTTGCACAGGGCAGAGGGGATGCAGGAGTCCAAGGCTGCAGCCTATGGGGGTTGACATGTGCAGAGCTGGAATTCGGTTGCCACTAGGACTGAGTTCCCTGCTAGGAAGGTGCCCGTCTAGGCCTCCCCCTTCCACGGCAGACCCCCCACCCTGGAGCCCCCGCCCACAGGCATGCAATTCCAGCCCCCAGGGACTGCCCCTCGGGTTCATCTGCCTCCCCTTCCCCTCCTTCCCCACCACCCCGGGGCCCTGGCTTTGAGGGTGGAAGGTCAGTCTGGGGCTGGGACTTGGGGCTCCACATGGCCACGCTGCACAGCAGACCAGGGGCTGAGTGTCAGGCTCAGGGAAGAAAATAAAGATTCATTCAATGCCAGCATTCTTCGGGTTCCAGGAGGCCGTACTGCTCTGCTGGGTGAGAAGGGCCGAGGCGGAGAGACCATGGCTCACAGGAAGGCATCATGTCCAGTCAAGTGAACGGCACAATGGGAAGATCATGGAGACCAAGGCCCTTGTTTTTCAGACTTGGAAGGTGAGACCCAGTGGGTAAGCGATTTGCCCGAGGGGTCGTATCTTAAGCTTCACTTCTGTAACAGAAGACACCTCACCACATCACCTTCCCATCACAGACCACAGGCGCCCAGGGTCCAGAGGAACTTCAGTCCAGTCCAAAGTCATGTCTCCAAGCTGTTTCCCAACCAGGCTTTAAAAGAGAATCAGGTTTCACGAACACAGCTCTGGAAAAGCCCCTGGAGACTGGGAATGTCTTCTGCTCGGCCCCACATCACAACCATCACCAAACAGCCACATCCCTGGCCTCGGGGACAGTCACCCATTGTAGAGGGGAGCTGGCAGGCTTGGGAGTAATGTTTTTGCTGTATTGGCTTTCATTTTTATGAGATAGGCACTGGTTTTCTGTCGTTCTGGACTCTGCCATTTCTATAGACCTTTGCCCTCATCACATGGGTTCAAAATTGCAAAATCATCTGTGATCCTTGATACCTCCTTCTTCCCTAATCTCCACCTCATTAGTCAGTCCATAACCCAGGTCTGGATTGTTGATTCCACCTCTGAAATGCCTTTGCATACTGTATTTGTCTTCTCCGGCTGCCACAGAAAAATACCACGGGCTGGGTGGTTTAAACCACAGACGTTTATTTTCTCACGGTTCTGGAAGCTAGAAGTCCATGGTCAAGTTGCTGGAGAATTCAGCTTATGGTGAGGACTCTCTTCCTGGCTTGTAGACAGTGGCCTTCTCAGTGTGTCCTCATATGGCCTTTCTTCTTGCACTGGTTGGGGCGGAGGGAGAGAGAGGGAGGGAGAGAGGGAGCGAGACAGAAAGAGGGAGGGAGAGGGAGAGCGAGCGAGAACTGCCAGGTGCCTCCTCCTCCTCTTATAAAGACACCAATCCCATCGGATTAGGGCCTCACTTTATGACCTCATTTAACCCTAATGACCACCCGAAGGCCCCCATCTCCAAATACTATCACACTGGCAGTTAGGGCTTCACCGTATGAGTTTGGAGGGGACACAGCTCAGTCCTTGGCACATACATTGTCACATCTTAGATAATCACATGCTTTTTTTTTTTTTTAAATTAATTAATTTTTTGGGGGGGTACACCAAGTTCAATCATCTGTTTTTATACACATATCCCCGTATAATCACATGCTTTTGAGATGCAGCCCCTTCCTGCCCGGACAATCACAATGGTCTGTCCAGAACAGACATCCCAGCCCTGAGAGAGCTCCCCAACTCAGGCCCATTGTTCACAGCGCAACCTGCAAGAGAGAGTCTAAACTTCAGGGCCTCTCCACTGGCTGGTGAAATCTTCACTTCCTGGAAGCAGCGGGACATTCGGAGGGAGGACCATGAGATTGGCAGTGGTCAGGTCTGGGCTCAGGCTATGCTCCAGCACCCAATAGTCATGACCCTGAGCAACTAAGTCGGTTAACCTCTCTGAGCCTCAGTTTCCCCTGCTGTAAAATGAGCATTCATGTGGTGAGAATTACAAGTGTTATGTATGCAGGTGTCAGGCACAGAGGGGGTGGGCATAGTTCAACCTGTGTGAGTTTCCTTTCCCTTAGGGTGACATGGAGGGTGTCCACAGTCTGACTCCAACCCATGTCTCCAACCTATTTTCCACAACTCCTCATACAAAATCCATAAGCAAATTTATTGTCTTGTCCCCACCATGCCCCTGCCTGGTATCACCTGCTACCCTTATAGGAATAGCGTCTCCACTTACTTGAGCCAGTTTTAACATAGAGGTTTGAGAGGATGGGCTCAAACGGATCCGGTTTTACATTTGAACTTTCTGAGCCTTAGTTGCTTTACCCGTAAAGTGAGTGGATGCTCTGATTTAATGAGACAGCTTTATCTTAGCACAGATACCCCAGAATCTTGCCAGCCTGGGTGTGGGAGCCCAGGTTTGTCCCTGAGTCAAAAATGTCACCCAGAAAACTACCAACATTGGTGTTTTCCAAAGTCTCTTCTAGGAAACACTAGTTCTGAAAGATAGTGGTTCATGTACCTGGAAGAATGTTGTGATACGTGTTATGTTGGGGGAATTACAGGGCTAACAAAGCTAAACAAATTTGTTGGCTACGGGGCTTTCCAGAGTCTCTCATTGCTCATGTATATTGTAAGTTTCTAAGAGGTGACAATTATTTACATCATTTCATAAACTGTTTAGCCACAGAATTCTTTTTTAATGCTCCACCCACCCACCCCGCTAGAATCAAGTGTTCTGCAAAGACACTGGGAAGTGAAGGTTTAAGTAAGCCTGAGCAGAAAGGTTAATGCCTCATCCAATATTTACTTTCCTCTTAGCCGGAACCAAGATGTGTTAGAACTCAGTATCTCTGATAGCCATGAGGCTGCAAGCTAAGGATTTCATTTGCTTTTAATTTTATGATGCTGAACAGATCTCGTGGCTGGTTACCAGAGTAAAAGTCACGGCTCTGAGGTCTAAGTCTTTGCGACCTGATCCTTCCTTCAATATGCAGGCCTATTTCATCATCTCCGTGAGGTTTTCTCGCAGCACTCAACCAACACGCCTGCCCCACACTTCCTGCAACACTGAACGTCTCACTTGACATGCAGCTTGTCTTGTTCTGTGTGTATGTGTTTTCTGCTGGGCCTGCTGGCTGGCCTTGGTCCCTGGTTACCGGGAGGCAGCCTCTAAATCCTTGGAATTAGAGTTATAAGGGTGTCTGTTATTCTTGGTGGGTCTTTTGGAGCACACTTGTGTTTATGCCCTGACTCTGGGAGGGCCCCTGGTTTATGTTAATGAATTAACTAAAGATAGGCCCTAGTTTATGTTAATAAGCTGACTCAGGATGGGCCCCTGCTTTATGTTAATGGTGTGACTGATGAGGGCTCCGTGGCTAATGAGATGACTCAGGAAGGGGCTGCCTTGCCAGAAAGACCAACCACTAGTGAATAGAAGTTTGGGGCTTTGAGCCATGTGACATGGGTCTGACTTCTGGGAAGGGGCCAGGGGCCAGTGGCTCACTGAACCATGCTGATGTAATGGAGTAGAAACCACGGATGCCAGAGTCTCCCAGGAGGGTGGTGCTCCATGTATTTGCACACGTCGGTGGTTCAGAGGTGATGGCTTCTGACTCCGTGGGGAAAAGCATGGACGCTTCAAAGGTGTGGGACCCTGCAGACCTCGCGCTATGTGTCTCTTCATTTGGCTGATTCTGATTTGTATCTTTTGGCCATAATAAAACGAATCACTCATGTAGTGCTTTCCTAGGTTCTATGAGTCACTGTAGTGAATTACTGAACCTGAGGGGGAGAGTAGGAACCTCAGATTTGCAGCCAGTTGGTCAGAAGTGAGGGTGGCCCTGCGGACCTCCAAACTTGTGGCTGGTGTCAGAAGCCATTGCAATTATACTGAGCGAAAGGAGTCAGACATAAAAGGGTACATTCTACCGTCTTTAAAAAACACAGGCTAATATTTAGTGACAGAAAGCAGAACAGTGGGTGTCTAGGACCAGGGTAGAGGTGGGGGCAGGGGGAGAGGAGGGGTTACAAAAGAACGGGGCAAGTTGTGTGGGTGATGAATATGGTTACTGTCTTGATTGTGGTGATGATTTCACAGGTGTGTGTGTGTGTGTATGTCAAAACATCAAATTGTATAATTAAAATATGTGCAATTTATGTCAACAAAACTTTAATAAAGGTAAGTTTTAAAATGAGATATAGGGATTTCCCTAGTGGTGCAGTGGTTAAGAATCCACCTGCCAATGCAGGGGACACGGGTTTGATCCCTGGTCCAGGAAGATCCCACATGCCGCGGAGCAACTAAGCCCATGTGCCACAGCTACTAAGCCTGCATGCTGTAGCTACTGAAGCCCACACGCCTAGAGCCCGTGCTCTGCAGCAAGAGAAGCCACTGCACTGAGAAGCCCACGCACCACAACGAAGCGTAGCCCCTGCTCGCTGCAACTAGAGAAAGCCTGGATGCAGCAACTAAGACCCAACGCAGCCAAAAATAAGTAAGTAAATAAAGAATAGAGTGAGTGTATAAAGAAGAGGAAAAAAATAAAATTGAGATATAATTGACATACAAGGTAATTTTTGTTTTTTAAAGCTCAGTGGAGTCCTCACCTGTCATGACCCTGTCCAGAACCTTCCATGGTTTCCCTAAAGTCCACAGAGGCACGGCCTTCCACCGTCTGGCCCTGAGCTATCTTTGCAGCCTTGCATTTCAGCTCTGTCCCGCACAAATCCTTTGTTTCAGCCAAACTGTAGCTCTCGCTTTCCTGCAGGTAGACGCCCTGCTTTCCCCACCTCTGCAGATTTGCTCCTGCTGTTCCCTCTGCCTAGAATGCCCTTCCGTGAGCTACCACCCTCTCTCCACCAATCGGGTTTCCCTTCAGGGCTTAGCTCACATGTCATCTCCACAAAACCTTCCTTGAGTTCTTGAGTCAGAGATGCTCTGTCCCTTTCCTAAACTCTTGTAATGCTTTCCGTGCAATGTTTTTCAGTGTCCTGTGCTTCTTCCGTATATATGCATACGGAAGGAAGTCTCCAGTTAGACCACGTGAGGGTAGGGGCTGTGCATTTTATAAATTCTTGTATTCCCCACGGTGAGTACCACAACTCTTTACAAAGGAGAGTCAAATAGTAACAGGATAGCCCAAACACAAATTTCTTGGCATCCTTCCCGTAAAATCTTTTAGATCCTTAAACCATCACATCACTCAGTCTCCCCCTTGTCCACCTCCTCCTCCTCTTCCACCTCAGGCTCCTCTTTCCCAGCCTTCTTCCTCTTCTTCAGGCTAAACCACACTTACTAGCTTAACTCTCTTCTTCTTCTTTTTTTTTTAAAGAACTTTTATTGAGATACAGTTAACAGACAAGAAACTGCATATATTTGGAGTGTACAATTTGGTTTTTTTTTCTTATTAGTAATGTATATATGGCAATCCCAATCTCCCAATTTAACTCTCTTCTTAAGCCAAGTCCTGTTCCTCACCCTTCGTCTGTGTGAGGGGGACACACGTGTGTTCGTATTTTGGGATTATTTTATATTCTGTCTGTATTGTAAATAAGAGCTACTATCCAATAAACCTCAAGTGATAGCTGCCCTAAATCTTAATATTTCATGACTTCCCTGGTGGCACAGTAGTTAAGAATCCACATGCCAATGCAGGGGACACAGGTTCAAGCCGTGGTCCGGGATGATCCCACATGCTGTGGAGCAACTAAACCCGTGCACCACAACTACTGAAGCCCAAGCACCTAGAGCCCGTGCTCTGCAACAAGAGAAGCCACTGCACTCAGAAGCCCATGCACCACAACAAAGAGTAGCACCCACTTGCCACAACTAGAGAAAGCCCATGCGCAGCAATGAAGACTCAATGCAGCCAAAAAAAAAAAAATCTTAATATTTCATTTTATCCCTCTTTTCTCCCATTTCTTAGCCGTAGAGCATCGTGATTAAAGTCTCAGGCTCCAGCGCCACCAGGAATCTGGATCCCAGCTCTGCTGCCAACCAGCTGTGTGACCTCAAGCACATTACTTTGCTGTCAGTTTTGTCATCTGTAAAACTGGAGGTGGTGATAGTGGTAATAGAATAGCTTGGAAGTTGCATTAAAAATACAGATTTCTGGACCCCACCTGAGAGATTCTCGAAGCCAGGATGTGCTCCTCAGCTGACTTGGATAGCCAGCCAGGCTTGGTAACTACCGGCATCGCGGAAAATGCACCAGATTTGCGGGAAGGAGGTCAGGGCTCTGAAGGGGTTTTCTGCCAATGACCCAATGTGTGACTTTTCTGAGACTCTGTTTTCTTATTTGTAAAATGCAGTGAACGGCTTTGATTTGATCATAGAGTTGCTGTGGGAGGTCCAATGGCACAGGTAGTAGCGTCCTAGCCCCAAGGAGGCTGCCGCACCATCAGGGCAGACGCAGAAGATCTCCACGTGCTCTTGGGAGGTGGAGCCTGCAAAATGGGAGTCCAAAGGACATGAAATGGCTCTTGCTCTGACCTAAGTATGGAAGATGATTCTAAAGGTCCTGCTCCTGGTGACACACAGATTTGAGAGTAAGAATGAACACATATTCACCTCCACCCCCATCCCTCAACACACATTCTGCTTCCCATCATTTTGTCTTATTGGAGACTTAAGTACCTGGATGAGCATGGGCACCTGTATATCAGTGGAGAGAGAGAGAAGAGTTTCGGTTCTCATCACCAACCTTACCTGCCCACAGCATGATTTTTATAGGCTCAGGCTCATGCCTTAGGATCCACGAGAATGTACATGACTCATCGAAGCCTGCTGCCCACTCTGGCAACTGAGTCCTACAGGCCTCATTGCCTTCTTGGATCTGTCAGTTTCACTTGAGCAGTTCAGCTGTGGCTGAAATCAACAGCACCATGCAAAGCTCTTGCAAACCGCATACGCCGAAACAGAGTGACCACAAAGGGAACTTTTTTGGTTTTTAGCAAATGTATTCTTGCTCCGTTATTTTAAAAAAAGACAACAGCCAAAAGTTAAATCTCCTGTTACTACAAAAGTAAAGAAAATCATGCAATGAGATGATCCCGTGGGGCTTCGGCACAGACATGCTTCTCTCTCCCAAGGCTCCCTGCAGCCCTGGCAGGACTCGTGGGGTCTGCCCTCAGCAGGCTGAGTGTTGTCCATCCCTCTGGCTCCTTCCCAGATCAGCGCACCCTGACCGTCCCTCAGCCCCTCCAGTCTGAGTGTTCGTCCCTCAAGGCCTTCACAAGCCAGTCCCGTTCGGTCCCCTGCTCAGAGTCGCTCGTGTCACTGGCCTCCACAGCCAGCAGCTTGGAGTAGTTGATTTTCCGCTCTTGGGGCAGTCTGGGCTGGATGGACAGGAACAAGGCCAGCCAGAGCAAAAGGACCGTGCAGCAGGCCTGGTAGAGCACAGCCAGGCTGAAGCGCATCGCCACGAAGCCCCCCACAAAGCTGCCCAGGCTGGCCCCGCCCCCGTAAAAGTGGCCTCGGAACATGGCACGCAGAGGTCTCTCCGTTCCGGGGGTGGCCAGGTGCTCTATGCAGGCCTCGACTGCCCACCACAGAGCCCCGTGGCTGAAGGCGCTCAAGATCTGAGCGGGGAGGACGGACCACCAGCTCCAGAGGAAAGAGTAATACAGCAGCTGCCCCGCCAGGCAGCCCAGCCCCAGCCCCACCGTGCCCACCCTGGACAGCTTCCTAAGCAACGGAGTTTTGAAAGGATGAAGTAGAATCTCCCCCAGCAAGCCCAGGGCCACCGAGAAGCCCATGACCAGCTCGCTGCTCCCGTGGTCTTTCATGTACCAGAACAAGAAGTTCTGCACGGCGCTGGTGGTGGCTCCTACCAAGAAGACCGTGAGGGCCAGGGTGATGAGGCGGGGGTCGCCGCCTACGAGAGACAAGGCTTTGACCGTTTTGTAGCTGGGCTCCCGTCGCCTGCAGATGGGGACGGGAAAGGCGACGCTCACCAGCAAAGCCAGGGCGCTGACCAGTGAGTAGCCGTAGAAGTGCACCACACCCCGGGGGCCATTTGTCATCAGGAAGCAGTCCAGCTGCCCCACCAAGGCTGCGATGCCACACACACCTGCCGACAAGCCCAGCAGCCTCCAGAGCCACAGGCTTCTGTAGCGGTCAGTGGCGTCCACAAAATCCAGGTATTCATAAAGGCTGTCGTCTGCCACCTGTTCCAGAGGGGACGTCAGCAGCTCCCAGAACACCATGGAGCCCAGGGAGAGGATGAAAGTCCACCGCAACCCTTCCAAGGAGAGGTCAAGGGCCCCTGCCATCCCGTCGGCTGCCGACTGGTTGGCTGGACTGGCCAGCACCGTAGCCCCAGCAAGCAAAGGAAGGGCAGCACTGACCACAGTAAGAGCACCTTCTGGGGGAGTGTCTTTCACCCCTGAAGTAACAGGATGGAGGAGAACTCGGGATGCGGTCCTGGCTCCTCGGATGGAGCCCACAAAGGAGCCGGGCAGGTGATGGAAATGTTCTCGGCCACTTTCCCGAGGTCCTTCTCTGAAGCCATCGGCTCCCGCGACCCCAGTGCGCCTCTCGGCTGGGAGGCTGGGCGCCCCCGCTGCGCGGTCCCAGGCTGCCTCTGGGGCGGAGGTGACGTTCCCCGTTAGCGCGACCTCTGGTGGCGGGACCGTGGCGGTCACGCTGTGGCTTCCATCACACAAGCGGTACCCCGGGTCTCTGTCCAAGGGCGGCACCAGGACCATCAACAGGCTGGCCCCCACCGAGCCGAGCAGCGAGCCTGTGAGAAGCGCCCGCCGCTTCTGGTAGCTCTTGGCCAGGAAGGCACAGAAGGGAGCCCAGAAGACCGCGACCAGGTGCTTGGTTCCCATCAGGATGCCCACCCAGGGCGCGGCCAAGCCCAGCTGCCGCAGGTAGAGGGTCAGGAACGGGGTCACGCAGGCATCCCGGACGCCGCACACCAGGTGGAAGAGCCTGGCCACCCCCAGCGCCCTGCTGATGTCCCACTGGGGGTTGGCGCTCATGGCTGCCCGGCTCCGTCAGACCCGGGCGGGCGGAGGGCGCGGCGGGGCGCGGGGCGGGCGCGGCGTCACGGCCCCTGGGGGCGGGCGCGGAGCCAGCCGCACGGCGCCTCCATCCTCCGGCCGCGCCGCGGTCGCAGGGTCAACGGCCGCCCCCGCCCCCACGTCCGGCCACCGGCCCGGAAGCGGCCCCGCCCCCGGGACGCCGCACCTCAGGGGCGGGGCCGGCGCACCTGCGGGCCGCACCTGCCACGTCCCCGCGCGGCCGCCGCCGCCGCACCAGGGCCCCGTGTAGCCCGCGATGCTGGGTGAGATCCCTGAACTTGCTTCAGGCAAGTAAAACTTGGGGCGGGGGGGCGGGGTAGCGAGAATGGAATTCATGATATTCCAGCTCCCCCCGACCCCCAGCCCTCCAGTGTTCTTCAGATCTTTATAAAAAGGCCCCCGGATCAGGGACCACCCTGTTTTCCTCATGCAGCGTCCCTATCCACCCGCCCCCTCCGCAGACCCACACTCTCCCCTTCCCGCTTATTTTCCTGCATAGCACGCATCGCTGTCGGACACACCACCGGTTCCTGTTTCACGGGTCTATCCCCGCACCCGCCCCACGGTCTCTCTTGTTGATTGTCTGTCTCCATCAGAATCAAAGGGCTATTTTTGTCTCCAGGGCCTAGAACTGTTTGATTGGATGTGAGCTGCGTCTGGAAGTGGCGTGACCTTAGATGGCACAGAGAGGGACTGACAGCTGAGGGTGGTCTTGAGCTGGCAGCTCCTCCAGGCAGCCCTCCAGCACCTCCCCTGCCCCCCTAACATTGTGCATGTACCAGATGGTTTTAATCTACACCAAAGAGTGCTTAGTTGTCTACTTTGGGTATACACATGCCAGAGGCGGTGAGCTAACATTTCATCCAAAAGTCACACTCCAGAGGCAGTGAACAGAAGCATATTGATGATCTTAGGTCAACCTATGTGGATTCATTCATTATCCTGATCGATATTGGCAAAATTTCACTGGTGAAATTCGTGGTGTCCAAGTCACATGGTTTGTTTATAATTTGGGGGGAGGCATTTCCTCCCTTGGTATAAGGGTATAAGAATCAGAGATTCCAGCAGTCCAGACCCTTTGGCAGGGTGGCCTTTACTCTGAGATGGCCCAGTGTCCAGCCACCCAGTGTCCTTGCGTGAATGTTTCAAGCAAGGTGTGTTCGGAGGACCTAATCTGACGGGGGGTGGGGATGAGGGGGGCTACTTGCCAATGCATATCTGAATTGCGCAGCAGAATTTGGGCTACAACGTGCTTTCTCTGTAAGCTGGTGGGGAGACCGGGGAGAAGGCCCAGAGCCCTCACCTAACTCTACAGCTGGTAAACCCCGCAAACTCCACGAACCTGGTACTTGTTGGCCAGATTGTTATGAATCAATTTATATCACCCCAATGACAGAAAAAGAAAATCTAGCCATGTTCAGGTAAACTCACTCAAATTCGGTAATACCAGTCACTTCTGGTTTAAACCCACCTCCATCACATGGAGGGCTGTCCTTGGCCCCACTCCTCCCTGGGCTCCGCAGGGGGCAGCTTCAGTGGAGAGTCGCACATCCATCAGCTTCTTGGTCTTCACCTGTCCAGGCTGCATCACGACTGAAGGGCAGGGACTTCGCCACGTGGTGTCCATCAAGGTGCCCGCAGTCCACATCCAGGCTTCAGGCCCGCTGCCACTCATGGCTGCACCTCTCCCCTTGAGCTTGTTTGCTTTCAACTACCTGAGGAAAACCTTACCTGCTTCCCGTGTCCACAGAGGCACAGGGACTCTCTTTAAGGCTGCCCTTGGGCCCATCTGCCTAAGCCCCCCAGGCAGCCTCTCTTACACCATCCCCCTAGGCTCTGAGAATGTGCTCTGAGACTTGCCCCCACTCCTGGGGCAATGAGGCCCCAAGTGAAGTGCCTTCCTCTCCACTCTTGGGTCCCAAACTTGGAAGGGACTCTTCCATTCCACTGCCAACACTCCCTGGGACTGCCCAGGTGATGGGTATGGACTTAACATCTGGATATACGTTGCTGAACTCAAAAGCCAAGAATTTTGATGTCTTTAATCTCTGGCTCCTCTGAAATGAGCCTGCATTCCCCTCTGTTTTGGGGACATCGCTGGTCGGGAGGCCCTCAGTGAACGTGAATGAGGAGGGGGCTGGGCAGGTGGACAGAGCACACCACACCCGTGAATGTTTCACCAAGCTCTTACCTGGGCCTGAGCGGAGTCATTAGGTTAGACTAAGCAGTGCCTCTGCTCTCTGTTAAAATACAAGTATCGCTGGATATTAGATGCAAGCAGAAAGACTTTAGTGTGTATTTATTGAATCTGACATTTTCTCTCAACCAGGAGAGACGTCCGTCTGGGAGTGGGGGGGGCGGGCAGTGGCCTGCGGGAGGGAAGGGAACAGACTGGGCTGGAGGGGGTGCCGCTGCCTGCGTCCTGTTTTCCCCAGGCCGCGGGGCCCTGGCGGGGCAGCAGCTCTCGCCTTGGTTTTAGGGCCAGGTGGGGAGCTTGAGTGGGAGAAGACGGTGAGAGAGGCGGGAACTGGACGTCAACGGAGGAGTGGACAACACGGTGCAAGGAGCTGGGCTTTGTGTGCCCGCAGCTCAGCCAGGGCCTCCTCGGACTTTCACATGGGCCTGGCTCCCTCTCACCCCCCACAGCCAGCTCCTTGTGCTCCAGGCACTTGCTGGCTTCTAGACGCAGCTGGAAGCCGCCCCCTGGAGCCTTGCTCTGGCTGTTGGTGTGAGTGTTTGGAACGGTGGGGTAGTGTATCCTTCCCTTGGGCCCACTGCCCTTAGACTCGGCGATTCCACGGCCCCTGTGGGCTCACTGGACGATGCCAGAGAACGTGTTGATGGGCATTAGGAGGGGTTTGGCCTTGGCTTTGGTCCTTTCCATCTCCTGCTGGTGTGAGCTGAGCCCCAGCACCTTGGATTTCTGGGTCCCGGAACATGGCTCTGGGCAGAGAGTAACTTCGAACCTGTGGGCGGAGAGAGGCCAGCTCAGGAGACCCATCTCAGGGGTCACATCTGCCTGGGCATTTTAAAGGTAGCCCTTTACTGTCGGGTCTAGATGAGGGGGCCCCACAGAGGGAAGAGGGAGAATCAGAATGAGAAAGGGCGCCCTGAGCCTGGGGCGAAAGCAGGGAGAGGAGGACACGCCTGAATGGGTCACCCTGTGCGCCTGCCTGACCCAGATACACCTCCCCAGGGGACACAAGTAGGTGTCGTGTTAACTGGGGCGTAGCTGCCACAGAAGGGCAGCCTGTGTGTGGGGGGGGGGGCCCAGTGCCAGCACAGCGGGTTGGACCAGGCGGGCTGCGGATGTAGAGAAATCTCGAGAAACTTTAATCTCAGCTGTTGCCCAGGGACAGCGATTCGTTTGCTCTTCTTCCTGGATTTAAGTCATCACCTGAGTCCACACCCATCAGGGATACCTGCCTGGCCCTCGATATGCCCCGCCCCGAAAAGGCGGTCAGGGCTCGCGGCAGGAGTGAGGAGGGGCTGGCCACCGTGGAGCTTTGCCCCAGGGCCCCGCCTCACCTGACCACATCCCTGTACGTGCGGGAGCTGTCCTTGTCCAGCAACAGCGTCAGCAGCCTCTGGTCCTGGCTCTGGATAAGGATGTTGGCCGTCCGGAAGGTGTTCGTCACCGTCTGCAACAGAGACAGCTCGGGGAGTGGCACCTCGGTAACAGATGGCCCAGCCAACACCTGCTACCCTGGAATCCTGTGTGTTTCAGTCCAGTAGATGGGGCCCCGCCTCTTCCTGCAAGTGACGGCGGGGACAATCCCACAGAAAGTGCTTCTAGGCTGCCCTGGTCCTTCCTCGGCTCTCGCATCGTTTCCGCAGTTCTTTTCCCAACCTGTTGTCTTTAATTTTGAACACAACCTAGGATGCTACGGCTAGAGCTTGTGAGGTGCTCAAGTGACCTGAGCACCTCCTATATGACAGGCATGTTATGTGTGGAATGTGGGGATACTGCAGGGTTTTTATAAGTCCTGACCCTAATTCTCAGTGTTGGATTGCATGCAAAATTATTTCCCTGGGGCAGAGACAGAAGGTCTGGAAAGCAGCCACCTACCCCGGTGACTGAGACCAAGCCTGTATCAGTTTGTACCATGGGGCCAGTTACAGGCAGAAGGAAACTATCCTCTGCACGGGTTCCCACCTTCCACACCCACAGCCCTGCACAGCTCCTCCAGAAAGTACCCAGGACCAAAGGAAAGCAGCCCCGAGGCAGCCCTCAAACCCGTGACCTCAGGGGGCTGCTCCCGAGAGGCCCCTCCCCGGGACACAGAGTGTGGAGCATCCTGGCTCCCAGGTGGGCCTTTGAGGGTCTTTCTGGTCACTGGCCCATCCCGCACGTGGACAGCAGCTTTGTGTGATTCATCAGCACAGAGCACGCAAGTGTCTAGAGCCTTAGACTCCATCTCCTTCAAACATCCTCAGCCCTGGAATCGTCTTTCCAAAGCATCGAATTAGCGATTCTGATCTGGGTGGTCTGGAGTCCAGCCCTGGCCTGGGCATTTTTCACAAGCTCCCTATTGTAGGCAGGGCTGGCCGACCTCCTTGCTGTCAAACAGCAAAGGGACAAACAGAGCCTAAACCCAGGGGGTCAAGCATGTCTGGGCATTTCTGCTGGAATTTTGTGGGGTGAGGGGGTCGGCAGCCAGAAAACTATGGACAGAGTGTGCAGAAACCTCCCGGGAGACTCTACACCCAGACCCCCTGGGCTCTCGTCCTGGCTCTGCCACTTATTAGCTGTGTGACCTTGGACATGACTCTTAATCTCTCTGTGCTTTTGTTTTTCACCTATTGAGAAAAAAACATAAGTTAATGCTAGCAACTACCCTGTAGGTAGCAAGACAGTACAGAAGTAAAAGGCAACTCGCTGGGGTGGTAAGTTTAGATTTTCACAAAGCCCACAACCAGGTTATTTAAAGAGGTTATTAAAAATAGAAACCATTATAAGGAACTGACTTTGAAAGAGGAAATACAGAAAGGTAAATAGGTCCACTGGGGACCGTGAAGCTTAACTACAGAGCTGTCCTGTTGGAAGATCTGAGCTCAATACAGAGCTCTCAGCCCGTCAGAGTGCCCCTCCAGAGCACAGGCCGCCCCAGAAAAAAATGAGCTCTGGTTAGGGGTGAGATCCTGCAGCGGTGGAGGCTGGAGCGGATGATTAGGGACCGTCTGGTGAGCTCCTGCCAGGGCCATTCCCGTGTGGAGGGCTGGAAGGATGGAGATAGGACCTGAGCCACGAGATCACGTCATTGATAGTTTTGCAAATGCTCCCGTGGCTGTGTCCCCGGGGCTCTGGGGGAGCACAGAGGTGGGGTCCCTAGCTCTCCGGGGAGTGGGGAACAGGGAGGGGAGGGAAGGGCCTTCTGGAGGAGATGACACCTGAGTTTCATCTTGAAAGAGAAACGGGGGGTTATGAGAGGAAGATGGGGAAGAGAAAGGGAGGAATGCGGTTCCAGGCCAAGAAAAGTGCGTGAGCAAAGGCACAGAGGAAGGACTGCCAGCACACTGCCAAATGTAACCGAGCAGGCCCCTATGGGGCCTTCCCGGGACAGACCCCTCCCCCATATCTTCTGCTGTAGCTCCTCTCTGAAGTACCTAGATAACCGTATCTGATGCACATTTCCGGAGTTGTTTTACAGAGGCTAAAACCACCACCAGGTGTAAGAAATTAACTACTTGATGATTATGAGCAGGTAGCCCTGACCTACTGGTGTCTAAGGATTGATAATGTTAGCCCCTGTGACACCGTCCTGTTACCTCGCCATCAGCCAGTCAGAGAACTGTGCACCAGCTGATCACATACCCTGGTACGCCCTTCCCTTAACTGGCCTTTAAAAGTGTTTTGCTGAAACCCATCAGGGAGGTCCGGTGGTTTTGAGCACCGGTGGCCCTGGACTCCTTGCTTGGTTCCCTGCGATAAATGCTGCACTTGCCTTCACCACAACCCGGTGTCAGTGTATTGGTTTTACTGTGCGCAGGCAAGAGGACTCAGGTTTGGTTCGGTAACACAAATACCCCCTTGTAAAGGGCGTGCAGGGGCGGCCAGAGTCGCAGATGTAGAGGAAGAGGAGCCAAGCTATGCAACACTGAAGTTTTTCCACCCTTCTACCCTGGAGAGTGGGAAATGGTCGAGGGGTTTTAAGCACAAAGTCACGTGTCTGAGTTTTGTTTTAGAAAGATCACGAGGGCAGAGGTGTGGAGGGCGGATTGAAGGAGCACTGGAGTGACATCGGGGAGACCAGCTGGGGGGCTATAGAGTTTGTCCAGGAGAAGGGGGTGGATGAAGGTCTGGCCCAAGGGTGACCAATTCATCCTGGTTTGCTTGGGACTTTCCTAGTTTTAGCACTGAGAGTGCCAGGTCCCAGGAAACCCCTCAGTCCCTGGCAAATTGGGACATCTGGTCAATCTTGCTGGACCAGAAGAAGGAGGATGGAGAGGAAGGGAGAGGTTTGAGAGAGAAAACCAGTGGACACAGGGAGGTGAGGAAGAGGAGGCATCTGAGCTGACTCCCAGGTTTCTGGGAGAGGTGATTGGTTAATGATGGTCCTACTGAACGAGAAACAGGACACAGGGGAGGAGAGGATGGAATAAAAACAGTCACTAATACGTATACACCTCTGACTTGGCCCAGCACTCTTCTAGAAGCTTTACACGTCACCATCACTTAATCCTCACAACAACCGGATAAGGTAGGTACGATTACTGTCCCCGTTTTCCAGATAATGAGACAGACACAGAGAGCTGGAGTGACACATGGCAGAGCCAAGATCTGAGCCCAGGCAGTCTGGCTCCAGAGAGCTCTTATCTACTAGAAAGTACTGGCTTTGGTTTTGAATACCTTGAGTTGGGGGTGTTGTGGGACACCCAGTTCATGCTAACTTAGGAGTCAGACACTCAGGGGTGAATGTCAGAGCAGGAGATAAAGGTTTGGGTGCCCTTAACAACTTGGACTAAAGCCATGGACGTGGCTTTGATAGCCCAGGGAATAAGCAGGCCATAGACCGAAGTGGAGAACAGTAGCTGTTTAAGGAACTGGTTTAGGAAAAAGAGTCCAGAGAAAAGGGTCGAGTGATGCCAAGGATGGGGGTGAGGTGGGAGGTCAGGAGTGTGCGGCGGCCCTGACCTGCACGGATGCAGGATATCGTGGAAGCTCTCAGCAACCCAAGCATCAGGCCGAGTTGGCGGCTTGACCTAAAGGGAGCGTCTGCCTGGCAGGTGATGGGGGGGAGTCGAGGCTATCTGAGAACACGGTTCAGCTGTGATCACGGGCTCCAAGGCCCAGCTGAGTAAGGCAGTGATGTCCAGAGAGGCCATCAGATGGGGAGAAAATGGGCGGGTCCTATGTCTGTATCAATAAGGGACTCTCTATCTAGGAGTATCAATAAGGGCTCAGGCAAAGGGCAGTGGAAGGGCGATGAGGCTGAAAGAGCTGGTTGGATTTGGTCAAAGGCTGGGCCATCGCTGTTTGGGCGTCTGGCTTTTGTGTGCAGGGGATGCCAGAACTCGGGTGCATTTTGTAGTATCTGGGAACATCTTCGGTCCTCAGATGGTCCAGGTGGAGGTGGAGGGCAGGGCTTTAACTCTTCCAGTGCCTTACTTATGCCAGTTGGTGCTCAATATTTCAAACAGACTGACTGAAAAGCAGATTCTTTCTAATAGGAGGACCCACTTCAGCAGCAAAGGCTCAGAGTTCATTCCCCCTTCTCTGAACTCCCTCCCCCGGGCTCTCTGCCACCTACCCCGTTGGCATCTCCCCAGTTCCCACTCTACCCAGTACTTACAGAGAAGGACCTTCCTGCCAAGTTGGAGGTCTTGATGACCTCTGTCACGCTAACATTCAGGCACGTGTGGTCTGTACTGGGAGCAGCAGTTCGGGGGCAGCGGGTGGGCCCTGAAACTGGGAAGAATGAGATGGAGGAGCTGTGAATGGGCCTCCAGGGAAGTAGGGGAGCTTGAGAATCTACCTCCTAAGAAGGACATGAACCCACCCTGTCACCGCCCCTCCCCATTCTAACCCCTTCCCACACCCTGCTCAGCCCCCACGTCCTGCCTCCACCTTGGTCCTGGCCGAGTCTCATTCCCCCCAGATCACCCATCTCTCTCCCCTAGCGGACCCAGTTTCTGTCTCCTGAGGCATAGCAGCCGTCACCAACCCAAATCCTTTCCTTCACCCTCTCCTGCACCTGTTTCCAATGGGAAGAGAGTCTTCTGCAGCTACTGAGCATGCTCAGAATGGCAGGCACACCTAGCCCAGGATGCCGTGTAAGACAGAGGCTCCGAGGGGCACAGGAGGGCATTTGTCCCAACGTGTTGAGAGCATTTCACTGACTTTCCTCACAGTGTCTAACGTGTCAAAAATCATTATCGTGTGACTGCTGCCTGGCTTTACCCCTCCCTGCTGACCAAGGAGGGTTCTTAGAGGTCTAAGAACGGTCAGTTCTGATAGGACCGTGTGATGGAAAAGCTGGAGGAGACTCAGGCGTTAGTGAGAGTGGGGGTGGGTGGGGTGGGAGTTTTGTAAAGGAAATAGAAGAAATAAAAGTTTCACAATAAGGGCTAACATTATAGTTTACTACACACACACATTAGTATCTCATCTCTACTTTAGAAATGAACGAGCAGGTAGCGAGGTCACAAGTAACGTGCCCGAGGTCACACAGATGGTAACATGGCAAAGCTGGGCTTTGACGTCTGCCCATCTGGTTCTAGAATCTGTGCTGCTCTTGGCCCACTGCTCTGTGACCACCTCATGTTTAAGAGCTACTGCCAAAGTCACGCATCTCCTTCATGGTGTCAAAGATCCGCACGAGGCCAGGTGCCCCCGCTCCGCGCGGTCCCTTCACATTCTAGCTCGGCTCATCTGGCGGCAGAAGCGTCACCCAGGGCTGGATGGTGACCAACCTGAGGGCCGGGCAGGGCCTCATCTGGGCGGCCTGGTGCCCAGCTCCAGGCCCAGCACAAGTAGGAGCTCGACCATGTTCCATGAGCCCCAGGGACGGGGAGGGAGGCTCACTCTGTCTCCTGTCGCTCCATCCTCTCTCCTCCGCGCCCCAACTTTCCCCTGCGTGTCCCCCCCCCCCGCCATGCTTGCCCAGCTCCTCACCTTCAGTGTCACTGGCTGGAAGGGCCTTCAGGACCAGCCCAGTGGCCCTCAGGGAAACAGTGACCACTCGGGTCCGGTGGCTGAGCAGGGCCTGGGGAGGGGGACGCAGGGACAAATGAAGTTCCACAGGGCAAGGCACACATCCCCACATCAACAGTCCTGCTTCTGTCCCCTTCCCCCGCATCCCCTGCTTCCTGCCCCTGCCTTGAGTCTCAGCTGTGTCACTAATGTCTAGTGAGGGCCCAGAGGCTGCAGGCTCAGCGCACTCAGCCAGGGAGCACGGTCAGCCTTCCAGGCCAAGGACTACGCCCCCATGCATCTGGTCAGCTGGTGAGGAGGGTATTTTTGAGCAAAGGGACAGCACCTTGTTCCTTAAATCAGATCTCCTCCTCGACGATGTGTTAAGGCCTATCGTAATCTGTCCATCCCTGCAAAACTCCCCAGAGGCTGGAAAACTCTGCGGGCAGCATCGAGAAAAGGGCAGAAGGTTCCCCTGGCTTTATCTGCTCCCCCCAGGTTTCCCTGACATCTGCTTCCCTCCAGCTGTACCTCCAGGCCACCTCCTGACCACACCATGCGCACTGACCTTCTGGTAGCACATGGAGAGCTCAGCCCCTGGGCCCTCAGCCATGCCCCTCCTCCTGGGTGAAAAACCATCTGCAGAAGCGAGAAGAGGTTGAATGAAGGTGGGAGGTCCCTGTCCCTCCCGCCCTGGCCCCACCTCACTGAAGCTGCATCTGTCCCAAGAGGAAAGGCGGTACCTCAGGGGCACCAGGCTGCCCCTCAGTCTGGGCAAACTTGGAGGAGGCAGGGCACCCTGGTATTCAGCAGAGGTGGGTGGGGGGTGGGGGGCCACTAGGTGGGAGGACTTTCTGGAAGCGGGGCTTGAGGAAGCTGAGTCAGGGTGAGCTTTGGGAAAGGGGAGACTGATGCTCACCTTTGGGGAACTTGGCATCTTGGATCTTGACCTTGAGCTCAGTGAGGAAGATGTCCTCCGCAGGATCTTGGCTCAGGTCACTGAAGAAGATCTGGAGGGAGGTGGGGAGGAAGGAGTTTGGAGGAGGCTGTCTGCCAGAGGCAGCTCTCCCAGTAACCCCCACAGTCCGGGATGTGGGCTCTTAATCCAAGTTCCCACCACTGCCCTGGAATCTTTCATGTGCTGACTCCCTTGTCCTCATCTTCCCCCATCTTGTAAAATATTTTTCTACTTGTCTGAATTCTCACAGAAACGCTGTGGTGAAGATTATTATTCCCATTTTAAAGATGGGGAAAGTGAATGTTAGAGAGGTAGAGGTACCCGTGATCACACAGTGAGCACGCGGAGGGACCAGGAGGCAAAGCCATGAACTTCTTACTGCCCCACACTGCCTCTAACTCTACACCTGCTGCACCCAGCCAGTCCCACGCTGACCCACTCTTTGATTTACACACACACACACACACACACACACACACACTTTACTGTATTAATAGCAGGAGATTCAAAGATGAACAAAGTACAGTCTCTTATCTCAGGGGATTGAGAGTCTTGATGGGGAGGGGCAGGCATCTGCAGGAATGTGACAAAGTGGCAGTGCGGTTTCAGAGGGATGCCCAGAGCATCACAGTGGCACCCAGGAGAAGCACCCAGTCTTGTTGGGGGTGGTGGTGAGAGGAACAGAGGTGAGGGCAGTTTTGCTGTAGTACGTGAGGGTTGGCAAGGAGGAAGGGGAGGATGTGAGGTGAGGGAGAGAATACTTCCACATGAAGAAGCCTGCTTCTGCTTGAACCTGAGGCCTTAGAAGTTAATAACTGTCTGACTCATCCAGAGAGGAAGAAGAGAAAGTTAACCAAGAATGTCTGGATGAGCTTATGACTTGCATGCCGGCCCCCTGTTTCCCCAGAGCCAGGGTATTTAGGTTGTGGTGTCCTGGGGTCCAGAAGGCTGCCAAGGTCTCCTTGGAGCCCCAGGTGGGAAGCTTACCTTGACTGCGTAGATCTGGAAATAGATGGGTTGGGTCCCCATGCGAATATAGTAGGTGATGGCATCCAGGATGAAGGGGTCTACGGTCTGGGATGTGTCCAGGGTGAGAGGCTGTGAGTGAGGGAGGGAGACTGTCTTCAGTCAGCTCCCTCCATGCTCCTGTGGGAGCTGCCGTTGTCTTAATAGAGAAACTCTAAACCCCCCATGTGCCCTCTGCGATACATGAACCCAGCTGGTCCCTCAGCACAGTCCAAGCCTTTCCTACCACCCAATTTCTACTCCTAATCAAAAGATGCCTGTCCAGCACACCAGTGTTCCTAGCAGCACTATTCACAGTAGTCAAGACATGGAAGCCACCTAAATGTCCATCAACAGATGAAAGGATAAAGAAGATGTGGTTCATATATGCAATGGAATATTCCTCAGCCATAAAAAAGAATGAAATGATGCCATTTGCAGCAACATGGATGGACCTCAAAATTATCATACCAAGTGAAGTCAGAAAGAGAAAGACAAATACCATATGATATCATGTATATGTGGAATCTGAAATATGACACAAATGAACTTATTTAAGAAACAGAAACAGACTCACAGATATATAAAAAACAGATTGTGGCTGCCAAGGGGGAGGAGGGTGGGGGAGGGATGGAATGGGAGGTTGGGATTAGCAGATGCAAACTATTATATACAGGATGGACAAACAACAAGGTCCTACTGTAGAGCACAGGGAACTATATTCAATACCCTGAGATAAACCATAATGGAAAAGAATATGAAAACCAATGTATAAATATGTATAGCTGAGTCACTTTGCTGTACAGCAGAAATTAACACAACATTGTGAGTCAACTATACTTCAATAAAATAAATTTGAAAAACAAGATGCCTGTCCAAATCCCCATCTCAGGGACTCTGATTCATTTCAACTGCACACAAACATACTGGGCAGCTCTGTGTATAAGGCACTGTGCGAGGTGCTTGGGGTAGACAAGATGCTTGAGAATATAAGTAACGATGAGAGAGTCTGGACTGGATTCTAGTTTGCATCAGCTACTCACTAGCCAGGTAACCTTGGGCATGAGAGCTTGAACCAGATGATCTGATGTCTCTTTGAGTTCTTGTGGCATCTGAATACTTTAATAAACGAACGAATGTTTACGTGTTATTGGGAAATGACTAGTGCCATGTCCTATAGGCCTTCCCCAACACCGTGTGATTAATAAGCATAATGACTGGGTGTTTTAGGTAAACAGAATGTCTGTATAGAGTCTGACGGTATCAGTGTTGGAAAGAAGCTCAGAGTATCTCACCCATATCCAATCTTATCTCTTCTAATTTTCACATCTGGTCTATTGAAATCTTGCTCCTTTCAAAAAGGTCACACCGAGGAACTACGAACTTATTCTAACAGTGTTGCCATTGTTCACGCTATTTCCAGCTTCTTCATGTGGAAACTGCTTTTGGAGCAAGTGTAAGGGTCACACAAATTGTTAATTATTAGGGGAAAGAGAGCAGGGAAAAAGAAAAGTTCTACACGTGTCTTGGCAAGGAAAAAAAAGCTACCAGCAAAGGAGTATAAATGAGACCTGCATCAGATGTTTTTCCTGTAATATCCTCCAGGTTTCAAGGAAAAGGTATTTTAATATCCAGCTAAACAGTCTTTCACATATAGGCAAAGGCGTTTTCAGATAAACGGTAATTCAGAAAACGTCTCCCTCCGATATCTTTATTAGAATATAAGATATAAGCAGGTGCCCCAATCAATCAGGCAATAAAGCAAACTGTGGCCAGGTAAAAAGTAAATATGTAAAAATCAATAATTTCCTTTCATACTAGGAGTAACTACTACCCAAAAACAAGGAGAAAGACAACATCCACAACTACAAGACAAAACTATCAAATGTAAGGAATAAATTTAGCAAGAAACGGGTAAAATCTATATGATGAAAACTGTACAGCTATCCTGAGGGAGATACAAGAAGACTTGAATAGGTGAAGAGTCATATCTCGCTCCCAGAGAGTGTAACTTTATGTGCTGAAGATGTTACTTTTCCAAATGTCAATTGAGATCCCGAGGGGATTAAAAATAAAACTTGACAGTAGAATTCTAAAATTTATCTGGAAAGATAAATCAACAAGCATAGTCTGGTAAATTTTGAAAGAGTAATGGGATAGATGTACCATGCCAGATATTAAAATAAAAAAGTACTAATTTATACAAAAATGAATACATGAATAAGAAAGAATAGGTATCCAGAAATAAACTCAAGCATATGTAAGAATTTAGTAAATGATAAAAGTGGCATTTCAAAGTGATGGGGCAAGATGGTTTACACAATAAATAGCTTTAGGACACCTGGCTAAACACTAGGGAAAAAATAAAATTACATACCGAAGTTAATTGCAGATAGGTTATTTAAATGTAAAAATTGAGACAATAAAAGTGGTAAAGTAAATTATCCGTGAATATTTACTTAATCCTGGAGTGGAGAAGGCCTTTCAAAGCATGGCTCCAAAGGTAGACACCATAAAGGATAAAAATATTGAAATTCTGTAAGTCAAAAAAAACCCACTCCTGAGAAAACCGATAGGGAAATAAAAAAGTGGGGGGAAATGTCTGCAGCACATATGACAGCAGAAAGGGAAGGTCTTCCTTTAAAATCAGTAAAAGATGAGCTCTCCCTGCCCCCGCTGCCGCCCAGGGTGGGGGATGGCACTATGGTTCGTGGTAAAGAGAACGTGCTCTGGGAACTTCCCTGGTAGCACGGTGGTTGAGAATCCGCCTGCCAATGCAGGGGACACGGGTTCGATATCTGATCCAAGAAGACCCCACATGCCGCGGAGCAACTAAGCCCGTGCGCCACAACTACTGAGCCTGCACTCTAGTACCTGCGTGCCACAACTACTGAAGCCCAGGCACCTAGAGCCCGTGCTCCACAGCAAGAGAAGCCACCACAATGAGAAGCTTGCGCACTGCAATGAAGAGTAGCCCCTGCTCACCGCAACTAGAGAAAGCCTGCAGGCAGCCACAAAGACCCAACGCAGTCAAAAAAAAACAAAAAAATTGAAAGAAACATGCTCTGTAATCAAGCTGCCTGATTCCAAATGGGACTCATTCTGTTACTTTGGGCAAGTGACCTAATCCCTTTGTACCTCAGCTGCTTGATCTGTAAAATGGGAATGTGGTGACAAGAGTACCTGGTTGGTTGGGCTGCTGCTTGTAAGTGCTTAGAACAGTGCCTGGCAGGTGGCAGTGCTCGGGAAGCATTAACTGCTGCAATTGGAGAGAAATTAGCACATTTTCTAAAAGGAGGCATACAACTGGCCTACACATACTTAGGAATGTTCTACTTTATCTTCTGCACGGCTGTCCCGCAGGTGCCTGGTATGTGCTCCGCGTGAATTCCAGCCACCAGCTGGTTAGGGCTCCTCTTCTGTATCCCTTCCTGCCTCATCCTTCGTGGGGCCGCTTGGGGTTGACTCTTGAGGTCAAGGTTCAAGAGAACGTCCCCCACCCGCGTCCCTCCCACCCTCCGACCCTCGCCACCTACCATCTCTGCCAGCTTGTGGATGGCGGGGCACAGGGTGTTGACGATGCTCTCGTACCACGGGTCTGCACGGCCCAGGAATGCAGCCACCTCTCCGAGCTCCGAAGGCCTGGATGCTGCGGGCTTCTGGGGACAGAGCGACAAGGGGACGGGGCAGACCTGTCAGCCCTCTCTGGCACCCTCTTCCTTCTCGGAGAGTCCCCAGGTACCAGTCCTAGGCAAACTAGCTTTGGGAATGTGGTCAAATCACTCAAGCTCTTGGGGCCTCGATTTCTGCATCACGTGGAGACTTGTTTTACACCTGAGATGAAGCTGGAACCCTCCTCCCTGAGGATGCTTGCCAGGGACGCTGAAAAATGATCATCAGCCTTAAAAGGGGAGAGACAAGTATCGCCTTGAATTTAATGCTCCCCAATCAGAAGCAGAGTGAGCAGCAGAAACGAAGCACTGCCAGTGAAGCTTCACTCCCCGCCCCTCCACCCCCAGGAAGGGTGTGTGTGTGTGAGCCCCATTTAAGGAGAAACTTGCCATTAATTCCATCAGAAAAGCAAAACGAACCCAGCCACGGGCAGGCTGTCACAGTGAGAGAGCATCTCTTGCCGGCCACATGCAGCCCCCAGGGCCCACATCTGTGGCTTCTGGGACAGAAGCCCTCCAGGTATCTCCCAGCTCCACATGCTAAGGAAGAGTGATCCCAGTTCCTGTCCCTGACACCCTCCTTCCCTTCCCCCATGTCCCCCACGCCCATCCAGCCACCTCAGGCGCCAGCACAGGGACGTAGTAGAGCTGCAGGCTGAGTCTGGGGGTGAGGCAGAACTTCTGGGTCTCTCGTTTCCTGGCAAAGGGGAGCAGAGCACAGGCGTGAAGGCAGGGGCTTTGGCTTCAGACAGACTTGGTTCCACATCCTGGCTCTGCTATTTATTGTCTCTTGACTCTGGGCAATTGACCTACTCTCTCTGAACCTCTGTTTTCTCATCTGTAGAATGGGTGTGTAAAGCAGGGAGCACAGTGCTCTGTGGTGGCCAGGTGTGGGGGCAGGGGGAGCACTGTGCACCATCCTCCTCCATCGCACCCTGGCCTCGGCCTCCTGACCACCCCCCCCCCCCAACAGCCACCCCTCCATCCTTCACCAGCCCAGGCCAGGCCCACCTGTGCCCCGACCATCGCCAGCCGCTCCCTCGGGGTCCTACCTGAGGCAGTGGTAGGCCCGGGCTAGGCGCCCCAGCATGCGGTCGTCCCCCATCACCAGCACCCGGGCCGTGTGCAGCCGGGAGACCCCGGGCAGCAGCTCCCCATCCCCACAGGGCCTGCCAGTCCTCTGGTGCAGCCCCGGGGGCCCATCCCAGCTGCTGGGCATCAGGATGTCCACGGGCCACACCCGTTTCTTGATGCCCCCTTTGCGCTGCAGCCCGGCGCGCTCCACCTCGGGGCTGCCGGGCACGGGTGGCTCGTCAGCCCCCAAAGGAAGGTCCCGCTCGATGCCGCTGTCGGTAGACAGCACGGACGCCCGGGCCCACTCCCGGTCTGGCAGGAGGCCCTGCAGATCCAAGGCTTCCAAGTCTGCACTGAGGCGCAGCTGGGATCGCGGCTGCAGGAAGAGCATCAGTTCCTTCCCTGGGATGCGGAGACCAAGGGGACTATCAGGGCTGAGAGGGGACATGAGGCTGGCAGGGCCCCACCCTGGCAAGGCTGGTGGTTCCGTTTTGTTTCCCATACACCGTTAGCTGAACAGAAGCCCCACAAGATGCTCCATGAAGGGGCAGAAGTTCTGTGGCCAACAGACTGAGAACTGGACACACTCCTGCCACAAGTAAGCATCTTAAAGGCTCTGAGAAGTCCTGCAGCAAAGAAATCAGCTTAATGCAGTGCCTCTTGACTCAGAGCCCTCTTCTTCATATTCATTCATTAGCATCCTCCCATAGCTTTCCCCAGGACACAGATAACAGAGCATCAGCTCCTGGAAAGAACTCCAGGCTTTTCTAATTGACCTTCTTTTTATTGCCCACCGGGAAACTGAGAGAACGGAGTCCATGAAAGGAAATGTGAGCCTTGAACCCGGTTTACCAGTCCGGCACTTCCCACCACAACCTGCCCCTCTATCTTCCCCCCTCCCTTGAGAAGAGCCAGGGGGTGGGGATGGACACTAGCATGGAGGCTGGGCAAGTGGGTCTCTCTAGAAGGCCCCCTCCTGCTCTGGGAACCATAACTTTTTTGTGCCTGCCTCCTCCTTGGGGACAGGCACTGTCTGTTGGCATCATCACAGCATGGGGCACTTTCTAGACACAGGTGGCCAGTGGCTAATGCATGGAGCTGTTTCGACATAGAGAAAATGTGTCCTGTTTTCAGATGCTGCAAATAACTCAAGGAACAAGGAGCACACACAGACACACACACAGCAGATACACAGGCAGACACACAGACACACACAGACACACAGGCACACACAGAGACAGACACAGACATAGACATACACACAGACCCAAAATAGATATACACAGAGACAGACACACACAGCGCACACACAGACACAAACATATAGACATACACAGACACACCAGGAGACATACACACAAACACAGATGCACAAAGACACATGTACACAAAGACGCACAGACACACACATGCGCGCACACACACACACAGCCACTATTTCCAGCCCGCTCCCCACGGAGGGGTCAAAGGTGTGGCACTTACAGAGCTGCTCCTCATCAGTCCACAGGTGGAAGGTGATGTGGGGGCTGGGCAGAGGGATGCTCGGCGGCCGGTCCTGGAGGGGGTCACCTGAAGGAAGGAGCAGGCTGTGGAGACCACGGAGGAGAGGACTGTGGGATTCTTCTCTGCCCTCCCCCCACCCCCAGCTCCTGTGTGGGGCCTGCGGGGAGGGGCTGGCAGAGACCCTGTCCCTCCCGTATCTGGCCTTATGGAGTTCCTCTGCCTCTCTGCCACCATCAGCTCATCCGGGGTCTAACACCGCTGGTCCCTTCCCTTCCCAAGAATGCCTAGCGGTTCCCAGTTTCCTGCAAACTTCCTAGCTTGGCCTTTAGGACCCTCTACAAGCTAGCTTGCTGTGTCTTTCCCACCTCCTCTCCCTCCCGCAGCCCCGCTGCAGCCATGCTGCCTTCTGCACTGTTCAGAGACACCCTGTCCACGGGAGACTGGCGGAAAGGCCTCTGCGCTTCTCAGGGCCTCCTCCGGGAGCCTGCACACAGAATATGCTCAATTAACACTTGCTCCTGATGCTGAAGAAAGCTATGGCCAAGTACGAACGGTGGCAGGAAGCCTGCTTCCGGGGGAGAGACCACCAGGCCAGCCAACCACCTCTCTTCCTTCCAGAAGCCTTCCTGACACTCCAGCCCCGGGAGTTATCCGCTCCCCAGACCTTACTGGCTGCACACTGGGCACACCTAACATGTAGCCTTAGGAATTAACTTCCACACAGCACGGCTCCCTCCTGAACAAGGCTGCACGCTCCCTTAGGGGAGAGCAACCCACAGTCACGAATACTTACTACTGTTCTCACCTTGCCTGCAGAGCTATCATCTCACCGGGTCCTACCAGTGACCCTGGGCCACAGATAATATCATTATCTTCACTAGAGAGGAGTCAGGGGCACAGAGAGGCTTAGTAACTGGTCTGAGATCACACAGTAAGTGGCAGAGCTAGAATTTGAGCTACAGAGTCCATGCTTCTACCCATGACATGGTGCCCATAGCCACTGTCCCATGCTGTCCCTCAGCAGCAGGGGCTCAGTGGGGGTGCTGTCTGATCATTCAGATGTGCGGGGCAAGTCTGGGTGGGAGGCAGGTGCCTGGATGTGGCTGGGATGGTGGGGGCAGCCCAGACCGGTCTTGTCCTGCCCACGCAGAGTTACTGCTGAGTTAGCAAGTGGTACCCAAAGAGAGCAAAGCCAGATTTGCCCCAGGGTTTGGCCGAGCTCTGGGAGGGGAGAGGCTTCACGAATAGACATTTCCATGTGGCAGTCAGAGGCAGTGTAGAATATTAAAGCCAAAGAAGAGGAGGCTGAGAAGATGGAGGAAGCCTTTAGTCAGCAGCCAACCTGCCTGCTTCACCCCGACTTCTGCAGCCTCCACCCTCCCCGGGGTGCCGAGGTCAAGCCCGGGGCTGGCACAGTGACCTCTGCCCGTGGCTTCCAGTCCTCAGGCTGGTGCTGTACACCTGTGGGTGCCTCGTGCGTTCTGGGACATGCAGGCTGACAAACTCCGTGGGTGCTCTGGGCGGCCGTGAAACAAATCAGAATCGTCCTCCAATAGTCAGAAAATATATGTTCCAGACCCTTCTCTGGGCACGTTGGCATTTCCCCAACACACATGGGCTTGCTTCCCATCAGCAAATGGCACTGTCTCATAAAAATGCAAGTAGAAAGGAAGCGTGTGGAATAAAAATCTATGAGACCAGACATAAGTGGTGTGGACTCAGGTGCTATTTTGGAGGCTCTTTAGAGGATATGTGGACCACGGGATCCTTTGGTTACTATAGTATAGCAGTTAAGAACCAGACAGCCTGAGTCAGAATCTCAGCTCTGCTGCTTACTAGCTGGGTGATTTGGGGCAAGATTTATAGCTTCCTTCTAACTCAGAAAATGGGGATGATGCTTTCTATCTCTGAGGATTAACTGATTTCATATATGTCATATATTTAAATATATGTAAAGTGCTGAGAAAAGCAACTGGGGTATCGTAGGCGTCCAGTAGGTGGCAGCTGTTATCATGACCAAATTGCCCACCTTCTTATTAATTAGCCCAGGACCTTCAAGTCCCTGGGCATCCTCAGGCCCCAGGCAGGGTCCTGGGAGCCGCTGTGCCTCCCGCCCCGCTTCGGCCACGGCGCCGGGACAGCGCTGCTCTCTGGCGCCCCCTGCAGGGTCCCCGGCCCGCCGCCCACCGCGCCGGCTGCTTACCGCCGCAGCGCCCCCTGGCGGCCGCCGCCGGCCCCAGCAGCGAGCAGTAAATCTCCTCCAGCCGCTCCAGGTGGCCCTCCCGGCTCGGGCTGGGCTCGCTGGCCATCTGCTCCACGGCTGCCACCACGGCGTGGAAACAGCGCTCCAGGGCGCCGCGGGGGCTGGCCTGCCGGGGAGGAGCGTCAGAGCTTGAGTTCCGGCCCGGCACCCACCCACCCCTGCTCCGACGCCCGGTCCGCAGGTGCACGGACAGCCCCGTGGCCCCTCCCCTCCACCGGGGACGCGGGCCCGAGCTTCCCGCGCCCCACGAAGGCTTCTGCCCCATACCCGGGACCCGGCTCCAGCCCGGCCACAGCTGTTGCCCGATGCCACCCGCCGCTGCGGTCCCCTTGGCCCCTCACGCCTTGGTGTGGGGGGACAGCTGGCGCCTGGCAACGTCGGGAACCCAGGGGGTCGGGGATGACCGCTGGCACCCACCCTCCTTGGAATGTCACCAAGCATCTGGATCACCGTTCTGCCATCACTAGGCTGTAAACTCCAGGAAGGCAGCAGTTTTGTCTGCTTCCCTTACAGCCACATCCCCAACCTCTAAAACATCCGCTGTCGCACCTTAGGTGCTCAATAAATATCTGTTGAATATCTTCTAAACCTCCCTCACTCCTGCACTGCCTTGACAGACAACCTATAACCATTACTTTTCTTTATATCATTGCACTTTTTTGGTTCAAAATTATTTCAAAAGGAAAATTTATATTGCTGCTCTAAGTAAAAAGGCTAGTTGTCACTTGTCATAAACAGAAAATAACTAAGGTGAGTATAATACTGACAAAGCTCTAGCATTAAATTCTAGGCAGGTCCTACGGCCTGCCAAGGCTTCAGAGCTGGAAGCTTACTTGCTCTTTTAAAAAAGGGAAATGAGCAAGTGTTAAAGAGGTTGAGGGAAAAGCACCAAGCTGAGCCTTTCTCCTTAAGGCAAACATGTTCTGAAAGAGCTTCTCACTCTCTGAAAGAGTTTCACCATGCTCTCCAGCACCAAAGGCTCCCGTCTCCACTGGCACGGCGGTGACACCCTGAGAAATGTCCAGGATCACTGTTCTCTGGCTGTGTCCCCTCACCCCCACCCCCCACCAGCTAATCCCAGCTCATAACTCAGGATGCGGGGCCCAAACAGGTGACACGGGCGGGCACAGCAGGGCTTGCTCTGATGTCTCTTCTGTGCTAGGGGTCTGCTGAGCAGGGTCTTAACTTCCTGGGCTAGAGGAGCGTGGGTCGTTCTGACTCTCTGGGGCTCCAGTAGATATTGGCTGAGTAATCACCTGAATGAACACAAGCAATCAGAGGGACAAGGAATCAGAGCTGGAAGGGGCCACAGGGACCGTCTCATCTTGCTGCTTCGTTGGATAAATCGATTATAAGTGAATTAATTACATATTTATCAAGTACCCACTAGGTGCCAGGTACTAAGTGCTGGGGTATGGGGCACAGCAGTAAACAGAACAGACAAAGATTCCTGTCTTCATGGAGCTTATATTACAGTGCATCTCTTTGTGTGTGTGTCGGGGGGGGAGTGCAGGACAATAAACAAGATAAGCAAAATTTATAGTATCATAAGTAACAGTCGAGGGATGAAAAGAAATTAAAGCAGGGGGGCTTCCCTGGCGGTGCAGTGGTTAAGAATCCACCTGCCAAGGCAGGGGACACGGGTCTGATCCTTGGTCTGGGAAGACCCCACATGCCACGGAGCAATGAAGCCCGTGTGCCACAACTACTGAGCCTGCACTCTAGAGCCCACGAGCCACAACGACTGAAGCCTGAGTGCCTAAAGCCCGTGCTCCTCAACAAGAGAAGCCACTGCAGTGAAGAGTAGCCCCAGCTCGCAGCAGCGAAAGAAAGCCCGCGCACGGCAACGAAGGCCCAACGCAGCCAAAAATAAATAAATAAATTAATTAATTAAAAAAATAAAGCAGGGAAGGAGAATGTGAAATTTGGGGGAGGGGCTGATTTTAGATAGTGTGATCAGAGGAGCCTCACTGAAAGGTGATTTTGAGTAAAGGCCTAAGAGAAGTGAAGATCGAGCCATGTGGACACCTGCCACGGGGCAGCCCCCCCAGGACACCCATCTCCAGCATCCAGAACACAGTGCAGCGTGTCAGACGGGTTGTCCCAACCTGACCTCCCAGTCTTGAGATCTTGTCAGCTGATGCTGAGGACACATGGGGAGACCAATCTGCTACCCCCACCCACACTACCTGGGCCTCACACCAGACCCTCAGCAGACAGGATGTGGGCTGGTGGCCACATACGGCCTACCCACCAGACTGTGGTTGGCTGGGCCACCTCTCCCAGGTCCTACTTGTCCTTGAGCCAGCAGGTATGACTAGGAATGGTATCCCTAAAGCAGAATTCCAAATAAGGAGGCAGAATTCCACACAAGGAGGCTGGGGTCTCACGGGGCAGGGAGCCCTAAGCTGGGTTGAGGTCTAGGAGCCCCAGCACCCAAAAAGGGGGGAGGGGTCCCAGGGGACCACTGAGGACCCCTTAACTCTAAGCTTCCGAGGGTCTCTAACTTCAGTGATGCGTTGCCTGTATCTCTTGTGGCTCTTCTTCGGCCCCTCCCCCCAATTCTCTAGTCACAGAAATGGAGTCTCAGAGCCATGAGCACCCACCAAAATGAGGTGGGGGAGAAGGCATTACGTTTTGACTATGCTTAAAAAAATACAGCTTTCGCTTTCAGCATTTCTTTTTTCTGTAGCAAAATAGTGCACGCACCACAGACCTGTTGATTCCAGCGCCAGACCCCATCCCATTCTTGACCCGGTGCCTCCCAATCCCACCCTGTTCCTGATGTCCTCAAGCCCAGCCCAGCCTCACTCCTAAGCCTCCCCCTGCACCCCAGCCACATCCAACTCAGGGATGGCGTGAGGCTTGGGATTCTCTACTGCCTGCCATCCCTGAGAAACAGGTCAATGTTCTTAAAATGTTAGGAAACCGTTGACCCAAACCACCCACCTTGGCCAGGCACCACAGTAACCGCTTGCCTGAACTGTCTCACAACAGGAGGTCCCGATAAGGAACAAGGCGCTGCCCTGAAAACTAACTGGGAGAATTCAGGAGGGGCCAAAAGTGGGAGGAGATGACCAGCCTCCCAGAATCCTCCGCGCTGGAATCCATCTTGGCTGAGAGAGGCACGCGCTCCCAGGAAGGACCCTGAGTCAGACTATGGGCCTAGGAAGATGCTTGGCCAGAGACAACCTGGAAACTAACCCCATCACCACAAACCCTGAGACTGCGAGCCACACGGCAGAGCAGTTCTCCTGGGTTCCCTGACCCCGCTGCTCTCCGCCCAGGCGCCCCTTTCCAATAAAGTCTCTTGCTTTGTAAGCATGCGTGTCTCCTTAGAAAATGCATTTCCGAGTGTTGGACAAGAGTCCCCTCTTGGGCCCTGGAAGGGGTCCCCCTTCCTGCAACACTTACATGTTTGACATTGTATCAAAATGGCGCCTTGACCATGGCCTGTCTGTTGAGCCAGAAACAATCTCCAGAGCCTCAAGTGGCCACACAGGGGCTGCCAGGTCAGCTGGCAAACTCTGGTCAGCAAGGCAACTACCCTCCCCCCTTGCTGAGAGCCACGGCCAAGTGCGGGGAGAGGGGACAGTAGCCCACATTAGGTGTCTGTGTGAAAACCAGCCTGGGGCTTAGGTAGGAGTTCAGGGGGCATTCCTCCATCATGCAGCTGTGTGCTGTGAACCCCCAAGGGGGCTGTTAGGGAGAAGGGATGTCCAGGATGGTGGGGGGGTGGGGAATGAGTCAAGAACCCTCAACGGGAGACTTCCCTGGTGGTGCAATGGTTAGGAATCTGCCCGCCAATGCAGGGGACGCGGGTTCGACCTCTGGGCCGGGAAGATCCCACATGCCACGAAGCAACTAAGCCCGTGCGCCACAACTACTGAGCCCATGTGCCACAACGACTGAGGCCCACGTGTACCTAGAGCCCGTGCTCCACAACAAGAGAAGCCACTGCGATGAGAAGCCTGCGCACCGCAACAAAGAGTGGCCCCCGCCCACCGCAACTAGAGAAAGCCCGTGTGCAGCAACGAGGACTCAATGCAGCCAATAAATAAATAATAAATAAATACATAAATAAATACATAAAACTTCAACAGTCCACACAGGTGGGCAACCACTACACTAAGGAATGGTGTGGATGGTGCTTTCAGAGAAAAGGAATGACAGAAAACAATCAACACAGTTTAAGGAGGGACCCAGCTGCACATAAAAGAGGCCCATCAAAGGAAGGCTCCTAGACCAGGGCTCGGGATGCGAGGAATTCCAGGTGGAAACAAGAGGAGGAAGAGCAATGCCTCCAGTGCTGTTTGATGGGCAAAGCAGGGTCTGAGACTTGGGCTGGAGAAAGAACAGACCCCCACTTCCTGGGGCAGGATGAGCAGGGATCACGGACCCCTTGAGGGCACCCCCACCCCCTCCTCTGGAGCCGGCCCTTCCTGCAGCAGCAGCAGCACAGCCCTGAGCCATCTTCCCGCCCCGCCGCCCGCAGGGCAGGCGCCTTTCCTCCCACCGTGCAGATGCCGACTGGCAGCCCTGGCATCCAACTATGCCGAATCTCCCATCTGCTGCAGTCTTGGCTGTGGACAGGGGTGAGGCTGAGTCAGAGAGAAAAGCTAGGAAAGAAGCAGGCAAGTGTTGGAAACAAACTAAATGCCCACAAGAGGAGCAGGGGTCTAGTTAAGGAAATAACAGCACGTTCACAAGAGAGAATTCCCTGCACCATGAGAAGCACGTGCTTTCCAAGGAAAACATTTCCATATAGCATATTTCCAGTGGCAAGGAAAAATAAATATTATATATATACACAGATAGAGGCAGTGTGTAAACTGTATACAGAGTCTGATATCTCAATTGTTAAAAAGGAGTGGGGTTGGGGATGAGGCTGGAAGGCGATTGAACTTGGGCTTGAAGTCAGATAGACCTGGATTCAAATCCAGGCATGGCCACTTGCTGTGTCACTGCAGGTTGGTTATCAGCTTCTCTGTGCCTTTGTTTTGATAAGTACATTCATTTCACAATGTCGCAGTGAGAATTTTTTACGGTGATACATGTACAGTGTTTACCACGGTGCCGGTGCCGGAGCACAGCAGACGTTCAATAAACAGTGGCTCTTATGATGATCACTGTTGCTATTATTCAGGAAATATACCAAATGTTAATTGCTGATATGTGTGGGTAGAGGGGAGTGAGTGATTTTTATTTTCTTTCCTGGGTCATCTGCATTTTTTTTTTCTTTTCAAATTTTCCTTAGTGAACGTGTCTTTATTTTTGGTTTAGGGGAGAACGGTGATATGGAAACAGGAGAAGGGGGAAGACGAAGAGAGAGAGCACTGGGGTGGGCGGGCAAGGCAATGACCTTACCTGCAGCTTCCTTTGCAGCATGCCTGCTTGGCAGGCCTCCCCCAGCGCCGCCTGCAGGGCGTGGCAGACCACGTGGCGCATGCAGGCCTCTGGCGTCTGCTGCCCCTTGGCCGCCTCGATCTCCAGCAGCAGGGCACTGCACACGGAGGGAGACACCAGCTCAGGATCCACGAAGAGGAACACTCTGAGGGCAGAGGTGGGGGACCGGGGGCTGATGAGGATGACCACAGGGAGAAGGGCCGCTGGAGGGGCACCCGCAGAGCCTTGCAGCTCTCCCCCGCCCCCACCCAGGGTATTTACTTCCTCCACAAACAGGAGCCTCAAATCCAAAAGCCTATGGGGGACAACACTAGGGAGTGGTGGGGATTGCGGCAAAGAAGAGCAGGCACGGCCCTTCTAGGGTGGCAGCTGGTCCCTCTGGGTCCCTTTCATGTCTAGGGAAGTTCCAACTGAAATGCTGCTACCCCCTCAGCGTTGTGGCCCACTGACCCCACAGCCCTCTAGGAGGGACCCTAAATTCTTCTTGCTGAAACTGGAGCTCTGAACCTTAAGTGAGTCCCATCTTCTCTCATCACCCTCATCACACCAGAAAACTAACCTCACCCACTCTCTCCTCGTACTCAACTGTCCTCCCAATCTCTCCAGCGCCAAGTCCTCTGGATCCCTTCCCCTCCCCACACCCTCCATAAACACAGTGCCCCAAGCTGAACCTTTCAGTACCAGGTGAGCAAAGTTACCTGCAAGGGAGGAGGCTATGTGCCCCCTGCCCCACCCCCGACTCCATCAGCCCCTCTCCCCAGCAGGAGCCGTGGACGTGTCCTCAATCTTATCTAAAGGGCTACACGCACACAGAGGAAAGACCCCAGATCTCATGGTGTGACTGTGGCCTGAATTATTGATATTCTGGAGGTGCCTCTGGCTGCTTGATGCTATATCATGGCCAAGGGCAGGATGGATGTGGAACCACAGAACCGCAGAGTGGCCCAGTGCTCGTGTCCACGTTCTGCATGCGAGCGGGAGAGTGCTGAATCCAGCCCAAGAAGAAAGACCTAACTGCTTTCAGGGCACTCCAGAGAAGGAAACGCCCCATCCACCCTGGAGGATGGCCCCCTCGGCTGGACAAACGCCGTGAATGGGAAGCTCGGCTGGGGCTGCTCTCCACCCAGCCTCCTCGCCGGTGCTCCTGGCAGCATCCCTGCTGGACCACTCACCTCTCCTGGTAGGGGTACAGCTCATTCATCAGGTTCTGCTCGGCAATGACCAGCCTCTGGTACAGTGTCCCTGCAGAGCAGACCACTTCAGCCAACCAGTCCCGGAGTCTCCGACCCCCGTTCCCCACTTTCCCAGAAGGGGCTGGGGCTCTCGAGCTCCCAGGAATCCTGGAGAGGGAGGCAAGACCTTGGGCGGAGCTGGAGTGGCTCTCACCTGGGACGGCCGTCTCCGTTTTCAGCCTGATGGCGCAGTCCAGGGCAATTGTGCAGTAGGGGGCAGGCAGGGTCAGCAACCTCGTGCAGAAGGCGTAGGTTCTGCGGTGGAGCTCCTCTGTGATGCCCGTGGCCTGGGCGAGAGGGAGGAGTCGGGGTGCCCAGAGCCCTCGGTCACGAAGGGCCCTGGGTGGTGTGGAGCGATGGGGTAGGAGAGCAGCCAGACCTGGGCTCACACTTCCCTCCCAAATCTACACCTTCAGCCTCTTCCTCCAGCATCTCTAGGACACCTCCCCTCCAACACCCCATTCACGCTCGTCAAGATGGAAATTCATCCCCATCTTGTTTCACCAGCAAATCAACTCCCCTCTCCCCTCCCAGGCCTTCTGCTCTGTCGGGACTGCACATTTACCACGCCTCACCCCCCACGACCTCCCCAGTTTCATCTCTTCATGCATCAAGGCGAGGGCAGGGCTGTGTGGAGAAGCCAGTTAGGGACAGGCGGTCCCAGAGTTCTTCTAGGTTCGCCAGGCAAAGACAGGGTGTCTCCTGAGTGTCCAGCCCAGTCACTCGTGGGTCACCATGACCACCCTGACCCTCAGTCCCTGCTCACCTTAGTGAGCACGTACATTAGAGTGTGCAGCAAGGGAATGATGACGTGCCGGGTGTCCTCACTTTCTGCCTGGAAAACAGGAGGTCACAGGACAGGGATGGGGCTGGGGGTTGGGGGAGGGCTTGCCACATCCTAGCAGGTGATGGGGTGGAAGGCAGGGTCCCACCAGGCCAAGGGGAGCGGAAAAGGGCCACGGTCTGCCCTGGTAGAAGAAGAGCAGTGGGGTGAGGAGGGCGCACAGGTGCGGGAGCCCAGGTGTGAGGGCATGGGGGGAGGGATGCAGGGAACTCTGTGGGGGGAGGGGCAGCCCTGAGTCAGGGCAGGAGCTGCAGCAAAGGGACAGCTGAGTCCCCAGCTTGGAGGCTCCCTTGAGTGCAGAATTTCCCAAAGGTACAGCACTGGGTGATGAGGAGGATAATTATAAGGAAGCTTTTGAAAATTTTTAGTAGTTACGCATTTATATTTGTAGGTACTTTCCATTTCTGTCGGGTGATATGGGTTTTCCATTTATGGTCGTGTTGTAGAGATTCTCTTTAAAAGACATTAACTCAGGTCAAACAGTGGGAATCAATGTAAAGATAACATTGCTTATGGCAGTGTGCAGGACAGGGAGAAATACAGTAGAAATCAAAGGACCGAAGTGTGGGGGATGCAGGGCTGATGGGCCTGAGTTCCCAGCGGGACTGGCCCCTCTTCCTCTCGTCCCCGCCTGCCTCCCCGATGCCCGAGGACCCACCTTCTCCAGTTCTCTGAGCAGAATGCGGACCAGTGTCGGACACTTCCCAGGATCCCGCTCAACCTTCTTGTGCAGGGACCATCTCCACATGCCTGGGTCAGGAGGAAGGGGAGCCCAGCCCAGCCGGGCATGGGGTCTCTGAGAGGAGACCCCTCTGCACGGGACCCTGAGCTCTGGAGCCCCAGGTCTGACCCCTGCCCCCACCACTGGGCACGGGGCTCCATGCCCACGGGTGTGCTTCTCTGATCTGCAGCACCTGTGGGCGGTGAATTCCCAGGGCAGAAAGGAGGGAGGTGGGATGCTCGTAGGGACAGGTATATGCACGTGGCTTCTGGAGAAGCAATATTTACCACTCAGCACCTCGAGCCACGTTCCTGGGAGTCATGCGGGCTGGAGTGCCAGGGGGATTTCATTTGCAAGGGGAGTCAGAGAAGGTGGTTAGGAAGGGTGGCAGACCCCTGATGGGCTCTGCCACAGTCACTGGGATGGCGAGCCAGGGGGCAGAGATGGCTTCTGGGTCCTTCAGACTCCAAGGATTTCCAGCAGGATGGGGGCTTGGCTGGAAGCCCCTCATTCTGTGAGCTCCAGGCTGGGGCACTTTCCCAAGAACATATGGGCAGAGCTGGCTGGGCTGGAGTGGGGGAAGCAGAGAGAGCAGATGGGATGACGCCTGCCGGCTCTTACCTTGGTTGCTCTGCAGGGAGGGGGCCTGGGTGCTGAGCTCTCGGAGCACAGCCTGCACGCTCCGCTGGAGGTCCAGCTCCACATCTGGGTAGCAGGGTGGGCGAGCTTGGAGGCCAGGAGCTCTGGGGCTCAGCAGCCCCTGGCCTCACCCTTGCCCCCACTTCCACCCTCCCTGAGAACGTCTTTAGCCCCTTCCATGAAACTCAAGAGGTGTCCGGAAGTAACCAACTTGCATCCCGGCCAAGGCTGGAATATAGCCTTTCAATCAGCATTTCTGTGTTCTTTGTAAACTCCACATTTCTCAGAGTGCGGTATGCATATTGCCAGTGATATGTGAGACAATTTAAGATGGTACACAAAGGATTCTAAAACCTGAGTAATTATGCACTTATTTTAATGTATAGAAAAATATATAACTAGTTCCTCAACTAGTATGAAGCTAAAATTTAAAGTCAATGTAAAGAAACATATCAGATAAACACCAGGAAGTGACAGAGACTCTCTCCCTGACCAAACCTCCCTCAGGATCCTCGAAGCCCTGTTCTCCACCAGGCCCTCAGCGGAGCCCCTGTCCTGTCTTTGGCCTCCAAGCCCAGTTTTAGCAAGAATCCTGCTGTCAGTCGACAGAGGATCCCCCGCCCTGATTATGTGATCAAGTTCTCTATTCCCCACCTTTGATGTGTAAGTCCTCGACCTGCCTCCAGCAAGAATCCTGTTAGGTCAGTTTAGCAAGAATCCCCCATCCCTGAGGTCCCCTCTTAGTAATTTTCCATCCACAGACCCCTCCCTCTGTGTTTGTTGGCTGTAAATGCCCAGCTGTCTTTGCCTTATTCAGAGCTGAGCCCCAATGTCTCTCCTCCACTGCAATAATCTTGAATAAAGTCTTTCTTAGGGTTTCAACCAGTGTTTTTCTTTAACAGCAGTGCGTTGACATGGCAAAGCTGTGAAGATAGTACACGAATCAGTAACTGACATTTGGAAAGCATGGTAGCTGTGAGAATGCAGCTCACGGATCTCCCGCTACAAGGAGTTTAAGGGACCAAGGAGCTTTGTGCTGCCGGACTGTGGAACCCACCACCTCTTGTGTGCGGAGGCCACACTTCCCAGCCAATACGGACAGCAGCAGGGATTCTAAAGCCGGCTCGTCCTCGGGAAACTTTATGGATGCTGACTCTGGCCCAGGGATCCCCCAACCCATGGCTCCTCAGCCTAGCACATTTCCACCCAGTGGGTCCTGCCTTTCTCCTCCTTTCCGAGTCGGAGTCGGATTTGCATCACGGTCTGGGCGCTTGCTCTCCTGGCCCTCACCAGCTCCCTTTCCATTTTCTGTCCCACAGGTGTTTCCCCACATGAAGACGTGCATGTCTCATCGCGTCTCGCTGTCTGCTTCTTAGAGGATCTGGACCAACACAGGAAGTGCAGGAGACACTCCCTGTACCATCAATTCCCCTTTATAATCAGCTCCAACCAAGAGGTTGTTTTGACAGGCGAGCGCGCAGTCTCTGGTTGTCAGATAGTACAAACCACACGCCTCAGAGGTTCCCCTTTTGCCTTGACTGTCAGGAAACTTACAGTCAAAGAGGGGCCCAGCCTCCAAAATCGGCTCCTCTCAAGAGACAGTGACCTCTCTCCTTTGCTCCTTTTGGGGTGCACCTGCTTTATGTGCTACCAAACATATATCTTAACTGTCTCGGATTCCTTTGGAAACAGGTAGGGTAGAGAGGACAAATCTAAAAAAAGCCGCAGGTTGCAGTCCAGGAGTCAGAATTTGTTTAGGTCCAGGCACCCCATGCCCTGGTGCTCGTGGACTGGGCCTCCCACGGCTCTGGCGTGGGCCCTAGCAAGTCTGCTGGAGCCACCCGGCATCTCTGAAACCCTCACTTTCCTCCTGCCCAGACCCAGTCCAGTCCTGATCCTGAGTCTCCTTCAGGCTCAGAGAGGGCAGGACGTGGGCAGATGTTACACGTTTGTCGACCTGGCCACTCTGCTAGGCAGTGCAGCACATCCCCAAACTGGCAAGGCAATTATTTAGCCTGGCAAAAAGGCTTGTCACAAACCGTCCTTCCACCTACCCAGCTCCACCTGGCATGAAAGTAAATGAGTTCATGCAGGGTAAGTTATTCAAAAATTATGCCATGTCCTATTTCTTCTTTCCTTCTTCCTTCTCCCCTCTCTGCCTCTGCCCACCTCCCCATCGTGGACTACACAAAAGACTGAAAACTGTGAAGACTGTGATTTCCTCCCTGCCCCCTCATTAGAAGAGTGGCTAAACCTTTGTCTTCTGAGCCCTAGGCTCCCCTACTTTGCAGAGGGAGTTACGTTTTTATGTTTCAGAGAAAAATAGAGAAGTTAAAAAAAAAACTCTGCCAGTAGCCCCGGGAGACAACCCCAAATAAACCTTGTTTTCGAAAGCCTGGGCAGCCGGAACAGACTCTCAGGCTTTGGTCCACGTCTGGCTTGCAGACATGTCTTGTGTGGGCTTATAGAGTGTCATGGGGGGAAAAAAATTGAACTAGCTGCCAACATTCACAAATCAGGAGATTTTGCAAAAAAGTTCGGATTCCTGGCATCTCTTGAAAGTCTGTGGACACTGGGCGTGCGTTGCTCTCACATGGGACAGTGATGGGCTGGGGAGCCTCTGCCCCTTGAGACAGGGCACAGCTCCTCTAGGGCTTCAGAGTGGTCACTCTCCTTGTTTCCCTCACTTCCATCCTCTCCCCGGCCCCTTGACTTTGAGACCCCTGACTGTCTGACTGAGACAATCAAGTTGGATTATCTCAAAGGGATGGGATGATGGCTGCTGCTTTTAATTAAAGAAGAGAGTGGTAATTCAAGGGTGGGAGGTTGGATTCCCCAAGACTGTGAAGGCACAAGGGTTATGGGCACCCCGGGAAGGAGGAAGACCAGGGCTGGCTGGGACTCAGCTGGCTGGTGGTGGCAGAGATCTCAGACGAGGGCAGCTAAGCACCAAGCTCTGTGTGCGTGAGTGCCACGGCTGTGGTCTCCTGAGCCGCCTTTGCCGGAGCACAAGAACATCCCCAAAGGAGCCATCTATCTCTTTATGGGCCATGCAAGCCTAACCAAGCCGTTCTGGGGGCTGCAGCCACTGTGGACTGAAGACCACAGACATTTCCCCTTATCTAGCTTTTGTAACCCCTGGGCTTCTCACAGGATCCCAAGGAGTAGGGGAGGGGTACCCCAGGTGAAAGACACTGGAATCTGTACTGACCTTGAAAAACAAGAGCTTGAAGCTGGATTTGGTTCCATTAAGCCAAAGAAAGAATATTTCTCGTGCCTCAAGTACCTCAGGGTCGTTTATATATGATATGCGCGTCTAACAGCATTCTTGATCCAGAATGACTACTAAATAAACGGCATTCCTCCTCCTCCTCTCCATCCAGGAAGAGAGTCTAACTATCAGGTATCCAGATTGCTATTAACACCTAACATTTAAGTAGCACTTGAAAGGTATACATGTAGAGAGTCTTACGTAGGTGTAGCAAGACAATGGTACGTGTTCATCAAACCAATTCCATTGTTGTCACGGGTAGATGAGAGGACTACATTTCCCAGACTCCCTTGCAGGTTGACAGGAGCCATGTGACTGAGTTCTGGCCAATGGTAGAGGTGGTATGTGCCACCTTCAGGCGTGGCCATAAAACCCTCTGTCCCATCTTCCACGAGCTTGGAAGACGTGGAAGATGATGGTGCCCGGAGAGGAAAGAAGCCTCAGTTCCTGAAAGGCCATAGCCCAGACTGGGTGGTGATGTGAGTGAGAAGCATTTGTTGTGTTGATCTACTGACACTGGGGTCATTTGTTACAGCAGCTACTGCTCTGTGACTCAGGGACACACTAAGTGTGTCTCCGGTGTGTTGTCTCATTGGATTCTTAGCAGAGCCTGGTGAGTTTAGCAGAACAAATACTGTTTTCCCTGTTTTGTGGAATCTGGATGGAAAGCCCTTAGGGACTTCTCTGGTGATGCAGTGGTTAAGAATCCAATCCGCCTGCCAGTGCAGGGGACATGGGTTTGATCCCTGGGCCGGGGAGATCCCACATGCCGCAGAGCAACTAAACCCGAGAGCCACAACTACTGAGCCCATGAGCCACAACTACTGAAGCCCGAGTGCCTAGAGCCCGTGCTCCACAACAAGAGAAGACACCACAATGAGAAGCCCTCACACCATGGCTAAAAGTAGTCCCCACTCACCTCAACTAGAGAAAGCCTGTTTGCAGCAGCGAAGACTCAACGTAGCCAATAAATAAATAAATAAATAAATATTTAAAAAAAGAAAGAAAGCAAGCCCTTACCCTTGACCCATATTGCCTCTCCAATCACAGAAAGTCAGACCCAGAGGGACCTCGGAGGCTGGTTCTCTTCCCATTTCACAGATGGGGAAATGAGGCTCAGAGGGGAGAGGAGATTTTTGCAAGGTCATGGAGCTGTTTGTTGGAGGAGAGCTTTCTGTTTGGCAAGTGCTCTTCCTCTAAGGCTGTCATCCTACGTGTGACCATGCACCTCTTTACTGGGGAAAGGGAAGAGGGTATCCAGGGTGAGACTGTGAGCATGTGTTTACCTATATGTGCCTGGGGCTTGAATGCAGAAATAAACGCCCCTGATAAAGTTGCCTGAAAAAAGGTTCCCAGCTCTCCAACCAGCGTAGATGTTAGTACAGCTAAAGAGACAAGAGGGAGGAAGGAAGGGAGAAGAAAGGCTGACAGGGTCCTGACCGTGGCAGGACCCCCATAGTTCAGGGTCTGCTCCTCAACTTTCGGCCATTCAGAGCTGACCTAGGACTTGGCAATGCTGACTCTCTGTTGCCCGGTGATCCTAGACAGTCAAATCTCTTCCCAGCTCCCTCTTATTTTTAAATTTTATTTATTTACTTTTTTTTGGCCACGCAGCACAGCATGAGCATGTGAGATCTTCCCCGACCAGGGACTGAACTCACACCCCCTGCAGTGGAAGCATGGTGTCTTAACCACTGACAGCCGGGGAAATCCCCCAACCCCCTCTTAGATGTTACCTTTTACCACAGTTCCGAACCTTGGCTTCACATTACAATCACCTGGAAAGCTTTAAAAAAATACCAATGCACAGCCCACCCCAAACCCAATAAATCAGATATCTGAGGGTGGAGCCTCATAATCAATTTTTAAAATAGCTCCTCAGGGCTTCCCCGGTGGCGCAATGGTTAGGAACCCATCTGCCAAAGCAGGGAACAGGGGTTTGATCCCTGGTCCGGGAAGATCCCACATGCCGCAGAGCAACTAAGTCTATGCGCCACAACTATTGAGCCCATGTGCCACAACTACTGAATCCCACACGCCTAGAGCCTGTGCTCCGCAACAAGAGAAGCCACCACAATAAGAGGCCCTCAAACCACAATGAAGAGTAGCCCCCACTCGCCACAACTAGAGAAAGCCTGTGCGCAGCAACGAGGACCCAACGCAGCCAAAAATCAATCAATCAATCAATCAATAAGCAAGCAAGCAAGCTCCCCAGGAGAATCTAATGTAGAGGATTACAGAACTAACCTAATTCTAATGAGAATTACTGTCTTAGGCAGCAATAGGTTTGGAGATCTGAATAACTGATCTGTTAGGGAAGCAGTTACATGACAAGATACTCAGATTTCACAGAGGATAATCATCCCTGAATTAAGAATGAAGGTCACATGGCCCCTCTCTGGCAATGCTCCTGGATCTCATGGTGGTGGGAGGAGACTTAAAAGAACACAATTGGAGAGAGTATTATTACTACTATTATTTGTTGTTGTTTGTTAGCTTGTTTTGCAAAAGATATAATCTTTGTTCAGAAATGTAAGCCTTGTAGACACCAGTGCTTTGACCCTCTGTGGGTCCAGCCATGACAGGAATAAAATCTCCTAAGACTTTTTTCAAGCAGACCAGTCTTTGTCTTCTTGAAGCTGTCCCCTATCCACCTGTGAGGGTTAATTTTGTGTCAACCTAACTGGGCAACAGGACACCCAGCTACTTGGTCAGGTGTTATTCTGGCTGTGTCTGCAATGGTGTTTTAGATGAGTTTAACATTTAAATCAATAGATGGGGGATGTCCCTGGTGGTCCAGCGGCTAAGGCTCTGCACCCCCTAAGGCAGGGGGCCCAGGTTGGATCCCTGGTCAGGGAACGAGATCCCATACGCTGCAACTAAGAGCCCGCATGCCGCAACTAAAGATTCCACGTGCCGCCATGCGGATCCTGTGTGCCACAACGAAGACCCGCGCAGCAAAATAAATAAATAGATAAATAAATATTAAAAAATAAATAAATCAATAGACGGAGCAAAGCAGACGGCCCTTCCTAATGTGAGGCTGGGCCTCATCCAATCAGTTGTGGCCTGAAGAGAACAAAAGGCTGACCCTCCCCCAAGGAGGAGGCAATGCCTCCTGCGTGGCTGCCTTCCAGCTGGAATATGGGTGTCTCCCTGCCTTTGGACTTGAACTGACACATCTACAGGCTTCTGGAATGGAACTTACACCACTGGCTGTCCCGGGTGTCCTGACTGCACGTCCTGGTACTTGTCAGCCTCCACAATCACGTGAGCCAGTTTTGTATAGCAAATCTCATTCTATATATGTGTATACATCCTACTGGTTCTGTTCCTCTGGAGAAGGAACCCTCACATGCCCAGGGAGGACCATGGCATCAGTGTGGGAAAGCTGGTGGAACAGCCAACTTCAAATTCCCTCAGCTTTTCTCCAGCTGGTGGATGTAACCACCCAGGTGAGAGGGTTACAGGGAACACAAAATCACTACCAAAGAGATCAGATTCACAATTCCCAAGGGATGTCTCCCTCAAACGAGGATGTCGTGGAGAATTGTCCTTTTCCACTCTCTGGGTATCAGCCGTCAGAATCGGCACCCCCTCCCTGGAATGGAAACGGAAACACACCAGCAGGCTCCTTCTGGTCTGCCTCCTTTAAAATCACCATAAAATCACTCACCCAGGGGTCCCACCACCGCCTGCCACGCGAGCCATAATACAATGGAGAGGAATAGGGTTTGTGTGTGTGTTCCAAGTCAGACCTGGAACACCCCAGGCAGCTGAGCTCTGCACAGGTGAATGTCATTTGGTACCTGTTGTGTTTACCAGTTTCCGTTTTGGAGGATGACCTTTTCCTGACCTTGAGCCCTGAGCTGGGCTCCATCTTCCTGGAGCCCATGGGGCCCCGCACTCCAACCACCTGGATCTTACCAACTGCCCTTCTAACCAGGGGTGAGAACGTGTCTGAGAATGCCCTGGTGCTTGGACAGCTCCGTCGCAGCATCTCAGCTGCCCATTGACACGCGCTCGGCACCCAGATGCACCATCGGCTGGAGTAACGCAGCCCACACTCTTTCTTCCACCCGTGCCTGATCCCTGCCCCGCCCTCCCCCCCGACCCCCGTGTGGAATAAAGGCTCAGATGGTTCTAAAAAGGTTTGCCACCTTGCCCCTGTTTGCAGGAACGGCAAAATAATCATACCTTTGGTGCCCTGGAAACGTTGCTCTTTTGCAGCCCTCAATATAAGCATCTTACATGCAGGTACCCCTCGTGACTCTAGGGTGAGAGGACTCTAAGGGCTGTAGGAAGGTGGCAGAAGTTAAAAACAGCTGTAATTTGGGAAGTCAGCAAGGACAGCTGCAGTCCTGGTCATGGTGGGAAAGCTCCCCTTCCGAGCTCCCAGGGCAAACGTCCTAACTTGGGGATGTTTCTCTCACCCATGGGATTTTGATGGGGGTGGAGTCATCTGCCACATCTCTGGGGGCGGATGCTGGTGGCCTAGGCTGCCCTGTAGCCTTCCCTGCTCACTGCAACCCTGCTGACACTGCAACCCAGGTGTCCTGCTTTGCCCTGGCCTTGGGGTGGCACGGGACCAAGCTGACCAATGGACTCTCTCTCTCCCTGGGTGACCCTTATGCGTTCAATGGCCCAGAGTGGAGAAAGCCTCCCTCTTCCTGCCCTGGTGACAGATCCACCCTGTTCCCTGTCCTCTCTGCTGCCTGGTCCTTCAGCTGTGCATTCAGTGCTTGGCTACTTTTTATTTTTGAAAATTAAATGAACCATATGGGTTTCTGTTGCTTGTATCCAAAGAACCTTTATCAATATACCTCCCTTCCTAAAACACAGTATGGTGTGTTCTTAAATGCTCTAATTCAAGTGAGCGCAAAGTAAGTTGGTTTTGAAATATTTAGGAGATTTTCACAGTGCTGCCCCCTCCCCTATTCTCCCAGCCCAAACTCCAGCTGCTTAAAGACAACCAGGAACCTTGTGACACCAAGATGTGCTGGTGAAGCTTATTCCGTTTGGGCGAGGCTCTCTGAGGGTGAGCAGGGTGTGGAAAGGATGCTGTCTTAGGAATGATAACGAGCTGGTGGCTGTGCCTGCCTTGGGGTGTCACCTGCCCTTCCCCCGGACAGAGATCTTCAAGAGCATTGGAGTCCATGCCTGGTGGCCGGGGGAGTGGTTTCCGACTGTCTGGGTGAACATTAGTTGATACACATCTTGGGGGAAGGGTCATCCCTGCTTGTTGTCCCAGAACAGTGTAGGGAGAAGAGTCTGGGTTTTGGAATCAGCCAGACCTGGGTTCCAGTCCTGGCTCTGCCACTTGCTCGCTGTGTAGCTTCGAGCCAGTTACCTAACCTCTCTGAGCCTGTTTCCCTTTCAGTAAAATGAGGACCATTGTGCCGATATTGCTACCTCGCAGAATTCTTCTGATGTCTGCATGAGACACCTGTAGTGAGGTCATTCACAGCAGCAATGCTGGAGCTAGACTGCTGGGTTCAAATCCTGATTTGACCATATAATATCTATGTGCCCTTGGGGACGATACCTGTCCTCTCTCACTTTGCTTTTCTGTAAAATGAAAGTAATAATAATGTCTATCTTATGGGGTCTTTATGAAGACTAAATGACTTAATATTTGTCAGGTGCTTTTCGCACTGCTTGATATATTATAAGTGCCATAGAGGTTTTCGTTAAATAAATGCAAGTGTTTGGCGCTAGATACTGGCTATTGTCATTCTCCCTGCGTTCAGCTCAGTGATCTGCCAGCAGCTGGGGCTTGTACAGTGTGTGGATGTCCATCTCGTGTAACATGTTCCCGCATTTGGGCAGCTGACCGGGGGTCTCCCAGCCTGGCTGGGTGGAGGTGGTCCTGCCAGCCCTGGGGGCATTCTCACCTGCCCGAGGGGCCTTCCCCACTCTGTAGCCAGGTACACCAGACCCCTCTGCCCCCGACCATACTGACCTGGGCTCTCCATGGGGGCCTGGGGTGTGTGTGAGGAGGATGTGGTTGTCTCAGGCAGCAGAATGGAAAGCAAAGTGGTTGTTTTTCTGCAAAGAGGTGGTTCTGCAAAATAAGAGACAGACAGTGTAAGAGGTGGGAAAGTGCAGAAAGTATATCTGCGGAGTGGAGAGCGTCCCAGGGGACCCAGGCTTCCACACTGAAAGGGAGTCTAGGTTTATTTCAGAAGTTCTTCTAGGGTGCACGCTATGTGCCAGACACTCTTCTGAACACTTAAAAACTATCAGCTCTTTAATATTAACCTCATGAGGCAGGGACTGTTTTCTCCCCATTCCACAGATGGGGAAATTGAAACACAAAGACTTTAACGATGCAAGGTCAAACAGCTTGTAAGTAAAGGAATGAGCACCTGAACTCGGACCATCTGGGTCTAGAGCTCATGCCCTCCATTGTGACCACAGGCTGCCCCACTGTGACCCCAGAGGGAGGGACTCCCAAAGACTGCTTCCCAGAGCAACCCACTACACAAGTGAAAAGCAGAGGAACTATGAAAGAATCCAAGAGCTTGTTCTTGGAAAAAAGGAAAAAAAATATACACACACACACACACACACACACACACACACACACACACACACACAGGAAAGCTAATCAAGAGAGAGAACAAAGAGACCATATGAGGAGTGAGGAATGTCGTGTCTACACAAAGAAAGTCTGGACCCTAGAAAACACGGTTTTCTAGGAAAATAAAAATGACTCCAAAGGCTCCAGATGAGTTAGGAACACTGCTTACATCAGTAACCAGTGAGGAAACAGAAAAAGCCGTCAAAGGACTAGCTCTTAAAAAGTGGTATCTGGCTCAGGTGGTTCCTTTGATAAGGTCTCTCAAATCTGCAGAGTAAAGCAAATTTGTATGTTACTTAAACTGTTCCAAATCATAAAGAAGAAAAGATTCTCTGAAAAAGCCAGCTTATCCTTGATGCAAAAATCTAATGAGGACAGTTTAAAAAAACAGAGGAAGCCCCTCACATCCACTGGGATAGCTATTAAAAAAAGAAATACAACAGAAAATAACAAGGGTTGGCAAGTGTGTGGAGAAATGAGAAGCCCGGGTGATTTGTTGGCTGGAATGTAAAATGCTGCAGCTGCTGTGGAAAATAGTACAGTGATTCCTCAGAAAGTTAAACATATACAGAGTGTACCAGAAATCCCCCGTCTAGGTAAATACCCAAAAGAACTGAAAATAGGGACTCTAACAGATACTTGCACACAACGTTTATAGCACCATTATTCAAAATACCCAAAAGGTGGAAACCCTCCACGTGTCCACAACAGATGAATGGATAAACAAAACGTGGGCTCTACATATAATGGAAAACTATGCAGCTTTAAAAAGGAATGAAATTCTGATACCTGCTACAATGTAGATGAACCTTGAAAACATCATGCTAAGTGAAATGAGTCAAACACAAAAGGATAAATATATGATCCCACTTCCAGGAGGCATCTAACAGGCAAATTCACAAAGACAGAAAATATAATAGAGGTTACTAGGGGCTGGGGGGAGGGATGGGCGGGTCCTGTTTAATGGGTACAGAGTTTCTATTTGGGATGATGAAACATTTCTGGAAGTGGATAGTAGCAATGGTTGCACAACATTGTGAATGTCCTTAATGCCACTGCATTGTACACTTGAAAGTGGTGAAAATGGGTAAATTTTATGATATGCATATTTCACCACAATAAAAAGTAGATCAGGCTAACCTACAAGTACAGACGTAAAATTATAAAATAAATATCAAGTAATTGCATTCAATGTATTAAAATTATCACGTACTCTGAATAACCTCCGTCCATTGATAATCACAGAAATGAATGTTAAAATGTGATATACCGTTGGCAAAGATTAGAAAAAATAACATCAACTGGTGGTGAGGATATGAGAAAATCTGCTCTGTCTTATTCAGCTGGCGAGAATGCAAACCGGTATAGTTTTTCTAGAGAGCAGCTGGGCAATGTGTAGCAAAATTCAAACAGTGCATACTTTTTGTCCAGCCGATTTCACTTTTAGAAATTTCTCCTAAGGAAGGAATTGGACAAGTGAATAAGGAATGTGTACAACAATGTTCATTAAAACGCTGTTTGTTGGGACTTCCCTGGTGGTGCAGTGGATGAGACTCTGCGCTCCCAATGCAGGGGGCCCGGGTTTGATCCCTGGTCAGGGACCTAGATCCCACATGCATGCCACAACTAAGAGTTCACATGCCGCAACTAAGGAGCTCACCTGGTGCAACTAAGACCTGGCGCAACCAAATAGATAAATACGTATTTTTTTAAAAAGTGCTGTTTATTGTGGAGAAAAACCAGAAGAAACTTAAAGGTCCAACTACAGAGTATCAATTAAGTGAATTAGAGTAAGCTGTGCAATGGAATACTATGCAGTTACAAAAATGATGGTGTATATCTATATTTACTGAATTAAGATTTTCAGAAGTATTCATTTTAAACAGTAAGTAACAAAACAGTTACCACATCTCTAACAGATTGATTTTTAAAAGTATATTGCTAAATTTGCATACATGCATTGAAAAAAGTCAGCAAAAATAAAACATCAAAATGTGATATTGAGGTTCTGGTTCTAGGAAAGATGGAGTAAGTATACACCACTGCAACTCTCCCACTGAACACAACTAAAAACTCTGGATAGTACGCACGGAACGGCTGTCGAAGGATTCTGGAAAGTATATGGCAGCAGGCAGAACGGGAAGTTAAACTAGTATTTGACATAAGAACAATCTGGCAGGGGAGTTTTCTGCTCCTCCCCCCTCTGTATATCCTGGCTTGGACACAGAGGCAGCCTGAAACTCAGAAGCGTACACTGAGGGCAGACAGAAACCGTTGGAAGAAAAGCCTTTTCTTTCTGATCTGAGAAGCAGAGGGCCCCTTAAGGACTGGAGACATGGGAGAATTCCCTTCTTTTCTGTTTTCTCCTGCTGTAGCCTCCAGGCAATTCTGGGACAGCAGTAGCTGTGGTGACCACACAGGTGCCTAAAATCCTGAGGAAGGAGAATTCTTCTCTCTGACTAGAGAGACTGTGGTTCCACAGGCATGGGAAGAATCCTTATTCTACTCCCCTCTCCGCCCCTTTATCAGGCAATGGAGTTTAACTGGCATTTATAGAACACTACACACAACAAGAGCAGAATATAAATCCAAGTGCACATGAAACAATCACCAAGACAGACCATTCCCTGGGTCATAAAACAGACCCTAACAAATTTAAAATAATTTAAATTGTACAAAGTAGGCTTGCTCTTCGTAATGAAATTAAACTTAACGTAACATAAGGATAGCTAGAAAATCTCCAAATACGTGTATATTAAGCGACACATTTATAATGTGACTTTTTCTTTTCCCTTCTTCCTTCCTTCCTTCCTTCCTTTCTTTCGCTGCACCAAGCAGCTTAGTGGATCTTAGTTCCCCGACCAGGGATCGAACCTGTGCCCGTGCAGTGGAAGTGTGAAGTCCTAACGGCTGGACTGCTAGGGAATTCTAAACAACACGTTTCTAAATAATCCATTGGGCCCAGAAAATAAAAGAGGAATGAACACTTCCCAACTCATTTTATGACTCCAGCACTAACCTGATACCAAAACCAGACAAAGACAGTCCAAGAAAACAGACCAATATTCCTTGTAAACATATATGAAAAAATTCTCAACAAAATATTAGCAGCCCAAGTCCAGCAACATATAAAAAGAATAATGCATAACAACCTAATGGGGTTTATCCCAGGGATGCAAAACTGGTTCAATATTTGAACGTCAATCAATGTAATCTACCAATCTACTAAAGACTGAAAAAAAAAACCATGTGACACTATCAATTGATGCAGTAAAAGCATTTGACAAATGTTAACACTCATTCATGATAAAAACATCCAGCAAATTAGGAATGTAAGGGATCTTCATTAATCTGATAAAGGGTATCTACAAAAAATATCCCCACAGCTAACATACATAATAGTGAAAGACTAAATGTTTCCCCTCAAAGATTAGGAAAAGGCAAGAACATTCATTCTCACCACTCCCATTCAACATAATATTGGAAGCCAGTGTAATAAGGGAAAAAAAGAAAGTAAAAGAGGTATACAGATTGTAAAGAAATAAAAGTATTTCCAAATAAAATGACCATATTCACAGGTGAAAAGTCTACATTAAAAAACCTACATTACAAAAAAACCTAGAACTAATAAGCGACTTTGGCAGAGTCACAGGATATAGTGTTAACATAAAAACATCAGTTGTATTTATATATAAAAAAGCTAAAAATTAACAATTGGAAACCAAAATTTAAAACACAATGACATTTTTAAAAGCTCTGAAAGAAAGAAAAGAAGGACTTCCCAGGTAGTGCAGTGGTTAAGAATCCACCTGACAATGCAGGGGACACAGGTTTGATCCCTGGTCCGGGAAGATCCCACATGCCGCGGAGCAACTAAGCCAGTGTGCCACATCTACTGAGCCTGTACTCTAGAGCCCAAGAGTCACAACTACTGAAGCTGAGAGCCTAGAGCCCGTGCTTCGCAACAAGAGAAGCCACCACAATGAGAAGCCCACGCACCATGCACCACAATGAAGAGTAGATACAGCTCATCGCAACTAGAGAAAGCCTGTGTGCAGCAACGAAGACCCAACACAGCCAAAAATAAATGAGTAAATTTATTTTTAAAAAAAGAAAGAAAAGAAATACTTTGGTATACATCTATCAAGTCATGTGCAGGATCTGTAGGATGAAACTATAAAATGCTGATGAAAGGAATCAAAGACCTAACTAAATGGAGACACACTATGTTTATGACTGATTTCTAGATTTAATGTAATTCCAACAAAAATACCAGTAGTATTTTTTGTTGATACAGATAAGCAGATTCTAAAATTTGTAAGGAAGTGGAATAGCCAAACAATTTTGAAAAAAAAACTTGAGGACTCATCTCCCTTTTGAAAGAATTACTATAAAATTATTAGTGAAGACTAGACGTGGATCAATGGAACAGAAAAGAGTGTCCAGAAACAGACCCACATAGAGGTTGCTAATTGATTTTTGACAAAGTTGTAAAGGCAAGTCAATGGAGAAAGAAGAGTCTTTTCAACAAATGGTTTTGGAACCGTTTGATCATCAGTATGAAAAAAAAAGTATAGGGACTTAAATCCACATTGCAAACCAAAATGAACTCAAAATGTATCACAGATCTGAGTGTAAAATGTAATACTGTAAACTTCTAGGAGAAAACATAGGAAAAAGTCTTTGTGACCTTGGGTTAGGGAGAGTTCATAAATATAATATCAAAAGCATGATCCATAAGAGAAAAAAATTGATAAATTGGACTTCACCAAAATGAAAAACTTTGGCTTTTAAGAGAATGAAGAGACAAACTACAGACTTGGAGAAAATATTTTCAAATCGCATATGTGACAAAGAAGTTGTATCCGGGATATGTAAAGAACTCTCAAAACTCAACAGTAAGTGAACAAATAATACTCCCAAATGGGCAAAATATTTAAACAGATAGTTCATTAGAATGAATAGCAAAGAAGCATAAGAAAAAACTTATGTTATTAGCCATTATAGAAATGCAGATTAAAACCATGAGATACCACTTTATTAGAATGACTGAAATTTAAAAGCGGACAATAGAAAGTGCTGGAGAGGGGGTGGAGGAACTGGAACTCGCGTCCATTACCGATGGGAAGGCAAAACGGTACAGCCATTCTGGAAAACAGCTGGGCAGTTTGGCATAAAGTTTGACATCACTTTCTACATGACCCTGCAAATCCCACTCTTAACTATTTCCTGTAGAGAGAAATGAAAACTTATGTTCATCCACAAACCTGCTCACAGATGTGTATTGCATCTCTCTTCCTAATGACCTCAAACTGGAAACAATGCAATACGTTCAATGAGTGAACGGTAAAGCACACTGTGATAACACTCACACAGAGGAACAGTCAGCTATAAAAAGAGATGGACCATTGTGTGAATCTCAGAGACGTTATGCTGAGTAAAAGAAGCCGGGCTCAAAGGTTACACGCTGTATGCTTCCATTTTTATGACAATTCTAGAAGACGAAAATAGGATCAGAAAATAGATCAGCGGTTGTAAGGGCCTGGGACAGGGAGAGGGGGTGAGTACAGACGGGCAAGAGGGAACTTTTAGGGGTGACAGAACTGCTCTGTATCCTAATTGTGGTAAAACTGATATATGTGTTCAAACTCATAGACCCGCATAGCAGTAATAGTCAATTTACTGTATGTAAATTTAAAAAATTAAAAAGTATTATAAATAAATAAAATAAAAAATTTTTTTAAAGTATTAAAGAAAGAGAGAAACCCATATCTTAATTTGTAACTGGCATCACGTGCTTGTGTGCTTAGTTGGCTTTTACTGAATTCTAGAATTTACCAAGAAAAAGTCATGCTTGTTCAATGGTGCTCTCACATCTTTATAACACCAGATCATTTACACACAAGGCACAGCTACCTCTTGGAAAACATCTAAGGAACTAGGGTGGAAAAGTGATATTTTAATATATATACCCTTTTTATAAACCATTTTAATTTTTTTCAAGCTTGTGCATGTTTTATATATTCTAAATGCAAATAAGCCTCTATATCTAATTACCAATTTATAGGAAATACAGATATTACCAGGATGCAAAATCCAGGATTTGAGAAACTCTACAGGACAAACATTCTGTTTTCTTTAACAAATAAATCTCAGGGAAGATGGGGTGAAGGTGAGGAGGGGAGATGTGAAGCTAAAAGAAGGGGGGCTACAGATTAACAGGATTTAAGAGACATTATTAACCAAGTGAATCTTGTTTCGATCTCAATTCAAACTATTACCCAAAACTATCTCATTCAAGGCAACTGGGAATTTGAACATCACAGAAATTTGGGCGAAGGGAAATAACAGTTTTGCAGTTCTGTTGGAAAAAAAAATAACAGCTGTTGTCTTTTTTTAAATTAAACGTTCAATGTTGAGATAATTGTAGATTCACATGCAGTTTTAAGAAATAACACAGAGAGATCTCATGTGTGCTTTAACCCAGTTCCACACCATGGTAACGTCTTGTGAAACTGCAGTGCAAATATCATCACCAGGATATTGATATTGATACCTTTTCACTCAGATTTCCCCAATTTACTTGTACTTACTGGTGTGTATGTGTGAGTCCTTTATCTTTTAATGACACACACTAAACTATTAAAAAAAAAGTGGTATCACTTACTCATAGGCACTGGGGTTACAGGTCATTTTCATTTTAAAACATTTCTACATCTGATGTCAAACCTTAATAGGTTTGACTTTATTAAGTGGCAGGTGACACACAAAAGAGAGAGCTGACGTATATGTAAGTTGGGAGGCATAATACTAACATAGGCACCTGTGAGCTCACCACTCAAGGACACGACCATTGCATCACACTGTGTGTGCAACTTATAACTGTGGGGAAAAAACAATAAAACTATTAAAATAATTGCTCTTCTCTTCCTTCCCAGGTCTCTGGAACTGCTGCGTTATGAGGCTGACCATGCCGGGCTGTGGGGGTGACTTCTGGAGTCTGAGGAATCAGGTTCAAGTCCCAGCCCCCTCACTCCCGTGTGGTCCACTGGGGTTCTCCCTGAGCTGCAGGGTCCTCAACTGTTTGCTGGATAGACATCCAGAAGAACCAGGTAGAACGTCAGACTATTTCAGGATGACATTTTGATCAAGGGCTGGGCATGGAGGTTGGGGACCTGAAACTCCACTCAAGAGAGCAAAGTGTCAAGCATTTATGCTGTTTGTTCTCTCTAAAAATGTGCAGTGGCATGTTTTGGTGGGTAAGAGTAGACACTGAAACCCAAAAGAACTATGAAACTTCAAACATGAAAATTTGACTGCGAGTGGAAGACCTCGGGGTGTTCCCAGTCTATCGGGAGGAGCTGAAAAATGGAAACACGGTCAGAACCACCGCCCAGGGTGGACAGGCAGTGAGGACAGGGCAGATCCCCAAATCTGGTGGTAGAGGGAGACCAAGAGAAGCTTCCCAGGTGGGACCCCGGAAGTCGTGTTCCCAAATCCCACTGTATTGGCTGTGTCGTTGTGAAGAAGGGTTGTAATAAGCTCTGCTCCAACCCACGGCCCCACCGGGTCCAAGCCACCATCTTCTCTTGTTCAGATTACAGCAGTGCTCCCAGTGGGTCTCCCAGCTTCCACCCTTCCCCCTACAACCCAGCCCCTAACTGAAGCCCTTCAACGACTTCCCCTAGACCTTATCATAAACTCCACACTCCTCATCCTGCCTAAACCTTGCCCAATCTGGCCCCGGGCGCACCTTCTGGCTCCATCTCGTCCCACTCTCCCTCTGGCTCACCAGGCTCTTGCATCATGGCTCTTTGTGTTCCTTCAACTTGCCAAGCTCAGTTCTGCCTCAGGGCCTTTGCACAGCTCTGCCTGAAACACCTTTCTCCTAAGTTTTCCTCACAGCCGGCTCCTTTTCACCACTCAGGTCTCATTTGATATGTCACCTCCATAGAGAGGACCTTCCTGACCAGTCTTTCTAAAATAGCCCTCCCAAGTCATGCTCTAGCTCACTCTTTTATTTTAGTTATAGCTTTCCTCAGAATCAGAAGTTTTCCCGTGTAATGATTAGTTTTCTGGGCTCCTCATTAGAACGTGAGCTCCACAAACACTGGGTTCCAGTGTGTCGTATTCACTGAAGCATGCCCTGTGCCTGGGGTGGTATTGGCACCTGGGAGGCTATGAATAAATATTTTGGAGAAATATTTGAAGTCACATGTCCAGTGAATGATGAACCAGGGCTAGAGCTCAGATCTCAACCTGGGGTGTCCCTTGCCCTCTGTACCCATTCTTCCCCTGCTCCAAACCTCCCAGAGTACCCGCTGCCCTAGGAGAATAAAATACACACACAGTCAAACTTCTGTCTGGTTGGAATCAGCTAATAATGAACATAGAGCAGCCTCGAAGGAAAAGGAACCACAAAGGTATAGATTAAAAGAGGCGTGTACGTGAACTTCCCTGGTGGCACAGTGGTTAAGAATCCACCTGCCAATGCAGGGTACATGGGTTCGAGCCCTGGTCCAGGAAGATTCCACATGCTGCGGAGCAACTAAGCCCGTGCGCCACAACTACTGAAGCCCATGCACCTAGAGCCCGTGCTCTGCAACAAGAGAAGCCACTGCAATGAGAAGCGCAGGCACCGCAATGAAGACGAGCCCCCACTCACCACAACTAGAGAAAGCTGCATGCAGCAGCGAAGATCCAATGCACCCAAAAATAAATAAATAAATTAATTAATTAATTTAAAAAAAAGAGTTGAGGTCTCTAAAAAAATAAAAGAGGAGTGTATGTCAGGTCAGGGGAGGGATAAATTAGGAGGCTGGGATTAACATATACACACTACCCTGTATAAGATAAATAACCTACTGTACAGCACAAGGAACTATACTCAATATTATATAATAACCTATAAGGGAAAAGAATCTGAAAAAGAATATATATAGCTGAGTTGCTGTTGTGAACACCTGGAAACTTACACGATACTATAAATCAACTATACTTCAATTAAAAATAAAAGAGGAGTGTATGTCTCAGGACTTACTACGTAAAGCTGGGGGTGGTCTGGGCTGATGTTTAAATGAAAGTAAAATTCTAAGACGCTTAAATAATCTCTGTCAGAAAGCCTCCTTATTCATTCTTTTCTTCGCTCACTCAGTCACTCATCAAACATGTGTTCGGTGCCCATATACACTTGTGCAGGTCCGGACGATGCTGTATGCCACCCCCTTGCTCCCCTGCAGGGGACCTCTGTAATCTATTTCCTGTCCTTCGGGGCTGCTGACCACACCAGGGGGGCAGAGCCCTCAGGGGTCAGGCTTGCACCAGACAGGAAATTGAAACAAGCAGAACCCAGGTCATTCTCAAAACGCATCAACAGCTCATTTGTTTCACTTCAGGATGATGTGAATTTCTCAGGAAATAAAGCTTGCCTGTTTAAGCACCCAAACTTGCCTCTGAGGTTTTCTCGATAAATCTCATGGGAGTTGACTGCACATACCTCGCGGTAGCACAGTGACGATTTCAGGGGCTGCTGGTAGGTGAAGGAAGCCTCTCTCCTACACGGAAGGCCCCTACTTTCTCAGGTATGAACCCCGTTTCAGCAGTGAGGGCTGCACCTCGCACAAAGTGGGTGGACGGGGCTGCCCTCCAGCCCACCGCCTCACTGGCCCTCCCAGCCAGGCAGGGCGAGGTTTTGTAATGCATCCAAAGAAGCACTTGCTGTGATCTGAACTTGTTTGGTAACATTTGCATGGGGACCCAGAGATGTGCTCTGCTTGGTATATTGTTAGAATTCACTGCCTATGTTGAAAACTCTGCAAACTTGGCAAACTCTGAAAGGTACACATGCTATGCAACGAAAAGCAAGCATCCTTCTTCCCTAGAAGCCTCGGTTTTAGAAAATTTGTCTCTGTAGTTCACATTTAAAAGTCAGATTTCACATAAAAATCAACCTTCTCAGCTCTTACTTAAAAGGAATAACTGGAGGACTTCCCTGGCGGTCCAGTGGTTAAGACTCCGCGCTTCCAATGCAGGGTGCACGGGTTCGATCCCTGGTTGGCGAACTAAGCCCACAGGCCGTGTGGTGCAGCCAAAAAATTTTAAAAAATGAAAGGAATAACTGGAAGATCTGGAAACACTGGGCCCACAATTCCGCATGGCAACAATCAGTGCGCTTGGGCCGCAGCTGCCCCCTGGAAGGGCCATGAACCCACCCCTCCTACTGCATCCACCACTGTCAGCTGCTCTGGGGCATCATTCATGATTCCTGCCGGGCTCTTGGAGGCAGACAAGCCGGCAATCCACAAGCTGTATAGATCTTTCTAGACGTACGATGGGGTTACATCCTGATAAACCCATGGCACACTGAAAATATCCTAAGTCGAAAATGCATTGAACATACCTACTCTTACAGAACATCACTGCTTGGCCCCGCCTACCTTAAACGTGCTCAGAACACTTCCGTTAGCCTACAGTTGGGCAAAATCATCTAACACAAAACCTATTTGATAGCAAAGTGTTGACTATCTCACGTACTGGATTGGATACTGTAATGAAAGTGAAAGACGTACTGCTCGTCTGGGTGCAGAATGGTTGAAAGTGTATTAGTTGTTGACCCTTGTGATCGTGTGGCTGGCTAGGAGCTGCCCTGCCCAGCAACACAAGAGAGGATGGTACCCCATTTTACTAGCCCGGGAAAAGATCAAAATTTGAAGTACGGTTTCTACTGAATGCGCTTTGCTTTCCCACCATCGTAAAGTTGAAAAATCTTAAGTCCAACCATCGTAAGCTGGGGACTGTCCACTGTGGCCCAGGTCCCAGTTCTCAGAGAGAAGAGTTAACTCTAGACGTGCTTGACGTGAGCTGGGTGTTGCGGTTGCCCCGAGGTGCCACGTGAGTCATTCGACAAACATTTACATTACACCTCTCTACTTCTCCATAGCCCCTGACACACTGCATCGTGACTGTCAGGCACTCGTATGAAGACAAGACAGGGTCCCTGTCCCCAAGCCGCTCTCAGGCTAGGGAGCGGAAGCAAGTCTGTTTGGCACGGTTGCCATGGCAAACAGCACAGGAGACACAGATGGTGCTGATGCTCAGACTACTGGTGAAGAGGCAGTGGTCCCATGGGAAGGGGGTCCCGGACACAGTGGTAAGGACACGGCTCTGCCACGTGTGCGGGGCACTGGTCTCCGGCTCCACCTCGGATGACCGACTGTGGCTTTTGTGCCGCTGACCAAGCAAACAGCACGTTGGAGCTCAGCTCACAAGCCCCTGCCCTCTCCCAGTTCCCCCAGTCACAGCAAGAAGGTGACATCACAAGATAGAAACACACCAGCCTCTGCGACCGGTCAGGAAGATTCCCAGCAGCAGCTACAAGCATCACGGAAAGCGGCCGAGGGGCAAACCCCAACAACCTGGGAGCGGGCCCCAAGGTCACGGTCAGGGCACTGCGGCCCCTCACACTCCCCACCCCCAGCCGGCTGGTGTTATTCGATCCTCGTCTCATTTGCTCAGTAGTGATGGAGCCTTATCTGTCCTATGGACTCAAGGTAGGAGAACCAGGTCTTCAGCTGAAGATCAGATAAGTGGATGGACTCATTCATTCACGCAATTAATCTTTACTGAGCCCCTTCTAAGGGTTCGACATGTTCCAGGTCCGGGGGATGTGACAATAAGTTAAGGTAGACAAAGACGCCTGCTCTCATAAAGCCTGCACTCCTGAGGGTAGGTAGTGAGGCGGGGATGGGGGCAGACAATAAACGTCACCATTAAGTTGCATACGAGATGCCCAGCAGTGCTACAGGAATACGGCTGAGAATGGGACTGTGAGGTTCCAGCTTTGGGGGTGCAACTTTAAAAGGTCTCCCTAAGGAGGGGACATCTGAGTAGAAGCCTGCGGGAGGAAAGGAGCAAGCCAGGCAATGTCTGCAGGAAACATGTTCCAAACGAAGGGCACAGCCAGCCAAGCGCCAAGGAGGGAGGTACCCGAGGTTTTCAAGGAACAGTGCAGCTGGGGCACAGTCAGCGAGGGGATGGTAGGAGGATGCTGGCAGAATGTCCTCCACAGGTTCATGCCTGCCTTGCGAGCTTTTGTCCCAGATCCGTTCTTCAAGGTTTGTATCGCGAACAGCTTTGGAACAGAGAGCGGCAGTCTCCTCCAGGACCACGAGCGGATTCCTTTGCCGACCAGCATCATGGAGACAATGTCTCCTGCCAGGACAAAGGTGGCAGGGTGGCTTGCAGCCCACCGTGAACACGGGGGGTTTCCTAAGCTCAGGGCTCCTCAGCTGTGATGCACAGCATCCACTTGGGGCCACCTCCGTGCTCTCCCAGGGGACTTGGGGGCAGGATGCTCATGCTGTTTGCTGCACCGTGAATGATAAAGACCTGGGTCTCTGATGCTAGAGTCTCGTGTTTGCTGCCAGCACCCCTAAGACTGTGGCAGGCTAACTTCTTAGTTACAATTAGGGTAAAATCTTAGAGCCTTCACAGCACTTGCCGGAGGGACGAGACCAGAGACAAAGAATGAACGAGTGAATGAATGAACTGGGATTCAGAGGACATTCCTCCTTAAACACAGAACATTAGCAATGAACAGTCCTCAGGGCGGGTGCAAACCGGCGGCTGTTCACTGCCTTGGGGCAAAACAGGCCACAGGACCGGCCGCAGAACCACAGAGGTGGCTCTAAGACACGCAGCAGGAAGAAGCAGATGGGACCCTACGAGCCGCTGCTGCCGCCTATTCTCTCTGTGCGAGAGATCGTGGGGAAGACTTCCCAGCTAGAGGAAGGGCTGCAGAGAGCAGGACTGAGGAGGCCTGGCTCCGGGTCAGTGTTTCACCGTGAAGATCCCAGCTCCGGACGATCCCCTGCTTGCCCACCGCCACCCCAGCCATTGCCGGCTCCTGGGCCAGACTATTCAGACAGAAGAAGCCGCCAACCAGACCACCCACGGCCACCCCCTGGGAAGAAAGACATGGAGTTCCCCAGCACCGCACCTCTGCCTCCCTGCTGTCCTGCATGGCACAGAGAGAAGGGACCTCCCACCGCTGAACCACTGCTCTCTCCTTCCATCCACGCTGCTGCCTATCCCCAGGCTATCAGGGTCAGGTGGCATTTCCAGGACTCTGATTTTTTTTTTCTCTCCCTAGAGACAGACTTGCCAGACGACACACCCGGTTCTTTGGTTTAGAACATGTGGTTAGTGGGGGTAGAAATACAGCGCTTGGGGTTCCCCTCCCCCGCTGCTGGTCAATCCTCATCCCATGAGGCCCACTGGGCTTTGCAGATTCCTGAGGGCCCTGCTCCCTAGCTGTCCCCTGAGGACCAGGCAGGCCCGCTTCCTCCGCTGTGTCTGCCACTGGCTGGGAAGGAAACACCTGGATGCGAGCGAGCCGGTCAAGAGGGGAGGACAGCATTGTTCCCGGGGGCAGGGAGCCTGGGAGGAATCTGACAGGGCCTGGATGCAGACCAGGAAGCCCTGGGGACCAGGTGGCCATGAGCATTCGCGTCCCCCACGTGAACCGAGGAGGTAACAGAGGACAGCGGCAGAGTGGCCGGGCAGGTAGCACTCGGTGCTGGACTGCCCTGAGGGGTCCAAGCCTCTCTGTTGCTAGGGCAACACGTTGCTTCGAGACTTTGTGCCTCAGTTTCCTTATCTTTAAAGAAGACCTAACATTAGCACCTACCTCACAGGATGACCTCAACGAGATGATATTCGAAAGCCACTTACTTAGAGCTAAATAAAGAAACAGGACAGGCCCACGCCAGTAAGTCCTCCACAAACCCCAGGCATCAGCGGCCAAACGGAATCTCTAGCTGTTCTTTTCCGCGGTTCACGCCCACTCTCCTGCTCTGGGTCTGCACACTTTGTCCCCTCACTGGGATGCCCGCCGCCCTACCTCTGCACACACGCCCTCTGTCTGCCTCAAGGCCCAGGTGGCGCTCTGCGTGGAGCCCTCCCTGATCCCACGCCTGGGGGGCTCCCTCCACCTGCGCGCACACCTCACCTCGCCAGCGGCCCCAGCGCCTGTTACTGATTCTGTTAGTCACTCACGGCCGTGGCTCAGCCCCACACCAGCCGGGCAGCTTCTTGAGGACAGAGACACGGCTTTGGTCGGACTCTGGTGCCTGCTGCACACACAGACGGTGCTCGATGTGTATGTGTGAGTGTGTGTGTGTGTGTGTGTGTGTGTAGGTGTAGAGAATGGCCAAGACCCGGGACAGAGATGGACAGATGATGTCCCAGGAGGGGCGCAGGTGGGGACCCAGAAGATTCTCTCTGAGCCCTGCGCCTTTCTAACCCCCTCTGCGATCTTTGGCAAGTTGCTTCTTCTAAGTCTCAGTCTCCTGACCTATAAATGGGCATTAAAACACATACCCAGCCTCCCTCCAATTGCCCATGAGAAACCAGTGGGCTAATGAATGTATTCTATAGCACCAGGGATGAATAATTAGTCCTGTTATTATTGGCATTTATGGGATTCGGAGAAGAAAGGACAGGTCTTCTCACAGGGTCCTGCGTCCTTTCTTCTTGTGAAAATGGGTTGAATAACCTTTTTTTTTTTTGGTCGCACCTCGAGGTATGCGGAATCTTAGTTCCGCAATCAGGGATTGAACCCACGCCCCTAGTAGTGGAAGAGCACAGTCTTAACCACTGGACCACCAGGGAAGTCTGGGTTGAATAACCTTAACTTGGCAGAGTGGTCCTAGCAGCCACCACATCTGGGTGACCCGTCTCAGAAAGGCTGGGCGTGTGTTCATAAGCACCAGGGGTGTCTTGGCTCCTCACGGGCTCCCCTTCCAGCATCCTTTCTCCCGGACCCGCCATCTGCTCCGCTCACATCTGCCTCTCCCGGCTCCCTCCCTGGAGACCCCAGCCCCAACCAGCACCTACCTTGGCTCAGCTGCAGCTAAGCTACCCCCGGTCGTGCCCAGGGAGGCCTCCAGCCCCGGACAACCTGTTGTCTGAGATGAGCCCTGACCAGTGTCTGCAGCCTCCAGACCTGCAGAGAAAAGCCCAGTGTCGCACAGGCCTGGCTCTGTCCCCTCCTCTTCCTTCCCCTTCCCCATGGCCCTCAAAGCTCCTCCCAGATCACATCCTGCTGTGAGGTTGCTTACTAGAGAAGCTCTGTGGTCAGCCGCGGTCACTGGAGGTTCTTTATTCTGATTGGGTGGGAGGCTGGCACCTCCATGGGCCCCCCCCGCTGGTGCTGACTGGGCAGGGATGCGGGGAACCCGGACCTCTTTCCTGAGCTCCAGACACACCAAGCACCCCCACCCCGGACACTGTCAGCCAGATGGCCCCAAGCTCCTCCAATACAACAGGTACAAACCCAGTTCATCATTTCACCCTCTAAACCCACTTCCCTGCTGCGCATCGCAGAATCAGAAACCTGGGTGTCATCCTTTACACCCCCACCCCCCTCACCTGTTACACCTAAACAGCACCAAGTCTTGTCACTGTCTCAAGAACTGTCCCCTTCTTTTTCCATCCCCACGGCTGTCATGAGGTCACCATTGTCTTTCTCCTAAATTATTACAACCATCTGATGTCTCCCTGCCTCTGCCTTGCAGCCAAAGTTCTCTTTCTGATAGTGAAACACAAATCTGATTGCATTACACCTTGTTACAATCTTCAATAGCTCCCTATTACTTTCAAGAGAACGGCCAATTTCCTTAGCATGACTTGCAAGGCCCTTCTTGATCTGGTCCTTCCTTGATCCCCAATCTCAGGCTTTATCCCCTCACTCTGATGCCTCCCAGAAGTCCTGAATGACTGCAGTTCCTTAATGATCCAGGCCATCTCCCACCTCCAGGCCTTCATGGGTGCCGTGGAATTCTCTTCCCAACCCTTCTCCCGGCTCACTCCTAGTCATCCTTCCTTCAGTACAGAAGAGGGAAAAACAGGTCAGGAGGAAAAGCAGAGTACCGTGGAAGCTGGGGATGGGGTCAGTGTCAAGGACTTGATGGTTGATGGTCTTCAAGACTGCAGAGAGGACACCGATGAAAAGAACGAAAAAGCACCTGCTGACCTTGGTGATTAGGAGAGAGCAGTGCTGGGGAGCAGATCACCTCCAAAGTGACGTGCTAATTTGCCATATTCTTTCTTTTTTCTCACATTTTGAAGCCAAGCAATATTTGGGGGAATCTCCAACACATTTCTAGACCTTTGAAAAACTCACAGACTCTATGCTGTCATTCGATTTGGCCTAATGCCTTAAATGGCTGTGGAGAGAGGCAGATTGCTGACAGCATGAACACCTGGATTCAGCTGTGCCTGAAACCCTCATGCCTAGATCATCTCTTAATTGTTCAACTACGTGATCCAATAAATGCCCCCCCTCCTTTTTGAGTAAGACTATTTGCATTGGGTTTCTGTAACTTGGGTTTTTTCTTTGCAACCAAAGGAGAAGTCACTGACCTTTCTCTGCAAGGGCTGAGCGGGCTTTGTTCCATCCCTTCCTTTTGCAGAAGAGGCCATTTGAAAAAAAAAAAAAAGTCCAGAAATTTAAATCATTTGCTCTATAGCTCAGCCTCTGTCTCATAGCTACTTCTTTTCTGTCCCACTCATGTGACTGGACTCACATTTTATCTGGCGTCTTTGTATTCTTAGGTCACGTGTCTGCTGCATCCCTCCCCCAATAAGTTCTGGGAAAGCAGAGGCAAGGCCTTACTCATTATTCTATCCATTGCAGGATGAGAGAATGTTAAGAGACAGCTTGGCGCAGTAAATAAAACAAATGGATGAATGAATGGGGGCATTAATGAGTGACGTGAATAAGTCCAGGACAGGATAAAGGACCAGGAACTCAGCCCTTGCAGGTTCAGGACTCAGCAGCAGCCGGCAGCGCGGCCATCACGGGCAGCCCCTTCTCCTTCGCAGCTTTGGCCTAACTGAATCGGAAATCACAAGTTGATGTCAGCCTCTTGTGGCTGCTCTGCTCCTCTTATCATAGGCGGCTGTCCTGCAACTATCTCGGGTGTGGTAGCCACAGAAGGGGCTGCTTGGTGACCATGGACAGCCTGGGAGCTGCCCCCTGCAAGGAGGAGCTGAGGCACGCTCATTTTGAGGGCACACAGCGGAGAGCCAGCCAGGCGACAAAGAGAGAGTGAAGAGGAGGCAGAGAGAGGAAGGGCCAAGACCCCACACCTGCCCCCAGCGCACCACGCCTACCATCACCAAGGGGGAGGCACTGCCCCTCTGACTGATCCCAGGGATGCCTTGTCCCTCCAGATGCTCTTCTTAGGGTTTGTTTAAACTGGGCTTTCCAGGCTGTCTGTTGCCAAGTTTCCCATCTGCATTCATTCTCCCAGAAACAGTCCTTTCCCTCAACAAGACCACATGACCCATCAGCATCAGAATCGAGGGAGTTGGGTTCCCTGCAATTACTGCTCTGGTTCCCAGATGACCTGGTCAGCTAATGGCAGCAAAGCCGCTCTGGCGTCATAAACGCCCAAGATACGGGCGCAGAGGGTCATCATCTATGGCTCCTCTGGGCACAGCCGTAATGGCTTCCTCTTTCCCAGCCTGAGCGTTTGGAATTCTGTTCAGTAACTCACTATGTGGCTGCCAAGTTATTCATCTTTCCTGCAGACAATCCACCACTTCCGTTCCATCCTCATTCCTCTTTCCAATCCCCTGCATTCGGAAAAATACTTCTTATCTATTTTTCTGTCTATCACAAAGCAGCTGAGAGCTTTAAACAAATGAAACTTTTAATTTTTAAACAAATTCAAACAAATGAAACCCTCTTGTAACTGTGGCTGTAGGGAGAGGAGTGCTGGGCGCTCTAGAGGACCAGGGCAAGAATTATTTGCTTTGGGTACAGGAAACCCAGGACTACCTGTGCTCTGCTCCAGCCCCACCTTCTTCGGGAATTGCCTCTGGGGTCATTCTCTTTGAGTGTTCTAAGGAATTCACTCTCAGAAAATCCTAATAAGCAATGTAGATTTTACTAATGATTAAGTTGGGAGGATGGAAAAGAAGTGGGTATTACTCATTTCTTAACAAGCTATGTAAAAACCTTCTGTGACTATTTCTGTTGTCCGGACGCCCTCCTCCAGGTCATGCTATTGCACTGGTAGAGTTTTTTTTTCCTTTCTCTTTTCTCCACAAGTGACCCCCTACTCACTAACTAACAAACATATCAACGTCCTCTTGAAGTGCATTTCGAGCACCTCAACTCCACTCTAATCCTTACCTCCCAATTTTTATACCCCAAACTCATTAACGACACCCAAAAAAGAAATGGTTCTCTGGTTGGTAGGACCCATTCTCAGAAAACAGTGAGAGGCAAAAAGCCAGAAAATAGCTGTTATAGAAACACATTTTCCTTTACCTATACAATCACTTCAAGAGTTAGGACAATTACAGAGATGGGTAAGCTTGAGTTTAAAGGCTCGTGTAACTGGCAGGTGGTGGGACTTGAACCAGGAAACACCTACTCCAGGGAGTTCACTGCAGGACCACAGGGAGGACCTGCAGGCTGAGCCTTGGCTCTGTGCTCCCTGGCTCTCGACTCTACGGCAGGAAGACCAAGGCAGTGGTGGCAAGGCTGGCACTCACCTCGTAGGCACCTCTGCTTCTAGTGAATTCCCTCCACCCCTCACACCTGTTGCCCCGGGAAGCAGGGGCAGCAGAACGACATCATATGTTCTAAACCAGCGTTTCACAAAGTGCAGTTCCTGGACCAGCAACATCAGCACCACCTGGGACCTTGTTAGCAACTCGTACTGTCTGGTGGGGAACAGTACATGTACCGGGAATTTTCCACGCTTTACTTCCAGCAGTGTTGTTTGGTGGGTTGTGTGAGTAGGCAGAATTGGGGCGAATGGGGTGACAGCCGTAGGAAGCTGATTTATGCTTTCATCTGTTCCCTCACCCTTTTCCAGCCAGTCTTACTTTGGGGGGAGAAGGAATTTTGATTGTAAACACCATCAATTTTTAACCAAAATTTTAGTGCTTAAAAATGTGCTCAAGCAATTCACAAATACATGTTCATGATAGAAACAAACATCATACAGCAGTATATAGAATAAAAAAGCAAGCCTCCTCTTCCCCCTTCTCGGTTTCTTTTCCTTCCCCTCCAGTGACCACCGCTGTCCATAGCTTGGGGTGATGTATACAAATCGGTTTTCGGTTTGATTTGTTTCTTGGAAATCATGATCAATACCTAAGGACCAACCACATTCTTTTCTCAAATTTAAACGTCTGTATTTTCCAGACTAGTAACATTTACATGGATCAAGATGGGAAAGATACAGAGAAATCCAGCCCATTCCCTCTTGCACGAGAGGTCCTTCAAGTTGGTGAGGAAAACTTCTCTGCCCCGCCTCGCTTTGCACCTGTCCCCCCTCCAAACGCCTCGGGACCCTCAGGCCCCTCTGAAGTGGGGTCAAGGGCAGAGAGAACTTGGGGTTGCCCTGGAGGGAGGGCCTGGGATCCTCTTACTCCCCCTGTTCTCAGATCAGCCTGGAGACCCTCCTTTCCTGCCCGAGTACCCCCCCCACCACCACCCCCTTTACCTTCCTAATACGGCAAGTTCCTCCAAGGCAGGCCTGCAAGCTTCCCAGAGTGCAGACACGACGCTGCAGGCGCCTGTCTGTATCAAATGCGCACCTAGAAGGCTGAGGATCGAGTAGGACTTCAGCGGGAAAACACAAAGAGCCCAACCCTTTGTTACCTGTGCAAACTGCCTGGCCCGTGCACGTGCTAGCACGCGCAGGCACACACGCAGGAGACAGAGCGTCCTGGCCGGGCTCTGGTCCTAGCTGCCTCTGCTTGGGCCCCTCCTCCCTGGGTCTCAGTCTGCCCATCTGTAACCTGAGGGATGGGAGAGTGTGTTCGCAAAGCCCTCGCCAGCTTTCCCCGGCTCCTTGCCTGGACAGTCCTGGTTCTGTAGACCTGCGGCTACAGTTTTGCTCGGAGAGGGCCTCTGGGCCCTGTGATGAGAGGCCCTTTTCCTTGGGGGTGGGGTGGGGCTCCTCCGCTCCCCCCCCTTTCCTCTCTCCAGAGGTCTCAGGGGACCCCCGTGGGCCAGGGCCAGCTTTGGGGGCTGAAGCGACATTCATCCGCCCAGGGCTTCCTTCCTGACTCCCGCGCCCCGCCCCGCCCCCCAGCAGTGGCAGCTAGACTTGCCTGGAGTCCTGCCAGCCCCTTCTCCTCCTCCACCCCCACTTCCACTTCTCCACACTCTGCCCCCCACCGTCCCCAGGGAGGGCGAAGAGGGTGGCTGTGAAACCAGCCGCGCTTCTCCGGAATTCCATCACGATCAAGGCATCTGTCTCAGATCTGTGTGAACTTTTCTGGGCCTCAGTTTTGCCACAGCTCGCATGAGGGGGTTGAGGGAGCAGCAGAGCTCAGTGGTTAAGAGCAGGGACTCTGGGGCCCGGCTGAGTCCTGGCTTCCCCTTTTCACTGTCTCTGTGACCCTGGGCAAGTTCCTCAGCTTCCCTGTCTCAGTTTCCCCACCTGTAAAACGGGGCACAATAGTACCTACCTCATGGTGAGACAGGCTGGGACCTGGGACCCTCTACTGCAGTGCTGGCACCTGGACAGACAGGAGACAAAGAAATAAGGGACTAAAAATAACTGCACGCACGCGCAGTTGGGGCAAATTTATGAACAAGAAGATACAAAGAGGTCAACACCCAACTGCCACTTCTGAGGGGCAGGCAGCAAAAGCAGGGTCCTGTGTGTGACCCCTGCGCACAGCACCACGGGGGGGGGGGGTGGACCACTTAAGCTGCCCTCTGGCCCACCCTCACCCTCGCTGGGTTTAAGGGACCAGCTCGCCCTGCCCCTTCCTCGGGGAGCGAGCAAGGGCACCTGTTGCTTGTTGTCGGTACCTTGTGCTGCAGTACGAGTCCTAATAAAACCTCGCCTGAATTCCTTGTCTGGCCTCTCATCAATTTCTATTGATTAAAGAGTCCAGGAACCCTGGTCGGTAGCAGTGGTGCCATTGGGAGGCACAAGCGAGATGACGTAAGCTTGTAAAGCCCGTGGACAGTGCGGGGCCCGTGCATGGTAAGTGTTTGCGAGTACCGCGCTTTGTGCTATCTTGATGTTCAGGGTCTCCCCTGGTCAGGTTTGCAGTGACTCCGAGGCTCCGCCTTCCAGCTCTAAATTTCTGAGATTCCCCTAATGGGCCAGGTTTCTTCCCACTCGCCCTGTGTAGACAGGGGAACATGCATGTGGCTGCTGTGACCACAGCTGCCTCTCCAAGGACCACACGCTCAGAATTGCTGGGTACTATGGACTGAATGTCTGTGTCCTCCCCAGATTCATATGCTGGACCCCCAATGTGATGGTGCTGGGAGGTGGGACCTCTGGGAGGTAATCAGGTTTAGATGAGGTCGTGAGGGTGGAGCCCCCATGATGGGATTAGCATCCTTATAAGAGGAAAGGACACCAGAGCTTCCTCTCTCCCCCTTGTGAAGACACAGTGAGAGACGGCTGTCTGCAACCCAGGAAGAGATCGAAAACCAGACACTAAATCTGTCAGCACCTTGACCCTGGACTTCCCAGCCTCCAGAATTATGAGAAGTAAATGTCTCTTGTTCAAACTCCCCACTCTATGGCATTTTGTTATAGCAGCCCAAGCAAACTGAGATCCTGGGGGCTGTGGTCTGGCCCAGGACACAAGTGTGCCTGCTACTTGGGACAGAGAGAAATAAAGTGCACAGATGAGGACAGCCTACCGCCTGCCTGTCTTTGCCCCAGAGGGATGGGGAAGGCACTCTTTCCCAGGAGAGCAAGCTTCCTTTACCCTGATTGCGCTGGTAGGGTTGGGGGAGTAAATAGAGGGATTTAAAGACTTGTGTAACGGAGAGAGGAGCTTCTTCCCCAAGAAAACCCAGAAGCCCTCTTCCCAGAGCAGCGGCTAACATCCCAGCGCTGCAGGGTGGGGTGGGCGTGACAGTGGCGGGGGGTGGGGGTGGGGGGCGAGTCTGAAGCCCCAGGGCAGGTGCCAAGCAGTACAGGTCCCCACACGGCTCCCGTCTCCCATGTGGGTGAAGCTACACGGGCTAGAAAACTCTCTGATGCCTCTGCCTTGAGCAGACGGAGGGGCCTCTAAGCGCTCCTTGCCCCAGGGGTTGAGGGAGAGCCATCCCTCTGGAGAAGGCGTGACTTGGATGTCAGGGACCACAGGAAGAGGTCTGAGGATGGCACCAGCCCACTATGTTCCGGGCCCCAGAGGAAGCTGTCAGAGTAGAACAAATTGATAAATTGGACTTCATTAAAATTAAGACCATCTGCTCTGCAAAAGGAACTGTTAAGGGAATGAAAACACAAGCCACAGACTGGGAGAAAATATTTGCAAAACACATATCTGATAAAGGACTAGTATCTAAAATATACCAAAAAACTCTTAAAATTCAAGAAGAAGAAAACAAACAACCCAAGTAAAACATGGGCAAAAAATCTGAATAGACACCTCACCAAAGAAAATATACATATGGAAAATAAACATACGAAAAGGCACTCAACGTCATAGCCTTCAGGGGACTGCAAACTAAAACAATGAGATATCACTACGCACTCATCAGAATGGATAAAACCCAGAGCACTGACAACACCTAATGTTACTAAGGATATGGAACTCTCATTCATTGCTGCTGGGAGTGAAAAAGGGCACAGCCACTTTGGAAGACAATTTGGCATTAAAAAACAAAACAAAACAAAGCAGAAAAACCTAAATATACTTGTAACGTGTGAACGATCAATTGTGCTCTTTGGTATTTACCCAAATGAGTTGAAAACGTATGTATGTCCAAACAAAAACCAGAACATGAAAGTTTATGGCAGTTTTATTCAAAATTGCCAAAAAATGGCATCAACCAAGATACCTTCAGTAGGTGAGTAAGTAAACAAACTGGTACATCAATAAGATGAAATATCCTTCAGCAACAGAAAGAAATGAGCTATGATATCATGAAGACACAGAGGAATCTTCAATGAATTTTACTAAGTGAAAGATGCTAATCTGAAAAAGCTACATATGTATGGTTCCAACTATATGATATTCTGGAAAATTTGTAAATATGGAGACAGTAGAAGGATGTTTGGTTGCCAGTCTAATGAAGAAAATAATGGTTTCAATTTCTTTAATTATATTAGCCTATTTGGGATATCCATTTCTTTTGTCAGGTTGACAAATTGGTTTTTTGTTTCTTTGTTTAGAAAAAGTAGCAGCTATATCTAGATTTATTTCAGATCGTAGAGCCTTGTCAGAGAAGTAAGAGGAGCAAACATAAATGATTAACAACACATATAAGACAATAGGTACCAACTGCAAGATTGGGTGCAGGTCAGGTCAGACTTAAGATAAACAAAGAAAAGTGAATGTCAGAGGATCCCAGAAATGTAATGAAGGCCAGATGATGTGCTATACATGCAAGGTAAGCCACTTTGCCTTGCAAATAACAGAGAGAAACTTGAGCTAACTTACACAGAAATGAGAAATGTCTTACAGGGACAGAAGGATACATATCTGAGGGCAGATGCTGAGATGGATTTAAAAGTGCTATATCATCTATCTATCTATCTATCTATCTATCTATCTATCTATCTATCTACATCTATCTATCTATCTATATCTATCTATCATCTATCATCATCTTCCATCTACCTATATGCATATAAGAGAAAGAAATTTACTTGGAGGAATTGTCTTACATGATTATAATTGACGTACAATTGCGGGGCCTGGCTGGGTTAGTTTGGAATCTGAAGGGCAGGCAGCAGCTAGGAAACTTAAGCAGGAGTTGGTGTATCAGCCTTAAGGTAGAAATTCATCTTTCTCAGAGAAACCTCAGCTTTTGCTCTTAAGCCCTCCAACTGATTGGACGAGGCCTACCCACATGATCAATGGTAGTCTACTTAAAGTCAAGTGATTACAGATTTTAACCACATTTACAAAGTACCTTCAATACAACACTCAGATTGGTCTTTGATTAAATAACTGAGTACAAAAGCCTCACCGAGTTGTCACATAAAATTAACCATCACAGTGGCTCATCTGGGAATATGGCCCAGACCCTAGTTGCTAAGAGGCCTAAACCTGTGAAACCATTCTTTTCTCTGACCAGGCCTGCTGGACTTGCAGTCACAGCTGAACAAGGGACTCCTGAGAGAGCCAAGTGGACCCCTGAGTTCTGCCCATAGCCCTCCCTGCTCCACTGTACAACAGCAGCCTTACCAAGCACGGCCGACCAGGGCCAATTACCCTTACCTACCTGGTGACTTCTCTTTCCTGCTAGATCCTGGACACAGCATGTTCAACTGGACCCTTGATGTGTCTTCTGGAAGGAATGCACCCTCTTTGGGGACAGAACCTCTCAACCTGCCACGTCCAGGGTTGCAGAGATGAGAAATGTCAGGTCCTCCTTCAATGAAGGTCATATTGCTCCATCTGTTAAGAGTGTTGTCATCATACAACCTTCAGCTCTCAGCCCCTCTAGGGATTGCTTTAGCTGTAGACAGACACCTTGCACTAGGACATGCACCTTCCCATATCCAGTGACTGATCAATGGGGGAATATAAAGGTCTGGTCATCTTGGTCCAAGTTGGGACAAGTCTGAAGGGCCATTCTAGTTCTGCAGTACCCCTGCGACCAGCTGCGTTTTCATTGCATGAGCTGCATTGCAGCTTGACTTCTCTTTTTGCCCAGTGCTGCCTCCACTGTCTCCTTTCCAAGGACATTGATCTCAAGGGCACTACTTTTTTTGTTTTTTAGCTCTTTATTGGAATATAATTGCTTTACAATGCTGTGCCAATTTTTGAGGTACACCAAAGTGAATCAGCTGTATTTATACACATATCCCCACCCTCCCGTGACTCCCTCCCACCCTCCCTACCCTGGCCCTCTAAGTCATCACCCATCATCCAGTTTATCTCCTTATGTCATGCAGGAATTTCCCACGAGCTATCTATTTTACATTTGGTGGTGTATTTATGTCAAAGCTACTCTCTCACTTCATCCCAGCTTCCCCTTTTCTACCCCCCCACCCTGTGTCCTCAAGTCCGTTCTCTACATCTGCATCTTTATTCGAGCCCTGTCACTGGGTTCATCAGTACTATTTTTTTTTAATTTTTTTTTTTTAGATTCCATATATATGAGTTAGCATACGGTATTTGTTTTTCTCTTTCTGACAAATTGTATTTTTGAGAAATGTCTCCATTTTATCCAAATTGCCAGATGTATTGATGAATCTATAATATCCCTACATTATCTTTTTAGTGAGTGTAGGATCTGTAGAGATGTCCTCTTTTTCATTCATGATATTGATAATTTGTTCTCTCATCAGTCTTGCTAGGGGGATATCAATTAGTATGTTGGTTTTCTAATTCATAGATTTCTGCTATTACACTTATTTCCTTCTACTTTCTTTAGGATTGATCTACTATTCTCTTTCCAGCTCTTTGAGATGTAAATGTAAATAACTGATTTTTAGTTTTTGCTCTATTATAAGATATGCTTTCTCATGGCAATAAATTTTCTCCTAAGCATTGCTGAAGCATCCTGAGAGTTTCAATAACATATATTCATTATTAACCAGTCCAATATATTCTCTAGTTTCCTATTTCTTTTTTGACTCCTGGATTATTTAAAGATGTCATGCCTAATTTCCTAGCATTTGGGATTTTCTAGTAATATTTACCTTATTGATAGTTTAATTTCATTGTAGTCAGGGAATATACTCAGTTTGATTTCAGTCATTTGAAACGATATTCTACTCGTACTTGAAAACAATGTGAATCCTATTGTTGTTGACCAGTGTTCTATTTCAACGAGATGAAAATTATTGTGTGGTCCAGATCCTATACACCTCTACTGATTTTTTTTTCTTGTCTATTTGTTCTATCAGCTACTGAGAGAGGTGTGTTAAAGTTCTTCACTATGGTACGGAGATGTTAATCCTGTCAATCTGACAATTCTGTCAAAATGACAATTCTGTCATTTTGCTTTGTAGTTTAAATTTATGTTACTGGGTTCATACAGATTTGTGATTATGATATCTTTTTGCTGGATTGACTCCCTGATTTTTATAAACTGTCCCTCCTTGTCTCCTGTAATGCTTCTTATATTAAAATATTTGTCTGATATGAATGTAACACCACCATCTTTTGGGGACATGTTTGTATGGTGTTATCCTTTCCATCCTTTTGCTTTCAGCCATTCTGTGTTCTTAAAGTGTTTCTCTTGTAAGCAGTGTATAACTTTTTAAAAAAATCATTGGACAGTTGTAGGTACAAAATTCTAGGTTGACAGGTTTTTTTTTTCCAGCACTTTAAATAGGTCATTTCATTGTATTCTGGCTTCCATTGTTTCTGTAGAGAAGGGAGCTCTCAGTTTAGTTGATCCTTTGAAGATAAAGTGTATGTTTTTCCTATGGTTGTCTTTAAGATTTTCTCATTACCTTTTTTCCCTCAGAAGTTTGACAGTGAGGTGTGTGTGTGTGTGTGTGTGTGTGTGTGTGTGTGTGTGTGTGTTTAAACTAAACTCCAGACTTTATTGGGATTTCACCAGGTTTTCCGTTAAGATTCTCTTTATGTTTCAGGGTCCCACATCACACTTAGTTCTCAGGTTTCCTTGGTCTCCTTTGTCTGAATTTTTCAGTCCTTCCTTGTTTTTCATGGATGTCTAAGAGGAGTACTGGTCAGATCATCCTGTAGAATATCTCGCAGTCTGGGTTTGTCTGGTATTTTCCTCATGAGTAGTCTTGGGTTACAAGGTTTTGGAAAGAACTTCAGAGGTGAAGGGCTCTTCTGTAATTTTGTCTTTCTCTTGTGTGAGGTTTGCTGAGTTAATTGACTCTACGGGTTGATGTCCTTCATCGATTTTGGCCAATTTAATGTGGGCAGAAGAGACACTGCACCATTTCCAGGCCCTAGGAGGCATCGCGTGTCTCTGCTCACCCCTCCTATGCTAACATGCTGACCCAAGGTACCCGAGGGACCCACAGAGCAGACCTGAACCCAACCTGCAGCTTGGAGCCAAGACACTCTGGGCGCCACCTAGATCAAGTGACCTCTAGACGTCCTGCAGATGTGCGAGCAAGAGTAAGTGATCACAAGTTTTAGTCCAGTGTTCGGTGTGCTTTACTGTTTGCAGCAGCTATAGCTGATACAGAGCTAAAGCCTCTCACGATTCCTTCTTCCTCCATCTCAAGTGGTTGTGCTGGGAGCCTGGTGCTTTACCTGCTTCTCCCAGGTCACAGGTGTCCCCCACCATCCCTTCACCTCCTTTTCCCTCCTTCCCTATGAGCCAAGTCTAAAAACAGCCCCAGGTCCAGAGGGCCAGCACGGAGCTCACTTCCCTTCCTTTCAGTAGCAACATGAAGATCATACAGAAAGTTTCGGCACAAGTGTATTTTTGATAGATCGGAATTGATTTACATGAACTAGCCAACTAGCAGGAAAATAACTGTAGGTCGTTAAATCCAAGAGGAATCAAGTTTTATTGACAATAATATTAAATTCCACTCATTTATTCCTGAACATGTGTCAATCACGAACATCTCTCTACAGTAAGACAAGCAACCCACACAACAAAAAATATTGCAGGTATATTGCCAACCACTGTCTGGGGCTGGAGCAAGGACAGATGGCCTTGACAGGGGAAAGATGACAAGATAGGGTCAGAGCCACTCTGTCCACTCCTCTCAAGTCCTGAGTGCTCTGGGCTGGGGTTTCATGGGCTCCTACAAGCCCAGAACCTTTGGAGCAGATGAAGGAGGGGTTCTCTGTAGAATACAATTGTCTTGCTTCCGTGGTTACTTTTCCCACCTCTACTAGTCCGAATCCCGGGCCCGAGCCCCGCCCTCCACCCTCCCACCCTAACCCACACTGGCTTCCAGCTTCTCAAACCGCTACAACTGGGCAGTTAAAAATTTTTGGCTCTCATGTTGCATCAGCCATTTTCCCCCAATCAGGCCCCAAGCTCCTTGAGGTCAGCTCTCCATCCCCTACTCTTCTAGGAACTCGCCCAGGTGCCATGGTGCCAGTGACCTTCGGGGCTGGAAGATTTCACACATGATGGAGTAAGATGGGAAGGTTGGACACAGGGGCCAGCCTGGGAGAGGAGGAGGTGAAGGCTGGGGGCAGATTTGCAACCCTCCTCTCACCCTGACCTTTAAAGGGTAGAACTGAGTGCTCCTTATCCCTCAGTGTAGGTCCTGCCTCATCAGTGAACTGGAAAGGAGCGAATGAAGAGCATCACAGGAGCAGCGAGAGCATCCCCTCCCCGCCTGCCGTCCAACAGGCGAGTCAGCGCTTACAGGGCAAGGCTGCTGATCTTTACTGAGCACCTGAGAAGAGCTGGCCGCTGGGCCGGGCACTTTGCAGACAATTTCGTCTCAACCCTTTAAGGAGGTCTTATTCACCCCCATCTTAGTGCTCAGGAGACGGAGGCTCAAAGAAGCTTCCTTCCGGTCATTTAGCTAGAAGGTAACTGAGCCGCCACTGAATTTAAGGTCCTCCTGTCTCCCAAGGTTCTCAATCCAGAGAGAGCCTCCAGAGAGAGTTTGTTCTGAGTCCTGACAGTAGGTAAGTCAAGTGTTAGTGCTGTTTTTCTGAAGATCCCGGGAACTTAAGAGAGAGAAAGGGGGTGTGTGTGTGTGTCTGTGTGTGTGTGATGGGGGGTGGGGACGGGGGGGAGAGAGGGGGAGGCACTGAGGTCAGAAAAGTGGAATCCATGTTTCTACCACCCCCAAGTAGGGGGACTGAACTCCAGACTCAAAGGTCTCCCCAAGTCTCTGACGAAGTAAGGGGCGGGCCTGGCCAAGGGTTGGGAGGGGAGGCCTAAACCCCACTCCAGAGCACCAGAGCCTCAGATCTTTCTTCTAGAAAGGAGCCTAGAGCACACTAGAGGCCAGGGCCCTCGCAGGCCAGCTCACCCAGCTCTCTCCTTTCTACCTGAGGAATCTGAGGGGCTGTGGGGCCAGGCCTGTCTCCCTAATGCCTGTTTCTTTCCCAAACAGAGCCCTGAGACGCCATCAGCCCCCTGCCGCCCGCCCGCTGCAGGGCCCAGCCCAGGGCCGTCGGGTTCTCCACCGGGAGCGAGGCCCTCCCGGGGGAGGGGGCTCCGAGGAGGCTGACCCCTGGCTTGCTGCGCAGGCCGCTAGGGCAGGGCTCCGCTGAACGTCATGATGGGCAGACAGAGCAGAGAGCAGAGGTCGGGCGCCGCCTGCGCGGGCGGGTAGGAGGGCCTCTGGGGTGGGGGGGAGAGGCTGCTCTTCTCCGGCTTGTAGCAGGGTGAGACCTCACACCTGTGGGGCAGGGCGGGTGTCAGGGCAGGCCTCCCGTCCCTCCAGCTGCTTCCGGGCCCGGGCGGGGGTGGGGGGAGGTGACGCTTTCCCACCTGACCACACTCTGCAGGATCTTCCTCTCGTCCTGGTCCAGGCACACGGCAAAGGGGCAGCTGTTAGAGCCGATGATCTGCACCTTGTCCACCTTGATCTGCGAAGTGCTAATCTGGAAGGAAGGCCCAGGTCACCCCGGAGCCCTGGCCCGGCGCGGCCAGCGTCTTCCCTCGGAACCGCCCAACTGCGTCCGGGGAGGGGGCAGCGCGGGGGCCGGGTCCCTCCCTCACGCCCTGCCCCCTCCCCCGTCTCTGCCCTTTCTTGAGTCTGGTGTCCTGGGAGGAGAAAGCGCACTGTCCGCTGCCCTCGCCACGAGAGCCCAGGTTCCCAGACACGGAGCCCCCCCTGCCTCGGACTCAGGGCTCCCCCGGCGGCCACCACGCAGCCCTTCTGCAGGTACAAGGGTGCCCTCTCCCCTGACACCCCGCACGTGTGCGCACCCTCACCTGCCTCTCCTCCCACCCACACGCCCCAGCGCATCCCTCGGACGTCCCCCCCCCCACATACACATACACACACACACACACACACACACACACACACACACGCAGGCACACACATGCCCAGTACGTCTCCCAAGGGGATGGTGGGGAGCAAGGGGAAGCCCCTACCTGGTTGAAGCCCTTCTTGGATTTAGGGTTCTGCCTTTTCACCACTTCTGTCAGGTTTAGCGTCAGGGCCTCCGTGCTGGAGTCTGAAGGGCAGGGGCGGCTCAGGCCAGGCTCGGGACCCCTCCCGCCCCAAGCCCACTCTCACCCCCTGCCCCCACCCCACCTCCCTGTCCCCCCACCCCGTCCCCACCCCGCCCGCAGCCCCGCCCTCACCCCGCCCGCACCCCCGCCCTCACCCCGTCCCCTCACCCCGCCCGCACCCCAGCCCCTCTCCCCGCCCGCACCCCCACCCTCACCCCGCCCCCTCACCCCGCCCGCACCCCCACCCTCACCCCGCCCCCACCCGCCCCTCACCCCGCCCGCACCGCCACCCTCACCCCGCCCCCTCACCTAGCTCCTCCTGCTGCCTGCAGGCCTTGCTGAGGTTGACGGAGGTGCAGACCTTCTCCATGTTACTCCAGCGACTGCGTCCACTGATGGCCCCCTGGGAAGGCAGCAAAGCCAGACCCTCTCAGCCGCGGCCCCCGTGCCCGCCGCCTCTTCTTTGAAGAAGCGGCTCCAGGCCCACCAGCGACGGGGCGCTGCCTGCAGCCAGCGCACCCAGGGAGCTCGCTCTCGTTCACCCGAGCTTGCCAGCTTCTTCACCAAGAGCCCCGTGACCCCTGTATAGACCTCACTGGCTCCAGGAAGGAGCATCAGGTCACTGGCTTGGTCCTTGGGTCAGCCTGGTGACCGGGTCGTGGGGTGCGCGCGCGGAGAGCATCTCAAGGGGCCATCTGAGGATCTTCTGAGCCCCAAGTGAGGAAGAGACAGGCCCACGGGGAGGGGTCCCAGGCAGGGCCAGGCCAGAGCCCCTCTCTGGGTCCTTGTCGGAATGTCTCTTTCATCAGGGACCTCCGTGTTACCAAACCCACCAGCACTCTCCGTCCTCGGCATGCTTGACCTCACAGGAGAATTGCATCCTGTTCACTCCTCTCCCCTCCCGGGGTCCGTGGCCGTGCTCCTGGTTTCCCCACCGCCAGCCCGGCTGGGGCCTCTGTTTTGCACCGCCACCCTCCTCTGCCCCCATCGCAGGACGCAGGTCTCAGGAGCTTCCCCTGGGGCCTCTGCTCTGTTATTCCTACTTTCTCATTAGGGAGCCTCTCTCCCTGCCCTTTCCCCATGATCTATACCCCCACCTCCACAGCTCAGGCCCGCCCTCCCACCGCCTGTTCTGGGCACTCCTCCCCTTTCAAGGCCACCTCAAGCCCACCACGGCCCACACCCACCCACCCCCGCACCTGGGCTGCTTCTGAGAAAATGGTCCTGCCAGGCACAGAAGGCTGAAACCCAGGAGTTGGGGCCTCTCCTTTTCTAATCCATACCTAAGTCCTGCTGCTCATGTGATTCACATATAACCTGCATTTCTTTGCACCCTAGAGCAGGCTGCCCACATCTCTCTCCTGGACAACCACGGGAGCCTCCAACTTGGCCTTCCCACGCCCGCTGGGCACCCCTCTGATGTTCCCTACAGAGCTGCCGCAGGGAGCTTCCAAACCTCAGATCTGATCCTGCCCCACCCCAAACTGAAGCCCCTTCACAGGATACCCACCGCTCTTAGGACAAGGGCAAAACCCCTCTCCCTGAACCGAGGCCCTTGGCATTCCAGCCTTGCCAATTTCTTAAGCCGCAACTCATCATCCTGTCCCCACTCACTGTCTCTGCTCCAGCCCTTCCAGCTGCCCTGCAGCACCCTTTGATGTTCGTGTTCTCTGTCACCACAGGGCCTTTGCACGTGCTATTACCTCTCCCTGGAGGGCACATCTCTCTTCTTACTTAACTACCTCCTGGTTTTCTTTCCAATATTGACTCAATGGCCCTTCTCAAGGAAGCCTTATGTAACTTTCCTAACTGGGTTGAACAATTCCCTTAAGGGTTCTCACAGAACCACTCACCTTTCCTGTTTGTCACAGTTGTAATCACACATGTTGTGGGATCGTCTAACCCCTCTAGACTGTAAGCGCTTTGCTCACTCTTGTGAATCTCCTGCGCCGTGAACAACATCTGGGACACAGTAGGTGTTTAACGAACACCTGGCACACAGCACCCAGCGAGGACCAGTGCCTCCTAACCGCCTCCTCGGCCACCAAATGGGGAGAATCCCATTGTCGTTACCTCACCAGCCCTTCCACTGCCTTGTCATCACGTGCCACTCATTGGTGTTACCTTGGGCTTTTTTTTTTTTTTTTTTTTTTTGGCCGTGCCACGCAGCTTGCGGGATCATAGTTTCCCGACCAGGGATTGACACTGGGCCCTGCCCCCTGCATTGGAAGTGCAGAGTCCTAACCACTGGAACGCCAGGGAAGCCCCACTTGGACATTTTTTGTTTCCTCGTTTATTGTCTGTCTCCCTGCTCTAGAAAGGTTAGAGGGAGAGCCTGGCCCTGACATGAGTAGGTGCTCAATAAATATCTTTCAAATTGCCGGAGGGAGGGAGGGAGGCAGGGAAGACGGCAGGAGGCTCCCCGTCTGGGAGGTGGGCCTGTCATGGCCCAGAGCCGGGCTGTGTTCATGGGCACCCCTCCCCCCCAACTCCCCTCGCACCAGACCCACTCCCACACACCCACCAGGACCCTGGCCTGGTCCTCACCCTGCCCCATCCTCACCCCCGGCCCTGCGGCCAGGCCCCAGCACCTCATGGAAGGGCTGAGCATGTCCAGCAGTGGGGAGAACCCGGGGGAGGGGAGCTTTGGAGGCAGAGGGGGAGAGAAAGGTCCACTGCCTCTCCTTCCCCCTTCCCTCAGCTTCTAGGAGAGCCTGGGACGCCTGCTGTGACCTTCCAGTTTAAAGACTGGGGCCCGGGCACGCGGGAGGCTGGCCCTGGGGAGGCGGCGTGGGGAGCAGCTCACGGAGGGGAGGGCCCGGCATCAGCCTCACCTTGCTGTAGATAATCTGTAGTGTTAGAGGGACGGCCTCCCGGTCACCATCGATGCCCAGCCGCTTGCTGCCAGGACCTGTGTCGCACAGAGACAGCCCTCCTGCTCCTTCTTCCAGTGTCCTTCACGGACCCCGGGCCCTGCCTCCCTGCCCCCTTCTGGTCCCTCCTGCCCCACCACCCTGGGAGCCCCCCTCCCCAGGGCCCCCGATCCTGGCCCACCTCCTCCAGCTCCACTTCCAGGGCCCCACCTCCCGGCCCCGCGAGCCCCGCCACCCCAGGGTCCCGGCCCCCACGGGGACCCAGGTGGCACCCACCCGAAGCCTTGATGGCGCGTGTGGCAGCTGAGTGACCCAGCTCCAGGGAGTGGATAAAGATCTCCGTCATCTTCTCCCCGGTGATTAAGGTCAGCTGGAGAGGGCAGGAGCGCAGGCATGAGCGTGGACCTCCCGGAGGGGCCCCCAGCACAGGCTCCTCTGGTGCCAGGCGGCTGCCTAAGCTGCGGGGGGTGAGGGCGGCCCTGCAGCGAGTCTGGGGGGAGGGGGCAGGGGGGCGGGCCTTACCTCAGTCTGATAGACCTGCAGCAGCACCGGCCGGGCAGCGAAGCGGCAGTAGTAGAGCAGCATGTCCGCCAGGATGGGCAGCTGGGCAGGGGAGCCCTCCAGGGGCCGGGACTCAGCCTTCAGAGACTGCTGGAGGTGGGGGTGGAGCCCGACCCAAGGCACAGGTGGACAGAGAGGGAGGGAGAAAGGGAGGAGGACAGGGAGAGAGACAGGGGTGCAGACACACGGAGGAGAGGGATCCCGGGACAGACAGGGCCAGGGAGGGGACGGTGAGAGGGGACGACCCACCGCCCGGCCGCCGTCCCCTCCCACGTGGGTCTCCAGGGAGGCCCTGGCCGAGCTGGACAAAGCTGGGATTTGAGGAAGGGGGCCGAAGCCTAAGGCACCTGGACCCTCCTGGGACCCCTCCCTCTCAGCGACGTGACCCCTCTCTGGGCCCTGGAGCCCTGGGTGCAGCTCAGCCCTGCTTCCACCCACCCTCCGTGCTCCATCCCAAGTGAGCCCTGGTCCTCCAGGGGGGCCTCAAGCTAGATTCCCCAAACTAGGGCCTTCAAAGCGACGCTGGGTGACTACAGCCAGGGCCCTGCCCCTGCACCCAGGAAAGGGGCCGCTCACCTGGCACAGGACCTCAGGGGGCAGATGCATAAGGCCCAGCACGTTGCGCTCATACCAGGGGTCGAGCATGCCGAGGTAGTGGGAGATGTCATTGGTGCTCTCCTCCCAGGGGGCCGCGCCCAGCTCCTGGGGCGGGGGCGAGAGTCGTCCCCAGTCACCCTCGCTGCGGGGCCCTGGATGGTACCTGCAGCCCCACCCTGAGCCTCCCCCCGCCCTCGGAGAAGCCGGACAACGCTCAGTCCACGTCACAGAGCAAAACGTGCCCCCCTCCCCCCACCACCAAATGCAGGGCAGGGACCACGCGCGGGAGGGAGAGGCACAGGCAGGAGGAGGCACCCCCTAAACACCCTGCTGGGCCCAGGGCTGGGGACCTACCGCAGCACCGAGGTGCCTCGGGGAGTCTGTGGGGAGCGGGGGCATCTGGCTCCGAGGGGCTGGGCTGGGGCTGGTGCCGGTCCCGGGGCTCCGCTTCACCGGCACATAGAAGAACTGAAGCTTGAAGAACCGCGTGAGGAGCGGACGGTTGTTCTCCAGCCGCCTGCCGAGAGGAGGCTGGTGAGAGGGGAGCCCCTCGGTCCCCCAGTCCCCGAGCCCATATGCCGCCAGCACCAGCCCCCCGCTGCCCAGGGCACACGGAGGCCCGGTGTCGGCTCTCACCGCAGCTTGCTGTACGCCCGGGCCACCTTCCCCGAGATCCGATCGGAGCCGAAGACCACGACTCGCAGCGTGGAGGCCTTGGGGTCCTCATCCCCGCTCAGGAAGGGGCGGCGGCGCTGGTGGCGGGAGGGGGGGGCCAGGAGCCAGCCGCTCAGCTGGGGGCTGAGCCTGGGCTGGGGCAGCGAGCGGGAGCGCTGGGCCCGGGAGGGGGGCAGCGCCGGGCCATCCAGGGAGCTGCAGGGGCTGCAGAGGCTGCCGGCCCGCCGCAGGGGCGGGGCGCTGTCCGGGCTGCCCTCCAGGCTCCGGGAGTCCCTCCGCAGCATCAGCTGGCTCGTGCTCTTGAAGAGTTTATAGATCCTGTTGAGCTTCTGCCCGGACCTGCGGTGGCCCCGGCGTTCCTGGCTGCCGGGCCTCTTGGGCCACTCGAAGGAGCCCTCCTCGCTGTCCTCCACGTAACCGCTGTCCACGCCGTCCGAGAGGCCCGAGACGAAGGAAGTCAGCACGTGGCGGGGGAGAGTGGGTCCTGAGGCCCGGGACGAGGTGAGGGACCCCGTGGAGTCGTGGGAGGCTGCCGAGCTGGTGGAGAGCAGCGAGTCCCTCTCGGCACAGTGCCCGTCGGTCTCCAAGTCCTCCTCCTCCTCCTCCTCCTCGTCCTCCCCTTCCTCCTCCTCGTCGTCCCCCAGGATTCCTGGCTGGAGCAGCTCCTGTTCCTTGAGCAGGATTTCCTGCAGGATGTCTGCAGGGAAGCAAGGGGAGGCACCGTCTGGGTGTCTGGGCCCTTGGGACCCCTCTTGCACACCCTTGGGAGGGGCGACAGACTCAGACAAAATGAACTTGGGGAGAAGAGGGCAGAAGGAGGGCAGAGGGCCAGCCCAGGACTCAGAGCCCTACCCCCTGCTCTGCTCAGAGCCTGCTCAGGTGGGAGGTCTGGCCGGGGATGGGGTGGGGCGGGAGGCAGCTGCACAAGAAGAGAGCCTGGGCTGTTTGAGGGGGTGGGCACCGTGAGGGCCCCAGCGGGCTGCTTACCGAAGCTGTCCTGGTTCCAGCTGTAGGTGTAGCACCTGGCCACAGGGATGGGGATGGTGCGAAGCTTGCCAGGTTTTACAGTGTCTGCAGGAATGGGGGAGGGAGGGGCAGGAGGTGAGAGCTGGGTAGGGGCCTTGAGAGTGTCCAGCTCAGTCCCCTCACTTTGGAGGAGAGGCCAGAGTTGGGAGACGACCGACACAGGACATGCAGCCGGGTGGGCAGGGGCTGAGTTGGAAGCTGGGGTGGCTGGCCCGCAGCCAGAGGGTAGATGTCAAGCCCGTTCGTGTGCTGCGTGAATGTGGCCACGTGAATGTGGCCACGTCTTAGCCTCTGCACCTCTAGTTCAAACAAGGGAATGATGGCATCATCTCATCAGGCGTCCCTTCTTCTGTGACAGACGTTTCCCGGACCCACTGAGGCACGGCAGGCCATGTGACAAAGGTGGCTCAAAGGGGTCCCTGCGACTTCTGCATTATCTTCATTGTGGGAACGAAACCACTCTCTTTTCCTCCTCCCACAGGCCGCCCTGCTGGTGACCTTGGCAGCCCAACCCTAACCCTGCAGATGAGAACCGGCCCTTGGGGCGGTAGAGCAAGGAGGTGTCGGAGAACCTGGGTCCCTGAGTGCTTGTGTGGAGCGGAACCACCAGACCGACCCGGGCCGCTCACCTGGGGAGCTGGTGGGGCCACGGGGAGAATGCCCACCCCCGGAGCCTCACCTAAGACACCAAGGAAGCCGGCTTTCTCTCCCACCGCCTGCAGCTTGCTCCTGAGCCACTGCCGGGCCTCAGCGGCATCCCCGATGCCAGATGCCAGCTCCTGGGCCTCCGCCGTCTCGGTAAAGATGTCCTCAAGCTCCGCCAGGGTCTTGGACTGAAACCCGGGGGGAGGCGGGCTTGCTTTCAAACCACGGCTTGGCCGCTCGACTTGAGCTCCCTGTGACCGGTCCCTCCCAGGCCTCATCACCCGCCTATACCCGTGGCTAATCAGGGAGCCAGGCTTCCCGCTCGGCCCCTGTTCTCTGGAAATGGTCAGAGAGAAAGGCCCAGAGCCAGAGCCCTGCGGAGTTGGGAGGGACTTCAGAGAGCACTGCTGTGGCCCAGAGAGGGGAAGGCACTGCACAGGGCCACACAGCTGACCTGTCACAGAGCTCAGACTAGACCCCAGAGCTTCCAGCTTCAGTCTAAAGCTCATTCCTGTTCCACCCAGCCCACGCCATCCTCGGAGGCTCTGTGTCCAGCCCTACTGTCTAGGGTGCCACCCACCTGGGCTAGGACCCAACACAACAGAAACCTCTCAACGAGGCCAGCCCGCCAGCGACTGCCCTGCCGTGTTACTCGGGGTGAGGGAGGCCAGCGTACCCGGGCCTCGGAGAGAGAGCAGAGAGGGGACCCTGTCCTTGCAGAGAGGTGCTCTGCTGGGAGGGCGCGGTGCTGAGCCCAGGGCCCCAGGCACGTACCTTCAGCCGGCAGTGCAGACCCGGGAGGTCACAGTGGGCCCCAAAGGTGGCCTGGAAGGCGTGTAGGAGCAGGGTGGTGTAGGCGCTGTGTGGCGAGTGCCCGGGCGTGCTCAGCTTGTCGGCCACGGCGAGGAACTCGGCCTGCACCTCCACCGGGTTCAGCAGCAGCACGGTGCTGGAGACACAGAGGACCGGCCATGGGCACTGGCGGGGGGCAGCCACAGAGCCCACGTGCTGGCCGGGGCTCTGCCCCACTGAGGCCCCCCGCCTCCTCAGAGCCCAGGTGGGGCCTGAGGCCAGGAGAGAGGCTGGGGGCTCAAGGGTCCCAGTGCCAAGGGGAAAGCTTATGATCTACTTTCGAGTACTTTTCAGCTGGGGTTTTCAAATTGAACTCAATTTTCACAATTAAATTCTACCTTTATTTTTATACAAAACATTTTTTCCTATAGGGCATCTGAACAGATGCAAGACGGCGCAAAAAAAGACTGTAGTTCAGGTGAGGTGACTGGAAGCCAGGAGGCCATTTTTGGGGAGGGGACAGTAGGACAGCCACATGGTGTTGTGCCGTGTGGCCTGAAATTTCAGCCTGTGCCCTGCTCCTCAGGCCAAGGGTTGGGGTGTGGGGTGGCATTGGCCAGGAGGAAGGGGAGCCAAGTCAGGGCTGCACCTGATTCCTCTGCTCACAGGGGATGCCTTTCTTAACTTGCCGAAGCTGTCACGCGGACCCGCATCAGGTCAGGGAGGGAGTGCGGGTCCCGCCTCCCCTCCCCCTGGACCCTGGGCTCCCGATTTTTTTTTTTTTTGAGTGAAAGCAGATTTATTGAGAGAGATACACGTTCCGTAGGCAGAATGTGGTTCGTCTCAGATGGCAAGATGGGGCCCTGGGCTCCCTCTTGATGCCAGTGTTTAAATGTCTTCATTATGGAAATTTCCAAACATACCCAAATGTTAAGAGAATCGTGAACCCTGAGGATCAATCACTCAGTGAACAGTTAACACGTGCCTGTTCGCACTTCACCCCCGCCAACCCCCATCACTGCGTTTTCTCGGAGGTATTCCAGCCATGGCGGTATTATATCTGTAAAGCCTTCAGTATGATCTGCTCACGCCTGCTCTCATTCTCTCACAAGTCTGCACTGCGTTTAAACCCAGAGCAAAGAAGCACCAGGCAGGCGGCCTTCCTGCCAGTGTCTGTGGATGGATGTCCCAGAGCCGGCCCTGGGGTCAGGGCTCAGGAACGGGACCAGGCTCTGTCAGAGTCCCCAGGGTTTAGGGAGAAACCTAAACCCTGGGGTTTTGATTTCTCTATTTGTAAGAAAAAGGGATCGGGCCCCAGTAAACAGTCCCTTACGGAGTCCTCCTCCTTTACCGACCGCTGGATCACACCCCCTCATGGACATGCATTGAACTCCACTGTATACAGGACCAGGCCAGCCACAGCTGGGCCCTCACCACCAGCACCTCCTCTGCATGCCTGTTCCCAGCACACAGATAACCAAAGTGAGACTGACTCTGGGCTCGAAGCTCTTTCTCCGAACCTCTCTGTGCCTCAGTTTCCGGATCTAAAAGATACCCTTCTCACAGGGTCAACAAAAGGCCTGGATGATGGAGACATGCTTGCAACAGTGTTCAGGGCTCAGAAGTGCCTAGAGTTCATGGGCAATCATCCACCATCCACCTGCCTCAGCCCCCTGCGGGGTCCTGCTTACTCACTAAGTCAACATTTATAAGACATTTTTAATGCCCTTTCTGTCTCTCTCGAAATCTACCACTGGCTTTTCTGTTTGTTTTTACCAGGGAGGAACTCAAACCATGTTTGCTCAGTGAATGTGCTGTGAACCTCTTCGGGCTGAGGATGGAGAGGGGCTGGGGCGACCAGAACATCTGATCTGGTAGAGGCCGCGGTCTCCGGCACCCATGTGGTTGGAGGCCCATGGGAGGGTCCTCGGAATGGAAGCTTCCTCTCTAACGCTTTTCCAACTGCAGGCAGGGAACCACGATTGGGTAATGAAATCACTTCGGGGAATCACAACCAGAAGTAAAAGTGAGATGGACTAGAATAGATCAAAACTCATCCTTGGGAGAGGGTGAGTTTCATTTCCTGAAACTTGTCTCAACTCGTGTGTGTGTGTGTGTGTGTGTGTGTGTGTGTGTGTATACACCAGACTTTCATATAAGATGCATTTTTTTAATTGTAGGTTCTGGTCAAAAAGTTTGGAAAACGCTGTTTTACTAACAGGTAAAAAGACATTATGGAAAGAGCCTGGGCTCCTGAGTAAGTCTTAGGCTCAAATCCTGGCTCAGACACTTACTAGCTGTGTGTCCTTGGGAAAGTTACTTGGCCTCTCTGACCTTCCGTTTCCTCATCTGAAAAATGGGGGTAAAGTAAGGTAATGTGTGCTTGCTCAGCACCTGGCACAATCAAGGCAGGTGGTTTTAATCCCCCCCCCCTTTTTTTTAAAGTTTCAGACCCATTTAGAAATCTGATGAAACACCCTTAGCCTAGAAAAAAGAGCATGTGCACAAAACATCCCCCCCAATTCCTCCCTCCCCAAGAGCACTCACACAGTGGAGCTGCGGTGACTCCTAGTGGACAGGCCCTGCTCGGCCCTCACCAGTCGCTGGTAGGAGATTCCTGTGGCCAAAAACAAAAGCGAAAAAAAAAAACAGTTCATGGACTTCCCTGTTCCTTCAGCAGTCATGGCCCTGCGCCTGGGCAGGAGCCCCAGCACTGGAGAATCCGGCTGGGAGGTCCTGCCTGAGGGTCAGGACAAGGGGTAGATTAGACCTGTGGCTACCAGGGTCTTAAACAGTCTGAATCCCAGGCCCCACCCACCCTGCAAAGCTTCACTCTTCAGAGACTGTGGGGCAGGGCACCCTGGGAGGAGAACGGGGCCCCTGAAGAGGCCGGGTCTCCTGCTGTCCATCTGGTCCTGGTTCTGTCACTGCGGCCCTCGCCTGGTCCCGGGTGTCCTTCTGCAGTGGACACCCTTCAGCTTAGCCTCCGCCCCGGCCAGCCTCCCCTTCCCCACCTCCCCCTCAGCATCCAGGCCCCACTTCCCACACGCTTTCAGGGGACCCTCAGGGGCCCGTGGTCCTGCCTGGCGCTGTCCCTCTCTAGGGCTGAGCCTCTGCACCACGGACCCCCTCTGCGCCTTCCTCTCTGGCTTAATCCACCTCTCCGTCTTCTCTGATTCAGAGGTGCTGAGAATAAACAAGCCAAAGTTTTCCCTTTTTCCCTGCAACGTGACTCAATTCTGCAGCTGGAAAGTATGTACTCAGTTCTATGTCAGCCATGGTGAGGAGGTTACACAATAGCTCGCTCTCCTCACCGATGGGGCTGGCATTCAGGGGGGCAGGCAGCCTCCTTGTTAGAGCTTGGGCATCATCACGGGGGCCCTGCCGGGTGTGACTGGGTACGAGCTGGGAGCAGGAAGGCAGCCCCTCGGAGGAGTCAAAGCCACGACTGGGGTTAGAGCCGGAGGTAAACACAAGGGCCACGACTTTCGCTTAGTAAATGACCGAACATTTCCTCCCAATTTATGCTATTCCAACTTGGGACCGAATTGCTTTGATTTGCGGGCCTTTCGTTTGGTGTGCCTTTTATGTAATTGTCATGTGTTTAGATGTCAATGTTATGTCTATTTTGACAGGAAAGTCCCTGAAACAGCGGGGATTACGCTCAGGACTCAGGGTGCCATCTGGTGGCCGCTCACAGGCATGACCGAGAAAAGTCCCCTCGTTGCCCCTTTAACCCCCAACAAAGCGCTGTAGGAGTGTCCCCCTTACCCCCCACCCGGGTCTCCCTGCCCCCTAATCTCCCCGACCCCAAAACACACAGACAGCAGTCTTCTCTTGACCTATCCACACTTTTCTTTTACCATGTAGTGTTTTTAACAGGCGACCCACACCCCGCTGACCTGTCACCGCCCCCCCCCCCACCCCGCCCAAGTTCTGCCCCTGTAGACGCAGGCCAGGCCGGGGCCACACTCCTGGTGGTACGGTCGACCACTTCCTCCTTGAAGCCCACTCTTCCCTTTAGTCTCATGACAAGGAACATTCTCTAACACCCTCTATGTCTCCACCTGCCTATCTTAAGATAAAGCTTTGATGGTCTCATTTGGGGATCGTGGCGGCATCAGGGCTGGGCGCTGCTGTTTGCCTGACTTTGCTGCCTTCGTGGGGGGCCCAGAGGGCATTGTTTCCAGAGCTGGTTGGCCAGTGCTGAACGGATGCCAGCAGCATCAGCTGAAACTCTACCCCTTCCCCAAAGACACCCATCAAACCCCCCCTCCTTGGCTTCTCTTGGTAACAGACCTCCTCCTATTTGGGAACCTCAGGGCGATGGGCTCATCTCCCCCTTTGACCTTCACCCCCTCTACCCTGGGCATCTCAGCAGACAGGAACAACTTCCTGGGACTCGCTTTCTTGGACCAAGCCTGGCCCAAAGGCTGAACAAAAAACACGCTTAGGTTGTTCGATGTCAGGTCCTAACAGATAGGAAATCTCATACGGGCGAGAGATGGGTCCCGGTGAGTGGGAGCTGACGGTGGGCGGCCAAGGTGAAGTTCAAGTGCCTTGTCCAGGTGTGTGAGCCCCCTTGTAACTGAGCCTGGTTTAACCACCTGAGCTTCCCCTGTTTTTAATTTTTTTTAATGTATTTTATTTTATTTTTGATTGAAGTATAGTTGATTTACAATGCTGTGTTCATTTCAGGTATACAGCAAAGTGATTCAGTTATACACACATATATATATCTACCTATTGCTTTTCAGATTCTTTTCCATCATAGGTTATTACAAGATATTGAATATGGTTTCCTGTGCTACACAGTAGGTCCTTCTTGGTTATTTTATATACAGTAGTGTGTATCTGTTAATCCCAAACTCCTACTTTATCCCTCCCCGCCCTTCCTTCTTCTTTAAAGTAGTGACTAGAAGTGGGCATTCTGCACAGGACAGCTGACGAGGAAGACAGAGCATGCGTGACAATCACCACCGGTGTCACTGAGCAGGAACTGGTACCACGTTAGTGACACTCTTGCAGGACGTCCACACTGAGGACGTGACACGGTGCCTGGGCGTCCGTGTGGCGGGCAGCAAGGACACTGTCCGGATTTGTCTGCTATTTCCCCTGAGAAGGCGAGCGCCACGATTCCGCGGAGCGCCCAGGGCTGGCACCAGGTAGGGGAGGCCCCGCCTCCGCTGCATGGCAGTCCCAGCATAAGACGATGCCGTGCTCCTCTTCCTGACCCCCATGGGACCCCGACACGAACCCCCCAGGCAGCTTCCTGCCCCCCGTCTCTGCAGTGGGCCTGGGCTCTAGAGAGTCTGCGGGAACTGGGGACGCGGACCATGAGGCCCCAGCAGGCCCTGGACGAGGTGAGGCACGGCCTCAGGTGTGAATAAATCCAGGGCGGGGAGGACGTGGAGGGTGGGAAGGGATGTGGTCTGAGCCAGGTCAGGAAGGCGAGAGGAAAACACGGGGAGGATGCCACTGGGCAGAAGGCCATGTGGGCAGAGGGGATTTGGTTCTTGGAATAAACAGGCTAATGTAAAAAAAAAAAGACATGCTGCAGTGACCCCCCAGAAATGCCCAGGGGGCGTACGAAGCCTCAGCTTGGCAGAGCCTTCAGGCCTGGGGGTGGGTGAGGTGAGGCCTGCCACCCCAGCCCTCTCCCCACCCTGCTGACAGTCACCCCGACAGGACCAGTCTGGGTCTTCCAGTCCCCTCTTACTAGTAGGTCAAACACGGTGGAGACTTCTAGGCATCTAGCCAACACCCACCGCCTTCTTCTTCACCAGTGGGACATGGAGTGATATGCCCAGTTGATAAATCACATTTCTCAACCTCCTTTGCAGAAGGAGTTGGGTGGGGCCTCTGGAAGACCCCTTTCTGCAACTCCCCTCATTTCCTCCTTTCTGTTAACTGGAATGGGGACATGATGGCCAGAGCTCCAGCAGCCATCTTAGACCATGAAGTGACTTGAGGACAATGTTTCCTGCTAAGGATGGTGGAGCAGAAAGATGGGAGAAGGCTGATCCAGAATGTTTGTGGGACCCCTGTGTCAACCCTGGACTGCCTTCTTCCAGATTTTTTTTAATGTAAGAGAAAAACAAACCCTTATGAGTTTAAGCCACTGTTATTCAGGGTTTTCTGCTAGAAGCCATCTGGCTAAGCCCTAAACGGTCATACCCTGTGATTTCTGGAAGAGCTGCCCTCCAAATCTCCCCCTGTGATATTGTGACATAATATACATGTGGTCTCCATCCCAGTTCCTCAGACAGAAAGCCTAAAACTTGTTTTCCTGAGGAAAGTGAGGGATTAGGTGTGAGAGGAGTGTCTTTGTTATTCATAACAAGCTCCCTTCAACCAGACCTGAGTTTATGCCAACGAGGTGGCTCTTGGTGGGCCCCGAGGCAGCTTCTGGAGGGGGCTACTTGCCTGAAGGAAGCAGCCGTGTGACTACCTCCCCCTCCCTCCAGGAGGGGCTGGACACTGCGTCAATCACCGATGGCCAGGAGTTAATCGATCACCCCACTTGACAGAACCTCCATAAGCATCTCATAAGCGCCTCAGCTGCAGGGCTGGGAGAGGGTCACGCACCCCAACAGCACAGGGACAGAAGTCCCACACCAGGCCCCCGCCGGACCTCGCCCTGTGTGCGGCTTCATCTGCCTGTTCATCTGTATCCTTTACCACATCCTTTACAATAAATCAGTAGATGCACATAACGTGTTTTCCTGAGTCCTATGAGCCATTCTAGCGAATTAAAGAACTGGAGGAGGAGGTCCTGGGAACCTCCGCTTTATAGCTGGACAGTCAGAAGTAAGGGACGGGGCATCTGAAGTGGGGGTGGTCTGTGGGACTCAGCCCTTGGCCTGTCCGGTCTGCCAGACCCCAGGTAGTTCGGGTCAGAATTGAGCTGAATCGCTGGACACCCAGCTGGGGCCGGGAGCGGTGGAGAACTGTTTGGTGTGTGGGTGGGGGAACCCCACGCATCTGGTGTCAAAGAGTGTTCATTCGGTAACAACGGCACAGACCCCCACCTACAGCCAGTGACGTCGGACGTTCTTTCAAGGTGTGTAAACCCTTCATTCCATACTCACAGATGAAAAGTATAAAATGCAAACTCTTTCATTAGTCATGTCCCAGAGAAACACACGACCACTGAAGGATACTCAGAATTCACCCGCCACCAGTAGAGAGACCAAACTGACTGATCCAGGTTTGTTCCTGCTTTGAAAGGAGGTCAGAGGGTGGGCAGGTGCTCGGGGAAAGGAAAAGCAGTAGGAGAAGTTGCTGCTCCACTATCCACGGCGTGGACCGGGCTCACCAGCTGGGACCGCCCAGTATTACAAGATACGAAATAGTTCCCTATGCTATACAGTAGGTCCTTGTTGTTTATTTTATATACAGTAGTTTGTATCTGCTAACTCCAAACTCCTAATTTATCCCTCCCCACACCCTTCCCCCTTGGTAACCATAAGTTTGTTTTCTATGTCTGTGAGTCTGTTTCTGTTTTGTAAATAAGTCCATTTGTATCATTTTTTTAGATTATGCATATAAGTGACATCACAGGACATTTGTCTTTGTCTGACTTACTTCACTCAGTATGATAATCTCCAGGTCTACTCGTGTTGCTACAAATGGCATGATTTCCATTCTTTTTCATGGCCGAGTAATATTCCAGTGTGTGTGCACGTGTGCGTGTGTGTATCACATCTCCATCCATCCATCTGTTGATGGACACTTGGGTTGCTTCTGTGTCTTGGCTACTGCACACAGAGCTGCTACGAACGCAGTCCTACTTTTGACAAGGAGGCTCAGAGAGCTTATGTGACCTGTCCAAGGTCATCAGCTAATAAGTGACAGAGCATAGGTCTTTGTTATCCCAAAGCCCATGTTCCTTCTCTCACACGTGACTTTACAGCTAAAGCAAGAATCATCAAACTTCTCTGGGTCTCGGCTGTCTCACGCCCAAAATGGGAGGGATGCTGCTTTTCCCTCTCACTCCACAGGGCTGCGGTCTGGGTGAGACGCAGTCATGGCACTCTGGGTGCTCTGAAAACTGCAGACTGACTCACACGTACGATGCCCGCTGTCTCCCCTCAGGATGACAGACCAATTCTCTGCAGGCAAGTGTTAAGGTCTGCACAGCGGTGGGGGCACAGGGTAAATACTCCACAAACATGTGGGCTGAACCCAAGAGGGGTGTGGTGGGCAGGACCCGGAAGCACTGACGTGAGATTTCCTGCCACTCCCAGGTGGAGGCAGTAGGCGACCCTATTGGGGGTGGAGTCAGGAAGAAGGGGGAGGCCCGCAGACTCGATAACCTGCCCACTTCCTCTGACACCCAGCCACATCAAAGTGGGATAAACTGTTTCACTCATCTCCATGGCGACTCGACTCCCCAAGGCTCCATGGGTGGAGGGCCCAGCTCCCCAGGTCCCTTGTCATCTTCTCCCTGGGACCTTGCCAGAATCCATCTATTAAGCTAAGACCACCCCAAAACCTACTGCCCCTGGCAATGGGAAATCAATGTAGGCCAGCATCCACCCTCACACACTGAGAGGGAGACATTATTATAGTCCCATTTTACAGATGAGGAAACTGAGGCTCCTATGACGTTAACTGTCTTGCCAAAGGCCCCACAGCCTCAGGGTTTGAAACTACGATGGTCTAGTACTGAGTACTGGTAACCACCAAGTGATTCAGCCTCAGCCTCTCCTGGAGAGCTCATTGCCTGGCCTTCCTCAGCTGGGGTTACTGGGGGTGGAGTTGCTCAGCAGTAAGGCAAAACTATTACCTCGTGCCTTTACAAAAGCACACCAAAGCACCTCCTAATGAGCCCACTTAAAGGTTATGTAGAAGAAGCTAATTTGGTTTAATTTACTACTTGCTATTAATGAGGGCTCAGGGTCTGTGAAATCAGAGGTTCACTTGTGGATGTGGGATGAGTAAATTTTGTTCACTATAAAAGATAACTTCAAAGGTTTTTTTCCCCTCTATGACGTTTTATTCTCCCATACCATGTTAACTAATTTTGTATCTAATTCTGCCATCTTTTTGTGGCTTAGATGAGAAACTTATTTCAGTTTCTCATACCCTTCTTTAAACCAGCTCTCCCACTTTGCTGGTTCCCTCAGTAACATGCTGAAGGCGTCTTCAACACAGGCTCACTGAACAACTGCTAGGGTTTTTAACTGCTTGAAAGTGACTCTCTGACATGAGAAAGAGCTCATGGTTTCCTATTTCGGTTCTGCTTTCCCTGGAAGAGGAGGAGTCCCTGGAACGGGCAGCCTGGCCTGAGTGTCCCCCTCCAGTCATTTGCTTCGGTCCCCAGCATACCTCCCATGGTCCCAGGGGCAAGGTCCAGGGGAAGACCCTCAGCAGTGAGTGACTAGGGTTCCAGGAGTCCCCTCTGCTCCGAGTCCAAGGACCCTCACTCCATTTCCATCTCCAGCTGCTGCTGTGCCTGGCTTTGGTCCCCCAAACTTAGAACCCCACGTCCCCCAATCTGGGCCTCGCCACAGGCCCCCGCCCCCCTCGGCTCTACATCTGCTCGCTGGGGGCTGCTGGGAGCTGAGTTCCTGCTCAGCTGCCCACAAAAACATCTCGAGGCATAGCGTGCATTCAGCTGAGGGGAGCCAGCTGGTTCCACCTGAAATTGGGAAGCGGTACCCATGCACGCAGGTGACAGCCCTCCCCCTGCCCAACCTCTCCCTTACCCATTTCAAAGGAAGGCCATTTAGATCTTTGGGAGAGACTGAAGGTCCTGCCAAGGTATGTGCATCTTAAATCCTTTCTGTCTCATTATAGAAAGGAAGAAAAGCTTTGCTTTCTTGTTAAAGGAATTCTGGTCACCAGCAAGAAGCCCAAAAGCGATCCAGATCTGTTCGTTCTGGGGGCGGGTAGTGGGAAGGAAGGGAATAAAAGAGATTAAATCGGCCTTTTTTTTTAGGTTGCCTTGTAAAGCTAGGTTGGCTGACTTGTCTTTTCATCACGTGCCTTAGCACCTTTCCTAGTCTAACCCCTTCTCCTGCGGGCCTTCCTGATTTCTTAATTCTTCCACCCGAGTCTCTACCAGGAGGTGAGGTCCAGGTAATTGGCAGACTTTGGCTACCCTAGCCTCTGCCTGTTCAGCTCCTTAGCGCCTGTAAAAACAGCCAGCTGATTGGCTGGGAGAAGACAGATCAGCTGATTGGTTGGGCAGACAGATCAGCTGATTGGTTGGGGGCAGACAAATCAGATGATCAGGTGAGGAAAGAAGTCATAAACCGCTCCAAAGGAATTTTCACATAAAGCTTCAGTCCTGAGCTTTCTAGGGTCTGTGAATTATTACGGGATAAGATTTGGTATTTCTGTCCTCTGTGCATTTAATGCACATAATGAGACTTAGACACGCTCAAATACTAAACAGGGTCTGCTGCATATACAGATTTAAAGGGGAAAAAAAGGGGGATTACAGCATACATAGTATTTGGGGGCCTGCTTTTTCACTCAACAAGTTACTCCACACGTTTTTATCTCAGGAACCTCATTTCTATCATAACATTTTTAACGACGGAGTAGGACGCCACCAAATGACTTCACTACAATATATTCAACTATGTACAGTATTTGAGTTTTTTGGTTGATTATTAAAAAAAAAAAAAAAAGAACATACTTGTAGCTAAATCTTTGCACATCCATAATTATTTATCAGGATAAACTTCCAGGAATGGAATTTCTAGGTGAAAGGATATTCTTTTTAATGCTTTAAAATGGTCCTCCTCCTGACTGACACTGGTATTTTGTTCTTTTTTTTTTTTTTAGCTTTACCAATTTAATACGGAGAAAAAGGTGTCTCAGTGTTTAGTTCGACATTTTCTTTATTACTCGTGAGGGTGAATATTTGGAGGGAGGGGTGTTGCTCAGCTGTTCGTGGTTCTTTTTTGATGTGCTTGAATCGTATCCTTTATTCATACTTCCATTGGTGTGTTTGCTTATGTTTTCAGTTGACAAAAGAACTCTCCGTGGGTTTGATACATGAATTTTTGTTGCAAATATTTTTCTTAGTTTTCATTTACTTTTCACTTATGGTGGGTTTTGCCATAGAGAAGCTTTAATTTCATGCTCTCACATCTGTCAGCCTCTCATTATTTTTGCCTTGCGGGGGCACACGTTTGGCATCTGCTCTACTCTAGGGTCATGTAACCTATTTTTCTTCCATTACTTTTATGGTCTTACTTTTCACACAAATATTTCACTCATCTGAAAGTTACTTTTATGTTTGCAGTAGAACTCAACTTTTTTTTTTTAAAGCTCTTTATTGGAATATGATAGCTTTACATGGTTGTGCCAGTTTTTGAGGTACACCAAAGTGAATCAGCTGTATTTATACATATATCCCCATATCCCCTCCCTCCCTCAACTTTTTTTAAGACATAATTTTAATCCTCTTTTGGTCTGTCAATTATCCTGATACCATTTATTAAATGACAAATTTTTTTCATCACTGATTTGAGGATGCCACTTTGTCATATAATACATTTTTATACATTTAATCTGTTTCTAGCTATTCTATTTTTCATTATCTATTCTTATATCAATAGTGTACTATTTTAATAACTATACCCTTATAGCACTTTTAAAGACCTATTAGGGAAATATCCCATTCTTACTCTTCCTTAAGAATACGTAAACACATAATAAATCCTACTGTAGAGCATTTATTCTGTCCAATACTTAATTTTGTTAAATTTTAAAAGATACTGGTATTTTTTATCACAGTTACATTTATTTCCATAACACCTAATGTTGTTACAATATTGATTCAGTCCAGTAACATGTTGCTTACATTCTGCATCCTTCAATAAAGTTTGCTTTCTCTATGTAGGTTATTCATATTTCTTTACTTTATATTTTTAGTTGCTATTATAAATTTCTTTCTCCCCATTATGTGTTCTTACTGGTTGATGCTATTATATGAGAAAGCTCTTAGCTACCTGATTACCGCTCTGACAGTTCTTTGGGTGATTCTCAGTCTTGACAGATAAGCAACTGATTGATCTCTATGTAATTACAATTTTATCTTCTCTGGAAGAGGAAATCTCTCTCTCTTTCTTTCTTTCTTTCTTTCTTTCTTTCTTTCTTTCTTTCTTTCTTTTTCTTTCTTTGCATAGACAAAATAAATGCCTATAAGCATGAAGAGGAAGAGTATTGATTTAATAATGGAAATGCTCCTAGTAGTTCACTAGGGGTTGTTACCTTATTAAGGGCCCTTCCATGTATTAATAGCCTCCACATATTAGAGAGGCTCTGAATATCAGGAATGGATGTTGATTTTTTTTTTCATTTTTTAAAAAATATTTATTTTATTTTATTTATGTTTTAAATTTTTGGCTGCGTCGGGTCTTCGTTGTGGCACACTGGGTCTTTCGTTGCAGCGCGTGGGCTTCTCTCTAGTTGTGGCCCACGGGCTCCGTGGCACACAGGCTCTGTAGTTTTTGGCACACAGGCTCTCTAGTTGAGGCATGCGGGCTCAATAGTTGTGGCGTGCAGGCTCAATAGTTGTGGTGCAAGGCATGTGGGACCTTAGTTCCCCGACCAGGGATTGAACCCTTGTCACGTGCACTGCAGGAGAGATTCTTTACCATTGGACCACCAGGGAAGTCCCTTTTTTTTTTCCCAACCTTAAATATTTTTATTCGGAATGGAGGTTGAATTCTATCAAACATTTCAGAGGCATCTGCTGGGATGTTTGTGTGATTTTATTCCTTTGAGCTACTGATGTGATGAATTCCTCTAATATGGGGCCACCTCTCAGTAAATCATACTTGATCGTGTTTTTCTCGCTGTACAATAGCTCTGTTAGACCTCATTTTCGTGTCTGTTGTAGCACCTGCAATTTCTCAAGAACTACTTTTCAGAATGCACGTAGGTAACCTTGGACAGCCAGGCCCTGCCCACACCCGCCGTGGTGCCCATCTACCTGTTCATTCCTGGCACCAGCCACCTTCCCCGCCAGAACCAAGTCCATCCAGACACACATTCCCCTACCTGTTCCAGGGTAAAAAGAACAAACAAGGGCCTCTCGTCGACATTGTGGGGGCTTCTCTGTCTGACTTGGGCAGGCTCAGAGACCCCTTGGCTGACCAGAGCAGAGGCACAGGCTGTGAGGTGGGGTCTCCTTGCCCTGAACCCCTGCTCAGCTTCCCCTAGGAACTCCTCTTTGAGTTACTGCCAGTGTTGGCTGCCTTCAGCCATCTGATGCTGATGCAGACGTGGGCACGAGAACCATGAAGAGGGGACTCCAGGGCTGTAAAGCAGGCCCCAGGCAGAGATGAGCTGAAGGATGCTCAGTGAGCAGGGTCATAGCCAAAGCGCAGTTTCAGAAGAGCTGGAAAACTCCTGACCGCGTGGTCCCTGCCCCACGTGCGGGTCGCCTCAACACTTACCTGGGGCCTTCAGTTCAGCGTCGATGAAGGTGAGCAGTTCCTGGCAGATGCTGCAGTAAGGGACGGGCCAGGTCAGGAATCGGTGGTAGGTTCTGGCTGCTTTCAGAAGGAGATCGGAGTCTGGTGGGAAGTGTGGAGTCTGGGATGGGGAGGGAGCGGCAAGCAGAGGGGTCCGGGTGAGAGAAAGCTCACTGATGCTCCAGAGCAGACCCTGCTCCCTTCTGGAATGTTCCACAAAGGCCACACACGTCCTGGCAGCAGTGTATCCCAGGACAAGGGCAGGCAGGATTGAAAGTTACCCACCGGAAGTGAGTTACAGATAGGCAAGATGGTACCCAAGGATGTCTCTACTACAGGGGCCTCGTTTTCACCCCACATGACAGTTTGCCAAATACACGAGGGCACCTCTCTGAAGAGCTGTCTCCTTGGAGGTCATCCTAAATGGTGCCGTTGCTGCCACTCCTTTCGAGGAATGGTCTTCAAGGCCTAAACAGCCTTTATTTAAATATCCTCATGAGAAGCCAGTGTCTATTCTCGGAAGTGGATTGATTCAATGTACGTGGAGTCATTTGGTGCCACCGGTCTGGTGAACAGGGGGTGACCACATTGGGGGAAACTGACCACTGGGGTACAAAAGGAGGTGGACATCACATCTCTTAACAGAATCTCTCTGGTGGTTTGTGGACGGGCTGTGACCGCATCCCCTCCATGGGTGCCCAGATAGTCCAGGCATGATGGCGGCCACGTGGAGTTGCTGGAGGCCTCTCATGGGACTAATCTGAAGCCATTAGAGGGGTGACACCCATCTAAAGTGTCACTGGTGGGCAGTTTTTCCCTCCGAGCTGCGAGGGTTCTGTCCCCTCCATGGAGGCTGTTCTTCCCTCTCCTTCCCCGCCTCCCCCAGCCTGGCCCATCTGGGAACTTACACAGAGGACAGTGGAGTAGAAGAGCAGGGCCAGGGGGGCGAGGAGGTCATAGGTGCCCTTCTCTTGGACCTGTGCAGAGGACAGGAGAGGAGGGGTCTCACTCACGGCGTGCACAACCGAGCACTGCTCTCTTCTCTATTCCTTTCTTTTTTTTTTAAAGTGAAAAGTAATGTAATCACAAGACAAACATTTAGAAAATAGAAGTAAAAAAAAACACACCCCACAATAACCCCCTTCCAAACTCAGCCACAGTTAACGTTTCAACATACTTCTCCTTACACCATTTTTCTCTAAGTATTTTCCTTTGCAAAGCTATAGTCATTGGGTACATATTTTTACGCTTCATGTCTTTTACATACAACATTATAAATGGATTTCTGTTTTGCTACACCATCTCTAAGACCACCTTTTCCCCCCTCCTTGTTATACATTTATCTGTTATTTGTGTTGTAAATATGTTTTCCAGTTTGTTGTTGACCTTTTAATTTTACAGAATTTTTTTGATGTACCTAAATAACAAGTGTTAACTTTTTCCTTTATGGATTTTTGCTTTTGCATGCAAGGATCATGTAAATATTCATATATATTTTCTTCTTTTCTTGGAAGCTTCATTTTTAAAAATTTAAACCTTTAATCCACCTAGAGTTCTATCTGCTGTATAATATGAATTTGGAATCTCACTCCGTATTTTTGGAGACGTTAAATCAATTTCCTCTAAACCACTTAATAAATTTTACTGATGCAATTTTTTTTTTTTGGCCAAGCTGCAGGGCTTGCGGGATCTTAGTTCCCAACTCAGGGATTGAACCTGGGCCCCAATAGTGAAAGCACTGAGTTCTAACCACTGGACTGCCAGGGAATTCCCTGAAATTTTTTAATATATTAAATTTTGTTTCTACCCTTGGATACTATCCATCAGTTTTACTAGCTGTATAAGACTCCTTCTGGTAGATCTCCATAATTTATTAGCTTTATTTTAGGCACTTAAAATTATTTTCTTGCTATTTTAAGTACTTGTGCAATGAAAACCTTTGTGCACACTTTTTTCTAAAATTTGGATTATCTGTCTAGTATAGAGTTCAAGAAGCGGCATCAATGGATCCACGACTATACACATATTTATGATCTCCGAGACGTATTGCCAGATTGCTTTCCAAAAGAACTTTGCCATTTATAATATCGCGTATATATGAAAGTACCAGTTTCACTACACCCTTCCCTGCATCCGTTATTATAAAGTTTTTGCAAATCTGCTAGGCAAAAGCTGTGCCATTATGGTTTTCATTTGCATTTATTTTATTATAACTGAAGCAACACTTTCCATAGTGTTTAAAAGTTCTATTTATTCTTTTGTGTATTGTCTCTTTGATAGAGCCCACCACACCACAAATACGCATGGATATACACAAGCTAGAATCCTTTGGTCAAAATTCTAGTGGTCTCCCAATCCATTCTAGAATTCATGGGGGTTGAAGAAGCAGAGAAAGCCTCCCCCCACCGCCCCCCATCTCTGCTGTGCCTGATGATGTCAGCAGGGTCAAACTGAGAATTCTCCTTCACGGTCCTGAATAGACCATGTGTCCAGTACACCCAGCTGCTCAGCCCCTTCTATAAAACCCTCCCCTGTTGCTACACAGTGGTTGTTCCTTTATGTTTGGGTTTATAAGGTGGTTTAGCTCTTCTGAGTTGGTCTGCTTGTGATCAGGGTATAAAAGCACCAAGTAAATAGTGGTGCCCGCATTTGAACCATGGGCGTCTTTTCTTTTTTCAAATTTTTAAAAATTAATTTTTATTGGAGTATGGTTGATTTACAATATTGTGTTAGCTTCCACTGCACAACAAAATGAATCAGCCATACACGTACAGACACCCCCCCCCCCTTTTGGACTTCCCTCCCATTTGGGTCACCACAGCGCATTAGGTAGAGTTCCCTGCGCTGTACAGTACGATCCCATCAGTTGTCTATTCTATACATAGTAGCAGCAATGTATATGCGTCCACCCCAGTCTCCCAGTCCCTCCCACCCCACACCCTTCCCCCTTGGTATCCATACATTTGTTCTCTACCTCTGTGTCTCTATTTCTGCTTTGCAAATAAGGAACCTTGGGTGTCTTGATAAACCAAGACTTTCTCTTAGAGGCAAAGGGATGGCTGAGAAAGATGTGTTTTCCAACTCAGTCATGTATCAAAAGAAACAAAACTTAAAAGAAAATTCTTCATAAAAAAGCCAATCTCTTCAGGGACTCACAGCTGTTCTGGAACCCCAGCCCAACTCAGCATTAAACACACTCTTCTCCTGAGTCATAAAAGTCTATTTACTGAACTGTTAGAAGAGGTCTCGGTTTACCTCTCCAACAGGTTTTCTCTTTTGTGTCTTTGTTCTTATGGGTCCTCCCTCCTTTGCAGTCAATACCTTGACCTACAAGCGACGTTCGTCTTTTTTTTTTTTAAATTTATTTATTTATTTTGGGCCGCGCTGGGTCTTAGTTGCGGCATGCATGTGAGATCTAGTTCCCCCACCAGGGATCGAACCCGGGCCCCCTGCATTGAGAGTGCTGGGTCTCACCCACTGGACCACCAGGGAAGAACCACAATGTCTGTCTTAACAAGCAGCTTAAACTCAGGACCCTGGCTCACACAGCTCGTGTTCTTAGTGAAAGGACCATGTCCCGTTCCTGAGGCCTTCGATCCACAAGCACCACCGAAGCAGGGAACTCACAGGCTTCCAGTGCCTCCGCCAAGCCCCCTGGTGGTCCAGCCACCCCAGCACTGACGTCCTGCAGGGACCTATTTCTCCACTCTACGAGGCCGAGCCCAGCGCCGCCCTCCGAACCCAGGCCGAGCCCTCACCTCACGGGTTTTCTGCAGGATCTGCTCCAGGAGGATGAGGAAGTGGCCGGGGTCCCTGCTTACCAGCTCCTGCAGGCTCCAGCAGTTCAGACACAGCCCAGCTGCAAAGGGAGGGAGAGGCCAGGGATCAGTTTGGGGTTGGAGGGAAGTGGGAATTCCTGGGGCTGCACCGGGGCCTTCCCTTCTGAAGTAAGAGTCTCAGAAAGTTCTGGATCAACACATTCAACCCTATCATGCCCCATCAAGATAATAAGTTTCTTCTTCCCGCACAGGCAGGAGGCTCAAGAGACACAGAGAGGGGCTGGGATCTCCCTTAGAGGCTGAGGAACCAGCCACAACTCTCCTCCCCGTGCATCTGGAGAGCACCAGCTTCCCCACATCCTCCGAGATGCAGGGAAGGGGAACAGAAGCAGAGATCGCCACCCCAGGACACAAGGCTGAGTCTGCGACAGCCATGGGACCTCCCCGAACTGCTGGGCAGTGGAGCCCGGGCAGGGGAAGCGCCATTCATTTCTATTTTGAAAGCTACGAAGGGCACTTCATCACTCTGTAACTTCCCCAGAGTTTTGTCAATGACTACTTCCCTGCAGTCAGCATGGTAAACCCCCCAAAATGAAAGGGGCAGTCACAGAGGCCTGTGTGTGTGTGTGTGTGTGTGTGACAGGGAGTCAGAGCAGTGGCGGTGGCAGTGGCCCTCTCATGTGCACGAGCTCCTTCCAAAGACCTGAAGGCCCCAAACAGTGTGTTCACATGGTCACAGGTTTCAGTAAAATTTGCTAAAGTCATTTATGTTTGTATTCTTTGACTTAACGATAGCCCCTCAATTCTATAAGCTTAGTCTCATTAAAAGCTGGATAGGAGGCCAGAAGGAAGAAAACTGCCATTTATTGACCGCCTACTGTGTACCTATAAGGTGCCAGGCCTTTCACACATCAGCTTCATTGAGTCTCCCATCGTCCCCTCGGGAAGGTGGTTCCTGCTGTTATTACTCTCATTTTACAGACAAGGCAGGTGAGTCCTGAGAGGCTAAGGGACTTGCACAAGTTCCTACAGCCAGTAAGAGACAATTTAAAGTCAGATCAGCTTAATTCCAAAGGCCAAGGAAAGCCTCTCAGAGGAGGTGACATTTGAGCTGAGACCTGAATGAGAAGGAGGCAGCTCTGTGTAGTTCTGAGGGAAGAATTCCAGGCAGCAAGTGCAAAGGTCCTGAGGTAGGAAGGAACCAGGTGTGTGCGAGGAGCATGGGTCTACCTCATGGGGTAGTTAGGGAGGCAAGTGAGATGTGGAAGTACTTTACGAGCATAAGGAATTATTACAATTAGGCTCTAGCCTTGGAGACAACTCCCCCGGCCTGCAGATACCCCTGTTTCTCAGTCCTGGGGATCATGGGACCCGGAGGCCTCCTACTCCCTGAAGTTCCACTGAGATTCTCCATTGTTCTATGGGGAAGAGGAGGATGAGGCTATGGAGAGAACCAGAAACCAGATAAACAGGTGAATTCTGGGGAAAGCTGTCGATAAATTCCCAGCTGCTCTTTTGAAATCAGCAGTGTGGCACTTCACCTGGCCCAATACCTTCTTCAGGAAGCTATGCTTCTAGCACGTGAGAAGGATGAGGAAGACAGCATGGGGAAAGGAGAAACTGCCGCCCACCGAGGGCAGCTCTCCAGCAGGTGCTGTGCCGGACACCTGCCCAGGTGAGGTCTGGGGGCTTGCTCCAGTCAGACAGGGTTGGAACCAGAATCGGCCAGTTCCGAGCCTGGTCCAGTGCTCACCACAGCCCCTGAGGCTCCCTTGGGCCCTAAGTGCACCTCCCTGGCTCCCTGGGACCTACCTGACCAGGAGGTGGAGCGGCGGCTGAGGCTGAGCCCGTGCAAGCAGCGCTCCAGGGCGTGCTGGATGCGGTCCTCCGTGCACGTCGTGGCCCCTGGCTGCATCCTGAGTCATCGCCTGCATGGGGGACAGACACTGGTCAGCCTGGGGACCCCCAGGCTCAAGATGCACATGGCCCAGCAGGGCAGCTGGCAGAGACAACGGGCACTCACAGCCCGGTGCCATTGGCCAGCTGCCTCCAGGGCTGGACCGGCTCCTGGGCTCCCAGCAGTGCTGCTCGGAGTGGCAGGACGGGGCACAGGCTACGGGAAGTGATGGGTGGGGGAGGAGTGGACAGGTGCGGGCTGCCCCCCACCCCTGGGGCAGGGACGAGTGTCTCCAAGAGCCCAGGGAGCGCCTGAGGCGAGTGCCTGGGGCGTGGCCAGGTCCCTGTGCTGGGCAGGAGGACCTCAAACGAAAAATCAGGATCACCTGGGGGACTTTTTTCTGAATTTCCAGGCCTGTGTCCCCCACCCCTCAGGGATGGGCAGGGAGCCTGTTCCTGATGACAAGGTCACAGAGATCCCCCCCAGGGTGCCGAGGCTCCAAGGCTGAGGCTCTTCACACACACCCCACCCCCACCCCGCCACACCCTCTGTTTGGGTGCCCAGGCCACAGGCACCTGGGCCTTTTCTGCCCTCATCACCACTTTGGCCATTTTTCTTTGCTTTCTCTGAGGCTTAGCAAGGTTGCCAATTATTCAAAGACCTCACTTGGCTTAGTCTTTCAAAGAACCCCCTTCTGGGAATTCCTCCAGGAATTCCCTGGCGGTCCAGTAGTTAGGACTTCACGGTCTCACTGCAGAGGGCCTGGGTTCAATCCCTGATCAGGGAATTAAAATCCCACAAACCATGTGGCAGCCAAAAAAAAAAAAAAGAACCCCCTTCCCCCTTCCCCCATCCTACTGAGGAGAGACCAGGGGTGCTTAGCTCAGGCTGGAGGGCCGCCGAGGAGGAGATCTAAGGAGGTTTAGCACCAGCTGGGGACCCATGCCTAGGGCTGCATTCTGAGAACCTCCAGCAGGGCCAGCCCAGCTTCACGGTGATGTGTGTAGGCTCCTGGGTCGCTCGGGAAGTTGTGACAGGTAGTCTAGTGCAGCATATAAGCCTGGCCTTTGGCATCAACAGACTCGGACTCAAATCTCAACTCTGGTATTTGCTAGCCATGCAACTGGGCAATTTCTTTAAACTTTTCTGAACCTCAGTTAACTCATCTGTAAAATGGGCATGATGATGGTACTAACCCCCCAGGGCTGTTGGGAAGATTAAATGCCACAGCAGATATGCTGAGCAAGCTTTCAAGATGCAAAGCTCTCCTGCTAGTCTTTGCCACAATCCCGCTTTCCCTCAGGAATTTCACTGCATTCACCCCATCCAGGCAGATCCCCACGGCGGGCCAGTCAGGCCAGGTCATAGAAGAAAGCCAAGGAGGCAGCGGTCCAGCTCTGTGGAACAGGGAATGGACCAGAAGACCACAAGCAGAAGCTCAGAGCTGAGCCATGCAAATGACATGCAAAGAGCTAGGAAATCCTATCCTGGACCCAGTAGGCAAATCCTCCTACTTCCCCAGCCCGGGGGGAACCAGGCACTGAGGGAAACAGAAGCCCTTTGAGAGCTGTGAGCATCACTTCACTTCGGTGATGTCCTTGGCGCGGGGGTGGGCACACAGGAAGCAGCACGCGTGCGTTCACTCTTCCCTGGATTTACTAAGCCCCTACTACGTGCCAGGCACTGAGGACACAGCAGTGAATGCAGCAGGCATGCCCTGTGTCGGGAGACGGAGACAGGGAACAAGCTAACAGACAAAGAGGTCACGGCAGCAGGGATACATGCGAAGGAGAAAGTGATGGTGCTGGGAGGAGGCCAAATGGGGGGCCCCCTCCAGGTTGTTGGGAGGTCAGGGGAGCCTCTCAGAAGGGACATTTTAGCTGGATGAAGAGGCCAGGAGAGAAGTGAGGGGGAAGAATATTGCAGAAAGAGGAGGCAACATGTGCCAAGGTCTGGACCCAGGAATGGACCTGCCAAGGGCTGAGACCTGGAGCACAGGGCCCAGGATGGACCAGCTCCCCAGGTCGCACACCTTCCTGCGGCTGAGGTGGTGGACTGAGGTCAGAAACACTCTCACCGGTGAGTCAGGGTCATCGACCTTGTGTGTTTCCATTAGTGGCACTGGATGCCCAAAGACGTCCTTGGGACCTTCTAGGGCAATTTTCATGGTCACCTTAGGCCTTCTGTGTGCCAGCTCTTCGCGTGCAGTCCAGGCAGAGGGGTCTGAGGACTCTGAGCCACACCAGGCAGACGTCAGGCCCCTCCTCCCGGGATGTGCCGGCACCCGGCACGGATGCATGTCCACAGGAATGAACACTTGGGATGCAGGCTCGCCCTTCTGTCTGCAGCGGCCACCCAAGCACAAGCCCCTCTCGAGCTTGGTCCTGTGCAGACTCAGGGCTGATGGGGCCCGCTGCAGGACTAGAGGACCAGGCAGCTTCAAAAGGATGAGTGTGGGGTGTGAATGGCTGGCCCAGATGTCATCAGCAGGGCTCTGTCCCCACAGGTTGATTCCTCCCCAATCAGCCCCCGGGCAGATGCTCGGAGAAGAAGCTGAGACCCAGAGAGGAAAGGGGCAGCCCAGGGTGGGGGCCAAGCTGGGAGAATCAATGCCAGAAAAAAATCGACCAGGATGGAAAGCAGGACTTCCGAAATCCCAATGGCAGCTGAGGCCCGACTCTAAACACAAAAGGTGCTCAATGACCCACCTGCTAAAGTGCTGAGAGTCACCGCGAGCTGTCAGGGAGCGGGACCGGCAACCATGTGGGGGAGGGGTGGGTGGGGAGGATGGGTCCAGAACGGGCACAGCTTCCACTCCCCCCACCCCCATCAATACAAGAGGACTGGGAAGAGAGGAGGGGTTGTCAACCATTGTGGAGGGTCCCCCTTTCTCTCCCCAAAGCCAAGGGCAGAGGGCCTTAAAGAGAATCCCTTACTCAGATGGACGCCTGCCCAGAGGGGATGCTGCTATTTTGTTCTCAGCTCACTCTCTGTCCAGCCAGTAAACGTGCTTCTGGGCGACTTGGGAGCCACAGGAGGGCTGAGAGGAGGGGCAGAAGGGGCAGCTGGCAGGCCCCCTGCTGGGTAAGGCAAAGATGTGAGCTCCTTGAAGAAGCGGGTGGGGGGTGGGGGTGGATACTAGGATGAAAAGCTGGACTTGAGCTGTTTTGTTGATTCTTCACCTAGAGGGCCCCCAGTTGGGTGAGGGAAACTAGGCAGGAAGAGACTGAAGGTTGGACCACCTTTGGGGGAAGCTGGAGGGAGCGTGGGCACTCTGTGGCACAGAGAGGTTAAACAACTTGCCTAAGGTCGCACAGCTAGGAGGTGCCAACCCAGGGAGTCTGGCTCTGACTACTGCTCGGCAGTCAGATACAGTTACTGGGAGAAAAATAAAACGAATTCATGTTTCTACCCCAGCGAGTGCAGACTCAATTAACTAACATGACCTTGCTTTAGGAGACCTACACTCCCAGTTGCTGGGAATGTTGAGCCCGCCATGTCTGTCTATACCAGCTGTCCACTGTAGCCCCGCCTCCTCTAGAAAGAGGACCAGGGCCCCCAGAAGCAACATTCTAGGCTGGACCAGGCGATGACCATGGTGGCTCGAGGGGCCCAGGCATTCTCTAGCTCCCAGCGAGGGCTGAACCCAGTGAACTAGGTTTAAAGGTCCCTCCGCCGAGTCCCTGCTGCGATAGACAAGCTGGCTGTGTCACAAGGCAGGAATGAGTCACCCTGCCCTATTGGGTCCCAGCGTAACTGATACAAACGTGAGATGCAAATGAACACCATCACTTCTGCTGCAGCCCTATCCTTGGAGCAGTGTCCTGGGGCTGCTGCGAGCGGCCTGCACGGGCTAAAGGCTGCTCCCCAGCACACCCTCCAATGCCCGTGGGCCCACGCTTCTCTGCTTCTCTGGGCCCCAAGCGACTTTACATCTCCTGGCCTCAGTGTCTTCGGCTGTTCATTGGAGACGACTGAGACCTTGTCCTAGGGCACTGGGTAGAGTTCCCAGTATGCCAGCCCCCCTGGCGTCCTGAGGCCATCGAGAGCTGGCCCCGGCTCTGCAGAGAGGCTAGACTTGCCCAAGGCACTGGTCCCTGGGAGCCGAGGGATGGGAGCCCGGCCAGGGATCCTCCACTGAGCTGCCCCCGGGGCTAACCCAGCACCCCACAGCTCGCCACCTGGCCCTCTGGCATGCTCATTTCCGTTTGATGAGTCAGTCATCAGCCGCTTCTGGTGACTTGTCAGCAGAACCCCAGTGGCTTTGGGGCGGAGATGAAGGGGGAAGAGGTGGCAACTCTCCCTCCCCAAGGATGATGCCTTTTCTCAAAGGCTTGAGGGCGAGGCCTGGCTTCCCCTGGAATCCCTCTCCCGATCCCCCTTGCCACCTTACTAAGAGGGGCTCGAGTTGTGAAATTCCAGCTGCTGCCAGGAATGGGAATGCCCCATCCCCCACACACAGTGGGGCAGTGTTGAAATGTTCAACAACAGGGCTTGCCTCCACCTCCAAGTTCCTCTTCTGAGCCAGTAAGGATGAGGCCCTACTGGGGACCCTGAATAGGACAGTGAGGCCTGGGGCTGGTGGACGAGACTGCCTCTTCACATGTTGACATGATTCCGTGATGCAAGACAGGGGTCATCTCCCTTCCTGGGCAGGACTAATCAGAGAGGCAGGGTCTGCCTGGGTCCGGCTTCCTAATGCAGCCGCCCCTGCAGCCAGTAAGAGAGCTTCTCTTCTTGGGGGACTTCTCGGTGCAGAACAGCAGAATTGGAGGGTCCACATCTCCCAGAGAGGGAAGTATGGGTCTCCAGGCTCTCTCTCCACACTGCTTCCCTGGTATTCTGGAATATTCCAGGCCCACACTTGGAAGACTTAGTCCCACGGGTGGACATAAGAGAAGCACCAAGGCATGTGGTCCTGTGCTGACCCCACCTGCTCCAGTCCTGGGTCACTCCTCCCTGTTCCCCTTCCTACGGTCCTCCACGGCTTGACCTCCCTTCTTGGTCACCACTCTCCTCCTCGTGACTCCTCATAAGGCAGAATTTCTTCTGCAGACTGATTTTTAAAAATTTCATTTCTAATACAGGAAGGATACACCAGAAACCAAAGAGATTGGGATGAGATTGGGGGTGGGGTGGGGGTGGGGAGGATAAGGGAATGAGATGCGGGGATGAGGAGGAGCAGGACTTCTCTGGGGATACCTTCAAATATGGCTTGGACTCTTAGAACCATAGCAATATTTTACATACCCCCAAATGGAATAAATAAATTGATCAGGATAAGGGGAGGTGCAGGGGACACAAATGGGAAACAAACAACAAACTACCCTACCTGTACTACAAATGATTAGCAGAACCACATTGAAAGGAAGGGGGAATACAGCAACTAACTTGAGTAACTTGGGAAAATAGTCTTTTCACTGGATACTGTAAAGCTAGAGACACACAGAACTGTATACAGATACTGTGTTCTAGTTACTAAATCTGTTTCTTATACGGATGTATAAAAATCCTGAAACTTCTTCATGTGAATGCTAGGACTCAACAAATAAGGAAACAGATCACAGATAACGAGAGCCAGTTTCTCACTTGTTGGAGAAAGAAGTTACAGATAAGGAAAGGGAGAGGTCTAGAATGAACCACATTACGTGTTAGACGGGAATTGGAGAAATCAGTATCAACTCATGGTCTGTAATGTATATTCAGAGAGATACAGATAGAAGTGAAAAAAAAGATGTGTGTGCGTGCTTGGACTAATATACATACACATATTTTCTAGCTCTCTCTGCTGAGAAAGCCTAGAAACAAGGACATCCCAGTGAGTAACAATGAGCACACCTAGTGCCCAGACCTTGGTTTCTAAATACCACTCTCCAATCAAAGGAACCAGGACTCCTTAGAGAAATGGCTGATTCTAGGACTGGGGCAGGAAATCTAGAAGATAAACCTGGAGACCTTGAACATCTTCTAGAGCCAGAGAATAAGTCAATACCTGGAAAAGGATGGGGAATGTCAAAAGGCATAAGAACCAGCTTAAAGGAGCTTCCAATGGCCAAAGCCGGGACAATTTGAAAAACTAAACAATGCAAATGTTGGATTATAATTCGTAGGATAAAATAAATACCCATGAGTCTACACTAATGTCATAAATGATAAACAAAAAATAAATGGAGAAGGGACAGGTCTTCTTTACAAAACAATTCCAACTAATAAATGCAGGAGGGATGCGAGAAATACAAAATGACCATTAGACCAACACCACAGTAATAATTCTTGCAGGCAAGATCCACCAATGGACGCTAAAATCTGTGAGTGAAAATCTGAAAGAAAACAGGAGATTTCATAGTCTCAGAGTAGACCCCCTAAAAAACTGATCAACCACAAAGAGAAAACAGTAACTTCACGGTGAAGAAATTCAACACTGCCTTAACTTCATGACCAAACTTAATATCACCAATAATGGGACACATCAGCATCATGTATTTCCTGATACATGATGGTATTATGTCCTGAGAGGGACATAGCATCACTTCTGTGGGATTCTTGCCCAAAATTCCTAACCACACAATCTAATCATGAGAAAGCATTCAAAACCAGACAGAGAGAAATTCTATAAAATACGTCACTTAGTAACTCACCAAAAAGTCAAGGTCATAAAATATAAGACAAGACTGAGGAACTGTCACAGATTGGAGGAGATGCCAAAACTAAATGCAATGCAGGATTCTAGACAGAATTCTAGAACTGAAAGGGGATGTTAGGGGCACACTGGCTAAAATCCAAATAAGGATTGGTACCAATGATCACTTCCTGGCTTGGATAACTGCAGAATGTCATATAAACTGCTAACATTAGGGGAAGCTTTGTGAAGGGTATATCTGGGTCTATATAACCCTATATATAGCCTTATATACCCTTTATATATCTTTCCAGGTGGTTATCCAAAGCTTTGCTGCCCTTCAGGAACTTGATTAAATTGCTTTTAATGAACAGTCTAGGTGGACCAGTACAGAGCTGGCTGCCTCAAATCCCCTATCCCCATGTTCCTAAACTGGGGTCGAGAATCTCTGGGGCTTTTAGAGGGTCTCTGAGGGCTTTCCAGAAGCATGCTTAAACCATATTTTCATTTTGATGGCAATCTAGGAAAAAGTAGCTAATATATTCCGGAGTATCTTGATAACACTGTAACCAAATGTTACCATAACATGTTGATGCATTTGTGTCTGTCACCACTTTGGTGTCCCCTAAAAGGACAGGGCATGCCACATGTGTTCCTGGGGTCTGCGAGAGCTCGAGGTTGAGTTAATAAATGGAAAACATTTAGAATAGTGCCGGTACATAATAAGCATTCAATAAATGCTATCTATTAGCCATCAGGATGCTTTCTGAACATACACATTTCAAGGTGGCTTTGAGATCAGGCCAAGAAATAAAACACTCCCTGGGTGACTCTGATACACAGTAATGTTTTCTATTTTACAAATACACTCATACCTACATCCCACCACACAAGCGCATATATATACTAGACGACTATAAGATGAGGAAGGCATCTTAGAGACCATCGAGTGCAACTCTCCCATTCTACAGATAGGAAAAGGGAGGCTCTGAGCAACGAAGGACTTGCTCAGATCAGAAAGTGGCAAATCTTATATGATCCAGCAACCCCGCTCCTAGGCATACATCTGGACAAAACTATAATTTGAAAAGATACATGCACTCCTATGTTCGCGCTATTTACAACAGCCAAGGCATGGAAGCAACCTAAATGTCCATCGATGGATGAATGGATAAAGAAGATGTGTATATACACAATGGAATATTAGTCATAAAAAAAGAATGAAGTCATGCTATTTGCAGCAATTTCACTTAGTCATACTAAGTGAAGTAAGTCAGAAAGAGAAAGACAAACATCATATGATATCACTTACATGTGGAATCTAAAATATGACACAAATGGAACAGAAACAGATTCACAGACATAGAGGATAGATTTATGGTTGCCAAGGGGAAGGCAGTGGGAAAGGGATGGATTGGGAGTTTGAAATCAGCAGATGCCAACTATTATATATAGAATGGATAGGGACTTCTCTTGTGGCACAGTGGTTAAGAATCTGCCTGCAAAAGCAGAGGACGTGGGTTCGAGCCCTGGTCTGGGAGGATCCCACCTGCTGTGGAGCAACTAAGTCTGTGCACCACAACTACTGAGCCTGTGCTCTAGAGCCCGAGAGCCACAACTACTGAAGCCTGCACACCTAGAGCCTGTGCTCTGCAACAAGAGAAGCCTCCTCAATGAGAAGGCTGCACTGCATTTCTCACAGTAGAGAAAGCCCGAGAAAGCCCAAGCACAGCAACAAAGACCCAATGCAGCCAAAAAAAAAAAAAAAGAAGAACCTCATAGGAAGATGTATAAATAAATAAAATAAATGCAATTTTTAAAAAGATGGGTAAACAACAAGGTACTACTGTATAGCACAGGGAACTGTAGTCAGTATCCTGTAATAAACCATAATGGAAAAGAGTATGAAAAAGAATACATATATGCGTAACTGAATCACTTAGCTATACAGCAGAAATTAACACAACACTGTAAATCAACTATACTTCAATAAAACAAATTTTAAAAGAAGAAAGTGGCAAATCTATAACTAGAATCTGAGTCTAGAACCCCAGGACAGTCATGACACCCTCTGGCTTGGGTGAGAATCAGATACGACTGCCTGGCAGTGAGGGTCCTCAGTTCTTCTCCTCCAGATTAATTTTAGAATTCTTTTTCAAATTTCTTCCAGAGTTTTTGGGCCATGTAGGTATTCGACTTCTTCACATGTCAACTTTGTACATTTAGGTTTTCTGACAGTATCGTTCGTGTCAGATTTTAAAGTTTCTTAGCAAGGATCTGGATCTAGAATTCCTATATACTTTTTAAAATTATTTTTGAATCTGTGATTTTAGCCCCTCTCTTAATCTGAATGTTATAACATTATGTTTTCTTTTAAAATATGGATCCAGATTTGTGTTACATATTTTTATACTACAACATAATTCCTGAAATATTTTTGTAATTTACAGTAAACGTAATAACTATGATAATAATAGTTTTTTCTGGACAGTGGCTTTAAGTTTGGTTTATTTCATTGCTTGCTGTTTTGTACCATGTCATCCCTATTTATGAGTTCTTTATTTTAATTCATTGCTTGCTCAGCTGGTGTATTTCGAGTAACTCCAGGAAGAGTGTGTGGGTGAGGTACTTTCTGAGACTTTGTGTGTCGTGTGTCATTCACGAGGTTCACTATGAACTACGGCTTTGCCAAATATAGAATTGGCATAATTTGTAATTTTTTTCGCCCTCAAAATGTTTATAGAAAGCCAAAATAATCAACTGAAAAAATGGCTATCACAAAGAAGAGAATCAGGTAAGATGGCTGGGTACAAATTAAAATAGAAATTAATATCATTCAGTCATACAGATGAAAAACAGAAATCATGTTGGAAAAAAAGACCCACACACACAGCAACACAAAGAATAAAATAAGAGAAAATAAACTTTAAAAATCTGCAGGATTGGGGCTTTCCTGGTGGCACAGTGGTTAAGAATCTGCCTGCCAATGCAGGGGACACGGGTTTGAGCCCTGGTCCAGGAAGATCCCACATGCTGCAGGACAACTAAACCACCCATGCGCCACAACTACTGAGCCTGCACTCTAGAGCCTGCGAGCCACAGCTATTGAGTCCACGCGCCGCAACTGCTGAAGCCCATGCACCTAGAGCCCGTGCTCCATAACAAAAGAAGCCACCACAATAAGAAGCCAGCACACTGCAGTGAAGAGTAGCCCCTGCTCTCTGCAACTACAGAAAGCCCACGCGCAGCAACGAAGACCCAATGCAGTCAATAAATAAAAAATAAAATAAATAAATTCTAAAAATATCTGCAGGATTTTGAGATAAAACTTTTGAGGGACACAAAGAAAGGTAAATAAAGAGAAATGAATCTTGAGGACATTATGCTAAGTGACATAGCCAGTCACAAAAAGACAAATACCGTATGATTCCATGTCTATGAGGCATCCAGAGTAGTCAAATTCGTAGAGACAGAAAGCTGAATGGTGTTGCCACGTGTTGGGGGAGAGGGGAACGGGGAGCTGTTGAATGGGTATAGAATCTTAGTTTTACAAGATGAAAAGAGTTCTTAGTTTAGCTGCACAATAACGTGAGAAAACAGCACTACTGAACTGTACACTTAAAAATAGTTACAGTGATAGATTTTATGTCATAGGTATTTTACCTCAATTTTTTAAAAGAGTAAAAAAAAAAGAAGAATTAATTGACATCTTTGTGATATTACATAGGAATGTCAATTCTCTATCAGTTTCAGCCTGGAGAACAGGAGGGAAGAGAAGAGGACAGACTGCCTATTACAGGGCGGCTGTTCCGCATCAGGTCCTGGGCTGGGCACTTCCACTTGACTGTCTGGTTTAATGATCACAGTCACCCCACAACATACAGCTGTGTACCATTCCTGCAGCTCAGGGAGGCACACATTTATTTGGCCAAGTTTCTGTGGTCATAGTTCTTATGGCCTGAGCTAGAAGCACATCCCAAGTTAGCCTGATTCCCAAAGCCCACGTTCTCACCTATACTGTGTTCAAGTTATCTCTACTGTGTTCTAGACACCTGAAGGGCTGAGTGTGTGGTTTCGCCTTGGCGTTATCATTTGAAGCTTCCCGGGAAGACATCTTGCACAAAGATTGCCTAAATCCTCACCGTCTGTGATCCATTCTCCCTGGGTTAGGGTGGCTCACTTCCTCTGTCCTAGCTTCTTTTTCGAGATGTAAGATTCCTGGAGGGGCGTTTAGCTAACAAACAGGTCTTTGACGGCAGTGACGCTGGAGAGCGGGCAGTGGAACACCTCCAGGGCCAGGAGAAGGAGGACATGTGGAAAGGTAGGTGGTGATGGCATGGGAGGGCAGGGAGCAGATGAAGCAGAAGTGGGCAAAAGGGGAGAACCGACTGCTAAGGGGGCAGAGATCAGCCTTTGCCTACTTCCCATCCTGGCTCACACTCTTCTTTACCAAGGAAAGGGCACAGGAATGCTCAGGAGGACCAAGCCGTGGCTAAGACCAAGAAGAGACAAGATGAGGCGTGTGGGAGGGAAGAAGAAAGATGCTGACACGTATGCATGTTAGATCCTGACTCCAGGCCAGATACTGTGCTTAGGGCTTGAAGCACTGAGCTCTTTATTCTGAACAACCCCATCAAATTCTGAACATACAAGGATGAGGCATATGCAGCTCCTGGTGGCCAAACGACCTTCCCAAAGTCGTAAAACTGGCAAGTAGCACAGGCAGAATGTGAACCCAGGTCTACCTGACTCCCTTCCACCCAGGTAATCATCTGGAAGAATACTGAAAAACAATGGGATGCATCACGTTGCCTTTGTACGTAATAATTGCAATAACAGCAGCTAACCCTAACTGAGGGCTTACTAAATGCTGGGCACTGTCCAGCTGCTTTCTATGAATTAACTCCCTGAATCTGTATGAGGTAGACACTCTCTTGCCCAGCATTTTCCCATTTTCCAGATGAGGAGACTGAGGCACAAAGCATACTCTCAGCTGTTAAGGGAGGCGTGTCCTTTCTTGGCATGACCCAGGCAATTTAGCTTCTCTGTGTACATAAAGGAAACCATAATGGAGCGGAAATGGGCAAACAGAAATTACTGCCAAGATGGGGAACCAGAGAAAGACTATAAGAATTTACCAAGATATAAACACCAGGCAGCAACCAAATTCTGTGGGCCCCTGGGCCAAACCATGGGCACCTGGCACCGGAGACTGTTTAATCCCACCGCCTTTCAAATTTAGAGGCTGTCTTGTTTTGTCAGCAGATGCTCATGGAGTAATAAAGCAGCAAATGAATGCAAATATAGAAACTCCAGAAAGGCCAACTACACATATACTGGCAGCTTTCTGATATTTTTGGATGTAGAAAAAGATCGTGGTTGTGACAAATCTCATTCATTACAGCTGCTCACTTTCTGCAGAATCATTTCCAGTTTGTAAGACAGACACGAATATTTCATAGTTTTGGGCAAAGAGGATTTTGCAGAACACTGAGACTTCCAGATGCTTTGCCACTGGAATAAATTTGAGACAGACTGTCTAATTCACGATGTCTTCCCTTGACTATCTTCTCTTCCCTCCCAGAGGGAAGACCATTTACCACTCATCTTCTCTCCATTAATCCAATAGCAGGTAATTGCTCTCAGATGCCAGCGTGTCCATCTTCTTTAGTCTGCTTTTCACTCTCTTTCAACTCTTGTCCAATTATATAAGAAAAATCTCTCGCCTTCTCTCTCTCTATTCCATTCGTGAATGTGATTTATTAGTTCTGGCCAGGCTATAACGAGGTGCCCCAACCCCTCCCCCAACCAAAGTGGTGTCTGAGAAAGCCAAGCAGGGAGCCAGGCCTTCCAACCACACTGGCAGTAATAAGCCCCCTTCCACCCCGCAGTCTCAGTGGACACCACTGGGAAGCCTGGATTTCCAGAGCACCCACCCCCCACTCTGGGGTGGTGTCAGTGGAAGCCTAGTGAGAGAGTCAGGGCTTTCAGCAGTAATTAGGTCATTTCCTCTACCCCACGGTGTCAATGGAGCAGTAATGAGGCACTCCTGTCCCTCCCAGCCAGGGAGGTGTCGGTGGAGGCCTCGTTTGAAGCCAGAATTCCTACTCCACCCAGCACTAATAAGGAGCATCTCCCCAGTGTAGATGGAAGCTGAGAATGGAACCTGGATGTACACACTTGCCTGGCAGTAAAAAGGCGGTTCCCTCTCCCCACCCCACCCCGGCCCCACTTTCCCTTTCAGGGACCTGTTGGAGAAACTCAGCAAAGCAGAGGTTTAAAGAAGATCCAGCACCTTTAAACTCTTATAACAAAATACCCCAAGTGTCCAGATTTCAATAGAAAATAACTAGTCACACCAAGAAGTAGGAAGATCTTAAACTGAATGAAAAAAGGCAATCGGTTGATGCCAACACCAAAATGACAGATGTTTAAAAAATCTGAAGATTTTCAAGCAACCATCATTTAAAATGCTTCAATGAATGATTATAAACACATGAAAACTAGAAAGTCTCAGCAAACAGAAGAGGTAAATAAGTACCAAGTGGAAATTTTAGAACTGAAAAATATAACAGAAATAAAAAAATTCCATAGATGAGTTCAACAGCAAAATGGAGAGGACAGAGGAGAGAACCAATGAACTTGAATACAGAACAATAACAGCAATCCGAACAACAGAGAGAAAATCAAATGAAGAAAAATGAGCAGAGCCTCAAGGAATTGTGGGGCTATAACAAATAGGTCTAACATTCATGTCATCTGAGTCCCATGGGAGAGGACAGAGCTAAAAAAGTACTCAAAGAAATAATGGCTGAAAACTTGGCAAATTTGGAAAAATACATAAAACTATAGATTCAAGAACTATATGAATCCCAAACAAACTAAAGCCAAGAAATACACACCAAGACACATCACAGTCAAAACTAAAGGCAAAGGAAAAATCTTGAAAGCAGCAAGAGAGGAACAACATCTTCTCATAGAGGAAAAATAATTCAAATGATGGTGGATTTCTTATCAGAAGTCATGAAGGTCAAAAGGAATGGAACAGCATTTTTCCAAGTGCTGAAAGAAAAGAACCGTCAATGTAGAATCCTATACCCATTGAAAATATCTTTCAGGAATGATGGGGAAACCAAAACATTCTCAGATGAAGAAAAACTAAGAGAATTTTTTGCCAGTATACCTACTCTAAAAGAATGGCTAAAGGAAATCCTCTAAAGAGAAAGAAGATGATAAAAGAAAAATATCTTGGAACATCAGGATTGAAGAAAGAAAGCAAAAATTTGGGTAAATACAATAGACTTCCCTTCTTCTCTTGAGTTTTCTAAATTATGTTTGATGGTTGAATGACGACTTATAACACTTGTCTGATATGGTTCTAAATGTATTCAGAGTAAACATTTAAGACAATTTTATAATAAATGGGAAAAGGTAAAGGGGCCTAAAAGGAAGTAAGGCTTCTATACCTTATCAGAACTGGTAAAATTATGACATAATTATACTGTGATAAGTTATGTATATAAAATGTAATATCTAGAGCAACAACTAAAAAAAGCTATATAAGAGATACATATAAAAACATTATAGATAAATCAAAATGATTTCTAAAAAAATTAAAGCAATCCATAGAAAGGCATGAGAAAAACCCAGAAACAACAACAAAAACACAGAAAAAAAAAAACCACAAAACAAATAATAAAGTTGCAGACTTAAGCCCTAAGATATCAATAATTACATTAAATTTAATTGGGCTAAAGACACCAATTAAAAGATGAGATTGGTAGTGGATTACGAGTCATGACCCAACTATTCGTTGTCTACCATAAACGCACTTCCAAATATAATGATACAGACAAGTTGAAAGTAGTAAATAGGTAAAGATATATCATGTAAATGTTTATCAAAAGGAAGCAGGAGTGGGTATATTAATATCAGATAAAGTAGACTTCAGAGGAAAGAAAATTACCATAGACAGAGAGGAATGTTATACAATGACAAAAAGGTCAACCCACCAAGAAGACACAGCAATCCTAACCGTGTTTTCATCAAACAACAGAATTACAAAATCTGTGAAGGAAAAAATGATAAAACAGAAAGGAGAGAATGGCAAATCCAAATACTCAGAGACTTCAACATCCCTCTCTCAACAACTGTTAGAACAATCACATAGAAACTCAATAACACAATCAACCAATAGGATCTAATCAATTTATAGAACATTCCACCAAACAGTAGCAAAATACACATTCTTTTCAGTTATCTGTGGAACATATACCAAGATAGACAGTATCTGAGGCCATAAAACCAACCTCAACACATTTAAAAGAACTGAAATAAAACAGAGTGTGTTCTACAACCACAATGAAATCAAATTAGAAAGCAGTACCAAACTATACCAGGAAAATCTCCAAACACTTGGAAACTAAACACACATCTAAATGATCCATAGATCAGAGAGGAAGTCTCAAGGGAAATACAAAAAAATTCATTGAACAGAGTGAAAATGAATATATAACATATTGAAATTTGTGGGACACAGCTAAAGCAGTTCTGAGAGGGAAATTCACAGCAGTAAATACATACATTAGAACTAACATATGGCCTAGCAACTGCACTCCTGGGCATTTATCTCAGAGAAATGAAAACTTACATTCACACAAAAACCTGTACATGAATGTTTACAATGGCTTTGCTCATAATATCCCTAAACTGGAAACAACCCAGATGTCCTTTGGTGAGTGAACAAACAAATGATGGTATATCTATACCATGGAATACTATCAGCAATAAAAAGGAAATAATTATTGATACACACAACAACCGGGATGAATCTCCAGAAAATTATGCTGAATCAAAAAGCCAATCCCAAAAGATTATCTACTGTATGACTCCATTTATATAATATTTTTGAAATGACAAAATTATAGAGTGGCCATAGCCTGGGAAAAATATTCACAATCCGTACATCAGATAAATGACATATTCCAGAATTGAACAGACAAATATGAACACTTCACAAAAGATATCCAAATGGTCAATAAATACATGAAAATGTGCACACCATCATTAGTCCTCCAGGAAAATACAGATTTCAAATTACAATGAGATTATGCTACATGAGAATACCTAAAAGTAAAATGATTAACCAAATTGGTGAGGATATAGGGGAACCATACATTATTGGTATAACTGCTCTGAAAATCAAGTTGGCAGTTTCATAAAGTTAACAAATACCTACCACTTTGACCCAATAACTCTACCTCTTTACCTAAAATAAATGAAAACACGTGTCAACAAAAAAACTTGTGCAAAAATGTTTATGGAAGCTTTATTCATAATAACCTCAAACCAGAAACAACCCAATCCATCAACAGGAGACCGGATAAACCTATTTGGTATATTCATATAATCCTCCACCACGTGGTGATGGAAGGAATTAAAAAGAGCAAACTACGAATGTGTGTAACAACATGGATGAATACCAAAAACGTGATGTGCAAATAAGCTGGACACACATAAAAATAGGTACTCTATGGTTCCATTTACAAGAAGTTCTCGAACAGGCAAAACTAACCTATGGTGAAATAAATCAAAATGGTAGTTGTCCCTGGAAGGTACACGGAGAGATGACCAGGAATGGGTATGAGAGAACTTTCTGGGATGATGGAAATATTCTATATCTTGATAGGAGCACAGGTTATGGGGTGTATGTATTTTCCATAACCCATTAAACTGTACAATAAAACTTGTGCATTTGGGGACTTCCCTGATGGCGCAGTGGTTAAGACTCTGCGCTCCGAATGCAGGGGGCCCGGGTTTGATTCCTGATCAGGGAACTAGATCCCACACGCATGCTACAACCAAGAGTTCACATGCCACAACTAAGGAGCCCATGAGCCCTAAGGAGCCCTTGAGCCCCAACTAAGGAGACAGCCTACTGCAACTAAGACCCAGTGCAACCAACCAAATAAATACATAAATACTATAAAAACAAAAAAACTTGTGCATTTCACTGTATGTAAACCATACCCCCAATAAATGTTTTTTTAAAGACTCACACAATATATGTGTATACAATAAATCTTGAAAGTTTTTCTTAGCCTGACCTGCACCCCAATTTCCTTTTTCAAACACACACTCTCCACTCAGTTTGGCCTGTTGCCCTTCCAGCCTTGTTAATGCATTTATATGCTTACATAACATACCCTGTCTTCCCCTCCCTGCTCCAGACACATCTTCTTAGATACACGAGATGAGAGCATAGATGTTGTTCTATGCAGAATTGTCTTCGAAAAAGTACATCTGATTGTCATTCCCTTCCTGACGCTTAAAGCTTTCTAATAGTTTTCCATTGCCTTAGGACAAAGTTCAACCCCCTAACCCTGCTCACAAGCCCCCAAAGTCTGGGCCCTTCCTCCCTGGCCAGTCTCACAGCCCCACCTTCCCAGTGCATTAGAGACTTCTTCCTGCAGGTGCTGCCTCAGCCAGAAACATTTCCACCATCTTCCCTGCTTTTGATGTGGCTTTTTTTTTTTCTTTTACTATATCTCCCCACCCCATCCCCCACCCTGCCTTGAGATTCTTTTCTTTCTTAATTAAGGTATAGTTGATTTACAATGTTGTGTTAATTGCAGGTGCAGGGCAAAGTGATTCAGTTATACATACATACATCTCTATTCTTTTTCAGATTCGTTTCCACTACAATGTGGCTCTTAATACACATTCTTCTGTCTCCCTTTTACAAGGTCAGTTCTTCGGGGAAGGCCTCCAGACCCCCTGGCTGGGTTGGGTGCCCACCTCCTTCCCCTCCGCTTCCCCTTCGCCTGGCATTGTAACTGTTTCCTCCACTGGACTTTCAACTCTGACGACAGTGGCCTGTCCGCCATGCACACGGTTCTAACCCCAGCACCTGACGCAAGACCCGGGTGGAGTCTCCCTGGGCAGTTAGGTGAGTGTGCAAATGTGCTACAAACCCAAAGCTCCACCCAAATATGTAGCCATGACGCTGTGACCCTACGGGCAACAGGGGATATTCCTCCGGCCTCGAGGGGAAATCACATCTCTCGTAAGTTTTCAGTGAGTCAGTCCTGGGCGGGAGGTATCAATCCGAGTCATTCTGGCCACGCAGCGTGTGGGGCAGGTTGCCTCAGAGACCTGCTTCTTCCTGTATTTCCTCTGCCAGAGGCCAAAGGGAGAGATTCAGGTCAGAGCCCAAGCTCTCCAGGAGCTCTTCCTAGGGCTGCAGGGTACGAATACAGGGCAATTAATGGTGCTATTCATTTATTTCTTTCTGCATACTGTTCCCTCCCCTGGCTCTGTCTCCATGCTAATAAGGCAACCTACCACTTTGGGAAAGGTTCAAGGTAGGAAAGTGTGAAACTTTGAGCTCCTGGCAGGATGGGTGGGGCTCAGAGCTGGATTTCAGTTGATGTAAGAAGATAAAGAAATGGTTATTTTATTCCTTCTTTTTATAAACTTTAATTTTCTTAGCGCAGTTTTAGGTTTACAGAAAAATTGAACAGAAAGTACAGAGAGTTCCCACATACCCCTCTGCCCCCCTTCCCCCCTCCCGCCCAGGGTTTCCCCTATTATTAATATCTTCCATCAATGTGGTATATTTGTTACAATTGATGAACCTACATTGATACAATAGTATTAACCAAAGTCCACAGTTTGCATTAAGGTTCACTCTTTGTGTTGTACATTCTACGGGTTTTGCCAAACACAAAAACATCATGTATCTACCATTACAGTATCATACAGAATAGTTTCATTGCCCTAGAAATCCCCAATGCTCTCATCCCTTCCCCTCCCTCCACCCCCTGGCAACCACTGATCTTTTTACTGTCTCTGTAGTTTTGCCTTTTCCAGAATGTCATGCAGTTGGTATTTACATTATGTAGACTTTTCAGACTGGCTTCTTTTACATAGTAATATGCATCTGAGGTTCCTGCACGTCTTTTCATGGCTTCATAGCTCATTTCTTTCTATTGCTAAAAGATATTCCATTCTGTGGATGTACTCTGATTTGTCTATCCATTCACCTACTGAAGGATATCTTGCCAATTTTTGGCAATCAGAATAAAGCTGTTATAAACATTCATGTGCAGGTTTGCATGTGGACATAAGTTTTCAACTCATTTGGGTAAATATCTAGAAGCACGATTGCAAGACTTAGCTTTCTAAGTCTTAGCTTTCTAAGAAACTGCCAAACTGTCTTCCAAAGTAGCTGTGCCATTCTGCATTCCTACCAGAAATGAATCTGAGCTCCTGTTGCTCCACACCTTTGCTAGTATTTGGTGTTGTCAGTTTTTTGGATTTTAGCCATTCTAATAGGTGTGTACTGGTATCTCTTTGTTGTTTTAACTTCCAATCCCCTAATGATACATGATGTTGAGCATCTTTTTACGTGCTTATTTGTCATCTGTCTATCTTATTTGGTGAGCAGTTCAGATCTTTTGCTTACTTTTTAAGTAGGTTGTTTATTTTCTTATTGTTGAGTTTTAAGAATTCTTTGTATATTTTGGAAATAAGCCCTTTATCAGATAAACATTTTGCAAATACATCCTCCCAGTCTGTGGCTTCTCTCTTCATTCTCTTAACAGTGTCTTTCACAGAGCAGAAATTTTTAATTTTAATGAAGTCCAAGTTATCAAATTTTTGTTTCATGCATAATGATTTGGTATTATAATCTAAAAACTCATTGCTAAGATCATCTAAGTTTTCTCTTGTTACCATCTAAGAGTTTTATAGTTTTGTACTTTGCCTTTAGGTACATGATCCATTTGAGTTAATTTTCTGGAAAGGTTTAAAGTATGTATATTGATTTTTTTTTCTTCCTTCCTTCCTTTCTTTCTTTCTTCTTTTTCTTTCTTTCTTTCTTTCTTTTTTTTTTTTTTTTTTTGGTATGTGGATGTCTAATTGGTCCAGCACCGTCTGTTTAAAAACTATCCTCTCTATTGAATTGCCTTTGTTCCTTTGTCAAAAATCAGTTGATTATATTTGTGTAGGTCTATTTCTGGGCTCTCTATTCTGTTTCATTGATCTGTTTGCCTATTCTTTTGCCTGTATCACACTTTTAATTATTGTAGCTTGAGAGTAAGTCTTTTAGTCAGGTAGTTCAGTTCTCCTACTTTGTTCTTTTTTCTTCAGTGCCATGTTGGCTAATCTGGGTCTTTTGCCTTTCCATATAAACTTTAGAATCAGTAACTTGGAATTTTGATTGGAATGGCATTAAATCTATAGATCAAGTCAGGAAGAACTGGCATATTAATATTGAGTCTGCCTATCCATGAACATGCAATAGCTTTCCATTTACTTAGATCTTTCTTTATGAGAGTTTTATAGTTTTCCTTGTGCAGATCTTGTGCAAAATTTTTTGGTGCTAATGTAAAGAGTGTTGTACTTTTAATTTCAAATTCCAATAGCTCATTGCTGGTACATAGGAAAACAATAGATTTCTTTGAATAAATCTTGTATTCTGCAACCTTCCCATAATTGCTTATTAGTTCCAAGAGTTTGTTAATTCTTTGGGATTTTCTACGGAGACAATCATGTCACCTGTAAACAAAAGACAGTTTTATTTCTTCCTTCCCAATCTGTATAGCTTTTCTTTTTTCTTTCTTTTTTTTTTTTTTTTTTCTTTTTTTGGCTTATTGCATTAGCTATGACTTCTAGTATAATGGTGAATAGGAGGAATAAGAGGAGACAGCTTTATCTCATTCCTAATCTTAGGGAGAAAACATCTAGTTTTTTACCATTAAGTATGATGTTAGCTGTAGGATTTTTGTAGATATGCTTTACCTAGTTGAGGATGTTCCTCCTCTATTCCTAGTGTGCTAAGAGAACTTATCATGAATGGGTATTAGATTTTATTGAATATTTTTTCTGTATCTACTGATGATCATATGATTTTCCTTCTTTAGCCTATTGTTGTAATAGATTACACTAACTGATTTTCACATGTTGAACCAGCCTGCATACCAGGAATAAATCCCACTTAGTCATAGCATATAATTTACATAATGTAAAGTTCATCACTTTAAAGGGCACACTTCAGTGGTTTTCAGTATTTCACAATGTTGTACACCCATCAACACAACCTAAATCTAGAACATTTCTACCACCGCAAAAAGAAACCTCATACCGATTATCAGTCACTCCCCATTCTCCGTCCCCCATCATCCGACAACCACTAATCCACTATTTCTATTAATTTCCTTATTCTAGACATGTCATAGAAACGTAATCATACAATATGTGGTCTTTGGCATCTGGCTTTTTTCACTTAGCATATTGTCTAGGTGCATTCACGTTGTGGCATGTAACAGTACTGATTCTTTTTATGACTGAATAGTATTCCATTGTATGGCTGTACCATGGTTATTTCTTAAATACTTCAATTTATGGACCAAGATTCATATTGGATACCTGGGAGCTACCTGCTCCCAGTCCGAAGCAAAAGAAAAAGATGAGCGGCATTGTCCAGGTGTACAGTTTTGCCTTCTGTATGAGGGATAGTAAGTGATGAACCTAGCTTGGTGTTTCCTCTGTAATAAAAAAAAAAAAGAATCCTGCTTGAGTCTCATGGGCTTGAATAAATCACGGCCACTGCCCCCAGCTACTACCCACCATGGTTCCCTGCCCCGCACTTGCACATGAAACCGTCCTTCAATGTAGACCTTCTTTTACCTCTATTCACCATAAGGAAACTATCGCTCTGAGAGAGAAAGCCACTTTCGCAGGGTCTGCAGCCAGGATGCCAACTCAGGTCTGCCTAACACCAAAGCCTTCCTTAGCTGTCAGGTAACACCTAGAAGCTTTTCCCTAAATGCTCCAGTAGTGGGAATCCTTAACCTTGTTATGCCCTAGACCCATTTGGCAATCTGGAAAAGTCTACAGACACCCCCCCCCCCCCTTTAGAATAATGTTTTACAACGCATGAAATAAAATGCATGAGGCTGCAAAGGAAATGAATTACACTGAAATATAATTATCAATTGTTTTCAGTAATCAGACTTGTGACATGGTGATATCTGTTCTTCTCATTACACATTAAATAACAAAACCTAGCAGTGGGTCTAAGCATTAGTATCACTTTGAAGTAATAAAAGGCACAAATGATGTTTGTGGTACCCGCTACAACTGCAAAGTGACATGAAAACATCTGAATTTCTACTGGTGACCAACTCACAGGTACTACTAATATGACTCTGGTTTGTTGCCTACGTTCATCATGGCAGGAAACACTCAACTTCAGTTAGAGGTGGGTGACAATAAAGATGTCACATCTTTCCCATCTGAGCTCACAGACCCCTGGGTGAGAGTCTCTGCTCCCCAGAAGCTGTGGGACCAGGAGGAATGGAAACGTGGGCAAGAGAGGAGGAAGGAGGGAGGGACCACCCCCCCAATTCCACCGCTTCCCAGAGCCTGTTGTTGTCCCTGGATGGTCAGGAGTCCTGGTGTGAGGAGAGGTCGCCTTCCTACCCACTCTCCTTTCCTAGCCCAGAATTCCTCAAAACCGCTTCTTTTCTGGGAAGCTCCCTAAACAGTGTTTCAATTTCCCGGGCTGGTTCCCATCTTAGTCTCTGTCTTACCACTCTTATCTTCTTCTGGACAGTTTAATGCCTTTTTCAAACAACACCCCTGAGAGCTTTGGGGAAGTTTCTCATCTCTCATATCACACTTCTCATATGACTTCAGAAGGGCAGCCCCTAAGCACGGTTCTCCCCAGAGCTGGGGGGAGGCCCCTGCTGCAGGCGTGGTGCAGAGGCACTGGGTGAGAACCCAGGGCAAAGCCCAGCCGGTGCGGTGGGGTGGGGGGCGTGGGTGTTCCTTGGGCAGAGAGGCCTCGCCTCGCGGGGCTGCCTGCTGAGCACAGAACAGTGGTTAAGCCACAAAACCTCTCTGGACCTCAGTTTCTTCATCCATAAAATGGGAGACGGGCCTCTCCATCATGGTACACTATGAGGGGTGGGGTGTAGGAGTGTACAGCAAGAAGGCAAGAAGGCTCAAGTATACCCCCCCCAAACCAAGCACCAGACATGCTCAGAGCTCACTCCTGCAAGAAGGCTCAAGTACTTCCCCAAACCAAGCACCAGACATGCTCAGGGCTCGACCCTGACAAGATGAGACTCAGGAAAAACTTGGCAAGGGACACCAGGAAGCAGCAGCGCTTTCTGGAGTTTTAACCAATACTCAATGCACAAAATGACCAGAGCCCCCGCCCCTGCATTTCTGAGACACAGCCAGGGAGGGGATGATCTGGGGCCGGCTGGACCCAGAGCGGGACCCAGACCTCCTTGCCCCATCTCGTCACTCCTCTTTAATCAAGGCATCCAACCCGGGGCCCCTGGAGGGTCCTCTTCCCACCTCCGTGACTCCATAGATAAGGTGACTTCTGAGGACGCCTCCAGCTCCAGTCTGACCCAGTAGAATGAAGGATTTCCCATCCCAGCCGCATCACCCCGTGTGTCAGCAGCAGGACAGCTGTCCCAGCAGGTCCCGTGGGCAGAGACCACTCTGCTTCCTGTTTAACCACTGTGATAAAGGCGGGGGACGGGGTAAGAGGAGAAGGGCAGGTGTGGGGAGGCCAGGCTCCCCAGAAGCACGTGCCTGAAGTTACACACATCACCAACATGTGGCACCTGTGTCCCTGGTTCCCGAGACCTGCCCCCTCCCACAGCAGTGGTTGGGGGTGGGGTGGGGGGAGGTGGCAGAAGCCCAGAAGGAGAGAGAAAGAGGATGCACACGATGGGGAGGAATGTCCAGGGGGAGATTTGAAGGGCCCGGTGGAGCAGAAATACCCTTAAAACGTCCTGAGACTGGGACGGATGAAAGCTGCTCGAAAACAAAAACAAAAAAGGCAAAATGTACACCAGCAGCCCCAATGTTTCCTGTTTTTCTAACAAATCACCAATGACTTCCAAGAAAAGCAAGCTGTGCTGCGCTCGGCCCTGGGCACAGCCGCAGAATTTGCACATCTGGCCTGTGCTTCGAGAGCGGGACCCGGGCACAGGATGTGGCAGAGCCGCCCGAAAGGTCTGCAGCTCGAGGATGCTCAGAGGTGGGACGCTGCGTGGAAGACAGGGAAGCAGAAGATCCTCAGGGCTTAGAGGACCCTTTTGGAGGATGCACGTGGATGGGCTGCCCCATGCCCGTCTGAATCCCTGAGAATTTCCCGTCAGGGCGTGTGGGGGCTCCACAGAGTAGATAACTCAAGAGCCCCAGCCTACCACCCCTCCACACCCCACCCCCCCGCCGCAGAGGCTCCACGGAGCCCCACCAGCAACCTTTCTCCCCCACCCCCTCCCCCCGACCCTAGGCAGGGCTGAGAAGGAGGCTACAGTTAGGAGTTGTGGATGGAGGAAGGGTGACAGAAATGCCCCCGCCTCCACCTGCCTTCGGCCTTTATTCCTACTTGGCTGCTACCCCTGCGGGTAGACCCAATCCTCAGGTTGACGCCATACACACATACATATTTTGCTGAACCATGTGAAAGTAAGCTGCAGGTTGCAGACACCATGACGAGCTCACTCCTCAATATTAGATGGAACCATTTTAAACACGAGCAGACATCAGCAAGTTCGTATGGTTCAATCTAACATTTTAGCATGCATCCCTTAAGGACCAGGACCTTCTCCAACCTGAGACCATTATCACTCTGAGCAAAAGAATGACAGTTACACGATGTCATCTGCTATTCCCCAGGGGTGTGTATACTCTCGCAGGGCACCTGCTCTGTGCCTGACTGCCCCCATCCCCGCAACTCGGAGAATCTCATCCATCCAGGGGCCAAGCAGTGGGAGGAGCGGGGCCGCTGGTCCTCGCAACCCTCTTACGCTGGGAGTTTACGCTGGACGGGGTACAAAGCAGACATCTGAAAACCCACCAGAGTCCAGTGGCAACACAAAATGAGGATTCCTCCCCCGGGAAACAGAAGGCACATCATAAGGTTGTATTTTACAAAGATGGTCACAACATCTCCCACCCGCTGCCTCTTCTTCTACCATGCCGCCGTGCCACGTCCCCAGCAGGAGGTGGAATCTAATTTCCTGCCCTTAAACCTGGGTGAGCTTGTGACTGCTTCAACTGATAGATGACAGTGGAGGTGACGCCGTGTGGCTTCCCAAGCTGTGCCAAGAAGGTGATGCAGCTACTGCCTCGTTTGCTAGAAGACTTGCACTTGGAGCTCTGAGTCATTGCGTAAAAAATCTCACTACCCATTTGGGGTTGCCATGATGCGAGGAAGCCCAAGCCACGTGGAGAGGCCATTTACAGCACTCTGATCTACAGTTCCAGGCCCCAGCTGTTCAGGTCTTCCCAGCCGCGGCCTCAGACATTATTGAACACAGACAAGCCATCCTCATTGTGCCCTGTCCAAAGTCCTGGCCCAAGGATCCACGAGCATACTCAAATGGTTCGAGACTTCTACCACGACATTTTGGGATAGTTTGTTACAAGCACTGATATTTGGAACATACATATGTGGTATAGACCCCACACCCTGACAAAGACCAGGCCACATGACCAGAAGCCACTGGACCATGTGTTCAGAAGAGGCCAGATGGGACAGCTAGGAAGAAGGCTACTCAGAGATGGGTGCCACCCACCAGGCAGCTAAGATAATCACAGCAGTTCAGAGGTGAAAGGGCTCTTAGTGGTGGTCCAACCTAAGTTCATTTACTCAAATAAAAACTTCTCTTATAGAGTGTATATGACCACAAGATACTTTGCTGGATGCTGTGTGAGATACAAGCATGACTGATATACACTGTCCTTTGTTTCAGATACCAAGTTTTGCTGACACCGCATGGTGGTGTGGACTAGAATGACCAGGGCAACACGCCAGGCACACACCTGACTCAGGACCTTTACACCTGCTGTTCCCTCTGTCCGGAGTGCTCTGCTCCCAGATGTCTGCTTGGCAACCTGCCTCACTCTTTCCGGTCTTTATGTGACGCTCTTAATGCGGACTTCTGGTAAACCCCACCTCTGGCACCTGCTGCTTTATTTTTCCACCTCTCTTATAGTATGTCTCCACCAACTGACAGGCTACTCATGTTACTTATTATGGAAATAATAAACGATAACATGCTTATTGTCTGTCTCTCTCCTCCTGCCCCATTAGCATGTCTCTCCATACGGACTTGGAAGAGTACCTGACACATACTTGCTGGAGGAACGAACGAATAATGGCTGAATAAGTGAACGATCAAAAGGTCTGAAGAAAGAAAACAGAAGAGAGAAGCACGTGGGGTCACACACTAGCTTGACTGAGATGAGGATGCCACTTCCCTCGTATGAATCACACAACTGAGCCACCGCAAGGCCAGGGATGGCCACGTGCTTCACGCGAACGGCAGCTGGATGTCTCCTTAGGTTAAAACCAGGCCATCTGAGAAAGCCTCACTCCTCTGATCATCTCATCTCTTGGAAGGGCAAGGAAGCAATGAGGAAAACTACTGTTTTACCTTGTGTCTTTAATTCTGACCGAAAAAAAGAGGAGGTTTGTAAAATAGGAGTGAGGGGAAAGCAGGGGGAAAATGACCACATCATCTCAAAGTTTGGACTAATCTTGGAAGAAAATGCTAGACAATCAGACCCACATCTTAGACAGTAAGAAAGCAGACTCCTAAGAGGCCAGGAATTGGAGAGGATGACTTAGCAGGGAAAGAAAATTCTGAAAATTAAATTCTGGAGGCAGTTACAGAGTCTCGTGAAAGAGAAAAGGGGGACACCAGTGTGTCAGGGGCCAGAGTGACTTCGTAGGCTGTGCGTAAAAGAGGGAAGCGAGGTCCCCAAGTAAGAAAGAACACAAAATAGCATGAGTGAGCATGTCACAAAAGGGATGCTTGAGAAAAACACAGAAGACATCAAAAAGGGGCCACAGAGTTATTTCAGAGCCTAAACCTGGAGAGATTAGGCTAGCCATTCAGGAAAGATGGGGGCACAGTTATAGATGCAGGAGAGAAAGTAGAACTGCTCCATGACTATTTCCTTCATCCTTTTTCTCAAGGAGAACAGTTATCTTACCAGAAAGGATGGATCAAAGATGGTTTACTTAGTCAACAACAAGGTGTGTATTGAGTGTCTATTATTTGAGGGTCTTACTAGGCACTGGGGGGTTCAGAAATCTCAAGGAGTTCATGGTCAGAGGGAAAGATGGGCTTCTGAAGGTCACCAGGCAATGTGGTAGGACCACCAACAAGAAAAATATATATACAAAAGACAGATCACCTGATAGAAAAATGGGCAAAAGACTTAAATAGACCCTTCACAAAAGAGGATCTCCAAGTGTCCAATAAACACGTCAAGGTGCTCGATTTCATCAGTCACCAGGGAAATGCAAATTCAAACCATGATGTGTTACCACTAGATACCCACCAGAATGGCTGAAACGAAAAAGATGGAGAACACCATTTGTGAGGATATGAAGCACCTTGACTCCTCACAACTGCAGATGGGGCGTGAACTGGTCCAGCCACTTTCCAAATGGAAAACCGTTTAGCAGAACCCACCATGGCACAACCTGTGCCTGCCCCATGACACGGCAATTCCACCCCGGGGTACATGCTCAAAAGACCTGCACCAGAAAGTTCAGAGCAGCACCATCCAAAATAATCTCCAGCTAGACCCTCCCTAACGGGTGAGGCATCCCCACGGAGGTTAACAAGGAACAGGTGGGACGGAGGAGGGGCAAGGTCAATTAGCAAAGCTTCTCCAAGAAGGTAACTCCCGAGGTGAGTCTACAGGAAGAAGCTGCCCTGGGATTCAGGCGTAGGGGTGGGAAAATGCACAGAGGCAAGAGGTGTGAGGCAGCTTGGTTCCTGCAGGGAACGATCAGGCGTTCAGAACTACTGGAGGATCAAGTATGACGCGGGTGTTGGGAGATGAAGTTGCCTGGGCTGGGGTGGCCGACTGCAAACGGCCTTATAAGCCAAGTGAAGTGCTTAAAGGTTTACTCCAGGGCCACACGGAGCTATTTCCAAATTTTCAGTGGGTGAATGTCACACTGCCCTTGGGATTTGGACGATCACACCAGCAAGGGGGTGAGGGGGAGCCTGGGAGGAGAAGGGTCCACCAACACAGAGGGCTCTGAAGTCAAATAGGGAGCTCGCTACTTAAAATGAGTTGAGGGTTGCATACGAGTATAAATACCTCTCAGAGTCATAAAGAAACTTGAGGTTGTGAAAGGGAACTGCTACTGATAATCTTTGAAGGATCAGAGAAACTGAAAGATGTACGAGAGAAGGACGGAGGGTGAGACAGACAGAGAAAGATGGGGACAGACCCTAGAAAAGGCTGTCCCAATTTTGGAGAACTTCAAGTATAATTTTGGAAACCACAGTCTCTGAGTCCGCCAGCCCCCCTGACAACAGTCTCTACATGTTGTTAAACGAGTCAGTTTGTGAACAACATTCAGGAAAAGGTCCAGGGACCACCAGGGGCTAGAATAGATTCACTAACTAAACAGGCGATACAAAAACAGCAGATCTGAATTTTAGCAAGTCCTGCTACAGGCTCATGACAATGTAAAAAAAAAAAAAAATGTAAGCAGAATGACCATGAGATAAATAGATTCACCACTTGCTTAAGAACCTCACCCAAGAGAGCCGAGGGTCTTTATCTGGGGGCGGGGGTCACCTCTCCTAAAATGCCAGAGAACTCCGTTTTTGGTCCTTTAGAGCATGCCATAGTAAAAATTGTGGTAAAATATAAATAACAGAACATTTACCATTTTAACCATTTAAAAATGTACAGCTCAGTGGCATTAAGTACCTTCACATCGTTGTGTGACCATCACCACCGTCTCCAGAACGTCTGCATCTTTCCGAACTGAAATTCTGTCCCCATTACACACTAGTTCCCCACTCCACTCCTTTCCCAGCCCCTGATAACCACCATTCTACTTTCTGTCTCTATGAGTTTGACTGCACTAGGTACCTCACAGAAGTCAATCAGACACTATTTGTCTTTTTGTGATGGGCTTAGTTCACTCAGCATACTGTCCTCAAGGTTCATCCATGTTATATCATATATCAGAACTGCATTCCTTATTGAGGCTAAAGACCATTCCATTGTATGTACAGATCCCATGTTGTTTACTCATTCGTCCATAGATAGACATTTGGGTTGATTCCACCTTTTGGTATAGCAAGTCATTTTTTATTAACGGTTTTCAACAGGGCTCAGAAGGTAGGTTACTGCACAAGGGAAGGGATGAAGAACTATTATATGACAGTGAAGATTCAGAAAGATCTCAAACTACTCAAGTTCAAATGTGGATGAGATTCATAACCATCTTTCCATATCCATTCTCCCTTCTCCTAAAGTAATAGAATTTTTAGAAGATTTAGGTTATGTTTCCCAGATTCTCTTGTAGCTAAGCGTGGCCATTTGATTACATTCTGGCCAATGGAATATAAGTAGGCGTTGATAAGTACAGTTTCCAAATCATGCTTTTAAAAGGAATAGGTATGCCGCCTTCTTCCTCTTTCTTCCTCTTGCTGGCTGGAATGCAAATCCGATGGCAACTGCTAGAGCAGCCCTCATGCACCATGAGATCAAAGCTACATGTTGAGGAAGACAAAGACACAAGATAGAAGGAGCATAGGTTCCCAGCCTATGAAGTTGTCACGTAAAGTCCAGACCACTTATGCTCAGACTGTTACATGAAGAAATAAAGCTGTATCTTGTTTAAGCCACTACCATTTTGAGTCTCTTTGAAAGAACAAACAAACCAATATACTAATAGTTCAGTCAACACTGAGTTATCTAAGAAGTAAAATTATGTTTTTGTTTGTCTATTACTGTGTCATTTAGATACAGCTGGTGGGATTTTCCCCAAATTTGTAGACTATGTTTTATGGTCTGACCTTAAATAGAGACCACATGATGTACCCAAAATTCCCTTGTAAAGGGACACGTCATAAAAGCTGAAGTCATCCTCTAGAGACTGCAGCATACATTTCCCATACAGTGTGCCCACCTCTGTGTATCCCACCCTGTGAGGAGCAGCAGTGATTGAGTTATTTAAAGGTCAGACATTCTTCAGAGCAAACTGGATTAACCAGCTAGCACTGAAGCAATTCAAGTTGAGAGGGTACTGTTTTGGTAAATGAATTAGAGATAATCTCTTACTGGTTGATAAGACAGTAGCATGAGAATAAAGTATGGGTATTACAAAACTCTTCCTCTCTAGACAAGACCAAATAGTTTAGTGAAAAATTATGTCCTCCAAAGAAACTATGGAGATAATAAACACATCACTGATTTATAGGGGGAGGGCGAGAGAGGAACAGACAAAGCACAGAGGAATTTTAGGGCACTGACAATATTCTGTATAACATTATAATAATAGATATATGTCTTTTGTAAAACCCATAGAATGTAAAATTCCAAGGTAAACTATGGACTTTGGGTGATTATGATGTGTTGATGTAGGTTCATCCTGTATGGTTACTGGGGAAAAGGGGGGGGGATAGATTGGGAGTTTGGGATTGACATGAACACACTACTATATTTAAAATAGATAACCAACGAGGGCCAACCGTATAGCACAGGGAACTCAGCTCAATATTCTGTAACAACATAAATGGGAAAAGAATTTGAAAAAGAATGGATACTTGTGTGGGTATAACTGAATCACTCTACTGTACACCTGTAATTAACACATCATTGTTAATCAACTATACTCCAATACAAAATAAAAAATTTTTTTTAATGTAGGTTCATCTTTGATACTAAAGTGACATTCTGGTGAGTGATGCTGATAACGGGGAGCCTATGCACGTATGGAAATCTCTGCACCTTCCTTTCATGTTTGTTGTAAACCTACAGTTGCTCTAAAGAATTGTCTTTAACTAAAAATAATAATACTGTTTCCACCTACATCTACTGAGCAGGTCTTAGGAGTAATGCAGCCAACGGGAAATAATCTCATCTTCGAAAGCGCTGGATGGGGGAGGGGGAGGAGGGGCAGCGGGACTCTCTGAGAGGGCTGAGCTCTGGACCCAACCACGAGGCCACAGCCCAATCCCGCCAACATTCCCCCTACCGAAGCCCTGAAGGGAACCCAGTAGAGTCGAGCTGGTTGGAGTGAGAAGGACCGTTCTCAACCACTACATCCACCTCGGGAGAAGGTGGGACCATGACAGCACCTGGGCCAGGGCAGGGAGAATACGGAGAATGGGAAGCTGGTGGCATCTCCTTCTGTCTCCATCTCACCCAATACTTGGCCCGGTATTGAGGGCTTGCTTCTGTCCATTCCCACACGTCCCCGCCACCTTGTATTTCCAGCCGACTGAGGTACCTTCCAGAACGACCTCCTCTCCCGACCCCCAAACAGCTCACATGCCTTGGACCTGAGCTTCGCAGCCTCACTCGTTCGGAAGTGTGTTTTCTTGATGCCACACAAGGCTGGTCCTTGGTCAACTCAACTTCTCACCTCCCTGTCAACCCCACCCCTCAGGCCAACCGCTGCCACTTTCAAGTAGGAGGTTTGGGTATCAGATTCTTAAAGGGCTGTACCCTTATTTTTTTTTCTTCCTTCACACTTTACAGTAAACCTCCCTACACAAACCAGTATTATTATCACACTATGACCCGCAGGCTAACATGCTGGGAACAGGGGTGGGGGCGAGCGGGGGCAGCTCAAGCTCTGCATTTTGTCTCTAATGGGTTCATAGAAAGAATCCACCACAGAAAACAACCTCAGGTCCTGAGAAGTCACGTGATGAGGGTAAGCGCATCTTCGGATCACCCACTCACTAGAGAGAGAACACGGGGTATTCCTGTCCCCAGGGCCAAGACAGCACAAGGCCTGTTCTCAGACCTTTCCAGATGCTTGTATTGAAGCCCAGCTAGGGCTGTCTGGACCCAAGCCTGTGTTCTTGTGCGTGCCATGTCGGTTGGTTCCAGGCTGGTGGGTGGGCCACTCTCAGCCCGGTCAGCTGGCTTCTTGGGTGGGGCACCAGAGGGGCGAACTCGGAAGAGGAACGGAAAGCGTCTCTCTCCTGGAGAGGCCTTTCCACTACTCTCTCCTTCCCCGAGAAAGCCTTCTTTCCTCTCCAAAGCATAACTCCCCTTCAAAATAAGAAAGGAAAAAAAAAAAGAACCTCATCCTTGTTCACCCTGCTTGGGAGTGACCTAAGGGAGTCTCTTTTGCTGTAACAGGTTCCACATTTGTGAACAATGCTTTAGAAGCTGTAAAGGGCAATGTGCAAATTAATACTAATTATCGGTCATACTTAATTTTCTCCCAACTTAAACACTTGAGTTCGTTCCACATCGCCCTTGTCTTCCTCCAGGGTCAGCGCGGCCAGGCACGCCCAGAGATGTCTGAAGAATCCCCAGAAATTCTCCAAGCATTTCTTTGCCCCACTCCCCCTGAAGACACAGCTCCTGATTGCCCCACAGCCTGCCTGGTAGGCGGGACAGGAAGCCCCTCTGCCTCGTAAACACCAAGTGTTGCAAACAGACACTTCCCCAGGCTCCTGTAAGGCGGGGTCACCAGCCTGGGAGTGGCTTGTCCCCGGGCAGTTCTCCAGGGCTTCCCAGCTCCTAGGCTTAGAGAGCTGCTGCCTTGAATCTAAGTAACTTGGAGGGTGGGACAGAGATTCCCAAGGGGCTGGGCAGGGTTGTTGGGGCAGGCTTAGCAGCTGGAGTTTGCCAGGGGCTCTGGGGTCTGAAGCTGCCCAGAGAAGGACATCTGCCTTGTCCCACCTGTACTAGAGTTCAAAGACACAGGGCTTTGGGCTTCCCTCGTGGCACGCAGTAGTTAAGAATCCGCCTGCCAATGCAGGGGACACGGGTTTGATCCTTGGGCCAGGAAGATTCCACACGCCACAGAGCAACTAAGCCCGTGTGCCACAACTACTGAGCCTGAGTACCACAACTACTGAGCCTGAGTACCACAACTGCTGAAGCCCGCATGCCTAGAGCCCATGCTCCACAACAACTGATGCCACCACAGTGAGAAGCCCGTGCACCACAACGAAGAGTAGCCCCCGCTCTCCGCAACTAGAGAAAGCCTGTGCACAGCCACGATGACCTAATGCAGCCAAAAATAAAATAAAATAAATAAATAACAAAATAAATCTTAAAAAAAAAAGAGAGACACAGGGTTTTGCCCTTTAAGATGCCCACAGGATCCAGGGAGATGCCTGGAGGGTGCATTCCCAGAGGATGACTGAACCCCACAAAGATCTCAGATGCCCGATCAACAGCCCCCAGGGCTGACCCCGGCCTCCTCTGTGCTGGCTGCTCCCCCAGGCAATTGTTCATTCACCAAATACGAACTGAGCACCACCATTCGCTGGCCCTGCAGTGGGGAGGTGGCGCTGAACAGGATGGTTGGGAAGTTTTCTTCAGTGGGAGGGGGATGGGAGAGTTAAGAACACCCATCAGGTCTTGGGGGACCTGGGTCAGGCAGTCCGGCTGGAGGATAGGGTGTGGATTCACGGAGAAAACTCCAAGAGCAGGACTCAGCTTTGAAACTCAAATACAAGACCTTGGACTTTGGACTTTCCCTAGGAAGCGGGTGACACCAAAGGCTTCTGAGCATGGTGACGAAGGGGCTTCTTTAGAAGAATTTCCTGGGGAAGCAAGGAAGAGAGCAGGGCCTGGAAGGCCCATGAGCTGGGCTATGGTGACGGTGATGAAAGCTGAATAGGGTGGCAGGGAGGACGATGGGGAAGTGAGAAGAAGCAAGAACCCTGGGGGAAAGGAAGCACCATCAAAGCTGGCTGGAGAGTGGGGGACAGGAAGAGGGAGGGAGGACGCAGAGGTGACTTCAACGTCTCCAGACCGGGAGTCTGGTTTCACTAGAGACTCCCAAATGGGGAAGTCTGGAAAGGAAGCCTGCTTTGTGGATGAAGAGCTGGGCTCTGGGCATGTGTGGATGCTGAAATGGTGCAAATGACCAGCATGGACTTGGAGACAAGGGTCTGGGTTAGGGAGCTAAGGAGTGTGCTGGGGAATACCAGGAGGTGAGTGTGGTGAGGAGGAGGCTCCCGGCAGGGGTTCTGGGCATCCAATGCTACAGAAACTGCAAAGGGATGCAGACAGGGAGGACGCCATTGGAATCCACCATTCCAAGGCCACTGATGACCTTAGAGGAAACCATCCAGTAGAGAAGCCTGGGCAGAAGAAGGCAGGTTGCCATTGTGGTCAGAAGGAGTTTAGTCTCTGGGAATCCTGCCATGACGTGGGTACCATGAGGGAAGGAGCAGGTCTCCTCTCTGCTCAGCCCATCAGAGCAGCTCCTACTAGTCTTAGAGAGCTGACTTTGAAAACTCACAGGATGTCATAATACAGAGCCCATTGATCCAAGAGGGAAGAGGCTCAGAGAGACGAGGAGGTGAGTGGGGGACAAATGGGACGTGAGAGCTCATCTCCTATCCCTATCCTGGAGTCTGAACATCACACCACAGCCCCCTGTGTTCTCTTAAGCACAATAGCAGGCCAAGGAGAGCTCTGAGTTTTGGGTTTTCTCAAAATGAAACTCCTAAGATGTCAGTACAGAAGTGAATGCAAAACACAAAGGCCCATGAAACGTTGGCTCGAAAACCCCAACAACAAGAGGCCATTAATTCCCAGCGCAACCTGGAGGTCGGGTAGATTGGCCCTGAGAGTTTATCTGGGACAGCCACACAGGAAGGTGACTGTGAAGCAGTCCATCTCACCAGGTGCTGGAAGGAGCCAAGAACAAGAGGATCCCCTCCCCTCCCGCAAAAGCCCATTCTCCAGCACAGGATGTGGGCAAGCACTCTGGTGTCGTGTCCAGTCACGGTTCCGGGATCTCAGCATGGATGGCTCTGGTTTTCTAACCATCAACAGGCCCCCGCTCTCAGGGAACAGGCTGTGAAGCAGGGCTGTGGGATTTGTGAGGGAACAGCCCAGCTTTGGGATTTGTTTATTCAAAGCCACTGAAATTCTTAAATTCAAATTATGTTCTCAGAAAACAACCAACTTTTATACAACCAGTAAGACACAGCCACTGGAATTTGGAGAACTAGAGACTCTTAGACATGAAGTGATCTCAGTCTCCATTCTCATGGCTTTTGTTTCTACATCGGACATATATCTTCTCTGAATACTTCTCTCAACGGGGGACTCACTACCACAAGGCCACCCATTTCATTGTTAATCTCCTCTGAATTTCTCCAAGATCTTCCTTGTGGCAAGCTGAGGTCTATTTCCTTACAATTTCCCTTCATAGGGCCCTTTTCCTTCTTGGAGAATGACCTCCACAGGGCAGGTTTTCACCTTTTCCAAAGGATGCTGCCCTTCAAACATCTAAAGATAGGGTATGACTTCTCCCTTATGTCCTCTCCTTCTGTAATCATTTTGTATTATGCCATCACTACCTTGGTTACCTTTCTCTGGGTATAACATGGTTTATTTGCACCCCCACCAAACACAGCACCTGGCCTTGAACAGCCCTCCAGATGGATGGAAGCATCTCGAGTGGGAACAGGCCTTCCCTTAGCCAAAGGGCTGAGCAAGTAAGGACTCATGGGAACTAGCAGCTGACTGTTGGAGGCCCTTGAGTCAAAGATGACTCTCAGGTTCCAGCCTGGGAGCACTGAGGTGCTAGGTGTGTACCTGGGAGGACCCAGGAAGAGAGAAGATGAAAGGAAGGCTTGGGGAGTGGGAAACCAAGAATCCAGCAGTGGAAGACCTAAGGACTAGAGCTGTTCTCCCAGTTTCCAAGGAACAGATCATTCCCTGCTCTCCAAGCTGTCCCCAGGGGGCAGGAGGAGATGAAATGCCTCTAAAATCACCTTGCAAAACCAGCACATCACAACCTGACAAGGGCAGTACAGTAAAGGAAAATATAGGCCGACCTTACTCATGAGCATAGATGCAAAAATCCTAAACGAATCGCGGCAAATCAAACCTCGCACTGTACTGAAAGAACAAAACTCCTTGACCAAGTAGAGTTTACTTCAGAAGTGCAAGCAGGGCTGAACAGGAGGAAGTTAATGATATAACATGTCATGCAAATCTATCTCAAGGTGAAAGAATACAAGAGTTTCCTAGTAGACGCTTCAAGTTGTAATTGACAAACCAAATTTCCATTCATGCTCTAACGAGTCCTTAGAAATGAGGAATTGAAGAAAACTTGCTTCACATGTGACACTTGACTTATGGCATCGGCTCTTAAAGAGCTGAGGCCGCATCAGAGAGACAGAGCCTCAGGCTCACACCAGTCCCTGGAAACGCGGGAGGCCGTGAGAATATCTGTGGCAAAAACACCAGTAGGGGCTGCCTCTCTGCTTCCCGGACCGTCTCTATTCGTGCAAATAGCCACAAATGCACACATTCTCTGCTCTCATTCCTGGTCTTAAATCTAGGTCCCTGATTGGGGGGGGGGGGCGGGGGGAGCAGAGGCCTTCTTTTAAGGACACCACTAGCCAAAGTAATGTTCTTTAATCATCTTGGAAACGGACTGAATTCAAGACTTGATAATAAACCCAGAAAGTGTACACGTGGTTCAGGAGTAGTCCCCGCACGGAGCCCTGAGACCTCCCCGGGGAGTCCCCAGTGGCCTCCTCTTCAGCCTGCAGGTGTTCACTATCCATCATCACCCCACCTTGCCTCTGACAACAGCTGACTCCTGCGTGGAGCGGTGCTGGGGGTTAGCCAAAGAAATCAGTGTAGAGAAAGTCCTGTTTTCCAGAACAGAGGTTACTCACCTGGGTTCCGTGGTGGACGGCAGAGGTCTGAGAAGACCCTGAGTTTTTCTGCAAAACTTTGAAAGAGCGTGTGTGTGCGCATGTGTGCCTTTTAGGGGGGTGGGTGTGGAGGAGCTGATCTATCGCTTTATCAGTTTTCCAAAGAGGCCCATTATCGAGAGAGGGTTTGAAACTCTCCCATAAGAACTGCAGGTGTAGATGTGATCTCACCCAGAAAATACACTGAGGAGGTGGGTGGCCTCAGCCCGGCTGCATGGAAGGGGCTCTGGGGAGAATTGCCTGACAAGAGTCAAAACCACCAAGCCATTCAGGAACAAATGCTCAGACCCAAAACCCAGAGGTACACCTGCAGAGACCTCATGGTCCTGGGGAGAAAACTTGGGATGAAGAATGTGGGGGCTGAATGGGTGACTTCTTAAAGAATACACAAAATCAGGGTTGCTTCACCCTGCAAGGACAGCAGCTCTGAGAGGGACAACGCAAAGGGCCCGTGGACGTCGCGGTGGTGTTCTGTGTGGATGGCCAAAGTGAAAGCACAAATGCAGGGGACTCCTGCAGGAAGCCCTGGAGGCAGCAACGAAACATGCTCTCTGGCAGTGACCAGTGCAAAGGAAAAGGGAGGCATCCCCTTGAAGTGTTCATGGCCTTAATGTCGTGAAGCTGGACCTTGGAGTATGGGGGAGGAGCAAGGAAGGAGCAGAGGGGACACAGGGGATGAGCCCCTGGTCTATGCCAGAGGGATCTCACCTGGTTCTCACAGGAGAGGGGGCCCCCACACGCCACGGAGATGCAGAAAGGAATACCTGAGAAGGGGCACCCGAACAGTGCTTAGCACGTGTCTGCTCACTGGTAAGGATTATTTTTTTAGCATTACTATTTTTTTCTATTTTATATCTCTCAAGTCAACGCGAATGTGACTTTTTCAGGGAAGCTTCTCCTTAACCCCCAGACTATAGTGGGCTCCCTTTCTGTACTCCCGCAGGACCCCATCATCCTCACGACTGTAATTACATGGTATGTGTCAAGTGTCCTGCCCACTAGACTAATTTCCAAGAGGGCAGGAACATTATCTGTCGCCCTCAGAATCCTCAGAGCCCAACACCTGCCTGGCACATGGAAGGTGCTCCGTGCAGGGCTGCTGAGCCAAGGGATGGAATGCTGGAGGTGAGGAAGGCGCCGCGGAAAGCATCTTGTGCACGCCTCCTGGGAGACAGGGAAACTGACACCCAGAGACATACATGGACTCACCCAGGGTCGTGGGGCTTAGGGTAGAGGAGGCAGGCAGAAACACGGCCCCCCTGACTCCACGGGAGGCAGAAGCCTAGAAGCTGCCTTCAGCCATCACACCCCAGCCCTGCCCCCCACAAGGAAACCACACAGACTCATTTGCCTAGGTCAACAACAACAGCAGCAAGACTCCTGGAGGACATGAAAATGAAAAGTGCACCACTCCCTCCGGACCCCACCCTGCTGCCCCTTACACCACCCTGCGCTTGGCAGCCTCCATTGTTGCCGTGCATGGGTTGCTAAGAGATCTTGGTGAGTTTGATGGTGACAGCTGAACAGCCATGCTGAGCATCAGGTGGCTCTGGTCACCAGCCACCAAGTCACTGGTCAGACCTTGCAGGCCAGAGGGGCCAGTGCCCTTGTAGGACATGAGAGACACAGTGAGGATGGAAGGATGGGGCGGCCAGTGCTGCGGGGTTGCGTAAGACTTTAAAGATGATGAGGCTGGATCTGGGAATCCAAGGATGGATTCACGGTCCCCCGGGCAGGCAGAAGAAGCGAAAGGCAATGCGGGGAGGAGGAACAGCACATGCAAAGGTCCAGAGGTTTGCCCGAGCTTCAGGAGATGAAGCAGGCAGGATGACCTGGGCTGGGTGGCGGTGGGCCTTGGTAGCTATGCTAAGACCTTCTCCAGAGGGCAAGGACAGCTCTGAAGGATTTGCACAGATTTGTTGCCTTACATCACCAAGGCAACGGGAGAGAGGCTGGACTAGGAGCTGGGGGAGGATGGAGGCAGGTGTCTTCCACTGAGGACAAACTCCAGAGTTCAAAGCCATGTACCCCAACTGCTAGACCCGGCAGACTCAAGAAGGACCCAGTGTCTGCTCTGTGCCACCAGTCGCCCCCTTCTTCCCATTCATCAGCCACCACCCTCCCATCGCGTGCACCTTGCTACAGCTATACCTCGCTTACCCGGAAGCCACTTAGCTGACCCAACTATCCAGAACCTTCCAGCCACAAGCCTGGAAGGAAACAGAAAAGACCTGTAGACGGCCACGATTCAGGCCCCCAAAGTTATGCTCTGCAAGCCGTGCTCTTCACAGGCACAGGCAGGCTGTCACTTGGGCTGGGTCATCTCTGGTCACCAGCCCAGCTCTGGTGCTTCCTGGCAGTGTGGTCTCGGCCCTCAGTTTCCTCCAGCACGAAATGCGGATAATAGCTGTCGTGGCCTCAGGGTGTGGCTGTGGAGATGAAAGGAAACGGAGAAGTACTAGCCCACTGCCCGACACCATGAGGTTATAGCTAAAGGGGGAAAGGACAAAAAGAAAGATGACAGAAATGTTGTCCTGAGCAGACCCAAGGTACAAAAATGGCAGGGAGAACCGTTTGATATTTTTGAGAAATTATTAAATCACACACCATGTGCTAGATTTAGGAAGGTAAGCAACACATTTTACAAAGATCGCCTTTAAAACTGGATACATTGAAACATTTTGGTGTTTAGAAGGTAGAGCTACTGGAAAAAGTGATGTGGGCAAATTCACTTACAAGAATGACAGAATTCTGTGTGTACCTGTGTACATCGAAAGCATCCCCCCCATATCTGTAAAACACACATCACATTTAACAGAATTGAATAAGATGCCATCGATTGTAAGATGCACTGTTATTCTGTGAGCCACTAAGAAATGTTGCTGCCTATTATAATGGTAAGATGCTGTTGATAGTAAGATGCAACTTGATTTCAGAATTGTTTAAAAAAAGTGAAAATATGCACATCTTCAAATCGATGGAATATCCTAATATATAACATATGTTTACCGTGGGAGTGTCTCATCTTGCCTTCCGGCAGAAGTCAGATGTAATCTTTCCTTTGTCCGCCCCCATCCCAACTATGGCTCAAAACTCACACTTCATGCCTCTCTCCCTTGAGCTGCTGGTGACTACTCTATCTTGCCCCTCTAGAAGCTTCCTCCCTTAAGAAGCTGACCCGGGCTTTCAGCCCACCCACAGCTGAGCCACACAAGCCTTCCGGTTCATGGAAGTCCCACAAGGCTGGCCAGCCCGGCTCCGTGGGGTGAGCCTCTCGGAATGAGGACCAGATCAGCACTATTTGAGAGCTCGTCTGAATCCAAGCTGGGGCCTCCAACGCTGGACTGCCCAGGCAAAGCCGACTGGTTCTCCTCTCCCCACTTCTCAGCCAGTAAACCCGTGATCAACGACTAACCTGGGACTACGGAGCAGCCTCCACTGGGGTGCTTCCCCAACACAACCCCTCCAGTAACCGCACACACGCTTTTCACCCAGTTAGCTTCCACTTGCTTCTTCTCAAAAAAGGGGTGCATGGGAGGGAGGGAGGCAGGGCAGACAGGGGAGGCAGAAGGTCTTCTTCCACTACAGCTTGTGGAGAGAAGACAGTCAGTCTTCCCTTACCTAAGAGACTGGCAGGGGTCTTAAAACCCCAGTGAGGCCTGGCATACAAAGACCCTGAGCTGTGCCCACCGTCCTCGCTAGTTATCCTCCAAAAAGCAAGGGAGGGTATCCTGATGCAAGGAAGAGACAGTTGGACCGTTCACAACTGTCTCCTCTGTCTTCCTGGACCCACGTGGCGGTGGCCACGCGGAGGAAGCAGGTAAGCCCGAGGTGCCCACTCCTTTGTTCTGCAAACATCCAGGGAGCAGCTCCCTGTGCAGCCGCCCTCCTCACACTTTTCTCATCTGATTTTCCCACAGCCCTGTGAGGTCACTTTTAGGGCCCATTCTACAGAGAGGGAAGTGGGCTGGGAGCGGGCTGTACGATGCTCAGGGCCACATAGCTGGGCCCAGCTGGAACCCCCGCCTCCTTTCCCCACCACACAGGGTTCTCAAGCAACAGCGCCAACCTCATCACGTCAGGAGCTTATTCAAATTTTAGAAAAATACCGATTCCAGACCCCACCCTTGGAAAGCTGTGCTGTAGAGGGGGCCTGGAAAATGTGTGTTTTAACAAGTTCTGGGAACCAGTGCCCTACTGGGTGGTCCCCGGCCAGGAGGAAGGGAGGTGTGGAGGAGAAGACAGAGCCACCACGCAGGCAGGAAGAGAAGGGATCCAGACAGGACCCTGGCGCAGACCTGGCCTACTTCTGGCCCTCATTTAGCCTAAACCCACCCCTCGTCTCTGCAGGAGGCTTGTAAGTCACTTGATACCACATCCTGCTGCTTTCATCTCGCCTTCCTTTTCCCTCTGAACAATCTCCTTCCTCCTGCTGACCTGAACTTCTCGCTTATTTACCCCAGGCCAGGGATGGGCCTGCGCGCACGCGCACGCGCACACCCCTGCACACAAGCACACAGAGTCACGCAGGGACACCCGCGGTGTAAACACGAATCCGTGACAGCGCCAAGCGTGCGGTTCTCCGGAAGAGCAGCCACTGTCTGGGGACCCATGCTCGCTAGAGGTCCTGATGGCTAAAGACCCCTGATGCCAAGGCTCACCGAGAGAGCTCCCAGACGGGAGAGCAGACTCCTTGACCCCACGACACAGGGCGGCCTCGAAAGAGGCAGCAGGTGGCTGCGGCCACGCTCCTACCGTAGAGACACGTCCAGCAGTGGCTACTTAGATAAGGATGGACAGTCGCGGGAACGCCCTTGTGCCTCCGGGATTACCGGGCACGCGTGTGTGCGGATCCCGTCCCTGGCAATGGACTCTATTCACGGAGCCAGAAGACAGCAGGATCTCTCCAACCCCCCGCTGCAGCCGCTGCTCTCAGGGCGCACTGCTCCCCGATGGTCCGCGGGCAGCTCCGGCTCCGCCTGGAGCCCCCTCGCGTGCCCTCCGCGCCCCCGCCACACACCTGCAGTCCCCGCTGGGCGCCGAGCCCCTCTCCAGCGGCGACTCCCTGCGACTCTGGGTACCGTCGGGACCACCGCGCCAGAGCTGGAGACGCGCGCGGCAAGTCTCAGCATCTATCCGGGCTCAGCTCCGACGGCGGGCTGGGCTCGGGGCCACGCCGGGGCGGGGCCTGCTCGGGGCGGGGCCTGCTCGGGGCGGGGCGGGGCTGGCCGCCCTGCCGGCCTCTCGCGCCCCCTGGTGGCCGGGCAGCGTCGGCGCGGCCCCAGCCTGGCCCAAGCATCCTCGGAGTCTGGCCTGAGCCCGCAGCCCCGGCCCTGAGCCCGTCTGCCCTCGGAACGAACAGGCCCTGGCCGGGGGCGGCCACGGCCGGAGGGATGCCAGCGCCGACCACCAGCGACACCCCCCTCCCCAGCCCCGCGCCAGGAGTGAGGTGAGGCTGGACCCCGGGAGCGGAAGCGCGGCTTCGGCCCGGCGGGATAGGTGGGCGGAGCAGGAGAGGGGCCTGGGGTGGGGGCTTCGGGGAAGGAGGAGAAAGGGGAAGCTCCGACGTGCTGCTTCCTCCTCTCACTACGACCCAGCGCCCCACTTCCTCCTCCTACTTCTATTTTCTTTGGGAGCTCTTAACCTTTAAAATGTCTGCAACCCCTGCTGTGCAGACGGGCGCCGTGACCCTCACCCTTCGGCAGACACTTTCCTAGAAACACCAGCTGACCCAGACGTCCAGCCCTGCGGCTCCAGCCTCCGGCCTGATTGCCTCACCTTCCATCCCCAGGGCCTGTGACTTCGGCCGTTTCTCGGCCCCTGGAGGCGGGAAGGGGTCGTGTCCAGCGTCGAGGCCCTTTCCCGGCCGCCCCCTGTCTCCCCACTGGCCACGCGGCAGAGGTGGTCTCCCTGGCGCTGGAAGAAGTCTTGGCGGGGTCCCGGAAGCCACAGCACGTCCCTGGGCCTCCGTTTCTTCGTTACAGACTGGGAATGAGGAGGTTGGCTACGGTGCGCACAGCCCTAGCGACGAAAGGACCGCAGTTTATTTCAAGAGTTCACAAAGGGCACGGCTGGAATTTCCATTTCCACCCTTGAATGGGACTCTGTGTCACAATATCTGTTAGACGCGTTCAAAATCGGCCGCGAGATCAGCCGTTATTGTTGGTCAGAAGCCACAGCCCTACCTGAGGCTTTGAGAGATGTGAACGGCAATGATTTTTCTTTTCCTGACTCGCTGAATACCACGAAAAAGCAACTTCCCCCAAAACACAGAAACAGAAAGTACCCTAGGATGAACGCAGAGAACCGGGTCCAGCCTACAGTGAGCGAGGCCGAGGCGTTCAGGACCATCTCGTCCTTCTACGCCTTGTCCGCCCCTCGGACCCTCACACCCACCATTTTACAAATAAGAAACCAGAGCCACAGAGGCTGTGAGAGGATGTGCCCGAGGTTGTACAGCTTGAGAAGGGTGGGCAAGGACTCTGGTTTCCCCAGTCCTTACTTTTCCCACCACAGAAGAGGAGACGGGGGAGGGTGCAGACAGCCCAGAGGTGGCCAAGCAGGGAGGAAGGGGGAGTAGCAGGAATGACACGGCGTGTGCCAGAATAACCGTGGTGGATTCTCAGAGCTCTTGAAAGCTACAGAAAGTGCTGGAGGAGGTATGGTGTCCTTGACTCCTTCCATGTCCTTGGTGTTCCTAAAACTGAAGGTGGAGGAAAGCTGAAGCAGAGGTGCCCATTGGAGTTCACAGCCGGGGACCTGGGCATCCCATGAAGCCCACTTGGTCCCATCCCACATCTCTTTCTTCACCCGCAGGTGTGACCCAGGTGTTAAGTCTGCCTGTTATCCACCCCATCCCACCCCCCCCCCCACTTTCCCACTCAGCTCCACCTGTGTCTCCCATCCCAAGAGGGCAGACCAACAGGGAGATCTGATCAGTACCTGACACCTATTGGCCCAGACTTAGAACTATAGCCACCCAAGACTGAAGCAGACGTCAGACACTCAACCGTCTCCAAGAGCCAAAAAGCTCAGACTCAGGGACAGAACTGGGGAGGTAGTGTTCAGTTACTAGATGACAGCGTTTCACAATAGCATTGTTGATGCTCTGTGAGTTTTGAAACAAACTGTACTGACATTTCAGTCCTTTTTCTCCCCCAGTTCAGTAAGGTTTTCTATCCCCTGTGCATCTTTTCCATAACCTTTTTTATGAGTTTCTTATCCAGTGGCATCTCACATTGTATTCTTTCAACAAGCACACTTGTGTATTAAACATTATAGGAATATTCTTCCCTTCCACCGAGAAATATGCGTTCTCCCGTGTCTCCCAAAGCACATCTCCCTCTTGGCCTCTTTTATTTTTCCACATTTGCTAGAGACATGATTACAAGACATATTTCACTTTCACCTAATTTCATTATAAGAAAAACAACTGCACAAATACAAAACCTGGCAACTGACCCTTGACCTTGATGTCTGGCAACAATACGGTATGGAGACAATAGGATGTAGAAAGGATGCAAATGAGGAGACCTCTAAAGCACCCCCCACCCAGGGGGGCAACTTCAACTCACTGTGACCATGTGAGAATGCAGGGCTGATGTGGTCAGATTTTATAATTTGTAAAGAGAAACCAAAGATTGGAACTCTGAAATCTCCTGATTTTTAAATGCTGGAAACTAATTCAAAACAGTATTTTAAACCCCCTTGCAGGCCAAACCAGACGTGACCTACTGACTTTCAGTTTGTGACATCTGTTCTATGTTATACAGGTGGGAGCTGCACCAGTGAGACCTGCGTTATTCCTGTTAATGTGAGCTAATTTGTTCCCACTGTCTCAGGAGATACAGTTATCGCAAGGGGCTGGGGAGGGGGGGTGTCACTGTTAACAGTTTATTAATATTGTTCATCATGTGAATAGGACACAGGAGAGAAACCATATGATTATCCTAATAAGATGCACCCTGATGAAAACTCTTAGTGATTGGGAATAAAAAGACTTTGTCAAGATGATAAATGTATTTATTTCAATGCAACAGACAATGTGGTACCTAGTGATGACCTGGAATGGATAACATAGTCCTTAATAACAAAGGCAATCCTGTGAAAACGAAAAGCAAAACGAGCATGTCACACTGTGTATAGTGTCAACCATATTCTGAAATTCAAGGAAAAACAATGAGAAGAAAAATAAAGGAGGCATAAATTTGGGAAGAAAGAGGCAAGCTTATTATTATTTGCAAAAGACGTGATTGTGTAGTGAGAAACCCTGGCTAATGGACTGAGGAACATTTAGAACTTATGAGACAGCACAGTAAAGTAGCTGGACACAAAAATAAATATATGACACTCAATAGTTTTCTATACACAGCATTGACCAAATAGAAAAGATAGCTCATTCATCCCAGCAACAAAAAAGCTTAAGAATAGGAAATTCAAGGTACCCAGAATAGCCCAAACAACCTTGAAAAAGAAGAACAAAGTTGAAGGACTCAAGCTCCCTGATTTCAAAACGTACCACAAAGCTACAGATAGATTTATATATCAGTGGAATAAAACTGAGAGTCCGGAAATAAACTCTCACATTTACAATCAATGGATTTTTTGATGAGGGTGCCAAAACAATGCAAAGAGGGGAAGAATTGTTTTTTCAGAAATGATGCTAAGACAATTGACTATCCATATCCAAAAGAAAAGAAAAAGAAAGAGAAAGAAACTGAATCCCTGCTTCACACTACACGTGGAAATTAACTCAAAAGGATTTGAAGACCTAAATGTAAGAGTTAAAACTATAAAACTCATAGAAGAAAACATAGGTGTAAATCTTCATGACCTTGGACCAGGCAATGGTTTTTAAGATATGGCATCAAAAGCACAAACAACCAAAGGAAAAAACAGATGAGGTGGACATCATCAAAATTTAAAACTTTTGTGCTTCAAGGACACCATCAAGAAACAAAAGACAACCTGCAGAATGGGAGAAAAGTTTTGCAAATCATATATATGATAAGGGATTTTAATCTAGACTATATAAAGAGCTCCTATAAATCAACAATTTAAAAAATTGAAAAATGAGCAGAGGATATGAATAGATATTTCTCCAAAGAAGATGTATAAATGACCAACAAGCATGTGAAAAAAATGCTCAGCATTAGTAGTCATCAGAGAAAGGCAAATCAAAACCACAGTGGAAATACCACTTCACACTCATCAAAAAGGAAGACTATAATAAGTGTTGACAGGAATGTGGAGAATTTGGAGCCCACATACATACACAGCTGGTGGGAATGTAAAATGATGCAGATGCTTTGGAAGACAGTCTGGCAGTTCCTCAAAAGGTTAAACAGAGAGTTACCATATGATCCAGCAATTCCACACCTGGGTGCATACCAAAGGGAAGTGAAAACGTGTGCACACGAAAACTTATGTACAGATACCTATAGCAGCGTCATTTATTAGCCAAAAGGTGGAAACAACACAAAAGTCTATCAAATGATGAATGGATACATAAAAGGTTGTATATTCACAAAGTGGAATATTATTTGGCCGTAAAGAGAAATGAGGTACTAACACATGTTCAGCATGGATGAACCTTGAAAACATTATGCTAGGTGAAAGAAGTCAGTTACAAAGGACCACATTCGGTATGATTCCATTTGTATGACATGATCGGAATAGGCAGATCCGAAGAGACAAAGCAAATTGGTGGTTGTCTAGCACTGGGATATTGGGGGAAAATGGGGAGTGGATGCTAACAGGTATGGGATTTCTTTGTTGTGGTGGAAAAGATGTTTAAAAATTGACTGCAGTGATGAGTGCACAACTCTGGATATACTAAAACCCATTTAATTGTACACTTTAAACAGGTGAATTCTATGATGTGTGACTTATATCTCAATAAAGCTGTTATTTTTTAACAACTATAAACTCTATTATGGGATACCAAAGAAGTCTTGATTATTAGAAAAACATTTTATGTTCTGGGATTGGAAAATGATGTTATAAAAGATATCCATTCTTACCCAACAGAGTTTATAAACGATATAAACATAATACAGTTTCGATCAAAGTAAAGCTTTTGGTGGGAAGAGGAGATTGACAAAATGACGTCACATTTCATCATGAAAAATTATTGTGGGAGAATAGCCAGGAAACTCCCTCAGACGTTTAGTCATGAGGGAGGAGTTGTCATTTGAGATGTGAAGATGTTGCATGTATCACAGAGTGAAAACAGATTACATTTCTGGGAATCAGTCTCACAACTGGTATATGAGAGAAAGAGAGTGTGTGTGTGTACATACATACATAGGCTTCTAGATAAAAATGGCAAACAGCACTGATAAAGGAAATAGTTCCTCCCTTTTTAATAATACAGAAATACTGGTTAAAATCTAACAGCAAACCATTTAAATACAAAGCCAAATTGAAAACCAAAAAAGTGAAATCTCCCAGATGGACTGTTGCAGGAAGTAAAGAGATCAATGGGGCCAAATTGGTCAGAAACAAACGCAAGTATCTGAATGTCTCTCATATATAATAGAGAAGATAGGATCAAGTAGGGAAAGCGGGGGGTGGGGGGGAGGGTGGGGGTGGGGTGGGGGGGTGGAATGAATTGGGAGATTGGGATGGCCATATATAGATTACTAATAAGAAAAAAATATCAAAGTGTACACTTTAAATATATGCAGTTTATTGTATGTCAGTTGGATCTCAATAAAAGTTCTTAAAGAAAAAGAAAAGAAGATAGGATCAATTAGCCAATAAATTGGCTAGGACAACTAATTAACCGTTAGGAGAAAAAAGACAAGTGTGGTTTCTACCTCAAATCTTATACCCCCCCATCCTAATTAAAGAGCCATATGTAAAAGTTAAAACAAGGGAAGTCCAGAAGAAGAAAAGGAAATGTGTATATAATATTGGAATTGTGGCTGGCCTTTTAAAGTGTGACGCCAAAATCAGAAATTATGAAGGAAAAGATTGATTTGGATATAGAAAAGTAAAATAACTTCTGTACATGAAAAATCACATAAACATTAAATTAAAAGGCAAATGATATACTGGGGCAAATGTTTGCAATGAGTAATAAAGCATACCATCCTTAATGTAAAATACATTTTTTTACATTAAAAAATTACCTACCCTAAATAAAAGTGGTCTGAGCAGATTACGCAGCTCACCAAAGATATACAAGTAGCCTAAGCATGTGAAAAATGTTTAACTTTATAAGGCAAAAATGTAAATTTAAACAATGAGATATAAACTTCCATCTGACAACCAGGCAAAGATAAGAGAAATTATATTACCCAGAGTTTTCAAACATTTGGAGACCCCAGACTCTCATAAACTCTCACTGTAAGTATAAATTTGGTATTGTGTATCGAAACATATTAAAGTACGTGTACTCTAAAGAGTATTCAGTAATTCTACTTGTAGGAATTTATCTGAAGAAAAAAATAAATCATTCCTGTATGCCCAGGAATATTAATCACTGGTTTGCTTATAATTATAAGCAGTGATAAATTATAAGCAAAATTAGTGTTTAAAAATAGGGAATTAGTTTTAAAATATGGTTAATTTTACAATAGTAAAATATTGTGAGCAATTAAATAACAGTATTACAGAAAAACATTTAATGACATGAAAAGGTGTCCGTGAAATATTAAGTTTAAAATGTAGTTTCAAAATAGTATATAACTTTCTGACCTAGAGATTACATTTCTGAGAATTAGTCTCACAAAAATTTTTGTATATGAGAGAGAAAAGAGAGAGAGAGAATGTGTGTGTGTGTGTGTGTGTGTGTGTGTATACATACATCTGTAGGCTTCTAGATAAAAATGGCAGACAGTACTGATAAGGAAAATAGTTTCTCCCTTTTTAATAATACAGACATACTGGTTAAAATCTAACAGCAGACAATTTAAATACAAAAGCCAAACTAAAAACCAATGAAGTGAAATCTCCCAGATGAACAAACATACCAAAAAAAAAAGCTCACTCACACTGCAAAAAACCAAAAAAACAGCAAGAAAGAGGAAAAAAGAAACAGAAAAAGTGAGACAAACAGAAACCAAGCTAAAATGGTAGAAACAAGTTAAAAGATACCAATAATCATGATGAATGTAAGTGAGACAATGTGACAATTAACAGTCAGAGATTGCTGGATTGGATAAAATAAAATCCAGTTATTTGCAGCTCATATTAATATCTGAGATATGAAGACACCAAGGTTGAAAGTAAAAGGATGAAAAAAGAAATACCAAGCAAACATTAACTAAAATAAAGGTGATTATTTGTCTTAAATCCAGAGTAGAATAGACTTAAGTATCATTAGAGTAACAGATTCTGGTGGTTTCATTTACCAACAGATAAATCTAAATCTGTACAAAACTAATCTTAAAAATCTAAAAAATATATAAAGTGGTAATTAATTGAACTACATGAAGAAATTGAGAAAGGCTCCATTATTGTGGAAGATTTCAACAAGCCTCTCTGTGTTCTTAGTACTTCAAAAGATAAAATGTAGTAAAGCTGTAGAAGATTTGATCAAAAACAAACTGGATTTGATGAACACAGCACCCTGCACCCGATAATTTAAAAATCACATTCTTCTCAAGCACACATGCAGCAATGACTGAAATCATCACATGCAAGACCACAAGCAAGTCTTAACAAATTTCAAAGAATTGATGTCATGCAGACCACATTCCCAGACCACAGTGCCATTAAGTTAGATGTCAACAACCAAGACAGTTTAAAATTACCATAAACCTTGATATTTCTGAATAGCCCTTCGGTCAGAAAAAAAAATCACAATGGAAAAAATGTTTAATATTTAGAAGTGAATGATAATAGAAAATATTACGTATCAAAACTTGTGGGATACAGTAAAAGTGGTAAATAGAAGGAAATTTATAGCCTCCTAAATGCTAATCCGAAAAGAAGAAAGGCTGAACTTAATTAGCTAAGTTTCTAAGAAGTTAGAAAAAGGATAACAGAATAAGTCCCCACCCTGCCCCCAAAAAGGGAGATAAAAATAAAAGCCAAAATCAAATAGAAAACAGAGAGACCAAATAAAACCAAAAGATGGTTCTTTGAAAAGACAAACACATATCTGGTAAGATAGATAAGGAAATAGAAAGCACAAGAAAATAATATTAGGATTGTAAAAGGAGATGTAACTACACATACGGTGAAGGTTATGAAAATTATAATACAGTTGTTCAATAACTTCATGCTAATGCATTTTAAAACTTAGATGAAATGGGAATTTTCTTCTTAGAAAAAATTGCAATAAAACTAACTCAAGAAGAAATAGAATGCCTACAGTTCCACAACTTATTAAAATATCGAAGCAGTAATTTAAAATGTTTTCACACAGACAATCCCAGACCCAGGTGATTTTACGGGTGAGTTCTAGCAAACTTCCAAGGAACAGTACGTTTGAAATGTATGCTGACGGTTTCAGACGACTGAAGAAGAAGGAATAGTCCCCAGGTCATTTTATAAGGGCACCGTAACCTTGATATCCAAACTCAATAAAGATGGTAGAAAAAAGGAAAATTATAGGCCAATCTTATTTGTGAATCTAGATGCAGAGGTATTAGGAGGCTGAAAATGACTATGTGTTATGACCACTTGGGTTTATCCCAGGAATACAAGGAGTAATGTCTGTGGCACAGACATTAGCAAATTCTGTGGTGTTGTTCAACATATAAACAGTGTAAAAGGAGAAATATCGTGAAAGTATCTGATTGGATACTGAGAAGGTATTTGGTAAAATTCTCAATTTATGGGGAAAAAAAAACCCCACCTCTTAGAAAACTAGCAATAGAACTCCCTTAACCCAAAATAGGGTATCTATCTTATTAAAACAGTTTTAAAAAGAAAATATTGGAAGCATCTCTTTAAGGTCAGGTACAAGCTACAACATAGATAAACCTTGAAAACTTTATTCTAAGTGAAAGAAGCCATTTACAAAGAACCTCATATTGTGCGATCCTATTTACATGAAATGTTCAGAATGGGCAAATTCATAGAAACAGAAAATAGTAAATTGGTGGTTGCTTAAGGGTGGGATGTCTGGGAAAATGGGAAGTGACTGCTGATGGGTATGGGGTTTCTCTTTTGGGGAGATGGAAATATCTATTTTAGTAATGGCTGCACCACTCAATGTACAAAAAAAAATTTTAGTTGTATACTTTATTTTTTAACTTATTGGCTGCATTGGGTCTTCATGGCTGTGCGCAGGCCTTCTGTGTTTGCGGAGAGCAGGGGCTACTCTTCATTGCAGTGCACGGGCTTCTTATTTCGGTGGCTTCTCTTGTTGCAGAGCACAGGCTCTAGGCGCCCCAGCTTCATTAGTTGCGGCGCCTGGGCTCAATAGTTGTGGCTGGCGGGCTCTACAGTGCAGGCTCAGTAGTTGTGGCACACAGGCTTAGTTGCTCTGTGGCATGTAGGATCTTCCCGGACCAGGGATGGAACCCGTGTCCTCTGCATTAGCAGGTGGATTCTTAAGCACTGCGCCACCAGGGAAGTCCCCAGGGTAATGTTTTAAGTGCATAAAATAAAACACATAGGACTCAAAAGAAAACAATTATATTGTATTACAGCTTTAATATAAATAAAACAAATTGGAAATCTGATAACTTATGTGCTTTTTTTTAATGTGCTAAATAAATAACATGCTCCAGGGGCAGAGATAATAGCTGGCATAATCTCAAAGCAGTGATAAATATAAATGATATTTCAAGTTATCTGCAGCAACTGTAATGTGATATAAAAATACCTGTTAATTTATCGGTGATAAAGTCACAGGTTCTGTTTACTGGCACCCCTGTGGTTTGTTGCACACGTCCATTATTAACGGAAATGCTTGATTTCAGTTGGCGGTGGGTGAAAATGAAGATGTATATTTTTCCCCTCTAAATTCGGCAACTCCGGGTTAAGAACCCTGACATGTGAATGGAGACTTACTCCCACTAGGGGGTGCTGGTATTTTAGAAAGAGGAGTTTATGCCTCTTGCTGAGGGAGAGTAAACTACCCATGACAGAGTCTCCTGCCCTTTTCTCTGGCAGGGCTCCGACCTCACAGCCTCAGACCATCTCCTCTTCGTTACCTGCTCACCTCCAAACCCGCACAGGCACACTCTGTTGACCGTGGAGGTGTAACACTTGGTGTAATTATCTGTGACATACACAGAGTCTTCCTGGGCACGAACCACCTGCCAGCCAGCACTCAGAGGGGGTTGCCAACACACTGGGTGCCATTCAAGGCTGCTCAGGCCTAGGTCCTTGGCTGTAACCATAGCCCTGACTCCAGGCCAGCAGGGCCAAAAAAGAACCCACAGGCATATCACAGGCTCTGGTTTCAGTGTCAGCTGCTCAGGCCCTGCCATCTTTCCTTCTGTGGCTGGTGGGGAGCCAGGCCTCACAGGGGCGGCCTCTGATGAAATCTAAGGAGGGCCAATAGCCTTCTAAGTGTTTTCTGTGTAAGATGTCATTTAATCCACATGACAACCTTAAAAAGTCAGTACTATTGTTATCTCCACTTTGGAGATGAGGAAATGGAGGCCCAGAGGCTAAATAACTTGCCCAGATGCACGTGTTAAGTACTGGCAGGGCTGGGGTTTCTAAAGCCTGTGGGCTGGGGTCTGCTCCTTAACTACCCACGCTGCCTCTCAAATGATTTCAAAGCTGATAAAGGCAAGATAAAGAAATTTCCCCCAAAAAACATAAACTTAGAGGGTTTGTCACCCCTATATCTGCCTTACAAGAAATGCTAGAAAGAGTTCTTTAAGCCAAAACAAAAGGACACTAATTGGTAACATGAAAACATGTGAAAATATATAACACACTGGTAAAATAAATAGTCAGATTTAGGATACTCTGATACTGTAATATGGTGGTGTGCTAACCACTTAATCCTAGTATAAAGATTAAAGGATAAAAGTATTTAAAATAGCTATGGCTACAATACCTTGTAAGTTGTAACAGCTTAAAATAGACTGTTATATCTGTAAGATGTTCAAGTAAGCCTCAAGGTGACTGCAAAATAAAATCCTATAGTAGATACATGCAAGATGAAGAGAAAGAAATCAAAGTATACTACTACAAAAAAACATCAGTTCACAAAGGAAGACAGCAAGAGAGAACAAAAGAACTATAAAACAGCCAGAAAACAATGAACAAGATGGCAATAGTAAGTCCTTACTTATTGATAATTACTTTCAATATAAATGGATGAAATTGTCTAATCAAAAGGAATAGAGTAGCTGGATGGATTAAAAAAAAAAGACTCTGCTGCCTATAAAGGGACTCATTTCTGCTTCAAGGACACACATAGGCTCAAAGTGCAGGGATGCAAGCTTCCCTGGTGGCTCAGTGCTTAAGAATCTGCCTCCCAATGCAGGGGACATGGGTTCGGGCCCTGGTCCAGGAAGATCCCACATGTCGCAGAGCAACTAAGCCTGTGTGCTGCAACTACTGAGCCTGCACTCTAGAGCCCGTGAGCCACAACTACTGAAGCCCGTGTGCCTAGAGCCCATGCTCTGAAACAAGAGAAGCCACCGCAATAAGAAGCCTGCACACTGCAATAAAGAGTAGTCCCCACTCTCTGCAACTACAGAAAGCCCGCACGCAGAAACGAAGACCCAATGCAGCCAATAAATTAAAAAAATAAAAGAAAAAAGAAAAAAATAAATAAAATTTAAAAAATAGAATAAAATTTAAAAATTAAAAAAATAAGATAAAAAAATTAAACTGACAACAGCAACAGCAACAAAAAACAAAGTGCAGGGATGGAGAAAGATATTTCATGAAAATAGAAACCAAAAGAGAGCAGGGGTAGTTACACTTATATCAGACAAAATGGACTTTAAAATAAGTCAAAAACTGTAACAAGAGACAAAGAAGGTCATTATGTAATAATAAAAAAGTCAATTCATCAAGAGGATTTAACAATTGTAAATATATGTGCACCCAACATCAGAGCACCTAAATATATTAAGTAAATATTAACAGATCTGAAAGAAGTGGTAGGAAACAAAACAATAATAGTAAGGGACTTCAGTACCCCACTTTCAACAAGGGATCGATCATCCAGACAGAAAATCAATAAGGAAACATTGGACTTGAGCTATAGTTTAAGCCAAATAGACCTAACAGTCATATACAGAACATTCCATTCAACAGCAGCAGAATGCAAATTCTTCTCTGGTACACCGAAAACATTCTTTGGGATAGATAACATGTTATGTCACAAAACAAGTCTTAGCAAATTTTAAAAAGCTGATATACCAAGTATCTTTTCTAACCACAATGGTAAGAAACTAGAAATTACTAACAAGAGGAAAACTGGAAAACTCACAAATATGTGGAAATTAAACAACACACTCCTGAACAATCAGTGGGTCATGATAAACTCAAAAGGGAAATAAAAAATATCTTGAAACAAATGAAAATGGAAATACAATGTACCAAAAGTGATGCAGCAAAAGCAGTGCTGAGGGAATTTTATAGTGATAAATGCCTACATTTTATAAAAGCTCAAATAAACAGCCTAACTTTACAGACCAAGTCCAAAGTTATCAGAAGGAAGGAAACAAAAAAATCAGAGTAGAGATAAATAAATTAAATAGGAAAGCAATAGAAAAGATCAACAAAACTAAGAGTTGTTTTTTTAAAAAGATAAACAAGACTGCTTAGTTAGACTTACCAAGAAAAGAGAGGACTCAAATAAATAAAATTATAAATGAAAGATGAGACATTACAATTGCTACTACAGAGATACAAAGGTACATAAGAAACTATGATGAACAAATTGGACAGCCTAGAATTCATGAATAAACTTCTAGAAACATACAACCTACCAAGTCTGAACCATGAAGAAGTAGAAAATCTGAACAGACCAATAATTAGTAAGGAGATTTAAGCAGTAATTAAAAACCTCCCAACCAAGAAATGCCTAGGACCAGATGGCTTCATGGGTGGATTCTACCACACGTTTAAGAAAGAATTAATGCCAGTCCTTTTCAAACTCTTCCAAAAAATTGAAGAAGAGGGAACACTCTCAAACTCATTTTACGAGGCCAGCATTACCTTAATGCCAAAGCCAGACAGGGGTACTACAAGAAAAAACTATAGGCCAATATCCCCGATTAATACAGATGCCAGCATTCTTAACAAAATACTAGCAAACCAAATTCAACAGCACAGAAATACAAAGAGAGAATGGAATTTATCCCTGGGATGCAAGGATGATTCAACATATGCAAATCAATCAATGTGATATACCACATTAATAGAATGAAAGACAGAAGTCACATGATCATCTCAATAGACGCAGAAAAGGCATTTGACAAAATTCAACATCATTTCATGACAAAGACTCAACAAATTGGGTATAAAAGGAACATACCTCAACATAATACAGGCAATATATGACAAACCCACAGTTAACATCATACTCATCGGTAAAAGGTTGAAAGCTTTCGCTCTAAAATTAGGAACGAGACAAGGGCATCCACACTTTTTTTTTTAATTTATTTATTTTTGTTTTGTTTTGTTTTGTTATTTTTGATTTTTTTTTCTTTAAGAACTTTTAAGGGCATCCACTCTTAGCACTCCTGTTTAATATAACACTAGAAGTCCCAGTCAGAGCATTTAGGCAATTAAAAGGAAATAAAGAGCATCCAAATTAGAAAGGAAGAAGTAAAACTGTCTCTTTCGATGATGATCTTGTATATAGAAAACCCTAAAGACTCTATCCAAAAAACTGTTAGAACTAATAAATGAATTTAGTAAAGTTTCAGGATACAAAATCAATATACAAAAATCAGTTGTGTTCCTATATGTTAACAATAAACTATCTGAAAAAGAAATAAAGAACTCAGTCTCATTTACAGTAGCACCAAAACCAATAAATCAGGAATAAATTTAACCAAGGTGGTGAAAGATCTGTACACCTAAAACTTTAAGATATTGATGAAAGAAATGGGAAGAAAACACAAATAAATGGAAAAAGTCCTGTGATCATGGATCAAAAAAGCCAATATTGTTTAACTATCCATAGTACATAAAGCCATCTCTAGATTCAATGCAATCCCTATCAAAATACCAATGACACTTTTACAGAAATAGGAAAAAAAATACTAAAATTCTTATGGACCTGCAAAAAACTCTGAATGGCCAAAGCAATCTTGAGAAAGAAGAATGAAGCTAGAGGCATCACACTTCCTGATCTTAAAATGTATTACAGAGATATAGTAATCAAAACAGTATGGTACTGGCATAAAAACAGGCACATGGATGAATGAAACAGAATAGAGAGCCCAGAAATAAACACACACATATATGGTCAACTAATGTTTGACAAGGGAGCCAAGAATAATCAATAAGGAAAGGATAGTTTCTTCAATAAGAGGGCTGGAAAAACTGGATGTTCACATGCAAAAGAATACAATTGGAATCCTATCTTACACTACATACAAAAATTAACTCCAAATGGATTAAAGACTTAAACATAAGACCTGAAACCATACAACTCCTAGAAGAAAACATGGGGAAAGCTCCTTGACATCAGTCTTGGATTTTTGGATATTTTTGGATGATTTTTTAGATATGACATTAAAAGCATAAACAACAAAAGCAAAGTCAACAAGTGGGACTACATCAAACTAAAGAGCCCAGCTAAAGAAACAACAGCAACAGCACAAAAATAAAGGGGAACCTACAAAATGAGAGAAAATATTTGCAAACCACCCATCTTTAAAGGGGCTAATATCCAAAACATCCAACAAACTGATACAACTCAATAGCAATAAACAAACAACCAGATATTCTAAATGAGCAGAAGACTTGAATAGACATGTCTCCAAAGAAGACATATAAATGGCCAACAGGTATATGAAAAGATGTTCAAGTAATCAACAGGGAAACGCAAATCAAAACCGCAATGAGATATCACCCCCCACCTGCCAGAATGGCTATTGTCAAAGTGACAAGAGATAACACATGGGGAGAATGTGGAGAAAAGTCCACCCTGGTGTACTATTGGTGGGAATTTAAGTTGGTACGGCCACTACGGAAAACAGTATTCAAAAAATTAGAAATAGCAGTTCTGTATGAGGGGTGGGGGAAATGGGGAGATGTTAGTCTAAGGGTATAAACTTTCAATATGTGATAATAGATTCTGGGAATCTAAGGTATGACTGGGTGACTATAGTTCTCAATACTTTATCGTATACTTGAAAGTTGTTAGGAGGGTAGAGATTTAATTTTCTCATCATAACAACAACGACAACAAAATGGTAATTGTGTGAGATGAACAACATGTTAACCTTATTGTAATAAGCATTTCACAGCATACGTGTATCAGATCATCACATTGTACACCTTACATTTACCCAATATTGTGTGTCAATTATATCTCAATAAAGCTGGGGGAAAATTAATTTTAAAAAAGGATACAGCCTCCTGAGCCAGATGACCTGAGTCCAAATGCAGGCTCTGCCACTCTGTAGCTGTGGGACTTTGGGATAATTACTTAACCTCTCTGTGCCTCTGCGTCCTCTTTTGTGAGACGGGGCTGACAGTACCTTATTTCATAGCACTGGGGGCATTGGCAGAACTAACCCCTCTAAAGTTCTGGGTGCAGAGTGAACAATCCGCACATGTTGACTGTTATTATGATTTTCTGACCACTCCAAGCTGCTGTCTGACCTCAGGCCTTCACCTGCGCTGTTCCCGCTACTGGGAAGGCTCCTCCCCACTCCCCTCACCTGGCTAACACCTTCTCGTCCCTCGGGTTTCAACATGATGTCACCTCCTCTGTGATGCCCCAGCCCCCTGTCCCACCCCGCCTTTGTGATACTCCTTCGCATGGCTTCTATATTACTTGTAATGTTCATCTTAGCTGCAATCACATAGCTGTTTGTGTTATTGTTTACTGAATGCCTAACTTGTCCCCATAGGCTGTACATCCTAGGAGAACAGGGACTGTGTCTGCCAGATTCCCCCTGCACCCAGAGTGCCTGGCGTACAGGAAGTGATCACCTAACGTCTGTGCACTGGATACACCACGTAGGCTTACGGCTGCAGGTGCACGGATGCCTCAGTGAGGAGCCATCTGGACTGGTGTCTGCAGAGCAGAAATACACAGAGTCACAGGCTTCTGACCCTTTTGTTTGATGATGGGAAGCCTCCTGGGCCCTTCAGCTGCCCTTCTTAGACCAGAGAGTCTGGGAGGGAATTCTTGAGGCGTCAAAACCTGTGTCATAGATGACCAGCTGGCCCCGAGTCATCAATTGGCAGGAGCGATGGAATGTGTACAGAAAGATGCAGCTGCCCTGCTCAGGAGAGATGCAGTCTTGCTTTGCTAAACCAGCTGAATTCCAAGAATACCAGCGGGGGGATTGGGTCATGTCATACCTGCCTCTCGAGACAAACAAGCTGAACGTTGGGGCTGGGAGTGGGGAACGGGTGCCATAGCTGCCGGGAGAAAGGAAGGGCCAGATGCAAGGACCGGAACATGCCCCATAGCGGGTGGAGGTGGACGTAATTAATGGAGCCAGTGAGCAAGCCCCTACGTGCCAGGATGTCAAAACCTTGTCCCCAGGAGCCCTGGGCTTGCTGGCCCCATCCCTGAGAAAGCAGAGCAAGAATAGCTTGAGATTGACATGCCAAGCAAATGTACAGCAGGAAATTCTCATAAGCCAGGGGTTTGCTCAGAGGCCCTGGCCCCTGTGGCTAAAAATCAGGATTATGTCTGTGCTGATTTACTTCCCAGCTGGGTTTTAGGAAAAGCCTCAAACAGACCACTGGGTTGTGCCCGAGATTGGCAGGCGAGACCAGCCTCCCTCCTCAGGCCTCCCCTTCCTGGACAAAGAAGGGAGACACTCAGACGCAACGGCCCCATCCCACAGCCTCCCTCTCTCTGGAACCCCCTTCGAGTCCCGGCTCTGGTCCCAGACAAGTGTATTTGTGTAGACTAGAGAAAATCCAATGCCTTTTACAAGTTGAGCCCTAAGCAGGTCGAGTGCCAGCTTTGCTAGAAATGCCCAAAGCAATTTTGACCCCGGACCAGTAGTTCTCAGTGGAGATGCTATTGTTCAATTGAAAATTTGTGGTGAAGTGGTTTTTTCTGTCACAGTGATGGGCGACACCACTACTATTTAGTACTCAGAAACCAGAGGTGCCAGACATCTGCACTGCACATAGGGGACAATCACAACACAACTTCCTGTACAACTTTTAAATATCCCACTGGACATTCACAAAGACAAAAAACCACCTGTGCCCGGAACCTAGTTTTATTTTGCCTGTTAACACAAAGGACTTATTTTGTCTTGATTCACAATTTTAACACACACTAACATTTCCAGAAGGGCAACTTGACCGACAACTGCTGACCACTTTGGAAAATCGCATAGCAACGCCACTCGAGGTGTTTGAACCACCAGAGCAATACACCTCTATCAGAGACTATTTATTCCTGGGGTCTTCTTGGCGATTCCAATCATAGATGCACGCATTCCACTATTTCCTTATGACCTCTAATGTCGTTGTGTCCAAGCATTTGCATATTGAAATGCAGCTATTTTACTTACATGACTTTCTTTTTATTTCCTCCTTATATTCCCATCAGGGCATGATATTGACACGGGGGAGAAATTATGTGTGTTGGAAACTATATTGTCTATAAATTTCATTTCAGGATGATAAGGAAGAGTGTTACCAAATATGTGCAATGAAAAGCAGGAAGATGCTGTGGGAAAATACACGGGGCCTCACCGCCTTGATTGGATGTCAGGACATGAGCTGGTATGTAGCTAATATCTTACCCAGACCATGCATTTTAATTTGTACATGTGCACTGGTTTCTCTGGATTGGAGAGAACTTTTTTGACCCGTGAGTGGCACTGATTAGAGAAATTTGTGGCACCGTAGGTGCTATTACTATATATAGTTCACACATGGAGATGCAACCGGCAGCACTCTTTGCCTGGTTTATCAAAGTCGGGTTAACTGTGCAAGGGGCCCCGGGGCCCTTTCCGTTGCCTGAAGTGGTGCGGTGGTGCCACCTAGTGGGACATGGTCTGTGCTTTAACCTGCGGATGGATAACAGTAATACCCGAGTAACATCATCAAGCAACACTTACAGGGTGCTTCTCACATGCTGTCATTTTACAGATATTCACTCACTTAATCCTGACATAATTCCTATGAGATAGGCACTGTTATCCCCATTTTGCACATGGGGAAACTGAGGAACAGAGACTATCAGGTAGCTTGTGAGAGGCAGGGCTGGGATTTGAACCCTGGAGGCCTGCAGGGCCACCTGAAGCCATTTGGAGGATTTCCAAAAGAGAGGAAGAAGAATAGAAAGTTAAAGCCTAAATCTTGGGACTTGCCTCGCGGTCCAGTGGGTAAGACTCTGTGCTCCCAATGCAGGCGCCTGGGTGCGATCCCTGATCGGGGAACTAGACCCCACATGCATGCTGCAACTAGGAGGTCCATATTCTGCAGCTATGAGCTCACATGCTGCAACAAGACCCTGCACAGCCTAAAAGACAAACAAACGAAAAACAAAACAAAACAAAGTCTTAGGACAGATCCAGAAAAGTCTTGCCTTTGTATGGCCAAGGAAATCTTTGTGCGTAAGTGTGAGGAGGGTGCTCGATTCCTTGGGCAGATTGTAGGGCTCTGAAACGGCTAATCCCCCAGTTATACTGTAGCTTCATGAGAACACACAAAGTGCTTTTTTTAATATAACATCTGTATTGAGATACAATTCACATACCATACAATTCATTTAAAGTGTACAATACAGTGCTTTTAGTATATTCACAGAGTTGTGTAACCATCACCACAATCAATTTTTATCATCCCCCAAAGAACACCCACTCCCATGAGCATTCACTCCCCACTACCCCCAACCCCCAGCCCCAGCCCCAGGCGGCCGCAAACCTATTTTCTGCCTCTATGGTTCTGCCTATTCTAGACATTTCATAATAAATGGAACCATATAAGATGTTACCTTGGGTGACTCGTGTCTTCCGGGGCATACTGTCTTCAAGGGGCACCCATGTTGTAGTGTGTGTTAGTACTCCATTCCTTTTTATGGCAGAATAATATTGTATTATATTGATAAGCCAGGTTTTATTTGTCCGTTCATCAGTTGATGGACATTTGGGTGGTTTCCACTTTGGGGCTATTATGAATAATGTTACTGAGAATATTTGTGCAGGTTTTTGTGTGGACATATGGTTTCATTTCTCTTGAGTGTATACCTAGGAGAGGAATTGCTGGATTCTATGGTAACTCTCTGTTTAACCTTTTGAGGAACTGCCAGGCTTTTCCAATGGCTGCACCATTTTTTCCCCTCCCACCAGGAAGGCAAAAGGGTTCCAATTTCTCCACATCCTTGCCCACACTTGTTATTGTCTGTCTTTTCCATTAGAGCATCCTACCTGGTGTGAAGTGGTATCTCACTGTGGTGGGGCCAGTGCTTTTCAGACTCCCAGGGCGTTGAAGCTGGGTGGGACCACCGCCATCACGTAGCCCAATTTTTTCACTTTACAGGCGAAGTGGTGAACGTGGAGAGAGAAGGGACTAACCCTAGGGCACAATTAGTAAAGGAGGCAGTAATAGAGCCCATATATTTTTTTCTTTTAAGAAAGTAAACTAAAGCCTGATGGCTCCCCAAAGATGAAAGGCTCTGAATGATGTTATTCTCTAAAAGCTAGGAGAAATTTCTGCAACTATAAAAATCGGAAGATGGAGAATCAATAACTAATAGTCGAAAAGAGTCACTTCATGGATCCTCTAGATCTCAGATCACAGATCCAAGTATTTCCACTTGCTTCCCTGTTTTAGGCTAAAAACATCCCTATCTTGCAGAGCTGTACGTGTAAATAAAGCATGGGCCCTATATCCTATAGGATCCTATACCTGACTAGCGTCTGTAGAAGTTAATAGAGACATTTGTTGACATGCAGAGACTCAAAAAGTCCACCACCCACATGCCCTCCCCCCCACCCAAGGGTTACTCAAAGTAGGTTTCAGTTGTGTGAGAAATTAATGAAAATAAGGAACTCAGGAATAAGGAAGACGTTTATATAAAAGAACGAAGATAAAACCTGAGTTAACTCTTAATGAAGTTTGAAATCTCAACAAATGTCAAAAAATAATTTTTGAAAGAGAAGACACATGATGTAAAATTTTAATAATGGCCTGAAGCTAGAATCGCCGTTTATGCCTGCAAACGTGTGCCCTGCAGCGATGGTGAGCTCGGCGGAGGGTCCCCAGGTGCCGGCAGCGCGCTGAACTCAGCCCCCCGCGCTCAGGAGGAGGCACTGGAGAGAGCGTTGCCCTCTGCGCGTCCCAGGCCGACCCCTGCTTCTCGCCTGCTGAAGGAGGAGTTCCTTCAGCCATCCCTCGGGTCCTCTTAAACTTCTGTTTCAGGAGTGTGAATGCCACATTTCCCTAGTTTTAAGTGGGGACGGTTCTCTATTTTCTCGCTTCAGTCATTTCGGCAGTGACTGGGGGAGGCGTGTCACTCGCCATCTTGGATCAAGGGCGAGAGGACCAGTTTCGCACGGACTTAAGGCGCGTCCTGGGGTGATGACAGTGGGGACAGAATCGCACGTGCTCGGACAAGACTTCCCAATCCTCGCCTCTTCCTCCCCCGCCCCCCAACATCCGTCCAAAGAGAGATCCCTCCATCCACCAAAGCCAGAGTGGTAGGATGGGTGCCTTCCTCTTGAGCATCCCCGCGCCGCACAGCACACCCATCCCGTGCTCCAGTGCTGGGCTCCACACCGCTGGAGCGGGCGCGGCGGGGCGCCGAGTGCGAGCCAGCGGCTGGGTTCTGCCCGGGGCGGGCTGGGGAGCAGGGTGGCCGCGGGGGTGCGGAGCCGCGAGGGCCCGGCCGGCCTGACACCACCTGGCGGAGTCTCGGGGAAGAGTCTTAAAGGCGCGCGCTCCCCGAGCCCAGCGCACTCCAGCGGGAGCCGCCGAGAGCTCGCCTCCCTCTCCGGCCCTGCGCCTCGGGAGGTAAGTGCGGTCCGCCGAGCCGGAGTCGGGGCCCGCTGGGGCGGCCCCGGGCGGCTCCGCGCTCGGGAAGCTCGGGCCGGGGCCGCGGTGGCCGGGCGGCGCCCAAGTTGTTTGAAGGCCTCGGAGGGCAGCCGGAGCGGCGAGCGCCTGGGCGGGGACGGCGGGGCTGCGGCGGGCCGGGGACGTCTGGGGGCGTCCATCTGCGGTGATGATGCCGGGGAGGTACCGGCGCGCGGCGCACGCTCTGGCCTCGGCCCCGCGCCCCGCGCACTTGGCGCGCTGCGGCCGCGCCCCCGGCGAGCCCAGCCCATGGGACCCGCCACCTCGGCTCCGCGCTTTGCCGCCCGCCCCGGGGCCCCGCAGCCCGGTCACCCCGCGGTCGCGCCCGGTCACGCCGGCAGGTCGCGCTCGGCGGCCGGCCAAGCCCGCCCCGTCCCCGCCGCGCCCGCGCCCGCGCCCGCGCCCGGGGCCACCCCGCCCGGCCTCTCGGCGCTGCGCCCCTCGCCTTCCCCAGCTCCAGTCGCTCGCTATTTTCACACCTCCCGGTGCCCCGGCCCCGGCGCCTGATTCAGTGCTTAGTAATTAATTTGGCGTTTCAGAATGGTCAGCGGGCTGGATAATGGGCGCATTCATCCCCCGGGCTAATCTGAACAGAGGTGGGAAGAAAGGCTTTCACAGACAGAAAATGCCATTCGCTGAGCGCTCAAAGGGGCTGTCACTCCCAGAATAAATCGCCGCCGCGCCCGCCGGCTCCTCTGGCCATTTCCATACAGCCCGGCCCGCGCCGCGGACCCGCCGGCCTCGGCCTCGGCTCCCGGGAATCACTCACTCGACTGCCTTCGACGGGAAAGTCGGGCGAGAGCGAGACCCAGGCGGGGCCCGAGGGGAAACGGGGAAGCAGGGGGCTCGGGCTAAGGCCGCAGGGGACAAAGAGCTTGATTAGAAAATCAAATGCTAAACTAGAAGGAGGCGCAGCTAATCCGAGGCGCGGACCTTGGAGCTGGGCTGGGAGAGCGGCGGTCCCAAACCCCGCGGTTCGCCAGAGAGGAGCACCCGCGGCCCAGAACCGTCCGCGGCTCCCCGCGGGTCACACAGCAAGCATCTGGATCTCCAAATTGTACATGGAATCCAGGGCACAAGCCGAGACGTAGAGCCAGGGCCCGCTGGTGCAGCCCTGACCCTCACCAGACGTTTGATCCCGGGTTGCCCGCGACATCAGCTCTTTGCCTGCGGGCCTGGGGAGGTGACACCGTGCCCTCCGCGGTCTCCAGCTCGACACTCCTGCTGCGACCCTGCGGTCTGCCCCGGAGCATCAGCTGAGCGAGCGACGGCGGCTTTATCCTCAGACCCCAGCGAGTGTTGGGTACAAACGGTCTGCGGGCTCTGAAAGCTGGGGCCTCTCCCGGCGGCGCCCCCTGCCCTCCCGCGGAGGAGGCTCGTGCGCTACAGGCGCAGTCCTAATCTTAGCGACGACAGTGCCCCGACGGCGCCCCCGGCCCGGCTGCAGAGCCTCGGGGTGGGCAGGGCCGGCTTGGCTCTCTCCAGGGTGAAGCTCCTGGCACTTGATTTTCCTGTCCTGGGGGCTCACCGCGCGTCCACCTCGCGGGGCGGATTTGGCCCTGGGCCCTTCTGACCGGTGGGACCCTCCCATCGGGGGAGAGAAAGAGCTCTGGCCCTAAGGTCCAACCTCAGCTCGGCTGAGAGGCTGGAACGACAAGGGAAGTAGCTGGCAGGAAGAGGCGTTTCTGGAATGGCCAGATGGATGTCCCAGGGTGTGTCAGGGATCAAATCCCCATGGCTCACCAACTTCTGAGAAGTCCCTCCTCCCTTCTGAGTCTCAGTTTCCTTGTCTGCCGAAGCAAGGATGAAATGAGATCACACTTGGCTCCAAGCGTGGGGCCCTCAGTAGAAGGATTCCACACACCACTCAGCCCACCAGCGGCACACTCTCCAGGCACCTCCCCAAGTCTTCACCAACACCTCTCCTCGGAGTTTAAGGACTCCCTGGATTTTTTCTCAGGCTGCTGCTTCTGAGTTCTGGTAGCCAACTCTCCTTGAAACCACACAGTCTAAGAGCTGGAAGGGGACTTTCAAAGATTCCCAGGCCATCGTACAGATGGGGATACCCAGATCGAAGTGGCTGGCGGGTGTCATCCAGATAGTTAGTCAGAGGACTTGAACTGGAGAGGATTTCATGCAGAGAAGTGAATCTCAAACCCCAAGCATCAGCTCCCCCACCCCCATCCCCAAGCCTCTCTAGGCCTGGGGAGGGGCCCAGAAATCTACATTTTAAACAAGCTTCCCAAAGCCTTTCAATGCAGGTGGGATAGAAACTATATTTAGGGAAACCCAGCCCGAACTGGGCTCTTTCCTCAGCAGCCCCTTCCCTCCCAGGACCACAGGCCCCTCTTGCTTTCTGTGGCTCATATTTGATGGGCAGAACAGCCTTGAATGTCTCCCACCCCTCCTTGGAGGCCTGTGGTGGGTAGGGTGTACTTCTAGGGGATGCCTCAGGGTCCCCTGAATGTGCAGCCTATGAGGCAGCAGCTGTAGGGAGCTGAACATCCCGCCAGGCGAGGACCGGTCCAAGTAGGCCACAGGTTGGCTGGACGCTGCGCCCCCAAACCTACGGGCCTCCTCTTACCAACACGCTTTCACAGCTGGACCTAACTCTGTGTACTGCAGGCCCCACACAGACAGTCCAAATGTGCCTGGGGGCCCCCCTTAGCCAGGCAAACCCAGCCTGCGCCTGGGACAGAGCAGCCTGCCAGAGGGGACCTGTGCCAGCAATAACCCAGGTGTGAGCTGTAGCCCAGGACAGCCAACACCTGCCCTTCACCACGCTGGGGCTCAGAGGAGACAAGGTGTGAGGGGGTGCTGCAGGGGGAGGCCTGGAAAAGTGGAGGAAAGTCGAGGGGTGGGGAGGAGAAGCTGTTAGGAACAGAGGGGGGCCAGAGAGGGGACGAGTCCCTATTTATGTAAGCCGTTTGTAGCTGTGGATTGTAAAACTGGGCAGGATTCTCTGGAGTAATTCATAGTGTTTGGACAAGACAAACATTGTTCTGCTTTAAACAAACCTCCAGAAAGGTCAGGCTGGTTCATCCCTTTGCTGCAAGTCGCTGAGACTATCCAGATGATGAGAAAATCAGATCCTAGCCGAGGGGGCCCAGGCAGGAGGCAGCCGCCACCCGAGCCCTTTGGATCCAGGGTGAGGGCACCCAGCCCAGGGAGGGTCCTTGGATCCTGCTGCAAAGGGCTGGCTCCTACTCTGCAGCCAGGAGATGTGGGGTGTGTGTGTGTGTGTGTGTGTGTGTGTGTGTGTGTGTGTGTGTGTGTGTGTGTGTGTGTGTGTGTGTGCGCGCGCGCGCGCGCGCGCGCGCGTGCGCGCGCATGAGCATGCGAGAGAGAGAGAGACAGGTTAAGAGATGTCAGTGATGCCAGGATCATTTGAGTTCTCAAGCAAGGCCAACGTGACCTGCGGGGTAAACCTTCTCCTTGTGGGTGGAGAGTTACTGGAAATCAAAGGCTTGTGGAGGCAGAATTTAGTCCTCTAACCTCAAGCCCTGATATACTCCTGGACACCAAGAAATTTCGGCTCTTTCCCTAGGGATGCCCTGGCTGGGCCCCTCGGTGTTCATTTAGCAAACATTTCTTGAGTGCCAAGCTCTGTGCTAGGTGCTGGGCAAATAGTCATGAGCAAGACAGTTGTTGCCCCCGGTCGTGGGACCTACAGTCTGCCTTGCCCTCCCCCTGCCCGCCTTCCCCAGGAAGGGAAACTTCTTGCAATTTCCCTTCTAGCCTCTCTACCACCACCATCGCCTCAACTAGCTCCCTGGCTGCAACCCAGCAGACCAGTTCCCAGGCCGGGCCTGGCAGCGAGCACAGCCTTCTGTAAGTGTGAGCTGCCGTGACCATCGCGATTATGTCTGCGGTCGCGACGATGGCTGTGGTTGTGATGATGGCTGCGACTGTGATTTCGGCTGTGATTACGACTGTGGTTGCTGCTATGAGACTCCAGTCTTGAGGGATCTACCATGACCCCAAGCTGAAGTGGGTACTTTTTATTGATTCTTATTATTCATGCTTGTTGACTAATATTCATAATAATATGCATATTAATTGGTAGTTAGGAAAGGATTATTGATGTGTATTAACACCAAAGTCCAGTCTCTCTGCAGTGCTAGTGGTCGTTGTCCTGTACATGAGCTCCTGTTGCCCGGGGCAGTTTGTCATCCTCTCAAGAGGGTAGCATCCCCGTGGTAACCATGGTGATGGTAGAGACACTGGGTTAACTGGTTCCACAGGACTTTATTAAAATTATATTTATTTAGGGCTTTGGACCCTTCAGGGTATTTTTTATTTGCTTTTTTTACTGGGTACCCTGACATCTATGGAAGAGATGGAAGGAAGGGAGGGAGGGAGGAAGGGAGGAAGGAAGGAGACGAATAATATTACCATCCACATTTTTCAAAAGAGGGATTCGAAGCTCAGAGAGGTGAAAGGACATGCCCACTGTCAGTTCAGGCTGCTAGAACAGCACACCACAGACTGGGTGGCTGGAGCAACGAATGTTCATTTCTCACAGTTCTGGAGGCTGGGAAGTCCAAGATCAAGGTGCTGGCTGATTCGGGCACTGGTGAGCGCTCTCTTCCTGGTTTGCAGATGGCTGCCTTCTTGCTGTGTCCTCACGTGGTGGAGAAAGGGATCATGTCTCTCATGTCTCTTCCTCTTTTAAAAAGGTTAATTACATTTAATTTTCAAAATTTAGATGTAATCGACATATCACATTATATTCATTTCATATCTCCCTTACAAGGACACTTATCCTGACATGAGGGCTCCATCTTCATGACCTATTTACCTCCCGAGGCCCCCACCTCCAAATACTATGGGGATCAGGGCTTCAAATGAATTTGGGGGGAGGGACACAGTCATTCAGTCCCTAGCACCCAGTGTCACAGAGGCGTGAGGGTCAGGACATGTGTCGGCCTGAAGCACAGTCCAAGCCTGTACCACCCTGCTGCCCACCCAAGCAGCTCCCAGCAAACAGGGCTAGGGACCTGGGATCACTTGGAGGCCCCGGAAGTGAGGCACTCAGCCAGAGGGGAGGAGGTAGCTCCCTAGGCTAGGTCACATCCATGCAGCTTTGTGTCTAGTTTCTGGCATCATTCTGGGGGCCAGCACGGTGGTACTCGCTGCCTGATGGTAGCATTAGTGGGGGAGAGGTCCCCTCCTCCCCCACCCCTTCCTAGTTGCCTTTAGTACTTTATTATAGTTCAATAATCCACGCACTTACTCAATCTGTTTGGAATCAATGGTCCATGTCTATTTTCATCCCATACCACCTCTTGGAATTAGTCCCCTAAGTTTTCTTCCTATGTGACATGTAGACCAGTAATACCTCATTTTACTGACATTTGGGGAAAATAAAGGTGTTCCACGTAATTGGTTTTTGCAGTTAACAGAAGCTTACTCCTTGAAGCATAGAAACTCTTTATGTAATCATTTCCCTCTCCAAAAGCATGATTTTTTTGGCACTTCCCTGGTGGGCCAGTGGTTAAGACTCTGAGCTTCCAATGCTGGGGGCGTAGGTTTGATCCCTGGTTGGGGAACGAAGATCCCACACATGCAGCGTGGCCAAAGTGATGACTTTTTTCCACCTAATTTAGCAGAATTGAATATAGCATGTGTTCCCTAGGTGTGGCTGAAGGGATGACCCACAACCCATACCGAGGAGTCGTTCTAAAGCTGGCTCCTGGTCAGTTCACTCTGCATCCCTGCCTCAGTCTTCTCACCTGTAAATAGGGGAGCAAGGGGTGGATGCTGAGAGCTGCTCCCAGGCTTTCCTAACTCCACTGGGCTCTCGGAGACAGTACTGCCCTCGGAAAGTTGGGTGGTTGCAAGACCTGCCCTGATCCCTGGGTGGTGACTGGGATGGATTCTACTGTCAACCTGTCAATGTCCCCCAGTCACCCATTCCACTAGGATCCTGATCTGTGGTTCTCTGTGACCCTGGGAGGACAGAAGACGCCTGACCGCATAAACACTTCTAAGTGAAGAACTCTGGCATCCCTGTGGACGGAAATCCCTGGATATCATGGCCACTCTTCTCTCAAAGGCCCAGGAGACTATTGACTTGCTTCTGGAGTGTATTCTGAATTGTAAAGAATGCTGTGACCCTGCCCTCCAGAAAGGGGGGTTTTTACGCTACCTTAATACAAATGGCAAGTGCCTGGCAAGCTTATGTTGGAGGCGCTGAGCCCAGCATCACGGGAGGTAAAGAACAGGAAGATGTGGTCACACAGCCCATGGGAAGAAGACCCAAAGGAAGACTTCAGGAACATTTCAAAATCAGAGTGTTAGCGCTCCCTCTTTGCGTTCCTTTCATTTACCCCAAGTTGGCCTTTTAAGATTTGCAGGACACCCGCTGAATCCTGGCATTTCTAGGGTTTGGTGGTGTATTAGTTCCTATGGCCACTGTACCAAATTCCCACAAACTTGGTGGCTTAAAAGAACAGAAATTTATTCTCTCACAGTTCTGGAGGCCCGAAATTCGAAATCAGGATCACGGGATTAAAATCAAGGGCTGTGCTTTCTCCAGAGGCTCCGGAGGAAAATCAGTTCCTTGCTTCTTTCAGCTGCTGGTAGCTGCCAATATTCCTTGGCTTGTGGCCACATCACTCTGATTTCTGCCTCTGTCTTTGCACAGCCTTCTCTCTTCTATCGTGTTGGATCTCCCTCTGCCTCCCTCTCATAAAGACCTGTGATGGCATTTAGGGCCCACCTTCATAATCCACAATGAGCTTCCCATCTCAAGATCCTTACCTTAATCACATCTGCAAAGACCCCTTTTTGCCTTATAAGGTAACATTCAAAGATTCCAGAAATTAAGACATGGATATATGGGAAGGTGGGGGGGGGGGGGCATTTTTTCAGCCTACTGCAGGTGGTCACATTAATTGTCCATAATTTTGTGTTTTGATTAATTTTAATGAATTAGTAGTGAACTCCTGTTCTGTGCCAGGCAATCTGTTAAACACTGGGGATTCCAAAGGAAAAGACACAATTCCTCTCTCAAGAAGCTCATGGATTAGTCAGCGAAACAATATGATATTCAGAGCCATGGGAAAAGCCTCCAAGGCCTTGGAGGTACCCAGAATTTATCATTAAGAGTTCAAATTCCTGAGACTTCCCTGGTGGTCCAGTGGTTGAGACTCTGCTCTCCCAAGGCAGGGGGCACAGGTTCAATCCCTGATTGGGGAACTAAGATCCTACATGCCGGGTGGCAGAGCCAAAAAAAAAAAAAAAATCCAAATTCCTTATCAAAGTCTGCAAGGCCCTACATACTTTGGCCTGTACCCACCTCTCAGACCTCACCTCCCACCACTCCCCATCTTGCTCACCAAGCCCCCACCAAGCTGGCCTTCTTACCATTCCTTATACAAGTCAAGCTCTGCCGCAGGACCTTTGTACTTGCTGTTTCCTTTCCCTGGAATGCACACTCCCCCTGTCCTTCCACCATACGCCACAGTTCCACTCCTCACTTAACTCTGCTCTACTGGATCCTTCTCAGAGAGCCCCCCCTCCCCAAGAACCTTGTCTAGAAGTCCCTCCCCTCCTGGCACTCTGTCCCTTCCTCCACTTCATGTATGTTCCTAGCACTTATCACAATCAAGGCACTCTTGTCTGGGCCATCAGCACCTCTGGAAACATTTTGAGATGTGATGACCACAACTTCCCACAAGATCTTAAACCTAAATGCATCCTGTTTGTATTGCCAGTTCTCTTACTTTTTTTTGGCCTTAGTAAGACATTGAGCTAAATTTCAAGTGGATCAGGATGGGGTGGGGGTGGGGGCTCTTCTAGGGTGAATTTGTAAATGTGAGGAGCCATTTTTCAGTTGTCATGACATGTGTGTGGGGGTTGGGACCTAGTGGCATTTAGTGGACAGGGTTCAGGGATGCTGAATGTCCTGTAGCGGGCGCAGGACTGTTCTGCCCAGCAAAGAACTGTCTGGCCCCAAAAGCCAATAGCACCTCTGCAGAGAAACTGTCTTAAGGAAACAGTTTGTATTTAAGTCCTAAAATAGTATTTTTCAATTGTACTTGATAACCTTTCACCCTATAAGAATATTTCAGATTATTTCTCCCCAAATAGATCACCTTCTGCTAAACCTGTCTGTGTCCCACGAACCACTCAGACAACTTTCAGAGATCCTCCAATTCACCTCCTTCCTCCTGATGTCACTCCCGGGTCACCTCTACATTTGGTGGTTTCACTAATGGGACCCCTTTGTTCAGATTCTGTGTAAATGTTCAATGAGCTGAACTCCAGCTCTGGGCTCAGAGGTCCCCCACAATCTCCGCCCCCCCGGAGAATCGTCCTTTTATTGGCACCCTTCATTTTCTTCCTCTAAGGCCAGTCTTCCACCCATGACGAAGCTTCCCCAGACGGTGACCCGTTTTCTTTATTGTAATAGCGTTCAGAGTAGGACCTTGTCAAAAGCTTTTTCGAAATGAAAATAAATTACATCTGCTGGTTCCCCTTATCCACAGGCATTTTTCACCCCTTCAAAGAGCCCTGGTAGATTAAAGGATTTGGCGGATTTGGGGTTTGTATGGGCTTCTCTGCCCAACTCCAGAATCCTTAGCCAAGAAGCCAGCAGTAGGGGAGGGCCTGAGCTGAAGAGGCGGATACACAACACTGAGGCAATGGACAACACCCCAGGAAACCTACATGCTGTACCTGCCTGCTCTCCCATGCTCTAAAACCCTTTCCAGAACAGTCACATCTCCTGATGTCCTATCAAGGGACCTGGATCCCTTGAGCAATCTCCATGAGGCCAATCAGGGGAGCTGGGCTCTTAAAGCCTTGAAATAAGAGGAGGCCCTTAAATTCTTCAAGGGTGAGTGATTCAAGGATTATGAGTAGTAAAAACCCAAAAAACACAAAACACCCTCAGCTATCATATATTGAGCTTCTACTCTGCCAGCTTCTTTCCTTTTACAGGTTGCATCTTTCTAATCACCCAAACAAACCTGTAAGGTAAGTGTGATGGTCCCCATTTCACTGGGAGAAAACTGATGTGTTTCCTTCTCGATGGGTGAAGCCACTTGCTCGGGGTCACATAATTAAGTTGTAAATTGGAATCAAGGTTTGTCTAAGTCAAGTTCTTTCTGTTTCTGAAAGTTACACCATCATTCTAGACCCCATTGGCCCTTCTGGGGAGGCCAGGTGCCTGCATCACTTTTTCTCTGCTGCTACAATTTCCAGTTTACGTTGGAGTCCTGGGAACCACTTCATTTAATGTTTGTTCTCTTAACTGGACCAGACATACTCAGAAACACAGTCAAGCCAGGTCACAGCTCATACTTCTGGTAGACCTGAATCCCTTCTCCTTTCTAGAAATGGCTGAGACCCATTTGTATCAGATGACGCCAGCCAAGCCCATCTTGCCCCACAGGTGCTAAGAGCTCCAAACACTGGATCCAGGCCATTTGAGTTCAAATTCTACACTCTTCTACTCATCAGTGATATGAGCTTCAGCAAATTACTTTCCCAAGTCTCAGTTTCCTCCTCTGTAAAATGGAGCTAATAACATCCCTATCTCATAAGGTTCTTACAAGGTTTATGAGTTCATGACTGACAGAGTGCTCAGAGGAGGGCTTGGCACACAGCAAGCATTAAATAAATGTTTGACTTCAAAAGTAAAACCCTCAGTCATGCCCAAGGTGAAGGTCCCTCGGGTCATCTCATTTCTCTGAAGCCCTGACTCTCCTCCTGTCTTCCTTCCTTGCAAACCATTAGCCTGTGCCCTCTGGTATCCCCCTCCAATTATGGGATGTTCCCTCCCCTGCATCCTTACCCTGTTCACTGGTTGTCCCCCCACCCCACCCCCTGGCCTTCATGCTTACCCCCCAACCTGGCCTTCTCCTGAGGCCCCACTCATGCTATTCAGTGGGGCTGTTCTTCACCCACACCACACACACCCAGCACCCAGGCAGGGGGAGCTGTTGTCTTCTTCAATTCCTGTTGTTCTTTCCATCTTCAGGAAAACAACAGCAACCCCCTGCTCCTTTAAGGCAAGAACCACGCAGCTGTATCCCCGTCCACACCTCATCCATGCCATCTCCTCCCCATCAAGGTCACCCTTCTCTTTCTTTGAAGACACTGATGTTGAAAGCTCAGCCTCCGTGCACCAGTGCCAAATCGAATCTCAGAGACAGAGTTTGGGGTGAAGTAGAAAAGAATAGCTTTATTGCTTTGCCAGGCAAAGAGGGACACAGCAGACTCATGCCCTTCAAAAACTGTGTGTCCCAACCTGGGGGTATTTGGTGAGGAGTTTTATAGCAATGGTTCAAGGGCAGGGTTGCTGATAAGGATCAGGGTGTGTGCAGGGCCTGTATTCCTTTAATCTGGCCTCAGGTGGTCTCCTGAGCTTCTCTGAAGAATGCATCATCAAGTAGTTAGCATCTTCCATTTGTTGTGGGGTTTAGTTCTGCAGAAGAGCTCAAAGATATTGTTATGTGTATCCTTTGAGGTGGAACCAGGACCCTGTCCCAAGGCTGCACTATTGTTTCTAGACTACCCCCCCACCCCCGCAACGGCCCCTGTCTCTGCACCATCTCCCTTCCCTGAAAAGCAACTATTTGAACCTGCCCTTTGGAACTCAGGGAAGGTCATGGAGGCTGAACAGAAAGGCTCCCATGCCCAGGAGCCCCACAGAGTCCTGCTTGATTTCAACACCAGCATCTGGGTCAGCAAACCCTGATGCTGGTCCAGAGGATCTTTCATCCCCAGATGGGCAGACCATCTGGTCAACCTCCTCGTCTCCAGTCTGCTCCCCCTCTGTTTCCCAGCAGAAACCCCCCTCTTGCCCTTGGCGGGGCTTGTGGTCACCCAGAGCTCAGCTCTGTTCCACCTCTGGTATCCTTGGTGCAGATATTCAGTTTGGGGCCATTGTGTCCTCAGTTATTCCCACCTCATCTCTTCTTCTATCTTCCTGAACCGCTAGACCAGCTCTGTCCCACAGAAATTTCTGTGGTGATGGAAAGGTTTTTTGGTTTTTTGTTTTGTTTTTTTGTTTGTTTGTTTGTTTAATTTTTGGCCACGTTGCATGTAGGATCTTAGTTTCCTGATCAGGGGTTGAACCCGCACCCTCTGCATTGGAAGTGTAGAGTCTTAACCTCTGGACCACCAGGGAAGTCCCGATGGAAATGTTCTTTATTGGCACTCTCCAAGTCGGGGGCAATGAAGGAACTGAGCTTTAAATTTTATTGAATTTTAACTCATTCAAGCTGAAATGGAATGAGTGACATGTGGTTATTGGCTACCGTCTTGAATAGCACGGCTCTAGACCCTGGCCTCTCTGTTTCCTTTCCTGTCTGTGACCTGTCTTTGCCGCCTTCTCTCTTGAGCTTTGTCTCTGTGGTCCATCACATCAACCACCTTGTCCCTCTGACCCACCTCCTGGAAAAAAAAAAACCCTTTAACTCTGAATTAACCCAACAGTCCTGCTTTCTCTACACAGGGGCCGCTGAGCACTGCTGGGGCATGATTTTGCTGGGTGGCATTCTTTCTCGTAGAGGGTCACCAACCTCAATAGGTCTTTGAATTCTGCCCAGCAAGCATCATCCCCTTCTCCGTAATGACCCCATCAAGACTTCCTGCCTTTCCAAATCTGCTCCCTCGCTCTCGGCAGGTGGTATTACTTCCTGTCGCTTTGAAACAAGAGATGCTTTCAGACCACCTGACCACCCATTTTACAAGGTTAGTTTTATCTGTCTTCAACCTCCTTCTTCTCCTTCCTATCAACATTTAGGCAAGTTCAAATAGCCTTATCTTATAAACAACAACAACAACAAAAATCCCAACCTCCCCTCAATCCCATGTCACCTTCTAATCCCCCTATCTCTTTCCTGCCACTTGTTTTCACACTTCTGGAAAGTTGTCTACACGCGCTATCTCTACTCTTCTCACCCCCCATTCACTCCATCACCTGGGGCGGTCTGGCTTCTGTCCCCACCACGCCTCTGTCACTACTGGTCAAGGTCACCAAGGACTTCCTTGTAGTTCAGTCCAAAGGACTCTTTCAGATCTTATCTTGACCTTGCAGTCATATGACACCACTCACCGCCCCTCCTTTCTTGAAACTTGCCTGTTGGTTTCTAGGACACCTGAGTCTCCTAGTTTTCTCCCTCCTACTCTGGCTACTTCTAAGTTTTCTTGAAACGGCCACGTTCTCTTCTTCCTAAGGTGATCCTCAGGCTTCCCAGGTAAGGCTTGGATGCCAAGAACAGCGGCTCCCCCTCCCGATCGCATTCCTGGCCCAAACCCCTGGGAACGTGCTTTCTCACCCAGGAGGCTCACTGTTGTGTTTTGAACGCCAGTGTGTACTGTGAATCCCACTGCCTGACACGCCTTTTTGGGTGTGTATTTATAACCCCCCTTGAGAAACTCTCACCACACTTGGACATCTGTTTTTTTCATTTGTCTTCTCAAAGGCCAGTCTGCTGTAGGAAGGGACACTGACAAATTAGAGGGTATCGGGAGAGGCTTCAGAGTGGCCGGCAAAGTGTCCTGTGAGAACTCATTAAAAGAACTGAGAGACTTCCCTGGTGGTCCAGTGGTCAAGACTCCATGCTTCCACTGCAGGGGGCATGGGTTCGATCTCTGCTCGGGGAACTAAGATCCTGCATGCCACATGGCACAGCCAAAACAAACAAACAAAAAACTGGGAACATTTTGCCTAGAAGAAAGAAAACTGAGGGATGGTAGAGGGCTGACTTCCAACATTTGAAGAGGTGAAGAGGTAAAGCCTTGGTCGAGGCGGCTGTGTGGAATTGGAATGAAACCAACTGTACAAGTGGCAGGAAGGTGGGTGTCCCCAGAATGTTGCGGACCTCCAGGATGCAAGGTGACAGTCCTGCCCACCAGGATCTACTGTGGAAAATAAGCTTAGACCTAAGTGATTACAATAAAAGTGGAAGTGTCCTCCCCGCCTGCCACACATACGCTTCCTGAAGATCACTGGCCCAAGCTCAGCTGGCGAGATGCACCCCAGGGAGGACAATTTCAAACTTGCTGCCACTCAAGACCCATCAAAAGCTCTGGGACTTGGGGCTTCCTAGGTGGCACAGTGGTTAAGAATCCGCCTGCCAATGCAGAGGGCACGGGTGCGATCCCAGCTCCAGGAAGATCCCACATGCCACGGAGCAGTTGCCCGTGTGCCAAAAAAAAAAAAGCTCGGGGACAGAAACAGCGTAGCAGGAAGAAGCCTTCAGCACGCTGAAGATACTCCAAAATAGACCAAGTTGGGTGGGCAGTGAGTGGGGTACCCCGAGGTGTCTCTTTCAGACCCATCCTTCTCAGGATGTCTTCCTGACTTGTTTTGGTGCTATGCCATTGCCTTACCTTATGGGCCATCAAAGAAACCCTCCGTGAGGTTTAGGGATGGTGAGGATGTTTGCTTGTTACCTCACACAGTGTTCTCTTTATGAGGCCCCCCCAGGAGAAATTCCTGTCTGATTTTAGTACCAAGAATAGTTGTAATTCTCTTGAGTAATAGGTCTGTTCTTATCTTATGAACATTGGGAATTGTGTAACTGAAAAGGTCGTCTTTTCACTTTGGCTGCAGGAAAGCTTAGGGACAAATTTGTGGCCCACCCCCAGGAGGTAAATACGGCATCCCAGGGAGTGTTTTACTTTTATTCCCATCTCTACTTTGTCTTCCCTCTTAGTTTTTCTTTCTTCTCTTAGCTCTCCTTATTTTACTATACACCATCAAGAACAGATAAACAAAAATAAAAATCACCTGTAATCTCACTATCCAGAGATACCCACAATTAACAATGTTGTCTTTTTATGCATATTTAAAAAAAATAAAAACGAGAGCATACCATGCCTACTGTTTTTTTTGGGGGGCATAGTGTTTTGTAATTTGCTTTTTTCATTTTATAATACGTGATGAACATCCTTCTTTGTAGTTAAATGTTCTTCTTTAAATAACTTGAAATTTCTATGAAGATCTAGCGATTTACTAGACCACTGACTGACATTTCCACATCCACTTACTGTGTGCCTGGCTTTATATACATTCACTGTACCTATATATGAAAGTACACTCATGTAGATGACCTAAGTACAATATATACACATATTATAAGCTATAATATTCATATGTGTTGTCATTTGATGCTCACAACCCTATGAGATAGATATTATTGTCCCCCTTTTATAAATGAGGAAACCAAGGCACAGAAAGATGCAAAACTTGCCAAGGTCACACTGCAGCTCCAAATCATGTGCTCCTAACATGCCACGTGGCCTGTCAGTAAGTCACTGAGATTTCACAGTCCACAGAGTCAAACACAAAAAAAGAAACGTTTATCTCCTCCCACCTCACTTTCTAATTTATGTTATTTCGCCTTGTTTTAAGTACCCTTGTAAGTCACCTGAAATCCCCCTCTGCCACAAGGCAAGGCGTAAATAAACAGTGTAGAGAGTGGTACGTGGCACAAGAAGGCAAAGTTAAAATGTTACCCCAGGGGAGTGTATGAATCCAGGCTGTCCTGCAATGGAGTGGATTTATTTCCTTGGGCGGCAGTGAACTTCCATCTCTGGAAGAGCTGGCTTGGGTGGCCGTCTCTCAGGGAGGCTGGGGAAGGCGGTCTTCCAAAGAAACTGAGCTGGGCCAGACTAGCCCTGAGGCCCCTTCTTAGATTCCCAGAGTTTATGAAAATACCAATAAGACAAAATGAGGCACTCAATGGAGCTAATGCAGCAAGTCAGCTGTTGGGCCAGAACCAGGACCCTGGGCTTTCAAGCCATGTCTATTACTAGCTCACTCATCTAAAAGTAACAAGAGCGATGCAATTCCAAATGCTCAGCCCAGTGTACAATTTCCCCAGAGTGCTCTGGCTGCTGCTGGAAGACAAGTCAAAGGATGCTGTCACTGTCCTCGGCCCTTTTGTTAAGGTGGCAGAGAAGGAGGCAGAGAGAAGCTGGGTGGCCCCAAGGATGCCCCATGAGACTAGGACTGGGTGGGGTTATCCATCTGACAGATGTGAGGGGAGGAAGGAGCCAGGCTTTCTCTGCCTGGATTTGATGTTTACTAGCTGGCAGATCTTAGGTAAGTTTCTTCACCTCCTGAGACCTCAGTTTCCTCATCTGCAAAATGGAGTTTCATACCTACTCAGCAAAGCTGCTGTGGGCTCCTAAAAGGTAGTATGGGCTGCAGGACCCTTAAACACTGAGCCAGTAAGTATCTATCAGGCTGCCTCTGGATCTGGGGAGGTCTAGGCTGCCCCCAGCCTGAGGCCCGGCAGAGCCATCTGGGAGGGGCGTTGGCCAGTGCCCAGGTGCTGTCCTGGCTTTTCTCCCCTTCAGCCTCCAGCCCACCACAGCTTCCCGGGCAGGAAAGGGGCCTCTTTCCCGACAGATAGGCCCCGCGCACGGTGACAACTTGGGGGGGGGGGGGGCGCGGCGCGGGAGCAGCTCTTTCTCTCTGGACCCCAGAGGCTTCGGGCAGGAGGGGCGAGCCAGCAGAGGCTGCATCTTTCACGGCTCTTCCTCACGATCCCGGGCTGTCTGCCCACGGGGCACGGCCCTGTACGCGGTGCCACCGGGGCCATCAGGCTGGCTTAGAGGAAGGCCCGACCCCGGCGCAGCAAAGAAAACAAACACAGATGTGTCTGCCCGGGACCCGGAGGGAGAGGATCGGCCCCCCACCCCCCACCCCCCGGCCTGCGGCTCCCCCGGGCGTGGGGCCGGCGGAAACCCGCGGGGCTCCCCCGGGCAGCGCGGGGCCCGGGCGACGCGGACGGTGCCCGGCCGGCCCCTCCTCCCTCCGCGGGGTGCGCGCCGGGCCCAGCCCCCTCTCCGGGGTTTCCCCGGACGCTCTCCTCGCTTTCCCTTTGTCTCCGCGTCTCCTCCTCGGGCGCCCCGGTTCCCACCCGCTCGCGCCCTCGCTCTCTGCGGGTCCCGGGCAGCTCGCCTTCAACTTTCTTCTTTCCCGGGGTTAAAACTTTGCTCGCGAGCGGGCGGCCGCCCGCGGACGTTATTGGCCGGCGCCCCGCCCGGCGGCCCCGCCCCCCGCCCCCGCGCTCCCCTCCGCCCCCCACTCCCTGCGCGAGCGGCGGCGGCGGCGGCGGCGGCGGAGCCCTCGGGGGCGTGCGTGCGTGTGTGAGTGCGCGCCAGCCGGCGGGGGTGTGTGTGCGCCCCGGGCGCGGGCTGGGCGGCACTCGCACCGCGGCGGGAGCGGCGGGAGCCGGGCGGCCGCGTCGTCACTCGGGCGGGAGAGGCGGCGGCGGCGGCGGCGGCCGGGCCGGGCCGGGCCGGGGCTGGGGCTGGGGCAGCGGCGGCCGCGCCGGGCATGGAGCTGGCAAGCCCGCGCTGAGGCAGGACGCGCCCGCGAGCCGCCCGCGAGAGGCTCTCCGCCGGCCGGGGCCGGGCAAACTTTTCTTTCTCTTTTGCCCTCTCCTGAGGTAAAGCCCCGAAGGCGGGCTCGCCGGCCGGGGCGCGATCTGGGGCGGCGGAGCGGGACCCCGGGCTGCGGGAGGAGGGGGCGCGGGCCGTGCGGGCTCGGGGGGCCGGCGAGCTGCCCCGCGTCCGAACTCGGGGTGCTGGCGGGCCGACCGCGGACGGGCGGACGGGCGCGGGCGTGCCCCTCGGGCGGCGTGGAGGCGGCGGCGGCGGCGGCGGGGAAGCCGACCGATGGCCCGCGGCCCCGGCTCGCCGCCGGCGGGGAAGGGGAGGCGCGGGTGGTGCGGGCTTGGGGGCCGCCGGGACGCGGGGGAGCGAGGCGGGCGTTCGGCCGCGGGCTGGGTGCCGGGGAAGCCGAGCGTTCGCCTGCCCGCGTCCCCGCTCGCCGCCCCGCCGGGGGGCGGAGGGCGCGGGGCGGGCTGGCTGAGCGCGGCTCCCCTCTCTCCGCAGGCGCCTCGTGCGGCGGGCGTCCGGACCGACTCCTCGGCGCGGCGGGGCCGGGGCAGGCTGGACGCGGCATGATGCGCGCAGTGTGGGAGGCGCTGGCGGCGCTGGCGGCGGTGGCGTGCCTGGTGGGCGCGGTGCGCGGCGGGCCCGGGCTCAGCGTGTTCGCCGGCCAGGCGGCGCAGCCCGACCCCTGCTCGGACGAGAACGGCCACCCGCGCCGCTGCATCCCGGACTTTGTCAACGCGGCCTTCGGCAAGGACGTGCGCGTGTCCAGCACCTGCGGCCGGCCCCCGGCGCGCTACTGCGTGGTGAGCGAGCGCGGCGAGGAGCGGCTGCGCTCCTGCCACCTCTGCAACGCGTCCGACCCCAAGAAGGCGCACCCGCCCGCCTTCCTCACCGATCTCAACAACCCGCACAACCTGACGTGCTGGCAGTCCGAGAACTACCTGCAGTTCCCGCACAACGTCACGCTCACGCTGTCGCTCGGCAAGAAGTTCGAGGTGACCTACGTGAGCCTGCAGTTCTGCTCGCCGCGGCCCGAGTCCATGGCCATCTACAAGTCCATGGACTACGGGCGCACGTGGGTGCCCTTCCAGTTCTACTCCACGCAGTGCCGCAAGATGTACAACCGGCCGCACCGCGCGCCCATCACCAAGCAGAACGAGCAGGAGGCCGTGTGCACCGACTCGCACACCGACATGCGCCCGCTCTCGGGCGGCCTCATCGCCTTCAGCACGCTGGACGGGCGGCCCTCGGCGCACGACTTCGACAACTCGCCCGTGCTGCAGGACTGGGTCACGGCCACCGACATCCGCGTGGCCTTCAGCCGCCTGCACACGTTCGGCGACGAGAACGAGGACGACTCGGAGCTGGCGCGCGACTCGTACTTCTACGCCGTGTCCGACCTGCAGGTGGGCGGCCGCTGCAAGTGCAACGGCCACGCGGCCCGCTGCGTGCGCGACCGCGACGACAGCCTGGTGTGCGACTGCAGGCACAACACGGCCGGCCCGGAGTGCGACCGCTGCAAGCCCTTCCACTACGACCGGCCCTGGCAGCGCGCCACCGCCCGCGAGGCCAACGAGTGCGTGGGTGAGTGGGGCGCCGCGGGGACGCGGGCGGCGGGCGGGGACCGGGGCGGCTGCTCCCGGGCCTCGCGACCGAGGGTTCCGGAGGATCGCCCGCTGCGTGGATGTGGTGGGGATGGTGGGAGGCGCGTTCCGGGAAATCCTGGCCCGCGAAGCGCCGAGAGCCGGTCCACTCGCGCGCGTGGCGCTGGCCGTGGACGCTCGGGTTTGCGTCCAGGGCGCTGCGCGAAGCCAAGCTGCGGGGAAAGGGCTTTGCAAAAAATTCGCCGCTCCGTCCCCCTAACACCACATCTAAAGGCAAACACTCATTGCCTTCCCCTCAGTTTGGCGGGACCCTGGGATACACCTCCGCCCCACCTCCCCCTTTTCCTAGGGCTGCAGCTGTGCGCGCTGTTGGGGACCCCGGCCGGGTTCCTGGGAAGTTCCAGCTCCACGACCGCAAATCCCTTGGGAGATGGCAAAGGGATTTGCAGTTTGGGGCCAATTAGGTTACACGACGACTATCACTTCTGCGTTCTCCATTTTTGTCCTTTATGGTTTGAAAATAGATTTTTTTTTTCTTTTGGACAGCGGTGTTTGTGTTAGCAAAAGAATGATGTGATTTAGGTTAATTACCATCTACAGGTTCCTGAAGAGAGTTTACTGATTATTTTAAAGTAATTCAATCCCGGTCCAAAAAAGAAATATACCAGATTTTTTTGTTAGTTTCAGGGTTTGGTGAAATTAAACAGTTCCGAATTAACTAAGGGCCCAGATTCTCGATTTAATGGGGTTTCAGTTCCTGAAAGAGAAATCTGGCAAAACCCGCACTGGTGGATACTATGAGGTCAGAAATGAGGCTTAAAAAAAAGAACCGTTCTGTTTCTGAATCATACAACTTTGCTGCTGCAGAAACTCTGAGGCATCAGTTTCTCCCCAGAAGGAAAAAGGGAAAAAAAGAGGAGAAAGGTAGTCAGACCGTGCTCTGCTTTTCCAGTATGAGATGTAAATGTCCAAATCCCACATTTTATTTTAATGAAACTCATCAATGTCAGTCATCAGTATAGTTGGTCAGTTTGCCCTTGGGTGTTCATCTTTTGTGGACTAGAGATGTTTCCTCCCCCTCCCCCCCCGCCCCACACAGCCAGTGTGAGTCTCTTCAATTGCTCCAGCCTCTGAGGCACATTACAAAGTTTGCTGGTCCCCACAAACACACTTTTTGAGGTCTGGTTCTGATTAATTGTGTCATGTTGTTGTCGAATAGTTTGTGCCTCATGACTGTGGATGCAGACTTTTGGAATGGAAAACATGTTTTGGAGAAGCCCGGTCGGCTCTGAGGCCCAGGCAGGCGTCCTGGTCTGCAGAGGGCTGTTCTCCTGTTGCATGGCGGGGCCTCCATTTTTACACTCCAAGTGTCCGCTTTTGCAGGCCTAACTGTCCTTCCCCCCTCCTTTATGGGACGGAACCGGTTGCCAGTTGGAAGAGACTTTTCAGGATTCGGAGGCGAGATAGTGGTTACACCCCAACCTAGTCGTCTTCGAAAATAAAACTCCTTTGGTCTTCGAAAATAAAACTCCTTTGATCGGCTCAATTCCTTCAGAAATGTTGGTTTTTCCCATCTCTTCTCTTTCTTCTCCCTTTTCCTCTTTTCTTTTCTTCCTTTTGTGCGTAAAAACCCTTTATTGACATTTAAAAGGCCTCCCAGGGTTTTGCTATCAGTTTTAGTTTGTATGTGCATACGAAAGATAACTTCTCATTGTCGCTAGCAGGGTCTGATTGGAAAAAACGCAGTGAATACATTGAGGCAAATAAACTGGCTATGATGGTAGCATTTTACTGGCTTGAATATTCGTGTTAGCAGCGGTGGTATTGTTCAGATACCACCCACCCCCATCTCTCCCTCTCAGTTTAGATGTGGAGACGTAACCCCCAGTTGTAACAATGGCCATGCACTTGAAATAATCTCTATAGTCGAGGATTTTGTCTTTTGACCAAAGCACTAACTCTGTGCACAAATTGGATTGACTGGTTTTATTTTTTTTAAGCCAAATTGAGCAATCAACATATTAACTAACGTCATTAGTAAGCCTTTTTTGTTCAAAAAGTTTAATTAGGCCTAATAAGTACATAATCTACATGACAAATAATCGGCTAACAATATTTTCTGGGTTTTACTGAAGTTATTTTAATTCTCAGTAGTTAAAGTATCTTTAAATCTTGCCAATTATTCAGTCATCTCATAAAAGCCAAGCCAATTCAACGATGTTAAAGTTATTTATAGTTTCCTTTTTGAATAGATGTTCTGATACCTTGTAGATATAGCCTCGGGAATGTCAGGTTGAAGTTCCCATAAAGTCTTAATTGAAGTCTTAGTGATTTTTCCATCATTCCACAAAAGAGAAAGCCAGCAAAGACAATTTAGAAGTGATTTACAATTAAAGGTCGAGGTTTTATGAAAAGGCCCTGAAGTGGAGATATGTGAATGAATTAGTGTTTGACAGGTGTTCTGAGACACTACAGGGCACTGTGCTAGGAAAAAGCATTAATAAATCCTTCAAACACTAACTTTTGTACTATCATTGGCTCAGATTTTTTCCCCCAACATAATCCCATCTTGTGAATTTCACACTGTTGACGTATAAAGTCAAGCTACTCAGATTATTTACAACTGAGGCAAAGTAAAGAAGTATTTTTTTATTCTAAAAATGAGTCGATAAAAAATGAAGTGTTATAACTGTCTATCTTTGCCTTTCTAAAATAATGAGACATGACACGATAAAGTGGCATCGGTCTCTAGGTTAACCTCTCACCACCCCCCTCCCAGAGTCCTAAAACTTAAAAAAAAAAAAAAAAATCGGTATTATCATTTGACTACACGGTTCTACATAGGGCCGAGGTGCTTTCAGTTTACTAAGAAATGCATAGATCCTATAGGTTTTCTTTGGTCCAGCTTTCTTTTCGGGGTTGTTTCAGGGTGGAGCTCTCTATGGAATAAACATGAACTTCTGTAAACAGGGTCCAGTTTCATTTTAAATGCAATTTTGGTTTTCTTCTGGAAAAGAAAAAACCCAAAACAGTATGGAAAACAAGACTACGTATAACGTCTCGGCCTCGACAGCTCCCCGTGGAATAGCTAAATACTTTCTTCTGCCTGTGTGTATCAGCAGTGTTCACATGCTCTTATACACACGTGTGTTTATATTCATCGTGTAAAGACGCATCCATGCATGGTGTGTGCGTGTGGGGGGTGTACATTCAAGAGAAAGTGCGTGAACAGTTTTAAACCACCTGGGTTGCTAGGCCCTTTTACCCCCCTTCCTTTTTGAAAAAAAGAGCATCTGAAGACCATATTGTGTTTCATAAATTATTGACATCAGTTTTAATCAGTGTCCCCCTGACGTCGGAGCTGTGTTAGTATTTAGTGCCTGACGAAGCATGCTGTTTAATCTTACTGTGGGGATGTCAGCTTGAACCCCTGCCTGGTTTGTGACAGGGCGAGCTTATGAAAACTCGTTTTGCGACTCATTCCATGGCTTGGTGTTGCCCAGCTGAAACCCAAAACCCACACTAAAGACGTCTGTGCAAGATGAGCTCCATGCGGGGCTGGCCTCCCATGGTCATGGGTACCTGCAACATAATGCTCATAATTGTTTAAACATGGCTTTGGGAGGGGGTCCTCAGGCTGTAAATGGCTCTAGTGCTTGGGGCTACCGTCATCCCTGGCAGGAGACGGAGGTTATATGGGAGGTGTTGCCGTGAGAGAAATCTAATGCCCTGATAAAGACTCTTGCAAAATCAGAAGGCTAAAATGATTTGCTGCTCAGTCTGGTACATAGCCTAAGATAAGCAAATGTTTTCATAGTCCTAGTAATTATTATAATTATTGTCATTGTATGATTAACCCTTGAGGGCTTGTTTTTTGCCTAACATTAATTTAGTCAGTTAATCACTGTGACTATGCTAATAATAGGCCCTATGATTGTCCTATTATTGCACAGAGGAGGAAACCATAACTTAGAGATATTAAATGGTTTACCCAAAGCCATATAACTAGTAGGTGGTGGAGCTGGGTCTCCAGTCTGACGCTTGGTTTTATTGCATCCTCTGTACTGCCTCCCCATAGGGTGGATGGATGGATGAATAAATGGCAGTTACATGCACAGGCCGACCTTAGAGATATTGTGGGTTCAATTCTAGACCACGACAGTGGTAACATCAAAGATCACTGATGACAGATCACCATAGCACAGATAAGAATAGTAATGAAGTTGGCACTATTGCAAAGAATTACCAAAACATGACACAGAGGCATGAAGTGAGCAAATGCTGTTGGAAAAACAGCCAATAGACTTGCTCGACGCTGGGTTGCCACAAAACTTCAAGTTGTAAGAAACATAACATCTATGAAATTCAGTACAGCAAAGTGCAATAAGGCAAGGTCTGCCTATAAAGGAGAATTAGTGGAGAATAGTTAGAATAGCCTGTTACCTCTTGCTAGAATTGGAGGTAGTTCCCTAATTGTGTTGTATTACATGACATGATGTCATGTGATGTCGTATATCCTATTTGTTACATTCATACATACTTAAATATGAAATTGTGTATAAGAAGCTGTCCTTGATTTTAGCCATCAGGCCTAGTGGGAGCTGGGAGTTTTTAGGAATGTAAGTGAAGAGGGTCTAAGCACCTTTGTGTGGGTTCTCAGTGTGCACAGGTGTTGCTGATGGCCAAATCTGTCTGTCTCCCTCCCTTCCTTCCTTCCTTCCTTTAAACTTTTTGGCCACACCGTGCAGCATGTGGGATCTTAGTTCCCCAACCAGGAATTGAACCTGCGCCCCCTGCATTGGAAACGTAGAGTCTTAACCACTGGACCACCAGGGAAGTTCTGGCCAAGTCTTTCTTGATTTCAGGGCCCACGATCTCTCTCAAAGGTGGTGGAACAGAGCTCGTGATCACAAAATCTTTCTCATAAGGCCTCTCCTTTCTCCCTAGTGCTCCGTTTCCCACTTCTCTGGAACATACTGAAAAAAGTCTAGGAACTGGCTAAGAAGTATTGTTGTTAAAGAGGGGAGTTTAGTGGCATATCCTGGTGGTTGGCATGGTGCTGGTGGGTGCTGGGCGTGTGTGTCAGCAGTGCAGGACTGTCATTTACCTCTGTTGGCCCCGTGGCAGCTGGAGTGAGGGTCTCTGCTGAGGTCCTCATGAACACCTGGTGGGCCCGGAGGCTGCTCCCTGCTCTGCCCCGAGAAGCAAGACAGAGCCGTGTCAAGGTACACCTTCTGGGGTGCGTCTGTGCCTTTCCAAGGCTCTGTCAGGCTCTCCTTTGGCCCTGTCCAGACTTCTCCCTGACCTCCTCCTCCTGTAGAAAAATGAGATCCTCGGAAAAGTATTTGAGACTTTATGTCCAGAGTAAATATTGGAAAGGCAGTGGGTTGAAATTCAGATGTTCCCTGGAAGGAATCCCCTCATTTTCTGCTCACAGCTGGTATCGATATTTCCTTCTTGAGATGAATTGTGCTTTTCATTAAGTAAATTTTTTGTCTTGGGATTAAACCAACATTGTATTCTTAATAGACTTTTATGTTTACACTTCAAAAGTCCACTGGGTTGTTATTCGTGTTATCTTGATGGCTTCCACGGTGTCTGCTATGCACACTGGCCTCACCAAAATAAATGGCTCTCTGGGGAACGGGATTATAAAACGGTCTTATCTGTCGATGCTCTAGTACGGGTATTTTGTGAGCCGGTATTTTTTTTTTTTTTTTCTTCCTTTCAGAAGTGATAATCATACCTTGGGTTTCTGCAGTGCCTTTCATTAGAGGGAGACTGGAGGTCTCAGAGGGCTTTTGAAATGCTCGGGGTTTAAGCCTAATACTTGCAGAGTGGCCTATAGCATTTTGCCTGTTGTCTGGAAAAGACACACATCAGCCCTTGTGGTCTCCGCAGCCTCAGAAGATGTGGCATTGGTTTGGGTGGCCCTGGAATCTAGAATGTCCATCCCAGGAGGGGTGTCAGGTTGCATCCTGAAGACAGGCCACAAAGCCGTACTAAGGGCCAGGCATTGTACTAGGTGCTTTACACGTGTTTTATGTCAGTGAATCAGATTTCCACGAGGAACGGAGGCCTTTCGAAACCAGATGGCGTGGCCACCAAAGGGCAGTTTTTACACAAACAAAATTGAGTGTGGATGGGGCACATCTTGGCTCGTTCAGTGACGCTGTTGCATACGCAGAGAGCAGGGGAGTATCAGCGGCACTTGTTTTGAAGGCTGATCACATAAAAGCCACATCCTATTGTAACCAGCTCGGAGAGATGGTTCTCAGCAGTGCCTGAAGTAAGTGAGCTGCCTGCGGCAGTCCTCCGACACAGGGCTGTTTGCCTCCACGCTGTCTGCTGTCTTGAGGTTCGACGTGTATAGCACCACATGGGGAGTTCAGGATTGCATTTCTGTATTCTTATTCCAAAAAACGTAGCCCTATTATAAACATGGAATTAGATTTTCATTTGCCGTTGGAACGTTATATGATTTATGTGACGTTCCCCCAGGTCAGAAGGCAGAGATCTATTCCAGTTGTCAGTTCTTTGCCTCTAGAGATAATACTTCCTTCCTATCCCCAGCTCCTGGGAGGCCTTGGCTGGGTGTGTGTTCAGCCCTGACTATATTATTTTGTGCCAGTTCTGCCCTCTGACAGTGAGAAGGGACTGTGGTCATGGGATGGATGAGGAGTGAAACGCCTCTTGTCTGAGCCTTTTCCAACATTGAAGCAGCTGCCCCAAGCCTCCTTTGCGATGGGTGTTTCTATCGGCTGCATCCACTGGCTCTCAGAGAACAAGGGAAGATGTCAGCCAGGGGACAGGTGTGCCAGTAGTTCAGGAGTGCTGCCAAGGAACGGAGAAGTGTGCTCTGCCTTAGCCTCTGTCGGGGTCACTCCCGGAGACCCTGAGTCTTCTGCCATCAGGGCCAGTGTATTAGCTAGCGCCAAGGCTGTAATCACGTCCAAGTGCGTTTTTGCATATGTAGACGATCCAGAAGAAAGGTTTCTTTGTAGGTATGGCGGGCTTCCAGGTTATTTGAAGGGGTGAGTGGTTTTTCAGAGGTCAAAGTAAATTTGTTGGGTGAGAACCTTGAAAGGCAGAAAGTAACACTAAGAGGAATAGAAAATTCACTGTATCAGCTGATAATCAATGAGTCATCCCAACTCAGCCTCGAAGGAGGCTCTAGAAGTCTGTCTCTGTGGAGGATTCAGGACTAGCCTATGTGAGGTGTGAGAGGTTGATACAGGTGGTCCAGTGACAGGTGAGGGCCCATTCACGCCCCTTCACGGTTGGTGCTGTTGCTAGATTTTCTAGATTTTCCCTGTTCTTTTACTGCCTCCAGGTAAGAGGGAGTGTTGGTTTTCATGTCCAATTTTTCACACATTGCAGAGGCTCCACACTTACGTTAGACAATCTGTAGGACCACAGGCACCTGTAAAGGGGCTGTGTTTAAATAAATGAGTCTTAGGTAACAAGGAAATGAGGTAGAGCTCCTTTAGTTTCCTGAGCTCCTCCGTATTTGATGGAACATCCCAAAGGCGTGGACACTTCCCGCTGCCTGATTGTGGTTGTTGGGGCTTCTGATTTCATCTGCTCCTGCTTGGACTGGCTGTGGTGAGTGCTTAGTGAATGCACTACCACTTCCCAATTCTGAAACCAGGGCAGACATTGCTAATCAGTCACAGCACTCTTTTCTCCTAAGGCCAGAAATGGTCTTAGGGTATTAGATTCCTTTTCTTTTTTAAATATTTATGTATTTGTTTGGCTGTGCTGGGTCTTAGTTGCAGCACATGGGATCTTCCTTGTAACATGTGGGATCTTTAGTTGTGGCATATGGGCTCTTAGTTGCAGCATAGAGGATCTAGTTCCCTGACCAGGGATTGAACCCGGGCCCCTTGTATTGAGAGCATGGAGTCTTACCCACTGGACCACCAGGTAAGTCGCTAGACTCATTTTCAATGTAATACCTTAGGCAGCCATTACTACTTAGTCAGAATTAGCCTAGGAGATGAAAACTATAGGACAGTTTTGGTCCCGGAAGACTTTCCCCTCCTCCCCAAGCCTGCAGTAAAGTTCCCTGTAAGTGGACATTTCTGGAGCCATCGGTGATCAGGTGGCTGTATTGGGTCTGGGGGTGTAAAGAAGCAGGAAGTGGCACCCTCCCCACAGGTTGGATGCAGTCTCATTGGGGAGGGTGTGCATGTGAGGGGTGAACGCTTGAACCATAAATACGGGTGGGCCCCCCAAGTGAGGAGCTTTGTTCAATGCCTGGGACACAGGGGAGGTGCTGAGGGTCTTGAGAGGAAGTGGGTTTCGGATTTGCCTCCTGTACCAGGGAAGGATTGCACTGTCATCCACTTCATGTTTTCTTCCTGCATCTGCTCAGCTGTAGCATTTTTGTTTTCTTCCACCCCAACAGTTTGAGAGACCATGGGTCCCTGAAAAGAGTGGTCTCTCTGAGAGAGTCAGCCCTGAAGTTCCTGGGCAGGATCCCCTGGACTGGGGAAAACTCTAGAACTGCCCCGAAATGCGAAGGAAATAACGTCTCAACCTGGGTCCGGGCCTGGGCCTCTTCCCATCCGAGAAGTCGGGCCCTGGACCCCATGCCAGGTCTGCGTGGCATCAGGAGACAGGACGCTCTACAGGCAAGGGCTCTGCTTACATTTGGGCCGGCACAGAAAGTGCTGGACAATAACAGCTCCAACCCCAGCATGAAAAAGGAAACACATTGTGTTTATAGATACAGAGCTTGGCCTCTGAAACATGAAAGTACCTTTGGGTCGGGCGCCCCAGGGCAGGGCTGTTGGACAGCGGCCCCCCGCTCTGAGTCCTGCGGCCAGCGCGTTTCCTCTCCCCGCAGCCAGACCTCAGAGGTGGGCAGGTCGTTCGCAGCCAACTCTTTCTTCCCAGACCCAGCCCTGTCTCACTCCACGGCTCCGACCTGGGGAGAATTCACGGTGAGAAAGTGCTGGGCCTGCCCAGCTGCCACGAGGAAGGAAATGGCTTCTCCCTCCAGTCCACAGAAACCCATCGGGCTTCAAGTGTGATTGCAGGCAGATCTGCCACCAGTGCACCCCAGACATGCCAGGGAGCAGTGGGACTGGGCATCCTCTGTGTTTCTCACCCCAGTGTGTTGTTGGAACCGAGGTGGAGGAGCTGTTTCTTGTTTTATTTTATTTTACTTGTTTTCTGTATTTTGGCCACACCGTGCGGCATGCACGGTGGTTCCTCAATCAGGGATGGAACCCGGGCCTCTGCGGTGAAAGTGCCAGATCCTAACCACTAGGCATCCAGGGCCACCCTGTTTCTTGTTTTAAACTGACGGTGTCTGCAGAAGAATGTGACCCACGTTGACATGAAAAGCAAGTTCTGATTTTCCCGCTGCATAGAAATAGTTCAGTTCTAAAATCAAGATCAGAGAGCACAGCGTTCTGCTTCATAGTGTATAAAATACCAAGATATGTGTGTTAGGCGTAATAGTTGAGAGAACCCATCTCCAGCTTCACACTGCCTGGGTTGAAGTGCAGTGGGTGTGACCCCACAGTGTGCGTGACCTTGGGCTTCTTATTGAAGTTCTCTGTGTTTTCAATGCCTTCTGTGCCCTGAGGGCTCCGCTCTAGACTCCGCTGGTAACTGGGGTAGGGTGGTGAGTGAGAGGGACCCTTGCATTGTGCCAAGGAGCGGGGCTCAGAAGAGGGGTGTAGGAGGGAGATCCCGAGGCAGGGTGCTCCTTCCAGACTTGGGGCTTTCATGTTTCTTTTTATTTAAAAAAAATTTTTTTTTAATTGAAGCATAGTTGCTATATAATATTATATGTTACAGGTGTACAGTTTAGTGATTCACAACATTTAAAGGTTATACTCCACTTATAGTTATTATAAAATATTGGCTGTATTCCCCATGTGGTACAGTATATCCTTGTAGCTTATTTTATACCTAAGAGTTTGTACCTCTTAATCCCCTACCCCTGTGTTGTACCTCCTCCTTCCCTGTCCCCACTGGTAGCCACTAGTTTGTTCTCTATATTTGTGAGTCTGCTTTTTTTTTTTTGTTATATTCACTAGTTGGTTGTATTTTTTTAGATTCCACATGTAAGTGATCTCATACAGTGTTTGTCTTGCTCTGTCTGGCTTATTTCTCTTAACATAATGCCTTCCAAGTCCATCTATGTTGCTGCACATGGCAAATTTTCATCCTTTTCTATGGCTGAGTAGTATTCGTATAGATGTGTGTGTGTATGTATTTATATATATCACATCTTCTTTATCCATTCACCTGTTGATGGACACGTAGGTTGCTTCCATATCTTGGCAATTGTAAATAATGCTGCTATGAACATTGGGGTGCATGTATATCTTTGAATTAGTGTTTTTGGGTTTTTTTGGATAAATACCCAGGAGTGGAATTGCTGGGTCATATAGTATTTCTATTTTTAATTTTTTTGAGGAATCTCCATACTGTTTTCCACAGTGGCTACACCAGTTTACATTCCCACCAACAGTGCACCAAGGGTTCCCTTTTCTCCACATTCTTGCCAGCACTTATTATTTGTGTTCTTTTTATGATCACTATTCTGACAGATGTAAGGGGACATCTCATTATGCTTTCGATTTGCATTTCCCTGATGAGTAGCGTGGTTGGGCATCTTTTCATGTACCTATTGGCCATCTGTGTCTCCTCTTTGGAAAAATTGGACTTGGTGCTTTTTACCAGCACACATTTCTGTAGTCCCCGCTGCTGCCGTGCTCCGTTCTAAACATTTCACAAATATTATCTCATTTAATCCTCATAACAGCCTCATGAGGTGGGTTCTGTTATGATTATAACTAAGTCAATTTCTTTATTGAAGTATAACATAACATATAGAAAAGCACACGAATGCTAAGTGCATAGCTCAGAACTTTTCATGATGTAAACATGCCTGCATAACCAGCGCCCCAGAAGCTGCCCTGAGCACCCCTGCAGTCACCACGCCCTTTACCCGACGCGCATTGGTTTGGACTCTTTCTGAGCTGCGTGTAAATGGAATCATGTTGCGGTTGCTTTGGCTCAGGGCTACATTTGCGGTATCCATCTGTGGGCGCTAGTAGTTTTAGTCATTCTCATAGCTATACTACAGTGTTCTGTGATACACGTATACATTTATTTCTCTCTTCCACTTACGCTAGTTATTTGGGTTGTTTCCAGATTTTAGCTATTAAAAATAATGCTGCTGTGGCCATCGTGGTCCCCATCTTTTGATGCATATTTGAACACATTTCTGTTGGGACGTGTCTAGAAGTGGAATCTCTGGTCCTAGGGTAGGTATCCGTTCAGCTCGAGTATGTCATGTTTATCCCTTGGTCATACGTTTTGTAGAAAGCGGTTGTACATGTTGACATTTATACACCACTTTACAGGTGAAGAAACGGGGGCACACGGAGGAGGGTGCGTGCCTTGCCCAGGGTCTCGCAGCCAGCAGTGGTGGAGTTGCGTTAGAATCTAGGCTTGTGTGGCTCTGGCGTCTTGCTTTCCACCACTGTTCCTGGCTGGCCCTCTTTATGTAGCCTGTCAAGGAAAACTGTTAATACCAGGGGCAAGGGTGACTTTGGGCCAGTCTCTTCACTTCTCTGGGCCTCGGTTTTCTCTTCTGTAAAACGAGGGGTTGGGCCACAAAGACCATCTTGAGCGCCAGTACTCTGTGACCCCTTGGATGCACCTCCTTCCTGAGGACTTTTCCCAGGTACGTGACCCACCCCTTCCATTCCCACCTCCACCAGAGGCAGCTCTACAGTGTGAACAATGTTATTTCGCACCCCCTCCATTCCACTGGGGTTCCCTCTAGAGACTTGCCCAGGCTCTGATTGGAGGACCTCACTGGGGCCTGCCCTTCAAGACTTCCTGGGATTTCTTCATCTTTCACCCATCAGCTCTTCCACCTGGGGAGGGGGAGACACGGCACTTTTGTTCCATCTTTGCCCTCTGGCATGTCAGCCACCTAGTCTTCTCTCTTCAGTCATGCGTGTTCGGCTGAATGAATGTTCATAAAATCAACTCACTTGTGTAACTAGCTCAGCCATCAAGAAATTAGATATTTCCAGAAGGCCTTTTTATGCCTTTCACGTCCCACCCCACTGTGTAGCCACCATCTTGACTACCAACGACATAGATTTTGTTTTGCCTGTTCTTGAACTTCACATCCATGAAATTAGACTGTGTTCTCTTCGATACCTGGCTTCTTTTGCTCAGCAGTATTTCCTTGTAGATAGTCTTAATCATAACTTATCCTCTAGTCCTCTTTAGTTTGATGGCTGAGCTCAGCTTCTCGGAGGTGCTGATTCTTCTGCTTGTTTTGTCTGCTGACCTTTGCTCATGGTGAATGACTTCCTCATCTGTTTGGTACTGTCAGACGGTGAGCTTACCTTTATTTGAGATTTTGTGGAGTTCCCACAGGACTTAGTTCTGGAAATGTCCCTATTGAGTGATTTTGTATTTGATTTTGCCAGACATTTTAGAGGTATCATTGGCTTGGGACCAATTTTCCCATTAATTAATCATCTTAGAAATTTCTGTATCAAATGAGGAGGATGTACTTTACCTCCAGTCATTTCCAGACCTGGGGTTTCATTTTCTCACTGAAGACACTTTCTCCCTTTACTCAAGAGTTTTGGGTAGAGACACACTTTTGCTGTCGCCTTAGGTTGAGGGACAAAGATTTTTAGTCCTCTTTTCACTTAGGGTGTATGTGGAAGGTCCAGGCTTTTGCCACCTGGGTTACTGATCCTAACGGGTCTCCCTGACTCTGTCCTTGTCGTCCAAGCCCCGAGTCTGTTCTTACTGGTAATTCCCTCTGCCCAGATATCCCAATGGATGGCTTCCCCGGCTCCTTCAAGTCTTTGATCAGCTATCATTTCTCAGTGCAGCCTGACTATCCTATTTAAATGACCCTAAAATAGCCTCCTCATCCATGTCTGTCTTTCTCTTCCAAACACACACACAAACACACACACACACTCACACTTCTCATCACCTTTATCCTGCTCTACTTTCTCCTTTTTTCCCCCCACAGTACTTAGCTCCTTCTGACATACTGTTAGGTTGGCCAAAAAGTTCGTTTGGGTTTTTCGTAAGAGCTTATGAAAAACTCGAACAAACTTCTTAGCCAACCCAGTATTTAATTTACTTATCTATTGTGTTTATTAACTATCTTCACATTCTGCCACTTACTCCATTCTAAGGCGCTTGTTAATTTACGTAAGGGCAGGAATCCTTGTCTCTTTTAACAGGGAGCCTGGCATATAGTAGGTGCTCATTAAACACTGTTAAAGAATGCAGGGCCTCCTTTCTAACTCCTGGCCTGTTAAGACCCAAGGTCTCATCTCATGTGTGCAGGTGTTAAAACTCAAGCCCAAAGCCATTTAGTCTGTCTCCAGGTCTAATAGCCAGTCTTCCTTTCCCCTTATCGCTCTCCTTCCTCCCTCCCCTCCCCACTCACATACACCCCAAGATCACCATGGTCTCAATGTTTCCCTTAACATTTTGGTTTTCAGATTCTTTCTCTAGCACCAGGGGACTGCCTTTTATTGCTTGTGAGATCTGCTATGCATTACATATTCTTAAAAATTACTTTCATTTAGTATTTCTGCAATGGTAGGGGTTCTACATTAGCTCAGTATACCTTGTTGCCAGAACTCAAAGTCTTATATTTTAATCTTTCATCTGCCTGAAATTAATTGTGACATATGGTGTGAGGTAAGGATCCCCATTTTTTTTCCAGCAAATATTTTGCCAGTTATTCAATGACAATTATTGAAAAAAAAATTATTCTCAGTGATTTGAGATGCCATATTATTAAATGCTTAAGTATTATATAAACTTGGATAGTGCATTTCATTTTTGGTGGGCTCAGCATTTACTCATTTATTCTTTTTCATTGGTTCTTTACAGTTATTCTCATTACTATTCTAATATGTATGTATGTATGCATGCATAGGCTTTAGATGAGTTTGTCAAGTTTCAATAGAAATGCCACTGGTAATTTGGTGGCAGTGTAGTTAACACGAAGTTGGTGATAGCTGATAACTTTACATTTTAAAAATTGTAACTGTAATCAACGTGACTGTTGTACTTAATGATTTCATTATTTAAATATCTCCATTAGGGTTGTTAGGATATCAAAAGGGTAGGATGTGAGTCTGGATAAAATCATAGATTGACTCTTTTTGGTTCTTCCAGATAAATTTTTTAAACAGTTTTATTGAAATATTAATTGAAATTCAGTAAATTACACATATTTAAAGAATGTAATTTGGAGAGTTTGACATATGTATCAACCTATGAAACCATAGCCACAATCATGATAAAGAACGTATCCATCAGTCTCAGATGTCTCCTAATGCTCCTGGGTAATTCCTTCTATTCCTCCTGCTGTTTCCATCACTGTGCTTTCTATTGTTTTATATTAGTTTGCCTTTTCTAGAGTTTTATATAAATGGACACTTACGGTATGTATTCTTTCTTGTCTGGTTTTCTTCAGTTTTCATGATTATTTTGAGATTTATCTGTGATGTTATGTACATCCCTAGTTCCTTCTTTGCTATTGCTGGGTAGTAGTCCATTGTATGGATATACCAAAACACATCTGTTCATCTGCTGATAGACATTTGGGTTGTTTCCAGGTTTTGGCTATTACAGACAAAGCAGTTATGAACATTCTTGTACACAGTTTTGCGTGGATGTGTGCTTTCATCTCTCTTGAGTAAATAACTAGCAGTAAATTGTGTGATATGGTAGGTGTATGTTTAACTTTTTAAGAAACTGCCAAACTGTTTTCCAAAATGGTTGTACCGCTTTACATTCATAACAACAGTGTATCAGTATTCCAGTTTCTCAAGTTCCACTTCCTCACCAGCATTTAATGTGGTCAGTCTTTTTACTTTTAGCCATCCCAGTAGGTATATAGTAGATTCCTTTACAATTTTAAGTCTTACAGTCCAGAAGCATTGAACATTTTCATTTACTCATGTCTTCTTTTATGCCTTTTTGTAAAGTATATAAATTTCTGTGTATTAGCTTTATAGTTTTTAACAGAAAATTTATTTCTATGTATTTAATAGTTTTGTTTGTTTTTTGGTTTTTTTGGCCATGCTGTGTGACATGCAGGAGCTTAGTTCTCCAACCAGGGATCAAACCCATGCCCCCTGCAGTGGAAACAGAGTCCTAACCACTGGACAGACAGGGAATTCCCTATTTAATAGTATTTTTATTACTCTTCTGAAAGGAATTTGTTTTCCTTCTCATTTTATTTTCTAATTGGACATTGCTGACATATAGGAAAGTTGTTGATTTTTGTATGTGTTTTGCAACCTGCATTTTTACTGAACTCAAAATTAATTCTCATAGTGTTTCAGTTTATTCTTTTCTCTCAAATTTCTTTCATATTCAGTTATAACCTACAGATCATGAATATTTTAGCTCTTCTTTTGCAATGCTTAGACTTTTATTTTTCTTGTCTTACTGCACTGGATAGAACTTAAAAGTAATGGTATATAATAATAGTAAGATACACCCTTGTGTTGATCCTGACTTAAGTGAGAATGTTTCTAGAGTTTTATCATTAAGTATGTTATTGGTTACTAGTTTCAGATAGATCTTCTTTATTGTGCTCAAAGGAATGACCTCTGTTCTTGATTTACTGGGAGGTTTGCTCCTTTTTGTTGTTTAGATATCAATGAAATGATCATATAATATTTCTGCTTCATTGTACTGAATAATGAATTACATTAATTGATTTTATAAAATTTTTAATAGCTTTACTGAAATATAATTCACGTACTATACAAGCCACCTATTTAAAGTACACAATTCAATGGTTTTTAGTATGTTTATAAAGTGGTTCAACCATCACTAAAATTAATCCCAGAACACTTTTGTCATCATCAGAAGAAACTTCATATCCATAGCAGTCACTTTCCATTCCCTCCCTCCTACCACCGTCCCGGCCCTGGGCAACTGCTAATCTACCGGGGTGAGTCAAAAGTTATCTGCACTGTGGCTGTAGAATTTATAGAAGTTTTAATATAACTAGAGTGTGGATAGTTTTTGACTCACCCTCGTACTTTTGATCTCTATGGATTTGTCTATTCCGTATTTTTTATAAATAGAATCATTTTGTGACTGACTGATTTCAATTAGCATCAGGTATTCGTGGTTCATCCATGTGTCAGTACTTCATTCTTTTTTATGGCTGAATAATATTTCACTGTATAGATATGTCACATTTTATTTATTCATTCTTCAGCTAGTGGATGTCTGGATTGTTTCTACCTTTTGGCTGCTAGGAGTGATGCTTCTATGAACATTGATGTACAGATTTCTGTACAGACATGTGTTTTCATTTCTCTTGGGTATGTACGAGGGATGTAGAATTTCTACAGCCAGAGTGCGGATAATTTCTGACTCACCCTCGTATCTAGGAGTGGAAATGCTGGGTCGTTTGGTAATTCTGTATTTAACTTTTTGAGGAACTGCTAGACTATTTACCAAAACAGCTGTTCCATTTTATAGTCTTACCTGTAATGTGTGAAGATTCTTATTTCCCTACATCCTCATCAATACTTATACTCTTTCTTTTTGATTATAGCCATTCTGGTGAGTGTAAAGTGGTACCTCACTGTGATTTTGTAATTTTCTAAATTGGACCTATTCTAGCATTCTTGGGGTAAGATTTATTTGGTTATATATTATTCGTTGTTAATATTTTATTTTTTTATTTTTGTATCTGCTCAAAAGTATAATTTGAACTTTTTTCTCTTTATAGTACCTCTTGTATCAGGGCTGTTCTAACCTTATAAAATGAAGTGAGAAGTTTCTATTATTTTCTATGCTCTGGCATAATTTAAGTAGCATGAGAACTAACTGTTCCTTGAAGATTTGCTAGAATTAGCCCATCTGGGCCCTGTGCCATTTTTGGAAAGAGTTATTTGATAACCATTTCAGTTTCTTCCATGCTTATAAGTTTATTCAGGAATTTTCCAACTGCATTCTGAGTCAAATCTGGTAATTTATTTTCCAAGAAAATTATGATTTACCCAGATTTTCATTTTTTAAGCATAGTTGTATATAGTGATCACTAAAAATGTTCTTTAAAACTTTCATATATGGCTGTATCACCATTCTAATTTCTAATAGTGAATACTTATTCTCACTCTCTCTTTGCTTAGGTTTCTTTGTTTGACATTTTTGAGAGTGAGGATAATAACACCCGATAATATCTGTTGAACACTCACTGTGTACCAGGCCCTGTGCTAAGTACTTTGCATGCGCTGTCTAATTTTTAGAATCTTGACAACTCTGTGAATACTGTTATTCACATTTACAGGTGGTTGAGAAGTTCAGACATTTAACTTGCCTGATGTCACACAGTTCCAAAGCCCAGAGTTGTAATTCAAACAGAATCTCTGTTCTCAGAGTAAGAGTTCTTATATTGCTATTTTAGTTGGCCACTTATTTTTTAACATTTTAAAATTGTTTCTGATTTTCTAATTTCTGTTTTATCTTTATTAATTTCTTATTTAGGCTTTTGTGGTCCTACTAATATTTTTAGTTGAATGCTCATTTCAACTAATATCATTATTTTCTTATTCCTACTTAGCAGTATAGCCATTTAAGGCAATGATTTTTCCTGTCTAGAGTAGCTTTGACCACTTACTCTTAGTTTTGATTTGTACTGCTCTCATTGTCACTATCTTTTCAGTGACTGTGACATTGCAGTTTTGATACTTTTTGTTTCTGGAGTTATTTATTGAATTGGATTTTCATTTCCTGGGTATTAAGTCCTCAAAATGTGTATTTTGTTATTAATGTCCAATTTCATTTTATTGCAACTAATACAGTTTTTGTTTTGTTTCCTTTTTAATAATCTCATGTGTGTATGTAAGGTCCCTTCTGTTGCTATTCCATGGGAGCTGAAAGAGAACTTTGTTTTTAGGGCACAGAGTTTAAAATATTTATCAAAATCAATCTTACTAATTATATTCTTCAGATACTCTGTATCCTTGTTTTATTTTTGCCTACTTGGAGCAAAAAGACAGTATTAGTGGGAGACTTTAACATACCACTCTAAGTGTTTAACAAGTTAAGTGACAAAGTCATCCAACCTTTTAAAAATAAGAGATGTGCAAAGCCATATAAGTAAAAAGTAAAAGCAGGAATCACAAAGTAGTATCTGAAATGTAGAGTTCCAAGTAGAATGCATTAAATAGGGCAAGTCTGGTTGTTTTATACTGATGTCAGAAAAACTGCAACATATCATGAACTTGAATGGACATCACCTGGGCCTTGGTCTCTGTGGTGAAAAGAGGGAGGGGGCAGATGATTCCTAGTCCCTTCCATTCCATGAGGATGGTCTGGGGTTCCCTCCTAAGTGGTGCCAGGAAGGGAATTAACCGGGAATAAGGACCAGAAGCAAAGAATAGGGCAGGATGAGTCCCAGTTGAGACCGGAGCAGTTTGAGCTGACAGCTGGGGCTGGGTTTATTGCTTTGGCTCATTCCTGTCTTCACAGGAGCATCTGCCTTGTTGCCTCTTGGCCTGGCAAAGGAGATGTGCTAAAATAGGAATCAGTCTGCAAGGACAAGATGGTGAGGCCACAAGAACTCCCTGACATGGGGTGCCACCTCCTGTAATTGGAACACGTCCCCCTCCCCCACCCCTGGGAGCTCTCAACTCTCCAAAAAGAGCATTTCCATAGGCAGCTACCTGCAGGAATGGGCAGGTTACCCAGCTCCGTGCCAGCCTCTGTGTCCCTTCATTCTCTTGCCAAGAGGTGATTAATTCATTGAAGAAAGAGGGGATGCTGAAGAGAGGCATGTGTTTTTCAGGATACCAGAACCATGAGAAAGGCTGAAAATTAGTGAGCTAAGTATCTAATTTAAGAAGTTAGGGAAAAAATGAACAGAATAAGCCAGAACAGAGTGGGAGTTGGGGGGTGGGGGGAGATAAAAACAAGAGCAGAAGTCAATGAACTAGAAAACAAGTATTCAACAGAGAGAACCAAAGCCAAAAGTTGGTTGTTTGGGAAGACTAATAAACAAAAATCTGGAAAGATTGGTAGAGGGGAAAAAAAGAGAAGGCACAAATAAACAACATTAGGAATGAAAAAGAGACATAACTAGAGATCTAGCAGAGACAAAAAAAATAAGATAATACTATGAACAACTTTATACTGATAAGTTTTAAAAGTGTAACCTCTAGCTTCTTGATCAAACCCTTGCAGTATTTCTCATAGAATTGTAAATAGATGACCTAAAAGAAATAAACATAAAATGGACCTTATCAAAATTTAAAAGTATGCTTTGAAGGACACCATCAAGAAAATGAAAAGACAACCCACAGAATGGGAGAAAGTATTTGCAAATCAACTATCTGAAAAGAGTCCAGAATATATAAAGAATAGAATATATAAAGAAATCTTACAACTCAACAACAAAAAGGTGAAATAAATTTAAAAACAGATAAAGCACTTGAATAGATATTTCCCCAAAGAAGGTATACACATGGCCAATAAGCACATGAAAATCTGTCAACATCATTAGCCGTCAGAAAAATATAAATCAGTACCACTTCACACCCACTAGGATGGCTAGAATTGAAAAGATAAGAAGTGTTGAAAAGAATGCAGAGAAATTGGAACTCTGACACATACACTGCTGGTGGGAATGTAAAGTGATGTAGCTGCTTTAGAAAATAGTTCCTGAAGAGGTTAAACATATGAGTTACCATACAACCCAGCAATTCCACTCCTAGGTATATACTCAAGAGAAATAAAAGTACACACCCACACAAAAGACTGTACACAAATGTTCATAGCAGCATTATTCATAATAGCCAAAAAGTGGAAACAACCCAAATATCCATCAACTGATGACTGGATAAAGTTTGGTATATCCATACAATGGAATATTATTCAGCCATAGGAAGGAACAGAATACTGATACATGCTTAAACATGGATATACCTTGAAAACGTCATAATAATTGAAAGCCAGTCATAGGAGAACACATACTGTATGATTCTACTTATATGAAATGTCCAGAATAAGCAAATCCATAGAGGAAGCAGATTGGTGGTTACCAGAGATCAAAGGGAGGGGTGAGTGGGGAGTGACTGTTAAACGGGTGTGGGGTTCTTGCTGGGGTGATGGAAATGTTCTAGAATTAGATAGTGGTGATGTACAATCTTGTGAATGTACTAAAAGTCCTGGAATTGTACACTTTGAAAGGGTAAATTATATGGTATGGGAATATTTTAATTAAAGAAAACTTGTGTGGAAAGGGAAATGTTTATTAAAATGTATGTTTCTGAGCATTTCCCCAGCTTAATGAAGTCATATCTCTGGGTGTAGGGTCTAGAAATCTGCAATACTTTAGATGAAACCAGTGCTCAGAGAGGTTTAAGACTCACTGTCAACTTTCACTTTGGGTAGAATTCCCATGAATAAATGTAAAAAAGAGTGATGGAAATAGAAAATCACTCTTTGGAAAAAAAAAAATCCCGGTAATAGTTATAGAGAATCACAGTGCCTGCTACAGTTACTGAGTGAAAGTTTAATGAGAGATGGAAAATTTACATAGTATCAAAGTATCTTTCCACAGTTTTAAAAGGAAAAATAGTAACTTTATAGTGAAGCAAGCGGGCAGACATCACATTAACCAGGTGATCAGAACTGAGAGAACCAGTAATGGGACATCCTGACATCATGTGTCACCTGATGCACACTGAGAGGGAGACAGCATTGCTTCCATGGGATCTTTGCTAAAAATAAGAAACCTGAATTTCATCATGAAGAAACATCAGATAATCCCAAACGAGAGCCATTCTACAAAATAACTGGCCAGTACTCTTCAGGAGTATCACGGTCATTAAGGACAAAGAAATGTGGGGGACTGTCACATGCTGGAGGAGAAAAGGAAGACAGGAGACCTAAACGCAGTGTCAGGTCCTGGATCAGATCATCTTAGACCAGAAAAGGACATCAGTGGGGCAGTGGATGAAGTTTGAATAAAGTTTATAGATTAGATTTCAGTTTCCTGGTTTTGATCATTGTGGGATGAGTATGTCAGAAATTAACATTTGGGGGAGCAGCGTAAAGGGGACACAGGAATTCCTTGCACTGTTTTGCAACATTTTTGTAAGTCTAAAATTATTTCGAATTGAGAAATTAACAAGAAATCTCTGTCCTAGAGTGTCATGATTCCCAGTTTGAGAGCCATTGGTGTAGCCGGAAGATTTCTGGCTTTGGAATTGGACAGGCCTCAGGTGAACACCCTTGCCATCTCCTACCATCTAGATCTTGAGCCCTCAGCCTCAGCTTGTCATCTGAGAAATGGGATTAATCACATCCGTGCCCTGGGATTGTTGGAGGGTTCAATGAAAGGATGTAAGCAAAATGCTAAGTACAGCCCCAGCATGTATCAGCTGCTCAGGAAATGCCAGCCCTCCCCCGCGGTTCAGTTATTCTCCCACTCATCAGCCTCAGTCCCTCCTCAGCCTTGGAGCAGGAGAATCCTTCCTCTGGGCTGGGCTGTTTGGCCTGGCAGGGAGCCGCCTAAGCACCCCGGCCGGGCAGCTGAGAAAAGGTGCATCACGGGGGAAGGCGGGGGTTTGACCAAGGTTGAGATGAGGAAGGAGTCGGCCTGGGGAGCTTTCTCACAGGCTCTCCTTGGCAGGCCACTTAAAGTTACATCGACTTCAAATAAAAAGGGTATTCAGACACAAAAGAAGGCTCAACCTGGCCAGTGCCAGGCCTGGCTTGGCATTCGAATTCAGAAATCCAAGTCCTTGGAGCTCACAGACAGGCCAGACCATCCCGGTAGCTCTGCCCCCACTCCAGGAATGCCAAGAACCTTCCGGAGAGCTCCCCTCCCGGGCCTGCTCCCATCGTTGACCTGGGGTCCAAATTAATTAGAGTAAAGTAAGAGCTGGTTCCCTGCAGGCCTTTATTCTGCTGACAGCTGAGACCCGGCCACAGGCCCAAAGGTGGTGCCACTTCCACCTGCCACCACGTGTGACTCTCTCCACTTTGCAGCACGTGGGTGGGTGTGCTGGTCTGGTTTTCTTAATGGCTTATTTTCAAATAAAACAAAGCAGATCGTGTTAGTTTCCCATCGCGTCAGGTACTTTACGTAGTTTTTCAGTCCCTGTTTTTACATAGACCCTTCCGTGGTCTGTCACTTGGGTCCTTAATGGGACTTGAGGGACACAAGCAGGTGAGCCAGAGTTAAAGGCACCATCAGAGAACATTGGAAGGACTGAGTGCATTTTAAATGTGCTTTCCCTATGACCCGGCAACTCCACCTCTCCGTGCCCACCCTAGAGAAACACACAGAGGCACAGAAAGGTACCTGCAAGTGTTTGTCCCTAATTTATCTAGATCTACATCTATCTATCTATCTATGTATCTATGTATCTATCTATCTATCTATCTATCTATCTATCATCTATCTATCTATCTCTATCTTTATTATTTTATCTCTATGTCTATTGTATATATCTAATCTAGATTGATGGATCTATCTTTATTTCTGTATCTATGTCTGTTTCTACATACGTACAGAGAGACATAGAGACGGAGAGAGAACACAGCTTGAATGTCTGTCAGTAAGGAAATGGCTAAATAAACTGGTCTGTTCACACCCTAGAGTATAATGCTATCGTAAACATAGGAGTGTGCCCAGGGACAGAACTCCATAATATACAGTATGGTACCACTTACGTATCAAAACAAGATCCTGTCTCATCTATCACTGAAGTGTGGGTACCTCCTCCTGTCTCTAGTCCTGTCATAGCTCTGGCACTTTTTTTTTTTTTAGGCTGCACCGTGGGGCAGGCTGGGACCTTAGTTCCCAGACCAGGGATTGGGAGCATGGAGTCTTAACCACTGAACCGCCAGGGAAGTCCCCTGGCGCTTTTGGAATAGCATTGATTTTGGGAAATTTGTGACTTAACTGAGTTTGTTGTTATTATGTGGATAATTCACTTAATTTATTAAATTAATGAAGAACCAGGCCCAGAGTTGATTCTTTCTAGGTGCTGAATGGGACAATGTCATGGGCAACCTACAGCCTGGGGGCCAAATTCCGCCTGTTGCCTGTTTTGTAAATAAATTCTGGTTGGAACACAGTCACACCCATTGTTTATGGCTGCTTTCGGGACAACAGCAGAGTTGAGTAGTTGCAGCAGAGACCCTACAGCCCGCCAAGCCTCAAATAGTCATTCTCTGGCTCTTTCACAGGAAGAGTTTGTTGAAATTTATTCTAAACCCTTCTCCCAGACCAGCCCCATTTCTTCCACTACCTGGGGGATATCGAAAGGAATTGGCTCTTCCTGTTGCTACTGTATAACTCAGTGGGGTTTGGAAGAGCTGTTTGTAAAAGTCCAGACTAATGGGTACTTTATTACGAATTAATAATTACAAAAGTCACGGCATCCCTTTGCCACTCCAGCACACACAGCCCTGCAGCGACACCCTATCCCATGTAGGTCCTCGGTGGGCATTAGCTATAGGACTTTGGAAATGCACGGTTTCTTAAGTAGCCCCCAAAGCAGCCTTGATTCCCCCCAAGGATGGCCCTTTGGCTGTTGTGTCCTCCAGGCTCAGCAGGATGCTAGCACACCGCAGGTACTTCAGAAATTTACAGTGGATACATTATCAATGAAAAGTATTAAAAAAAAATAGAGTCATCTTCAGTGTCTTGCCTCTGGGGCAGCCTATTCTGAGTGCATTCAGCAGAAATTAAGGAAATCTGTTTCCCTAAATGAAATGACCCAAGCACATGGCTCACGGGGCTAGTGCTTTCTGGGTGAAAAAAGAAGGGTTTTGCCTCCTCTTCCTGGGGACTGATGAAGGTGGAAGCAGGCCCGTCTTGCCATGAATTCCTTGGCCCCACCAGGTCCGGGACACACGTGCCATCATGTTCTTCAGGGCTGCTGCGGCGCTTTCTGCAGGGACCGGTGGTCACCCACTTGCTTTGGCAGGGATCCCCGCTGGGCACCTGACATCCTGATGATTTAGGCCGGATGTAGGAACTGCCAGGCCACCATGAGAAAGGAGAATCCCGTCGGATGGGAACTTCGGGGATGACCATGAACCAGTCTCTCTCCCTGAGAACCTAGCGACTGGGTTAGCCTTTCTGGAGGGTTTCTGTCTAACTCCCAGGCTAATTTCAGCAGCAGCGTGATCGTCTAGAACAATGTGCCACGCAGAGTGATGTCCCTGACAAGCTGACATGTCCACCTTGGGAGGACTCACTTATTCAGGCCTCTCTGGAGCCTGGAGACTGTGCCGTGTGTGCCTCCTGCCCAGGTCTGTCCCACCTGCCTCGCGAGGACACAGCTTCTGCTTTCTCTTTGAACAGGGATGGAGGGCGCAATAAGGGCGGGTGGCAAGCGAAGCATTAAACCCCCACCCCATTTGTTCTATAATGAGGATATTCATCTTGCCTTGGGGGGCAGGGGGTTGGTCTTTCATTGGGATGAAAAAGCTCCCCCGTGCAGTATTTATCAAAAGCGAGGAGGAGAGAGAGAAATTCTTCGAAACTGGAGTCGGAGGAGGAGAAAACACGCTGAATATCTGAAACGAGAGGACCGGCAGAGTTTGGCGAGGGAGGAGGGAGATTCTGCCAAGGGGCTGGGGGTTCCGGGGCTGCGTTTCAGCCTGAGCAGCGGGCCCGGCCCCCAGGCAGCAGCTCACAGCCCTTCCGCCTGGAACCACCTCCAGCCGGGCAGCACACAAGAGCTTTGGGATGCTAATGGGCCTTTAGGAATGCTAAATGGAGCATTTCGGTCTCCACAAAGGGGCAAAATGAGCGGAGAAAGAAATTTTAGTTTTGAAGTTTCCTTAGGGGAGGACCAAACAATGGGGGTTTCAATGGACAGTGTAAAAGTTTGATCTGTGTTATGAAAAAAGAAGAATCAAGTGCACATGTCTTCTTGGCAGCATCTTGGTTGGGTTAAATGAGTACCAAAGTGCATCAGCAGAGGCTTGGACCTGAGTTTGCTGGGTGTCAGAGGCCCCCTCCCCCACCTCCGGCAAAGGGTAGCTGGTTGAGCTGAGGACCACTGGGTGGGTGCCCGCCTGATCTGAGACCCTTCTCCCTGCCTCGCTGCATTCATGCAACCAACCACCCATGCATGCACTCATTCATTCATTCACTTACCCACTCATTCATTCATTCAGCTGACTATTAGCTGCTGAACGCTGACTATGTCCAGGTAGTTCTGAAGGCTGCAAAAACCACAGTGGACAAGCAGGGTCTCTGCTCTCCTGAAGCGGTTGTTCTGTGGAGGAGGCAGGCGGCGAAGAAGTCAGTGATGGGAGATTGTGGCAGGGAGTGCGTGGAGGGTGGTGTTCGCGCAGGAGCCAGGGGTGGCCTCCTGAGCAGGTGCATGTGAGCTGAGACCCGACTGAGGGGAGGCAGCCTTGCGGAGACTGGAGGTAAGGGAACAAGATATGGGAAGGAACTTGCCCTATTGGAGGACTGGAGAAGAGGCCAGTGGGAAGGAAGCAGGTAGGGTGGGACAGGAAGGCAGGAGGGCCGCCATCGGGACGAGCTTTGTGGTCAGAAGCTTGGGTTTTATTCTGAGGACCGTGGGAAGGTCTTGGAGGGTTTCAGGTAGGCTGGTGACCCGTCTGGCTGCTGGGGGAGAAGGAGGGCAAAGGAGAAGCAGGGAAGGGACCTGGCTTCTGGACCAGAGGCTGCTCAGCCTGATGTGGAGTGTGTGGGGTGAGGCCAGGGCCAGCTTGGGGCCAAGGAAGGGCATTCTCGTGGCTCGGGGCACCGTCCAGAGGAGGAGTGAGGCCATTAGCCCAGCTCATCGGGAACATGCTCATGGTCATGGAGTCTGAAGCAGGTGAGCAATGAACGCAGCTTACCTAGGCTCTCTCATTGTCCAGAAATAGGATTCCCACCCCTGTGAGAAGCAGCCGCCGGGGCCAGAGCCCCTGGGGTGAACTTGGTAGGAGTAGTCATCAAGCATTGGAGGTAGCCCTTTTGCTGAAAGCCGAGGGCAGGGTGATCCCACCTGCAGGTCCAGCCTGCAGCTCCATCCAACCCTCTCTTCCCACCTCAGCACCTCTTTCTGTCAGACACCCTGTGCCCTACAGGGCACTGACGTGGGCCAGTAGGGTGGGGCTCCGGGCACTTTGTGGAGCCTCAGGATGTAATTTGGACACGTTCTCTTCGATAGTCTTTCATCAGTTTCGGTGTGGGGCACTGGGGAGAAAGGAAATGCTCAGCTCTCTGAGATGTGGTAATACTTGGACTGACTCTCCTCTTGGCCAGGTTGGTTGTTAAGGAGTAAGCCTGATCCGAGTGCCCTGGGACCCTCTCTGAGGTCAGTGAGGAAGCTTTGACCCTTTGGGTCACTCATGACATCAGGAAAGCGTGCTGCAGGCAGGTGAGGAGCGTGGAGAGTGGACAGGCGGCTGGGAGAGCTTGCAGCAGGAAGGCTGGGATCCGGGAGAGGAGGCAGGCTGTCCTGGGTCAGTGGCAGAAGGGGTGGGAAGGATGAGGTGTCAGTCTTTTGAAGAAGAACTGCTAGGATTTGGGGCCAGTCCGGTGTCAAGGATGGAGAAGCTGGTGAGACAGATAGTCCAGAGGACTTGGACTGTGCAGGGTGCTTCCTGTGGCCCCACCTACTCAGCTGTCAAGCAAAGACCCTCTGAGATATGATAGGTTTTGCCTTCTTTCCCCACCTGCTTTTGGCCGCACCAAGTGGCTTGTGGGATCTCAGCTCCCAGAGCACGGACTGAACCTGGGCCCCGGCAGTAAAAGAGTGGAATCCTAACCACTGGACCACCAGGGAGTTTCCCAGGATTCTTTGTACAGAATCTTATGTGGAAACACAGTGGAAACCATGTAAAAGTTGAGCTGCTCTGGTTGAAGGTGTTGGTGAAGTGGGGGCTGGAGTGTGTCATCCTCATCCCCCCCATCATTTCCCTCTCCCAATGGACCAAAGGACCATAGGGCCCTGGGGGATGCAGTTTGTAAAGAGAGGCCTGGGAGCAATGTATACAACCGTTTATCTTCAACCTCACTGAATTTGCTGTGTAAACAACAGGCCCTGGTGTATGTTGGCTGAAATAATTTCATCACTTGCTTCTCGACTTGACGTGTGACTGGTTGATTACACAGAGATCCCTGGCGACCCTCGAATCTGTTTCCTAATGATTTCCCAAGGGTATCACTGTCTTGCTTTGCTTTTCTTGCCAGGGCAGGATCTGCTTTCCGGAGCAGTGGTGTGACCTGTCCGCCTCTCTCTGGGTGACCTGTTTTCACTCTGCTTAACACACCTTCTTCCTTCATCTCCCCACCTTCATTGATTTCTAGGGTATTTTCCATTCTAGAATACTTGGTCTGCTGTTCTTTCCTTGTTTTTACAGTTCACCTGCCAATTGCAGTTTATAAAACATCTCCACGAAGCCATCATGTGGGCAGGCAGGCTCAGGACGAACCTGCCACGATCAGGTTTGAGAGGACCCATGTAGGAAGATTTTCCAGAAGGTTACACACGGCCCCTTTAAGGGCAACGCTTTTAATTTCATCTTAATCGTTTCGAATAATAGTCTTTCTGAAATGCATTCTATATTCATCTGCCTTCTTAAACAGACCGTTCCAAACATAATCTAGCTTTTTCTTAATGACTCAGGTCATCTGCATGGGTGTTATTTATTGCTTTATGTTGAAGGCATTGTACGGAAGCATGTTGGACTCTGTCCTGGTCCTAAAAGGTCCCAGATGGCCAAGTCTTAAGAGATAGCATTGTATGTTAAAAGCCTTACTTTTCCCATCCGTAAAATGGGTATATAGTTATATAATAATAATGGGTTATTATTATTAATAATATATAATAATAATATAAATGGGTTATTATAATAATAATAATGGTTTTTTGTGAGGATTAGTGCCCACATAGGATACTTGACCCATGGTAAGCACTCAAAAGAAAAAAAGGTAGCTTAAAGAAAAGAATAAAAAATGGCAGTAGATGCTAAGGAGGCTAGATGTTTTCCATTGTGAAAATCAATTTACTTGTTTTCCATTTTACCGTATTTGGCCTGATTTTGTTTTTTGAACCCTGGGTATCAGGAACCCCACCCAAACCCCAAAGTGTTTGACTTTAAAGAGTTGAGGGCAAGTGAATATGAGAGAGGCTGATGGTGTAGTGGCTTAAGAGCCCACGTTTTGGAGTCTGATTGCCTGAGTTCTAATCCTGACTCTGCTGCTTCCTGGACGTGTGGCTTTGAGCAGGCTTCTTAATTTCTCCACATCTCATGGGGATAATGATAGTACCTACCTCGCAGGGCTATTATGAGCATTAAATTAGGTAATACATGTGAAGCAGTTAGCAAAGCACTTGGCATATAGTAAGATCTCTATATTATCACTCATTGTAATGCCCACCTACTGTGTGGAAGCCCAGGCCCCACTAGGTAGAGTATGAAAGTGTCTCGGGCATTATTCCTGCCCACAGATAGCCCTGGGGGAGAGGGAGCAAGCAGGACTAGATTGAGGAACTCTTGCAGGTATCCCAAAACAATAAACACAGAATTTCTATAAACATAGAATTACCATGCAACCCCGCAATTCCATTCCTAGGTCTATACCCCAAAGAATTGAAAGCAAGGATTCAAACAGAATCTGATACACTGATGTTTATAGCATTACTCACAATAGCCAAAAAGGAGGAAACAACCTAAACGTCCATTAGTCACTGGATAAACACAATGTGGTATATACGTACAATGGAATATCATCCAGCCACAAAAAAGAAGGAAGTCTTGACACATGCTACAGTATAGTTGAACCACGAAAACATTCTGCTAAGTGAAAGAAACCAGATACAAAAGGTCACATATTGTATGATTACATTTATGAGAAATATCCATAGAGACAGAAAGCAGATTAGTGGTTGCCAGGGGCTGGAGGACGGGAGGGGAAAATGGGAAACGACTGCTTAATGGGTGTGGGGTCTCCTTTGGGGGTGTCAAAGTGTGTTGGAACTAGACAGAGGTGATGGTTGTACAACATTGCAGGTGTTCCAGATGCCAATGAATTGTATACTTTAAGTGGTTCATTTTATGTTATGTGAGTTACACTTCAATTAAAAAAAAAAAAAATTTGTGCAGATAGGAAGACCCTAGAGGGTAAGTGCAAACCACCAGGGCCATGTGCAGCTGAGTGAGTGTTTCTGTGAGTGCTATGGGAGGGGGGTGGCAGGGTGGCGGGATGACACTGGTCAAAGGAAACTGGACACGCTGCACTCAGTGTGTGTGTGTGTCAGTGTGTGTGTGCATATTTATATAAAACAGGAGCCATTTGGATTAGGGTAGGATCGATAAGGAAAAACTATATTTTATTACAGAAGATGTCAATTGAAAAAAAAATGCACAACCTAAAAGTTGAGAATTATGTTTTTTTTCCAGCAGATTCTCTAAGGATTTAAGCCCAAGAGACAGCTTCCCAGATAGGTCTGAGGGACTGGTCCAAAGAAGTAAAGGAAGAGTCAGGATATATAGGAGTTTTTCCAAAAAAACCCCCACTACCAACAACAACAAAAAAAAACCAAACAGGTGGTCAGAACATCAGAAGATAATTGCTAATTAAAGAAAAACCAGACATCTGAGGTTAATGAATTTAGCACTTTCTACGTGTGGGAAGATGCAAGAGTCTGGGCTCCTTTGATGTGCCCCTTCACCATCTAGGGCCAGTATCCTGTTTTTCTCCCTTCTGAATCCCCTTGTGGTGCGCAGTCAGGATGGGGAGGGCAGCTGCAGTGGCTGATGGCTTGATAGCTGCAACATCCCTTGTTTACTGATGCGGCAGGTGACATTCTCTGCCAAGTGAATGGCACCAGCAGTGGACTTCGGGACACGTGCCACAGATGGCACAGGGTGTCCCAGTGCTCTTTGCAGAACCCCACGTTGTCCACCTGTTTTGTCGTCAGCTAGCCAGCCTTCAGGTGGGATAGTAAGGATCAGGCAACAAAGGTTTCGGCGGAGAAAGTTGTATTCAAAGCATAAAGTTGAGAAAATTCCTTTGCAACTATTTACTCAGCTGCAGTTACCTTAATTGAGTCACCTTAGTTTGCTTTGCACCGAGGAAAGACTGCCACGTTCTGTGGCCGTGGTGGGACCCTCTGAGCCAACCAGGAGAGCCCTACAGTTCCCAGGGAGGTAGAGGTGGCCTGGGAGAAGCCCTGGGAGGGCTCAGTCTGGGTTACTGAGTTCCCTTTCCTCAAAAATGGAAGACTTGAGTGGCAGTGGGAGAATGCGCTGTGGAAGGTGGCAGATTCTGGGCAAGTGAGTACAATGAATGATGATGGCCCCAAGGGAAAGGTGGAGCTGGCAGTTTCAGGGAACGTCCAGTCAGTGAGAGAGTCCGGCTGCACCTAGGCTTGGAGCAGAGAGATGGCATGGGCAAAGATGGTGCAAGATAGCAGCCAGGGGACTTCCCTGGTGGCGCAGTGATTAAGAACCCGCCTGCCAACGAAGGGGACACTGGTTTGATCGCTGGTCGGGGAGACCCCATATACCGTGGAGCAGCTAAGCCCATGTGCCACAACTACTGAGCCTGTGCTCTAGAGCCCGTGAGCCACAACTACTGAAGCCTGTGTGCTTGGAGGCTGTGCTCCGCCACAAGAGAACCCACCACAGTGAGAAGCCCGCGCTCACCACAACTAGAGAAAGCCCATACTCAGCAACAAAGACCCAATGCAGCCATAAATTAAAAAAAAAAAAAAAAAAAAAAAAAAAAAGATAGCGGCCAGGTTAAGGAATGTGGGATTTACTGGGGCAAGTGGTTGTCACATATGAGCATCTATCAGAGTCACAGATGGCTGGGGCCCTCCCCCTGGGAATTGGGATGGGGCCCCAAGATTTGCATTTCCAACAAGCTCCCGGGTGCTGCTGGTGCTGCTAGTCTGGGTACTGCACTTAGAGAACCAGTGACAGGCAGTGGGGAACCAGGACCAGTTGTTAGTAGGGGAGAATCCTGGGAACCACTGGTGACCACTGGGTGTGGCGGTGAGAGCAGTAACTCGTTGTCAGGTGGTTTACTCCTCAGTCAATCTCAGATCTCAGTAGATCTTTAGTCCCCAGATGTGCAGCCTGCTAACAAAACAATCTTTGAGGACATTGTTATATTTTGACGACCACAGACTTTCTTGGTTTGAAGTTTCCCCAACTCCACGTGAGGAGCTGTAGCTTCACAAGAAATTTTTATGCCCCTTCCAGGACTGGAGAAGCAGTCTAGGAAGATGTTGTTTCTGTGCTTAAAGTGTTGAGACATTTGAACTCAGATCCTTTCTGAAAATGTCAGTGATTATTGAGCCTGAATGTTTCTCGAGCTTTTGGGCACATTTTTAAGACCCTGGTCCAATATCCTTCTACAGAAATATAGCTTCTTCAGGTGTCTTCAGGTGTGCATCTAACACTTGCTTCGAGTCTGTAGCTAAGGGAAAAAGCCCTCCTACCCCTGGTTTCAAAAGGTCTTAAAATGCTAATTCATAGCCCTGAAATATTCTGACAGCCTGGAATGTTATTCAGGGCAATCAGGCACCTTGATTTCTTACAGAAGTATGAAAGGTAAATTGCTGCTACCCAAGAAGTCACCCTGCTTTTCATGAGAAAGCTCAGGAAAATAGCACATAAAATTACATGCAGGCAGTACATGTCGTGTATCACATGATGAGGATATCTGACACCCAGTGTATCTGTAGGTGTGACAGTGTCAACTCATAGTAGAAATCTGATAGATATGCCAGCATTGCCTTTATGTTCGAAAAAAGATACAGGTTGTGGCAAACATTTTCAGAATTTGTTCCATGCCTATCTAAAATCAGAAAGCACATCTTTTTGAACTTCTACTTTTCCATTTCCACCGAGAAATCCTGTTCCAGAGATGACATTATCAATGCCTTTTTTTTTTAAGGAAGGACTCTAATTTTCATGCACCCAGTAGCCTTTTATAGGTGTCATTAATGCCTTTTAAGCTTTGTGATGTTTTTGCCACAATAAACACGAAATGGTGTTTCTCCATGGCCCAAGCTCAAAGGAGGGATTTAGTCCCTAATCTAAAGGTTCCATATTTTGCTGTGAAGGAAGTTAATTAGCATGTGTGTTTAGCAGAGTAAAGATTCTCTTTTAGCCAAGACTGAAGGAGCCATTGTCATAGCCCAGTGCTTGTGGGACTGAGAGAAATCCATCTTGCCTAGGGGTTTCCAGTATGATTTATGTATGTTTTCAGTCATTTATTGGATGTGTTATAATACAGAGCATTCTAGTTACAAGACTCTTATTTGGCTATTTCTTGTTCAAGATCTAGTGGGTAGTTGTGGTGTGTTGCTGTCCTTCGAGGAGTAGGAAAGAGGGGTTATATTGTCTTGTAGGGATGTACAGACCAAGTTAATGGGGAGGAAAATGAGTGTTTTGAGTAAATAGCCCTATTTACTTTGCAGATTACAGTAATGGGTTAGGGCTGTTTGCTTACAAATCCATGCGTGCATGCACCCATCCATCCATGTATCCGTGGCTCCACGCATTCATCCGTTTCCTGCCCAGCCTGCTCTCCTCCTCTAACTGACCTTCACGTGTAGGAGCTCACCCCAGAGTTCTCTCCTCTCTGCGTGCTATGCCGTTCTCTCTGTAGGCGATCTCATCCTTTTCTCGGCTTTATAGCAAGCCATGCAGAGGCTCTCAGTTTTACCTCTCTGGCCTGGCCTCTCTTCCAAGCTCCAAACCCCACCACCCCGTTTCTCACCTCTGCTTCGCTAATAGGGACTGCAGACTGCTCAGACGGAATTGCAGCGTTATCCTCAATTCTCAAGTCCTGGGACGTCCCTCGTGGTCCAGTGGTTAGGACTCCGTGCTCTCACTGCTGAAGGCCCGGGTTCAAACCCTGGTTGGGAAACTAAGATTCCACAAGCCACACAGTGCAGCATAAAACAAAACAAAAAACAAAACAAACAAACAAAAAACCCTCTCTCTCTTACCCCCCACCCTCCAGTCAAGTCAGTGCTGAGCCTGATCAGTACTTCCCAGAATGTTTCTAAGCAGTCTCTTTCATGTCATCTCTCAGGCTGCTCCCCAGAGCCTCTTCCTTGTTCTCCTGCTTCCTCTCCTGCCCTGGTTTGATCCATTTCCACAGTTGCAGCAGGGAAAACTCGAACCCCCTGCTTTAACCCCTGCGTGGCTTCCGTGGCACTGCCATTTGGACCCCTCTCCTGCTGGTATGATGCCAGCCTGTGTCCATTGGTGCCCGCCCCGTGCTGCGGCCACGCTGGCCTTCTGTCTTCATCTTCACTGAGCCCCAGCCTGCCATTTTCTCTTTCCCTTTGGCTGTTTTTCTTTCCCCCCTTATTCCTCAGACTTCAGCTCATGTGCCTTACTCAGAGAGGCCTTCCCTGATCCCCACGCACCCATATCGTGAGGGTGTCTCGTCACCCTCTGAAGTGATCTCATTGTCATATTTGTGCGATCGATGCCTGTCTCCTGGTGCTTTGCTGAACGTGCCATCAGGGCAGCTGCTGAGTCTGCTTTGAGGTCTCTGTGTCTGCATCCTGGGGCCAGGCCTGGGTGCAACATGTGAGCTCAGGAAAACTCTGCACTAAATGAAGGAAGGAAGGTGTGAATGGCCACAAACAGGACCCTGCACTGAGCCCCTGTCCACGTGTGGTTTGTGCCCAAGTGCAAGGGTTGTGTGTGGGCATTTAAATGCTTTACCAGAAGTAGAGACAGACAAGAGAACAAACATATGGACACCAAGGGGGGAAAGTGTGTGTGTGTGGGGGGGTTGGGGTGGGATGAATCGGGAGATTGGGAGTGCCATATATACATTAATATGTATAAAACAGATGACTAATAAGAAAAAAAATATCAAATTGTACACTTTAAATATATGCAGTTTATTGTATTTCACTTATACCTCAATACAACTCTTTTTAAAAGAAAAAAAAAATTAAACGCTTTACCATTTACTGCCGAGCTCCAAGAAGGGCAGGAAAAAGCTTGATTTAAACAAATCATGACAATATACAGAGCTGACCGTAAATGCACAAACTTCCTACTTATCATTTTGCTAATCCCAGCTTCTCTGCTCGAATATCTACCTTTAACCTGAGATTACGTACATTCATCTGTGTCTGGAGAAAGGCAGGAAGTACATACCTGTAGAGGAAGGCGGTAGGACAGCCACCTCCATGTGGATGTACACATGCGACCTTAAAAATGGGTAAAATGCCATAATGTGTTCTCTTGTCTGATGAAGAAAATCACTCATTGTGTTAAAAACATCGCAAGCTTGCGCTGATGTTGGTTGCATTCTGTGTGGCTCAGAGGAAAGGCAGTAGCAGATATTCAGAATAGCCGAATCGAACCCGTGCATCCTATAAGTCCGTAGTCTGGAGGATGGAGAGCTGATTGGGTTGCAGGTGGACATGGCAGTGACTCTTAGGGTTTGCATCATAATAAAGACGTTTATCAGGGGAGCGAGGCGCATTCGATTGAATCGCATGTTGTGTGCATTAATTCACACGCCCACTGTGCACTGGCACGCTGCCACCTGAGCTGCCTTCTTCTGTGATTCTGATTCTCCATCCCTGTCTCTTACAGAATCAAGTCAATCAAGTCCAAAGTCTTTTGCATAGAATGGGAAGCCCTTTCTAGTCTGTCCCAAAAGCCTGTCTTTCTAACGTCTTCAGCTCTGCCTCCCGTGTCCCGTTGGGCTTGCGCTGCATGGGCCCCCTTGGTCCTGGGTCTGGAGTTCTTCCAGGCGGCTCTGCCTGGCTAGCCCCTCAACAGGTGAGATGGGGGAGGAGGATGAACACGGAGTCCGTGCCCCGCAGCCAGGATGCTCCTGCCCAGGTGCTGGACCCTCCAGCACAAACCCACTCGCTTGCTTCTGCCTGTGTGGAGCTTAGATTACGTCTCCCAGCACAAAGCCTTAGCATCTCATGGGAGACACATAATAAAGCTGTATTGGTTGGATAAAGGCCAAGATAAAAAAGGACTGATGAGCTTATGGAAGTACCTCTTTGGTGTGAATAGAGTCAGATTATGTTCCCTAGTTAAGGCCTTTTTTTAAAAAAAATGTCTATTATTTTTATTTGTGTTGGGTCTTCGTTTCTGTGCAGGCTTTCTCTAGTTGTGGCGAGCAGGGGCTACTCTTCGTTGTGGTGCGTGGGCTTCTCTTGTTGAGGAGCACGGGCTTCTAGGCATGCGGGCTTCAGTACTTGCAGTATGTGGGCTCAATAGTTGTGGCTCATGGGCTCTAGAGCGCAGGCTCAGAAGTTGTGGCACACAGGCTTAGTTGCTCCATGGCATGTGGGATCTTCCCGGACCAGGGCTTGAACCCGTGACCCCTGCGTTGGCAGGCAGGTTCTTAACCGCTGTGCTACCAGGGAAGCCCAAGGCCTTTCTTAAATAGGACTTTTCTCACTCTAGACCCTTGGGAGAGAACAGTGTGTCAACCTCAGGTTTTCCGCGGGTGATCTGAGATGCAGGAAGGGGAGTGGCAGGCTTCCAGGTCATGTGGCTGCAGTACAGGCAGACTCCTGGCTCTCTTCCTGACTGATGCCCTGCCTGTGGACACATACCCACCTCTCCGTGACTATAGGAGTTAAGCTCGTCTGCCTTTCAGAGTAGGATGCTGACTTTTCCTATCGTCACAAATAGCCTCTGCCAACAAGGTCCTACTGTGTAGCACAGGGAACTATAGTCCGTACTCTGTGATAAACCGTAATGGAAAGAATATGAAAAAGAATGGATGTATATATATGTATATGTGAGTCACTTTGCTGTACAGCAGAAACTAACACAACATTGTAAATCAACTATACTTCAATTAAAAACAAACAACCCCCCCTCCCCCCAAAGAGAAAACCCCAAACCAAACAAACAGCCTCTGGCTTCCCAGCCTGGCTTTTTCCACTGCTTGTGAAGACCCGGCTGCTGAGACACTTTTCTCAAGTGTTAAATTTGAACCTCTTAGACACCAAGACCTCACTTCCTCTCCCAGGAAATTTCCTATTAAAACATTTGAAAGGGATATGCAGCTAGTTTATAGTTATGGGAATTTTTTAAGAAGTGAGTGGAAATTGTTTTTGGGACATTTCTTTCCGGTCTTCTTGAAAGAGCAGTTGAGTTTCCACTTTACTTGCTCATTGTTATTCCAAAGCAGAAGAATGAACATTCTTTTTCTTTCATATTTCATAATTAAAAAGCCCTCAGCGGACTCTGCGTATAAACTATTTCGATTTGAGTATGGATTAATCACTTTCACTTTGTTACAAACAAAATGATGGAGCCAAGGAGGTCATTTCCTTTTCTAGAAGAGTTTGAATCTTCTGCGTGGCGTCTTTCCTGAAACTTCCCACGTTCTCCACGTTGGAGGTCTTGCCTTGTCTGCGTCTCAGGAACCTAGCTTCTTGTCACCAAGAGGGATTTAGGGTTAGAAGGTCGAAAGGCATCTTTTTTTTTTTTCTTCTTGGCTGTACTGCACAGCATGTGGAACGGGGATAGAACCCTCACGGAAGCAGTGGAAGCGTGGAGTCTTAACCACTGGACTACCAGGGAAGTCCCCAAAAGACATCTTGAAGTACGGATGTCTGTAATGGAAAAGAATCTGAAAAAGAATATGTATGTATGTATGTATGTATGTATGTATATATATACATTAGCTAAATGAACTACCTATGGACCATCCACCTGGGAAGAGATACACACACACACACACACACACACACACATAACTGAATCACTTTGCTGTATACTTGAAACTAACACAGCACTGTAATTTAACTATACTTCAATAAAAAAATAATTTTTTTAAAAGTATGAAATAAAAAAATTATTAAAGTTAAATACTACTCAATTACTAGCATGAATTCAACCCCCTGCCCCCAAATATTAAGGCTAGTGACTTATTTAGTAATGAAGCTTAATATGTTGCTCATAACAGAAGAACATTGATTCTTTTTTCTTTTGTGGAATATTAATAAACATATTAAAAGAAAAAAATTTAAAAATTCATGAACTATTGAAAAGCCAAAATAATTAAGGTATTAGCTCTTAAACTGGAACCAATTTGGAAAAATGCCAGTAGCTGCAGGAAAAGAGTAAGCCTAAGGTAGGTACTAGAGGTTGAATATTTTGGTTTTCTTTACAGATGCTCTTAAATAAATTACTTAACATAGGAAAAAAAATGTCTAAGAATCTGAACAGAAGTATTGCATGGGGCTCCCGGTTACTCCTGAGGAAAAAAGACTGGTGAGGTTGGTCCCTGCGCCCCTGCCCCAGCCCACGTTAAAAAAATATGTGAAGTTTTCTCCCCTATTTGTGGCCGTAATATGTTCCACCATTGCCTTCCTGGCTGAGTGCACCAAGACCCCGTGTCATGCCATTGGCTAAGTGAACTACCTGTGCCCCATCCACCTGGGAAGAGATTGAAGGGTAACCTAGATACAAGTGGGCAGCCTTTTGGGAGAATAGAGTGAGTTCGTCTAGCTATGTTCCCAGACACGTGGTCAAGAGCTTTTATGGCCAGAGCACATTGGGAATGTTATACTTGCATCTTCTTAGTAGGCTGTGTGGTCTCGTGGGCTTAGAGGTAGGACTTCTGCGCCAGAATGTCTAGGCTCGAACCCTGCTTCTGTCATGTACTAGTTCTGTGATGTTGGGCAGGTGTCTCAGCCTGGCTGTGGTTAAGGTTCTCCTATCTATTGGGGTTGATAGTAATGCCCCCCTGATATGTTTGCTGTGAGTTAAGTGAGTTAGTGCTTGGGACAGTGTTTGGTTCACAGCGAGTGCTCAATAAATGTTGGCGATGAGCCTTCTGGGTGGATTTTACTTAAGCCGCTGGTTAGGACGATTCAGAAAATTTCATCTGTGATTGTTTCCTTCCTTCCAGAAAGGAGATTTTGTCTTAACTCACTTCACTCTTTAGAGAGGTCATAGAGACAAGGGAATTGACAAAGAAAAATCCTGGCCCCTTTAGCCCGACCCTCTGAAACTTTGGAAAAGTGCAATGTGATGAAAAGATGGAATTAGGACCTAAATCTCTTACCTCCTCGTCCAGCACGTTTACCACTAATCTAAGCTGCCATGGATTTGGAGCTCACTTTTAAGAGAAATATGCTTTGTGTATCGCTTTGTGTATCACTTCGTGGGGGGCTAGGCCCACAGTAGGGGCATCCCAAGACTTCTGGGATGCTCTGTTTCAAAATGTGACAGCCACATTGCTTCCCCGACAGCCCTCCTGTGGTCCCTAGCTTACCCCACACCCCGCAGACCTCAGCTCCTCCAGCCTCTTGGAACTTTCCATATGGAGAGAATCGCCACAAACCACTCAGGCTGTAGGGCTCATGAACCCAGCTCTTTTCCACCTCCGTCAGCTGCCCGAAGGAGTCTGCTCTCTCTGGGGACACAGATCTCATTTTGATATAATGTGGACTGACTGAACACTGATACAGTTGGACAGGGTGATTTTTCTTCAGTATTTCTCAAGCATGTGAAGGGCCGTCTCTGGAACTGCCACATGAAGCTCCGGACATGGTGCAAGGTTTGCTCTAAGCCTGTTTTGATCACTTTTCTAATATAATGGTATCTCTTCCCATTCTCACGAATTAGACTTTGTAATCCCTCTGTTCTACTCTGTTTGACCTTTATCTTAAATTAAAATTTTTCTATGAGGTGGAAAAACAAAGCCCCCCAAACATGCTTGCAAAGGCAAAAATGAATTAAAATGAACGATAGTCATACCTCACAGAGGCCAGAAGACTTCGCTTAGCCCTGACCCTGGGTCTAAGAATGCCTGGGCGGAGGGAGACCCCCATGCATGCCCTTCAGCCAGCAGCCTGGTATGGAGGTTTGGGGGTGACGTGGCAGTCACGTGGGGCTGATTGCACTTGTGTTGTTTTCCCTACATCCTTGAAAGAGACTTAAACTGCAAACATATGTGTCCAAAGTCACACCCGGGCCTTGTTTCCCTCCAGAATTCTCAAGACACTCTGAGCCCCGGCTTGAAATCTGAATGGATACTGGGGTCTGACCGAGTGATGGGGTGTGGGAGGTTGCCTTATGTGGTCCCTCGGTGTCACAGCCCCTAGAAGATGCTGCCGCTTCAGCATCCCTATGGAAGGGCTGGAGAACCTGGAGAGGCCTTGGCTGGGGGGTGGTCTGAGCAGACAGGCAACCCTGATAGATGGGAGGGAAGCCAGGGCAGACCTGGAGCTGTCTGCCCTTCACTCAGCCCAGGTCTGTGTCTCTTGGCCCCAAGGGGAGCACCTTTCCATGTGACCCGTCACTTCCTGGGTGTCTGCACCCTCACCCCAGCTTTCTAGTGCTCCAGCCTCACACCAGCCCCCTCCCGGTGGCCCTGGAGCCTGGGTTATTTGCTGTTTTTTCAAGCCAGCACCACACCCTTGGACTGTCTGCCAAGAAGGACCATTGTTCATGAGAATTCCTCGCGAGTTCCAGCTAACCCTTAGATGCACTGCTCTGGGGTTGGGCCCTCAGTTATTCCTTGTCTTTTTCTAAGCCCCACTCTTCCTGACTTCCTCGCCTTCTCCGCAACCCAGCCATCTCATCAACTCTCCTTTTGTTGTCCGAAAAGCTTTGAGAGGCCGGCAGAGGTGTGGAGGTGAAGCCCTCCAGTGAAATCTAAAGTGGCCGCTTGACATGGGCTCCAAAGCAGCTCTGCAGGCCAGCCTCAGAGGAGGCAGGGAGGCCCACGCTCAGGCAGAGAAGGACGTCAGGTAATTTCAGGGGAGGGGGCTGTGCGGAGCACCAGGGAGTGAGTGGAGGTGGGGGTGGGATGCGAATAAGAGGAAGGTTAAGGAGTGAAAACCAATCTCTCCCCTCCACCCCCCAGAATGGAGCTGATTAACCTGTAGAAATGGAGGACCTGCCAAGCCCAACTTCCTTGTTTCCAGAAACCTTGGCACAGAGGCCCCGTTTCTGGCAGAAGCCCGTCCTCATCGGGGAACCAGCAAAGCAGCTGCTGTGATTTTCTTTTTCCTCTCATTTCTGGCAGTCCCGAGTGGGACTGTTTACTTTTTTCTTCCCCTTTCCTTCCCCACCCTTCTGTAGCAGGGAGTTGGTTCTGGTTAATGTTGAAGATCATAACATGATTACCCCAAAGTCTCATGAAATTAAATCACTTTTCTTCAAAGAGAAAGGGGTGGGGGGACCGTCTGGCTGGTAGGCCAGTGAGGGACGAGCGGATATTGAAAGCAGGCTGGCAGCGGTGCTTTGCTTGGGAGGCCGGGTGAGGAGGAGGCGGTGGTGGCCGCGCACAGGGCACGGCTCTGCGGACGGTGGCCTGGAGGAGCCGGCTGTCCCACCTGGACCCCCGGCACCTGCCTCCTGAGTGCAGGGAACGGGGGTGGGAGAGGCTGATGGAGCGTGCGGGGTGATTCAGAGAGCCGAACCCGAGCGTGAGTCATCTGGGAAGAAAGTGAACTCTTCAGGCAAGCCCCCGTGAGGCTTCTCCGTCACCTCCTGCCCCAGGAGTTCATTCGAGCAGGGCACAGACTTGAGGGCAGCTTTCCCACTGGGAGAGCCTGGGATGGACATCTCAGTCTTCTCCCCGAAGGGGCTGACGTCGCTGTTAGGCTGGGGGCACGTGTGCGGCTTTCCTCGGGTTAGATTTTCAGGCTCTCGATGTTTTAGGGGTGGAGAGGAGGCTGCACATTATCCAGCATCTGACCTCGCCCTCAGTGCAGGAATCCCCTTTGCACTTAACCCCGATGAGGAACGCTCAGGCTTTGCTTTATCCCCTCCAGTGGTGGGTGTCTGCCCTCTCGTAAGGCCAGTTCTTGGAGAGAGATTCTGGGAGTTGCACCTGCTGGTTTGGGTGTGCCTTCTGGGAACACGGGGAGCGGTGGTCCAGCATGATCAGGAACAGGCACCAAACAGGTTACTTGGAAAGTTGGTGCTTGCTGTGAACGTGGCCGTGGCTTTCTCTTCTGCGGGCCAGCCCACTGGGGTTCTCGGTTTTCCTAGGTGCAGTGGGTTCAGCTCCCCCACTTCCCACCCTGGCTGTGTTCCTAAGCTGGTTCTCCCTCATTTTTCATTGGCCTTGCAAGGGAAACAGGAAAGGGAAGCCATTTGGACACAGGTCCTGGAAGACTTCTAATTCTTGTTGCCAGGAGCCCAGCACCCTGAGCTCTTTTTTTGGGGACAGTGACCAGCCCGAGAGGCCCAGGAATCGGTGGAAATGTTGAGTGAAGGCTTCAGAAGATTGGTCTACTGGTGCCGAGAGCCAGAGGGCAGCACTTAGGCACCAACGGGAGCATCGGAGAGAAGGCAGCGGTGGCGGCCGCTCGCGGCATTGACATTGAACCAGCGCGGGAAAGAAGGAGGCTGGCGCCGGTGGCGGCGTGTACGTTCAGCAGTTGCATTTTTCAGAAGGATTAGGGGTGGGTCGCGGCCAGCTCCCTCCGGTTGGAGCTTGGGGCTGTGACTCATTCCCATCAAGGGTCACCGAGCGTCTCTCTTCGCGCGGCCTTGGGCTGAACCCCTCACCTGGCCGGCCTTCTCGAAAATGTGTGTCATTCCTTATGAGGCCGAGCCGTGGAGCGGGTGAGCGGGTGAGCGGGTGTGCACATCAGTGGAAATTCATCTCCAGTGTTGGAAAAACAACTCCAAGTTCATGACTCGTTGGCCTCAGAGGTGTGACTATTAAGGAGGGAGCCGACTTTTTTGTTTTTCACCAAACAGACCCAAGCCGACAGGTCCAGAGGGGCGTGCTTGCCCCCTGGAGTGGTCCCCCCGGAGGAGACATGCTTTCTTCCACTGGCCTGGAGAGCCGTTTAGCAGTCCCATGCGACAGAGCCTTCATAGTCACAGTTAGTTTTTATCCAACTGCAACATGGCCCAAGTTTGATCCCGTCCACCAGGTTTGACACCCAGAGCTCGGGGCTGGATGCGAAAGTGCTGTCCAGATCCAGGGGTTGAAGCCGCTGCCCCTTGGAAGATTCAGAAGCCCCAAGGGCACCTCCCCAAGACAAGTGTTGGAATAAATGAGCAGTCCTCACCCTGCCTTCCCCATCACCCAAGGGTCTTACTTAAAGGAATGTGTGGTTGTGGAGTGTTCTGGCTTGTTAAAAAGGCCTCACTGTATTTGTGGTCAGGCCTAGTTGGTTTGTGTACCAAGAGTCTCCCCAAGGGGCAGTGTAGCACAGTGATTAAGGATGTGGACTCTGGAGCCGGAGAGCCTGAGTTCAGATCCCTGCCCCATCACAATGATGGCTGTGACCTTGGGCAAGTTACCTATTCTCTCTGTGCCTTTGTTTTTCCATCATATAAAATGAGGTTTATAATAGTCTTATCTGGTTGGTATTCGGATAAGTTGCCCTTGGTAGGTGATGCAGAGTTCCTTGGGTTGAAGTTATGGAGGCCACACGTGCTGGGCCACGCCTCAACCCCAGAGTAGCTCTCAAGGTGTTGCCAGCAAATCCTGGGGTCCCTGGAGGTATTTTACAAACTGCTGGTCAAAGAGATGAAACGATTCCCAGGGTCACTCAGCTGGCCTCACTCATGGACTCATGGGAGCTGATAGGAGAGCCTAACCCTAGGGATGGTGCCTGACTCCATTGTGCGCTTTGATCCTTGCAAGGGCCACCTCCTCCATGGACGAAAGGGGACCCCCATAACGAAGCGGGATCAGCCCTGGTGAGCGGCCTGCAGAGGCCCCTGTACGCCCCCCCCCACACAGACGCGTCGGCCACAGCTGGGAATTCCTTCCAGGCGTAGAGATGAGAGTGCTCAGACCTGTCCCCTTTACTTTAGACTAGTTCACAGGCCACAGTGAGTACACAGCACCATGTGTTTTGTGCTATTCTTCGTGACTCAAGGGATTTTTTAGGGTACGCTGACAATCCAGTTGTTTTCACCTCTTGTGTGACTTTATCGACCACTTGCCACCATCCAGGGCAGAACGTCCCTAAGCAAGGGCTCAGGTATCCTGGCTTCGCACTGTGAGAGGTGCTTTCTTGCTGGGGGTGGGGGGTGGGGGGCTCTCTTGGGGGGGGGGCTCCCTGCACGTGTTCTAGAGGATCCATTGTGGACCCATCATGTTTTCGCGAACAGGGGCGAGTTCGAGTACTTGGGTGAGCGTTTTGTGTCCCGGGCATGGGTCTCAGCATTTGGCTCACATTGCATAGAAGTCAGATGGCAGGAGGCGGGGTGGGGCGAGATGCTGGCCACAGTGCTGCTTCTCCCCCTCTTTCCTGGAAATATGCCCCGCTCTCTTCTGCAGCAGGTAATGGTCAGACAATCGGGTGAACAGAGGATCGGCCCTGCTATCATTTTCTTTCCTGTTTTGGGCATCTTGGAATTAACAAAGGGAGAGACAAGAGGAAAGAACTGATAACAACTGGAGATAAATTGTCTCCAAAATGTGGGCAACCAGCCGCAACTCTCCAGCTGGAAATGGAAAAATAAAAAAAAAAAAATTAAAAAAAAGAAAAGAACAGAAGTGGAAGAAATGATGTAGATTTTGGCCAGGAAGGGGGATAAGGTTTGGGCTACATGTTGTTTGAGGAGCAGACCCAGGAGAACATAAGTTCAGATGCATTCGAGGTGACAGGGAGGGCGTCCAGAGGCAACAGGATATTGAAGGTGGAGCACTGGGCTGGGAGGCAAAAGACTTGGTTTCTGATTCCGGCCATACCATCAGCTCGTTTTAGCATTTTGAGCAAGTCTCTTCACCCTTCTGAGCCTCAGGGGCCCCACCTGTGAGATGGAGATAATAGTCCCCAGCTCCCTCGTGAGGGGAAAGACAGATGAGCTAAGACAGAAGCGACACACTTTTATTTTTAAGGTGTTATGTGAATAATGAAAATAATATTAATAGCAGCAACAACAATGTATGTGTAGAGGTGAAGTGGGGAAAGGTTGGGAAGATGAGCTTTAACTGCTAGTAAAATATCCGGGAAGGTTGGGAAGATGGCGGAGGGGTCCTTGGAGGAAATTTAAGGCAGGAGAAATGATGGTGTAAACCACCCATTCCTCTGGTCCTAGGCGAGGCATCCAAGCCCTCCCCTGTACAGCTGAGCAGGTGTGGTGGGGCAGCGGCAGCCTAGCCTTGGGTCGTTGGTGGTCAGTATTTGTGGAGGCTTTTGGGGCCCTGGGCTCCGTGTGGGGAGTGTGAAAGTCATCCCAGAGAAGATGTTTTCCATAACAGGTTTTATTATCATTACTCAGCTCTGCACGCCCGTCCCCAGACAGTGGTTAGGCTCTCCTTGTCAACACTCAGTATTCTGTTTGTTCTCTTACCCTTCCCTCCGTCCCTCCCTTCCTGTTTTCCCGTGAACCCTTTCTTGGGGGTACGTAGAAACTGACTTAGGAGGTCTGGGGTACATCTGGCTGGAAAGAAATCGCACATCCAGGGATGCTCCTGGTGGCTTCTGTGGTCCTAATGGCTCCCAGGCGTCCCCACCACCACACAGCAGCCTCAGGCCCCGGGAGAGGAGACCCGCCGCCCAAAGCAGGGCCTAAAAGGGCAAAGCAGCTCCTGGAATCCTTTGTGCTGCCGGAAGTGAGGTCCTGACGGAAGGGCCTCCTCTGCAGACCCCTGCCACCTCGCTGGAGGGGCACACTCCTGCTGGAGGATGGTGGGGTCGTCATCTTGGGGGCAGCAGGGACCCGGGGGTGAGCTGGGGTGGCTGGGCTCCACCTCCCCCCACCCCCGCCCCAGTTGCCTTGTCAGTGTCTCAGATGCTTCTTCCTGAGCTCTGTGCTGGTTCTAAGGCCTCGGAAGAGTGTCCTGCCCAGTGAGGTTGGCTGGGGAGCATGGCTTCTCCCCGCTGTACTGATGGCCTTAGGGTAAGCAGTGTTTCTTTTTCCATGAACACCATCCTCTTCCTCTCACACCTTCTGGCTGCTTCTGGGCAGTGAAGGAGTGGTCCCCCAGGTAGCCGTGACTCCTGGATCCAGCTGAAGTATCCAGTGACCTTGACACCTAAACCAGGTGGGCCTGCTTGACCTCTCCAACCCCTTTGAAACTCCCCACCCTTGGCCTCACGACCATGGTCTCTCCCCGTACTCCTGCTCAGGCCTGTCTCTCCCTCCTTGGTCGCCCTCCTTCCCTAGCCCCCCAAACCTGGGTGCGTCCTGAGGTCAGCCCTGCCTCCCATGTACCCCTCCATGCCTCTTATCTCAAAGACTCCATTTATCCTTAGAGTTGAGACAAATGGTTCCAAATTATCCCATGTTCTGGCCTCTCTTGAAACATAAGAAATTGCTATCTTGAGCTTAGGACATTTGAGATCTCATCCATAAACCAAAACGTATTTCCTCCGTGGTCTTCTCTATTTATGCCGACGAGGGTCACCCAGGAGCCCCATCTTGCTCTTTGACCCCTCAAGCAGTCCCCCTATCTTGCTGATCTTTAATGCCGCATCTGCCCCTGTTCCTTTCCCCTCACACTGCTGTCACCCAGATTCCGTTTACTGGAGATGTGACTACCCCTCCCCCAGCTTGTCTCTTTACCTGCCCCACCCCCATCCCGCCAAATCCCACCGGCCCCACGTCCACACTCACGGTTATAAAGCACCTCCTTCCAATCGTGACACGTTGATGAGGAGGCAGACGTGCTGGCACAGAGTCCTAGGCTCAGCCTGCCTTTCTCCACGTTTTCACTCTTTTGAGAAGATGGATGACAGGCCCGTAAAGTTATGAATGGCAGGAAGCCGGGGTTGGGGGGTGGGATGGCCATAGGGGAAGTCCTTTAATGTCCCACAGTGGAAGGCAGGAGTTGGCTGGATAATCAAATAAGTCAGATAAACATTTAAATATTTGATTTTAACTTCAGACATGTAAATGTACGTCCATGTGCCAAGCTTTTGATGCAGGGCCAAGACTTTTTCTTTGAGTGCGTGTCTGCCGGTTCTGCGTTCTTTCTGGTGTAAACCTTGCCTGCGGTACCTCATCTCCAGTTTCATTGAAGTGAAGTGATTCCTGAGAGAAGCTTGTGAAGTTATCTGAGTTCAGCATCTCCTGCTTTTTATAACGTCTCCCCTGTCTTTTCCAGCTATCTCCTCCACAGCTCAGTTGACAGCACTTCTTTTGTAATTTAGCGGCTTGCCTTCGTTGAGTCTTTCCAGTTGAGTTTCTGTAGAAACAAGGGTGGGGAACCTGCACTTCCGACTGGTGAGAGGCGGGCCACTGTGAGTAGCACTTACCTTGCTGTGGATGCTGGCTGGAGGGCTGTACAAAGAGAGTGCAAAGCGTCAGCTATGCTGGCGAGTGCAGTGAGTTGAGATGGGTCATGTGAGGTTTTCTGTTTTAAGTTTGGATGACAACGAACTGAGACAATCTAATCAGATGGAAAATCTGGGGGATAAATCTGAAGTCTTTGCCATAGGTACGAAAAATGAATGGCATCCGTTACATTGTGGTGGATACTCATATAATCAGGGAGACAAGGATTTTAGTTGAAGGAAAGGTTGATGTGAGTCTCAAGGGATGGGATGTGGCTGCCCAAGGAAGCCAATGTAATCTTCCATCACTGACCATCTCCCCAGTAGCTGTTCATCCCTCCTCCTTTCTGTACAGCCATGCGGCTCTGGGGAGATTGTCCAGGATTTGTCTCATCCAGTCTGAGTGAATCCATCCTTCTTGCTACATAATCCATCAACACACAGAATTTCCCTGCCTACAGGAATTGGTTCAGGAAGTACAGGTGACCTAGTTTGGTCTAATGAGGCATGAGAGGACTTTGGCTGGAGGCATTTGTAAAATAAGTTACTCCTGTTTCTCTTATCCTCTTCTGGAGGAGACTCTGGAAGCCAGCCCTCTCTCTTACCTTGGATGGTGTGGTGTGTGGATGTAAAGCCTGGAACTGCTGCATCCCTTTTGGCCACCATGAGGGGTACCCACCCAAGGATGATACTGATACTACAAAGACCAAGAGAACAGATAGAGGAAAATAGTCCTTGATGAAAATAGTCCCTGAATGAAACCAGCTCGACTTCCTGACCTTTCAGTTAACTGAACCCAAAACATTCTCTTCAGCCATTTTGAGTTTGAGTTGAGTTGAGTTGGCACATGGAGAATCTCAGTTGCCATGGAGATGAGAGCTCTTGCTTCCTCCAGGGGTGATACATATGTGTGGAATATTGCACTGGCTTCTGGGCCTTGGTGTTTTAGAAGCACACTGAGATGCTGCAGAGTGGCTGATAAAGAGCTTCTAGGCTGGGGAAGAGATATGGAATCCAGGTTTAAAAAGCATGTACAATGCAGGTGACGGTCCACTTTTGTGTATAGATTTCTAATAGTACTTCTTTAAATGGAAAGCTCACCACGTACATTTTTTGAAAGGATAAGGTTTTGTAGCAACGCGGAATTGTTAGCTTTTCAGGAGCATGTGTGTTGCATGAGATAAGATGTACTTGTAGCCTCCAGGAACATGCCAGGAATAGCAAGAGAACATTTCCACAAAGGCATAGGATGATTTGAATGAAAAGAAGCTGTCTTGTCTAGTCATTTTGTGGGAGGGAAACCCAAAGCCCAAACTGTCATCATTCTAGTGTAGAAACAGCCACCAGAGTGTTTCTTTCACAAGATGCTGTCAGAGGGTGACCCTTGAGCAGGGAGTGACTTGTTCTGGAGATCGCCATCTGGGGAGCAGCATCCCTGGACCACTGGCTCCTCTTTCCTGCCATGCTACGGAGCACTGGTGGAAGGAGACCTCTAAAACGTCCTGCAGCTCATTCCCCAGGCTTCCTGTGGGCTTCTGTGGCTTTGGTCTTGCTCTTTGCACTTTGATGTTTCCTTCTGATACTTAGAGCAGTGTGGCTGCTTGTACCAGGGTGCTGTGGAGACACGGGAGAGGGCTGAGCAGGGACCTCCTGGTTAGCTGGGAGCTCGGTTTCTGTAGCACAGAGACCTCAACATACACTGACTAGAGCAGAGCGGATGTTTATCTCTTTCACTTGATTGCTTGGAGGTAGTGGGTGAGCCGGGTTAAGCAGGCAACTCTGCTCCACGATGTCATCCAGGACAGGACCCAGCCTTCTGTCTCACTGTTCCACCTCCTCTGGGGTGTTGCCCTCACCTTCATGGTGGAAGCTGGTCCCCCAGCACCCTGTCTTCACTCAAGCCCCCCAGAAGAGCGAGGAGAGCAGTTCCTTAAGGAAGTGATGTAGACATTGCACATACCATTTCCACTCCCCATCTCCCAGCTCCTCAGACTTTGTCAGATTGCCACATGTAGCTGCAAGGTATCCTGAGACGTAGGGTATCTAACTGGTTGGCCATGTGCCTCCATGACAAAAGGAAAGGGCAGTGGTGGCTTCTTGGCTACAGAGCCCCAGTTCCTGCATCTACAGGGTTCACAGGAGCACTCACAGTCCCTCCAGCCCTTGCCTCAGCCCCTCTGAGCCTCAGTACCTTCATCTGTGAAATGGAAATAACAAAAGTGCCAACCTCAATGATGCACAGGAAAGGACTTTGCCCAGTGCCTGCGTGTAGTCGAATGCTCAAAAGAGAGCTGCCATTACGGCTATTTTCATTCAGCCAATCAACAAGTAGGTTTGGAGTGCCTACTACCTGTTCTAGGTGCTGGAGACTCAGCAGTGAACAAACCAGACAGGAGGCCAGTCCTCGGGAGCTCACATTCTAGTAGGGGGACAGTGGTGCCCACTCGGGGAGAATTGTCAGCTCTTCTAACCACTCTCCTTCCTGGCTCTCACTGTTACCATACATGGGGTATCCAAGTCAGGGTTCCTTGTAAGAGTCTTCCAGGTGGTATTTTGCAGTTTGTAATAGAGCCCATGTGAGATGCATTTCTGCTGATAATTTATTAAAGCCGTTTCATAAAAACTAGGTAGCTCTCATTTGTATTCATAAAAAAATCACTGTTTTCCTCATTCTTTTTATGAGGCCTATTTTTATTTTTCAATGGTAGGAGGAGAAAGGAGATGTTGGGAGATGAGTCGTCACGGTATCTCCATAAGTACGAACAAACAAACATTAAAATCATTCAGTTACTATTTCTTAAGCATCTGTCTCATGCATTAGTGTCTGTGCTGAGTGATGGGAATACAGTGGAGACCACCACATGGGTCCTGCCCTCAGGACCTGCCCACACTATAGAGGGACATGCACACCAGCAGTAACAGTAGAGGGTGATGAGTGTCACAGGAGGGGTTAGAATAGGCACTGTGGAAGCAGAAAGAGGAGGTACCTGAGCCAGTCTTGGGGCAGGATCAGGGAAGGCTTCCTGGAGGAAGTGAAAGCATCATGAAACAAATCATCACCGTCACCATCATCACCACCATCACCATCACCATCTCCATCACCATCACCATCACCATCTCCATCACCACCATCACCATGACCATCACCACAGCAGCCAGCATTCATTGAACATCTTCTGTGTGCTTGGCACTGTGCTGTTTGCATGCATTGTCTCCTTTCTTGATGTCACCCTAGGAAGTTATTATTCTCACTTTAGAGGTGAGGAAAATGAGGCCCGTATAGGTTAAGCAGCTTGACCAGGGTCACACAGTTGGTCAGTGTCAGACCCAGGGTTCAAGCCCAGACTGTCTGCCCCGGGGCCTTATCTTACCCTCCATGCTCAGAGGACCAGTGGGAGTTGGCCAGGTGGGATCACGTGGGGTCAGGAGCATTGCAGGGAGAGGAAGTCACAGGCACAGGGCACAGAGATGACAAGAGAGCTGCGGGCAGTGAAGCCCCACAGAGGCTCCTTGTGGCTGCATGAGAGATGGGACTCCACAATCCCTTCTTGGCCATGTCTGGCATTTGGACCTTATATGATGACAGCAGGGGGAAGGTATTGAAGAGTTTTAAATGAGAGGGAGTCGCGACGGGCTTTGTGCTGTGTGCGGTGGAGCTGAGGGTGGGGAGACCGGGGCAGGGAGACAGCATTCGGGGGAGCATCTGAAGTCAACTTCCTCCCACATTCCAGAGTCCTGAGGCTGAAAGACGGGGCGCCCCTCTGAGTAGGCAGTCATCCTCAGAGTCCCCCCAGGTGTCCTTCCGCACACCGGGGAGGCCCAGTCACCACTCTCCCCTCTCAGGGCAGCAGCCCCTCCCTTTGCGTGGGACTCTGGGCCTGTGCCCATTTGCCCAGTAAGCTTCCCAATGAATTCACCACCTGATGAAGAAAGCCACAGGTCTGCCTTGTATGTAACTTCCTTTGTGAGGGCTGAGGAAAGGGTCCACATTAAGCTGGACTTGTGCTTCCCATAGAGTTGACCGTTTTGAGGATGGTGACCTCGTAGAACATGGGATAGGAGGTTTTAGATCTGGGGTCTTCCCCTGCTGTGCCTGTGCTGTGGTCATGTGACCCTGGAACCTGGTCCAGGGAGAGGGCAGTGCATCTAAGCCCCTCCTCTCAAGGCTGAGGGTCCGTCCGGGGAGGAGCCAGAGGAGTCCTCAAGGTCCCAGGTAATAACGACAGCTCCTTGGACATCCTGCCCCAAGGAGCTTACCCTCTACTCAGGAGCAGATGTAGCAACCCCCACTGCACCAGGAGGCTGCACAAAGGAAGCCACTTTGTCCCTTGCTCTCTGCCGCTGTCCCCTCCTTCCCCAAGGCTGCAGGTGGCTTTGGCAGACTCTGCAGGAGCATGGGGGCAGCCGTGTCCAGAGCTGAGGGCCGCACAGCCATGCTGGGTGAGTGAGCAGAACCCCAACTCCGTCAGGCTGATGTTGGTGGTGAACAGGCAGCCCCAGTGGGAGGCAGGGGGAAGGGGACAGCTGAAGACTGTGTCGAGGGGGTCCTGTAGGTCCCAGGTGGGTGTCCATCTGTAGGCTGGCCTCAAGAGCCACCTGTTCTTCGACTTGAAATTTCCTGTCGTCCTGCTCTTGAAGATTTGGAGGGATCCCTAGTGAGTTGGGGTCAGGAGTTCTGAGTCCCAGGCCAGGCTGGATATATCTCTGGCTCACTGGGTAATATTGGGCCAACCGTTCCACTCTCTGGGCTTCAGCCTCCTTTTTGAGAAACAAGAGGTTGGCTGTAGAAGTCCTATGAGGCTCTCTGGAGCTCCTAGCACCCCAGTGAGCATCCTAGATAGGTGCCCCTAGACAGATGGGTGAACAGACTTCTGGTTGGACCCCTGTACCACTCCTGGTCAGGGGAGATGCACATTTGAGGACCGAGACCTTAGGGCGGTCCCGGAAGCCTGGACCATGTTCAAACGTCGCAGATGGAGGCTTTTTCTGCTTCAGTTACCCTCTTTGCAGGTTTTGGGTTTTCAGAGTGGGCTGGCAGCTTGGCTGAGCCGTGGTGACTGTTTCCGAGCTGGCTGGGAGCAGAGTGGAGGACCTCAGGGTTGCGAATCTGTTCTTGTCCTTCCAAGAGTTTGAACAATTTCAAATCTAGGAAAACAACCTCTCTCCAGGTTTTGTGTGGCCAACCATCACAAAACCCTCTCTCGCACCTGTTCACCCTGCAAAGCGGGATGTGTCTGAATTATTTTAAACGGTTGGGTTTACTGATTAATTTCTCCTCAGCTCCATGCCTGGATCTTGGGTGGCCGCCACTGGAATGGTGGTGACGGATGTGGAGTCACTCCTCTGGCCCGGGGTCAAGAGAGGCTCTCCTCCTTTGTGGAGGACTGAGAAAACCAGGCACGAGGAGCCCGATTTGTACTCCAATTCTTTGTAACTGAATTAATGCACGTATTTTGGTTACTCTCCAATTTCTGCTTTTTATACCGCGGTAAATACATTGGAGCAGCAAGTTCTGATGACAGTGGTTCCTTGTCGAGAACACGCACTGGAATGAGAGTTTCGCTGAAGTCTTTCTCAGAGGCTCCTCCTTCCAGGTCCCTGGTGGGTGGCTTGCTGTTGGTGGACCCTAAGTGTTAATCGCCCCCTCTGGGAAGCCCTGCTGTGTCACCCCCCTACCTCAGCCACACGGGGACCCCTTCCCTCCGCTCACCCTGAACGCCACAGTGCTGGAGACGGGGCTTGTGTTCACAGCTGCAAGCCACTTGCCTGTGATCGTCTTTTTTCAGTCGGGGGGTTTCATCTCCCTTTTAGAACCTGGCTCCCACCAAACAGCCTCCTGCTGTTTCTGGCGAGCACTCATTAGAGTGGCCAAACAGTTTTGTTTTTTTTTTTTTTTAACACTCACAAAGCTATCTGGACACAGCCACTAGTTACTAAGCAAAACGAACACTGCTCCCTCCTAGGCTGAGAAATCCTGCAGCCCACGTGCCCGCCCACTTTTTTGAGGCCCAGTGGGGAGATGGGCATTGGAGGACACGGCGGGGGCTTGCCGAGGCCGCAGGAGCGGCCCGGGTCGTGAGCAGAGGGTGATGGTAACACCTGCCTCCTCTCCACTTCAGGTGCTGATTCATCTTCTTGTAGGAACCCGGGGGCCACTGCCCTAGGCTGACTTGGTTTCTCTCCTGTTCCCAAGCAGGGAAGGACCTGCTGTGGGTCACTGAGCAAGGAAGTCACTTAATGTCCTTGGCCATCGATGAGGAGGATGGGCCTGTTGGTGCTGGTTTATGAAGCCTGGATGGTGTGCGAGGCAGCTGCTCTCGGGAACTCGCTGGGGCTGGCTTCTTGCTGCCTCTGCCTTCTCTGGCCATCTCTGCCCAGGGACAGAAACCAGGCCAAGTGCCTGGAGAACATTTAGCTTTTTGTTGTGAGGAGAGAAGAATTAGAAACTCAAATGCTCCTATGGACTGGGAGCCAAGAGAGAAGGGGGCAGGGAGGCTGGCGGGGCCTGGAGGAGACTCAGCCACAGTGGGGGAAGAGACGGGGGTGCTTGCCCATCTTGGGGGGTGCCCATCTTGAGGCTGCTGCAGAGCGGAGGGGTGGGGCTCCTTGCTCTCCAGGGGGACCTCTCAGCCCCAGTCCAGCGGGGCGGGGCCCACCGAAGGGAGATGGGTTGAAAAAATGCTAGCTCAAGCAGGGCACTGGGTGCCAGGCGGAGGAGTCAGTGGTGCCAAATTAAAGGTCTCTGGAGTGTTGGCTGTGTCTCACTTTCTGTAATAACACCTCCTTTATTTGGCATTATCAGAGCATGAGCTGTTCTTCCTAAGTGACTTTTCTAAAGCACAGAAGCGCCTCCCCCAAACTTGAAAAATTAAATTATTTTGTGTATCAAGCTTTTTTTAAAAAAAAAAAAGTGGTAAAATACCCATCATATAAAATTTACCATCGTAACCATTTTTGTGTACTTTCAGTAGTGTGACGTACATTCAAATCGCTGTGCAACCATCTCCACTATCTTTCTCCAGAAGTTTTGTCATCTTCCCAAACAGAAACTCTGTCCCCATTAAACAATAACTCCCCGTTCCCCTCCCCCAGCCCCTGGCAACCACCACTCTCCTTTCTGTCTTTATGAATTTAACCACTCTGGTATCTCATATGAATGTATGAATGGAATCATACAGTATTTGTCCTTTTGTGACTGGCTTATTTCACTTAGCATAATGTCCTTCAGGTTCATCCGTGTTGTTGTAGGAGGTGTCAGAATCTCCTTCCTATGTAAGGCTGAATGATATCCTCTTGTACGTTCATACCACATTCTGTCTATCCATCCGTCCGTCCGTCCGTCCGTCCGTCCGTCGATGGACACTTGGGTGGCTTTCACTTTTTAGGCTGTTGTGAGTAGTGCTGCTGTGAATATGAGTGTACTCAAGCTTTCTTTTACAAATAACTTAAAAAAATCTTTCTTCTTTCAGAAATATATTCATTTAAAACTTTTAAAAAATGTAGACAAGTTAAAAAAAAATCACTCATAATTTCATACTGCAGGGAAATTGTGGTGTACGTCTGTGTACATTTTAGTATATGTACATCTGTTTCACGTATTAATGTATATGTACATTCATGTTTCTAAAAACAGGATTTTATATTCCAACATAAACTATTTTGTAACTTGCCTTTTTAAACCTACTGCTATCTTCACTCTGGCTGCAACATAATTTTCACGATTGTTTAGCATTTTAGTACACGAATGTGCTGCAGATTCCAGACAGTATCCTGATGCTTTTCCAGGTTTCCCCTGTGACCAACAGCATGTGTATCCTTGGAGCCAGACCTCTGCACACGTGTTTATTTCTTTCTTTGGTATAGATTCTTACAACCTCAATTGATGGGTTAGAGGGTGTGCACTTCTTTTTTTTTTTCAGTCTTTTGAGTCTTTGATATGTCAGCAGATTGCTTGTCAGATGAGTTTTGCTTATTTATATTTTCATCAGCAGCATCGGAGAGGGTTTCCCATACCCTCCCTGACACTGAATATCGTCGTTTAAAAAGATCTTTGTCAATTTGAATGGTGAAAAACAGAAAAATGGTTTAAAAAGCCTGCTTTTCTTTGACCGTTTTTTATTTGTATGTCTGTTAGCCATTTGTGTTTCTTCTCTGGGGAATTGCTTACTCATGGCCTTTGTGTATTTTTTCCATGGGGGGATTAATATTTTCTTATTAATTTGTAAGAATCTTTGTATATCAAAGATGTAAATTGTTTGTTATATCAATTGCAAACAGTTTTACCCCAGTTTGCCCTTTGGCTCTAAGTTTTGCTTTTAGTGCTTGCTGATACTAAAAAAAAGGCCTTTTATTTTTGTATAGAGACATGTCTAAGTGTTTTCTTTTTAACTTCTGTCTTTGGTGTCATTCTTAGCAACCTATGATGTTACAGATACTCATATACATTTTAGTTTATTCTAGTACTTTCATAGCTTAATTTTTCACACTTAAATCTTGAATTCATTCCTAAAATGATTGGATGTCTAATGTGAGGTAAAGAATTCAGCCTTACATTATCCTAACATTGTCCTTTTCCTGTTGGTTCCATATGCTACCTTTGTCATGTGTTAATTCTCATATATTCTTGGTTCTGTTTCTGGAGTTTTCTGTCTGATGATAGGAATCTATGTTCTTTTGCCAGTTCCACACTGTTTTAATATTTTAATTATTTTAGGGCATGATTCCCACGATTACAAAATTTCTTGGCTGTGCTCTTGCATTTTATTTCCAAATGAACTTTAGAATGATTTGGTCAGCTTGGAAAAAAATTCCTCTGTGATGCTGATTGAAATTGCATTAAGTTTATAGATGAATGCTGAGGGAGTTGGAAGCTTTATAATATTGGGTCTTCTCATCTGGAACTTCAGTTTGTCCATCAGCTGTCCACATGGTTTTCTCATGCAAGTCCCTGCTCATTTCTTAAGTGTATTCTTGGGTATTTTGAATTGTTTGCAGGAAAGGTGAATGATATCTGTTTCCAGTTATTTTCTAATTGTTTGCTGTTGGTATATATAAAAGAAATTGATTTTCATATGTTTATGTAGTAATTGGTCTCTTCACTGAACAGAGGGGTCTCTCTTCCTGGGTTTTTGAGTAGATCATCATAGCACCTTCTTAGCATCTTTTGTCTCTTTCTTTCCAGCATTTGTTTCTTTTTCTTTTTTTTTTAAAAAAATTTATCTATTTATTTTTTGGATGCGTTGGTTCTTCCTTGCTGTGCACGGACTTTCTATAGTTGCAGTGAGCAGGGACTACTCTTTGTTGCAGTGCGAGGGCTTCTCATTGAGGTGGCTTCTCTTGTTGAGGAGCATGGGCTCTAGGCATGAGGGCTTCAGTGGTTGTGGCTTGGGGGCTCTAGAGTGCAGGCTCAGTAGTTGTGGCACATGGGCTTAGTTGCTCCAAGGCATGTGGGCTCTTCCCAGACCAGGGATCGAAGCCGTGTCCCCTGCATTGGCAGGCAGATTCTTAACCACTGCGCCACCAGGGAAATCCCTCTTTCCAGCATTTCTGTTGTTCAGTCTCTTTTCTTGTCTTGTTGCATTGGCTACACTATCCAAAACAACTTTAAATAGTAAGGATTATAGCAGACATCCTTGTCTTTATTCTGACATAAATGGTAATGTCTCTAGTGTTTCAAATTTCTCTGCCTAAAGAGTGTTAACTGCAACCTAATCTTATTTTCGTGTTTCAGAGGCATGTAAAAATCATCCCCTAATACAGTAACATTACCCGGGATCATTGGATCTTACATATATTCTGTTTGACTCTTGGGTCCCAAACTTCTGTTTTTCTCTTACCTTCATTCTCTTTCTTTTGCTTTATTGACTTACTGAAACTTTCCTTGGATCTCTTTCCTTGTTCCCAAGCTGTCTGTTATCAATTATTTCTGCTGTCACTGGGTCTACTTCCAAAAGTTATCCTTCCCCCCTTCTTTCTTTTTCTAAACCATTGTTTTAATTGAAGTCATAATCCATGAGCGTGGAAAACATTCCAAGCACTACAAAAGTAAAAATTCAAAAGCAAAAATTTTAAACACTGCAATAAAAAGTGTCTCCCTCTCACACCAAATGCTTGTTCACTCCAAAAAAGGCAATATTTTGTATCCTTGGAGGTATGTTGGATGCATGAACCAGGAGATATATGAATATATATCTTTATATTGTTAACACAATAGAAGCACACTATTCATCCAATTATGTGCCTTTTTTAACTTAGTATGTTGTGACAGTATTTCCAAATCGGCACATTTGGATCCCTTATAATGCCATTGAACACAGGTGATATAATTTATTTATATAGTCTCCAATATACCTAAGTTTTCCTAGTCTTTTGCTATGACAAAAACAGCTACAGTGAACATCTGTATAAATATAAACCTTTTCTCTCCTTTCCTGATTTTCTGCTCCTAATCGACTTACTCTGACCCCGTCAGGAAAGGAAATAGATGACTGTTCAACACTGAATGTAAACTGAGAATAAATAGTTCTGAATGAGGGCCTGATGAGTCTGTTGAGCAAAGTGAATAGATTTTCATCAAGAATTTTGTATTGTTTATTGTGGCTATGAAATGGATGTTTTGTTCATTTTTTTAATTGTCACCTGACATTGTTTACTTCTGAGTTTGCTGGTTAAATCATCCCTCCTACCCCCATCCCCAAAGATGAGGTTGATCGTGACCCAACCAGGATGTGACCTGTATCCACCATAATTGTCATTTATTCTAAGTTTCATCAGCGTTACATATGGGCAAGGTGAGACTTACCTGGCCGTGCAGCATCCCCAGCGATGCAGCTGGGCACCCTGGGAGGCACCTGTGCAGCTGGAGTGTTGCTAATCTCAGTGAGCTGAACCGTGAGCAACGTGGGATGAAGGGGAAGCTGTGGAATAGGTCTTGAAGGATGTGGGAAGAGTCATTGCAGAGTGTCCCACCTGACGCACCAGGTGCAAACAGAGAGACTTGTGTGGAGCCAGAGCATCAGGCAGGAACCTCCTCTGCGAAGACCATGGGGTCGGAAGATGTCTTCACAGGATCTGGGCTGGAGCAGGTCGTGAGATGATGCTGGGTGTTTCCAGCCACACCTGCACCATCCACCGCCGGGATGTGGACCAGGGAGGTTAGTGAGATGCTGCAGGGGATCGAGGTCATGGTGGAGGTTAGGGTTTCCAGATCGATACAAAGTTCTTCTCTCACTTCTCCCTCAGGCAGCACAGCTTTTGTTAACCACTAATATTCATTTCTTTCTGGTTCCAAAAGCAATGAGAGCTAATTTGAGAAATTTAAGAATATACAAAGAAAAAAACAATCTGAAATCCTGTCCTCTAGAGAAAAAACACTGATAACATTTTGGCATACATTCTTCTGCAATTTTTTCCTATTCCTTTATACATGAATCTTCAAGCAGAATAAAATTATACATATTTTTTGTAATCTAGGCTTTTTATTTGCTTCATTGGAAATTTTTTTCATGTTTTTAAATATTCAGTAACTTTTCAGTAGTCTCATACAATCTCACTCTATGAGAACTCTAGAATAATTTACTTAAAACCAAGTCTCTATTATTAGATACTTAGGCTGTTTCCGGTTTTCTCCTTCCTCCCTTCATTCCTTCCTACCATCCATCCATCCTTCCTTTCCCTCCTAGGAGTAACACCACCAATATTTTGATGAAAGTTCTTCAAGAGATCTTTCTGTGTGTAGTTTTGCATACATTAAAAACTTTTTTTAAAGCTTTGTGTTTTATTTATTTATTTTATTTTATTTTTTGGCTGTGTTGGGTCTTCGTTGCTGCACGTGGGCTTTCTCTAGTTGTGGTCAGCGGGGGCTACTCTTCGTTGCGGTGCGTGGACTTCTCATTGAGGTGGCTTCTCTTGTTGTGGAGCTCGGGCTCTAGGTGTGTGGGTTCAGTAGTTGTGGCTCAAGGGCTCTATAGCGCAGACTCAGTAGTTGTGGTGCACGGGCTTAGTTGCTCTGCGGCATGTGGAATCTTCCCAGACCAGGGATTGAACCCATGTCCCCTGCATTGGCAGGTGGATTCTCAACCACTGCACCACCAGGGAAGCCCCTGCATACATTTTAGTCCATGTTGTTTAGTAACCTGCTTTTTCTACTCAGCAATATATCATAAATATCTGAACTGGTCAAAAGAAGCTCTGTGTCATCATTTTAATGGCGTAATGTGTGGATTGTTAGCATTCATGTAAACAACCTCCTTGGTTTACCTCTGGATACAAATAATTTTTTCTAGTGTGATATGTGCCTTTGAATTATGTTCGTGGTTTTTTTAAATATATAGGTTACTTTTCATATCATATCAATATCTTTTTTTCATGAGTCTTGCCTTTGTCATCCTACTACCAAACTAAAACTTTCTCTAGCCAACCTCTACTACCCAAACCTCTTTGTGTTAGTTCATGCTGTTACCCCTGTCCAGAGGGCCTTCCCTACCAGTTTCCAGCTGTTGAGATACCCTGCCTGTTGTTCAGAATCTGTCTCAAACTCCTCTTTCTCCATGAAGCCTCCTTGATTCTCTATAACTGGACCTTTCCCCTCCATTAAATTCATGATGTCCTGCCTGTATTATGTGGATACCTTACTTAGGCTATTTATCATATTCTGCCGTATGTTCTGGTTATGTTCCTGTAGACCGTCAGCTGTCTGAATGCTATGACCATCTTCCACATCTGTGACCATCATCCAGCTCAGTGCTTGGTGCATAGTAGGGCCTCAGTACATACTTGCTAGGTTGAATCGAGTTAAATTTGGGTGGACCAGTGGAGAGTAGGTCTAGCTCAGGGAGTCGGCTGGCATGACTGTTAAGCAAGACCAGACTTGGGTTGCTCTTAGTTCCTTTACTGATTGCGGAATTCTCCATATTTGTGGTGTGCGTTCCGAAGAGGAACGCATTGTTCCTAAGAATTGCACATTTATATTTGTTGGCTTTTTGCATCAGCCAGTGCCAACCCGATGACATCTGGCACTTTTGGCAGGAGGCCTGGCCCTTGGGACACTGTTATGAGCAAACAGTGATTGACGAGCAGGCTGGCTGTGTCTAATCCAGCCCATGGCCCATGACGGCGACCTGGCCAGGTGAGTGGAGAACTTAGCCTTATCTTGCATAACACAGATCAAGCCTGGATTTCATCATGAGCGCTGGCTAGATGGGAGGCATGGAGATCCAGCCATGTAAGACATTGAGATCCCTGCTGTGTCTTCTCATTGAGGGCTGTGATCTGTTCCTAAAACATAAGGGGGAATAATACACGTGACAAGGTGCCCAACTTCATTAGTCATCTGGGAAATGCAAAGCCACAAAGCACCCCCACTGCATGTTCACCAGAATGGCTAAAATGAAAAAAGAGACTACCAAGTATTGGGAAAATACGCTGCTGTCAGGAGTGTAAACTGGTGTAATCATTTTGGAAAACTGTTTGGCTTTGTCTACGAAAGCTGGTATGTGTATACCTGTGACCTAGCAATGCCACTCCTGGTATATCCCCATCAGAAACGTGTGCACATGCTTACCAAGAGACACGTGTTAGAATGTGCATAGCAACACTATCTGTGACGGTCCCAAACTGGACACTAGCCACAAACCGCCATCAACAATGAAATAGAAAAATCAGTCACGATATATCATATAGTGGAATGCCATACAAGAGAGTGTGTGAATAACTCACAATTACATGCAACAGCAATGAAAACACAATGATGAGTAAGAAGTCACACACATACTGTATGGTCCCACTTGTGTCAAGTGAGAAAACAGGGAAAGCTGATGTATGCTGTCAGGACATTGGTTACCCTGCTTGGGTGGAGGGTAGTGACTGTGGGAGGGGAAGCGACCTGGGGGGGCTTCTAAGGAGGGGGGTGGTGTTCTGGTTCTTCATCTGGGTACTGATTACACGGAGTTTTCAATTTGTGAAAATTCCACGAGCAGTACGCTTATCTGAGCAATTTTCTGACATACGTTGTACATCAGGAACAAGTTAAAAAGTAATTGACAGGGTGTGTATCCTAAGAATTGAAAGCAGGGACTCAGATCGATATCTGTGCCCCTGTGTTCATAGCAGCATTGTCCACACTAGCCAAAAAAGTAGAAGCAACCTGGTGTCCATCTATGGACGGATGGGTGGGTAAACAAAATGTGGTCTGCATGTGTAGAATGGGATGTTATTCAGTCTTAAAAAAGAAGGCAGTTGTGACACAAGCTACCACTTCATGGAAGCTTGAAGGCATTATACTGAGTAAAACAAGCCAGACACAAGAGGACAAATATTGTACAGTTGCACTTATATGAGGTGCCTAGAGTAGTCAGATTTGTAGAGACAGAAAGTAGAACGGTGGTTGCCAGGGACTGGGGCTGGGAGGAAGGGGGGTTTGGAGAGTTGCTGTTTCGTGGGTATTGAGTTTCGGTTTGGGAAGGTGGAAACGTCCTGGAGACGGATGGTTGGTGGCAGTTGCACAACATCACGCCTATATTTAATGACGCTGAGCTGTGCACTCAAAGATGGTTAATATGGTAAATTTTATGTGGTATGTATTTTACCACAATAAAAAAAATAGATGCAAATAATGATTGACAGGACACAGCTGGCTTAGCTGAGGGACCTGTGAGATGCCCAGGAAGGGAGCTCTGAGCGCAAAGGGGCTCGGGAAACTGCTCCTGGGGTGGGGAAGGCCTGACGTGACCTTGGAGGTGGCAGTAGGGTCAGAGCCGCTGGGCAAACAGGCTGACATGTTGAAAGTGGCACGCTCGAGGGTGTTCGTGCCAGCCCTAGTGAAACTTCTCTCTCGCTGGTACATCTGGCCCAGCGTCGGCCCCCACCGTGCCTGGGTCTGGCCGTATTCTGACCTCAGTGCAGCATTCCCGGCAGGTCCTGGAGACCGGGAGACCTCAGAGGAGGTGATCTGGCCCGTGGCAGGGCAGGATTTCCCATGTGGCCTTTATTCTGTGGAGCGAGAGGTTGGAACCACAGTCCTGACGTGACAGCCAGGGCCCGCTGCCCAGAGGACATTTCAGAATCAAGTTCTTCCACCCAAGAGCTAGACCGTGCCAGAGCCAGGCTCCGGTCACAGTGAGCGCCTCCAAGTGGGGCAGGGCTGTGGTGACCCATTACTGGGTCTCACTGTGGGACAGAGGCCCTGCTGACCATGTGGGCGACCAGAGACCCAGCCTCTGGGGGCCTGGGGGAGCATCCTGAGCTGGGGGCCCACTGGGGGCAGAACTGCTGCTTCCCGTCTGGGCCAGAACCCTTGGGAGCTGTGGGCAGGTGTTTTGTTTTCAGTGTCTGCTTTGCAATGGGAAGGCGTGGTGACAACTCGTTACCAGCAGGGACAGGGTTCCCCGGAAAGCTGCATCCCGACACCTGGATTTCTGGGGCCAGCCTGGCCTGTCAGCTCAAGCCACTCTGTAGGTCCTAGGACAGCTGTCTCTCCATGGCCTTTTCTTGATGGGGTGGGGGGTGGGGGGTCCTGGAGCCAGGGTTGTAGGATTGGTGGCCTGGAAAGGCTTAGGAACATTTCTGAACTAGAAAATGCTCTCAGCCCGCAGGTGCATGTGGGAGGCATTAATCCAGAATAGTTTTTCCTGCTGAGATGGTTTTGTTATAAATCTAGGGAGACGTGGGAGGCCCTTGGTGTTGGTGATATTATCCCTGGCTTCTGTGTGGAGAGTGGGGTGGGGCTGAGGGCTCCATGCTAAGGAGGAACAAGATTTGCACCTAAAAGATTTTGTTTTTTGATTCCTTGGAATCTGGTATCTCTCTCTCTCTTTTCTCTCTATCTTTCTATTCATGCTGTTGATAGAGAACAGATAACCTATCTCTGGTTCTTTAGGAACTGTGGTAATCCCCCCACAAATCCTCTCCCAAAACCCATGGGTGGGGTAGAAAAGTAGGCAGCCCAAAGATAGAGGGGAGTGGGTTGAAGAGAAGGAAAAAGGAAAGAATGAATGGTGAGCAGATGGTCCCTTGTGTTCTGATCAAAGCTTGCTAGTCTGGGGGTGGGGGAACCAAGAAATCTAGGCCATTGTTTCCCAAAGTGTGGTCTCAGGCTGCAAGAGTAGCACCTGGGAACTCGTTAGCAATGCAAAGTATTGGGCCCCTTCTCAGGCCCACTGAATCAGAACTTGCATTTTAACAAGATTCTCAAGGTGATTCATATGTGCCTTGAGGTTGGAGGGGGGAGCACTAACTGGACCACATTTCCTGGCCCAGAGATGTGAAGTGGCTTGTCTGTGATCCTGCAGCTGGTTAATTGCAGAGGTGGGACTTTCCCCCTGCTGTGTAGATGAGATGGGGCAGTAGTTTGGTGCTAAGAATTTAGCACCTGGATGAATCCATTTGCATTTTGTGTCTTGGGAACAAAAGTTTTGAAGTTGGAGACCTGCCTCTGAGTTAACACACAGAGCTGAATACCCTAAGTGCTATGGGCTTGGTTTTGATCCTTGATCTGCCATCTAGTCACTGACATTTCAAAACATACTTTGTTCTGTCATCACCATCACCACTACCATCACCACCACCACCACTACCATCACCACCACCACCATCACCATCACCACCATCACTGTCACTGTCACCATCACCATCACCATCACCATCATCATCATAGCACTGACCCTTTATCAGACACTTACTGGGATCCATGCCCTGTGGTTAACACGCAGGTTATCTCACCTGTCACACCAACCATGTACTAATCTCATTTAAAACTAAGGAAACTGAGGCTCAGAAAGATAAGCACGTAATGTGCTCGTGGTCACTCATCTGGATAGTAGAAGAGATGGAATTTGGACTGGGGCCCATGTGACTCCAACATCACACTTATTTACAAACTCGGGAGGTTAGGTAAAATTGTAATATGTTTTGTATTTGTGACAGACTCCAAATTGTGTGATTCTGGGGCAGAAGTTATCCTGTAAGTGCCAAATTTGTGTAATTATTATTACCATATGTTAAAGTGTATCAAGACATTTTATAATATAAACACAAATGTCTGTGTCAATTTAAGTTTCCTAAGGCATTTTAATTGTATTTTAATTACAGACTGAAATGGAAATTCTGTATATCTCAGCCAGTTGAGAGAAAAGAATCCTAGATGCTCAAATAAAATGTGATTTATGCTTTTGCCAAAAAAATGTGAAGGACATGTGGGTAATATGTCCCTAGTTATGACTGATTCCAGATTATACATTTTAAGAGAAAGAGAAAGTTGGGGGTCTGGGGGTGGGGGGAGCCCTGTGTGAACATGGAGACATTGGATTAGAATTATGACCCATTCAGCTGGACATCAGTGCCCACAATCTGACTGACTTCTCCCAACTTCTCCACAGGTTGAGCTGATTGGTTTACTATATTTTTAGCCTATGGTGGGGTTGGTTGGCAAATTAAGACCTTAGGTTTGATACAGAGAAACATGTGTGAAATTGCATTGGGCAGGGTTCTTAGTTGCAAATAACAGAATCCACTACTCAAGCACAAAGGGATTCATTAAAGAGTTTAGATAACTCTCAGAATTTTTGGGAGGGCTGAAGAAAAGACTAAGTGGACTTTCAGGAACAAAGACCCCAAATCTCTCCCAGAACAAGCCACCAGGTAGCTGCTGTCTCTGCCACAATCAGGAAGTTGCAGAACCAGGCAGCGGAGGCACAGCCCCAGAACCACACCTCCCCTGCACTTCCCACCCCATGGAAGGATGCCCCCTGCCCTGGCTCTCTCCCTGCAGATTCACATGGGAGCCTAACGGGCAGAGCCCAAATCACACACAGGCCTAGCTGCAAGGGAGTCGGGAAGGGTTCCTGCTCTGCAGCCCCTAGGTGTGGATCAGACAATTTACAGCCACCACTTTGGTAGCTTTGCCTTGAAAGGTAAACAGAAAGTGTCCAAGTCTGTGACTTTTTATATTAAAATTTGAGAACTTAAGACATTATTCAGTAAACATAGCAAATAGACTGACCCAGAGTGCCCAAGAGAGCAGGCCTAGGGTAGTATGGAAAGAATTCTCAGACCCATCTCCAAATCTCAACCATCCCTCTTTCAAGGCTCTGTGCCACCTCCTCCAGGAAGCCTTCCTCCCAAGATGGAGGTCTCTATCCTCTGCATTCTCAGAACACTTTATCTGCCCATTCTCTAGGAACTTATGATATTCTCCTATTGATAGTTATGTGCTTCCAAGTTTTTTCTTCCATGTCTGTCTTTTTGACTTTTTTTTCAGTGAAGTGAATCAGAAAGAGAAAAACAAATATCGTATATTAACACATATATGCAGAATATAGAAAAATGGTACAAATCAACCAGTTTGCAAGGCAGAAATAGAGACACAGATGTAGAGAACAAACATATGGACACCAAGTGGGAAAAGTGGGGGTGGGGGTGGAGTGGGGGAGTGGGGGTTGGGTGTTGGGGGAGGGGGTTGGGGTTGGGGTGGGATGAATTGGGATTGCCATATATACATTACTAATAAGAAAAAAATTATCAAATTATACACTTTAAATATATGTAGTTTATTGTATGTCAAAAAAAAAAATAAGAGAGCATTGCTGAGACAATACCTTTGAAGTACCTTTCATTCTCCTAC